>NC_090438.1:392315351-393677351 GCF_031143425.1 Pleurodeles waltl
TTTGGGTTACCAAAAAGTGTCTCATGCAAAAAAATGATGTATTCACTGAGCACACCACTGCTAAACCTTCTTTTTTATTTTGTAAATACTTCTTTTTAACATACATCAAACTTCAGCTCGCATGAAATCTGGGTGTTTACTTTCCTGGTTCATGCAGCATAAGTATTGCTCCCAACACCACTACGCTAGCACCCACAATTAATTCAGAGCACAGTGTAGAATCAAAGTACACCAAATAAGCTTTAGAAAATGTGACCTCTTTGATCTTTTTTATGGCATTTTCACAATTTTCATTCCACATAAACGTTTCATTTTATTAAGTCAATCAATCAATCAGGATTTATAAAGCGCGGCTAATCACATGATAGGGGATCCAGGCGCTTGCAGGTCCCGGAGGCTTACTCATACACCAGGTCTTTAGGGCCATTCACACAATGGCACACTTATAGTGGCAAAATCTTGGAGCAATAATTAGCCAGTCTCACAAACTACCCCAGTGCAGTCACATCCTTTGGATAAGAATTAGGGCCCATATTTATACTTTTTTAGCGCCGCATTTGCAGCGCTTTTTGACGCAAAATCAGCGCAAACTTACAAAATACAATTGTATTTTGTAAGTTTGCGCCGATTTTTCGTCACAAAACGATGCAAATGCGGCGCTAAAAAAGTATAAATATGGGCCTAGAATTTATAGAGATAAAGTTTTAGCCAGTCTGGATGCATGCCTTCGTTTCACAAAATATGCTAAAAGAAAATCAGTTCTGTTTTATGACTCTCGCATTTTTTAACATTTAATGTAAAAACAGCTTCCCATATGCATTTGCAAACCCCCTTCAGAGCACGATCATGTGCTCCTTGAGTCTTGCTAAGAACTGGAGTATCATCCATGTAATTCATAAAACCTTTTACTGATCTAGTGATATTCTTTATTTTTTCTTGTAAGATTTTCTGAAAGACAGCATATTTCAAAATTTACCTTTTTTCCTATATGATTAATCTCAAGTGTGTTGAAAATTGAATATATATTGTGAGAAACTGGGTTGTTGGTTGCTTTGGGTGTGAGCCTTGGTCAACCAGCAACCATAATTCTTGTCAGTATAAGGCACAAGCAATCCCAAATTAACTTGTGCTTATCCTCTGGTAGCTTGGCACAGAGCAGTCAGGCGTAAATTGAAGGCAATGTGTAAAATATGTGTGCAACCCTTCAAACAGTACAACAGTGAATACAACACACAAAGAGGATCCCACCCGAGTTTAGAGGAATAGACCTTAATTTAATAAATAAAACAATAACAAAATGACAAAAAATCAATCAGTAGTACTTGAATTGTTAAACAATAAACTGTAAAACAGTGCTTAGAAGCAAGAAGTGCCAACAGGGATTTTCTGGTTGCATCAGACTGGGACAAAGTCAAAAGTTAAGGCCGACCACTATGAAGTGGAGGTTGACTACAGGGAACCAGTTGGTCATTCTGAACCAAAGTAGGTTAAATCTAGGTAGCCGAGCGTTGCATCCGTACCGAACCATGCAACAGAGGGGATGCATCAATTTTCTCCACACGACAGCAGCGATGCATAGGTTCCAAGATGCAATGAGGCTATAGTGCGAGTTCCTGATGCATCAACGTTGAAGAGCCAGGCACCTGGGTTTGTGATGTGAAGACTGGTGTTAAGGATGTGTGGTGCAGTCAAGGTGATACATTGGTTCCGATGAGTGGCAAGGCTGCGAGTTTCAGCGTCATCGCTGAGGCTGCCATTGATGGGGATGCGAGGACCTTATGACAAGAGAAGTGCCACAGTGTCGATTCCGAAGGTGATGCACCGGTTTAAAGATGCGAGGTGCAGTGGTGATGCGAGTTTTGTTGAGCCAGATCTGACCCACACAGTAGAGGTGATGCATTGATTATCTCCATGCAACAGCGATCATACATCAATTCTGCTCCCTCAGCAGAAGATTTATTGGTCCCACTGGAGTAAACACTTTAGGCCCACTTTCAAGGGTCTAGAACTGGGGTGACACCACTTGGCAGGGCAGACTCACAGAGGGCAGTGCCCAGGTGAAAGAGCAGGGTGGTTGGATGTCTATTATGTCCTTGAGATGTCTTATCAGGAGGCCAGCCAACTAGATCTTGGAGTCACTCTAGGTTCTGGGTTGGAGAGATTCAGGTCTAGTCCTTCTCACTCCCAGGCAAGAGAGAAGCAGGCACAGGGCAGCACAGCATGTGCATTTCTAACGTTTTAAATATACTGCAACTTGTCCTTGGGGCTGCATAGGGCCCACCTTAAGGGCGACATATGTATTATAAAGGAGGATTTGGGCCGGCCGGAAAATTGACCTTCCCAGTCGACATGGCAGTTTAAGGCTGCACACATAGGCTCTGCAGTGACAGGCCTGGTACTAGTTTAAAGAGGTACATAAGCGGGTGGTACACTCTACACTGCAGGCCCACTAGGGAGCTTTAATTTACAGACCATGGGCATATGTAGTGCACTCTAATAGGGACTTACAAGTAAATTAAATATGACAATTGAAGTTAAACCATTGTTACCACATTTTAGGGAAAGAGCACAAGAACTTTAGCACTGGTTAACAGTGACGAAGTGTGCAGAATCCTAAGGACACCAAAACCAATTTCAGCAAAAGCTAGAAATATGAAGGCAAAAGTTAGGCAAAACCATGGCAAGGCTGCCAGGTTTTATATATATGGACATTCCATTTATTCCCAACAGATGATAACCTTTGGATAAGTACAACTTTGAAAACACCACTGCACTAATAAGGCGGATTAACATGTTATCTAAACAGTGTCAGAGAAACCCATGCATCGAGGCACTTGCAATTTGACTGACTCAATTATATGTAAGGTGATGGACTTTTTCTGTAGTTTTCCTTACCTGTGAAGCAGATTTGGATATTTTCTTAATGTGGAATGTTGAGCAGTAAGATGATACCATTGCAGTCAAAACCATTACTTGTGCTATGGCATTACTTAGTAAACATGCCACAGGGACATCACCAGAGAACATACATTTCTTGCTTGCAAGGACTTCTTCAAATTTCCCTACACAATCCACAGGACGTTTTGCTCCCCATTGAAAAACAATGGCATTCAATGGATTGAAAGCTGGGTTCTTTGTCACTTTCTGATAATCTCTAATACACATAATTTTTCATATTGCTCCACTGTCTAAAATAAAAGGTATTTTTGGTGCCCCACTAAAATGCCAACTGGACTTGTCTTCTTTATTTGTCCTCTCTGTATCAGATATACTTGCTCCCTCTCAACTTTTGTTGTATTTCCTCCATCATATATGGTTGTCAGAAGCTCTCATCCTTTTGTTACTTGTTGTGTATACTTGCATTCATGATCTTCAATTTGTCCACCAGATTATTTATTTTGTTTTCATTTTTTCCAACTTCTAGTATCACCTCTATATATTATTCCAGCTTTCCCTTGGAACACACTCACAAAGTGATTTAAGGTTATACATTTTCAACATCATGCGCATTGTTGGAAGGTGGGTCATTAGTTGCGTTGCCTGCACAAGTAATGGGTCCGCAGGCGACCGCCACTGGGAACCAAACACCCCATTGTAGCGCTTGACTCTCATAGGGTAATGTTGCAGAGCAGTCCAAGGCTTACTCAAGGGAGGTGGTGTGGGCTAGTAATCCCCATTCACAAGCACACAAGCATGACTCTCAATAAATGATTGTCCAGTCTGTGCTTTTTCTTTTGATAAAGTAAAAGTTCATTTATTACTCACACACACACTACTCAATACTATGCAACAATCTACAAATATACACAAAGTAATGGAATCACTCTGGGATGACATTGTGTTATCTATCATGTCTCCTCCAAGGGGAAATATAATCCAACAACCCACCTGGCAAAACAATCCCTGGTGTCCCCTGCAACATTTGAACATTTGAAAGTAATGTGGAATGAGCACACCTACATCTGCAATTAAGTACATCTATCTTGCCAAGAGGTGGCTGTCAGTCTCATTATTCAAATTAGCATCAACAAGGAACATGTAGGAATATATTTAAGCCATTTAAAAATTAGGCTTACTTTTAGATTACTTTTGGATTACTTCAAAATTACTCTTGGTTAATAATCAAATTACTGTTGAGTACATTGTGTAACACCTCTAGTAGGCACAGTCCCACAAGCGAGAACAAAGGACCACATACACTTGTGCTTTACCTAGCATTGGAACCCTTGGGGGGTTACTATTCTTTTGTCCCACCCTACCTAGAGTGGGGACACAAACTGTGCTGGGGGAGGCTGCACTGCTCCTGCAGCTCCCCCTGTCCATGGGAAATGGTTTGGTGGTGGCCCCATCTTCCTGGGGCAAAACACGCTGGTTAGGGGCCTGGACCCCTGCTGGTGCCCCACAAAGCATGCTGGGGCCGGCCGCATACTAAATGAGCGACTCTCCTGCTGAGCTGGGGATAGCTGCGGTGCCGCCAAAGCTGGTGTTCTGCCTGGGGGGTGCCCGGTCCCACCCGGACACCCCCACACCAGGTAAGAGCTCCCTCGTTGGGGGGCGGCGCAGGGATCCCACTCCTGGCCACCCCGCCGGCTCCCCGCATGGCCAGCACCTCTGTGTGCTGCAGTGGGAGCCAGCACTTTTCTGTGGTGTCTGCCCGCTCCTGCCGGACGAGCCACCTGGAGGAGGGCAATGGCACTCCCCCCTTCCTTCTCTACAGCTTCTGGGCCCCAGGATGAGGTCGGGACCCCTCCTTATCTCCAGGGGGAGTGCAATGGTGCTCTCCGATGTTCTCCTCCTCATGGGGCCCCGGTTTTCTCAAACTGCCTTTTTGGACCCACTTTGGTTATCCCTCAATTTTGAAAAGTGTTTGGCTCTTCCCTGTCACAAGCACTTGACCCACCCACACAAGTGAGGTATCATTTTTACTGGGAGACTGAGGGGAACGTTGGGTGGTAGGAAATTTGTTCCGGTGCAGTGATCCCACACAGAAATGTGGGAAAAATGTGTTTTTTTTAGTTAAATTTGAGGTTTGCTGAGGATTCTGGGTAAGGAAATATTGAGGGATCCACACAAGTCACACCTCCCTGGACTTCCTCGGATGTCTAGTTTTCAGAAATGTCTGGGATTGGTAGGTTTCCCTAGATTGCTGCTGAGCCCAGGACCAAAAACGCAGGTGCCCCCGCAAAAACAGGTAGTTTTGTATTTGATCATTTTGATGTGTCCAGATAGTGTTATGGGAGCATTTCCTGTTGCGAGCACAAGGCCTACCCACACAAGTGAGGTACCATTTTTATCGGGCGACTTGGGGGAATGTTGGGTGGAAGGAAATTTGTGGCTCCTCTCAGATTCCCAAACTTTCTGTCACCAAAATGTGAGGGAAAAAGTGTTTTGCTTGGCCAAATTTTGAGGTTTGCAAAGGATTCTGGTTTATAGAACCTGGTGAGAGCCCCACAAGTCACCCCATTTTGGATTCCCTTAGGTCTCTAGTTTTAAAAAATGCACAGGTTTGGTAGGTTTCCCTAGGTGCCGGCTGAGCTAGAGGCCAAAATCCACAGGTAGGCACTTTGCAAAAAACAACTCTGTTTCCTTTGGAAAAATGTGATGTGTTCACGTTGTGTTTTGGGGCATTTCCTGTTGCAGGCGCTAGGCCTACCCACACAAGTGAGGTACAATTTTTATCGGGAGACTTGGGAGAACATAGAATAGCAAAACAAGTGTAATTGCCTCATGTCTTTCTCCACATTTTTTCCTTCCAAATATAGGACAGTGTGTAAAAAAGACGTCTATTTGAGAAATGCCCTGTAATTCACATGCTGATATGGGCACCCTGGAATTCAGAGATGTGCAAATAACCACTGCTCTTCAACACCTTATCTTGTGCCCATTTTGGAAATACAAAGGTTTTCTTGATACCTATTTTTCACTCTTTATATTTCAGCAAATGAATTGCTGTATACCCGGTATAGAATGAAAACCCACTGCAAGGTGCGGCTCATTTATTGGCTCTGGGTACCTAGGGTTCTTGATTAACCTACAAGCCCTATATATCCCTGCAACCAGAGGAGTCCAGCAGTTGTAACAGTATATTGCTTTAAAAAATCTGACATTGCAGGAAAGAGTTACAGAGTAAAATGTAGAGAAAAATTGCTGTTTTTTTACCTCAATTTCATTTTTTTTTATTTCAGTTGTTATTTTCTGTAGGAAACCCTAGGATCTACACAAATTACCCATTGCTGAATTCCGAATTTTGTCTAATTTTCAGAATTTTTTAGGTTTCTGGGATCCGGCGTTGGTTTCACCCATGTTTCTGTCACTGATTGGAAGGAGGCCGAAAGCACAAAAAAATCATAAAAATGGGGTATGTCCCAGTAAAATGCCAAAATTGTGTTGAAAAATTGGGTTTTCTGATTCAAGCCTGCCTGTTCCTGAAAGTTGGGAAGCTGGTGATTTTAGCACTGCAAACCCTTTGTTCATGCCATTTTCGGGGAAAAAAACACAAGCCTTCTTCTGCAGCCCCTTTTTTCCCAGTTTTAAAAAAAAAAACGAAATTTTCACTGGCTAATTTCTTGTTCTCCTTCAGGGGAACCCAAAAAGTCCAGCTACCTCTAGAATCCCTAAGATGTTGGAAAAAAAAGGACACACATTTGGTGTGGGTAGCTTATGTGGACAAAAAGTTATGAGGGCCTAAGCGCGCCCTGCCTCAAATAGCCCAAAAAAGTCCTGGCACCTGAGGGGGAAAAGGCCTGGCAGCGAAGGGGTTAATGGAGTATCCCCACAATGCAAATACATTAAGCACACTGACATTGGCATTTAAGGGAGTGTCCCTACAGTGAAAAGACAGTAAGCACACTGACTCTCCCTCATATGTGTACACCCCTCTTATGAGGCATAGTCCAGGTCACCACCCACTCTGCATAAGTCCTCCTGCACTAGGCTTAGCTAAGCGCAGTTCTTGGGCTGCACACACCAGGAATCCTCCTCACACAGCCCTCACATGGGTGCACATCCATGTGCACACATGATCATGTGTAACCCACCAGGGGCCTCCTGCCCTTTGCTGCGCCACAGCAGCCTTTAATTACACAGCAGCACCGGCAGTAAACACGTGCAGTCCATTTTACCATGAGTTTACTGTGCGTGAGTCCCTGCATAGGAGGCTCTCTCACAGTAAAAGGTCAAAAACCAGGGGGTCAAAAAGCAAAAAATCAGGGCAGACCTGATGGTCAGAACCGTCGTCTAAAAGGCATGAACTTGGGCAAGCTTCCACATGGTGAAATGTAACCCATTTTAATAACTGCGGGACTGAGTTTTGAGTTCAGTGGAGAGGACACTTCTTTGCAGTGGGGATGGGGTAACCTCTCTGGCAATCTGAGTGTCTGGCCACCTAATTTACAGACAGGCGGACCTTGAATACGTCAGCCATAGAGAATACCCTACCTCTGTCGCTGACATACTCCTCCAAGGGCCAGGCACAGTAAGGGCTAATTGAGATTTGGGATGCATTATTGCTTTTGTTAAAAAACTACTGGTTACCAGAAAAAACCTTCTACCAACCATTCAGGCCATTTCCAACAGGTTTGACAATGTGATTCCCTTCACAATAATATGGAATGTGTTTACTTGTCTTGAGCATGGAAAAGTTTTGAAAAATGGCCTAATGATTTAGTAGACAACCCCACACTCTGCTTTGATATGCAAATATCACCCAATGAGAGTTGACAGACAACAATTCAATTAGTAATCTTTTGGTTCACAGCCATAAGGCTTTCTGTAAGTACAAATGTAACTAACCAAGATAATTTAATACAGAAATATGGAAGACTAAGCTGGCGGCCAAATAAGCACCGGTTGTGTGAAGAGACAAGGCTTTCCTTTGCAGGTCCCTATGGGCCAGATCATGTCAGTGATGCATATATAGAATTGTTGAACGCTGTTCTTTAAGGAAAGGCTAAATATTGTGCCCTCAGTGTATTCATTTTGTGAAGAAATGATAATAATTCATTTTCAAAGAGTGTTTTGTACTGCAGTTATGGTGGTTTCCAAGAAAGAGTTCCTATCATCCAATTTAAAGGTAATTTTGGTGGCCTGCAAAAAACAGTATGTAGAGATTTCCCTGGGAAGGGATTCAGACCTCTGATCTGTCCATCACACAAAAAGTTCAGCAATTAATATTTAAGTTCCAGATTCATTTTGACACCTATCAGTTGATAAGAGAGGGTGCAATCATCCTTTCCCCGAGGAGAAATGACCCGCAGAGTTCTTTGGATATGGTTTAGGCCCTGCTGTACTATAAAACATGTTATAATTAACTTAGTATCATCACCTTGATCTAAGCCCTGGTATGATGAGACAGCAAGAGAACTCGCTTTGATATCAAATTAGATTTCTACAGATAGAAGTCCATATACCGAATTGGTGTTTATTAAAATAAACACAGTTTTGTGGGGAAATAAGATGGAGATGACTAGCCTAAAGCCCATTCTAAATTAGGGCTAAGTGACAAATAACCTCTTCTCCGAAGGAGGTACTTTTACCCCATAACTAGCAGTATAATCAGCACATGTATTTGATACTGACTGCAGTTCACCAGCATACGTTCACATTAAGGATAAAGGGACCCAGTGAAGTTGCAGCTGGTGACATTACAAAGTGGTAGGGCATAAACCTATTTAGCAATTTTATATTAAAGGATGTAGTTATTCTTCCAAATCTGCTTCTAGGAGACAGGGAATGTTTCTACCACAAAAAAACAATGGATGGTGAAAATTGAGAATTTTTAGATGTCTGAATTTGTTTTGGCAGCTGTCAGACATGTTCCACTGCAGCTTTCACACAGTCACATTTAACTTCTAAGAGTCATGACATGAACTTTATTTCTACTGTTGCAGTCAGAGCCATCTGATATGCATTTTACCAAACAGATATTTTACAGTTTAATGCTCTCTGGGGAAAGGTACCATTTAATATTTTTGCTTCAGGACCTCTGGGGTGTTTTTTGTGTGTGTGTTTTTTTTTTATTAGAGAATATAGGGTGGTACAGAGTATACATGAACACATCTTCAGAGCATTACATTACAACAGAGAATTTCACAGTAAGTATATAGTTGTGTGTAATCTAATGAATATTCTGGGCAATAGGTTATGGGATTATAGGTGAATGATTGGAGGGGATAGAGAGAGAGGGTGGGAGATGAGAGAGGAAATTAGTCATGGGGGAAGGGGGTAGGGGAGAGAGAGAAAGGGTGGAAAAAGGGAAAGAGGGAGATTAGGAGGGGTGAGGGGAGGGGTGGAAAGTCTTAGGATCAATATGTCAAGGCTATTAAATGAATATTTCTATTATTCCCTGTCTGGTGTGGATTGTCGTGTAGAGTTGTGTAATATGGTATGTGTGCCTAGGAAGTTTTAATATCAAGTATAGGTTCCGGTGCATAGGGAGGGGTAATGCAGGGGAGGGGGTGATCAGGGGGGTATCTGAGTAAATATAGGTTTTAATGTTTTAAGGGCGAGTCCTTCCTGTCTGCACTATATGGTCAGGCACAGGTCGGGTAAGAGGGGAGGAAGAAAGTTATTGAGTACATGTTTAAACGGTCTGGGGTGGAGGGCGTTTTCCAGGGTGGGCAGCCTGGGGAATGGAGGGAAGGGAAAGAAAAAAAAGAGAGGGCGGGAGAGGGGGAGGGGGGTTTCTGGGATAACGACTGCCGTCCACAGACTATCCACCAGCTGCCTTATGGTCCTGTCAGGAAGTGGCTCCAGACTTCTGTGAATAGAGCCGCTTGATCCTGTAGGTTGTAGATTACTCGTTTGTGGGTAGCAGTTTGGAACATGGCTGTCATCCATTCTGCCGGGGTTAGGGCGATACTAGACCTCCAGTGTTGGAGTATGCAGATCTTGGCTGTGGCAATTGCCGTATGGAGCAATCGTTTCTGGGGTCATGACAGGGAGGGATACGGACGCATATCATGTAGAAGAATGAATGATGGCGGGGTCGGGTTTGGTATCTGTATGGAGTCCGCCAGTGTGTGGCGCAAAGCTTCCCATAAGGGTTATATATCATTGGGCAATGGCATAGAATGTGAAGTAGGTCACAATGGAGGACTCCACATCGCCAGCACTTCGCATGTGGCATCAGGCCTGCCCTGAAGAGTTTTATGGGAGTCCAATACCATTCTTGTAGAACTTTAAATAGACAGAATTTCAGATGGGCCTCGCGGACACCCCATCAAGGGCTTCTATTATGTCCGACCATTCTTCTTCAGTATAGGCAACCTCAAGTTGGTCCTGCCACTTTAGGCGCAGCCGTTCAAGAAGGGGCTGCGAGTAAAGATGGTTTGTTAGCTCTGCGTATAGGCCGGCCATGACGCCTCTGTGTCGACCCCACTTCTGCAGGTAAGTGACAATGGGCCAGGCTTTGATCGTCCATGGGGAGGTTCATAGGGCTCTGCGCATGCAATGCTTAAGCTGTATTTATCGCCACTCTTGATTGTTGTGAATGCCGAACTCTTCCCGTGGGGAGTCGAAGGTTCGGAATCGGTCGCCATCTATAATTTGGGATATATTGTGGATACCAGCGTTGTTCCATTGGGGCCACCTAAGGATGTTTCCTCCTATTTTTATGCTTTTGTTTTCTGCTACAGGGGCCTGGGCGTGTAAGAAGGGGTGTATGCCTAATAAGCGGTGAACTCTGCGCCATGCTGTGCTTGTGGCCATGAGGATTGGGTTGGACAGGTGGGGACAGTCAGTGTATATCCCTACTAGCTCTGCGTGCTGACCCCGTAGAAGTTTCTCTGTGGCTACCCATTGTGGGGGATCCGGGGTTCCTGGGAGTGCGCAGGCTAGTTGTGATAGTTGTAGGGCTAGTGAGTAGTGTTTTACTGAGGGGAGTCCTAAACCTTCATAGGATCGTCATGCCAGTATTGTTGCTGGTTTCAACCTTGGGCATATAGAGCCCCAGACAAAGGTCCTTATTGAGGCACCAATCATTCGGAGTGAGGAGAGAGGCACCTTTAGAGGGAGCATACCTAGTATGTATGTGAAGCGCGGGAGGGTAAGCATCCTGACTGCCTGTGTCCTGCCCCACATGGATAGGCCCCGTAGTGACCACTTGGCGAAGTCCTGTTTCATCCGGGATATAAGAGGGTCGAGATTGTCCCTGACCATGTGTTCTAGGCTTCGGTTGATATACGTTCCTAGATATTTAAGGCGAGTTGGGGTCCATTTTGAATGGGAGGCCATGATTTGCGGCTCTCGTTGTTACGCAGGATAGGGGTAGAGACTTGTTTTTGTCCCAGTTTACCCGATATCCGGATAAGGGCGCAAAGCCCTCTATGATAGAGAGTAGTGATGGCAAGGATCTTTCTAGGTTGGACAGGGCTAGTAGGATGTCGTCCTTGTAAAGATAGATTTTGGAGGAACCCCCTGTTAGAGGGATGCCTTTTATCTGTTGGGAGTTCCATATAGTAGCTGCCAGAGGTTCCATTGCTAGCAGGAATAGGAGCAGTGACAGGGGGCAACCCTGTCGGGTGCCTCTTCCAATGGGAAATGGGTCTGATAGAAAGCCCCAGCAATTAACTTGCGCCGTGGGGTGGTCATACAGTAATCGAACTTTGGAAATAAATTGTTCTCTGAGGCCGAAGTGTTTCATGGTAGTAAACAGGTAGGGCCATTCGATACGGTCAAATGCTTTCTCCGCATCGAGGGATAGGGCCAGGGCTTCCTCTGGTAGGTGTAATGATTCAAATAGGGCATGACAGAGAGTGCGCATGTGATTTCTGGAGGTGCAACCCGGTACGAATCCTACCTAAGTGTTATGAATCAGGGACGGTATCACTTTACGTAGACGTGCTGCTAGCACGCTGGCTAGGAGTTTGACATCTCCGTTCAGAAGGGAGATGGGGCGATAGCTGCCACAGAGTAGGGGGTCTCTCCCTAGTTTAGGCAGGACGACAATTGTAGCCCTGTTGGACAGAGCGCCCAAAGAGCCCTCCTGACATGCCTCCGTAATTGCCTTGTGCACTGCAGTGATTGCCTCTTCCCCTGCCCATCTATAAAATTCCGCAGGGCAGCTGGTGGGGATCTGGTGTTCCCACAGAGGAAAGGGAAGCGGGGATGGAAAAGGTTGGAAGAGAAAAAAGAGGGAGGGGAAAGAAGAGAAGAGGGGGGCAGAGAGGGAGTATAGAGGAGAGGAGAAGGGGTGTTAACGTTGGTATATGGAGTAAAGTCAAATGAAATAACATAAAATACAGAGAGGAAGAGAAGAAGGGAGGGGAGGGGAAAGGCTAGGGGTCGGACGTCCCCTAAGGATACATCTGTAAACGGCAAGTCCGATTCCTATCGGAGCTTCCGGTGCCGTCGGTCCGATCTCGGCTGGGGAGGTGGGGGCGGACAGAGGGCAGCCAATATTGGCTTATGACAGAAAATTGCACGAGTTCCAGAGGGAAGAGAGAGCCACAAATGCGTTGTAGGGGGAGCTTGATGGAGGATATTGGCCATGATAATGATGATGATTGGGGTTTGTTATCCTGGGTGGGAATGGGGGGGTGATGTGAGAGCAGCGGGGAGGACTTGGTATACAGAGTATCTTTGTTTTACTGGAGGTTTAACATTGTGTTAGTATGATGATGTAAGAGGGGGGCTCGTGTTTGTATGTGGGAGGAGGTCTATCTGGTGGCGGATGGTATCTAGCGCAGTGTCTTGCGCGGTTCCCATGCTCACAATCATGGGATGGTGGACAGTCACCATGCTTGGTTAGTGCTGTCATGTAGGGTCCTGCACTATAGGGGTGATTTGGTAGGGAGGGCAGGGGTTAATGTTTGTGGGGAGGGGGGGGCGTTTATGGTCATGGAGGGGGAGGGCAGGGGAGGTGAGAGGAAAGGGGGGTTGGGGGATCGGGGGTATGGTACAGTGCAGTGCTGGGTCGGGCGAAGGCTTTGAGGTATACTTATGTATAACAACTTAAATACTTCCACACTTATATAATATCACTGTAACATATAACACAGTATCACTGTAACATGTTAATTCTTATAACATAATACCATACCATACTATCACATTGTTGTCTGTTAAACTTTGTGTCATAAGACATATCTTAGGGTAAATAGTGAAAGTTAATAGATCCTGGTCTAAGTGCAGACAGTGTGAACTTCTTACTACGCGGCATATAACTTGTATTGTATTATTGCGTCATAATGCTGTAGAGTACATTAAGGGACTGCCAGTTTGTTAGCTAGACATGTGATACAATCATGATAGGACTGGCCCTGTCCTGTGTGGGAGCTGCGGTTGTGAGCGGGAACTGGTCTGGATGCGAGTGCGCGTGCTCGGTATTAGCTATTGATAATTCATATTATGATACTGCGGTTTGCAGCAGTATGTTATAGAGGGCATGAGTGTGTTAGTCGCCTGTTGAAAAAGGTATTGACAGTTATGAGGGGAGCGCAAACATTAAGTCCGGGTAAGTGTTCATCTATCTGTGGAGTCGGTTACAGCGTATACGATAGGACAGTGTTGTACCGGAAGGAGGCTTTAAGGTGTACTTATGTGTGTTATCTTTTATTCTATGCTTCTGGTCTTTTGTAATATCTTTGTGATGTATAACAGGATGTCGCTATGACATGATATCTCTTGTAACAGGATTTCGTACTGTGCTATCATACTGTTGTGTATTAGGTTTTGTATCGCAGAGCGTAGTTTTGTTTAGTTTTGGCCCCTGGGTGAGTGGTGGGTATTGACAGGTTCTGGCGTAAGTGTTGCCAGTATGGATTTCTTGTTAAGTTAGGTATAGCTTGTGTTGCATTATTGCTGCAGAATTTCCTGCAGTGCGGTAAGGGGGTGCCAGTTTTTTCATTAGATGTTTGGTAACGTCATTACAGAGCTGTGCCCTGGCTTATGTGTAGTCTGTGGGTGTCAGTAAAGTCTAGTCTGGGTACTGATATGTGTACCCTGTATTATGCTAGAGGTGGTTTACGTTGCACTATTACAATATATAGCCTTATATTACATTGTGGAGGGTATAGGTATATTAGCCGTCTATTATTAACAATGGTATCAACAGCTATAAGAAAGACACAAATGCAAGATCCAAATATGTACTCATCCGTCCATGGAGTTGTTGGCGGTCGTGCTTCAGTGTTCTCGCAATTGTCTCACATGTGTACTGTATCAGGTCGCCATCTTAGGGGGATACGGTTATCGGTTTTAGAGGTGAATGAGATTTGTCTCTTTCCGATGGCTGGGTGTGAACTGCAACGGCATGCAGGACCTGACCCCTATCATCGTGTGATCTGGCTAGTCTCTACAGGTCCCTGCCCCTTAGACAGGTGTCGGAGTCATATTAGGCCATGCCTTCATTCTCCAGTCCTGGGGGTAAAGTTCCACTACCCTCGTCATCCCCTGAGGTATCCTGTGGACGGCTTGTGCTGATAGAGTCCATGAGCTGATGTTGAAAAGGGTAATAAAAGAAATCTCAGTTCTTCGGGGTTGTAAAAATCCTTGAATACTCCATTTTTGGTGACCCACATTCTTTCGGGGTCAAAAAGGCCATATTTCATCTCCAGTTGGTGAAGTCGGGGTCTTAGAGCTAGAAAGGCCTTTCTGCGTTCGTTGGTGTCTTTAGAATAGTCGGCCGTTATTTGGATGTCATGTTGGCCTATCTGGAAGAATCCGTGGCTACGCGCTGCTTGAAGTATTTGCCGGGTCTGGTTATGGCGCAGTAGGCATGTGATAATTGGTCGAGGCTTGGAGGACTTGTCAGAGCGTTTCGGGCCGACTCTATGTGCTCGTTGGAATTCCAACAGTGGGTCAAAGTCCAGTGAGGTCAATTTGGGAAGAGTGGCCTGCATATCTGTGCCCTCTTCATTTTCTGGGATCCTGAGTAGGCGGATGTTGTCTGTTCGACTTCTGTCCTCCAAATCCGTTAGTTTATTCCTGAGGTAGAGGAGATCCTGGTCTCTGTCCTGGGATGTGGCTACCTGCGTTTCCAATGATCCCATACGATGTTCCAATCCTGTCACCCTAGATTGGAACCCTGCAATGTCTGATCACGTGGATTTGGTCTCTAGGGTCAGTGAGGATATAGAATCGTCCATTCCCTCTATTCAACGGCTGACAGCGGTGATCTCCTGTAATATCCGTTCCATGGTTGCGGACTGTTCCTTGTCGGACATCGCGATGGGCTGGATTGGGGGGTGATGATGCATGAGTTCCTGTCGTCATGGAAGTTGGACGTTTATGGTGGAGCGCCTCTGAAAATAGTAGCTGCCGTGCCGGCTTACCAGTGGATTTATGATTTGGCTTGCTACCGGGCATCGCCGTGCCAGCCTGCGAGGACTACCCAGTTGGGTCAAAGGCCTTCTTCGTGATCCGATGGGGGTAGAGATTTACTAATTAGTCTATCCTCATCTCTGCTCCTTCTCCTATTTTTGTGGTTTGTTTGCCTCTGTTTTCTTTTCTTTTCTATCCTTTTTCCCCCTTTATTTGTACTGACCCAGTGGGCGCTGCGGGATGCAGCGATCTGCTACTGTCGTTAGGCAGGAGTGTTATGGCGATGAGGGCGCTGGAATGATTAAACAGATGTGGGGCCCGTTGTAGTCCAGGGCGTTGATAAAACAGTGTCCACTACTTGCCGTCGTTGGTGGATTTCGTTGCAGGACACTCCTCCAGTTAAGGTCAGTTGCGGGGGAGTATTGAAGAAGGGGCAGGCAAGTCCCTCTTTATTTTATTTTGCCACCGGTCCATCGTGGCTAGCGGCGTATATTCCTTGGCGCCTTTCCTGTTGCTGTTGGGCCCCTACTGATGCCTGTGGGCGATGACGGGGGCCCTTGTCCCTGCTCTGGTATCTGGGTGACTTGGGAGGGGGGAGAGGTAGGTAGTGGTGGAGCCTGCCTCTCTTTTCTTGCTTTTTTGTTTTCTTCTTTTTGTTTCCCCTTCCTCGTCTTCTTCCCTCTTGTCCTATGGGGAGGGGGATGCGGGGTACCTGTCTCACCCAAGTTGCTGGTTGCCACTTATTCCTTCTAATTTTTGTTGATTTTTTTATATTTGTTTTTATTGTTTATCGTTTTTTATTAATTCGTTCTCCCCCCTCTTTGCTTTTCCTGTCCTTTCGTTTTCTCCCTCAGCGATGGTCAGGTGTAGGGGTGGTGGCAGGGTGGCACGGCGTCTCTCGCTGGTGCTGGGGCGCAGAGAGCAGTACCTGTGGAGCTGGATGGTGCGGTATCGGTGAAGCCGATCTGCCTCGGGCTCCGAGGGTGCGACTCCGACCCCTCGACAGGGCCTCCTTCACCGAGGCGTGCTGCGGGTTCTCTGGTGCCCCGTAGCGAGTCCCTTCTGCGGGGGCCGAAGGTCCGGGGCATTGGGAGGGTCTCCGAGGCCCTCCGTGCTGTTTTTCCTTGTTTTCGGCGAGTCGGCCACGGGGCTGTTGGAACGCGACTCTGCCCCCCGATTAGGCCTCCGCCACCGAGGCACGCTGCAGGCCTTCGGATTCGCGATGGTGGGCCTCTTTGTCGCGGATCGGGAGCTCGATGATATCAGAAGGGCACCGGCGTCATTTAGGATGTTTGCTTCGGTGGCCGCTAAGCCCCCGCCGCCTCTCCGGGATCGCCGTGGCACAGAGCTCTCAACTTAGGCGGCCATCTTTCTTTGTGGCCCGGCTACGCCCCCTCTGGGGTGACTTTGAAAGAGTAAACTACATCTGTTCTTTGTCAGACAGAAGTAGGACTAAACTGAAGGAGGCAAGGGCAGATCTTTAAGAAACATAAACAAGCCCTTCCCTAGGGGCAGCTGGTAACATTTGAATGTGGTGGGGTGAGCAAAGCGCTGCACTGCTTCCCAAAAGCAAAAGATGCTGCACTGCTTTGCCTATATTCTGACCAAGGGTGGGGCCTACAATGAGAGAAAAAGCTAGATATGCAGGAAAACAATAAATCAAAGTGGCTAAGGTTTATGCTGGATTAACTAAAACAAGCATCATGCAATATTAAACCACTGACATAGATTTCTCTAACATTTTAGTTAAATTTAAATGTAACACATGGGCTGTGTGTCCATGGTGTGCTCCTGCAGCCTGTGCCTCCAAGCACGAGCCAAAGAGCTAACTCCCCTAACCAATCCAGATGCTACTGTCATGCTACTACTAACCAGCATGAGAGCAGCACCAGGATTGGATAGAGTGGGCTGCCTGGACACTCTCTTAGGCTCTGGAGGCCAGTGCTAGCTCTCTACAAGGCTATCTAACACAGCTCGGGTTGGAGACCTTTAAAGTGCACACGTGAGTCTGGCTCTCACAAGACAGCGAGTCAAACTGTCTTGGATAGTTTAGAGTATATAGCCACTACTCCTGCATGCTTCCAATCAGCAGCAGTGGAACCGCCCCACTTCACACTTGGCTTGGGCAGACAGTGCATTAACAAAAAATTAAATGGCAATAAAATAATTTCATTGCCATTTTATTTTTCACATTTGCTACACGTGGTTCGCAGCAGGTGGGGGCAATGCTCCTCCACCCTAATGAAGAAACAGTCACTGCCCTTCCTCCTCTAAACACTCACCTGAATGGAGGAGTGTCAAGAGGCTGCAGTGATACACTCAGGCCAGCCAGACAGGCTCACATTGGCATTCCACCAACATTGCTACGAGACAGCCTGCAATCCCTGCCAGTATCACCACTGGTCACTTGTTGAGTCTTCTATCAGAGGCTCCTCAAAGGGTAACGCACTGCTCATTCTTGCTGGATACTGTTGCTTCACATCTGTGAGAAGGTAGAACATGCAGCAGTAGGTCTGGGGCCAGGATGGGGTCATTGCCTGCATGAATGAATCACTCTCCATATGCATTGAACCTGAGGCACGGTCCCTGAAGCATTTCTGATCTGCTCTTCTTCTGAAGTTCCACTGACTGCTTGTTGGATGTCTTGTGGGTCTAGGGAGGAGTCAATGAGTCCATCTACCTGACTCCAACCAACAGTGAGTAGGTTGTAAAAAGTGAGTGGAGCTCAGAAATCCAGCCTGCGTCACCCACTCACACTTTGACTGTGCTAGCTGGTCCTGCCCCCTATCAGCCTAACCTATGGCACTGAGTTGGCCCTGCCCGGGTGTGCTGCTTTACTCTTCAGAATATCAAAACTATGCACTTCAGGATATTTTAAGGCACAATGTAAAGCAATCACTCTCAAACACCTTCGTAAGTAGAATAATCAAGTTTATTTAAGGGGCAAGTTCTCAGCTAGCAAAACTAAACCACACTAATATATATATATATACATCAGGAGAATAACATGAGAATAATGATAAAGATATAAGCACTCTGTGAATAATTGCAAGAGTAAGTGCATATAATACAAGCACACACAATATACCTCAATGCTCAATAGCATGAAAATGACTGCAAGAATAAGTGCATATTACGCGCGCACACACAATATACTTCAATGCTCAATAGCATGAAAATGACTGCAAGAATAAGTACATATTACGCGCGCACACACAATACACTTAATAAATTGAAAAGCTTCACCGAAAAGAGCGTCTGCATCCCTCCGCCGTACACAAAGCTGGGGAACCCAAATCAGCTGGCACAGGGAGCCTCTGTTCGGGACAATCAGTCCTCCTGGCGTTGCGTCCAACCCAGAAGAGAGTTCCTAAACCAGCCCATCCAGGCCCCCAACTTTTATAGTATCTACTAACGCCCAGGAGTCTTTTCTAGAAAAAGACCCCCTCCTTTACAAATTGTGCAATCGGCGGTACCTTGTTCACCCTTCGAGACGTCTCCTCAGAACGGGCCAAGTTCCCAGGAGAGGACTCCAAGGTGAAGCTTGCATTCCTCCTTGTGTACAGGCGCATCCCCCTGTTGTTCTAACTGATAGCTCGTGGAATGTAAATAGCGCCCTTCGTACCAGGCAGATGGAGCGAAGTTGAGCAGAAAAACACCCCACCCTTCAGCTTGCCGAAGCTTGTGGAAAAACACAGAACAGTGCCTTACGCACCGAACCAGACTCGACAAAATGGAGTCGTGAACCAAAATGGAAGCGAAGGCCAATGAAAGCAGAGGCCAATGGTCCACACTCTGCACCACTGTTTACCTTGCACGTAGTGCTGCCACATGCACGTAGTGTATGTAGCAATACATTTCCACCCTTGGACCATTTGGCCAACTTACAACTAAGTATATCCTATAAGCTGAAATGGCAATGCTCTTGGGCGAAACTGAGATAGAAGGTTAGGCACACACTGAATACAACAACATAATGAAATTAAAATAACTGTTATGATAATGATTACACCCAAGATATAACGCAGTTGGCCTAAATTAGGCAGCCATCCAAAAGCCCAATCCCACCACCCCTTGTCAACATACTGCCGACTACGCCAATTTGTGCTGCTTTACTCTTCAGAATATCAAAACTATGCACTTCAGGATATTTTAAGGCACAATGTAAAGCAATCACTCTCAAACACCTTCGTAAGTAGAATAATCAAGTTTATTTAAGGGGCAAGTTCTCAGCTAGCAAAACTAAACCACACTAATATATATGTATATACATCAGGAGAATAACATGAGAATAATGATAAAGATATAAGCACTCTGTGAATAATTGCAAGAGTAAGTGCATATAATACAAGCACACACAATATACCTCAATGCTCAATAGCATGAAAATGACTGCAAGAATAAGTGCATATTACGTGCGCACACACAATATACTTCAATGCTCAATAGCATGAAAATGACTGCAAGAATAAGTACATATTACGCGCGCACACACAATACACTTAATAAATTGAAAAGCTTCACCGAAAAGAGCGTCTGCATCCCTCCGCCGTACACAAAGCTGGGGAACCCAAATCAGCTGGCACAGGGAGCCTCTGTTCGGGACAATCAGTCCTCCTGGCGTTGCGTCCAACCCAGAAGAGAGTTCCTAAACCAGCCCATCCAGGCCCCCAACTTTTATAGTATCTACTAACGCCCAGGAGTCTTTTCTAGAAAAAGACCCCCTCCTTTACAAATTGTGCAATCGGCGGTACCTTGTTCACCCTTCGAGACGTCTCCTCAGAACGGGCCAAGTTCCCAGGAGAGGACTCCAAGGTGAAGCTTGCATTCCTCCTTGTGTACAGGCGCATCCCCCTGTTGTTCTAACTGATAGCTCGTGGAATGTAAATAGCGCCCTTCGTACCAGGCAGATGGAGCGAAGTTGAGCAGAAAAACACCCCACCCTTCAGCTTGCCGAAGCTTGTGGAAAAACACAGAACAGTGCCTTACGCACCGAACCAGACTCGACAAAATGGAGTCGTGAACCAAAATGGAAGCGAAGGCCAATGAAAGCAGAGGCCAATGGTCCACACTCTGCACCACTGTTTACCTTGCACGTAGTGCTGCCACATGCACGTAGTGTATGTAGCAATACACCGGGGCAACACAATAATTGTCCAAAGGCCAAGCATGCCCCGGGTGCTGGTAAAAGGACCTACTTCTTTCATGTCTCAAGCATTCTTACTTGTGTTTCAGGGGTGAGTAAGAATGTCGACCTGGACAGTTGCAGCTTCAAGCCCTGCAAAAAGAAACACACAATCTCAACCTTGCTATAGCAGCCAATCCTTATGATTAGCTGATTGTGTACTCCATCTCATGAAACTTTCTATCCTGAGTGGAAGGGTTCTGTCCCTTTCACACACAAGCACCAGCTGCCTATGCAGGGACCCTGCACACAGCTCTGAGATACTAACCAACCAGCACAGTAGTTCACCACCAAACCAGCTGCTCTGCCTCTGGCTGGCCACCAGTTTGGAGCATATTGATGCCAGACTGGAAAGCAACACCCTTTTTTCAGGTTACATGTAAATGTGCCAGCCATGTTGGAATGCAATTATCTTATATAAACATAGAGGTTCACCAGAGAAATGTGGAAAGTTTCCAAATTTTATACATAAAATAACTTGCTTCTACCCTCTAAGCACAGTCTGCTTATACTCATGCCTCATGCCAAAAGATCACCTTTTTCCCAGCAGTGAATGGCCTACTACACCACAATCTATGGAGGCCTATCTGACAAGTATGTTGGCAAGCTACAAAGATCACAAAATTGCACTACAGAGGAAAGCTTATGTACTTGTCTCTTTGTCAGCTCTCAAACAAATGTTTTTGAATTCTAAATGTTTTTCCTTGTACACACACATTGTTGACTGTGTCGGCTCTTCCCTTTCCAACTTTATGACTCCTTACCGATCAAGCAGATGCCTATGTTTGGCTTACTAAAACAGTTTTCCCATCACTAGGTGGAATACAAATGCTTTCCCGGAAGAATACTAGGTAAAGAAAGCTTATTCTCTGGAACTCAAAGCCTCTGAGGTTCTGAGGTTGAAGAAAGCCCTGAAGATTCATCTTTTCATATAGGCCTTTGGATAATGAAATAATGCCATCTCTGTCAGTAATCTGCTCTCTTTCCTTTTCCTCTCTTCTTCCCTGACCACAGTCGGTGCTAGCTTTATAAAATTAACATAATACTAAACAATCTACTTAGGGCTGGAAAGTCTCAGTTTAATTATAGCTACCAGTTGTGTATCATTTCAACTTTATAAAAATTACCTGTGCATAACATATAAATATTATATTCTGTTTCCTTAGAACCTTGGGCTTATTTTAAGCCCCTCTGCACCACCAGAACGTCACTTCCGGTCCAGTGGCAGACACTCCAGGGCCATATGTACAAGGTCACTTTATGCCACCCTGCATGGCTTTTCATGGACTTGTAAATATGGACTAAGGCAATACAGCACAAGTCGCCATTGGCGTTAAAGTGGGTGTTACAATATAACACCCATTGCTTTTAACACAGTCTCAGATTACGTAAAGCTGGAAATGCGTCAAAAGCCTACGACTCCCCAGGGGAGACGTAAGGGAGGAGCAACGCGGAGAAATACCTTTATTTCTCCTCCTTTTTCCTTTTTCTCTGTGTGCTGCATTCTGTAGCACACCTATAAAAAGAGGAAAACAGCTCTTGTGATTGTTTTTGCACCGGAAGGTGCCCCTTCCTGCACAAAAACGATCAGCCATGCAATGCAGACACCCTTGCACCGTGGTGCAAGGGTGCCTGTGTTGCCGCATGGCAGGCCCTTGTGTGCCTGCGCAGGGCAAGAGGACAGGAATGCAACCAATCTTATAGATACAGCTTAATCCTGTCCTTTTCTGTTGTCACAGGGCAGCGCAGCTCGGAGCCAAGAACTTGCAAATATTCCCCTCTGTTACCACTCTACCAGTAAATGATAAATGAAGTTGCTGTGCTGTCTGTAGGGGATGGGGAAATGGTCTCTGTGGCATTATGATTAGTATTTATTGTCCTTTTATTATTATTTGTGTCCGACTTAACTTGGAAGATGGTTTCAAATTACACAAGAACATGGCTAACACACCTTTGTTTACTTTTTAGCAAATATTACACTTTTGGACCCTCGCTAGTTAGGAACATCTACATTTACCTCCGACTGGAGGATAAAGCAATAAGAGAAAACATAGAGCACAAAACTAGAGAGCCAAATTAGCCGAAGAACCTATTTCTTCTACTTTTAAGTTGATTATCCATCAGGGAGCACTCGATAGTACTATTCCCTGAATCAAACCTTTGATGTGAATCTTTTAAATACTTTGGTGGTCATTCTGACCCTGGCGGTCTTTGACCGCCAGGGCGGAGGACCGCGGGAGCACCGCCGACAGGCCGGCGGTGCTCCAATGGGGATTCCGACCGCGGCGGTAAAGCCGCGGTCCGACCGGCACCACTGGCGGGGTCCCGCCAGTGTACCGCGGCCCCATTGAATCCTCCGCGGCGGCGCAGCTTGCTGCACCGCCGCGGGGATTCCGACCCCCCCTACCGCCATCCAGATCCCGGCGGTCGGACCGCCGAGATCCGGATGGCGGTAGGGGGGGTCGCGGGGCCCCTGGGGGCCCCTGCAGTGCCCATGCCACTGGCATGGGCATTTCAGGGGCCCCCGTAAGAGGGCCCCTACATGTATTTCACTGTCTGCTGCGCAGACAGTGAAATACGCGACGGGTGCAACTGCACCCGTCGCACAGCTTCCACTCCGCCGGCTCGATTCCGAGCCGGCTTCATCGTGGAAGCCTCTTTCCCGCTGGGCTGGCTGGCGGTCTGAAGGCGACCGCCCGCCAGCCCAGCGGGAAAGTCAGAATTACCGCCGCGGTCTTTCGACCGCGGAACGGTAACCTGACGGCGGGACTTTGGCGGGCGGCCTCCGCCGCCCGCCAAGGTCAGAATGAGGGCCTTTGTGTTTACTCAGCTAACTGATATATTCAAAAGCTTTGCACGTTCTCATAGTACAGGTAGAGAGATCAGCTAACCTGAACTGTACCACTTGCTATGGGGCCCATTAGCAGACAGTTGTTCTTGGTATGTGCGCATTGAAAATTATATTCGATAAACGAATTATCAAGCAATTTGGCATTAGGTTATAAAAAATCCTTTGAGACACATGTGAAAAGGCAATTATTTCAGCATTCATTGCTGCAAAGGGATAATGAATCGTGGACAGCGTGAAGCCAGTCAAAAGTGGGAGTGCCGTTCAAACATGCATGAGACTCTTTCCATATGAAACATTCCATACCATGCAAAATGGTAAACTATGGGTTTCATCCTGAGCCAATCGCACATTCATAAAGACCTTAAGTTGTCCTATGTCATGCCTGAAAAAGTCATCCAGTCTGGGCTTTTTTCTTTACATTTTCCTGGGAGAAGGGTAGAGTTTAATCCTTAACTTAGGATAACAAAAATAAGTAACAGAATGCAAAGATTAAAGCCTGAACCAGTTAGGCAGGTTGTGAATGTAATGTTGCAACTAGCTTACAATAACAATCAGTAACTGTGCTCATGACTGTTTAGTTCAGCATGGACATTGTGCCTAATGGAATCATGCAATTTGTTAGCAAAAATTAATATAGAGACTCCAGACAACTCTGAAATAATATATTACTTTAAAAGACCGTGCAGGCACATTCTCAGCTGCGCCATGCTTATGTCTGTACAGAAAATAGAAATAAATATATTTGTAAATCATACATGAACCTCATCATCTTGTGTGTATCATAAGCACGAAAGTTGATGGGAGGAATTCTTGCATTCTAACCATTGACAATTACTCAAGGTAGCAGCCAACACATCACTGTTTTGCCCATAATGCCACCTGGGATTAAGTCCCAACATATGCAAATCAGTCTTGGTACTACTCCAATAGAAACAGTCTAGCCTGTATTGCTAAGCAAGGTCCTCTCTGGACCAGAACATAAGCAACCCAAGACCAGTTTCAACCTGATTGGGTCTCATCAGTCAGTTAGTTCCAGCATCACAGTGAGAGCAACATAATGCCTCAGACACTATTGAAAATATATCATCTGAATAAAACATTAAATATACAACATTGCAATGAACCAACTAACTCAAACTGCTTTCTACATATTGAAAAATAAGTTTCACACACAGAGTGGAAATGTGCCTTTGGGCATACAGGAAGCCCCATTTTCACATCAGTCAAAACAGATGCTCTAGTGAAATTGTATTCTCCCAATTTTTGGAGACAAAGTCCTCAGGCAAAGTTTATTGACATGTTGTTTTTTATTTTTTTGGACACAGTGATAAGACTGATGAGGTCTTAGTCTGGAGAGGGGGTCTTCTATGCCAATTTTAATTAGGTTTTCGTGGGAGTTACTCTCTTTTTCCTTACTGTAGAGGGATCCTGTAATTTCACAGGTTCCTGAGTGCGTAAGGTGAGATAAATAGGCAATAAACACACCATGCTATTTTTGACACCGTCCACCACCAGTGGCTTTTAAGCTATCAGATTTCCATTTTTGGAGTTGTGGTTAAGTTGAAGGTATATATAGCTTAACGGGAAATAGACAATTGCAATGAAAAGCCAACAGTTAACAAGTCAATTACTCTCAAGAATTTGTATTTCAGCTAGACTTGGTTTTTCAACAAGCACAGCTTTGCATTTAGTAAATCAAGATCCTGTTTGTACAATAAACAAAATTACTTCTATTTTTCAATATGCAAAACGATGTTGGTTTGGCCAAAGGCGTCAAGCACAGATCTGAGATATTGTTATTGACTCCTAATAGTTAGAGTATAAGGCCTGGTGTCTTCTTTCCCAACTTGTTAGTGTGTATTGCTAAATGCATGAAGCGTGGAAAACGGTGGCACACTGCTGTAAACTTCAGCAATGGTAAAAAAAGAATGAATGTAGGCAGGTCAAGAGCAAAAGCGAGAATCTTAGCAGCAGAAGCAAGAAGAAAACAGGAAGCCTTGAAGCAAAAAATAGGCAGAGAGCACAGTGGAAAAAAACAGTTCTCTTTTATATTCTCAGATGAAGAAGATGAAACAGAAAAAGAATATCAGTATCTCGTCATAAAGGATTGGAAACGTCATAACAGGAACAAACTTCCCAAGTAAACATCATTCTTGGAACATATCTAAAAAGAAAGGATCTGAATTCGGAATAGATTCCCAGTTTGAACTAAACTGCAACATTTTCTAATCAATGCTGAGATAATATCCACTTGAACCAAGCTCCATGTTTTGTAGACCTAAAATCACAAGGCAGTTAACACGCTTTAGCCCAGATCTCTCAAGTTAATACGCCCCCCACTCCCTAGATCCTAGGTCGAGCTGCACAATGGATGCCTTCTTTGATGGTAAGAGACCGTGTCAAAGGACACAACATTTAGGGCCACAAAAAAGCTTTTTTGTATGTACCAAAGCAAAATGTGACTTTGCATCATGGTTACCGAATTGCATTTTGCTTTTGCGATTTGGTATTAGGAAGGAGCATGTTTAGGGCATCCCTTCCAAATACCTAATCGCACTGGCATGTAGGATTATTTAGCAATCATGCACGCATTCACAAAATATTCTCAGCTACCACCAAATTCAAGTTGGTGGTAACCCATTTGCAATTGGGAAGGGGTCCCAGTGGACCCCCTCCCATTTGAGAATGGTAGCAAAAAAGTTTAAGACCAGGCAGGGGTCCCACTGACCACTGCCTGCTCTTAATAAATGAAAAAAACATTTTCCATTTTTCTTTTTAAACATATGCTATTTTCCTTGAAGGAAAATGAGCTGCATTTTAAAAACTATCATTTACAATGCAACGGGTCTCGCATTTTGACTAGTTAGAACTATTAGTGTTGTAAACTCCTAACCAAACTTTTCTTGCCACATTCATTGGGAAAAAATTAGCTCAATCGCGCTGCGAAATAAAGAGGAAAATTAGTCCAGAAACCATACGCAAAACACGTAGCCTCATATGTTTTCAGTGGTTGGTGCGATCGAGGAGGGCTAAACACTAGAAAAGGCATTACATATGCGTGCCTTTTTCTAATGAAGGCAAGAAGACTTTAAAAGGCAAGCCCACAAACTAATGAAAGTGGCTGAGGTAACATGGGTGTGGGTGGAAGTCCAAAGAGAGATTACTAATAAACCACAGAGGGTAACCCATATACCCAAAGGGGCTGGGTGCAAATGATTATCAAAAGACTACAATGCCCCTAAAGGGAACCAATTACATAAAACATACAACCGGCGTAGGTACATTAAATAAAGAAACCTTTTAATTATTTTTCACAGCAACATAAGGATAACAAATCATATAATCATACTATAGGACAAACCACCCCACCCTAAGAGACAGAAGGACAAGGTGAAAGAAAAAGTGCTCATGTTAGGCGATAGAGAAAAATAGTCAATATCCACATATTCCAAACATTAAAAACAGAAGGTAAAAACAGCCGGTTGGTTCCTTATTCACTGCATTAATTCAGTTTCGAATTATCTGGGAAAACCAATCTTCTTTTTATGTCCTTCTTTGTACGTATACAAAGACCAATCCCGGCTGGGAAAAGTACGTCGACGTTTCGACCCTTATAAATCCTGGGCCAATTCAGTGCTTCATAGCGGGTCTTCTTCAGGACTAGCTAGTGGGATATATCAAAGAAAGATGAAGCTAGGAAGAAAAAGGAAAGATAGGCCCTCATTACAACCCTGGTGGTCGGTGTTAGAGCAGCGGTAATACCACCAACAGGCCGGCGGTAAAAAAAATGGGATCACGACCATGGCGGAAACCGCCAACATATAGACAGGCACTTTAACAATCCGACCACCAGGGCGGTAGAAACAAACACCGCAGCGGTCACCGCCAACAGACAGGCGGAAGACAATGTACCGCCCACCCCATTACAAGGCACCAATCCGCCAGCTTTTCCGGGGTGGTACCAATGCCATCAAAAGCACGACAGAAACTGAACAACGAAGGGGAACCACTCACCTCTCGACACTCCATGAAGAACCAGGACGCCATGGAGCCCAAATTGCAGATCCTACCTATGTTGGTGTGTCTACTAATACACCACAAAGTAGAAAGAAGGCGGCGTCGACGACGGTGAGTACTACACCTAGCACACAGGGGAGGGGAGGAGGGAAAAGAGTGACACACACACATGCGGCACACAACACCTCCACCCTCACCCACAACACCATACAAACAAACATGTCCAACAACATCACAGATACACCCCATCATCCCCTGGAAGAACGTAAGGACCAAAGGAAATGAGTCTAACTAGTGTTATATTGGAACAATCAGATATATCAAGAGAAAAGCAAATAATCAGTATACACAAATATTTACATCAAGTACACAAGTCCGTACACTGTCCTTTGTAAATGTCCGTGGTCCAGTGGTCCCAAAAAGAATAGGCGAAGCCCACACATGACACCTGCCTCAAAATGGAGAGACCACTGCAAGGGCGTCAGTTTGAAAAAAACAGGCACCTCAGGGGGAAGGGGAGGAGGGCACCTCAGCCGGAAGATGGTACTGCCACTGCTCCTCGAGGGGGCTCCATGCCCGCTGCCTGGTCCTGGGGAGTGCAAAGCCACAATCTCTCAAGTCTCTCAAGTAAGTGGTTTGCCCACTGCTTGGCCCTCGGGAGTGCAAAGCCACGGTCTCACAAGTCTCTCAAGTGGGTGGTTTGCCCACTGTTTGGTCCTGGGGAGTGCAAAGCCACAGTCTCTCTAGTGGATGCCTTCATCCACTGGTTCTGGACGGGGCCTTGTGCCCAGTGTGCTTTATCCTGCCAAGGACTGGGTGAGTGGATGCATTTATCCACTGGTTCTGAAGGGGGCCTTGTGTCCAATGTGCTTCATCCTGACAAGGATAGGGTGCATGGATGCATTTCTCCACTGGTTCTGGGTGGGGGCTTTGTGTCCAGGGATGCTGCACCTGGAGTGTGACAGTTCACATCCTCTCACCTGGGTGTCTGAGCCACGCTATGTACCTGGAACAGGTAGCATGATACTCCATGGAGGCAGAGCCACACTTCATCCTGCGGCGACTTATCTTCCAATTACTGGTCGTGCCAGTGCTGGAGGTGGTGCCTCAAGGAGTGTGTCTAGGGCCCAGGACGTCCTCTGCAGACTCAGACGGCTGCCCACTGGGGATGCTGCTGATGTCCGACAGAGTGGTATCGGATGGGCACGTGGCGGTGCAAATGGTGGTGCATGTGGCGGTGGCTGCGGCGGAGATGCTTCCGGTGCTAGCCGTGGTGCAAGTGTCTGTTGTGTTGGATGGAGACACCATACCGTCTCCGGCAGCCTCTGATGGCTGATCCTTGGGGAGGATGCTGCAGCCTGACGTTGTGGCAGCGGCGGTGCAGGTGGCGGTGCAGGTGGCGGTCGGAGCGGCGGTGATGACTGTGGTGCAGGTCGCTGCCATCCTTGATGAAATGGTGGTCACCAGCCCCTCACCAGGAGGCATCGTGCCCTGAGGTGACTTGCCCTTTGTTTTGTTGACCTTCCTCTCTTTGGCAGTCGCTGCAGGGTCCTTGGCACTGTCCTCTCTGTGTTTGGGCGAGGCCTTGCTGGGTGGGTGGTGTGACTTTCTCCTGCTGGAAGCCAGGCCCTTTTTGACCTTTGCAGGTGGCAGAATAGGGTGGTCCTTCATATCTGTAGGTGGCACACTTGCAGCTCTGACGAGTGCCCCCTTCGAGCCTCCTGGACGTGCAGGGACCACAGTGGATACAGATGTGGTGGCTGAGGTGCTGGGCTGGGATCTAGACATCCTGGCCCTCGGGGAAGGACAGGGGGGGAGGTGTATGGAAGAGGTTAATGTTAGCTTGAAAACGTTTTTTAGACACACTGGGACGGGAAGATGGAGAGGGTGTGGGAGTGGAGGAAGAGGTAGTGGTTGTAGGAGGTGTACATCTGCTGAGTTTGGGTGAAGGTGAATGGGCTGGAGGCTGTTGTGAGGTGGATGGCTGTTGAGTGGGTGTGTGCCTGCGTTTGTGTACTTCGGGAGGAGGGCTCACAGACACACTGGAAGAGGACACAGGGGACGTGTGAATGGTAGTGGGGGTCGTGAATGCACGTGAGCGGTGTGTTGTGATGGGCATGCTGGTGATGGAGAGAGTGGCTGATGATGTAGTGCATGCAGGTGTGAGTGGAGACGAGACTTGGAGTGTGGTGGAGGACATGGAGGAGGGGGACACAGTGGAGGAAGTGGATGTTGGTATGTGTGCATGGGTATGGTGCTTGGGTGAATGCCTGTGGGATGTGTGATGCTTATGTTTTCCTGAGCCACTTTTGTGTGTTGATGTGTGTGCATGCTGGTCTGATGGTGTGCTTGGGATAGGCTGGGGTTGAGGGGATTGGGTCTGGGTAGTGGAAGTTGGAGGGGGTAGGCTGGACACAGGGACAATGGCTGCCATCGGTGCTGAGGCCAGAACCTGAAATGCTCTCTGTTGGGCTGCCACGCCAGAATGAATGCCCTTCAGGTATGCATTTGTTTGCTGCAAATGCCTCTCGACACCCTGGATGGCTTTCAGAATGGTTGACTGCCCACCAGTGAGGGATCTCTGGAGGTTAATAGCCTCCTCACTGAGGGCAGCAGGGCTGACTGGGGCAGGGCCTGAGGTGCCTGGGGCAAAGGAGATGCCCATCCTCCTGGGTGAGCGGGCACGGGAAGCTTGCTGAGGGGCTGCTGGGAGGGCGGTGCTGGTAGGGGGGGTTGGTGGCTGTACCTGTACCCGTTGTTGGGGTGGGCACAGAGGTGTCCGCCACCGCCAGGGGGCTTTCATCAGAGGAGGAGTTGCTGTTGCTGGTATTCCCTCCTGTCCCCATCGTGGAGCTCCCCTCGCCCTCTGTCCCACTGGTGCGTTCACATTCTGTGGATTCACCCTCCTGGGCCATGTGGGATGCAGCTCCCTCCGTCGCCGGTGCCTCTGCTCCTCTGCCAGATGATGCTAATGCACACAAGGACAGGGTGACAAAAGAAGAAGGTGGGGAAAGACAGAGGACACACATGGTCAACACCAGCAACACCACTACCGTTGGCAGACCCAACACACAGGGAGAAGCCCTAGGCCATGCACTACCAGTTACTAAGAAAGTCACCAGCCCATGGGGTACAATGCGTAACATTATTAGCTGGACACCTGAAACCCACAGGACCCTGCCCAGTAGTAGATGCTCACTAACACTATTGGGCTTGGAGTGCTTCAGAACCTGCCCAACAAGGGACCTACACTGCCATGTTCACCTCACAACATGTGTCTCACATCCACACCACTCCAAACAGGCATTGCTCACGCATCATGCTCACAGTGTACTCACCTGTTTGTCTGGAGGACCGTAGAGTCACGTGTACTGGGAGATGACCCCATCAGCCAGTTTGTCCAACTCCTCAGCGGTGAAGACAGGGGGCCTTTCCCCAGACACTCGAGCCACTGTGGCTTCCAGACTGAGGTCACAGCAGCACTTGCAGTGTAGGTCCTCTCCTATTGAAGGTCAGGTATCAAGTGAGTGAACAGATCGAAAATGTTGGTCACGTCTGCGGCGGTGAGTACCGTCACCACCGGCGTACATGGCCATTGGCTCCTGGAACCCATAGGGCCCACTGATAACCAATGCTGAGTTGTGCAGCGGTCTCGGACTGCCTACCGCGACGCAGCACAATGGCAGCGCAGCTCCCTCATTTCCCCTCGACCGTCCTCACATGTCAGGCAGCTGCCATTGCAGGGGGGCACATAGCATGGCACATAACTCCGTCACAGCACATTTGGGTACATATACAGACTAACTATGTTACACATGGATTTACTAACAATACTGCAGACACACTTGTGCAACCCATGCGGTAAATGGCCCTCTGCTCACCGTTCTCCTCCATAGGCTACAACAGCTGGGGCAGATGATGAAATGGCGGCATCCTCTGGTGTACAGACCCCCGGTGGACCTGTCGACAATGTAAGACAGACACATCACAATCACATACACACTTGATCATGCCACAATCCAAGACTTGTGTGCCCAATTGGATCCAGACCTGATGTCTGCTATCCACCAACCCACAGGTATCCCCCCTCTAGTGCAGGTACTGTCAGTGCTCCATTTCCTAGCAAGTGGCTCCTTTCAAACAACAGTGGCCATGGCATCAGGGATGTCTCAGCCAATGTTTTCTAACGTGTTGACCAGAGTGTTGTCTGCCCTGCTGAAACACATGCGCAGCTACATCGTGTTCCCCCAGGTGGAGGATTTGTTCACAGTGAAGGCTGACTTTTATGCCCTGGGACATATCCCCAACATCATTGGTGCCATTGATGGTACACATGTGGCATTTCCCCCGGCAGATATTGTACAGAAATAGAAAAAGCTACCATTCGATGAATGTGCAAATGGTGTGTTTGGCGGACCAGTACATCTCCCATGTGAATGCCAAGTGTCCTGGTTCTGTGCATGATGCCTACATTTGGAGGAATAGCAGTATCCCTTATGTGATGGGCCAACTCCAGAGGCACCGGTGTGGCTAATAAGTGAGCCCAAGGTCCCCACACAATATGAGCAGTTGTCTGGGTATGGGATAGTCCATAAGGGTTAGTGTGTGTCTAACCGGTATGCCTCGACATTTGCAGGTGACTCAGGTTACCCCAACCTCTCATGGCTACTGACCGCACCCATCCTAATACCAAGCCTTGCATGTAACAACAATGCATGGATACCCATCACAGACCTACATGGACACCCATCACCACAGCATGCCCAATAGAGAGACTCACCCAGGCCACAAAATCACCACTCACACAAGGCCCAAGGCGATAGCGCAAGCACATTAATACAGGAAACACACCCATTGCACAAGCTGGCACACAGAGATACAATAACAATGCATTTATATCCCCAACAGGACCCCTACCCAACGTCACCAGACAGGAGGTGCCAGCCATATCTAGTGTCCTCCCAGCTTCCCTGTTGTCCTATGCCTCTGTCCCCTGAACTGACTGCAGCAATTGAGAAGTAGCTCTGCTATTTGTTGATTGTGAGAGGTGGCTCTGCTGTCTGGACTAAAGAATCAATGAACAATTTCTGTTAGCTCTGGCCAAGCAGAAGTTATTTCCTCGTATATTATCGGAAGTTTCCCCAGAGCTCTGACAATGACAATGACTATTTTAAAAAAATATTTGCATTCAAAGTAAACAAAACAAAAAACAATTCCAGTATGTACTGTACAATCCCATGAGGATCAGGGTCAAGACTGATTTGCATATGGCTGGGTCCAAACTGGGGTGGCATGGTGAGCAAAAGAACGATGGATTAAACCCAGATCTATGACTGGGGGTGAGTGTTTGACAATGTTCAGCATTCCGTCCATCACTTGTTGTTTTTGCTTTGTCGCCCTAAGTGGGAAGGGTATGCCCAGACGTGGGTCCCGTGCTTCCCCATGCCACTGGATTCAAGCTAGCCTGGCTGATGAGGGGTGAAACCCCGAAACCGGTCCCAGGATGCTTTTTTCCAGTCCAGTGAGGACCTGGCTTGGCTGTTCGGTCTGGACTGTTCCCATGAGGAACAGGGTCAAGACTGATTTGCATATGGCTGGGTCCAAACTGGGGTGGCATGGTGAGCAAAAGAACGATGGATTAAACCCAGATCTATGACTGGGGGTGAGTGTTTGACAATGTTCAGCATTCCGTCCATCACTTGTTGTTTTTGCTCTGTACTGTACAATCAACATTATTTGACAGTCAGCAATATTATTCACACATTTACATCCAACTGTCTCAATTCAATCTGCTCAAGAATGTCATAATATCACCTATTTTTGCTTTCCTTGACATTCCGTATCTTCCTGGCACTTTACACAGTATCACACCTCACATAAAGCCATAGACGCAAGACCTTATCAAAAGATTTTGGTGCACCCCTTCACATATACACAGTTTTTTGTTTCAGACAAAATGCCCCAATCAACATTATTACACAATATACCACAAATGGGGACATTTATCTTCCATACAGATGGATGGTATCTCTCCTCATCACAGCCAATCTCACCCTCCAGCAAATAATGAATATTTCCTGGAGGAGGGCCCTTTTTACCATAATCCTAATATCAACATGTTTGCGTCAATATCCACAGAAGTGCCTGTAACAGTCAATAGATAGGGTATTACCTCATTCTAAATAAAACGTGACCAAGGGACATTGCCCTGTGACATGGTACAGTATCACTTATTATCGCAAAGCTATCAGCTTTATAAATTGATTTTACTTGCTGCATATATAACTTGCCCCTATACTAACATCCAATAATCCTGCGTAAAATGGTTATTGATCTTCCCCCAGCTGCAGTTCTGCAATCTCTTAATATTTTAATCAATTTAATGTGTTTCGTTTACCTAACCATCTAAATCTAGCCTATTTCATACTTTCTATTCTTGCTAAGGCCTGTCCTCTGAGAACCATCCTATATGCTTCTGGAATCTGAGGGGAGCCACAAACTTCCTTCCACTCAGCGTTCCCCCAGTTCTCCCAATAAAAATGGTATCTCACTTGTGTTGGTAGGCCTAGTGCCCCTGACAGGAAATGCCCCAAAACACTATGTGGGCACATCAAAATTAGCTGACTATTTTTGCTGGGGGGGGGACCTGCGTTTTGGTCCTAGGATCAGCAGCCATATAGGGAAACCTACCAAACCCAAACATTTCTGAAAGCTAGACACTCGAGGGAGTCCAGGGAGGTGTGACTTGTGTGGCTCCCCCAGTGTTTTCCTACCCAGAACCCTCAGCAAACCTCAAATTTAGCTAAAAAAAAAATCAAATTTTTCCCATATTTCTGTGGGGGATCACAGTACCTGCACAAATTTCCTACCATCCAGCATCCTCCTCAGTCTTCTGGTAAAAATGATACCTCACTTGTATAATGGGCCAAGTCCTTGTGACAGGGAAGAGCCAAAACATGTCGAAAATGGGGGGGGGGGGGGGGGGGGGGGAGGGGACCAAAGCGGGTCCAAAAGGGCAGTTTGAAAAAAAAAATACATTTTTAGGCTGACAAGTGAGGCAGAATTTTTATCAATATAGATGTGACAATGCTGGATGGTAGAACTTTTGTAGATTCGTGCAGATTTTCTGAAGGTTCCATCACAAAAATGTGTGATTTCAAGCAAAGTTCGAGGTTTGCAGAGAAAATGGTGCTGGTACATGTGAAGCACACCACCATGGACTCACCCAGATGTTTATTTTTTAGTTGTGTCTAGGACTCGTAGATTTTTCTACATGGCAGCGTCCCAAAGACCAAAAAGTGCAGACCTCACCATTTCAAGTGGGACGACTTTGAGAGTTAGACAAACTCTCATGGCCCAAATGTAAAATTGAAACCCAAAATAATCAAATGTCCTCTTGCTTGCTGTGGGATAAGATGTATTAGTGTCCAAGGGGAGAGCAGAAAGACTGTTACCTTTAGTTGGGGTGGGGCATAGTCATGCCCATACTGGTTGGTAGCCACCACCCCACTATTTGTTTTTTATTTTATTTCCTGGCATCTATTAGGCTTTCTGCCCCCCGGGGAGTGTATCTGGGGTAATTGCCCCATCTGCCCACCGGTGGGCAGAACAACTTTGTCCCCATTTATGGTCATACCCCCACCCTCTTTTTTTTTAGAAAAAAAATCTTCCAGATCTCTGGTGGGCTTTCTGCCCCCCTTGGGGGCAGATGGGCCTTAAAAAAATAGGCCAGTCTGCCCCAACTGGGGCAGAAATGGCCAACAGTAATGTGCCCCCACAGGGAGTGACCCCTGCCCAACGGGCTGCCCCCCACACAAAACACAAACACAGACACCAATCCCTGGTGCCTAAGTGGTTTCTGCCCCCCCCCCCCAGGGCAGATGGTCCTAATAGAAATAGGGGGGGCAGAAATGGCCTAAAATAAATTTGCCCCCCAGGGGAGCAACCCTTGCCTAAGGGATTGCTCCCTATCTTTAAAAAAAAAAAGAAAAAAAAAATCCCTGATGTCTAGTGGTTTCTTCTCCGTTTTGGGGCAGATCGGCCTAATAAAAATATGCCGGTCTGGCCCCAGAGGGGGGTGGCAGAAATCCCTCAAAATAAAGTTGCCCCCAATGGGCAACGCTTGTCTAAGGGGCCGCTCCTCATCTGTAAAAAATAAAAAAAATAAAAAAACTGGTGCCTATTGGTTTCTGTCTCCCCTTGGGGCAGATCTGCCTAATAAAAATATGCCGATCTGCCCCCAAGGTTGGCAGAAATGGCCTAAAATGAATTAGCCCCCTCAGGAAGCGACCCTTGCCTAAGGGGTCACTCCCCTTGCATGAAACTGACGTCTAAATAAAAAATCTCTGGTGTCAAGTGGTTTCTGGCCTAAGAAAAAATGGCCAGATCTGTACCAGATGGGGGCAGAAATGGCCTAAACACAATTTGCCCCAGGGGGAATGACCTGATGCGTTTCGACCTACTGGTCTTGTTCACAGTGTCTGAGTGTTTTTTTTCAGTGTATATTATTTATAGTCTATTCCCTATTCCCCAATCTAATGCATTCTGGAACATGTAGTAAACTTTAAAAACTAATTTTTCAAATCAAAAGATATAGCATCTCACAGTATTCCAAAAAATGAAATATAAAATCACATCTATGCAAAAACCTACGGAAAGCATGTTTGTCCACATTTGAAAATATGTAGATGAGATCCAGAAAGGAAAACCTAAGCTGTAAACTGGTGTTAATTATTTTGACAGTAATCCTACTCTAAGGGGTTCACTCATCGAATCACAGTGTCGGTGGTGATGGTTGCTGATTTATATGACTGCAATTAAAAAAGTATAATAACTCTCCTGGAGTGCAGCGCCACAGTTGCTGTCAGCTGTTTGTTTTGAATATTTATATATATATATATTCCATAGTGGAGTGATTTTTATTTAGTTTCGTCAATAATTTTGGTGCCGTCTGATGAATCTTCACCAAATTTTCAATACTTTGGTCAGTTCAACTGCTGCCTGAAGAGTTTTAGAATGTTCTGTCAAGTGATGTCTGAGAAAAAGGGGGCCACCATAACCCTTTTTCCACGTTCCCTCTGACTTCCATGAGCAGGCCTCTATCCGATACCTCCTGCCTTGTCTGATCCATTATTGCATCTCTGCACCCTCTCTCCTCCCTCCTGCCCTTCATGGTGTGTTATGCTGGAACTATCCCTATTGTCTGTCCGGTATTGTCTGCTTGCTGCCCTTGTGTCTTTCCCTTTTGCTCTCTGTTGTCTGTGTGCATGGCCCTGTCCTTTCCCTATTACTTTTTAGGGTCTGTTGTGCTGCATTACCATCCCACGTGCCCTCCATGGTGTATTGTGCTGCAGCAACCCCTGAAGCTTGCCTTGTAAGGTCAGTTTGGTGCCCCTGCCCATCTCATTCCTGTCCTCTATTATCCGAGTCTATGTCCCTACTCCATTCGCCCTGGCATCCGTGATCCAATTTACCATACTTCTCAACATTCTGAACTTGGTAAGAGGGAGATTTGGAAAAAACAAACCTTAGGAATTGATTTTCCCCATTGACCTACATTGAAAAAGAGGAGATTTCAGGCAGGAGGCAGATAAAATAAAGCCCTTTTGAGCTTAAAAACATCGGAAGCCTCCTGCCTGAATCGGATCTGTTGGCATGTATGGTTGTACTACCACTGCCTCTTTCTTCTGTCCTCAATGGTCTGTTATTTTGTTACAGCCTCTCTTACCTGTCCTGCATGGGTGGTTGGTTGCTCCTGCCCCCTCTTCCCCTTGCCTTCCGTTGTCCATTCTGCTGCTACTGCCCCTCCTGCCTGTCCCACATGGTCAACTTGTTGCCTCTGTACACTCCTCCCTGCCCTCAATTATTCAAGTCTGTAACCTTGACCACTGCTTCACAGAATTCTAATAAACAACTGGATTGCTAACATTATTTATTTTTTGCAAAAGCGTGGCATACCTGACTGTGCTATATCAAAGTGCAAAAAAGAAAACCTTTAAGTGGTTTGCACATTTTTGTAATTGGGCTATACTTGGGCTACTATTATTACTATTATTACTTACTATTACTTCCTAATTTCCTCATTTATTGCAGTATCCTCAGTAGAAAATGCTTTCAAATTTCTACTTCAAATCCATCAAGATAATATTCAGATGTGCCACACATTTGGCATAGATTCAGAAAGTTAGCAATCTCGTTGCTCATCAGAACACTCTAGTAAAGCTGCTCTTCACAAGGGAGTAAACTGGCAGTCTGCTGCTGGTGTTGAAAGTGCATGTGTCAGTCTGCATGTCAGAATGTTTTAAAGAAAAAGAAGAGGAAATATTGGAGAACTTACTTAAAACATGCCCTAATTTTTCTTACTACACTACTAACCATAATTCCTATGAAAGAATGAACCCTTACATTTTGCTCCTTTCTAAATTTAATGTTTTACATTTTATCAGTTTGACTCATTCGAGATGGCTTTAGGTGTGCTACAGTTTTGGCATAAGTAAGACTGTTAGCCCTCCAGTTGTTCTTTAGAACAGTTGGAGACTGCTGTACAACACAAGGGAATCAACTGAGAGGCGGTTCCTGACTGAAGTGCATGTTTTATTGAGAATGTCAGACTTCATTCTCATATGGCTGAGAAAGAGAGTGAGAGTATACAGGAAATATGTTTTATTTTTGCTTCTGGAGCACCTTCTTTAACCACTATGGGAAAATCATCAGAAAACAGTTTTCTCTCCAAGTTGATTCATGACTTCCCAGCAGAAGGCTTTTTCACAGGGTAAAATCACCTTAGCAACAAGTGATATAGATTGTAGCTAAAATCTGTTACCACCCTTTATAAATTCTCCTTTTGTGACCCTCAAAAGCTGCCTTTCAATAGAATGCATTTCAATATGGTGTTATCATGTACATTGGTCCCAAGATGGCTGCCAGCACTTCCTGTTAAAGTGCTGGCAAACAATCAGATCACACCATGAGATCTATGCTTAGGCTCCCTCTAGTTAGCTATATTATGTTTTTCCTTTAATAACTCTGAAACTACTGAACACATTTTCACCAAATAGCAGAAAGAACAACCTGTGCTCCTGGATCTAGCTTCCTGAAAACTTTGGTGTAATTCTGTTCACTGGTTTGGGCTGTAGTCATGCCAAAATACCCTATGGAAATTAAAATGGTAAACTCTCTTTTTTACCCCCCTTTTTCTCAGCCTCCGCTTGTTCAATCACCCTGAAACGTACAATGCACAGTAAGAGAATTTGACATAGCAGGAAACTTTTAAAAATCTAATTGTGAACACTCATCTGAAAGTGCAAAAGTTATAGGCAAGTAAAAAAATGTTTTTTCCAGTTAAAACTAGGTCCTAACTATAACTACCTACTGTTATGTATATCACACTGTTCCAGAGGAAAAGTTATTTTTGTGTTGCTAATAATTCTAGCACCGTTTGATGAAGCTCCATGAAACATTTGAAAAAGGTGCTACGTTTTTAATAGTTTGTGCATCAAAAGTAGTTGAGTAGGTATAGTTAAGTCAGCTGTTTAAGAGGAAAACTTTTTTTTGTTGCTGAGAACGCTAATGTGTCCCAACGAGGCCAAAATCGGCATGGCAAATTTACAAAGTGGTGAAATTAATGCATTGCACCACTTTGTAACCCTTTGTGCTACATTATGCTTGCACAAGGCATAATGTATGCAAAGGGGGCATTTCCCCATTAGGGGGATCTGAAAAAATGGGGCAAAGAAATCTAAAATATTGCTTTATATCATTTATTTTGGCACTTTTAACGCCTGCTGAGAGCAGGCGTTAAAAGGAGGCATGCCATTGTTTTCAAAGGGCCTCAATGGGCTTTGCAGGATTAGCATCAAACTTTTTGACGCTAATCCTGCAAAGCCCCAATCTAGTGTCAAAACTGTATCTTAGATACAGCGCATACATGGTGATGTTAGGGGGTGCTATGGGGCGCAAGAGAAGTGGCGCTCTACTGGGTGCAGCCGCACTGTAATTAATTCAGGGCCTTAGTCCTTGTCCTGAAGTAAAAAATTCAAAGTAATATAAGGGGGCAGGGTAGGGATACTCTGACCTCCTAGGTCACATTGTGAGGACACAGAGGGACCCTCCTGAGGCAAAACAAGGAAATTAACTTGCAAAAATTGCTGTGATCCCACAGGACTTCCGTGGGGTTAAAAAAACAAAACATGGTGGCCTAGCAGCATTCATTAAGGTAAGGCCCTGGGAAGCCCACCCCAGGAGTTGCATTCTGTGAGGAAAGGAGAGTTGTGTGACCCACCTCCTGAGCCTATAAAGGCCCCAGGGAGCCCACCCCTGGGCTGAAACCTGCGTATAAGTGGAGAGTGACCACATGTATATCTTTCACTTAAACTAAGAGGACACAATGCCAAAAGAATGCAGCACTCCTAGTTTGAATAATGAATTTATTAAGTCACTTCCCAAATATCAAATAAAAGTCATACACAAATATGAGAATAAGCATATAACCCAAGTGCAGAGGAACATGTGTATATACAAAAATTAATCAAAGAGCATGCATACATGAACTAAATAATCAAGATTTTTAAAAAAACAGAGCGCGGTCCAGGAACCTTCTGCCCACCCTCTTGGAGGTTGGCCTTGCATGCAAGCCCAGCAGGCAACGTAGGGGTCTAAGCTCAATTGTGTGTCAAGGGTTCCCCCCAGGTCCTCAAGCACTCCCTTCCAGCCTCTTTCTATGTCAGGACACTCCCAAACCATATGATGGAAATCCGGGTCTGCCTCTTCGCATCTAGGACAACCTCTGGGCTCTCCACCATAGATTACTCTGAACCTATGCGGAGTGAGGTACGTTCTATGCACAAAATTATACTGGATGTATAGAAAATGTGTATTTCTGGAAACATTCCGGGGGTACGCTAACACTTTTTGCCATTCCACGTCTGTCAGTGATTTACCCACTGTCTCCTCCCACCTCATCTGCAGAGTTCGCAAAGAAGGCAAAGTAGCTGCAGTGAGAACCCCATACAGTCTGGTGATCAAGTGTGAGTCCTCACCCGCCGTCAATAAAAGGTGCAGTATAGTATATGTTTCTGGTTCTGCATTCACAGTATGCCATAGTCTCCTCACAGCCAAAACCAGTGTCCTATACGCCACGTCCTATACGTCGGAAACTGTCCCTTCAGGACCTCCCTCTCCTCTACAAGCTCCGGAAAAGCACGCAGGATTCCCTCGCTGAAGAGATCTCCCAAGATCTGCACTCCTGCCCAGCTCCAGGTCCTCAGTAGCCCCCACGCGTCAAGGTGTATCCCTTAGTCCCCAACTGTATTTCAGTTAGTGGTATACCAGGGGAATAGGCCACCGTCGGTCCTGTGCGCTTCAGACATTGTCTCCAACAGGAGAGAGCCACCTGCAGCAAAAATTTCTGCTAGGGCAAGACACACCTGGCACCGAACAAGCCGGCCAGGAGGAGATCCGGATGAATCACTCCACCGGGTGCGGTCAGGTCAAGCCATTGCCTCCCCGACAGCCATCTAGCCACCCACTAGAGTTGACACGACAAATAATACAGCTCAAAGTCTGGAATCCGCCCCTCTAGTGTGGGCCAGCGGAGGGTGGAGAGGGACGTCCGCTGGCGACCCCATCCCACAGCTCCCAAAGGAGCATGTTCAGGTCCCTAAACCAGGCCGCTGATATAGTCACTGGGAGGTTGGTGAAGTAGTATATTAGGTGGGGTAACATAATCATTTTGGACAACACCACGCAGGCCATCATTGAAAGCTTTAAGGAGCACCAAAACGTCACACATGATCATAGGGATCAGAGCGCTGAGCAAAAATTCCCATCTTGGAGGTCACGCAGGTCGTGGAAGACCTGTATGCCCAAATATTTAAAGGTACGAGGAGCCCAAGGAATATCCACTGGACAGGAGGAGGGACGCTCCATGTCCTCAGTCAGTGGGAAAACGTATGTCTTTCTCCTATTCTCCCAGAGACCAGACAAGCTACCAAATCGTTCAAGTAGAGTGAGAGCCCAAGGAATCCCGGACACTCCATCCTGTAGATAGATCAACAGGTCATCCGCGTATAGTGATAGTGTGTTCCTTGTGACCCCATGGCACCCCCTGACCATACCCCTCCATTTGGAACTGCACAGCCAGAGGCTCAATAGCCAGTGCAAACAATAGAGGTGAGAGAGGGCAACCCTGTCTGCTACCCCAAATATTGAATAAGTAGTCAATGTCACCCCGCCCATCCATACCTTTGCTATTGGGAGACAGTACAAGAGCTCAACCCATTGTATTCAGTTCTCACCCAACCCCATTCGGGCCATCACTGCTCTCAGAAAATCCCACCGTACTGAATCAAGTGCTTTCTTGAGGTCCACTGATAAGAGCATGGCCCCGGGGTGTTGAAGTGTTAAAAGCCTTCTCCGGTTCAGAGAGGTATTACACTCAGGTATAAAACCATTCTGGTCCTCATGAATGAAGTGAGGAACACAGGGCAGGAGTCTATTAGCTAGGGCTTTACTTAGTATTTTGAAGTTGCAGTTCAGCATGGATCAGGGCCTGAAATCGGTCACTGACGCTTCTCGTGACCTGGTCTTAGGTAGAGGAACCACTAGTGCTTACTGCAGAGTCTCAGGCAAGATACCTGTATCATAAGCCTTGGCATAAAGATGAACTAAAGCAGGAGCCAGAAGATCTACATATGCCTGGGAGAACTCAATAGGGAGTCAATCGGAGCCCGGTGCCTTACCCACAGCTAACTGTGTTATAGCAATTTTCACCTCCTCCAGGGTGAGCTGCCCCCCCAGAGGATCCCGATCCTCCGGTTGCAGTGTAACCAGTGGGAGGGACCATAAATAGTGGTCCAAAGATTGCAGCCGAGCCTCCTTAGGTTGGCTATAGAGGGATGTATAGTAGGTTTTAAAGGCATCAGTTATCTCAGGCGGATCATAAACGTGCTTCCCCTCTGCCCCCCACACACTCGTGATCGGGGTACTCCCCCCCCTTTGTTTGCACCAACCAGGCTAACAGCGTGCTCGATTTGCCCTCTTCTTCTTGTATGGACATCATATGCTGCTGGAAATCATGGCAACATAGCCGTTCCAACGTCTGATTAAACAATTCCCACGTTTGGTGGAGTCTACGCTTCGTGGTCAAATCTGGTCCCTGTTCCACCTCCCTATAATGGAGTTCCTTTTCCAGTTGGTTTACTTCGCGCACCAGGACACGTCTATCCCTACTGATTGTTCCAGGCAGTGACCACGCATCACCACCTTCAAAGTCTCCCACTCCACACAACGTGATGCAGTGGAGCCTCTGTTAATACTTATATGCTCCGAGAGGTGCGATCTGAGTCCCTCCCTATACACCAGGTCCTCCAAGGCCCTCGGCTGCAGCCTCCATGAAAGAGTAGACACTCTCCCCCCCACACTCCACCAAGTGATAAGCAACGTTCTGTGGTCAGATAAAGTATGGCCCAAGTATTCGGAGCCTACAATCTTGTGGGTGATCGAACCAGTGCACAGCTCTTGATCTATTCTTGTGTGTAGCTGGTGTAGTCCAGAGTAAAAGGTGTAATCCTGTGAATGTTGCACCCGCCAGTCGTCCTCTAACCCCCAGTGCGTCAACCAGTCAATGAGATATTTCACCATCTTGTGCGTCGTCACCCCAGGCACAGGCAGAAGGGACCGGTCCACATCAGTGTCTAGTACGCAGTTAAAGTCACCCCCAATCAAAAAAGGATCTGGCCAAGTGCCCAGAAAGGGTCTGCCAAAAGGGGGTCTGTTCCTGGTTGGGTGCATACACACAGCTCAGCACCATAAGTCTACCCTACAGTCTGCCCTCCACCAGAACGTATCTGCCATTGGGGTCTAAGTCCACAGACAGAGGCTCGAATGGAACCCCAACCCTCACCCAAATCAGAGTGCCTCTTGCAAACACTGAGTACATGGTGGCGAATAGCTGTCCTCTCCATCTGCTTCTTAACTTGTCTACTTCCCAAGTGGTGAGATGTGTCTCCTGGAACAGTGAAATATGCACCTCTCTTCTCTTTAGGTATGCCAGGATCTTGTGGCGTTTAGTAGGTGATCCCATCCCCCGGATGTTCCATGTAATCAGCTTGTAGGCCATCGCTGGGTATAAACTATTTCGGGAGAGGGCGGCCACCTCCCTCGATGACAAACCTTTCTCACCCCCCCCCCCCATGTCTCACATAAACCACTGCAAAGGTTAGGTCTGAGATAACTAAGCTCCTGCGAATTCTAAGATATGGAAACCGCAAACCCCAACTCCCGCTTCCCAGGGCAATACCACAACAGGCGGTTGTCCAGTAGCAACAAAGCAAACATGCCAATAACAATGAGTCATATAGAATTCTCGCATTCAATAAACAGCGGTCGAGAATCTGAGCTGGGGAACATGGCCACAGTGGGCCCGTAGTCAAACATAAGCCCCAGGTGAGGAGTTGGTGCCCTTCAGTAAGTCTCAGCACAGATCATCTGCTGTTCAGGGAGTCACCCACTGTGCCGCATCATAGTGGTGGGAGTCTGAATCCATGGAATAGGATCGGTGATCTGACTCACCTTCGCTAGCCTCATCAGCTGCGGTCACCTGTTGCAGTGATGCCACCTCCTCCAATGCAGCCTGTCTGTCCAGTTCCTTCTGTGCTGGTCTTGGCCTCGTTCTTGGGTGGGATCTGTTCTGTCTCCTCCACACTCTCCTGTGATCTTGCCGGTGTGATTGCCCCAACTGAGCACCGGGGTCACCTTTTGCCATGTGCGTCTCTAGCCACTCCCAAACCTCCTCCAGTGTTTGAAGGAAAGTTGTGTGACCCTCCAGAATCACTCTTAGCCTAGCTGGGAATAGGAGTGAGTATTGGATGCCCACTTCCGTCATAGTCCCCTTCTCTGCTGCATAGGAAGCACGCCTGGACTGCATCACCACAGTGAAGTCTGGGAAGAGGGTCATTGTTACATTGTCTGCTCAGCCTCCCTGGCTCGCTGCAGCAGATTGTCTTTGTCTCAATAGTGGAGTAGCTTAGCCACCACAGTTCGCAGGGGTCGTCCCACTGAAACTGGTTTTGAAGGCACCGGTGTGCCCTCTCCCAGGCAAAAAAAGGGGTATGCAGTCCGGGGGTGACCTTCTGCCGCAGCAATTTTTCAAGAAAGATCACCGCATCAGTCCCCTCAGCTCCTTCAGGTAGCCCAATTATGCGTACATTGTTCATCCGGTTTTGGCCCTCCATGTCTTCAGCCCGGCGTTCCGTGGCATGAATTTCCTGTTGTGCCGGGACCATATCCATATCCATAAGTGTTGTCTCAGCACAGCATACTCTGTCAGCGAGCTTTTAATGATCTGCTCACAACAGACCTAGCTCCACCGATGCCTCGCCTATTTCTCGCTGGAGTGTAGTTTTAGACTCTTTAGTGGTGCCTAAGATCTTATTCAAAGTGTCCTGCAAGGAAGGCGGTAGCGGTGTGGCCATGTCTGTCCAGGTTTGGACTTTCCCTTTGTGTGTTGTTTAGCAGACATGCGGTCAGGCTGAGCGCTCCCCCAACAGGTGGTCAGCAGCGGCTATGTAAATTGCTCACCGGGTCATCCAGCCACTCCCCCAGGCCAGCACGGCCAAAAACAGCCTCTATTTCAGTAGACAGGTCCCCACCAGGATAGATTATTTGCAGGTCACTGTCCTCTCTCCTCTGTTGCAGGCCCCCTGGCAATGTCTTTGTGAGGGTTTACCCCACCATCGTGCAGCCGCCAAAAATTCAACAGCCTTAGGCCTCATGCAGCACCTTCCGGCGGATCCCTGTCAAGGTTCCAAGTCCTATAAAGTGCCTTGCCAGTCACAACCAGACAAATGCGGTAGGTGCACATTCCAATCCGCACCCTGCGGGGCAGCCTCCTCTTGTTCTAAGTTGCCCCACACCTTCAACAGCCCACTGTGTCTCGCCTCCTCACCTCTGCTCAGCCGGGCCTCTCCAATTGCATCGTGAGGGCCCCTTGGTGTTCACCGCAGCTGCACTCCCGCTGTCTCCTACGTCAGCAATGTACGGCTCCTCCGATTCCTCTGGCTCTGCCAACATGAGTAGGTCCAGACCCACCCCCGGGCCAACCCGGCCCTCGCCGCCAATCCCACTCAATCTCTTCCGTCACTCAGCACCGCCATGTCGCCGCGTCGTCACTCCGGGCAGCCCAGCGACTACATCACCATCACAGCTCCCGGGTCCCCAAATGCTCCAGGGGCAGTCTCCTCCAGTCCCGAGGCCATACCCATCCGCTGCGGCCCAAGTACACCACTCCGCGGGCCTGATGCAGACACAGCTTCCCCCCCCCCCCCGGGCACCTCTGCAACTTTCCGGCACAGCTCCGGATAACCAAAATGCCTCCGCAGGCGTACCCCGTACCCTGTGCTCCCTCAATGGTATGGGCTATCACCTACCCTTCCCGGGGCTGCTTATGAAGGATAAAAGCTGGGCCCAGGCGGAGTGAGATTATTTAGAGTCCGCCATGATCACTGGTCAGGCCACGCCCCCACTAAGCCACATTCTAAAGACAGGAGTTTATCTTCAAAATCTGTCTGCAAGAGAATTTGTTGACAAAGTTCATGGAGAGGATGAAAACTTAGAATATAACTTAAATAATTTAATGTTTGCCAAATTGGCACCAATTAGTATTGCTACCGTCGTAATGGAGGACTCAAACGTATGCTGAGAAGCCTGGGTGCACCTCCCTGGTTTCTAACACTCAGTTGCTCTGAGTATGCCTGAGATGACCTACTTGAATTTTTGAGTGAGGGCAAACTCAAATGAACATGACATCACTGTGAAGATAGCTGGAGAACTTTGCTCATTAGATCCAGCTAATGTTGGTAGATAATTTAACCTCAGCAAAGTGTACCAAGCAAAAGGTGCTCCTCATATTCACATGCTGTTATGAATAAAAGATGCACCAAAAATTGGTGCAGACAGCGCTGAGTCTGTACGATCATAGAACAGTATGTGGCATACACCATACCAAAAGGCACTGGTGAAAGAGGTCTCAGACAAGCTATGCACTTCTAAACACATAAGTGTGGGAAGTATTGCTGTTGTAAATACATATTCAAAGGAAACTGATACAGAAGACATAGATTTAGATTTACACAACCAGTAATTTCCAAAGTAAGAGTGAACAGCTTTATGTCTGCAGTCAGACATGCACTGACACAGAAATCAGCAAAGAACACATACAACCTAAAAAGAACAGAGGCTTCCAAATATATTATCTCTAATCCTGTGATTCACTGGAATGCTAATATGGACATTCAATTTGTTGCAGACATCTCCATCACTGTGGCTCAGTATATCACTTCATACATTACAAAATAAGAAAAGAGAGAGATTAAAAAGATGTGTGAGAAGATTTCTGCCAAAAAGTCACTTACCAAGAAATAGTCGTCCTTCAGCTTGAAAATGCTTTCCCATAGGGACATGGGATCCAATGAAGCTTGTGACAGGTTGAGTTTGACCAGTTTGTTCTCATAATCAAGGGGAATTGTTTGGGTAAGCCTAGGCCTAGTAAGTACATTAAATAGAGTATTAAAGTATTTTCCAGAAATTCAGTACCTGCAGAGTTTGACCTGCAAAGTATAGACATTGTGAAATCAAATATGTTGGACAATTACAATCCAAGAAGAGGTCCACATCTCGAAGACATGTGCCTTTATGAAATTCTTCAACACTACAGCTATAAAAGCAATGTAAATGAAAACATACTAGAAAGAAAATATACAGTACTTGGATGTGACGGTTGTTAGTGAAACACAAAAGGAAACCTAATTAACCACTGAAAACTTAGTTGCCAAACTCCTGACTAAAGATTGTTCTTTTATTTGGGTCTTCTTCAACTGTTCAAGCTTTGGCATAGTGAATTGGAATAACTTGGAAACTATGACTGCTAAGAAAATTCAGTATTCAGTTTTCACAAACTATTTACACATGATAATGATGAGTTACAACAAGAAGAAACAATTGCTGCTGAGGTAGCTAAGGATAGTTGTCAAAGGAGACAACGTATAGGACCACTTAGTCAGAATCCTCTCAGGCAACTTATTACTGAAAACAAAGCTGCAACAGATATGAATGAAGTAGAAACTGTAAGGGAGCAAACAAGACAGGAATCTGATGATCTAGAATAGATGTTCAGCTCAAGAATGAACAGAGAGAGATTTATAATGAAGTAAAAGAGAAAATAGAACATGTATTTCTGCATGAGAAGAACAGTGCAATTGTTCATCATTCAAGCCAATACTATTATAAATTAATGGTGAAGTGGTAGGGGTCAAAGCTTTTTATTTAAAGTTCTCTCCAGTTACCTACACAAGACTGCAAAATCAAATGTATTGTGTGTAGTAACAGCACCTACTGGATTAGCTGCACACAATATCAAAGGAATAATTTTACACAGATTATTTATGCTACTGGTTGAACTTGGCAATAAACTGGAATACCAGAAGTTATCTGATGAAGCCTGTTAAGAAGTATTTAAGAGATTTTGGTGAACTATTGATAGTTTGCTTTTTTTTCTTGTCCTCATACACCCCTTATTGAATCAACTTCATATTGTCCAAACAAGCAAACAGCGTCACTTACATATAGAGATACGTAATGTCAAGGGGGGGGGGCAGGTCTCTCTCACTTGGTCTCAATACCAGTCCATTTGAGAGTTAAGTTGACCTAGCCTTAAATCATCGGAGGGAAGAGGAAGTCCACTTGCAACATAATTCCCACCTAGCCGAAACTATTGCATAACAAATGAATCTCTTCTTCACCCTACTCTTAACTTCACCTTCTTTCGGGGCACTAAAAATTACTAAGGAGAGACTCGGCAGGATCTGTTGCTCCACAACCTTCTTGGTAATCTTACTAACTTTTAGCCAAAAACTTTGTACCAATGGGCAGTCCCAAAACATATGGATGCCATATTCTCTTGATAAGCCACATTTTGCACAGTTAACTGGGTCTCCTCCTCTCAGCTTCGAGAGTTTTGCTGGTGTAAAAAAGATTCTATGCAAAGTAAAGAGGTGGTTCCTCAATAGTGATGCTAATTTGACTTCTTTATAGACAATACACATTGAATCTCCCCACCATCTTTGTATTTGATCCACGGGCATGCCTTCCCCCCCAAAGAGAGTATGGCAAGTTAAAGTCCCCACCCTGCACCTCCAGCAGAGCCCAATACCAACTAGAGACCTTCCCTAGTCTCGCCTGATTGTTCATTATAATGTCTACAAACTGGTTTTCGGTCCCCAACTTAGCTACAACCTTCTGGGACCAATTCCTCAATTGTATGTACTTCAACCTTGACAACTTTCAACCAGTCCGTTCCATAAGATCTTGCCAACATAGTAACAAACCACTGCCGACTAGCTCCCCCCAGTATTGGATCCCCGCTCTCTTGAGAGGCAAAGCTAACACATCCGTAAGACATGCAGACGGGGACTCCCAAATCTGTAGCCAAAAACTATAATACTCAATTCTTGCCACTTGCCATACCACTATACCACACTTTTGCTGCATCCTGCAATATCTTCAGTCTCACTTTCTTAAAAAACGTGGGATCCCTAAACGTATACAAAAAGTAAGTGGCCACACCTTTTACTGTTGCTACCATACAAATAAGCATTTCTCCAACCGCTAAGTGATCTGGATCAGAAAATAGCGTTCTAACATTCCTAAGATGAAATGCCCTTGCATAGTATTGTAAATTGGGAAGTGTAAGGCTTCCTTTCTCTTTCTTCTGCACAGTTTCTTCCATGCAATCCTAGAACCTTTTTGTACCCAAATTAACATATTGACCTTTTGTTGAAACATACTCAAGAGCCTACTATCCATTAATAATGAGATAGAGTTAAAAAGAATATTCAGCTTAGGCAGGATCATCATTTTGACCATATTTACGATCCCAATCAATGTAAGAGGCAAGTGTGCCCATCTTAACATTAATTTACTACATTCTGATACCACAGACCTGACATTGACCTCTGCAATGCGCTCCACCTCTTGGTCTATTACCAAACCTAAGTATCGCATAGATTTTGTTGTGCAGCAATTGTCGGCCTCCAGGTTCCATACCATAATTTCTGTTTTATCACGATTAGTATGGTAACCGGAAACCCTCCCAAAACACTCTGCCAAACTCAATAATGCCAGAAAAGAATCGGATAAATTTGAAGTGTAAACTAAGAGGTCATCAGCGAATAAAGCAACTTTCTTCACCCATCCTTTACTGCTAGAGGGGGAAATTCTTAGATCTTGCCTAATCCTTCCTGCAAAGGGCTCTATATACAGATCGAATAACAAACGGTAAAGAGGACAACCCTATCTAGTACCTCTAGTAAGCTCAGAAGATCCGTAAGCCCCCCATTCACCAACACCCTCGCCTTTGGTGCCTGGTAAATCAACCAAATTACTCGACAAAATTTAGGGGGTCATTCTGACTCCCGCCGGGCGCGGTCACCGCGCGCCCGGCGGGAGCCGTCAGAATACCGTACCGCGGTCGGAAGACCGCGGCGGGTATTTTGAGTTTTCCCCTGGGCTGGCGGGCGGCCTTCAAAAGGCCGCCCGCCAGCCCAGGGGAAAACGACCTTCCCACCATGAAGCCGGCTCGTAATCGAGCCGGCGGAGTGGGAAGGTGCGACGGGTGCTACTGCACCTGTCGCGTATTTCACTGTCTGCTATGCAGACAGTGAAATACAAGTGGGGCCCTCTTACGGGGGCCCCTGCAGTGCCCATGCCATTGGCATGGGCACTGCAGGGGCCCCCAGGGGCCCCGCGACACCCCCTACCGCCATCCTGTTCCTGGCGGGCGAACCGCCAGGAACAGGATGGCGGTAGGGGGTGTCAGAATCCCCAAGGCGGCGCAGCATGCTGCGCCGCCTTGGAGGATTCTGACGGGCAGCGGAAAACCGGCGGGAGACCGCCGGTTTTCCTGCACTGACCGCGGCCAAAGCGCCGCGGTCAGAATGCCCTGCGGGGCACCGCCGGTCTGTCGGCGGTGCTCCCGCCGACCCTGGCCCCGGCGGTCTGAGACCGCCGGGGTCAGAATGACCCCCTTAGTACCCAAGTTGTTCCGTTCAAGAACTTAGTTTAAGTAATTCCAGGTAACCCTAACAAACGCTTTCATAGCATCCAATGCTATTACTGCTAATGGTTCTTAATATGTAGTAGCTAAGTCACTAGCACCAATTAGGTTAAATGTTTGCTCGTCCATAAACTTATTCCGTATAAAGCCTTTCTAATCTGGGTGAATTAGTTCACCAGTTACGCCACTCAGCCTATTTGCCAAAACCTTAGCATAGATTTTATAGTCAGTGTTGAACAGAGATATTGGTCGATATGATTCACACCTCACTGGAGATTTTACCTGTTTAAAAATATGAGAGATAGTAGCTTCACGCCATGAAGCTGGTGGTGAAACGCCCTCCTCAAAAATCTCAGAAAATAATTGGACCATCTGAGGGATTATAGAGTCACCCAATATCTGATAGAATTCAACCGGGATACCATTCGGTCCTGCCGCCTTCCCCTTACTACTCTTTTTAAGAATTGTGCTTATCTCCCCCTCCATGATAGGTCCAATTAAATATGACTGCTTGTCCTGTGTAAGACGGGGGAGGACGTCTATATCTAACCAATTCTTAGCTGCCTCGAGCTCTACTTCCCCATCCTCCCTATATGGAGATACAAAAAACTTTAGGAAGGCCTCTTTTATCTCATCAGGGGATGTCAATCTGACCCCCGAATAACTATCCATAAGCTCATCTATATTGCATCGGACCTGATCTTTCTTGATTTTCCAGGCCAGTAGCTTCCCCATATGATCTCCAATCTCGAACTGGGTCTACTTGTTTACCTCCCATCTCTTCTCAATTTTAGCTTGTAAGACCAACTACAACTGCTGCCGCAAGTCCCTTCTCTTGTTATTCAAGAACTCCTCGTCACCCCCTTCTCTAAATCCAAATCGCACAACCGTATTTGCCTCTCAATACCCTCCAACTGATCCCTATACTGCCTTTTTCTATAGATAGCAATACTTATAATCCTCCCCCTCATTACTGCCTTATAAGTAACACACAGTACACCTATAGGAGACGATCCATAATTAATTATGAAGAACTCCACAGTGTCCTTCCGAAGCCGGCCTACAATATCTTCTTCTAACAGGAGAGTCCTCTCAAGACTCCACCTACTCCCGCTCATCTCCCGAGGGCAATTCATTCTTAAAATCACTGTAGCATGATCAGACAAATGTGCGGGAGAACAAGTAATGTCCTTTACTAGGGCGCACACGGATGTATCTACAAAAAAATAATCAATTTGTGATTCATGGCCGTACTTTCTATTGTGAAAAGAAAATTCCCGATCCTCCTCTGCTCTTAGCCTCCTTAAGTCACATAATTGGCACTCTTTCATCATTAATTTAAGATAGTGTTGAGATTTTGGTGAACCCACTGACCTAGAACTGGCTGATCTGTCTAACTTATTATCCAGGACCACATTAAAATCCCTAAACATAATAACCGGATCCATGCAATCCAAGAGATTCGAAAAAACCCTCTGCAGAGGATCTATATCATCACAGTTAGGGCCATAAAACCCTACCAATGTGAATTTATTTCCTCCCAACTGGAGGGTAACCAAAAGCCATCTCCCTGACTTATTAGTTTTGCATCCTCTCAACGATACATTTACCTGCCGCTTAACTAAAATCGCTGCCCCCCTTGTATTAAAATTTTGATCTGTACACACATAGGGGGTCATTACAACATTGGCGGTAAAAGCCGCTTACCGCCATGCAGAAGACTGCCAACACACCGCCGCGGCCACGGAATTCCACCACGCCCATTATGACCTAGAGCTCGGAATCCGCCAAAATTGGGCAAACCAACACAAGTCCGCCACACCAAAGGTCAGTGATAAAATGGCGAAAACAAAACCTCCACAATCACACCAACAGGAATACGCCAACACTATCACGACCCACGAATCCACGCGGTGATCTTTAAATCGCAGCATTCCATTGGCGGTACACACCGCCACGACCAAAATACACACACTCTAACAAAACACTACCACATTGGACAAATCGAAATACAAACACCTGATACACGTACACACACCACTCCCACACACCCAATACAATATAAAACACACATCCACATCACCCACAAACCCCTACAACCAAAATCCTGAAAGAAGGCCAGAGAGAGAGACTACAATCTACAAACAAGCATCCACAGGCACACAAGACCATCACCCACATAACATCCACACACCCCACACAACACACCACTAAATATCACCTCACATATCACAACACACACTACCCCACACATCACCCACACCACCCCATGGAACGGCAGAGACACCCCAGGTTCTCTGAGCTCAGGGTCATGGTGGAGGAAATCATCCGGGTAGAGCCACAGCTATTCGGATCACAGGTGCAGCACACCTCCATAGCTAGGAAGATGGAGCTATGGCGCAGAATAGTGGACAGGGTCAACGCAGTGGGACAGCACCCAAGAAATAGGGATGACATCAGGAAGAGGTGGAAGGACCTACGGGGGAAGGTGCGTTCCGTGGTATCCAGATACCACCTTGCGGTACAGAGGACTGGCGGCGGACTCGCACCTCCTCCCCCACAACTGACAACATGGGAGGAGCAAGTCTTGGCAAGGCTGCATCCTGAGGGCCTCGAAGGAGAAGCTGGAGGAATGGACTCTAGTAAGTCAAACCTTAACTACTATATCCCCCACCCTACCTGCATGCCATCACATACCCCCACCCTCGCCCTCACCCCCATCACTCCTACTCCTCACAAATGTCCCAATATCACAAGCCACACATCCCAACACCAAGCCCTGCATGCAGCACCAATGCATGGACACCCTTCACCAATGCATGGCCACTGCACATACCCATACACCCCCCTAAACTATCATCACACAAGGTCCCACACAGAAATGCAAGCACTGGGGTACACGGTCACCCACCCATTGCACACCATGGCACATACAGATGCAATAATCATGCTTTTACACCCCTGCAGGACCCCTACCCAACTTCACCGCACAGGAGGGTCCAGACATGTCCACACCACCAACAGAAGAGGCCCACAGTGATGACAGTAGCTCTGTCCATCTGGATCTAGACGACCAGCCCGGCCCATCTGGGACCTCGGACAGTCGGTTCCCCTCACACTGGCACAGGCCACCACAGAGCTTGCCCCCTCTGGAAACACCAGCACAGCACCCACCTAGGGGGCCCATACCACGAAAGGGAACCCAGGCTAACCCACCACCCCAACAACAACAGGGACCTGGGGGCAGTGGGCACACCGTTCAGGGGACAGAGGCCCAGGGAAACAGGGGAACTGGGAGGGCTGCTGTGCGACAGGGGGAGGACAGGCCCAGGGAACCCACTCTCCACGAGGCCCTCTCCAACATCATGGGAGCATACCATCATTCCCAGGAGATGATGGCAATGGTACTGGCCAAGTTTCAGAAGACCCAGCGGCTGCAGGAGGAACAGTATTTGGGCTTCAGGGAGGAACTCAGATCCATCAATTCCACCCTGGGCACCATCGTAGGGGTGCTGAAGGAAGTCCTCAACACCAGGAGGGACACTGTGGCACAACAAGGGGCCTCTGACACTAGCCTGGACGATGAACTGCCCACCACCTCCGCCGGCGCTAGTGGACAGGAGGAACCGCCACAGGACCACCACACCAGCACCCCACCCCCTGCATATGGAGAACCACTCCGCAAACGGTCCCTGACATCCAGGACAAAGACAGAGAACGATGTCAAGACCCCCACCAAGAAATAAGACCGCCCTGAATGTCATCCTTTTGTCCCACCTTGTCGCCCTGTCCATCCTCAAACTGCCCCAGCTCCACTTCCTATGCCCCTTTGGGCAATGCACCTGTGAGACTAATAGACTGGACTCTGCCATGGACATTCCTCCACCATCCCCCCTCACCATGTTACAGCACCCTCCAATATTGAGCTCTTAAATAAACACCCTTGAAGCACAAAACAATCTGGAGTCTGTCTGTGATTTCGAAATAGTGTATTAGCAATTACAATGACAACATGCTCTTTCAAATGTATTGTCAACATACCTATGTCACACAGCTCTAGTCCATGAGGAAACAAAGCAGATGTCACACAGTGGGACCCACATCTGTGAAATCGTAAGGGAAAGGGACAACTCTGTGACCATACACTTGGTGAAAAGGACAGACAGTAGAGAGGTAGTAGTGTTAAAGTACATGTAGTAGGCAGGTTTGTCTTCTTACCTGTGTCTCACTGGAAATATTGCAGGATCACAGAGTTCCTGTTGTCGATGTCCTCTTCTTCTGCTTCCTCGTCTTCACTGTCCACAGGCTCCAAAGCTGCCACAACACCTCCATCTGGACCATCCTCCTGCAGAAAAGGCACCTGTTGTCGCAAAGCTAAGTTGTGAAGCATACAGCAGGCCACAATAATCTGGCACACATTGTTTGGTTAGTAGAATAGGGAACAACCTGTCATTTGGAGGCACCGGAACCTGGCCTTCAGGAGGCCGAAGGTCCGCTCTATAATCCTCCTAGTTCGCCCATGGGCCTCATTGTAGCGTTCCTCTGCCCTTGTCCTGGGATTCCTCACTGGGGTCAGTATCCATGACAGGTTGGGGTAACCAGAGTCACTTGAAAATGGCGAGGGACAACTGTTAGACACACACTGACCTGTAGGGATATCCCCAGACTCAGACAACTATTCCCACTGAGTTGCTTCCAGGTTCTCACCTAATAGCCACACACGGTGCCTCTGGAGTTGACCCATCACATAAGGGATGCTGGTATTCCGCAGGATGTAAGCGTCATGCACTGAGCCAGGGAATTTGGCATTAACATGGGAGATGTACTGGTCGGCCAAACAAACCATCTGCACATTCATCGAATGATAACTCTTCCGGTTTCTGTACACCTGTTCACTCCTGGATGGAGGGACCAAGGCCACATGGGTCCCATCAATGGCACCTATGATGTTGGGGATATGTCCCCGGGCATAGAAGTCACCTTTCACCTAAGGAAAATCCTCCACCTGAGGGAAAACGATGTAGCTCCGCATGTGTTTCAGCAGGGCAGACAACACTCTGGACAACACGTTGGAAAACATAGGCTGGGACATCCCTGATGCTATAGCCACTGTAGTTTGAAAAGACCCACTTGCAAGGAAATGGAGTACTGACAGCACCTACACTTGAGGGGGGATTCCTGTGGGATGGCGAATAGCTGACATCAGGTCAGGCTCTAACTGTGCACACAATTCCAGGATTGTGGCACGATCAAGCCTGTAGGTGATGATCACATGTCTTTCCTCCATTGTCGACAAGTCCACCAGTGGTCTGTACACCGGAGGATGCCGCCATCTCCTCACATGTCCCAGCGGACGGTGCCTGTAAAGGACAACAGCGAACACAGAGTCAACCAACTCCGAGGTACGTAAACACAGCTTACTCAGAAAACCATTTATAATCCGAATATTGCCGGTATGAGTGTTGAGGCAAAGCCTAGGTATGTGTGACGCAGTTAAAATAAAGCCATGTGGGCCCCTGAAATGGCGGCTGCCTGACCTGTAAAGTGGGACAATGGGATGTGAGGTAACTGCGCTGGCGTTGTACACCGTTGCAGTAGGCGGTCGAAGACCGCGGCGCAATTCTGCATTGGTTAACATTGGACCCTATGGGTCCCAGGAGGCGGTGACGGTACGCACCGGCACGGATGCGAACGTGATTTTCTATCTTTTCAATCACTCAATACCTGATCTTCGACAGGAGAGGACCTACACTGCAAGTGCTGCTGTGACCTCAGTCTGGAAGAGACAATGGCTCATGTATCCGGGGAAAGGGACCCTGCCTTCACCACGGAGGAGTTGGAGAAACTAGTGGATGGGGTCCTCCCCCAGTACACGCTACTCTACGGTCCTCCAGACAAACAGGTAAGTACACTGTGAGCATGCTGTATGGGCAATGCCTGTGTGGAGTGGTGCGGATGAAAGATAGGGGTGGGGAGAATGATACGTGCATGAAACAATGGAGAGTGCATGTGCCACATGGCAAGGATAGGGATGCGGGCCAATGACTGTGACGGTACAGTTGGTAACAACTTCTCTTTTTCCACTGTACAATTCATGTAGGTCAGCGCCCACCAGAAGAAGGATATGTGGCGTGCCATCGCCAAGGACGTCCAGACCCTGGGGGTCTATCACAGACGGAGCACCCACTGCCGGAAGAGATGGGAGGACATTCGCCGCTGGAGCAAGAAGACAGCGGAGGCCCAGGTGGGGATGGCCTCACAATGTGGGAGGGGTGCCCGTCGCACCATGACCCCCCCTGATGTTCAGGATCCTGGCGGTGGCGTACACGGAGTTGGATGGGCGTTTGAGGGCTTCACAGCAGCAACAAGGGGGTGAGTACACACTCCTTCTGCTGATTCAGCACACAGTGGAGGTGTCTGGGTGGGGGAGGTGGGCTAGTTAAGTCCCCTTTTACAGGCAGACCCTGTGGCACCCCACGCCACCTGGGTACAGTGCCAACTACACCTAGTCAGGCTCCTGTGACATCCATGTGTGCAGATATCGGCCATAGCCTCATAGGCCATGTCCCAGGGATTGTATAGTGGACCCCAAGCGCGCGGTGTAGTGCAGGGGGCTTCTGTGTCTGTCGTGTCCACTAATGGTAGCGGTAATGCATGCACTGAACATGTCTTTCTTCTGTCTTCCCCCGCCTTTTTGTGGCCTCCCTGTACATGTGTGCATTAGCATCATCAGGTGGAGGAGCAGTGGCACCGGAGCAGGAGGGAGCTGCATCCAACATGGCCCTGGAGGGTGAGACAATGGAGTCTGAAGCCACCAGTGGGACGGAGGGCGAGGGGAGCTCCACGGCAGCGACAGGAGCTGACACCAGTGATACGGACTTGTCCTCTGATGGGAGCTCCCTCCCCCTCCAGCACCGCCCTCCCAGCATCCCCTCAGCCTTTGCCCCTTGCCCGCTCACCCAGGAGGGTGGGCATCTCCTTCGCCCCAGGCACCTCAGCCCCTGCCCCAGTCACCCCTGCTGCCCTCAGTGAAGAGGCCATTGACCTCCGCAGGTCCCTCACTGTTGGGCAGTCTACCATTTTGAATGCCATCCAGGGTGAAGAGAGGCAGTTGCAACAAACCAATGCATTCCTGGAGGGCATTCATTCTGGTCAGGCGGCCCTTCAGCAAGCTTTTCAGACTCTGGCCTCAGCACTGATGGCAGCCATTGTCCCTGTCTCTAGCCTCACCCCTCCAACTTCCTCCACCAGACCCAATCCCCTGTACCTCAGCCTACCCCAAGCACACCATCAGACCAGCATGCACACACCTCAACACACAAAAGAAGTTCAGACAAACATAAGCACCACACATCCCCCAGGAACTCATGCAAGCATCACACACATGCAGACATAGTAACATTCACTGCCTCCACTGTGTCCCCCTCCTCCTCGTCTCCCTCATCCCTGCCAGCCTTGTCTCCACTCACACCTGCATGCACTACATCTACAGCCACCACTTCCATAACCAGCACACCCACCACCACACCCCGCTCACGTGCACTCACCACCCCCACTACCATTTACACATCCCCTGTGTCCTCTCCCAGTGTGTCTGTGACGCCACCTCCCAAGGTTTACAAACGCAGCCACACACCCACCCAACAGCCATGCACCTCACGACAGCCTCTAGTGCATGCACCTTCACCCACAGTCACCAAACGGACACCTCCTACAACCACAACCTCTTCCTCCACTCCCAAACCCCCTCCAGGTACCTGTCCCAGTGTTCCTAAGAAACTTTCCTGGACACCCTTGACCTCTTTCCCTAACCTCCCCCACCCCATCAGTCTCCTAGGGCCTGACTCTCCAGGTCCCAACTCAGCACCTCAGCCACAACAGCGGCGGGACCAGTGGTGCCAGTAGTCACCGGATCTGGAGTGCACCAGGCAGCAGGGCAGCCAGTGTGGCAAGGAGCCACAGCACAGACAGTCCCCCACCTATCAAGCATCAAAAGTTGGCCAGTGCCCGGCGGGAGAGGGGGAAGACACCAGCCACCAAAGCCGGTCTCAGGGGTACAGGTGGGAGTGTGGAGTCAGCTGCGACACCTTCCAAGGTGGGGAAGGGGCACAAGAAACCCGGCAAGTCTGGGAAGAGCAGCACGGCGCAGAAGACCGCCATCAGCCCCGCTGGCCCAGACAGGACCGCCAGCAGCAGCCCCGCTGGCCAAGACAGGACCGCCAGCAGCAGCCCTGCAGGCCCAGACAGGACCGCCAGCAGCAGGACCGCCAGCAGCAGCCCATCAGGCCCAGACAGGACCGCCAGCACCAGCCCCGCTGGCCCAGACAGGACCGCCAGCACCAGCCCCGCTGGCCCAGACAGGACCGCTAGCACCAGCCCCGCTGGCTAGGAGGTGTCCACCAGCACCAGCCCCGCTGGCCCAGACAGGACCGCCAGCAGCAGCCCCGCAGGCCCAGACAGGACCGTCAGCACCAGCCCCGCTGGCCCAGACAGGACCGGCAGCAGCTGAGTCACTGCCAAGGAGACCGCCGCCACAAGCACTGCGGCCAAGGACACCGCCGCAACAAGCACCACTGAACAGGACACTGCCGCCACAAGCACCGCTGCCAAGGGCACCTGCCGCCACCAGCACTGCTGAACAGGACACCGCCCCCACAAGCACTGCTGCCAAGGGCACCTGCCGCCACCAGCACCGCTGAACAGGACACCGCCACCACCAGCACCGCTGAACAGGACACCGCCGCCACCATCACTGCTGCCAAGGACACCCGCCATCATCTGCTAAGGCTTGGCCCATGAGCGCCAAGAGCACTGACACTACTGATTCCGCCACAAGCAGGATGAAGCACTCTGGGCACCAAGCCCCCTCCAGAACCAGTGGAGATTTACATCTACTACCTCTTTCCTTGGCAGGAAGATGCACTCTGGGCACCAAGCGCCCTCCAGAACCAGTGGAGATTTACATCCACTACCTCTGTCCTTGGCAGGATGAAGCACTCTGGGCACAAAGCCTCCTCCAGAACCAGTGGAGATTTACATCCACTACCTCTGTCCTTGGCAGGATGAAGCACTCTGGGCACAAAGCCCCCTCCAGAACCAGTGGAAAAAGGCATCCACTACCTCTGTCCTTGGCAGGATGAAGCACTCTGGGCACCAAGCCCCCTCCAGAACCAGTGGAGATTCACATCCACTACCTCTGTTCTTGGCAGGATGAAGCACTCTGGGCACAAAGCCCCCTCCAGAACCAGTGGAGATTCACATCCACTACCTCTGTCCTTGGCAGGATGAAGCACTCTGGGCACAAAGCCCCTTCCAGAACCAGTGGAGATTTACATCCACTACCTCTGTCCTTGGCCGGATGAAGCACTCTAGGCACCAAGGCCCCTCCAGAACCAGTGGAGACTGTTATCTACTTGAGAGACTGTGGCTTTGCATTCCCCAGGATTGTACAGTGTGGAAACCACCCACTTTAGAGACTTGTGAGACTGGATTTGCACTCCGCAGGATTGTACAGTGGGCAAACCACCCACTGTAGAGACTTGTGAGACTGTGGCTTTGCACTCCCCAGGATTGTACAGTGGGCAAACCAACCACTGTAGAGACTTTTGAGACTGTGGCTTTGCACTCCCCAGGATTGTACAGTGGGCAACCCACCCACTGTAGAGACTTGTGAGATTGTGGCTTTGCACTCTCCAGGATTGAACATTGGGCATGTGGCCCCCTCGTGGATTTGGCGTCGTGCACTCAACCGGCTGAGGTGCCCCCCTTTCCCTTCCCCCTGAGGTGCCTGTTTTATGTCTATCTGATGCCCCTGCAGTGTTCTCTCTGTCATGTTCGGGTATCTTGTGTGGGTCTCTCCCATGCAGTGTGGGCCCAGTGTTCCACAGACTTAAATGGTGCAATACCTGGACTTCTATTCTTGGTGTATATATTTGTGTATAGTGTAAATATATTTTTGCATACTGGATTTTAATCGATTACAATGGGTACACTCATTTTCTTTAGTCTTTGCATTCTTCCAGGGGGGTTGAGGGGTGTAACTGTAATGTATAATGCTGTATTAGTGTGTGTGTTGTCGTGGATGAGGGTGGGGGTGTTGCGTGTTGAGTGTGTGTGTCCCTGTTTTTTCCCTCCCCCCTCCTCTGTGTCGTAGGTGCAGTACTCACCGTGGTCTTTGCCACCGGCGTTCGTGGTCCTGGTAGAGGAGCAAGAAGATAAAGGCTGGAAAAATGTGAAGATCTGGTTCCTTGGCGTCCTGGTTCCTCGTGGGGTGTGTAGAGGTGAGCGTTTTCCCTTCAAAGTTTCCGCCATGTTTTTGTTTGCGGTGAATCCGCCCCGGAAAAGGTGGCGGATTGGTAGGTTGTGATACTGTGGGCAGTACATTGTCCTCCGCCTGTTTGTTGGCGGTGACCGCCAAGCTGTTTGTTTGTACCGCCGTGGCAGTCGGCAGTGGTGTGTTAAAGTGGCTGTCTATGTTGGCGGTTTCCGCCATGGTCGTAATTCCATTTTTTTTACCGCTGGCCTGTTGGCGTTCTTACCGCCGCTTTAACACCAACCGCCAGGGTTGTAATGACCACCATAGTGTTGAATCCATTTATGACTGGAAAACAAAATAGACATCTCCTCTTTGTTTAGATGCGTCTCTTGCAAAACTATTATATGTGCTGGACATTCCCTAAGCAACAACAAAATTTTTCTTGCCCTAGCCTTCACCCTTAAACCATTAACATTCCAAGACATTATTTGAAATAAACCCGCCCCCTCCCCCTGACCCTCTGAGACCCTATATATTTGTGCGTAAGTGGCCTAAGGTGCAGATAGACATTTTATAGTTTCCTCCCAGCCAACCTACCTTCAGTGCAACCCCCATCCCCCTAGCCCCCACTGTGGACCCTCCCTTGTCCTCCCCACCCCGGGGAAACCCCCATCCTATTAGCCGACCCTTAGGTCTCAATTAGTGCCCCTTTGAGCTCCCCAGCCTGTCCTGCGCAGTGTCGCCCTTTTTTATACCTTCTAGTAATTCATCTGCTAAGGCTAGGTCTCTAATGTTGTACATTCTATCATTATACATTACACGCAGAGTTGCTGGAAATGTGGGCTACTGCACCCACATTTTTAAATTCTTCCTATCGTTTTCCCAGCTCCCACTGCCTATTCAGTGTTACACTAGATAGATCTGACCTAATCTCAAATTATAACTCCTCAACATTCAAGGGGCCAAGCCCCAATGCCTTTAACAATATTTTTTCTTTTAACTGATAGGTCTGGAAATTAACCAAAATCTTCCGCCTCTTCTTCCTATTAAGGTCCCTCCTAAACGGATATCTATGGATCCTTTGAATATCTTTTATGATCTCAGCTTAACTTTTCTCCACGGGCACTGATTTTTTTTATAAGAAAAGCAACGTATGTTTTTAGGTCATCTCCTTCCACATCTTCTGGCACCTTTAAAATAATAAAATTGTTCCTCCTTGAAGAATTTTCCAGATGTTCCATTTTCTCCTGTAAATTTCATTCACTTTCCTTTAGTAATTAAATTTCCTCCTATTCTTACTCAATTCTTCTTTAACGATCCCCATTGACTCATCGAGGGCTTGGGTCCTAAGGGCCAGGAGATGGAACTTTTTTTCCAAGGACTCACAAGCCGACCTGATCTCTCCTTTGTTTGCCTCTGAGACTGAAACCCTTTGGATATATTCTCTGTCAATGCCAAAAACATACTATCCAATTTGTCGAGCTCAGGTCGCTCGGCCAGCCCCAAGTTGCCCTGAAGGGCTCCCCAGGGTTGGAACGATTAGATAATTCCAAATCTTCCATAAGGACCGTGCCCCCCTGCTAACGCAACAAGAACCAACCTGAGAAGAAGAATCCTCAGGTCCAGGGGATACAATACCCTCCTTCGCCATGCCCCCATCTTGTGAGAAGGAAACCACTTGGGCCATCTACACCATCTGGGCACCAGAAGTAGAAATAACCAATGGAAGAACCCTAAAATATGCCCATACAGAGGGAGTCACTTTAACTTTGCCAATGCTTTTTTTTCTGCCTAGAAGTGGATCTCCTCAAGTTTTTCCCAAACTCTTCACTGGCAGGACCTTCAGCCTGAAGTCTATCTTCCTCCCCCCGCACCTTCTACTCCTGAAGACAAACTTAAGTCTTTTATTTTTGTTTTAATACAACCGTCCTTTTTATGGGCTCCTCTCTTACCTCTGACCAAAATAGACCCTCTTACCAGATTAGAGGATGAGAAATGCCTGTTTGTTTCTGTACTAGTCCTCCTGCTGGGATCTTCTTGCACCAAACCTGCCCTGCAGGACGCCCCCTGCTCAGCCACCCGACTGGTGCTGACTCTTCCCACGATCCCCCGGAGGGGAATGTGCGTTGATTGCCTGACGGCTCCTCCGGAGCTCCAGGGCAGTGCGCACCCAACCCGCGGCTCCAGCCGAGCCTCCACCATCCGTCTTCATGGGGCTAGAGCCCCTGCACATGGGCCTGCAGAGTGGTCCCCGCCACCGCCGCACCTTCGCCAGAGGGCAAAAACACTGCGCTCATTGTCCACCGCTAGTTTGCCTTTTGTAGTAAGTGCATCAACAACAAATTTAAACACAGTTTGGTTTCTCAGAACACACGGTGTTAAATTTATAATCTCTTGTGTAACATTCTTATTACTAATACCTGTGTTCTGTTCCTCAGCCCCTGTAGCTATATATTCCTCATTTTCCCTAGACTAGCCTTCAGGACCAAAGCAATAGACCTGCCCATCTTCACAAATGTTTGCTACCTCTGCTACTGTATCATACAAAAGTACTTTATTCACTCCTCCTTAACATAACACTGGAGTTTTCACATAGTAAAGCCTTCTAACTAATGATTGCATTTTCGAGTGGTGAACTGCCAACATTTTAAAGTGATGAAAGGTGTTTTAGTGTACTTTGTTTGATAGACATCCTAGTGAATGTCCTTGTATATTACTATACTTTCTTACTTTGCATGGATCTAATCCTTGCAAAATTGAAATATTTTGTTTCTGACTTTTGCATAGAAAGTCATGTACAAAGGTTTTTAATAAATCAAATGGTTGCTGCCAAATGCTACCAACACTGCTATAGTTCAATTTGTATACAGGGGCCTGTCTATGCCTTGCTTGCACCGTTTCAGCTATCACTTCTTCAACATTCCTAGGAACAATCTTTTCTTTTTGAATGGGATTACCATCCTTCATATAATAACAGTGCCCAATTAAATCAAGTGCATGCACTAATGTGTTCTCATGGAAGTAGCCTTCTTTAATAAAGAAAGGCTCTACACTGGGGGTATGCTTCCATTCACCACTAACAATTTCACAAAAAATAGTTTTAACAAGTCTTTTTTTTAGGCTGTGTCTCTTAATACAAAACACTGTTTTATACATTGTTGTCATTCTGCTGAGATACAAAATACAATCTTCCTCTTTCAGGAAAATGCCTTATCAACTACAGCCTCAACATGTTGCTTTTGTTTTACTGATTCTCTTCTCCTTTTATACTGCTTCATAGTTTTAATGAGACTCTGAATTACCCCATCACCGAACATTCTAACTCTAAATTCCTAAAATTGTTGCTGCCTTCTGGTTAAGGTATCTGCTTTCTTCAATGATTTATTACTGATATTCTGACATGATTTTTTTCCTTTGACTGATTTCAAACATTGTTCTGTATTTACTAGATTTTGTACACTTTGCAGTTTCCCACATACAAGTTGAAGAACTTTTTTGGTTTTCTTAACAGCAGCTCCTTTCTCTTTAACCACATTGTCCACATGTTGCCCCTTAAGTTTATCTGTTACAAGCAAATAGTATGTGTTCCTCAGTTTTTCCCATCTTTATGGGTTTTTTTCAGCACTTTAGATGTTTTTACGTACAAATAGATATCTGAAATCAACAATAAACTCAAGATATTTACATTTTCTTTGTATACTATTCAATGAAATATTGTAAGCATTCAAGTCTAATACAAACAGTCACATCACTATATTTTAGGTACTCTGCGTCTGTTAGTTTTCATGTTAAAAGCAGAGTGTGCTTGCCTCTGATATCCTAGGCATCAGTGTCTGACTCAATATTTGATTGTATATGTCAGTGTGTACTTGGGTGCGTGCCTGAGTACCTTATCACATGTCCCGGTGTGTCCCAGGGTATGTTAGTGTATGCATATGTGTGAGACAGGGTGCGTACGCACCCATCTATGCCTCGGTATCTCAGTGTATGTATAAGTGTGTGCCTGAACGTGTTAGTGTATGTATCAATATGTGACTGGGTGTATCAGTGAATGTCTAAGTGTGTCATTTGGTGGCTAGTACATGCATGAGTCTGTCCTTGGTTGTGTCAGTTTACCCAGCAGTGTCTGCTTGTGTGTATTAATGTATATATCAGTGTATACCTCAGTGTTCTAGAGTATGGGTCAGTGTATGACTGAGAATGTTATTGTGTACATCAGTGGGCCTAGCTGTGTCAGTGTATCCTTCATTATGTGACTGGGTGTGTCAATGTATCTATAGGTGTGGGCCTGGGTATGCTACTATATGCATTAGAGTTTCTCTGGGTTTGTCAGTTACTGTATCAATGTATCCCTGGATGTCTTAGTGGATGCATTATTGTAAAAGAGTATGTTAGTGATTGTATAAATGATTACATAGGTGTGCATATATTTTTCTCAGTCCATGTGTAAGCTATTATGTAGATATATGACAAACTAAAGACTTTATTTATGTATTGCTCTCTATATTTCTATGTAACTGGGTGTATGGGTTGTTTACTGGCACTGTTAGTGTTTTACACTGTCTATTGTTCTGTATATATGTGTGCAAGTGATTTTAACTATAAATTACCAGCAATATTAATGAGTGTTGGAGTTTCTTTTTATATCTACAACTATATCCACAACTGGTCTGTCACTGCTGGATACATTACTGCTTTGTGGATGCATTCTCAAATATACAATTTCTTAAACATGTTTCTAACTGGGTGGGTGAGTACCATTATGCTTTTGAGAAAAGGTTTGTGACACACAATATAAGTGAGACACTGGACCAATAGTACACCATGTGAAACTGAAAGTGTACAAGTGGCCAACTGAAACTTCAAAGTATGTCACTCACTGTCTAACACTTCTCACCTTCCCTGTAGCCTACATATAGCCTACCTTAGACGTAACTTTTGTTTAATAAAAAGGAAATCTAAGTCATAGAAAGTGGTTATAAATGCCAGCTCAACCTAGAAGTGACACTCTGCATACAAAGGGGCATATTTACAAGCCCCTTGTGCCTCCTTGCACCACACTAGTGTAATTTTGTTTTACACTAATGTGATGTTAGGGAGGAAACTTCCCCATGCCAGGCATTGCTGCACTTTGTAAACTTTATGACATATTGTGCTTGCGCCAGAGATAATGCAAGGGGGGCGTTCCCACATAGGGAGGCCCAAAAACAAAAGCGCAGTGAAATTTACTAGATTTCACTGCACCATTTTTGGTATCATTTTTAATGCCTGCTCAGGGCAGGTGGTAAAATGACGCACCCATGATCTCCTATGGGCCTCCCTGTGCTTTGCTGGACTATCGTCAAAATGTTTTGTGCTAGTGCAGCAAAGAACCACAATAGCGCCTAACATGTTGACACTATTGTGGTATTGTGCGCCATTCTGTGATGTATTGTAAATATGGTGCACCCATTGTGCCGTTAGTGGGGTGCAGGGTGGTGGAGGAAAAGTGGCAAATCAATGCTGATTCGCCACTTTATTGTAAATATGCCCCAAAGTGTGCTGTAGCACGTCACATGCAAATGGCGGCTGAAACTTTCTGCACAGGTTGCAGCTACCCAATCACAGCATTGATCCTGGCACATGGATCTGCGACACTCCGTGCAGGAGTCACAACAGATTCCCTTCTCTGTATATACAAATTTGATTTTCATTTAATACCCAGAAAACCACTGAATGGATTTACACCACATCACAAAAAGAGGACTTTCTGCACAAGAGCTAGTTTTCTGCCCAATTTGATGCAAGTCTGTCCAGCGGTTTAGGATATAGTTGTGTTCAAATTCACTATTGAAGTTAATATGGTAAAAATGAATTTTGGGACCCCCTTTTTCTTAGCCCACATGTTAGAAATGGGGTCTCAGGGTGGCAGTCAGTTTGCACTCTGTCCAAGCAGGACCCCCCACTCTAGTCACAGCAGTGGAGATACACACTTAGATAACCCCTGCTTACCCGCTTGGTAGCTTGGCACAGGCAGTCAGGTTATCTCAAAGACAATGTGTAAGTATTTATACCAACACACAGTAATACAGTGAAAACACTACAAAATGGAACACACACAAGTTTAGAAAGGTAGCCAATATTTATGTAAATCAAACAAGACCAAAAGACAAAAATCCAATATACACAAGCAAAGGTATGAATATTCAAAATGATAGAATCTTACTCCATAGGAAACAACTGAAACACTGTTGTTTCACAAAGTACCTGGTTTGTATCAATAAAGCCACATGGGCGAGCGTTTGTCAGTAAATTCAGTGATGCATCGATTCTTTACTCGCAAGTGAGGCAATGCATCATTTCTTCTCTAGTCGGGTAGGCGATGTGTTGTTTTTCTCTCCCACAAGAAAGCAATGCATTGATTTCTGGACGGGGCACCTCGGAAGAGTCACAGAATGGTTTAAGCAAGAAAATGCTCACTTTCTAAAAGTAGCATTTTCAAACTGACAATTTAAAAATCAACTTTAATAAAAGATCTAGGGGCCAGATGTAGCAAAAATATATTTTGTGACTTGCAAATTGCGAGTCATAGCAACTCGCAATTTGCAACTCTCAAAATATTATGCAGAAAAGTGTCTCAGACACCTTCTGCGACTCGGTATGGGGTCACAAAGACCCACCTCATAAATATTAATGAGGTGGGTCGCAAATTGCGACCCCATAGCGAGTCCCTGCACTCACAGGGATGGTGGCCTGCTGGAGACAGCAGACCTCCATGTCTGTGACTGCTTTTTTTAATAAAGCAGATTTTTTATTTTTTATTGCAGCCCGTTTTCCTTAAAGGAAAACGAGTTGCAATTAAACAAAATAATGAAACCATTTGATTTCATTTTTTCAGAGTAGGCAGTGGTCCATTGGACCACTGCCTGCTCTGAAAAAATAGTTTCAGCGACATTCTCAAAGGGGAAGGGGTCCCATGGGGACCCCTTCCTGTTTGTCAATGCGTTACCACCCACTTCAAGTAGATGGTAACTGCGAGTTGGTTTGCGACCGCTTTCGAGGTCACAAAGCAACTCAGCATCGCGATGCGGTCGCAAATAGGAAGGGAACACCCCTTCCTATTTGCAAGTCGGAATCACATTTTGCGAGTCGGTACCGACTCGCAAAATGTGACTCTGCATCGCGTAAGGCTTTTGCACATCGCAAACAGCATTTTTCGCAGTTTGCGATATGCAAAAGGCTTCCTACATCTGGCCCCTAGTTCTAAATTATAGGTTCAAAGACCCCAAACTCCACATCTCTATCAGCTCCCAAAGGGAAAGTGCACTTAAAATATATTTAAAGGCAGTCCCCATGTTAACCTATGAGAGAGATAGGCCTAGCAACAGTGAAAACCAAATGTGACTGTATTTCAGTGTTAGGGCATGTAAAACACATCAGTACATGTCGAACTTTTAACATACACTGCACCTTGCCAATGTGGCTATCTAGGGCCTAGCTTAGGGGTGCCTTACAAGTACAAAAAGTGATGGTTTGGGCCTGGTAAGTGGGTACACTTGCCAGGTCAAATTGACAGTTTGAAACCGCACACACAGACACTGTAATGGCAGGTCTGACTCATGTGTGCAGACTACTCATGTAGGTAGCATAATCAGTGCTGCAGGTCCACTAGTAGCATTTGATTTACAGGTCCTGGGCACCTCCAGTGCACTTTACCAGGTACTTACTAGTAAATCAAATATGCCAATCATGAAACAGTAAAGTACACATGTAATTTAAACAGGGAGCACTTGCACTTTAGCACTAGTCCACAGTGGTAAAGTGCCCAATGTACCAAAAGCAGCAAAATCAAAGTCCAGCACACAGTCAAAACATAGGAAGCAGAGGCAAAAAAGACAGGAGAGAAGACGCCAAGGATGCCAGTTCTGACACCTCGCTTGACGGATCAGTCTGAAACGTTTCAGACAGCAGCTGAAGTGACTATCACATTTTTTTAGAAGAGTTCATGAAGATTCAGCAACTGGCGCCAAAGATATAGTCAGGTCAAAAACTGCTTTCCTATGGAAACAAGGTTCTAACTATAACTACCTAGTAGCAACCATCAATCGCCGCACCCTCCCCTTGTACTGCTAATTACCACAGATAGTACAGCACTCATGACACTGTTTTAAATGAAAAATTCCCTTAAAATGGCATCAACAAAGGGTTTGCAGTGCTCAAATCACCATCTTCCCAGCTTTCGGGAACAGGCAGACTTGAATCAGAAAACCCCACTTTTCAACACAATTTTGGCATTTTACTGGGACTTATCCCGTTTCTACTATTTTTTAGTGCTTTCAGCCTCCTTCCAGTTAGTGACAGAAATGGGTGTGAAACCAATGCTGGATCCCAGAAAGTTAAACATTTCTAAAAAGTAGATAAAATTCTTAATTCAGCAAGGGGTAATTTGTGTAGTTCCTACAAGGGTTTCCTGCAGAAAATAACAGCTGAAATAAACAAAATATTGAAATTGAGGTAAAAAAAAAACAGCCATTTTTCTCCACATTTTACTCTGTAAATGTTTCCTGTAATGTTAGATTTTTGAATTCAATATATTGTTACATCTGCTGGACTGTTCTAATTGCGGGGATATATAGGACTTTTAGGTTCATCAAGAACCCTAGGTCCCCAGAGCCAAAAAATGAGCTGAACCTTGCAATGGGTTTTCATTCCACACCGTGTATACAGCAATTCATTTGCTGAAATATAAAGAGTGAAAAATAGGTATCAAGAAAACCTTTGTATTTCCAAAATGGGAACAAGATAAGGTGTTGATAAGAAGTAGTTATTTGCACATTTCTGAATTCTGTGGTGCCCATACTAGCATGTGAATTACAGGGCATTTCTCAAATAGATGTCTTTTTTACACACTGTCTTATATTTGGAAGGAAAAAATGTAGCGAAAGACAAGGGGCAATAACACTTGTTTTTCTATTCTGTGTTCCCACAAGTCTCCAGATAAACATGGTACCTCACTTGAGTGGGTAGGCATAATGCTTGTGTCAGGAAACGTAACATGGACATATCACATTTTTACATTGAAATCTGACGTGTTTTTTGAAAAGTGCCTAGCTGTAGATTTTGGCCTCTAACTCAGCCGGCACCTAGGGAAACCTACCAAACCTGCACATTTTTGAAAACTAGACATATAGTGGAATCCAAGATGGGGTGACTTGTGGGGCTCTCACCAGGTTCTGTTACCCAGAATCCTTTGCAAACCTCAAAATTTGGCTAATTAAACACTTTTTCCTCACATTTCGGTGACAGAAAGTTCTGGAATCTGAGAGGAGCCACAAAATTTCTCCACCTATCGTTTCCCCAAGTCTCCTGATACAAATTGTACCACACTTGTGTGGGTAGGCCTAGTGCCCACGATAGGAAATGCACCAAAACACAATGTGGACACATTACATTTTCCCCAAGAAAACAGACCTGTTTTTTGCAAAGTGCCTACCTATGGATTTTGGCGTCTAGCTCAGCGGGCACCTAGGGAAGCCTACCAAAACTGCGCATTTTTCAAAACTATACACCTAGGGGAATCCAAGATTGGCAGACTTGTGGGACTTTCACCAGGTTCTGTCACCCAGAATCCTTTGCAAACCTCATAATTTTGCCAAAAAACACTTTTTCCTCTCATTTTGGTGACAGAAAGTTCTGGAATCTGGGAGGAGCCACAAATTTCCTTCCACCCAGCATTTCCCCCAAGTCTCCCAATAAAAATGGTACCTCACTTGTGTGGGTGGGCCTAGTGCCCGCGAAAGGAAATGCCCCAAAACACTATGTGGACCCATCAAAATTATCAAATACTAAACTACCTGTTTTTGCGGAGCAGGGGACCTGCGTTTTTGGTCCTGGGCTCAGCAGCCATATAGGGAAACCTACCAAACCCAAACATTTCTGAAAATTAGACACCCGAGGGAATCCAGGGAGGTGTGACTTGCGTGGATCCCCAATGTTTACTTATCCAGAATCCTCAGCAAACCTCAAATTTAGCTAACAAACCACATTTTTCCTAAAGTTCTGTGTGGGATCACAGCACTGGGACAAATTTCCTACCACCCAACATTCCCTTCAGTCTCCCGGTAAAAATTATACCTCACTTGTGTAGGTGGGCTAGAGCCTGTGACAGAGAAGAGCCAAAAACATGTTGAAATTGAGGGGGAACCAAAGCGGGTCCAAAAGGGCAGTTTGAAAAAATAAAACCATTTTAAGGCTGAAAAGTGGGTCAGATTTTTTTGTTGGTTTAGATGAGACAATTGTGGGTGGTAGGAACTTTGTGGATTCCTGCAGACTCTGCAAGCTTTCATCACAAAACTGTGGAAAAAATGTGTGATTTCCAGCAAAGTTGGAGGTTTGCAGGGCACTGTGGGTAAGAAAATGGTGCGGAGTGCATGTCAAGCACACCACCCTGGACTCACCCAGATGTTTAGTTTTGTAAAACTGTTAGACTTTTCTTCCTTGGCGTGGTCTCCCTTAACTTTTTGCCTCTGTTCCCCAGGTTGCTGATGTGTGCTGGACTCTGATTTTACTGTTTTTGTTACTCTGGGCACTTTACCACTGCTAACCAGTGCTAAAGTGCAAGTGCTCCTGTTTAAAATGTGTACGTAATTGGTTCTCAATGATTGGCATATTTGTTTTACTGTTTAGTCCCTAGTAAAGTGCACTAGAGGTGCCCAGGGCCTGTAAATCAAATGTTACTAGTGGGCCTGCAGCACTGGTTGTGCCACCCACACAAGTAACCCTGTAATCATGTCTCAGACCTGCCACTGCAGTGTCTGTGTGTGTACCCTTACACTATAAATTCGACTTGCCAAGTGTACCCACTTGCCAGGCCTAAACCTTCCCTTTTCTTACATGTAAGGCACCCCTAAGGTAGGCCCTAGGTAGCCCCAAGGGCAGGGTGCAGTGAATGGATAAGGTAGGACATATAGGTGGTCATTCTGACCCTGGCGGTCTTTGACCGCCAGGGCGGAGGACCGCGGGAGCACCGCCGACAGGCCGGCGGTGCTCCAATGGGGATTCCGACCGCGGCGGTAAAGCCGCGGTCGGACCGGCACCATTGGCGGGGTCCCGCCAGTGTACCGCCGCCCCATTGAATCCTCCGCGGCGGCGCAGCTTGCTGCACCGCCGCGGGGATTCCGACCCCCCCTACCGCCATCCAGATCCCGGCGGTCGGACCGCCGAGATCCGGATGGCGGTAGGGGGGGTCGCGGGGCCCCTGGGGGCCCCTGCAGTGCCCATGCCACTGGCATGGGCATTGCAGGGGCCCCCGTAAGAGGGCCCCTACATGTATTTCACTGTCTGCTGCGCAGGCAGTGAAATACGCGACGGGTGCAACTGCACCCGTCGCACAGCTTCCACTCCGCCGGCTCGATTCCGAGCCGGCTTCATCGTGGAAGCCTCTTTCCCGCTGGGCTGGCTGGCAGTCTGAAGGCGACCGCCCGCCAGCCCAGCGGGAAAGTCAGAATTACCGCCGCGGTCTTTCGACCGCGGAACGGTAACCTGACGGCGGGACTTTGGCGGGCGGCCTCCGCCGCCCGCCAAGGTCAGAATGAGGGCCATAGTAATGTGTTTTATATGTCCTGACAGTGAAATACTGCCAACTTCGTTTTTCACTGTTGCAAGGCCTGTCCCTCTCATAGGATAACATGGGGGGCTACCTTTAAATATGATTAAAGTGTAGATTCCCCAAGAGAGTAGATGGACATGTGGAGTTTGGGGTCCCTGAACTCACAATTTAAAAATACATCTTTTAGTAAAGTTTATTATAAGATTGTGCGTTTGAAAATGCCACTTTTAGAAAGTGAGCATTTTCTTGCTTAAACCATTCTGTGACTCTGCCTTGTTTGTGGATTCCCTGTCTGGGTCAGTTTGACTGTTGGGTTGTTTTTACCTCGCACCAGACAGTGACACAAAGGAAGCTGGGGTGTAACCTGCATTTCCTGATTAGCCATCTCTGCTAGGAGGGAGGGGTGGAGTGGTCACTCTCATCTGAAAGGACTGTGTCTGCCTCTGACAATGCAGGCTCCACCCGCCTGGTGTGTGTCTAAGGCCTTGCCTGGGCAAGGCAGGATTTCACAAGTAGGTGTGAGTCCCCTTTGGAGAAAGGTGACTTCAAAGACTAAAATGTGTATAAGAAGGGCACCCAAATCTACAGACTTTAGAAACACTTCTGGAACCAAGAAGAACCTCTGCCTGGAGAAGAGCTGATAGCTAAGGAAGAAGTGCTACCCTGCCTGTGACTGTGCTTTGTGGAGCTTTCCTGCAGTGCTGCTTCTGCCAGAGTAAGAGGGCAAAGACTGGACTTTGTGTGCCTTCCATCTTGTGAAGAAATCTCCAAGGGCTTGATTTAGAGCTTGCCTCCTGTTGTTTGAAGTCTCAGGGACAGCAAAGACTTCTCTCTGCCAACACCTGGAGTCCCTGGAGAGACTCCTGCTCCGACAAGTGGTGCCCTATCCAGTTCTTGGGCCCTTGAAAGGAAAGCTGGTGGAAATCCAAGGAAATCGACTTCGGACGACTCCGGACCGACGCCGCTGCTGAATCCAGTAACGCCACCTGCACCCGACGCTGTGACCTTCACTGGAACACGACGCTCTTCGCAGGCCCGACGACGCAGCAGCCCCGCTGAAGTCCGCGACTCCGTGGAAATCGCCGCACCACGTCGTGACCGGAGCCGCTCGAAGTGCACAGATTCAACATTTCGCTCAGACGCCGCCATCCCCGACTTCGCGCATCGGCTTGTTTTCACTCTTCACCAAAGGTACTGTACTTGGGGGTCTACACGACTCCGTGTCCGGCGCCGCTGGTGTCGGCTTGTTGGGAACGACTCCGTCACGACGCCGTGTTAACATCTCATTGAAGCATTTTTGTTTCTAAGCACTATTTTTGAGTTTGATCTTTAAAAATTCATAACTTGACTTGTGTATGTCGGATTTTTGTCGTTTTGGTCTTGTTTAGATAAATATTTCTATTTTTCTAAACCAGTGTTGTGTCATTTTGTAGTGTTTTCATTAAGTTACTGTGTGTTTTGGTACAAATACTTCACACCTAGCGCTCTGAAGTTAAGCATACTGCTCTGCCAAGCTTTCAAGGGGGTAAGCAGGGGTTAGCTGAGGGTGATTCTCTTTTACCCTGACTAGAGTGAGGGTCCTTGCTTGAACAGGGGGTAACCTAACTGTCAACCAAAGACCCCATTTCTAACAAAAACCAAAACCCAAAATCCAAACTAATCAAATATCCTCTTGCTTGCCATGGGATAAGATGTTATAGTGTGCGGGGGAGAGCTGAAAGACTGTTACCCCATTGAGTTGGTGTTGGTGCATAACCTTGCCCATACTGGTTGATAGCCACCACCACACTATTGTTTTTTTTTTTAATTCCCTGGCATCTAGTAGACTTTCCACCCCCCCCCAGGGTGTGAATCAGGATATTTGCCCCATCTGCCCACTGTTGGGCAGAACAACTTTGGCTCCATTTATTTGGGGTGGGGGTAAGGCCATACTCCCACACTTTTATTTTGAAAAAAAAAATCTTCCCTGGTCTCTGGTGGGTTTCTGCCCCCCTTGGGGCAGATGGACCTTACAGAAATAGGCTGATGTGCCCCCAAGGGGGCTAGATATGGCCAACAGTAATGTGCCCCCAAGGGGAGCGACCCTTGCCCAAGAGTATGCCCCTCAAACAAAACACACACATACACACACATACACACACACACACCAATCGCTGGTGCCTAAGTGGTTTAGGCAGATCGGCCTAATAGAAATAGGCAGATCTGCCCCCAAGGGGAGGAGAAATGGCCTAATATAAATTTGCCTTTCCCCACAAGGGGAGAGACCCTTGCCTAAGGGGTCACTCCCCTTGCGTGAAATTTACACCAAAAAAATAAAAATCCCAGGTGTCTAGTGGTTTCTGCCCCACTTGGGGGCAGATTGGCCTATTAAAAAGTGGCGGATCTGCCCCCAAGGTGGACAGAAATGGCCTAAATACAATTTCCCCCCAGGGGAGCGAACCTTGCCTAAGGGGTCGCTCCCCATCTGTAAAACAATGTTTTTTAAATCCCTGGTGCCTACTGGTTTCTGGCACCCTTGGGGGCAGATCGGCCTAATTAAAATAGGCCGATCTGCCCCCAAGGGGGGCAGAAACGGCCTAAAATACATTCCCCCCATGAGCAACCCTTGGCTAAGGGGTCGCTCCCCATTCCGTCAGATTGACCTTAAAAAAATAAAAAAAACTCCATGGTGTCTGGTGGTTTCTGCCACCCTTGGGGGCAGATTGGCCTATTAAAAATAGGCCAATCGAAATGGCCTAAATCTAAGAGGCCTTGAAAATTATTTCCCCCCTGGGGAGCGACCCTTGCCCAAAGGGTTGCTCCCCTTATGCCAATTTCCCTTCTAAAAATTATCCCTGGTGTCTGGTGGGCATTTCAGCAGCCAGATCGCTTCATGGTCCGGGTGCTGAAATGCTCTGAGAGACTTCAAAGGGAAGGAAATTCCTTTCCTTCCCTTTGAAGCCTCTCAGGCCCCCATCACATGATCGGAAGAGAAATGCTTTGGCATTTCTCTTCCGATCTGAATTGGAAGCTGAGCTTCCAGCACGTGGGGTTAGCTTCTATTGAGGTCAGCACACGATCTCCTGCTGATGTCATCAGACATCACGGGGGTTGGGGGAGGTTGGGGGTGGTAGGGGAAGAGATTCCCCTTTCAGCCCTGCCATGGGGGGTTGGGGGCGCGGCCTTCCGGGGCAGCGCTAGCGCTTCATCCGAGAGCCGGTAGTAGGACCTAATGGTTAAGTGCGTGGTGCCTCATCGCCGCAGCCAGGGACGTAACCATTATGTCCATGGCACCCAAGGTGTTAAATTAAAGTGAACCATTAACACAGAAATTCCTACAAATTTTCCATATTTACATTTTTCCTTTTTTTCACATAGTAACAACTCCCCATATTATACATGAGCCCTTCTATCATCATGCTCCAAAACATTTGCGAACCGCAACAATATCATGCATTTTTCTTGGAGCCTCATGTCTCTTGTGGTTCATTACGGTTATTGTAGGTGCACTGAATGTCCGATATGCCTTACGCCCTCTTGCTTAGTTATTTTACAGCGCCTTTATTCACTGTTGGATGACAATGTATGAATTTTCAACCACCCCCCTTATAAATAGATTGACAAAAATATGAAAGAAAGGCCTGTTTTTGAGGAACAAGTGGACTGACTTTTGTCTAAATATTGTACAACCAAATTACTGGAAACCACACCACATTCCGTGTGCTATGGGTTCACAATGAAGTAAATAATATATGACCATGGAAGAGCATGTAAGGATGAAGAGGTGGATTAACTGAATAGAGACGCTACGTCTCACTACAGTATACAGGTTGAACATTGACATCTGTCATCAATTACATTTTTAGTATGGGTATGATAGAGCCACTGAGTGCCATTGTTAAATGGATACGAATTAAAGGAACCAGAGGAATGAGCAATGGTACTGTATTATGCATGACAGACAACTGAAAAACATCAAATGATGTGAGCATTGCCTGTATTCGGTATTAAACAATTGTCACATAAATTGGTAAATGTTGAACATAGACAGCCACTAAGTGCTGCTACTGTGAGGACCTTACCAGTAAAAATGTTATGTATTAGCTATGTGGTAAAACCAGGCATAAAATGCATCAAAAATTGAAATTATTGTTTTCATGATGAAGTAAATTCGAATCTGTTTTAGGTTTTTATTTAATTAGGACTACATATCCCATACTGCCTCTTTCTGGGCGTACATGGGCCAGTGTATAAATAAGGAAATGGAAGTAGGAATTTATTACCGCGATCAACACTTGTTCAAGTCAAAGCTCATTGGTGTGAAGTGGGGAAGGGTCTTTTTCAATAAAACATCGAGCAACATACCACCCTGGGGTGCGGTGTCCTGTTTGGGCAAATGGTAAATACCGACGCCAACACCGGCATATTAGAGCTCGCTGCTTAATCTGAACACGCTGGGACTAGGATATATATACACATACATATCAATATCAACAAAGTATTCCTCGCACTCCGGGAGGTTTTCTAAATAATCTATTTTATTATTTTTACAGCAACCACCAACGTGTTTTGACTTCTAACAAGTCTTGCTCGCGGCTAGAGAGTCCTTTCTCTCTTTTCCTTAAATAGTACAGGTCTGTAATGTCCATTATGTGGCATTTTGGACCATGTAGTTACTTTTTCCACAAATTGAAAACGAACATTTTTTTTTACTTATGTGAACACTTTTTTAGCTTATTATCACTTTCAGACACATACTACTCACTTCCAGCTGCACTTTCTCGCACTAATTTTTATTTGTTTTACTACTTTTTTTTCAGTATTCTCAGATGTGTTAAATAATGAATAGATAGGGGTTCATACGAGTCCAAGAACGCTTAGTGATGGACTGCTTACGTCCTTGGGACACATATGAACCCCTTTTACATGACAAACAAGCAATACCAATAGACGCGTATTTTGAAAGCAGTGTCAAGCCAGACCTAAAAACCATTTTGGGTTAATGAGTGCTCTTCTCTCATCTGTGCTGCTGCTATAGAAAAAGTACATAAATGATCAAGCTACCTGAGACACTTTAATAGGATTACAAAGGCATGTGTGTGCCCCTAAAAAATCAACTTCAAGAAGTTGGATAAATAAAAAAATAATCACAGCTGTGTGAAGGGCAAGCACACTTTTGTGGAAGAAAACATTTATCTCAATGTACTCCTCGCTTCCAAATTCCAAAAGCCCCTCTCTAATAAAGTTCACATATTTGTCTGGTGACAGCCGTACTGGGAAACCAGACATAAAAATGTTGGCCCAGGGACTCTAAAGGAGCATGTCCGTAGGTGACAGCCTCAGTCGAACTACAAATTCTGCTATTCTAAGACGGCAGGTCTTTATTAATAAATGAAGTACCACACACGAGTAAGGTCGATGTTATGTATGATAACTAAAGTTATATACAGCGCTTTTCAAAGATTGTATATATTTCCCTTACTATAAATATTCACTGTCTTTGCAATCAATGTGTAGTATTCCGAATTCGTACATTCATTCGCAACAAACACCTACAATCAATCACATGTTCCTGTTCCGTAACCTGTTTCAGACACAAAACGTTACTACTTCTTCAATTTCCAGTACAGAGTTCCTGATAATGTTGTGCTACAAAGAGCATACTCGTACCATTTGTTGTTTAAAATCTTTATAAATAACCGTTTCCTACAGGTTATGACAGATGGGAGGTGCTAGTGAAACTAAAAATGACGAGCGCTCGCCGTGACTCGCTGCATTGTGGGAGTGGCCTCCCAAGGGTCTTAAGCTCTTGAGTTTTCCTGGGATAAGGAGGGGGCATTAAGAGGTTAAGGGGGCTTTGTGTTGTTGATGCACGCACTCTAATGACACCAAAACGGATCTGCTTAATTGTTTGGACCTTCCCTTGTGAGACAGAAAGGAGCAGGACTGGTTATACGACTCAACGCTTGTAATATGTTTTGGAGACCAAGATAATGGGTGGGAAGCGGAATGGGCGTGGCACACTGAAGGCTCTTAGGGGTGACACACGATACTGTAATGAACCATGTCGCTATCTCTTGCCTGTATTGGTTGCTGTCTAATGATAGACCTGAAATATGAATCAGCAAACAGATGTTCTGTTAACCTCTGGAATGTGGTACACTTAACCCAGTTTCTGTATTTGTGATTGACAATATGTGTTGAAATTAATAAAATAGATTTAAAAAAATAAAAAAATAGTCGTTTCCGTCCTCGATCTTTCAAACTTAGTAGTAAGAATGGCTGAACCAACCCTGCTTGTATTCAAACAAGTGAGCAGAAGGTTAGAACGGATCCCAGCGGCAAGTGTCTAACCCGCTAGTCTATCTCCCTCTCTGCCGCTCTCTGTCTTACCTGGCCAGAGAGTGGAAGCCAATCTCCGACTCTCAGTGAGGAAGGTTAAATAATGCAGCTCCAGTGTCTCAAGGTAGACACGTTCATGGCGTCATTAGTCAGCACTGCGTCGTTTTTACATTTTGGCAGATAAATTTTAATCTTGCAGACTGCATCATGATAATTAAGTAGGTGTGCTGAAGACAAAAGATTTAAGTGTAACCTTTCTGCACACATACCATCATCTCTTATCTTTGTCTCCATGAAAATATTGGGAAAAAAGCCAGCTGCCAGCCCAAGTCCAATTCTCTTGTGAATGAAAAAGGAGTTTGTTGAACTAGAACACTGAAAATTCAGATTGTCCTCACATAGGATATTTTGATGAGCGAAGTTCCATGAAAAAAAACATATCATCAAAGTGAAAGAAAATCTGTCAGGACAGACATAATGAAAGCGACATTAGCCTGACTATTAATGCATAAATATGCTTTGTGGCAAAAAACCAATTATCTTATTTAAATGTGATTCCAGTATTGTTTTGTCATGAAGAGGTGTGTATAGCTTTTATACTGCGGTATTTAGTCGTCATTGTCATCATTACACAGGCTCTTCGGATACTTAATTAAGATTCATTGTTATAGAAAGCACATCATTTGCTAAATTCAAGAGCAAGCGGCAAACACGTCCCATTGAATTATATCTTTAAACCCAGTCATCCTTCCGAGATTGATACAGTGGGTGCCATTGATGTGGGTAATAACAGCACCTGTTAGCCGCAGTGCTTTGAAGCAGCAAACAGCAACAGAAAGAGTTATAGAAGAGGACAAATGAATACTGCCTACAATCTATTTAATGAGAACCCTTATTTAACCTCTGACCATGATTTCTGAAAGCGAAGGCGGGTGCCTTTGAGCAAAAAAGCTGCCTGCCTGAAACGAAAATGTATTTCATAATGACATCCTAGAATAATACATTTAGTCCGTGAAAGTTTTCATTGTGCAACATCTGCCTAAGTGGAGGCAGTTTCTACTCTCCGGAACTATGAGCAATTATGATCACGCGCTGCATAAAAGAAATTAGAGTAGAGAAACGATAAATGGCTATATTTGCTGTCACACTTCTGTGAAGGTGAGCCTTCTGTGTGAGGGAAGCGTGAATTCCAGCGCTACATGCGCGCGCTCCTCTGCACTGCCGATCAGTGCCCAAGCCCTGACTCGTTTGTAAACTGGCTACCTGCAGTTTTCTTTTTGTTTTGGTTTTCTATGAGGAAGTTTCGATTGTAGGCCAAGAACTCGGTGCCTTGGTTAGCAGTGACTCCACTTGGTTGACCCTGCGACTCTAAGCATCATAGTAAATGCTTGCCACTTGGGCTTAGATGTACGAAGCTTTTGCAGGGAAAGGGATTGCTGCCCTGGAGTGCATGAAAAGGAGTAAATCTGCCCCTTGGTTTATAAGCATGATTGTTGAAATGAATAAAACACATCACCAATCCTGCAGTGCACGAGAACCGCTGCAGAACAAAAACAGCAAGCAAGAAATGGCAGAATTATCCACTTAGTGATAATATGTGGTTCAAAAGGATATTGCGTTGCAGGAACAGTGCTTCCTCTGAAAAACCGAAGTGCACGGAGGCCAAAGATTTTCTTGGGAGTCCACTAATGTTGCTTGCCTTGATTGCTCCTCAAGACTCATTCCTGCTTTACCCTTTATTATTGTTTTTATATGTTTCTCGTCCTCATTTCTTCTCCTTTTCTGCCTCAGTCTTTCTTGATCTGGGTGAAAGTCTGCTGTAAAAAATCATTTCTGGTGCCAGAAAAGTGAGTGCCAGTGCCCACCAACGTCACCAACCGTCTACAAAATGTAATCATTATGCTGGTAATGTTTGAAAGACAGACGTATTAGACATTGGCAAATAGCTGATAGAGAAAATTTCCTCATTTTGCAAACTAAACACACTTAACTAGAAAGTGTTAACCTCATTGGTAAATAATACAACAAATTGTAGTAAGTAATCATATTCAGGCATTATAAGCAAATACAAATGGATCACCATAATGCAATGATTAAAGGTGGCTGGACAACTGATGGCATGTCAAATGTCAAATTTACACATAAGGGTTAAGAGCCTGTTTTTTTAATTGAGCTGTTGTCTTGCACAAGTTGTTTTTTCTTTTTCCACTGCAAATGCTGTAATTTTCCAAAAGCCTTCTGTTAGCTAGTGAACAGGCTTTTGTTATGTATTGAACAATTGCTAGTGAGATTCTCACCCAAGGAGAGGAGATGGTAGGAAATGGGACTTTGTTGGAAGAACTCTCAGAACCACAAGATTTGATCAAGTGTAACAAACCAAGGACATACCGCCATAGCGCATTATGAAGATGTGAGAAACTATGGAGTTTACCTGCTCCCAGAGTTTGCTGGAAACTAATTGGTTGGTGTGATGTGATGTAACAGTACAATTCCAGCTCTTGAACCCACACTTGATGTTCACCATGAGCAATGCCTTTTATCAACTCCACACATCAACATTAACCCCTTAGCTGCTGGGCCTTCCCCCCCCTAGTGCTGAGCATTTTTTGGGCTATTTGGGGTAGTTAGCGCTTAGGCCCCCATAAACGTTTGTCCACGTAAGCTATCCATGCCAAATTTGTGTCCTTTTTTTCCAACAACCTAGGGATCCTAGAGGTACTCAGAGTTTGTGGGTTCCCCTGAAGGAGACTAAGAAATTAGCTAAAATACTGCTAAAATGATTTTTTTTTTTTTAAATGGGAAAAAGGGCTGCAGAAGAAAGCATGTCTTTTCCCCCTAAAAATGGCATTGTTAGACATGGCAGCTTTTTGGCGTGTCTCCCCTTTCTTTTTGCCTTCTGACTCCCCTGTTGTTATGGTTTACTAGATTCTCTTTTTTGCTGGTTTATTGTCTATGTGCACTTTACCACTGCTGATCAGTGCTAAAGTGCAAGTGCTACCTAGATAAATTGTGCTGTTGATTGGTTTATCCATGGTTGGCATATTTGATTTATTGGTAATTCCTTAATAAAGTGCACCAGAGGTGCCAAAGGCCTGTAAATCAAATGCTACTAGTGGGCCTGCAGCCCTGATTGTGCCACCAACATAAGTAGCCCTGTAAACATGACTCTGACATGCCAGTGTGTCTTTGTGTGCAGTTTGTAAGTGCAAATTTGACCTTGCCAGTACACCCACTTGCCAGGCCCAAACCTTCCCTTTTTGTACATATAAGGCACCCCTAAGGTAGGCCCATCGGCAGGGTGCAGTGCATTTGAAAGGTGGGACATCGACTGGTGTGTTTTACATGTCCTAACAGTGAAATACTGCCAAATTCGGGTTTCACTGTTGCAGTGCCTATCGCTCTCATAGGTCAACATGGGGCTGCCTTTACATCATTAGAAAGCGCAGATACCTTTTGAGGGCAGATAGAAATATTGAGTTTAGGGTCTCTGAACTTACAATTTAAAAATACATCTTTTAGTGAAGTTGGTTTTTAGATTTTGAGTTTGAAAATGCAACTTTTAGAAAGTAGGCATTTTCTTGCTTAAACCATTCTGTCACTCTGCCTGTTTGTGGATTCCCCATCTAGGTCAGTTTGACAGTTGGGCTGTTTACACCTCACCTCTAGACAGTAACACAAAGGGAGCTGGGCGGTAGCTTGCATATCCTGATGAGCCATCTGAGCTAGAGTGGAGGGAGGAGTGGTCACTTGCACCTGAAAGGACTGTGCCTGACCTCCCACAATACAGTCTCCAACCCCCTGGTATGTGTCTGGGAAGGATCTTGCAAACACTTGAGACTGTTTTGAAGTTTGCCAACTTCAAAGGCAGAAAGTGATATAAGAAGAAGGCACAAAACCCCAGACTTTTAGAATCTTTCTGGAATCAAACGGAACCTCTGCCCAGGAGAAGAGCTGAAGAGCTGTAGGGAGGAGTACTGTCCATTTGCTGTGTTGCTTTGCTGGACTGGCCTGCAGTTGCTGCTTCTGCCTTAAAAGAGTGCAAATGGTGAACTTTTCTGGGTGTCCTGCTTGAGAGAGTTCGCCAAGGGCTTGGAGTAGAGCTTGCCTCTTGTTCTCAGTGACACCTAAAACTTAAGTTTCATTGAACTGCAGCACTGGGAACCGTGTGTTTTGTTCTGTTCAAGAGGAGAAACCACTGCCCCACAACCAACAAAGCCACTGGCCTGCACCATGACCTGCTGAAAACGCATGGAGCCACACCGCCCGCTTTGTACTGCAACCTTAATCTCACAAACGCCATCACCAGACAACTTCACTGAGCCGCTGCTCGCACCGTAACCTTTGGGTTCCACACTCCGGCATTGCCTGTTAAAACCACAGCTTGGGCATCCCCGATGATGATGCTCCTGCTGACACAGGTGCCACTGCCTGCACTGTGGACAACGCTCGTGAAGTACACAAAGCACCATCCTGTCCCGCACCGCTGCCCAAGTCCACCGATGCCAGCATCATCGACTCCAGTGTCATCACCAGACATTCTGCCTGCACCGTGGCCTGTGGACACTGCTCGTGAGGGTCACAAAGCACTGTCTGTCCTGCACCACTGGCTTGGGCCTACCAGCGACAGGGCTTCAGCAACGACGCCACCGCTGACTGCACCATGACCTGGTGACACCATACATCGCACCGCCCCGCTTCACACCGTAGCCCTGGTCTCACCGATGCCACTGGATGCCATCACCAAGCTGCTGCCTGCACCGTGACCTGTGGGCACCACACGTTGCATCATCCCACTTCACACTGCAGCCCTGATGGCATCCACATCAGCGCTCCTGACTTCATCAGACCAGAGTTCAATCGGCACTGCGTGCGATTTCAAGGCCCAATGACTCCGGCACAGACTCCGGAACCGACACTGCAACGCCAGCGTCGCCGCTCTCCGGAGCTCACCACGAGGATCATGATGTCCTGCATTTTCAAACGTACTGTTTGTAGGTCTTCCCAACAAAATAGCTGGCCCGCAATGCAGCTGCTAGCCTGAACTGTTGGTTTTGTTGATCAAGACGCAGTGATAGCCCCAGGTGGAGCTATGGAATTCAAGGAACTGTATTTTTGAGTACATCTTTCAGAATTCATATTTTTATTTCTGCATGTTGGAGTTTTATCATATTTTGTCTTGTTTTATATAGATAATAATTGGCTATTTTTCTAAAACTGGTCAGGTCTCCTTTTGTAGTGTTTTCATTTATTACTGTGTGTTATGTGAGCAGGGGTTATCGGAGCAGGTTTTCTCCCTTATCCTGACTAGAATCGGGTTCTCTACTTGGACAGAGCTCAGACTGAATGCCAATAAGAAGCCCCATTTCTAACAGGCATCAACAAAGGACTTGTAGTGCTAAAATTACCATCTTCCCAGATTTCAGGAACAGGCAGAAATAAATCAGACATGTTTCAATACAATTTTGGCATTTTACTGGGCCATATCCCATTTTTACTATTTTTTGTGCTTTCAGCCTCCTTCCAGTTAGATGACATAAATAGGTATGAAACCAATGGTGGATCCTGGACAGCTGAACAATTCTGAAAAGTAGACAACATTCTGAATTCAGCAACGAGTCTTTTGTGTAGATCCTTGAAGATTCTCCTACAGAAAGTAACAGTTCAAATAAAAAAATATTGAAATTGAGCTAAAAAAACAGTATTTCTCTCCATGTTTTCTTCTGTAGCTGTTTATTTTTTTAAAGCAATATACCGTTACGTCTGCTTCTTGTGGTGAAATATAGGGCTTGTTGGTTCATCAAGAGCTGTAGGTACCCCAAGCCAATAAATGAGCTGCACCTTGCAATGGGTTTTCATTGCATACCGGGTGTACAGCACTTCATTTGGTAAAATATAAAGAGTGAAAAAAAGGTATCAAGGAAACCTTTGTATTTCCAAAATAAGCACAAGACAAGGTATTGGAAAGCAGTGGTTATTTGCACATCTCTGAATTTGGGGTCCCCCTGTTAACATGTGAATTGCAGGGCATTTCTGAAATAGACTTCTTTCGAACACACTGTCTTACATTTGAAAGGAAACAATGTAGAGAAAGACAGGGGGCAATAACATTTATTCTTCTATTCTGTGTTCCCTCAAGTCTCACAATAAAAAGGGTACTTCATTTGTGTTGGTAGGCATAGTGCCCGCGACAGGAAACACCCCAAAACACAACATGGACAAATCCCATTTTTACATTCAAAACTGATGTGTTTTTTGGAAAGTGCTTAGCTGTGGATTTTGGCCTCTACCTCAGCCGGCACCTAGAAAAACCTACCAAACATGTGCATTTTTGAATAAACATTGTAAGTTCTGCAGACAGCATTTTGAGTGAAAGATCAATATTGCCAGGCCAAGAAATAGACAGTTGCAAAACAATATTTGCATTCCATAATTGACTGTAGTTTGGAATAGTAGTATTTCAAAATTGTACTCCCTTTAAAATGCAAGATCAAAGCAATTGTTCTCCTACAGGCTTGTCATTGATGTAAGGATTGTTCAGGGAAATAGCTGACCTGTAAAGGTTTATAGTTCAATATGTCTTCCCCCCACTAGCTTCAGATGCTAGAAAGTTGACAATGTAGGTTATATCTGCTGAAAAGGGATTCACAGATTTTCCCAAACACCAGCTTGTCCATATAAACCAGACTGATTTGTAAGCCTTGGTAACGCCTGGGGCCCATGATTTGTTCATGTATTATGTAGCTTCGGGCAATGAGACTAGGAGTATCTGCTATTAGACTGTGAAGAGATCCCTGAGGGACCGGAAAGAGACTAGGAAAATAAGGTAGCCGACTGCTAGTTCCAATAGAGGCTGAAACCAGACGTAAGATTTCCAGAATGGGACCACGATGACTAAGGTTGCTTGTTGTGTTGTTACCTGACTTGAGCCAAAACCCTATTGATCATAAGAAAAGGTGGGAAAGCATAATTGATCACTTGGGACCAGTCTTCCAGAAATTCATCTGAAGCCAAAGCTAATGGTTCTGGGTGCCAGCTGAAGAACTGGGGAAAATGGGAATTGAGTCAGGACATGAAAAGATCTGTTTGAAAGGCTCCCATTTGCGAAAAAGAGACCTGAACACAGAAGGATGAAGTCTCCAATTGCTGGGATTGTGCAGAGAGTGATAGCAAGCATGCTAACTGACTATGGAATTGAAATTTCTTGGCAGAGTTTCTGTGTGAGCCGATAGCTTGTTAAGAAGGCAGAATTTCCAAAAGCTCTTCGCCAGTTCTGCCAGGGGGCTTGGACCTCGTGCCACTGAAATGGGTGATGTGCCATACAGCAGTAATGTTGTCCATGCCAAGAAGGATGAATCAATGAACCTTGTTTTTTGCTAGGCTTCTGATTACAAAGGAACCTGCAAGTATATCTAAACAATTTTATGCAATCTGGACTCTTTGAAAGACTATTAACCCCCCATCAAGACTTGACAACACTGGATGCCTCAGCCTGTCAGACTTGCATCGGATTCTGATACAAGATCAGGGCTGAGGCGAAGATGGTTCTGCTGTTCCGGGAATATCAACCAATAGAGTTCTAGTTGTGATTCTGAATCTAGGCTGATTGAATGGAAGTAAACAAGACCCCTGTGCAAAGGCGAATATGCAGTCCTTCGAGAGCTCAATAGTGGAGAGACCCCAGGAAGATGGCCTAGATCGATGAAGAAAGAACACATGCAATTCTTGTTAGGGAATTGTGAGAGATAAAAGAACTCCAAAGAGGCTGGATGATCTTTGACTTCATGGTTTTAAATTTGGTCAAGGGTAAGTGAAGCGTTGCACTGTTGGTGTTTATGAGAAACCCTAAGAATTCCCTCTGAGTGGGAGGAACTAGGATCGATTTTTCTATGTTGCTGAGAAAACCCATATCTGAAAGAAAGGAAGAATTAAAGCAAACTTGTGATTGTAGTGTGTAAATTCTGTCACATTGAGAGAATATCATCTAGGTAAATGTTAAGCCTGATACCTTGAGAACCGAGATGACCCACAAGCAGCTTCATGACTTCTGTGAAGAATCACGGTGCAGAAGAAACCCCGAAGGGAAGAGAAGAAAAATTATATGTTTTTTCCTGCCATTGGAATTGAAGGATCTGTGTTCATGATGAATGGGAACTGTAAGGTAGACATCCTGGAGGTCCAAAGGTACCATCCAATCATTATGAAGTAACGAGTTCCTGAGATGGATGCTAGTCTCCAACTTGAAATGACGATAAATCACAAATTGCTTAAAATGTCTAAGACTGATAATGGGTCTCATTATTTTTGTCTTTTGTACTAAGAAAATAGAAGTGAAGAAACCTGCAGGATCATGAGAAGAAACTTGGATTGCTTTTTGTGTAAAAGAGAATTGATTTCTTTTGATATTGGGGCAGACATTTCCGACAATAAGTTTGGAGGGGGAATATGGTTTGAGATGGCATTGCTTAAAGTTCTACAGAATAAACTTGTGTGGATCTTGCAGAATTCTGTCATTGGTGCAAGTGGATTTTTTTTTGTTAGATCGTTCAAGGCTTGTTTTTCATGCATGCTGGCATGCGTCATGATAAGCCTAGGCTGCTTGCGAGAGTGCATCAGATTTAAAGTCTTTTAGCATGGGTTAAGAATGTAATTACACCTTTTTGATGCCACTGGCAAGCATGAGTGACCTTTTCTGTACCTCAAGCAGATTCTCTACTCAAGAAGCAGCTAAATTAACAAAAGAAAGATGTTTTTGAGTGAGTATTCTCATCCAATTGACCATTCAAGTTTTTTTTTTTCTGCAAGAAGTCTCTTTTTAAAATGTTTTTTCAACAGGAAGGAAGTGCCCTATAGATTCCAACTACCTGTTCCTGTCCAGCAGGCTCCTCCCAGTGCTTTGTCCATCTCCTGGTCACTTTTGACCTGGATTTTAAGGTGGAAGGATCACTCTCTTTGCTGCATACATACATCATTGGATTTAAGGACTTTGGCCCTCATTACAACCCTGGCGGTCTGTGTTAAAGCTGCGGTAATACCGCCAACAGGCCAGCAGTAAAAAAATGGAATCACGACCATGGCGGAAACCACCAACATAGACAGCCACTTTAACAGTCCGACCGCCACGGCGGTAGAAACAAACACTGCGGCGGTAACCGCCAACAGACAGGCGGAGGACAAAGTACCGCCCACCCTATCACAACAGGCTCATCCGCCACCTTTTCCAGGGCGGAGCCAACACTATCAAAAGCAAGGTGGAAACAGTACACAGAAGGGAAACCACTCACCTCTTGACACCCAATGAGGAACCAGGACGCCATGGAACCTGAACTACACATCCTGCCTATGCTGCTCTTCCTCCTGCTCTATCAGGTAGCAGGACAGACACCGTGAGTACTGCACCTACAACACAGGGGAGGGGAGAGGGAAAAGAGAGTGACACATCCACGCGAAATGCAATACCCCCACCCTCACCCACAACAACATACACACAAATACATGCAGCAATATTACATGTACACCCACCCCGCCCCCTGGAAGAATGCAAGAACAACATTAAATGATTGTAACAATTGTAATCATCAAAAATCTGATAGTCAAAATTCAAAATTCAGTATATACAAATATGTACACCAACTACACAAGTCCGGCTAGTGTACCAATCATTGTCTGTGGACCACTGGTCCCCAAATGCATGGGCGAAACCCACACAAGATACCTGACTGGAAATGGAGAGAACACTGCTGGGGCATTATATCGAAAAGAAGCAGGCACCTCAGGGGGAGGAGGGGAACCACAGCCAGATGAACGCACAACGCCACTGCTGCACGAGGGGGCTCCATGACCATTGCTGTATTCTGGGGAGTGCAAAGCCGCAGTCTCTCAAGTCTCTCCAGTGGGTGGGTTGTCCACTGCTTTATCCTGGGGAGTACAATGCCACAGTCTCTCAAGTCTCTCCAGTGGGTGGTTTGCCCACTGCTTTATCCTGGGGAGTGCAAAACCACAGTCTCTCAAGTCTCTCCAGTGGGTGGTTTGCCCACTGTTTTATCCTGGGAGTGCAAAGCCACAGTGTCTCAAGTCTGTCCAGTGGGTGGGTTGCCCACTGCTTTATCCTGGGGAGTGCAAAGCCACAGTCACAGTGGATGTCATTCTCCACTGGTTCTGGAGGAGGCTTTGTGCCCAGAGTGCTTCATCCAGCCAAGGACTGAGGTAGTGGATGTCATTCTCCACTAGTTCTGGAGGGGGCTTTGTGCCCAGAGTGCTTCATCTTGCCGAGGACTGAGGTAGTGGATGTCGTTCTCCACTGGTTCTGGAGGGGGCTTTGTGCCCAGAGTGCTTCATCCTTCCAACGACTGTGGTAGTGGATGTCATTCTCCACTGGTTCTGGAGGGGGCTTTGTGCCCAGAGTGCTTTATCCTGCCAAGGACTGAGGTAGTGGATGCTTTTCTCCACTGGTTCTGGAGGGGGATTTGTGCCCAGAGTTCTTCATCCTGCCAAGGACTGAGGTAGTGGATGTCATTCTCCACTGGTTCTGGAGGGGGATTTGTGCCCAGAGTGCTTCATCCTGCCAAGGACTGAGGTGGTGGATGCTTTTCTCCACTGGTTCTGGAGGGGGCTTTGTGCCCAGTGTGGCCACGTGCAGTGTGGCCGTTACCATTCCCTTACCTGGGTGTGTGGGCCACGAGATTGCAGAGGAACAGGTAGCATGATACGCCATGGAGGCAGTGACATACCCCACACTGCTGCAGTTTCGCCTTCCACCACTGTAAACAGTGATGGAAGTCATGCCTCATGGAAGCTGGCCAGGGTCCAGGAAGTCTCCTCCAGCCTCGGACAACTGCCCACTGCAGATGGTAGCCATGTCAGTGGTGGTGCCACTGTCCAAGCACGTTGCAGGGCTGGTGGTGGCGGTGCTTGCGGCGGTGTCTGTGGCTGGCGGTGGTGCATGGGTCAGCACCTGCTGAGGGACACAGCAGGACGTCTCCTGCAGCCTCGGACGGCTGCCCACTGGAGAAGATGCTGGGGACTTTCGCTGAGGCTGCAGACATGCTGGTGGCTGTGCTGGTAGCGGTGCAGGTGGCGGTGCTGGTGGCGGTGCTGGTGGTGGGGCAGCTTGCGGTGTTCGCCGCCGTACAGGTTGGTGTTGTTGTGGACAGAAGGGGTGCTCCTTACTGGAGCTGCTCTCCACCTAAACTTGGGAACTACCCAGAGTTCTCTGTTCTTTTTTGCATAATTTATGCAATAATTGTTTTTACTTATACTGGATGCGCCCTTGTGTCAGGACAAAGCTAAACCTCTCTGATGAGCTCTAATCAGAGCAGAACACGTGTCGGGTTGCTTATACTCATTCCAGGTTGCCTTGGATGGTATTTTACCAGTGCAAAGCTGTAATACTGTGCCTGGAGTGGCAAATGGCTTTTGTCATTTTACAGCTCGGCAAGGTTGACATTGTGTCAAACCTGTGCTTAAAGACTTTGCTGTACAAATGGCAAAATACTTTGTGTTTATCTAGCTCGGCATGGATAGCACTGTGCTGATCCTATGCTTAAAAACTTTGCTAGATAAACAGACATTAGAGGTGAGCAAATCTAGAGTGTCAATGGTGTTGCTGGGTCTCCTTACTGGAGCTGCTCTTCACCTAAACTTGGGAGCTACCGAGAGTTCTCCATTCTTTTTTTGTATGTATATACAATATACATACATAATATAAAAAGGGCGGAGGCAATCTGTAGGAAGTTGGCTCTGTATGCACTATTTCAAAGTAAGGAATAGTATGTACAGAGTCCAAGGGTTCCCCTTAGAGGTAAGATAGTGGCAAAACGAGATAATACTAATGCTCTATTTTGTGGTAGTGTGGTCGAGCAGTAGGCTTATCAAAGGAGTAGTGTTAAGCATTTGTTGTACACACACAGGCAATAAATGAGGAACACACTCTCAGAGACAATTCCAGGCCAATAGGTTTTTGTATAGAAAAATATATTTTCTTAGTTTATTTTAAGAACCACAGGTTCAAATTTTACATGTAATACTTCAAATGAAAGGTATTGCAGGTAAGTACTTTAGGAACTTTGAATAATCAAAATAGCATATACAGTCTTCACATAAATCACATATAGCTATTTTAATACTAAGTGCAATTTTCAACAGTTCCTGGGGGAGTAAGAGTTAGTTAGTTTTTGCAGGTAAGTAAACCACCTACGGGGTTCAAGTTTGGGTCCAAGGTAGCCCACCGTTGGGGGTTCAGAGCAACCCCAAAGTTACCACACCAGCAGCTCAGGGCCGGTCAGGTGCGGAGGTCAAAGTGGTGCCCAAAACGCATAGGCTTCAATGGAGAAGGGGGTGCCCCGGTTCCAGTCTGCCAGCAGGTAAGTACCCGCGTCTTCGGAGGGAAGACCAGGGGGGTTTTGTAGGGCACCGGGGGGGACACAAGTCAGCACAGAAAGTACACCCTCAGCAGCACAGGGGCGGCCGGGTGCAGTGTGCAAACACACGTCAGGTTTCCAATAGGAATCAATGGGAGACCAAGGGGTCTCTTCAGCGATGCAGGTAGGCAAGGGGGGGGCTCCTCGGGGTAGCCACCACCTGGGCAAGGGAGAGGGCCTCCTGGGGGTCACTCCTGCACTGGAGTTCTGATCTTTCAGGTCCTGGGGGCTGCGAGTGCAGAGTCTTTACCAGGCCTCGGGATCTGGGAAGCAGGCAGTCGCGGTCAGGGGGAGCCTCGGGATTCCCTCTGCAGGCGTCGCTGTGGGGGCTCAGGGGGGGCAACTCTGGCTACTCACGGTCTCGCAGTCGCCGGGGAGTCCTCCCTGAAGTGTTGTTTCTCCACAAGTCGAGCTGGGGGCGTCGGGTGCAGCGTAGCAAGTCTCACGCTTCCGGAGGGAAACGCAAGTTGTTTTAAAGTTGCTCCTTTGAAACAAAGTTGCAGTCTTGGGTGAACAGAGCCGCTGTCCTCTGGAGTTTCTTGGTCCTTCTAGAGCAGGGCAGTCCTCTGAGGATTCAGAGGTCGCTGGTCCCTGGGGAAAGCATCGCTGGAGCAGTGTCTTCAGAAGGGGGGCGGGAGACAGGCCGGTAGGGCTGGGGCCAAAGCAGTTGGTGTCTCCGTCTTCTCTGCAGGTTTTTTCAGCTTAGCAGTCCTCTTCTTCTTAGGTTGCAGGAATCTGAGTTCCTAGGTTCTGGGGAGCCCCTAAATACAGAATTTAGGGGTGTGTTTAGGTCTGAGAGGGCAGTAGCCAATGGCTACTAGCCCTGAGGGTGGCTACACCCTCTTTGTGCCTCCTCCCAAGGGGAGGGGGTCACATTCCTATCCCTATTGGGGGAATCCTCCATCTGCAAGATGGAGGATTTCTAAAAGTCAGAGTCACCTCAGCTCAGGTTGCCTTAGGGGCTGTCCTGACTGGCCAGTGACTCCTCCTTGTTTTTCTCATTATCTCCTCCGGCCTTGCCCCCAAAAGTGGGGCCGTGGCTGGAGGGGGCGGGCAACTCCACTAGCTGGAATGCCCTGGGGTGCTGTAACAAAGGGGGTGAGCCTTTGAGGCTCACCGCCAGGTGTTACAGTTCCTGCCAGGCGGGAGGTGATAAGCATCTCCACCCAGTACAGGCTTTGTTACTAGCCACAGAGTGACAAAGGCACTCTCCCCATGTGGCCAGCAACATGTCTCGAGTGTGGCAGGCTGCTAAAACCAGTCAGCCTACATGGGTAGTTGGTTAAGGTTTCAGGGGGCACCTCTAAGGTGCCCTCTGGGGTGTATGTTACAATAAAATGTACACTGGCATCGGTGTGCATTTATTGTGCTGAGAAGTTTGATGCCAAACTTCACAGTTTTCAGTGTAGCCATTATGGTGCTGTGGAGTTCGTGCATGACAGACTCCCAGACCATATACTCTTATGGCTACCCTGCACTTACAATGTCTAAGGTTTTGCTTAGACACTGTAGGGGCACAGTGCTCATGCACTGGTGCCCTCACCTATGATATAGTGCATCCTGCCTTAGGGCTATAAGGCCTGCTAGAGGGGTGACTTATCTATGCTGCATAGGCAGTGTGAGGTTGGCATGGCACCCTGAGGGGAGTGCCATGTCGACTTACTCGTTTTGTCCTCACCAGCACACACAAGCTGGCAAGCAGTGTGTCTGTGCTGAGTGAGGGGTCCCCAGGGTGGCATAAGACATGCTGCATCCCTTAGAGACCTTCCCTGGCATCAGGGCCCTTGGTACCAGGGGTACCAGTTACAAGGCACTTACCTGGATGCCAGGGTGTGCCAATTGTGGAAACAAAAGTACAGGTTAGGGAAAGAACACTGGTGCTGGGGCCTGGTTAGCAGGCCTCAGCACACTTTCAAATCAAAACGTAGCATCAGCAAAGGCAAAAAGTCAGGGGGTAACCATGCCAAGGAGGCATTTCCTTACACAATCACTGCCACACCTTTACACTCTCCTTAAGTTGAACATTTCTCCAAGTACATGGTGCGCAAGTCTTGAGGACCAGCCCCCTAATCCTAAAAACACCAGGAAAAATTCCTGGTAAGACAAAATTATCATGAGACTCTGCACACATATGTATTCCTTATTATAGTAGAGGATTGTTTATTTCACACATCCTTGTGGGGTGCCATATATTGCAATTTTCCACCACTCAGTTCTTCATGAAAAAGGTCTTCATTTATTCATGACAATGAAAAGTAAGTATATTATCCCCAAACTTGTGGTAATCATACTCACCATAGCCAACGCATTCTGTCCATACGGACTTCTTCAGGGCTAGAACCATACAAAAACATGTATAACATAAGTACATACATATATACATAAATATATATCAAAACATTTAAATCTAAAATATTTTAATCATTCTTTTTACATTATTCAAATGTCGCCATTTTCTTTTAACAGTGCGCCTTGTTAGTGACCAGATTTTTCCTACACCCCCATTTATTCTAAGCCTCACAGTGGGCACATCAATTTATTGTCATCGTATCTCATTCTTATATCATTTTGTGTTTATAAGGTTCTTAACACAAAGGGCAAACTGAGGATTTAATTCCGTTAATCTGTCCAAAAACATCATATGATATCATAATTCTCATTCCACATTTACTCAAATATATGGGCAAACTAATTATACACATTTATCACTGGAAAAAAGGCCAATTATAAGGCGAAAAAGAATTTACATTATTCCCTCATATATATCACAATAGTAATGATCACACATTAATTTATCATTCTTTTACTCCAAAGTAGTCATTCCCCTCTGCAAACTGCAGCAGTCATATATCAAAGAGACATGTAGCCAACTTTAAATGACTGTCCGTCAAACAAGCCGTATATACACAGACACGCTAACAGTTTATACTAACAGGCAATTCTATTTACCAAATTGTAATTTTTCAAGTACTCAAGCAAAACAAAATTTACTGTGCACTATTCATGAAGAACTGAGTGGTGTAAAATTGCAATATATGGCATCCCACAATTTGTGATATAAAAAATCCTCTACTATAACATGGAATACATAAGTGTGCGGAGTCTCATGATTACAATATATATATATATATATATATATATATATATATATATATATATATATATATATATTTATATATTTTATATATATAGCCGTGAACAAGAATCTTCGGAGTTGAAACCCATTGGTGTTTGTTAGCGTTGATTAAATATTGTTATTCCTCTAGAGAAACGGAGTGCACTTGTTTTTTTTTATTTATAATTTGAGGATGCTTGGTCTACCTCCTACCACTAGCACCATCAGTCTGAGGGCACTATTTCTGCTTTATGACCCGTTTGTTAAAAATAAATATATTTATATATATATATATAAATATATATATATAGAGAGAGAGAGCGAGAGAGAGAGAATTAATCTGAATTAACATTTGCCATAAAAGGACAAAACTGATAAAAAAAATCAAGCTAAAATTTAATTAATCAATGCAATCAAACAATAAACAATCCTAAGTAATAAGATCAGACTAACAATGAAATCAACAATATAAAAGGCAGACTAATGTATCAACTGAATACTTTAAAAATGACAAACTTCAAGACTGATGAAACTCTATTGGATTCTCTGATTAGACCCTTAAACAAGAAATATATACATATCAACAACTACCTATGTTAGTAAAACATGCATTTAAACTAAATATTTCTTATGAATTTGTAAAATATCAATTATCAAATCCAACTTCTATCTCTTTACATGCACTTCTTAAACAAAAACACTAAGGTGGTCATTACAACCCTGTCGGACGGTGTTAAAGCGGCAGTAAGACCGCCAACAGGCCGGCGGTAAAAATTTTGAAATTACGACCGTGACGGAAACCGCCAACAAAGACAGCCGCTTTAACACTCCAACCACCACGGCGGTACAAACAAACACTGCGGCGGTAACCGCCAACATACAGGCGGAGGACAAAGAACCACCCACTGTATTACAACAGTCCAATCCGCCACCTTTTCCGGGGCGGATTCACCGCGGATAAAAAAACGGCGGAACAGGCATTTCGAATGAAAAATGCTCACCTCTACACACTCCACGAGGAAGGAGGACACCATGGAGCCGGAACTCCATATTCTTCCTGCGATAGTCTTCCTGTACCAGGAGCACCAACGCCGGCGGCGAAGACCATGGTGAGTACTGCACCTATGACACAGGGGAGGGGGGAGGCAAAAAACAAGTACACACACACGCAACACCTCCAACCCCCCCCACACCCACTACAACACACACACCAATGCATATCTATACATTACAGTTACACCCCCAAACCCCCCAGAAGAATGCAAAGACAAAAGAAAATGAGTTGAACAATTGTAATATATCAAAACAGTAACCAAATATATACATATATATATATACACATTAAACAAAATATACACCACGATTAGTAGTGCAGGTATTGCACCATTTATAGTACGTGGACCATTGGGCCCAAAATGCATGGGCGAGGCCCACACACGATACCAGATCAAAACAGAGAGAACACTGCTGGGGCATCAGATAGAAATACAACAGGCACCTCAGGGGGAAAGGAAGTGGGGGCACCTCAGCCGGATCTGTGCACGACCCCAACTCCACAAGGGGGCTCCATGCCCATTGATGTATCCTGGGGAGTGCAAAGCCACAGTCTCTCAAGTCTCTACAGTGGGTGGTTTGCCCACTGTACCATCCTGGGGAGTGCAAAGCCACAGTCTCTCAAGTCTCTACAGTGGGTGGGTGCAAAGCCACAGTCTCTCAAGTCTCTACAGTGGGTGGTTTGCCCACTGTACCATCCTGGGGAGTGCAAAGCCACAGTCTCAAAAGTCTCTACAGTGGGTGGTTTGCCCACTGTAACATCCTGGGGAGTGCAAAGCCACAGTCTCTCAAGTCTCTACAGTGGGTGGTTTGCCCACTGTACCATCCTGGGGAATGCAAAGCCACAGTCTCTCAAGTCTCTACAGTGGGTGGTTTGTACTCTCAAGTGGATAACAGTCTCCACTGGTTCTGGAGGGGGAATGGTGCCCAGAGTGCTTCATCCTGTGCAGGACAAAGGTAGTGGGTGCATGTCTCCACTGATTATGGAGGGAAACTGGTGCCCAGAGTGCTTCATCCTGTGCAGGGCAGAAGTAGTAGATGCATGTCTCCACTGGTTCTGGACGAGGTCTGGTGCCCAGAGTGCTTCATCCTGTGAAGGACAGAGGTAGTGGATGCATGTCTCCACTGGTTCTGGAGGGGGACTGGTGCCCAGAGTGCATCACTCACCCCGTGAAGGTCCCTGTTGCATCAGTGCCCCTGCCGCTCATGGGCTTGCGGTGCTTGAGTTGGCGGTCCTTGCCCTGTTCAGTTGTGCTTGCCCTGTTCAGCGGTGCTTGAGTTGGCGGTCCTTGCCCTGTTCAGCGGTGCTTGCCCTGTTCAGCGGTGCTTGACTTTGCGGTGCTTGCCCTGTTCAGCGGTGCTTGACTTGGCAGTCCTTGCCCTGTTCAGCGGTGCTTGCCCTGTTCAGCGGTGCTTGACTTGGCCGTCCTTGCCCTGTTCAGCAGTGCTTGCCCTGTTCAGCGGTGCTTGACTTGGCGGTCCTTGTCCTGTTCAGCGGTGTTTGACTTGGCGGTCCTTGCCCTGTTCAGCGGTCCTTGCCCTGTTCAGCGGTGCTTGCCCTGTTCAGCGGTGCTTGACTTGGCGGTCCTTGCCCTTTTCAGCGGTGCTTGCCCTGTTCAATGGTGCTTGACTTGGCGGTCCTTGTCCTGTTCAGCGGTGCTTGCCCTGTTCAGCGGTGCTTGACTTGGCGGTCCTTGCCCTGTTCAGCAGTGCTTGACTTGGCGGTCCTTGCCCTGTTCAGTGGTGCTTGCCCTGTTCAGCGGTGCTTGACTTGGCGGTCCTTGCCCTGTTCAGCGGTGCTTGCCCTGTTCAGCGGTGCTTGACTTGGCGATCCTTGCCCTGTTCAGCGGTGCTTGCCCTGGACAGCGGTGCTTTACTTGGCGGTCCTTTCCCTGTTCAGCAGTGCTTGACTTGGCGGTCCTTGCCCTGTTCAGTGGTGCTTGCCCTGTTCAGCGGTGCTTGACTTGGCGGTCCTTGCCCTATTTAGCAGTGCTTGCCCTGTTCAGCGGTGCTTGACTTGGCAGTCCTTGCCCTGTTCAGTGGTGCTTGACTTGGCAGTCCTTCATTGCCCAGTTGGGCTGGGGCTGGCGGTCCTTCATTGGTCAGCTGGGCTGTGGCTGGCGGGACCCTCCTGGGCAGCTGGGCTGTGGCTGGCAGGGTCCTTCCGGGCAGCTGGGCTGTGGCTGGTGGGGCCCTCCTGGGCAGCTGGCTGTGGCTGGCGGGGTCCTCCTGGGCAGCTGGGCTGTGGCTGGCGGGGCCCTCCTGGGCAGCTGGACTGTGGCTGGCGGTGTCCTCCTGGGCAGCAGGGCTGTGGCTGGCGGGGTCCTACTGGGCAGCTGGGCTGTGGCTGGCGGGGTCCTCCTGGGCAGCTAGGCTGTGGCTGGTGGTAGACTCCTGGCCAGCGACGATGGGGCTGGCGGTGGCCTCCTGGCCAGTGGGGATGATGGCGGTTCTCCTCCGCCGTCCTGCTCCTCCCAGACTTTCCGGGTTTCTTCTGCCCCTTCCCCACCTTGGGAGGAGTCACAGCTGAGTCCACACTCCCCCCGGACCCCTGTGAGCGGCTTGGCTGGCTGGAGTCTTCCCCCTCTCCTGCCGGGCACTGGCCAACTTCTGGTGCTTCACAGGTGGGAGACTGGCTGTGCTGTGGCTCCGTGACACACTGGCTGGCCTGGTGGCCGGTGCACTCCACATACCTGTGACAACAGGCACGACTGGTCCCAGAGATTTTGTGGCTGAGGTGCTAGTTTGGGACCTATGAGTTGGACGGGGACGGAGGTAGTGTGAAATAGGTTAAGGGTGGACAGGAAAAGTTGTTTGTAGACACTGGGACGGGTAGCTGGAGGGGGTTTGGGAGTGGAGGAAGAGGTTGTGGTTGTAGGAGGTGTAAGTTTTGTGGTTTTGGGTGCAGGTGCATGTTCTGGAGGCTGTTGTGAGGTGGATGTATGTTGGGTGGGTGTGTGCCTGCGTTTGTGTATCTTGGGAGGGGGTGTCACAGACACACTGGGAGAGGACACAGGGGACGTGTGAAGGGTAGTGGGGGTGGTGAGTGCACGTGAGCAGGGTGTGGTGGTGGGTGGGCTGGTGCGGGACGTAGTGGCTGTAGTGGTAGTGCATGCAGGTGTGAGTGGAGACGAGACTGGGAGGGAGGAGGGAGATGAGGAGGAGGGGGACACAGTGGAGGCAGTGGATGTTGTGTCTGTATGTGTGTGATGCTTGTGTGAGTGCCTGTGGGATGTGTGGTGCTTATGTTTGCCTGAGCTTCCCTTGTGTGGTGAGGTGTGTGCAGGCTGGTCTGATGGTGTGCTTGGGATAGGCAGAGGTACAGGGGATTGGGTCTGGGTGGAGGAAGTTTTAGGGGGGAGGCTAGACACAGGGACAATGGCTGCCATCACTGCTGAGGCCAGAGTTTGAAAGGTTCGATGAAGGGCCGCCTGACCAGAATGAATGCCCTCCAGGAATGCATTGGTTTGTTGCAACTCCCTTTCTACACCTTGGATGGCATTAAAAATGGTAGACTGCCCAACAGTGAGGGACCTGAGGAGGTCAATGGCCTCCTCACTGAGGGCAGCAGAGGTGACAGGGGCAGGGGCCGAGGTGCCTGGGGCGAAGGTGATACCCACCCTCCTGGGTGAGTGGGCACGGGGCAAAGGCTGAGGGGCTGCTGGGAGGGCGGTGCTGGTAGGGGGGGTGGTGGCTGTATCTGTAGTAGTGGGGGGCACAGATGTTGCTGCCACCACAAGGGAGCTCTCATCGGAGGACGAGTCCGTGTCGCTGGTTGCAGCTCCTGTCCCCGCCGTGGTGCTCACCTCACCCTCCGTCCCACTGGTGTATTCAGAGTCCATAGTGTGGCCCTCCATGGCCATGTGGGATGCAGCTCCCTTGTGCTCCGGTGCCACTGCTCCTCCGCCTGATGATGCTAATGCACACAAGAACAGGGAGACCACAAAAAGGGTTGGGGGAAACAGAAGAAAGACATGTTGAGTGCATGGCTTACCGCTACCGTTGGCGGACAAGACAGACACAGCAGCCCTCTGCACTACGCCGCGCTCTTGGGCTCTACAGTGCAATTCCTGGGAAATGGCCTACAAGGCTATGGATGACATCTGCACACATAGATGACACAGGTGCATGAATAGCTCTACTTGGCACTCTACAGAGGTGGGGTGGGGGGCCACAGGGCCATGCCTTACGAAGGGGCCTAGCCTACGGAACTCGCCCTGGCCTAGGGAAACCCACAGCCCTCCTCCCTCACCCAGACACCTCCACTGCGCGCAAAGTAAGCTGAATGAGAGTGTACTCACCCCCTTGTGTCTGCTGTGATGCCCTCAAGTGCCCATCCAACTCCGGGTAGGCCACTGCCAGGATCCGGAACATCAGGGGGGTCATGGTTCAACGGGCACCCCTCCCACGTTGGGAGGCCATCTCCAGCTGAGCCTCCGCCGTCTTCTTGCTCCAGCGGCGAATGTCCTCCCATCTTTTCCGGCAGTGGGTGCTCCGTCTGGAGTGGACCCCCAGGGTCCAGACGTCCTTGGCGATGGCACGCCAAATATCCTTCTTCTGGTGGGCGCTGACCTACATGAAATGTACAGGGGTAGAAGAGAAGTCATTACCAACTGCGCCGTCAAAGTGAGTGGCCCCCATCCCTACCCTTGCCATGTGGCACATGCACTGACCCTCTTTCATGCACTCAGAACTCTGCCCCCTTTCTTCTTTCAAACAAGCCCTCTCCACACAGGCATAGCCCAAACTACATGCTCCCTATGTACTTACCTGTTGGTCTGGAGGACTGTAGAGTAGCGTGTACTGGGGAGGACCCCATCGACGAGCTTCTTCAACTCCTCCGATGTGAAGGCAGAGGCCCTTTACCCAGACGCACGAGCCATTGTCTCTTCCAGACCGAGGTCACAGCAGCACTTGCAGTGTAGGTCCTTTCCTGTCGAAGATCAGGTATCAAGTGATTCAACAGATAGAAAATGGCGGTCACGTCCGCACCGGTCACGTCTGCGGCGGTGCGTATTATCACCGCCGGCGTACATCGTCATTGGCTCCTGGGACCCATAGGGTCCAATGTTAACCAATGCAGCATTGCGCCGCGGTCTTCGACCGCCTACCGCGACGGTGTACAACGCCAGCGCAGTTACCTCACATCCCATTGTCCCACTTTACAGGTCAGGCAACCGCCATTTCAGGGGCCCACATGGCCTAATTACCAACTGCGTCTCACATACCTAGGCCTACTCTCAACACGCATACAGGCCAGATTTTGTGTATGAATGGTGATCTGTGTAGACTGTGGGTACATACCGCTGAGTTGTTTGACTCTGTGCTCGCTGTTGTCCTTCATAGGCACTGTCCGCTGGGACATGTGGGGAGATGGCGGAATCCTCCGGTGTACCAACCACTGGTGGACCTATCGACAATGGAGGAGCGACATTTGATAATCACCTACAGGTTTGACCGTGACACAATCCAGGAACTGTGTACCCAGTTGGAGCCAGACCTGATGTCAGCAATCCGCCATCCCACAGGAATCCCCCCTCAAGTGCAGGAGCTGTCAGTGCTCCATTTCCTTGCAAGTGGGTCATTTCAAACAACTGTGGCCATGGCATCAGGGATGTCCCAGCCTATGTTTTCCAACCTATTGTCCAGAGTGTTGTCTGCCCTGCTGAAACACATGCGGAGCTACATCGTTTTCCCTCAGGTGGAGGAATTGCCTACAGTGAAAGGTGACTTCTATGCCCTTGGACATATCCCCAACATCATAGGTGCCATTGATGGGACCCATGTGGCTTTGTCCCCCCCCCCCACAGGAGTGAACAGGTGTACAGGAACCGGAAGAGTTATAATTCCATGAATGTACAGATGGTATGTTTGGCCGACCAGTACATCTCCCATGTGAATGCCATGTTCCCTGGCTCAGTGCATGACGCCTACATCATGCGCAATAGCAGCATCCCTTATGTGATGGGTCAACTCCAGAGGCACCGTGTGTGGCTATTAGGTGACTCTGGTTACCCCAACCTGTCATGGCTAATGACCCCAGTGAGGAATCCCAGTACAAGGGCAGAGGAATGCTACAATGAGGCCCATGGGCGGACTAGGAGGGTGATCGAACGCACCTTCGGCCTCCTGAAGGCCAGGTTCCGGTGCCTCCATATGACAGATGGATCCCTATTCTACTCACCAAAGAAGGTGTGCCAGATCATCGTGGCCTGCTGTAAGCTTCATAACTTGGCTTTGCAACGACAGGTGCCTTTTATGCAGGAGGATGGTCCAGATGGCGGTGTTGTGGCAGCTGTGGAGCCTGTGGACAGTGAGGAGGAGGAAGCAGAGAAAGAAGACATGGACAACAGGGACTCAGTCATACAGCAATATTTCCAGCGAAACATGGGTGAGAATACATTCCTGCCTACTACATGTACTTTTACATTTCTACCTCTATCCTATCTGTCAATTTCACCCAGTGTATGGTCACTGAGTTGTCACTTTCCCTTACGGTTTCACAGGTGTGGGTCCCAACGTGTGTCATCTGCTTAGATTCCTCATGGACTAGAGCTGTGTGACATAGGTATGTTGACATTACTATTTCCTGAGAATTTTGTCACTGTAATTACAAATACACTATTTCGAAATCACATACAGACTCCAGATCTTTTGGTGCTTTAGGTGTGTTTATTTACATACAAAATATTTGAGGGGGAAGTTAAATGGTGAGGGGTGATGGCGGAGGAGTGTCCATGGCAGAGTCCAGTCTATTAGTCTCACAGGAGCATTGCCCATATGGGCATAGGAAGTGGAGCTGGGGCAGTTTCAATATGGACAGGGTGACAAAGTGGGACAGTGGGATGACAATCAGGGTGGTCTCATTTCTTGGCGGGGGTCTTGGCATCGTGCTCTGTCTTGTTCCTGGATCTCAGGGACCGTTTGCGGGGTGGTTCTCCATCTGCAGGGGGTGGGGTGCTGGTGTGGTGGTCCTGTGGCGGTGCCTCCTGTCCACTAGCGCCGGCGGAGGTGGTGGGCAGTTCATCGTCCATGCTAGTGTCAGGGGCCCCTTGTAGTGCCACAGTGTCCCTCCTGGTGTTGAGTATTTCCTTCAGCACCCCTACGATGGTGCCCAGGGTGGAGCTGATGGCTCTGAGCTCCTCCCTGTACCCCAAATCCTGTTCCTCCTGCATGCGCTGGGTCTCCTGAAACTTGCCCAGTACCGTTGCCATCGTCTCCTGGGAGTGGTGGTATGCTCTCATGATGGAGGAGAGGGCCTCGTGGAGAGTGGGTTCCCTTGGCCTGTCCGTCCCCTGTCGCACTGCAGCCCTCCCAGTTCCCCTGTGTTCCTGGGCCTCCGTCCCCTGGACGGTGTGCCCACTACCACTGCCCCCATGTCCCTGTTGTTGTTGGGGTGGTGGGTTATCCTGGGTTCCCTGTAGTGGTGGACACACAGCTGATCGACGTGTCCTGGGGACGGAGGTATGGGCCTGCTGGGTGGGTGCTGTGCTGGTGTTTCCAGAGGGGGGAAGGTCTGTGGTGGCCTGTGCCTGTGTGAGGGGAACTGACTAATCCGAGGCCCACGATGGTCCGGGCTAGTCATCTAGATCCAGTTGGACAGAGCTGCTGTCATCACTGTGGGCCTCCTCTGTGGGTGGAGTGGAGATGTCTGGACCCTCCTGTCTGGTGACGTTGGGTAGTGGTCCTGCAGGGGTGTAAAGGCATGATTATTGCATCTGTGTGTGTCATGGTGTGCAATTGGTGGGTGAGCGTGTACCCCAGTGCTTGCATTCCTGTGTAGGAGCTTGTGTGATGATGGTTTAGTGGGGTGTATGGGTATGTGCAGTGGGCAAGCTTTAGTGATGGGTGTCCATGCATTGGTGTTGCATGCAGGGCTTGGTGTTGGGGTGTGTGTTTGTGATATTGGTACATTTGTGAGGAGTTGGAGTGATAGGTGTGTGGGGGGAGAGGGGGGGTATGTGATAGCATGCAGGTAGGGTGGGGGATATGGTAGTTAAAGGTTTGACTTACCAGAGTCCATTCCTCCACCGACTCCTGCGAGGCCCTCAGGATGCAGAATCCCCAAGACCTGCTCCTTCCATGTTGTTAGTTGTGGGTGAGGAGGTGGGGGTCCGCCGCCAGTCCGTTGAACTGCCTGGTGGTGTCTTGAGACCACGGAACACACCTTCCTCCGTAGGTCGTTCCACCTCTTCCTGATGTCGTCCCGATTTCTTGGGTGATGTCCCACTGCGTTGACCCTGTCGACTATTCTTCGCCATAGCTCCATCTGCACCTGTGATCCAAATAGCTGTGGCTCTACCCGGACGATTTCCTCCACCATGACCCTGAGCTCCTCCTCCGAAAACCTGGGGTGTCTTTGCCGTGCCATGGGGTGGTGTAGGTGATGTGCGGGGTGGTGTGTGTGGTGTTAAGTGTGGTGATATGTAGTGGTGTGTGGTGTTTTGTGCGTGGAAGTTGTGTGGGTGATGGTGTTGTGTGCCTGTGGATGCTAGTTTGTGGATGGTGGTGTCTCTCTCTGGCCTTCTCTCTGTAATATCGGTCGTGGGGGTTTGTGGGTGATGTGGGTGTGTGTTTTATATTGTAATGGGTGTGTGGGAGTGGTGTGTGTATGTGTATCAGGTGTGTGTATTTTGAATTGTCCAATGTGGCGGTGTTTTGTAGAAGTGTGTGTATTTTGAGCGCAGCAGTGTGTACCGCCAATGGAATACCGCGGTTGAAAGACCGCCTCGTGGATTCGTGTGTTATGATAGTGTGGGCGTATTTCTGTTAGCGTGACGGTGGAGGTTTTGTTATCGCCAGTTTATCACTGACCTTTGGTGTGGTGGACTTGTGTGGGTGTCTGAATTATGTCGGATTCCGGGATGTGGGTCATAATAGCTGTGGCGGTTTGCCGCGGCGGTGTGTTGGCGGTCTTCTGCACGGCGGTAAACGGCTTTTACCGCCAATGTTGTAATGACCGCCTAAGACTTCAAAAAGTGCTAACCTGCAAAAAAAACTATTAGAAACCAGCAAAAGGATATATAACAAAGTAAGTATATGGAAATTATTTAAAAATATAAACATACCTTAATAGCAAGTAAAAATATACCTAACAACCTCCAGCTCTACACACTATCAGCAAATACACATTTAAAATGAAACTGGAGCTTGTTTTCCTTCCAATAGGAAACAAAGCTCACTCCTCCTCCGTTAGAAAACCTTCAACAGAAAAGCTGCAGAAAAGTGTGAAACATCTAAATAGAACATACATGAATGTGACAAGAATATAAATAGTTGCATAACTGATTATGTAACTAACAAACATATAAAATGTAAAAAAAAAATATATATTCTATTGTTACAGTACTTTCAGATATAATGGCAGAGAAAGCTAAATGCAAAACACCCCAGAAAGTAAGGCAGTTACTAAGTCACATGGGCTACACCTACAATGAAATAAGTGCATCAACAGAAAATGTGAATTGAAAATATGCTAAATATTATTCTAATGCATGCAATGGGAGGGCCATAACAAAAGTTGATGTTTGTAATTAATGAAAGGGAACACAACCACCTCCCAAATATGAGAGAAAAATAAGTGACCAAGGTATTGCAGGATTTAAGAGAGGCAAGTACTAGCTCCCAGGAACAAACACCCTAAATGATAGAAGACATACTGGCTAATGTCCCTGAAAACATCACAGGACAAGTACCACCTACACATACTTTAAAATGTGGAATTGCACAAGCTAAAAAAGCCACCAGCGATACCCCCATCCCTTGAAGATACGATACATAGAAATACTTAAAGACTTAACAACAAAAGATAATGAGGAAACTTTTTTTATGACAACCTAAACAATGACAGAGGACTTCTAATATTCTCTTCAGCAGATATCTTACTAAGACTAAGCCATTGCCAAATCTAAATGATGGATCGAACCTTCAAAATGTGTCCCAAACCATCCAGTAAAATATATACCATAGATAGTGAAATTCAAAGCACAAATATCCCTTGCATTTAAGCCCTACTACCTAATTTACAAAGTAGCACTTACTGCGAACTTGTAAACCACATTAAATATAAAACAAATATCTACTACCCACAAGAAAATAATCAAAGCCATGAGTCAAACCATTTTAAAACTTTACCCTGTTACAACCATACAAGACTGTTACTACCATTTCAATCAAAGCATATGGTGACACCTCCAACAATCAGCACTATGGCCCTCATTATGACATTGGCGGTAAATTCCACTTACCACCATGCTGACAGCGGTCAAAATACAGCTGCGGTGGCGGATATCCGTTCACCATATTATGACACACACACACACACACCAATCTGACAGAATACAGCCACATACACAAATCCACCAGACCAAAGGTCAGTGATAAAGTGGCGGTCCCAAAACCCATACCGTTCCACCAACAAAACAATGCCCACCAAATTATGACCCACGAATCACCACAGCAGACATTCAACAGCGGTAAACCATTGGCGGTATATACCGCTGCGCACAGAATTGACACCCACATACAAAACAACATAACATTGGCCAGTACCAAATACAAATACCTGACATCCATATACACACCACACCCACATACCCACACCACAATCAAACACACACCCATATTACTCACATCTCTTTGCCAACACGAATCGTGACCAGGAGACTGAGAAGAAGAGCACAGAGACAACTAGACACACACACCACTTACACCTATACATACCGCACGCACTCAACATCACCCCCCGCATTACACAACACACCCTCACCAACACACATCACACAACATCCATGGCACCACAAAGGCACCCCGTTTCACTGGAGAGGAGTTAAGGGACATGATGAAGGAAATTGTCAGGGTAGAGCCACAGCTGTTTGGGGCACAGGTACAGGGGACATCCATTGTTAGGAAGGTGGAACTATGGTGGAGAATCGTGGACAGGGTCAACGCCGTGGGACAGCACCCCAGAACAAGGGATGACATCAAGAAGAAGTGGAACGACCTATGGGGGAAGGTGCGTTCCATGGCAGCAAGACACCAGCTCGCAGTACAGAGGGCTGGCGGTGGACCCTCACCTCCTCCCCCACAACTTACAACATTGGAGGAGAAAGTCTTTGCAAGCATCCATCCTGAGGGCCTGGCAGGAGTAGGAGGAGGCCTGGACTCTGGTAAGTCAAATCTCTATTACTATCACCCCCCCTATCTGCATGCCATCACAAACCCCCACCTTTAACCTCACTCCCATCACTCCACCACCTCCCACATACCCCACCATCACAGCCCACTCATCCCAATACCAAGCCCTGCATGTAACATTAGTGCAGACCTGCATGGACACCTATCATGACTGCATGCACACCATAGAGAATCACCCAGCCCACCCAATAACAACTCACACAAGGCACATCTGGCAGGGCAATAACAACCATAGAGGGCAACACACCCATGCACAATATGTCACACGCAGAAACAATAACACTCCAATTACATCCCCACAGGTATCCCAGCCAATGTCACCGGAGAGGAGGTGCCAGCAACATCTAGCCCCCCCACAGAAGAGGCCCACAGTGATAACAGCAGCTCTGGTTGCCTGGATCTGGATGACCAACCTTGCCTATCAGGGATCTCCGGACAGTCGGTTACCCAGGCACACTCCACCACCACAGAGCCTCCCTCCTCAGGAAACACCACCACAGCACCCACCCAGCAGGCCCATACCTCTGTCCCCAGGACACGTCAATCAGCGGTGTGTCCACCACTACAGGGACCCCAGGCCACCCCACAAACACAGGACGATCAGGGACCTGGGGTCAATGGGCACACGGTTCAGGCGACAGAGGTACAGGACAACAGGGAAGCTGGGAGGACTGCTGTGCGACAGGGGGAGGACAGGCCCAGGGAACCGACCCTTCAGGAGGCACTCACTGCGATCCTGGGTGCATACCAACATTCCCAGGATACTCTGGGCCAGATACTGGACAAGTTGCAGGAGAACATGCGGCTGCAGGACTGAAAGTACCTGGGGATCAGGGAGGAACTAAAGGACATCAACACCACCCTGGTCTCCATTGAAGGGGTGCTGGCAGACATAGCCAACACTATGAGGGAGACAGTGGCACGCGACCAGGCCCCTCACACTAGCCAAACCGATGAACAGCCCTCCACCTCCGCTGCCATTAGTGGACAGGAGGCCCTGCCACAGGACCAACAGGCCACCAGCACCCCTCCCCCTGCAGAAGCAGAACCACCCTGCAAACATTTCCTGCGATTCAGGCAGAAACCAGAGACTATTGGCAAGTTCCCCACCAGGAAATAAGACTCTCTTAATTGTCACCCTTGTGTCCCACACAGTCACCCTGTCCACCTTGAACTGCCATTGCTCCCCTTCCTATGTTCCCATGGAAACTGAACCTGTGTTACAAATAGACTGGACTTTATCCTGGACTTTCCTCCATCATCACCCCAGCCCATTGCACGTCCTCCTCTACTTCTTAGCACTTGAATAAACACCCTTTGAAAAAATACAAGTATGGAGTATGTCAAATGATTTAAGTATGTATTTGTTTATCAAGGTTTAAACATTGTAATTCAACTGTACAATAATGTATAAATGGGAAAGACCTGTAGTTGGCTGCAATGAACACACCAGGAGCGATAGTGGGGCATCAATATCTGCAAATAGAGATGCCAAAGGGTACAGTGAGTGGCCATAGAAGTGGGAAAAACAGCCTGCCAGTGACAATTTCAAACACAAAACTATCAATTAACAGTGAAGTTACACTGTCTTGCCTTTGTGTCATTAGAAGAATTGACGAATAATTGCACTTCTGTTGTCCTCATCCTCTGCCTCCTCATCTTCACTGTACACAGGGTCCACTGCTGCCACACGGCCATCTCCAGCATCCTCCTCCTGCAGAAAAGGCACCTGGTGATGCAAGGCAAGGTTGTGCAACATACAGCATGGCACAGTGATCTGACAGACCTTCTTGGGTGAGCAGCACAGGGATCTATCTGTTGGATGGAGGCAACAAAATCTGGCCTTCAGGAGGCCAAAGGTCATCTCTATAATTATTTTTGTTCACCCATGTGCCTCATTGTATCGTTCCTCTGCCCTTGTCCTGGGATTCCTCACAGTAATCAGTAGCCATAAGAGGTTGGGGTAACCAGAGTCCCCTGCAAATTTCGAGGGACAACTGTTAGCCACACACTAACCCTTAGGGCCCACAGCACACCCATACACCAACATATACTGGGTGGGAACCAGGGCTCACCTAGTAGCCACACCCAGTGCCTCTGGAGTTGAGCCATTACATTTCGGATGCTGCTATTCCTCAGAATAAAGGCATCATGCACAGACCCAGGATACTTTGCATTGACATGGGAGATGTACTGGTCTGGCAAACACACCATCTGCACATTCATGGTGTGAAAGCTCTTTCGATTTCTGAACAATTGTTCATTTTGCCGGGGGGGACAAATGCAATATGTGTTCCATCAATAGTTCCATTAATGCTGGGGATATGTCCCATTTCATAGAAGTCAGCTTTCACTATGGCCAAATCCTCCACCTGAGGGAAAATGATATAGCTGCACGTGTGTTTAATCAGGGCAGAGAACACTCTGGTCAGCACGTTTGAGAACATTGGCTTGGACATTCCTGCTGCCAAGCCCACTGTCTCTTGGAAGGAGCCAGTTGCCAGGAAATGGAGCACTGATAGCACTTGCACAAGAGGGGGGATCCCGGTGGAGTGACAGACAACAGAGATTAGGTCAGGCTCTAATTGGACACACAACTCAGTGATTGTGGCCCTGTCAAGTCTATAGGAGATGGTAATGTGCCTGTCCACCATTATTGCCAAGTCCACCAGGGGTCTGTACATGGGGGGATGTCTCCATCTCCCATTTATCTGCAGCGGTTGCAAACTATAGGGTAAAATAGTGAGCAGCTGGTCATTATCTCTAAATTCCAAACACTACAGATCAATGCATATTGTGATTCTAAAAGTATTTTGTTGGAGATATCCAAATGGTGCATTTGTGTACTGTGACGCAGTTAGGATCCATGGCCTGCCCCCCCCCCCGAAATGACGTCCGCCTGTTCTGTATGGAGGGACGGGTGGAAATGAGGTAATTCAGTGGCCATTGTGCGCAGTTGCGGGAGGCGGTCGAGAACCGCCATGCACCTCCTCATTGGTTAACATTGGGCCCTATGTGGTACAGTGGTCAATGGTGATGTACGCTGGCGGTGACGGTATGCACCGCCGCAGACGTCACTGCCATTTTTTATCTAATTCCTCACTTTCTACCTGACCTTCAACAGAAGAGGACCTACACTGCATAAATTGCTGTGACCTGTGTCTTTCTTTAACTGACCATGGCTTTTGTGACTTGGGAAAGGGCCCCAGCCTTCACCTCTGTGGAGTAGGAGTGACTGGTGGATGGGGTCCACCTCTGTACCGAATGCTGTATTGGCTTCCAGACCAACAGGTGAGTACACCGTGAGTATGATGCATGAGGCGTGAATGCATAGAGTGCTGTGTGTAAAGGCCTCATGTAGGGGGTGGGTGGTGGATGGGCCCTGGGCAGCGTGCAGCATGTATGGTTGGCCATGTCTGTGCTAATGGGGATGGGAAGGGGCATGGTAGGCCATGATTGTAGCAGGCAGGATGGTCGGACTAATACCTTTCACTGTGTCTATTTCCCTGCAGGTCAGCACCCATCAAAAGAAGGGAATAAGGCTAATAAATTGCATACAAAATAATACAAATGATATTACATACAACAATCTATATATATATATATATATATATATATATATAAAACATGTTTCCAAACATGGTACACAATAGCACAAGGGCACAAGAGACATCATCATTTATGACATGACAAATGAACGATAAAGTGACAAATTAGGAAAACATGGCACCAAAGCCCTAGGTTACATAGCATGTTCTGGGGTCCTTCAACCCAGGCAGGAGCCTTGTGTTTCAGGGCTAAGGGAGCGCAGGTCCCCAAGAGCAGACCAGATCTGTCTGTGTAGGGTTCCAACTGTAAACCCATGTTCACAGTCACAGTCCATTTCTTCCAAACTTTGTAGTGTTTCTGGGGTATCCCTTCACAAGATAAACTGGGTGTTCCAATCCTATATAGTAATTCACACTCTTAATCCATGTCTAAATGTCTCTATGGGGGATGCTCGCCTCCTTCCAGGTGTGCGCAATATCTCATTTAGCCACAATCAGACCCAGCTAGAGAAATGCCCTTTGATATCTAGGTCCCCCCTTGATCATTTGTAATGTGTAGGAGAATGAGTTTGGGATCTCTGGGAATGTTCCAACCCAAAACTCTTTTCAAACTTCCCAGGTCCCCATTTTAAAAGTGAGAGAGAGCTGGGCAGTATCAGAATGTCCCCTTGAAGAGTGTCACATCTCAGACACTTCCCTGTGACTATTGGGCCCATGCGGTATAACCTTGCTGTAGTGAGGTAAATGCGAAGAAGTAGCTTGAACTGTATCAGTCTAAATTGCGATGCAATTATTTAAATTTTCAATAAGCTTTATTTGACAATGAGTCATGAAAGCACATATAAAACTCATTCATCAAATAAATAAATAAAAACAAAATACATCCAAATATGAGAGACAAAGCCTCGCAGCACACAATGGTACAGTTCCAATTCTCTCCAAAACAACAAATAGACTCCTCCTTAAGATGCTGTATGCAGGAAATACACTTATTTAAGGGGACCAAAGGTGTTATGAGTAGGTATACATTAGAATACATCCAAAATTAACTCAAAGACCAGGAAAGGCTATACAGCTAACATTTCATAGCACATCCTAACAAAACATACCTCTAATAGTCCAAGTCTATTTTACAATCTTTGCAATAGCACATGCGTATAGTGGATACAGATCAGACCTAAGGATTCTAAGTGCCATGATACTGCTACAGGTCCCGAGTGATTACTTAACCCAAATAGACAAAAAGGACATGAGCAATATTTTCAGCAAATGACTTGCAGGTTGGACACAATAAATCATCATTTGAGGTCTAATTATTTGTGAATGATTTTACGGGAAAGGTGCCTATCCAGGACTAAAAATATAGTTTCTGTTTAGGGGGCAGCAATAATGTCACAATAAAGCTCCAGAAGACTGCTCTCTGTGAAGTCTAAAAATGTCCACCACCTGATGTACTTCATAATGCCTGACCCACATCCAATACAATTCTTTCAGCTTCTGTGCTGATAGCGAAGTGGCTGAGGTAGGATTGTTTCACAGGGAATGAAGGCTGATGCTGGTTTATAGTTTTTAATTTGTTGTACCCATACAATCTTTTTAAAGCTGTCAGCCACAATTACATCCTTGAGGACTAATCTATAGTGGACCAATTCTGGATTGGACCTTAACCTTTTCCACAATAAAAGAGGGCAAAGTTGAGTTACGTCAGCCACTTGTCTTCATCCCATGACATACATTAATGGTATCATTGGGGTGTTTACAGGGAGATGAGTTATGGTTCTCAAAAACTTGTTCTCAGAACTTGTACTGAAGGAAATATTACCAAAGCCCCACAGCTCAGAGCTATACAGTGCAGAAGAAACAGTCTTAGCATCATTGATTTACAGAATGGGAGCAATAGGTTTAGAGCAGGATGAAACATGCTCCTTAACTATAGTACCTGTAATCTGTCTATGTTTGAGGGTGGAAGACCCCACATGAGACTTCCAAGTAAAAGTTGATGAAAGTGTGACCCCCAGGTAAGTGAAAACCTCCACCCTTTCTAAAGGTTCTCCTCCCAGTTCCAGCCTGCTCTTAAAGGACTTGTGTTTCTTAAACATCATATGCTTTGTCTTTGAAGAGTTGATCATAAGACACAGAGAATTATACAAATCTTTAAAGTGAAGAAGGGCACACTGCAGACCACTGGGGTTGTAGAAATGAGTTTGGTGTCATCTGTGAACAGTAAGTTAGCTATTTTAACATTTGCTAAAATTGGTAAATCCACGGAAAGGCCAGTAAGCGAGAGAACTACATAATTTAAGAACAGGGAAAAAAGAGTATGAGCCAATACACAACCTTGACGAACCCCCTAACAAATGGGAAACCATTCGGTTAGCTCCCTCTGGTTCCCCAAACATACCTGTGCATAATTGTCATCATGAAAACATTATATCGTAATAAGGATATCCAAAGGCAAACCCATGCCCTTTAAGACCTGCCATAGTTTCTTGCGTGGGACAAGGTTGAAAGCTGATTTGAGATCAACAAAGGCAACATACATGCTGCCTGCACCAATAACAACAGTCTTCCAATATAATATCATGAACTAAAAAACCTACCACAGTGCCTACCTGCTTTTGAAAGCCCTCTTGACAGGATGATAAAACATTATTGTCAGCGATCCAATCCTGGATCCTGGCCAAAAGTAGGTGGGAGACGATTTCTGAATGGAATCAATTAAACTAATTGGCCTGTAGTTGATTCTTCTCCCTTCTTGTAAATAGGGTTTACTTCAGCCCCCTTCAGAGAGTCTGGAATGGGAACCCCCTTTACTATGGCATTGGCAATCAAAAGAATATATCTGAATCAAATAAATATTTGGGGAAATATAAAGCAGAGAACATTTCCACCCAAGCAGAATGGGAAATATGGTTATGAGGGGTGGCTGCCAAGCCATCTCTTCACCATTCAATCAAGACCCAAATCTTGGTGGTATTTTTGGTTGTAGATTCAGATTGGCAATCCTGCCACCTGCCTTCTTTGCATTTCCTCCTGGCTTGAAGCTGGACCATTTTATACAAGTTCCTAGCAGAGCATATTAGCAAAATGTTCTTCCTTTTTAATGCCTCACCTAGGTATTTTCATGACAATCCACAATCCCTGTTAAACCATGACTGAGCCTGTGGTGGTTGTTTCAGAAGATTAGAAAATTGAATTGTAAAATACTACAAAATATCTTTGAAAAAGTTTGCATTGGTCTCTGACAATATCACCCCCTTGCACCACTGACACTCTATGTCATTATTATTAAATGTTCTTGCATGTCAGCGCTGATCACAGATACATTATCGGGATGCTCTGCCGGCTGTCACCACTTTAAATTAGAACATCAGGGTTCCATAGTAAGAATAGGAGCAGATTGAAAGTTCCTCACCTTGTAACAGAAAACTGACTTTGTGAGGCACAACAGGTTATGATGGCTTTCAACCCTAGACTTGACAATCATATCGTGGACGTAAGGCCAGAGATGGCTATCCACCAAGGTATAATCGATGCAACTGGGATGAGCAAGATTGTTATAAGTGCAAGCACCATTCCTATCTGAAAATGCAGTTCCATTTGTGGTTCTCACTCCAAATTCCAAGGAAAGAGTCTTTAATTGTAGAGATGCCTTGGACCATTTTTGAATTGGAAGTATGTTGAGCTGAGGAATATCACAAAATTCATCCTGTCCCCTCCCTAAGTAAATGTTGTTATGGTCTGAGAGCTCCAAAGTTGTATTAAAATCACCTCCTAGAATTAAAGAGTATTCAACATAATGGGGGTCATTCAGACCCCGGCGGGCGGCGCGAGCCGCCCGCCTGGCGGGAACCGCCGAATGACCGCACCGCGGTCAAAAGACCGCGGCGGCCATTCTGTGTTTCCCGCTGGGCTGGCGGGCGACCGCCAGAAGGCCGCCCGCCAGCCCAGCGGGAAACCCCTTCCCACGAGGACGCCGGCTCCGAATGGAGCCGGCGTAGTGGGAAGGGTGCGACGGGTGCAGTTGCACCCGTCGCGAATTTCAGTGTCTGCAATGCAGACACTGAAATTCTATGTGGGGCCCGCTTACGGGGGCCCCTGCAGTGCCCATTGGCATGGGCACTGCAGGGGCCCCCAGGGGCCCCACGACACCCCTCACCGCCATCCTGTCCTGGCGGTCGGAACCGCCAGGAACAGGATGGCGGTGAGGGGGTCGGAATCCCCCATGGCGGCGCAGCAAGCTGCGCCGCCATGGGGGATTCCTCAGGGCATCGGAAAACCTGCGGGACACCGCCGGTTTTCCTGTTCTGACCGCGGCCAAACCGCCGCGGTCAGAATGCCCTGCGGGGAACCGCCAGCCTGTTGGCGGTGCTCCCGCCAACCCCGACCCCGGCGGTCCTTGACCGCCGGGGTCGGAATGACCCCCAATGTTTCTCCAGGTACTCCTACAATTGTCATGGTTGTCGATCTCAAGCTTCCCTTGACCCTTCTGGCATAGATGTTTTAAATATCTATATGTCTGTGGTTACCCTGTTCTATACGAAGAGCTATGATGTCAGGAGAGTTTATTTGTGGTTGTTTGATTTTAACATCGAACCCTTGTCTAATCCGTATATTAAGTCCCCAAGCTGGGTGCATTGAAATGCCACAGATAGCTTGGTTAAAAATTAATGTAGCCGTTCTCATAGATGGGCTCCAGGGACCATGTTTCTCAGAATAAGCAGATATAATTCCTAGATACAAATCTATTCAAATCTGGGGAAGATGTTTTTGATCTGAGACTGGCCACATTGCATGAAATGATAGAAACTGTGTCATTAATCTTAAAACCTGGGAGAAACAAGAGGGTTGGCCGGATCCCCACTTTCAAGGTTAAAGATGGCACCAGGACCTGAATTAATGAATGGGGTTCACATGATACACTGAGGTGAGCCAGATTGAAATGGTTTATTAGGGTAGAAGGAGGAACCAAAGACAACTGAACACTAAAATCCAAGAAGGAAAGCAGGGTAAAAAGGGGTGTTTGGATACCGTTGATTTTCAATCTACAGCCCTGTTTGGACAGTCTACTGCACCCGACATGAGAGGGTAGTGTCGGTCTTTATAATGCACATACTCCTGAGGCCTATATTTAAAAAGGATATTAGTTTGGACCAAAGGGGATGTGGGCATATCAAAAGCTAGTAAGTCATCAACTAGGTGCCTATTAAGAAGAATCAGTCAACAATATCAAAGTTGGAACAAGTTTGTGGGTGCCTAGAAGCTCCAAAGATATCCTCTCGTATGAGTGAGCTACAGCCTCTGACCTGTATGCAATGGAAGGATTTGTTGATAAGCTCATCTTCCCCTTCTGTAACTGAAGTATACCTGAGGCTGGGAACATTTATCATAAAAATTTAACAACTGCGATTATAGTGGAGGTTGTGTGTCCCAATTTCAAAGTATTGTTCACTTGTAGGGTCCGAGGTGTCTGGAGGTAGCCCTAGTCTTTCTACAATATAAAAGGGATGGAGTCAAGCATTTGGAATGTGATAGCTGAGTGGCCCTAGTAGCACCCTTACCCCAAGTTTCCCTGCTGTTTCATGAAGATTAGAAGTGGGACCATGCTCCTGTTGACTAGTTAATTTAACACCTGCACACTTATCAGCACAAGTGACTAGTAACTCTTAGCCTTGTTTGGAGCAAGTATCTCTATTAGTTGTGGGGCTATTAGCACAGATCAAATTATTTACAAGTGTGAATAGATGTTTTACCATATTTCTGAGTTCTCCATCTCCATTTTAAGCTCAATAATTTGCTGAGCTAGGAATGTTTCATCACCCAAAGAAGAAGATGCTCCAGATTGTAATATCTGAGTCTCTTTCCCTATCTCGGTTTGTAAGGGAATTATTTCCTTGTCAACCAAAAGGAGAAAGGGATTCCTGAAAGGCACCATTAGGGTGTATATCATTGGATCTTTTGGGGCATTAGGATCTACAATTGCCCCAGTGGTCTCTGCATCATGAAGGATAGATAAGTCCTTTGCTGATGTTTCCTTGTGGGGACCCCTAAAATAAGTAGCTATATAAGGAGCCGTACACTTGCTTTTATGAGGAGAGCATCTCTGACTCTTAGGGTCGCAACAACGTTTCCACATAGGGATGGCCCTCGCTTCAGCCTGGGAAACAGGGGTGAAAGTGTGTGTATTAATATCACTTGATTTGGCTGAGCTGGATGACTTTGTACCATGAAGGGATTCATCCTCCTCTGTTAGGAGGTGAATTTCCTTTAGTGTACAAATATTCAGGTTTAGACGTGCTTTTAAAGTACTTTTCAGTACTGTGTGGCTGATCCAATGCCTTATGTTCCCCATAATTAACTAACCACTACTGATATACTGAAATTTTAAAATGATACCTCAATTATACACAAATAAAATGTCTATCAATAAGGATGTAATTGTGTAAACCATTAAACATAAAGCTCATGAAGGACATAGATGAAACCAAATTGGCAGCAACCAGTCCTTAAAAGTCCGCCTGAACTAAGACGTCAGGTAGTTGCAAAAGGAGTTGCGTGATAGCAAAAGGTGGAAAACTACTGAGACAAGAGGGGGAGGGGGGCTGCAGCCCAGCCTCCTCTGGGCTCTGATGGGGAAAGGACCTGCCCTTGGCCCGAGCTTTGCCTGGGTACAGCCCGTGCGCATCCTGCACAGCGGTACTGCGAGGTAGGTAAATAGGGGATACTGGCCGTAGTTGCTGATGACCAGGAGAGTTTTGGGACTTGGAGTCCCCAGCGGCAGCGTGATGCGACGGCCCACCCCCTGATGGTCACAACATTGTCCTTGGCCGTGAGGCTGTTTAGTCCCCAGCTAGATTAGGGGCAGGGTGATGTCAAGTGCTCCCTAGCATGCTATTCCCTATGCACTTTACCCAGCAGAGTGGGACTGCAAGGGAGTTAAATAGGGACTATTGGCTGCAGATGCTGATGAACAGGAGAGTTCTGGGTGTTGGAGCTCCAAGCGGCAGCATGATGCGGCGGCTCACCCCCTGATGTTCACAACATTATCCTTGGCGGTGAGACTGTTCAGTCCCCAGCTTGATCAGGGGCACGATGATGACAAGCGCTCCCCAGCACACTATTACTGGCAATGTAGCTCCAGGCGTTTTGGGACAGCATTATCATCTCCTTGGGGTCTCTACTACTTACCTCCAGTCCTCATCATCCATCAGTCCCAGATCCATCACCCACGCCTTCCTCATCCCCTCCCATCAGATCTGGCAAATTGAGTCAAAATATTTTGTAGATCTCAGACTATTTATGCTTTTTAATATTTGTAATGAGGAGTTTTGCTTTTCGAGGCGACTACTAGAGGGCAGCCGCCTTAGATTGTAGTACCAGCATAAGCACATGCCAGAGCTGGAGGTAATGGAAAAAATGCATTTGATGCGTAGCATAGAGTTTGGAAGGACTTTAATTTCCTGTTGTGCATCATATCGCCCTGTACGGATATGCCTATTTTGTCCCAGGTAGAGAAGCCCTGCAGTACTACGACTTGTGGGAGTCTGGTGCCCCGCCACAATGGAGTCCCCAATGTCAACATGTCTGTCCACTACATGGATTTCAGAGCCGCATTCCAGAACTCTAAAGTAAATTCAGTGCAGGGCCCTATGGCTTGGGTAGCTCTTGCTCAGTTCAATGCCATTATTCAGTTGTTGCTTCACTTCAGCTCATCCAGCCTACAGGTGGGACTGGCATGAAGTGGGCACTCCCCCTAATTTACTACATTTTTCACCACCACCACCACCACTTGAAGAGGACTGGTTCGCATTTCAAAGGTGGCAAGTACTTTGAAGCTCCCCATCCTGGAATGTCCATCCTGCCTGGGGGAGGAGGTCACACCTCTGCCCAGAGCAGGTCTTTGTTCTGGACCCTCAAGAGCATTGGCTCTCACCTCAGGGGGGTCAGAACTCTGTCTAAAGGGGTTGCAATGGTTCTGAACAGTCAGTACCAAGTCTAGGAGTTGATAGGATTCAAGGGGGCTTCTTGAAGGTGCCCTTTGAGTGCATGTATTAATAAATACATCACTGGAGTCAGTGAGGGATTATTAATATGAGATGTTCGATACCAACCATCTCTATTGTCAATGAAGCCATCATGTAGCTAGGGAACTCATAATGACCAGTGTCCCGCACATGTACTTAAAATGGATTCACTGTTCGCTTACTATGTCTGAGAATTGACAAAGACATATCAGGGTCATATCTTCTCATACAGGTAAGCTCTCACATGAATTATAATGCACCCTGCCTTTAGAGCTGGAAGGCTTGCCAGAGGGGTGACTTACATATATTGCTTGCGGTGTGCAGGGGACAGGCCACACAGGCTGTGTGCCATGTCATGTTGTCATTTTAGGTCGATACCAAGACATGCAGCCTGCAAAGGCAGCACTTTGTGCACTTAGTTAAGAGGGTCCCTCAGGGTGGCACAATCTGTGCTGCCGTCCTTATGGGCCTTTCTTTAGTACCCCATGCCCTAGGTAACAGAGGTAGCATTTAGCTGGACTTACATTGCAAAGTAAAAGTTTGCCAATTGGGTGAAATTACAGTGCAGTTTTAGGAACAGTGATCTGGCACTGGGGATCTGTTTAGCAGGGACCTAGTGCACTTTCAGTCACAATTGCACCAGAAACCAGGCAAAAAGTGTGTGGGGGGGGTGTGACCTTGTCAAAAGAGGCACTTTTCTACAAACGCTCAAAACTATATTTCTAACTTGATATTCTACCTATGATATAAAATGGTATTGTGATATTTAAATATTCTTGACGCAGAATTTTTTGTATCACAATATTTTTTATTCAATATTTTGTCCCAACACCTATAAAACAAATGAAAATAATGAGTCTTATTTCTTTTAGGGATTTTTATATGAGCCATATTTTTGGAGGCAAATTTTGCTTGAGCAATGTATTATGGCTATTTATTAAAGTAGAGGACTATTCTGTATTTTTTTTTAATTCCTTTTATGAAATACACTTTACCTTTAAATCCTGGGCCAAATTGATCATTATTCGGTTCAGTGCAGCAATACAACTTGCTGTGTTGCATCAAATGAAGATGGCAGAAATGTGGCATATTTTCTAACATATGGCTCACTCCTGCGCCATGGTGCAAGGGTGTCTGCTTTGCAGGCAGGATTGATTTTGTGCAGGAAGGAAGACCTTCCAGTGCAAAACCAATCTTTAGAATCTTTTTTTCTCTTTCTAACCTGCTGGAGAATACAGAATACAGCAGATTTAGAAAGAGAGAAATAAATATATTTTTCCTCATTGCATCTCTTCCAGGAAGGCGTACATTTTTTATGCATTCCCAGGTACTTTACACTTGATAAATCATGGGATGTGGAAAGAAGTATGGGTGGATGCGTGGGAACTCCCTTTCTCCACCCATATAATGCCTTCCCGGTGCAGAGTAACATAAAGAACGACTTGCACAGCATAGAGTTACTCCAGGTTTACTAAGCCACACAGGGCCATACAAGGTTGCTTTGCATGGCTAGGTAAATCTGATTTAAGGATTGTGTTGGCCTTGTGTGACCCTGCATGAAATCCTTTGAAAAATCTGGGCTCATGTGTTTTGACACTTCTGATTGTTTCTCGGGCAATTATCAGGACTGGAAGGGACCAGTTGGCCACATGTCTGTTTCTAAGGTCAGATTCTCATGTATCATAATATTGGTTCTTGCAATCAATTGGGTGGTCTCATGCTTCCTTAGTAATGCTTGGTGTTATAGAGACATAACAACTTATTTGCTTTTTCTTTGTCAATTATGGGCATAGTTTAAGCTGTCGTTAGTTCAGTATTTGAATACACCAGCATTTTGAATGTGTGCACATTGGCATGTGCTCCCAGTTTAATTAATCTTACGGCTACAGGTCCTTAGTACACTTATATTTTTGGCTTTGGCTTGCAGTGATTGCACTTATTCAGTCTAGCATCTCATTGACTTTCATCTTCTGGGACCCGATCAATCTTATTTCAAAGAAGAGAACTGCCACTGTTATGTTGTAAGCATCAAGAGAGGCATTTTAACATCTGTTCTTAAAGTACTACAGATGTGATTGAGATTCCTCTGAAGGTCTAGACTATATTGAACCAGTTAAACACTGATATCAGGGTATTATGTATATTCGTCTATTCAAGTATAAAAACTGCAAAATGGGGCATGGCATGCAGATTTCGATGTTTTCTTCACCACTATTCACATCATTTATCAGGATGTTTGGGAAAGTTTAGTATGCCGAAATTTGCATAGGGAAAAATCTGGAAGTGCAGCCTTTATCATACTTAGAAAACTACTGGGTGTGATAAACATCTTACCACTTGTAATTGTGATCCCTGTGCAAACAAAATATAGTGCAAGGACTCTCATACAAGAGGCCACTGAACGTTCAGTTTATGATGTGCACATTTGTTGTTATTATATAAAAAATGTTGTTTCATGTTGACATACAAGTTTCAGTAAATTTTTGTTCATAAATGAAAGTAACGTGAAATGTACAGCAAGGAGTTCCACCTCTAGCCTATTACTTTTGTGAGACTGCATAACTCTCAAATATAGGGTTTGTTGCTTGGTGCTTAAATTTATGGGGCCAGACTCACAATTTTTAGTCATTTTCTTGCAAAAAACGTATGGGACCTGATAACACTTTTGAGTAGGTTGGCCCTTTCAAGTAGTTGTACTACTTTTCGGTATTCACAAAATCTGAGTGTAAGTTACTACTAAATAAAAGACAGTGGTAAGTCCAGTACTACATATGGCCTGCCACCAGTATTGCAACACCCTCCCATAGTACGTAATGGAGGTAGGGAGTTAAAAAAACTCATAATAAATTATGTTGATTAAAATCAATAATTATTAAACATACAAAATACAGTATTAAAATATGTTATCATTAAATAATAAATATGTACCTTTTATTCATTTTATGACAAGACCGGAGGCTCCTATTATGCGTTTCTTCTCTTGCTTTATTTGTATAGCAGCAGTCAAGAAGAACTACAAATCCCATGGGGCTAAAACAGACAGCCAATGGGATTGAAAAAGTAGTATGTTAATATGACAACCAATAGGAACGACCCCATACTATTGTGATGTCACTTGACTGCAAGCAGCCCTCTTTTCTTGCTGCTGCAGTCAAGATAAGTTCAAAAAAAAAATCTCTCTCATGACGTTACTTTATTTTAGCATGTTTATCTTGAATTATTGATGCAATTGTGTTCCGACTTTATATTTTGTTGCCGGCATGTTGCCGCATTAATTCCATCGCGTTTTCCTTTGCGCTTGCATATCCTTCCCGGTCCCGGGTAGCAACGTCGGTTGCTCCCGGGCCGTGAAGCACAACCTTTCTGTGCGCGCCTCGCGCGCGGCATTCTAAACGCGCTCCCTCGCGTCTCGGAAATAACCGTCACTCCGTTTTTTTTCCCTGACGCGAGGAATAATATTTCATTGCCGCTCCTACCTTATCTGTTTCTCTGACGCCTTCAGCTATTCACCAGCTTCCGGCAACCCCGTGTTATTTGTCCTCGGCCCCGCCCTCGGGTAGGAGGAGTTTTCTGCTCCAAGTCAGTCTTTCTCTTCCATTAACCCCCTGTTGCCTGGGTTTTTTAACCCTATTTACTGTTCACACATATTCTTTTCTATTTTGATTGGGTTTTTCCTTCCCTTATAGTTAAATAAAATATATATTTTTTTCCCTTTATTATGGAGCCCAATACCTCACCAATGGAACACAGTGTTTCCAGTGTAGAGGAGATGATAAAATGAACTGCGTAATTTTATCAAAACTTCTGTTAAGCAGGCAATGGAGTCATCCATTCAAAAACTTTCAAAAAACTTGGAATCAAATTTTTCTAACTTATTGTTTAAATCTTCGGCCCAGACTGCGGGGGAATGCAGTCAACGCCTGCCTGTCAACCCCTCGGGTTCGACTCAAAAGGAAAGTGAGTTTAACTCACACATGACAGAGGACGCGGTTCCTCCCACGGCTCCTGCCAAGGAGTATAATAATATGGCTTCCAGACCCTCTTTTAAAAGAAAATCCAAACAACATAATATACCCCCTTCTATTCCCACAGCCTCTGCTCCAGATACTGATGAGGACATGCCAGACGCCGATTCAGATTTCTACGTCTCTGATAAAGATGATGTTGATTCTTTTAAGCCTCCCCCTCCAAAGAAACCTAAAGTTTCCTCAGTTCCCCCCCTCTTGGATGCAGAAGGCTTACCTATGTTCGATCCTTCCCACATTCTACATCCCAACTCTACAGAATGGTTCCCAGCTGAACATGTTGGTGGTTATGTGGCTCAAAAGTTATTCTCCCCCCTTGATAAACAAACTAGAGCCAAACTGAAATCGGAATGTCCACGTCCCGTGCTTCCGCACAAGGCAACCACTACTCCTGCCATTGACCAGCAGATGTTGTCTTTCTTTACCAAGCAAGGCAAGGACCCTCGCAAAGGGGTGGACAAAGCGTGGTCGTCCTGCCAGGACAAACTCCTCGATGCAATTGGCCCATTAACAAGAATCTTTGACATGGTAGAGGCGGCCAGACTAGAGGGTACCTTTTTAGACCCAGAGGAGCTTTCCTTGTGGATTCAATGCTGTTTTTGCCTTTTAGTAAATGCTAATTCCGCTTTCATTCACGAAAGACGTAAAGGCCTCCTGATCAAATTAGACCCTAAATTAATCAATTTGGCGACTGTACATCCTCAGATCCATACTGAGGGACAACTGTTCGGGGATTCCTTTATAAAGGACCTTGGCAAGTATGTAGCCACTTTTACCTCACTTGATAAAGCCCAACAATCCATGAGGAAGATGTTTAACCAACGGGTTTTTGCCAGGGCCGGTAGAGGCAGGGGCCGCTTTACCGGCCGTGGTTTCTCCAATCAAGGCTCCAGAACGTACTATAATTCCTACCAACAAGACTTCAGACCTCAATTCTACCCCCAACGTGGCAGAGGTTATCGTGCCAGGTCCTTCAGACATACTAGAGCCTCCAACCCCACAGGTAAGCCCTCAAGTTGGTCTTCTTCCAACAGGGGGTCGTATTTTCCACTTTCTTTCAAATTGGTTAACAATTACAGCAGATGTGTGGGTTCTAAACACAGTACAGGGTTACAACATAGAGCTTTACTCTACTCCGGTGCAAACATTTTTTCCCCCTCTTCCCCATTTCTCTGCAGAAATGAACTAGTTGATAACTGCCGAGGTAAGCTCTCTCTTACAAAAACAAGCGATCTCAATCACCCGCCCTCATCCCTTGGGATTTACCAGCCCAATTTTCCTAGTTCAAAAAAGAAACAAAAAGATGCGTCCGGTCATCAACTTAAAACATTTCAACCGGTTTGTGGTATACCGACATTTCAAAATGGAGACAATTCTTCATCTCAGGGATATACTTCTCCAATACGATTGGATGGTCAGACTGGATCTTCAGGACGCTTACCTAGTGGTTCCTGTACATCCAGATTCCAGAAAGTTTCTGCAGTTCCTATGGTTAGATCAAACGTATCACTTTACCTCTCTACCCTTCGGTCTATCGTCTGCCCCTTGGTATTTCACCAAGCTTCTCAAGCCCGTAGTTGCTCATCTAAGGGCTCAGGGTATAAGGCTCCTAATCTACTTAGACGATATCCTCATCTTGAATCAGTCTCCCCAAACTCTGCTACTCCATTTGCAGATCACCTGTTCTCTCTTAGAGGACCTCGGTTTCATAATAAACAGAGAAAAATCTCTCCTAACTCCCTCCCAAGTCCTAGAATTCTTGGGTTTTCAGATCAATTCCATTTCGGCTACTCTTCTTCTTCCTACAACGAAAATAAAGTCCATAAAGTCGGAAATTCTCCAGGTTCTTCGCAATTCTCTCATCTCTCTCAGAACTTTAGCTTGGATAGTAGGTCTGCTTTCATCTTCCATCCAAGCGATATTTCCAGGTCCCCTCCATTACCGCTCACTCCAAAGGTTAAAGATCCAACACTTGAGGAAAGGGCTGTCTTATTCCGACCTCGTGTCCTTAGATCTCGAATCTCGCACAGACCTCCAGTGGTGGATAGACCATTTAGACGCTTGGAACGGGAAAAGTATATTTCCGTCAGCCCCAGATCTTGTGTTAGAATCCGATGCAAGCCATCTAGGTTGGGGGGCCCGGTGTGGTCCCATCTCGACTGGGGGTACATGGTCTATCGAGGAGTCCAAATTGCACATCAATTGTTTAGAGATGCTTGCCGGCTCCTTTGCAATCAGAAGCCTAGCAAAACACAAGGTGCATTGTGCAATTCTTCTCAGAATCGACAATGTCTCCGTTGTCAGATACATAAATCATCTCGGAGGCACAAGGTCCAAACCTCTGGCGGATTTGGCCAAGAGTTTTTGGGAATTTTGCCTTTCAAACCATCTTTCGGTTCATGCAGAATATCTTCCAGGAGTCCTCAATTCAGTGGCGGACTGGCATTCTCGTCATCTTCGAGATTCCAGCGATTGGAAACTTCATCCTTCAGTTTTCCACAGAATACAATCCTTATGGGGTCCGCTCTCCATAGACCTTTTTGCATCCCGTCTCAACACACAGCTTCCTCGATTTTACAGTTGGCACCCAGATCCATTAGCCTTAGTATCAGATGCTTTCTTGCAAGATTGGTCTCATGCGCTCAATTACGCTTTTCCCCCTTTTATCATGATCAACAGAGTCTTAGCACAAGCCAGACGTCAACAGGCCTCTCTTATTCTCATAGTTCCGCTTTGGCAATCCCAGGTGTGGTACCCTATCTTACTGGAACTTTCTGCGGATTTTCCCCTCCTAATCCAGCCCTTCCCAGACTTACTCCTAGACCCTCTTCATCGTCCTCACTCCCTCATTACGGACAATCTCCTTATCCTATCCACCTGGAAGATTTCAGGAATTCCCAACCTTTCCCTTTCATTTCGTCAGAAGCTTCTCAATACATCGCAAATTCCTGGGCCCCTGGCACCAAGAAAGCATACAAGGCAGCCTGGTCTTTATGGGACGGCTGGTGTTTGGGAAGGCACATCAATCCCTTTTCAACAGATATAATATTTATAGTCAATTTTTTGGCCGCAGAAGCCAGCAAAGGCAAAGCTTTCCGTACTATTAACCTTTACAGATCAGCTATTTCCTCTAACCATACGCACATCAATGGGAAACCGGTCGGTGAACACCCGCTGGTATGCAGATTACTAAAGGGAGTACAATTTTCCAAACCTCCTCTACCGAAGTACAATAACTTGTGGGATGTTAATGTAGTTCTAAAGTATTTGAACTCTTTACCAGACAACTCAATCTTGTCACTAAAAATGTTATCTGCCAAACTTACAATGTTATTATGTCTAATTTCTATTAAACGTCTATCAGATGTCAAAGCATTGGACGTCTCCAACCGCCAATTCACTCCTTCAGGGGTGTTGTTCTCGGTTGTTCGACGTACCAAGACCAACTTATCGTCACTTTTCTATCCTTATTTTCCCCAACATCCGAAATTATGTGTAGGCCAATGTCTCAAAGTTTATGAACAAAGAACTGCAGAGTTGAGAACATCCTCTTCCCAACTTCTTATTTCTTTCAGGAAACCTCATAACCCCGTTTCATCAGCCACTTTAGCACGTTGGGTTAGATTGATCATGTCTTTAGCGGGCATAGATATTTCCAGATTTGGAGCCCACTCTGCCAGAGGAGCTATGGCTTCCAAGGCTTTCTGGGCAGGTTCTCGTTTGGAGGATATTCTCAAGTCTGCAGACTGGTCCAATGATAATACCTTTCGAGTTTTTTATTGCAAACCTGTTGATAATGTTTCGTTAAATGTAATTAATATGCTTTAAACTCGCATAATAGGAGCCTCCGGTCTTGTCATAAAATGTAGATTTTCCTAGTTTATGACGGAAAGTCTTAATTTTATTAAAGACACGGAGGCGAGTATTATCCCACCTCTGGATTAACTTTGATTTGTCTCCCTCCCTTCTTTCCAGCACCAGTCACAACTACGCAACCAGCATCCTAATTGGACCTTCTGGCATCCCGTGGAGCTCCCACTCACTTCAAGTTTGCAATCGTATCCCTTGGATTTAAGGAAACATCCCTTCCTTCACAGGATACTTGACTTTTGTTCTGACGTCTTTGCTTTCCTAATGGCATTGTTTATCCTCTGTTCTCTATTTCCATTGTTTTTCAACGATTGACTATTCGCAAGAAAAGAGGGCTGCTTGCAGTCAAGTGACATCACAATAGTATGGGGTCGTTCCTATTGGTTGTCATATTAACATACTACTTTTTCAATCCCATTGGCTGTCTGTTTTAGCCCCATGGGATTTGTAGTTCTTCTTGACTGCTGCTATACAAATAAAGCAAGAGAAGAAACGCATAATACTCGCCTCCGTGTCTTTAATAAAATTAAGACTTTCCGTCATAAACTAGGAAAATCTACATTATTATTAACATTCTTTTATATTTAATCACATTTTAACAACTTTGCATAATTCGATGTACCATTATTTGCATGGGGTTTTATTTTAATTCCCTGCTTCCATTATTTCCTATGGTAGGGTGTTGCAGTGGTAGTGGTTGGCAATGTGTGGTGCTGGACCTACCACTTTTTTTTTCTTATTTCAGTAGTAACTGACACTTGGAATTTTTGAATACCAAAAAGAACTAAACTTACTCAAAAGTGTAAATTGACTCAACAGTCTAAGTTACCTTTGCGAATGTGGGCCATGCTGTTGCTTTCCTAAGTAAGAAAGCAGTTTGGCCTACATTGTAGCCACCAAATAGAGGGCTTGATTGTCAAAGGTAAACTTTCACTTTGTAGTAAGTTCATAGTAGGTTTTGAACTGTGGAGCTTCACAGTCTGAACGGAAAACACCTCACATCAAAAGACAGGCGTGTCCTCTCTCTTTATGTGCTGAGTCTCCACCACAAAGTCGAAATCTTCGCAGCAATAAACTTACTATTCTTAAAATTAAAATTGTATTTTTAAAATACCAAAAAATAGTAAACATATGGCAAAGTGTAAGTTTACCTTTTTGAATTTTGCCTAGGATATTTGAGGAGGTATTTTTGTGTGCATGTAGATGCTAGAGCACCGCTGTGTACAAATGCAATATTTAATATTGCTACATTTGGGGAAGCCAGAAAATTATCTTTCTGGGCCTGCCTGTTCTGCTAACATTCTACAGTATGATGAAGGCAGAAAATAATTAACTGTTTAGAAATTAAGGTTCAAATATTTTTGGAATGCTGTCCTGACTAGCCAATCAGATGCAACAAGATCCTTAAAAAACCATTAGATTCTTAGGTGCTGGCAGAATTAGAAAATCAATATTTTTTTTAATCTTTGCTTAAAGTTTGATGGTTGCTCTACAAAGGAACAGAAAGCAGGGGCCTACATCTTAATGAAAGAAAAGATGTGAGTTTTGCTGAGCATGTGCAGGTGAAGGATAGAGCCATTCTTCACACCTTTAAATGCCAGCTGGTGACATATCTCAATCTACTAGTTCCAGTGGAGGGTAATGATCATAATTCTGAGGGTTTTGTAACACTGAAATGTCCTGCAAGAAACATTTATTTTCTGTCTTCCTATTATTCCATTCTGTCATTGGAATATCAATAAGCTTAACCACCAAATAAACTTTAAGGTTAAGATCCTAAACGAAATGTTGCCTATAAGGATCCATCTTGCTCAAGAACTGTACACGAACATTCTAGAAAAATACCCAGATGGTGTAAATGTCTGGGACTGGTTGATGTAAAAAACATGGGGTGTGACCATAATGAAAAGTCAAAGGGTATTGCAGAATCTGATAGTATCAACCACATCTACCTTGCATGATAGATTATTGCACTCTTACAAACAAAATAACAAAATAACTTAACTTTTATGTTGTCCAGAAAACACGTCGAAACTAGGGAAGTGTAAAGCATTTATTACTCCAGCAAAGTCTTGCCTAGATCCCGAATTTAGGCCCAGCTGTTTATCACATAGGTTCCTTTTTTATCTCACTTTCATGCCGAGGAAAATAAGTTTCCTGCAAACTGGAATTTTTTTAGCACTGAAAATCAAGCAATTTATCTTTAAAACTATTACCTGGCAATCTCGAGAATCAATGGGTGATTTTCTCAAAAAACTTAAAAGGGAATGAATGAACTCGTGCATTTATTGCAGGCACACCACTGTTATGACGCTCTTGGTGCTTTTTGACATAAAAAGCAAAATGCAAAAAACTTTGAGAATTATAGGTAGTAATAGGAGGATTATGTGAAATTCGTGGGGGAATTTTTTTTAATGGGAATGTCCCCTGCATGGTGTACAGTCATGTTCCTCTGCCATGACTGCCTGACTGCCTGTTTCTGGTATCCTGGATTTTGATTTGGATTCTAGCCTCACAATAATCTAGTTTGTGTGCAGAGGGCTTGGCCTGCGTTTTGACATGAGTGAGGTCCTGATCCTGTCCCATAAACATGAGGGTTTCACAGATGACTACAGGGTACTGTGTTTTGTGACTCCATGGCTGTACCAAACCTCTTTCTCTATGTCACTGGAGTGGAGGACTAATGACACTCCTGTCTAAAATTCTGCTTCTAGGTACTAACCCAGACCCTAGCTCTAACATCCCAAGCATATGTTGTGTTTGTCTGTGTACTTGGCCAGCCTGGTACATGCATTGTGTGTATGAGGGAACCTGAAAAATGGAGGCATTTGCAGTCCATTTCCAGATGTCTCTGGCCTGCCTGATAAACAAGATGGAGGTGACTTTTTCCCCCAGACAGCGGAAGTGTATTGCTGACATTCCTGAAGGTGAAGTGAGGAGACCAGGACACTGAAGGGAGGAGAGTGGAGACAAGGCTCCATTTAGAAATTCAACAAGGACTTTTTCTGAGAAGAGTTGCTGATTTGTCTTATTGTATAACTGCTATTTGGTAGATGGTGAGGTTGAAATATGTCACTGAACTCTCTGTTGTTCAAGGTGAGGCCAAACTTTTGTTTTCCCATGATCATTTTTCAATGTGGCTCATGGTAGACAGGTGCAGATAGCTCACACCCAACTGTGAGGAGCAGTACTTTACATAAAGACTGTGTCTGGAGAGCAGCCTGGTACAGACATGTGAAAGGAGAGCCATCCTAAATGAGTTCAGAAAGTGTAGCTATAGGTTTGTCCCTGGGTAGAACTGCCTGGACCAGAATGGAAAGAAATCAGGGAAAAAGTAATGGGTAGTTGTCCACCAAACCCCTGCACCCAGGACACAAAATTAAGCCTAGGCATATTTTGTTTGTAATATTTATTTCTAACGTGCATTTAAGTAATTTTCCTCTTGGAAGTAAGCCACTGGGTTGGATAACCAGTTATTGTGCTGCTACATGATTGTTAGCACCTGAGCTTTAAGACTCCAATACTACCTCCCTGGAGACGCCAGTGAATATTGCCATTCCTACCACTAAGAGTCAAGTGCTGAAGGGGTTGTACATTGCCCAGTTTTTCAGAGCCATAGTTGGACAGAACCCAGGACAAAATAGATAAATGACCATAACCCTCATGGTGTAGCTCCAGTTGGGCCGCTGGCACCTGGGCCCAACGAACAGGGCTTGACCAAAGGCTTTGTAATTTTGCTCGCCCCTACTTAAACGCAGCTTTTAAATTGCAGCATCCGTTCATTACTTTGCTCCAACAGAATCTTCAACCTAGCAAAACAGAATAACATGTCACCTCATATTTCCTCACCCCTCATATTGTAAGCAAAGACATTTCATATTTTGTATGCTTTCAGACGAATTCTGAAAAATCTCTAGATACACAGTGGATATGTAGTAACCACAAAGAAACAAGGTAGGGAAATAAATAAAGACTCCATAAATTTGCTTTCTGCCGTATTAAGCATTACTAGGACTCAACAGCTTTCTTGTAATACGCGGTTTTACGGAAGCATTCACTAAGAGATGCAGCCTCGGGGCTGTTGACGGCTGAATTGGAGACAGTTTTTTGAATGAAAGCTATAAAAACTCATCAAACCGCTTCTGGAAACCTTAAAATCCTCTTTGTTGACAAAAATACATCCTGTCGTTTCCTGTGAATAATGATCTTTGTTCAAGACTGGAACATAATGTGAAGGGCCTCAAGGTTATTTCATACTTAGCTTTTGTTACAAAAGCTATTATTTCCAGTGTCACAAAATATAGATATTGTTCTTCATTGGGTGGTACACAAGAATTAAATCTCCCTGCATATATCATAATTCTGACAATGAGTGATTGTACGCTGAACACACACAAAGCTACATTGACGTGCCTATGTTATTTCTTTGTATTAATGACCTAGGTACTCTCAAACCAATTCTGTTCTTGAGTTATATAATACACGCCGGATTTACGTAGGATCGGTGTTCCTATTTCGGAAAACTCCAGGGCAAGAGTCACTGATGCGGAGGCATGGAACTCACCTCTACACTTTTACATTCAGTGATAATATTTATAATTGTTGTGAACCCTTTAATTTAAATATGGAGCACTATGAGGCTGCAGAAGAACTGGAGCTGAGCCACTGAATTTCAGACCGTAGCATTTATAAATATCTGGATCTCACTTCCTTCTTTCAAAATTATGTAATAACTCATTGAAAGGAAGGCTTTTATTTCACCCCCCACTGTATTGCTATAGTTATGGTCACTGAAGAGTGTATTTTAACCCCGTAACAGTTAGCCCATGTGATGAGCCCCTTTTTTGGCTATTTGGGGTAGTTCGCACTTAGGGCTCCATAACTGTTTTTCGAGTTAAGACACCCACTCCAAATTTCCATCTTTTTTTCCCAACATCCATGAGATTCTAAAGGTCTTGAATTCCCCTGGATTCCTCTGGAGAGGATTGAGAAAATAGGCAAAATATACCAACATTTTGAGTTTTTGAAGAAAAATAGGTGAATAGTGCTCCAAATAAAAGTATCTAATAGGTAGTCCATTTTTCCTATTTCTTGTGCTCTCAACCTACTTCTAGTTTGTGATGGAAACCAGCGTGAAACCCACGTGTGAGCCAGAAAGACTATAGATTTTTGAAACATAGACAAGATTCCAAATTCAGCAGGGTGTCAGATGTGTAGATCCATTAAGGTTTTCACAAGGAAAACAACTGTTGAAATAAAGAAATATTGATGATGAGTAGGGAAAAACAGGCATTTGTGACAACATTTTCATCTGTAACTGTAACAATAACCAATTTACAAAAGCAATATATTATTACGTCTGCTAGTCCCCTCTGGTTGCAGGGATATGTAGGGTATGTAGGATCTCCAAGAACCCACTGTACCCACAGCCAACAACTGAGCTGCACCATACGATGATTTTTCATTGAGTACCGAGTATAGACCAATCCATATAGCAAAATGGGAAAAGTGAAAAATCGGTATTAAGGAAACCAATGTATTTCTGAAATAGGCACAAGATATGGAGTTTAGGAGCAGTAGTTAGTTGTATTTCCTAAATTTCTGGGTACCCGTACTAACCTATGATTTAGAGGGTATTTTTCAGAAAGCTATCTTTCGTATAGACTGCCTTACATTTGAAAGGCACCAATGCAGTGAAACCCAATTGATAATAACATATATTCTACTATTCTATGCTCCCACAAGTCTTCTAATGAAAATAGTAGGGTGGACCTAGTACTCAGAACAGGAAATGTCCCAAAACACAACATGGACGCATCATATGTTTCCACCAAAACTCAACCTTTTAGTCCAATGTGGGTAGCTCTAGATTTTAGATCCAAGCTCATCCAACACCTAGTGAAACCTAGCCAACCTCTACATTTTTGAAACCTAGACATCTATGGGGTATCCAGGGTGGGCTGACATGCATGGGTCTCACTAGGATTTGTTTTTACCCAGAATCCTTTGCAAACCTCAAACGTTGACTAATAAAACACATTTTCCTCACATTTCCGCGGTGGAAAATTCTGGAATCTTCGAGGAGGCACAAACTTCCTTCCACTCTGCATTACCTCATGTCTCCAGATAAAAATGGTACTACACTTGTTTGGGTTGACATAATACCTGTGACAGGAAATGGCCCAAAACACAACATGGACACATTACATTTTTCATCCAAAACTGACCCTTTTTCCCAATGTGGGTAGCTGGACCCTAACTCACTGGCACCCAGGGAAACTTAGCCAACCTGTACATTTCTGAAAACTAGACACCTAGGAGTATCCACTGACTTGCATGGTTCTCACCATGTTTTTTACCCAGAATCCCTTGCAAACCTCAAACTTTGACTTGAAAAATACATTTGTCTCACGTTTCTGTGATGGAAAGTTCTGGAATCTACAGGGAGCCACAAACTTTCATCCACTCGGCATTCCACCAAATCCCCAGATAAAAATGGTACCTTTGTTGGTAGGCAGGCCTCGTGTCCGCAACAGGAAATGGCCCAACATGCAACATGGATGCATCACATTTTTCCACTCAAAACTGACCCTTTTTTCCACTGTGGGTAGCTCAAGAATTTGGACCTCAGCTCAGCCAGCACCTGGGGAAATCCAGTCAACCTGTACATTTTTTAAAACTAGACAACTAGGGGCGTCTAGGGTGGGTGGACTTGCCTGGGTCTCAGCAGATTTTTTCACCCATAATCCATTGTAAACATCAAACTTCAACTAATAAAGCACATTTCTTTGATAGAAAGTTCTGGAATCTGCAGGGAGCACCAACGTCCTTCCACCAGCATTTTCCCAAGTATTCCAATAAAAATGGTACCTCACTTGTGTGGGTAGATCTAGTGTTTGTGACAGGAAACGGCCCAAAATGCAAGATGGATGCATCACATTTGTTTTCCACTGAAAACTGACCCTTTTTTCCAATTTGGGGAGCTCTAGATTTTGGGAGCTTAGCTCAGCTGGCACCTAGGGAAACCTAGCCAACCTGTACATTTTATAAAAGTAGACACCTAGAGGTATACAGGGTGGGGCGACTTGCATGGGTCTCCCCAGACTTTTTCACCTAGAAACCTGAAACCTTGACTAAAAAACACATTTCTGTGACAAAAGGGTCTGGAATCTGTGGGAAGACACAAACATCCTTCCACTCAGCATTCCCTCAAGTCTCCTGATAAAAATGGCACCTTACTTGTGTGGGTAAACCTAGTGCCCATAACAGAAACGGATCAAACCAAGGCCAATGTATGTCCCCTGGGGAGGGCTCCCGTTAACCTTGGTCTGAGCTGTACCTATAGCAAGCACTAGGCTCAGCCACACAAGTGGGGCAGCATTTTTATTGGCACAAGTAGGGTAATGCAGAGTGATAGGAATTTTGTGGATTCCTGTGGATTCTGGAACTTTGCATCACAGAAATTGAAGCCAAATGTGTGATTTCAGAGTTTGAGTTTGTAGAGCATTGTGGATACAAAAATATCATGGGATCCACACAAGGCACACCCCCTGACTCCCTTGCTTGTCTAGTTTGAAAAAATGTTTGTGGTTCATAGGTTTGCATTGGTGGCTCAACTGCACAGCCCCAAATACCGCACCTACCCTTATTGCTTATCTCTCAACATAGGGATTTAGGGCTTTTTGTATATTTGTCTTGTATGCCATCCACACAAGTGGGGTACTGGTCTTAACAAGAGATATGTGAAAAAACAGGGTGGTCGGAAACCTGTGGCTCAATGCATGTTCTATGTCCTTCTGTCACAGAAATGTGATAAAAATGTATGTTTCTAACCAAAGTTTGACTTTTGCAAGGGTTTCTGGCAAATATTACTTGGTAAGAGCCATGCAAGTAATGCACCCCTGGACTGGCCTGGTTGTCTAGTTTTCAGAAATGTGATGGTTTGCCTACGTGTCGGCAGAGCTAAGGCCCACAGCTACCCATTATGAGAAAAAAATAAGTTTGTAGTAAGAGCCATCTTACCACTGCAGATATAAATCTGCTACTAATTTTTTTAAGTTAATCCACCACTAACACTGGTTTGTTTTAACAGCTCAAAAATTATGGCTTTAAAGCATAAATATTTATCAAAGTATCGGAATATTGAAACCAAGACTTTTGAAGGTGAGCCATAAAGTAATATCAAGGCACCAACCAATTTATGGTCCATTCGCATGCCATTCACATACCACGCACAAAACTTTCATACCGATAGCAAAGGACCGAATCCAACCGATCATTGCACTCACATCAACATACTTCCATCATGCAAGGGCCCATCACATTCATACGCCACAGGACTGAATCAGTTTGACTACAATTTGCCACCTGAAAAGTGAATGCCTCATTCTTTCTGGACATTAACGAGCATATGCCTAGTGAATATTTATAAGTGGCTCTCATGACAGCCACATGAGGCTTAGGAGGTCATGTCTTTCCTGCACCTTTTTAGCACTCACTGTGGTAAATCCAACTCCATGCAGTTTGTGGATGCAAGTCGGGGCATCTGAGTATGCCTCCAAGGTGTCATGACTCGAACTAAGGGAGCATATCTACCTTTGAAACTATGGCAAGCATGCTGGGGAATACAGCTAATTTTCCCTAAAGAGAACGTCATAAACTTTGAAGAACTGTAGTATTTGACACAGAGGGTAGTGAGTAAGAAAGAAGCATATATCTAATACACGGTTATGTGTAGTGCTGTGACTGTAATGCAATTATCATACAGCAAACTAAACATCTACTAAGTTCTGATGGAGGATGTACAAGACAAGCAGGTCAAGCATTTACCCATACATGCCAAAGTAATTCAGTATTGGGAAAAGTGTGGCAGCAATGGGTTTGAGTCCATAGGTGAAGATGAAATCACGGCATATGTGTCTATGCCACCTTTACCATCTGCCTTCTACCTATGCAATATCCCCTTTGAAAGCACACCTATCATAAGCTTTTCTTATCCGTTCATGTTCTCTGTCATCATCAGAGCCCTGACTAATCCTGCATAATTGCCAAGTGAACCTATAATAATACCTTCCGTCCCTAGCTACTTGAAGCTCAAGAAAACATGCCTCTCATGTGCTGTCTGTGCAATTACTGTGCTAAATCCAACTCCTTCCCGTTTGTGGATGCATATTGGGGGTGTCCGTGTAGGCCTCCTGAGGCCTCATTCCTCAAACTGAGCAAGCATATCTACCATTAAAACTAGGACACATATTCTGGGGAATACTGCCTAAGTTCCCTAAAGTAATACACCAAACAAATGTGGGAAACATCCTTTTTTACGACTTTCTTTTTACGAAAGTCGTGGTTAACGAAAGCGCAACAACGCTTTTTTTAACCACAACTCCGTTATTTTGTGCCTTAACTACGTATGTTCTGAACAACGAACATGCGTGGTTAAGGTACAAAGAAGGGAGTTGGCGAAGGAGGACAACGCAGGTGAGAAGGGGTCGACTAAGGTAAGTGGTGGGTTTAGGTTTTGGGGAGGGGGTGGGGGGATGGGGGGTTTTAGGTTTTGGGGTGGGGTTGGGAGGGTGGGGCGTTTTTGGTTTTGGGGAGGGGGTGGGGTTGGGGGGTTAGGGGGTTTTAGGTTTTGGGGTGGGGTTCGGAGGGTGGGGCGTTTTTGGTTTTGGGGAGGCGGTGGGGGTTAGGGGGTTTTAGGTTTTGGGGTGGGGTTGGGGGGGTGGGGCGTTTTTGGTTTTGGGGAGGGGGTGGGGGGTCAGGGAGTTTTAGGTTTTGGGGTGGGGTGTTTTTGGTTTTGGGGAGGGGTTGGGGGTTAGGGGGTTTTAGGGTGGTGTGGGGGGTGGGACGTTTTTGGTTTTGGGGAGGGGGTGGGGGGTCAGGGGGTTTTAGGTTTTGGGGTGGGGCGTTTTTGGTTTTGGGGAGGGGGTGGGGGGTCAGGGGGTTTTAGGTTTTGGGGTGGGGTTGGGGGGTGGGGCGTTTTTGGGTTTGGGGAGGGGGTGGGGGTTAGGGTGTTTTAGGTTTTGGGGTGGGGTTGGGGGGGTGGGGTGAGGGATGTAGGGTGAATGGTACCTATTACTAATGCTTTTATCAGGAATGCCTTTACAACAAAATATTGTTGTTAAGGCATTCGTGGTAAAATCATTAGTAGTAAGAACGAGGTCGGTGTTCCGACCTCGTTGTTAAGGCAGTAGTTGTTTTTAAAGTCGGTGTTCCGTCGTACAATCAACAAATGTCCTATGGGATTCATTCACCAATGCTTCTACTTTTGATCTGAAATTGTGAAAACTCAATTACGAACCTGTATCATAGCCAGCGTTATTGAAAAAGGGTACAGGACACAATACTTTGTATGTTGATCTTATACTAAAGATGTGAAACCATCATCATACATGATATTGGTGGTCATTATGACCCTGGCGGTCTTCTAACTGCCAGGGTTAACGTGGCGGTATCACCAACAACAGGCTGGCAGTAATGACCGCTAAAGTATGACCATGACAGTGATCCCTCCCAATGACAGCCAATGTACCCCACCAACCGCCAGCGCGGTGCGAACACCGAACATGGAGGTAGCCACCTACAGGCAGGCAGAAGACAAGGATCTGCCCACCATATTATGGCATGCCACACCGCCATGATTTCCGGGGCGGTAGCAACGACACCAAAAGCCTGGAGGAAACACATCATATAAAAGGAGCAACTCCCCTCCAGGGACACACAGGAGTCCGAGGCCACCATGGATCCTGAACTACAAGTATTCCCGATGCTGTACCACACCATGGCTCTCCTGGAGCACCAACCCTGACGAAGATGATGATGGTGAGTACAGCTGCCTAGCACACAAGGGTGGGAGAGAGGGGGGAGAGTAACAACCACATGCACAACACACACAATACACACACCACACACCCAGAAACATATGCACAGGAATAAAAAGTTACAGAACCCCGGAGTAAAAAAAAAGCAGGACACATACACAGATCCAACCACTGTATTCCTTATGAATGAATATATGGAATGCAACTGCCAAAATAAATAAATACAGGCCCAAAGGCCAGTCCAAAGTCACTAATGCCACCAGGGCAAAGTCCAAGCCCTAACTTGACTCCTGACACCATTGGGACTCCACTGTTCAGGGACATCATGTTGGAAATGGGCAGCCACCTCAGGGTGGTGGGGTGGGTGGGGTCTGCAACTCTTTGTGAGAGGGCACATAGCCCACTGGTTTTGGAGGGGGCTTCCTGCCCACAGGATGAGGATGGGGCTGGGGGCCCACATGATGAGGAGGGGGCTGGCTGCCCACTGGTTCTGGAGGGTGCTTCCTTTCCACAGGATAAGGATGGGGCTGGCTGCCCACAGGATGAGGATGGGGCTGGCTGCCCACAGGATGAGGAGGTGGCTTCCTACCCAAAGGATGAGGAGGGGGCGGGCTGCCCACAGGATGAGGATAGGTCTGGCTGCCCATTGGTTCTGGAGGGGGCTTCCTGACCACAGGATGAGGATGGGCTGGCTTCCCATAGGATGAGAAGGGGGCTGGCTGCCTACTGGTTCTGAAGGGGGCTTCCTGCCCACAGGATAAGGAGGGAGCTGGCTGCCCACTGGTTATTGATGGTGCCCCTTGGTCTCTTGTTCCAGATGCTGCCCCTTGGCCTCTGGTTCCAGACGCTGTTCCATGGCCACTATATTGTGGGCCTCCTGGTCCAGGGATTTCTGGGTGGCATTCTTGTCCAGGGATTTCTTGGGGCCTCATTGTCCAGGGATTCCTGTGGGGCCTCCTTGGCCTTTGATTTCTTGAGGGCCTCCTTGGCCTTGGTGTCTGGGGGGCCTCCTTGGGCAAGGACTTCATGGGGGCCTCCTTGGCCCTGGCCGGAGGTGGTCCCATAGTCTTGCCAATCTGTTTGGGAGGTGGCAGCACTTTAGCCCTCCATTTGGGGGGAGGATTGTCCATGTTGAAGATGTTCGGCTTTTCACTCATGTGCCCCTTAGTGGCAGCTGGAGACCTTGGAGGTGAACCTGCGTCAGACTGGTTGCTTGAGGTACTGGCCTGGGGTGGTGTGACCTTCCTCTTACAGACAGACGGGGTGTAGGGGGAGGCAAGAGGTCAAGGAAGACAAGGAATAGCTTCTTAGGGCCAATGGGGCGGAATGTGGGAGGAGGGCTGGGAGTGGAGGTAGAGGGAGTGTTTGTATGAGGAGGAGGTGTGCTGGGCTTGGGGGCAGGTGCATGGACAGTGTGTGTGTGTGTGAGGTGGATGGTTGGGAGTCTGAGTGTGAGCATGTGTGTGTTACTGGAGGGGTGAAGACAGGGTGGGGAGGACAAACATGATGTGTAGATGGATATTGTGATGGTGTCTGAAAGTGGATGGATGTGCTGCATGAGGTGGTGTTGGTGGTTACTGCACGTGTGGTGTGTGGGGTGCATGTCTGCGGGTCTGCTATTATGGTGACTGTGGGCAAGGCTGTGCAGGTGGCAGGATCTGAGACTGTAGATGCAGTGCATGCAGGTGTGAGTGAGGATGTGACTGTGAGGGAGGAAGAGGAGGGGGAGACAGTGGAGTCAGTGGATGATGTTGTGTGTGCATCTGTCTGTTGGCGGTGAGTGTTTTTGCCCTGAAGTGTGCTGCTTGTGATTGTCTGTGCAAGTCTTGTGTGTTGTTTTGGGTGTATGCTTGTCTGAATGTGTGCATGGAATGTGTTGGGGTGAGGATGTTGGGACTGGGTAGTGGTAGTAGGAGGGGGATAGATGAAACAGGGACACTGGCTGCCATCAGTGAAGAGGCCAGAGCCTGAAACTATCTCTGTAGGGCCACCAAGCCACCGCTGATGCCCTCCAGAAAGGCATTGTGTTGCTGCATCTGGGATGCCAGCCCCTGGATGGCATTCACAATGGTTGACTCCCCCACAGAGATCGATCTCAGGAGGTCAATAGCCTCCTCACTGAGGGCAGCAGGGCTGACTGGGGCAGGGTTTGAGGTCCCTGGAGAGAAGGAGATGCCCACCCTCCTGGGTGAGCGGGCACAAGCAACTCTGTGGGGGAATAGTAGGAGGGCGGTGCTGGTACGGGGGTGGCAATAGAACCTGTAGCTGGGGTGGTCCCAGAGGGGTCCGCCACCACCAGGGAGCTCCCATCGTAGGATGAATCAGAGTCAGTGGTGTCAACTCCTGTCCCCGTCGTGGTGCTCACCTCGCCCACCGTCCCACTGGTCCTCTCGGCATCGGTGAACTCTGCCTCCTGGATCTCATGGGCTGCAGCTTCCTCACTCACTGGTGCCCTTGCTTCTTTGCCAGATGATGCTAATGCACACATGGACAGCATGACAAAAGGAGAGGGGAGAGAGAGAAAGGGAGCATGGGGTCAATCTCAGGCCCATCAGCAGAGATGGCAGGCACATCACTGTCACACACAGAGACTGCCAATGGGCAGTGTGGACCCCACTGGCATACCATTGGCTAAATACCACATTAGGTAGGATCCAAACGCTGCCAGCTACACACTAACTGGGAAGAGCTAAGCCCTACCTGACATGGGAAGCCACCAACCTAGCTACCTAATATATGCTTTACACCTAATTATTCTGAGCTGGACCACACAGCAATATCTGAACTGGCATATTGGGGCATCCACTGACTAGTACAATGCACCCAAATCCCACGCCAGGCAACAGAGATACTTGACATACACACTGTACTCACCCCCTTGTGGCTGCTGTGATGCCCTCAAGCGCCCATCCAGCTCTGGGTAGGCAACTGCCAGTATGCAGGCCATCAGGGGGTCAGGTTACGATGGGCACCGCTCCCTCATTGGGAGGCCATCCCAGCTGGGCCTCCATGGTCTTCCGGGCCCAGTGTCTCAAGTCCTCCCATTGTTTCCTGCAGTGGGTGCTCTGCATGCTATAGGCCCTCAGGGTCCACGTGGCCTTGGCAATAGCACACTACAATCCCTTCTGCTGACCAGCAGAGGAAACACAGAAGGCGGTATACCATGAACCTGACAATCCAGCCTGTCAAACATATGGCCCCCAAATATCATTTCACCTCATCAGGCATACACATGACCCGTACCCCTGCATTGACGCTGCTACCAGCTGTACCCCCACCACCTGACACACTGCAAGCACACACACACATTTCCATGCTGTCATGTTGCATGCAACGTACCCATGGTGTACTCTCCTGTTGGTCTGGAGGCCCATTCTAATGGCCATACTGGGGTAGGACCACATCTATGAGGCACTTCAACTCCTCCCATGTGAAGGCTAAGGCTCTTTCCCCTGTAGCATGAGGAATAGCAGGTTCCAGACACAGGTCACAGCAGCACATGAAGTGGAGATGTTGTTCTGTGGAAAGTCAAGAATCAACTGAACTGTTAGAAAGGAAATGACAGTCACGTCCTCGGTGCTGAACACCGTCACTACCGGCGTTGATCATCATTGGAGGATACTCCATAGAGGGTCATGTTAGCCAATGAGCAATTGCACTGTGCTGCAGACCGCCTTCCGCCATGACGCCAGCAGTGTGAGGTCAATTCCACCTGTCCCTGAATACAGGACAGGCGGGTGCCATTTTCTAATGCTGGTACACATGTACAGATTAATAAGTGCATCATTGTAGTCGAATGTACTCACCTACACAGTTCCAGTGTTCAACATACAAACATGCTATGTGTACACTGCTGTAGTGTGTTCATGGTTCCTGTTGACACTCCTATTCTACATTTGGGTCCCTTAGGTACAAACCACTGCAGAGGAATAGGAGGAGGCTAGCACCCGTGTACAGACCCCTTGTGGACTTGGCTACAGCTGACCAGCATATTATACTCACACATCATCTGGACAGGGCCACAATCACAGAGCTTTGTGCACAATTGGAACCTGATCTGATATCTGCTATCCGTAGCACCACAGCAATCTCCCCTCTTGTGCAGGTGCTCTCTGTGCTCCATTTCCTGACAACATGCTCTTTCCAGGTGACAGTGGGCTTAGCTGCAGGGATGTCACAGCCAACGTTCTCTTTTGTGCTTGTAAGGGTTTTGTTTCCCTTGCTCAAACACATGTGCAGGTGTGTTGCATTCCCCCAGGTAGATTATTTACCCACTGTGAAGGCTGGATTATATGCTCTGGGACATATACCTCATGTTATTGGGGCCATCAACGGGACCCATATTGCCTTAATTCCGCCCCAGGCCAATGAACATGTGTACAGGATTCGGAAGACTTTCCACTCACTCAATGTCCAGATGATGTTCCTGGCTGACCAGTATATCTCTCACGTCACTGCCAAGTATCAAGGGTTGGTGCATGATGCCTTTGTCCTGAGGAATAGCAGTGTCCCACAGCTGATAGCGCAACTACAGAGGCACAGAGTGTGGCTAATAGGTGAACCTGTGTCCCAACCCACTGTTTGTGAGTGTATGACTTCAGGAGTCATGGCCCATGCCGTTGTGCAAGGCTAATGTGTGTCCCTTACTTCTTGCAGGTGATTCCGGCTACTCAAACATGTCCCGGCTCATGTCCCGTTAGGAATCCGAGAATAGTGGCTGAAAATAGGTACAATGGTGCCCATGGGTGTAACAGGAGGATTGTAGAAAGGACCTTTGGTCTCCGGGAGGCTAGGTTCAGGTGCCTCCATTTGACAGGTGGATCCCTATGCTACTCCCCTGAGAAGGTCTGCAGAATCATTGTTGCACAATTTGGCTCTCAGGCAGCATGTACCCTATCTGCAGGAGGAGGAGGGTGACAATGCAGCTGTGGCAGCAGTGGACACTGATGACAGTAACAGGTCACATTTGATCCAGCAGTCCTTCCAATGACCCTCAGGTAAGACTGTTGAACTAAGCAATACTACAATTTAGTATTGTACTCTGTGACTGCAGCATGATCCCAGTCATTCCCTTTGCACCCAACCTGACGGTCACCTATATATTCTTTTATTGCAGATGTTGGTGGTGTTCCAACAGAGTACTGCTGTGATGTGTACAGACTGCTGAGACACATTTGTTGGATGGGTCAACATGCAACTGGACACTTACACAGGATTATGCCGATCATTACAGTTCTATACATTGCACATTACCTGTAGATCAAATATTATTAATCAAGTTGTGTCCAAGGGTGTTTATTGATAATTGTTCTACAATGGGAAGTGCAATAGAGTGGGGTGATGGTTGGGAATAGTCCAGGGTAGTGGTCCAGTCTGTTTGTAGCACAGGTCCAGTGTCCAAGGGGCCATAGGAAGGTGAGCAATGGCAGTTCAATGTGGACAAGGTGACACAGTGGCACACAAGGGGGGACATTCAGGAGGGGCTAATTTCCTTGCAGTGGTCTTGGTCTTGCCAAGATTCTCTGGTGTCTGTCTGGGTCACAGGGAACGTTTGTGGGTGGTTCACCTTCTGCAGGGAGTAGGGTGCCTGTGACCTGTAGGGCCTCCTGTCCACGAGCTTCAGCAGATGTGTAAGGCTAGTCAGTTGACTAGTTGGTGGAAGGGTCCCGCTGGTGTGATGTGTACTCCCTCATGATGTTGGCCATATCACCCAGCACCTCTGCTATGGAGACCATGGTGGTGTTGAGGGCCTGCAATTTCTTTCTTGATCTCCTGGTGGTGTTCCTCCTGAAGCCTCTGGTTCTCCTGCATGATGTCTATCACCCAACCCATCTTATCTTGGGAATTTTGGTAAGCCCCAGGTCATTAGTCCTCTTCCTGATGTCGTCCCTTGTTTGTGGATGCTGTCCGATAGCGTTCACCCTGTCCATGATCCTTTGCCATAGTTCCATCTTCCTGGCAATGGAGATCTTCTGGATCTGTGCTCCAAACAACTGGGGCTCTTCCCTGACTAGTTCCTCAAACTTGACCCACAACTCCTCATCAGTGAAACGGGGGTACCTTTGTGGAGACATGGGCGTTGTGTGGTATGTGTTGTGCAGAGGGTGTTGAGTATTGTGGTGGGATGTGTGGTGTGTGACGGTTGAATAGGTGGTTGTGGTGTGTGTGTAGATGACTCTGTGATTTGTGTGGCTAGCTATTGCAGTCTTTTTATGTTAGCAAAAGATTGTGGGTGATGTGGGTGTGTTTTATATTGTTTTATAGTGCTGTTGGTGGGTGTGTGGGATATATGTAATTGTGGCAGGTCTGGGTTTTGTGTACTGGCCAATGTTGTCTTGTTTTGTCTTTTGTGGCCTTATCCACCACAGTGGTATTCACCGCCAATGGTTTACCATCATTGAATGTCCACTGTGGTGATTGGAGGGTCATTATTTGGAGGGTGTAGTGTTGGTGGTGTATTGGTATGGGTGGTAGTTCTGACAGTTTATCATGTTCAGTTGGTCTGGTGGATTTATGGTTGTGGCTATTTCTGTCAAATTTGTATGTCTGTGTCATTATGTGGCGGACGGATGTCCACCTCCATGGTGGTATGCTGGCGGCACAAAGCACAGCACTAATCGTTATTTACCGCCAAGGTCATTATGAGGGCCATTGTGCCCTCTACTACTTTTTAATAGCATTGATTATGATACAAGTTACTAATTGCAAACTTTAAAAGCAAGTAGAAATGAGAATCAGTACCATTGGACATTAGTCTGACTTACGACACTCACTCTGGCTCTCGTGGGCAATCACAATCAAGGTGGTCATTGTATAGTATAGATACGTTCCCTAAAACACTTCAAAACCTTGGCAAGCCTTTTTCATTTTGACACACAAGGTATGGGGCTTATAATGTACTTGTCAATTGGCGAACAGAACATCTACCACTGACTGACAGTGGATAAAGGTCTCGAGCAGGCCATAAGACAGTCCATGATTTCCTCATGTAGAGGAACTAAAATGTATGTGGCTACCTGTCTAGCAGAGTAGTGACCCATGGAAGGTAGGTATCCATGCACAGCCATTGAAAAGTTTGCCTAAAGGCAGCTCCACCTCAGTAAATTTCCCAGTACTTCACTTTTGTATGATATAACATAAGCAAGTATGAAAACAGGGCTGGCTGAGATAGGCACTGGGGACAACTCTCCTGCCTCTTTCCCTGCTTAGAGCAGACTTTACAATGACAACATGGTTGAGCCTTTTTATGTGTTTTAGGAATGCATTCAGCAAAGTGTTGCTCCTGAAGCCTTGCCGTGTCCCCCAGAAAATATGAAGTGGAGGCTGCTGCTCTGTAGCAGTAAGATGTTCAAAGATTTACATTTGATAGTCAAGAAAAGACATGCGTCTTCCTGCGGTTGTTTGACGATAAGCAATATATTCATTGTACGTTGCCATCTGTATCAGGGATGTAAACAGTTTCTTGTGCAAGTTTTACCACTCACATTGTATGGCTGAAGAACCCAGTCATTCTTTTCCACTCCGGCCATGTACCTGTTGTAATCAAGTAGGTGGGCTTGTGGACTTCATCCATCTTATCCCAAACCATGATGGGAGAAGTGCTCTCATCATGAATTTTAGTGAGGTCATACACATCACAGCCATCCAAGAACTTGACTGCGAGCAGTTCATTGCTCGAATCCTTTGTGGCAAAAAATGAACTGTACCACAGGCCACAGTGCCAGCTTTGTACAGCTCACTGAACAGCTCTACTCCATACAGAAATTGTCCGCATAAAGGTTGTAACCTTTGTGATGGTGTGACTAGAAAACCTTGCACACAATATTTCCTGTGACTCCAAGTGTGGGAGGCAATCTACAGGGTATAGAAAGGAGTCTTTCCCTGCACACACTCTCAAGCTGTACACATAGCCAGTACAACTCTCACACACAGCATGTATATCTTGATGCCATAGCAAGCTCTTTTGCTCGCAGTGTTCTGCCTGAGCAGTAGCTGCTCTTTGTACAGGATCAAGGACTCATCAATGTCCTTGATCCTGTCCAGGAGTATACTTTCCAGGAGTATACATCTCTGGAAACCTGGCAGACAAATGTTCCACAACTGTCCGAATTATGTACAAGCTGTCATGGTCTGAATGGTCCTGGAGCACTGCATCACAATTGTCATTGAAATACAGCATGTACAGCATGTACTGCATTACCAAAAAACGATCTCTGCTCATGTGTAGTGCGAACATTGGGGCTTACCCAAACAGCACAATTAGGCCAGTAGCACTGCAAGATTAGATTCTGCAGTAACTTCATTTTGGTCATGAGGCCCAAAAATATCTTCAATTCCTCAAGTGAAATCAGGACCCAATGGTGTGCACTAGAATGAGGCCCTAGAGTGCCTCCATGCTCCTTCAGGAATGGTTCGGCTCACAAATTTATTTGCTGCACAGTTTACTCAAGGAAGTAAACATCCAAAAACAGATGAACACAGTCAACTGGCAAAAACTTGGCCGCATCGACTTTACATCCAACATCACCACTAAAAGGTGGAATTTGGGGCTGAACTAAATTGGGGTCTGCCAAGAGAGCACTGCCTCTCGATGCCCCCGCACATGTCTGTTCTCTGAGTTGGTCTAACCTGCTATGGTCACCACACTGCACAGACTGTGCTTGTGAAGAGACAGCACGACTGCCATTGTTGTGTCCCTCAGAATCACTATAAAATGAGTCTTCGGATGGGACTCCACCAACTGAAAAATCACTTCTAGTTTCTGCTCCATTTTCTTCTCTGTCAGTCTCTGATCCTGCCTCAAAGCTTTCCTTCATAACCCAAATTAGGGCTTGGGTTGCTGTCATCCATCAAGTCGCCATCTTTGCTACTGTTTAAAACCATCCTTCTAGAGCACTATCTTACGTAGAAGGCAGATTTGTTGTTCTAAAACAGATGGTAGGTGTGTACATGAGACATGTGTTCAACAGTAAATAAAGTCACCTTATTTAATCTTCTTTCCTGGATCTGCAGATTCTCCAAATGCATGAAAAAAGAAAGACAAAAAAGACACTATTACTTCACCTTGCCACATACTCAGCATCACAGCATGATTTTGACGTTGTTTACATAAACCCTAATTGTTGGAGAACTGCTGGATTTTTACCAGCATAAAAGTAATTCCCCAAAACTACAAACCTACCTTTGATCTCAATAGCACACAATCACATAGTAGCCTCTGTAATGTTATGCCCAGCCATGCTCCTTGTGAAACTCACAGTGTTGTCACTAGGGTCAATGGAATTCTGCAGCAGGAAAACACCATATCATGCAAAAGGCTTGACTAAACTATTCAGCATGTAAAGGTATATTACCACACATTGAAACACTGTTTTTATAGTATGACATAATTATTTTATGATTTGCAAACATGATAAACTGTCAGGGGAGCATTTCACCTCATTAGTACTGGTTTATCAAGCAAATATGGAAATAACCACCTGAAACAATGAATAAACCTGTGCACAGTTCCTTCTTCTGCGTGCAAACATGTTGCCACATTCATTAGTATATACTGTAAATGCCACATAAATCTTCCACTGCATAATCTGCAGGTGGCTCATTAGAGAGGAAGAAGGTGAAAGGAAGTTCAAAACCAGCAGGGTGAGGTAGGTGTGTAGTAAAAACCCCTATAACGACAATACAAAGGGGTACCCAAGAAGATTCCATAAGGAAATATAGGAATAATAAGGAAACAATGGAAGACACAGGGGACAGCCCTTTTTAGCCAAAGATTCTGGGGTCAGGTCTTATAGTAATTCAAAGAGACAAGCATAAAAGGGAAATGCCAGGTAAGCAAGGTCGGCCCGACCAAAATAGAGCAACTGGTAAATTGGAAGACAAATTAAGGGAAGGAGGGGCCTCAGATAGTACACATCAACTAGATGGAAAGGATGAAAAGAATGCACGGGTATACCTTGAGCCTCTGCATAGAGAGAAAAAAGTGAAAAAGTAAGGAAACTAGTTCCTTTAAATCATTCGCAGTTGGTGCTTTCATTGTCGAAATGCCCAAGCCTAAAGGCAACATCATCAAATGATTTGAGGCTCGTGGGGTTTACTAATGACACACAATACAATGAGGTAACAAAAATACAATTGTACTCAGCAATGGTAAAGCAAACATTAGAGAATGTGGAAGCTTGGTTGCTAAGGAAGGGGATTAGATTGGTAGCAGGGAGAGAGATCCCTGTAATGGGAAGATCATTGAGCCCTTTCCTTAGGCAATATGCAGACCTAGGTTTAGGGCAAATCATCTTCGATACACAAGGGATTGGGATTAAGTGGTTTGTAGAGAATAACGAGATGCGAGTGTTAGAAGTTACAATCTCACGTCAAAGGCCAAAACAACGTATGGAGGCTAGTAGTAGAAATAACTGGGCATCAGGGCAGGTGGTATTAGATGAAAATATGGACTACTCGTTGAGAGATATTAACTAAGATGCTGTTGGGTCACACAGTCTAGGAATCTTATCATAGAACATATTGGGTTTTGTAAGGATATCAAGGGAAGATGTGCTTAAATAGAAATTGGAAAATTATTGGATCCTATGTTTTCAAGAAACATGTCTGTGCAACAAACCTCCTGTTTTAGATTGATTTTTACAGGTGAATAAATGTACCAAGAAAAAAAGGTGGGGCCACCCATCGGAGGACTACTAACTCCCATATCTACAAAGGTTGCAAAAAAAGATAATAAGGATGAAAGTAAATAGTTATTCGACTGTGGCATGTAGAGTAATCCTTATGTGACAAACCCAGGGTGTGGGTGAAAGACTATAATTAATGTATATAACAATATGGGTAATACGGAGGAGTATGGAAGTGAGATAAGTAGGTTTAAGGAAGATGTAGAATGGATTTGTGCAAACATCCAGAAGGACATGATCGTGCTGATGGGTGATTTGGACCATAGATTAAATCTGGAGAACACAGACCCCCAGTTTAAAAAAGCAGAAGAACTTATAATATCAACTCTGCCAGCTTTCCTACATATATAATAGCAAAACAGGATGTGACCCTGGGGATTCATGTGGAGTCATTGGGGATGTTTTGTTTAAATGGGCATTTTAGAAATGAGGTCTCTGGTTGGCATTCAGTTTGCACTCTGTCCAAGAAGGGACCCTCACTTTAATCAGGCTAAAGTAGATACATATTCTGATAACCCCTTTCCACCCTCTTGGTATCTTGGTACAAGCATTCAAGCTTATCCCAAAGGCAATGTGGAAAGTATTTGTACCAACACACGCTAATACAGTAAAAACACTATAAAATGGGCACCACACCAGTTTATATAGCCAATAGTTATCTAAATTAAACAAGACCAAAACAACAAAAATTCAACATACACAAGTAACGTTGTAATTTTTAAAAATAATACAATCTCACTCCTGAGGAAACAAAGGAAATTCGATTCACAAAGTACCTGGTTTGTGTTAAAAATAAAGCTGCGCGAGCGTGCACTGGAAAAGTCAGCAATGTGTTGTTTCCTTACTCGCAAGTGAGGCCATGCATCGTTTCTTCTCCGGTCAGGTAGGCGACGCATAATTTTTCTCTCCCTCAAGAGAGCAATGAGTCGGTTTCTGGACGGGCTCCTCGGATCTGCACAGGTTCACGTTGGTTTTAACTCCCATTGATGTTGCGTGCAAAATCTGGCCGCACGATGATGAGAATCCATGGTGTGTGGGTTTTGCATACTTTTCAGCAGCTGCACGTGGGTGTTGCGTCGTTTCTCCAGCCATGATGCAGGTGATGCATTGATTTCAAAGCCACAATGCAGGTGGTGTGTCAATTTTTCACCTGAGATGCAGGTTGTGCATCATTTTTACAGCCGCATTGCAGGTGGTGCATCAAAATGTTCCCTGCACAGCTCATGTGCATGGATTTCCAGCTCTTGGCAGAGCAGGCGTCTCAGCAGAGAGTCCAAGTGCAGGCAGAGGAAGTCTTTGATGGCTCTGAGACTTCAAAACAGGAGGCAAGCTCAATTAAAACCCTTGGAGACACTTTGCAAGCAGGAATTTACCACAAACTCCAGTCTTTGTCCTCTTTCAGGCAGAAGCAGCAACTGCAGGCCAACCCAGCAAAGCATGGTCACAGGCAGTCCTCCTACAGCTTTTCAGCTCTTCTCCTTGGCAGAGGTTCATCTTGTGTCCAGAAGTAATCTGAAAATCTGGGGATTTGGGTCCACTACCTATTCCCCTTTCTGCCTTTGAAGTAGGCAAACTTCAAAGGAAAGTCTCTGTTGTCCACAAGATTCTGCCTGGCCCAGGTCTGGCTCTAGACTCCAGGGGTTTGGAGACTCCATTGCATGAGGGCAGGCACAGTCTTTTCAGGTGTAAGTGACCACTACTCACACCACTCTAGCCCAGATGGCCCATCAGGATATGCAGGCTACACCTCAGCTCCCTTTGTGTCACTGTCTAGTGGAGATTTACAATCAGACTAACTGTCATTCTGACCCAGACAGGAAATACAGAAGCAGGCTGAGTCACAGAATGATTGAAGCATGAAAATGCCCACTTTCTAAAAGTGCCATTTTCAAACTGACAATTAAAAAAAAAAAACCTTTACCAAAAGTTGTATTTACAAGTTGTGAGATCAGAGACAACAGACTCCATATCTCTATCTGCTTCCAAAGGGAAACTGCACTTAAATGTTATTTAAAGACAGCCCCCATGTTACCCTATGAGAGAGATAGGCCTTGTAACAGTGAAGACCAAATTTGGCAGTATTTCACTGTTCGGACATGTAAAACACATCAGTACATGTCCCACCTTTAACATAGACTACACCCTGCCCCTGGGGCTGCCTACGGCCTACTTTAGAGGTGCCTTACATGTACAAAAAGGGACGGTTTGGGCCTGGCAAGTGGGGACACTTGCCAGGTCGAATTGGCAGTTTAAAACTGTACACCCAGACACTTCAGTGGCAGGTCTGAGCCATGTTTACAGGGCTACTCATGTGGGTGGCACAATCAGTGCTGCAGGCCCACTAGTAGCATTTGATGTACAGGACCTGGACACCTCTAATGAACTTTACTAGGAACTTAATAGTAAATCAAATATGCCACCCATGGAAAAGCCAATTGCACATACAATTTACACAGGGAGCACGTGCAGTTTAGCACTGGTCAGCAGTGGTAAAGTGCCCAGAGTAACAACACCAGCAAAAACAGAGTCCAGCACACAGTCAAAACATGAGAAGCAGATGCAAAAAAAGATAGGGGTGACCACGCAAAGAATGCCAGGTCTCACCGGGCATATGGAACAAGACTGCCCGGCCAGACAGATGTTTAAGTATGGACTACAGATATGCATAATAGACTATATCTTACTGCATGGCTGGTTCTTTGTTAGGGTTTAAAGGTTCAAGGTAATACAGTAAGAAGGAAACAATCCCTACCTCTTGCATTTGGAAATTGGAACTGGTGTAAACATAGACAGAAAAGTGGTCTTCCCAGTAGAGGGTGATTACCTAAAACAGTTAACTACTAGGATTTCAGAAGAACACTTAGAAGAACTGGTGAACTTTCAGCAGAGTAAAGTTATAGTGTAAATATTGGTCAACAGTGTGGACTGGTATGACAAAATCATTTTCTAAGTGGTTCAGTGCCTAAAAGTGGAGTTAAAACGTAAAATGGGTAAGAAGAAACAGGCCCAGAAAGAAGCAAGGACAGGGATGGCTTGGTTTGATAAAGACTGTGGAGATTTAAAAAGGCATATAAGGGAAGAAAGGAGGAAAGTTAATGGAAAATATGATCACAAGAGGCATATAAAACACTAGAACTCAAACAGAAAATATTAGAAATGAATACATTATAAGAAAAGGACCGATAAGGAGGGCTATCGGAAAAATATATTCCGATCTGTTGAAACTAAGAATACAAAAAAGGTTCTGGCAGCCTGTGCAGCAAGGTAGTGGGAAGAAGCAGAACACCATAAGATGTATAGTAGGAGAAGAAGCATGGGTCAGTGTTAGGGTTTGTGCACAGCAAAGAGCATGTCCCCTCTCACTGCACTAGTGGGTTCTGTAATAGCTCCCTTTTAAACTTACTATTGAAAGCCTTTCTTGTTATCTCACCTCCCCCCCCCCCCAGGCTTCTGTGTATGTTGTTTAATGTGCTGTTTTGTTTACACATTGGGCCTTGCTTTTACCAAGGCTTCTTTAAAACACTCCTCTCTAGGCCATGTGTTAATTTAACTCATTTGCATAATAACTGAAACTCTGCACACCTTTCAAGAACATGTGCAGCATGTGAGGACCACACCCAGCTCTTCAAACCACACCCAGCTCTGCACACCTTTCAAGAACATGTGCAGCATGTGAGGACCACACCCAGCCCTGTCTATAAAAGGCAGCCCCCGAGCCTCACCCAGTGCTTGTGCTCGTCTACCTCCCGCTTACCTGAGGACAGATCCCTCGGCGCTGGCACTCCTGCTCTCTACAGACTTTCATTGGCTTCAATGGGCGCAGCTGCTGGCTCTTGCTTCTTCCGGTTTCTGGTTCCTCCTTGCCTCAGCCTCTCTCCTACAAGCAACCTGCAAAAGAGAAAGAAGACAAGGTTAGACTGATCAGTATCTCTTGCCAGCAACAAGTAAGTGCAAAACTTTTATTACCTGAAAGAACTTTGACAACAATTTCTGGATTCGTGTATAGACAATTTGAAACAAGATACCTTCCACGAACATTGTGATTCAAACTCTTTGTTACAAGAATACTTTGCGGAACTTTGTGAAGCAAACATTTTTTTTTTTTTATGGAACTTTTAAGAATCGAACCGTGGAAACCATTAACAGCAAGACAAACAGTAAATCAAGGACTTGCACAAATTACATGCTGTATTTTGACGTAAAAGTACAGTATTTGTTTTACAAAAGATTCTGGAAATATGGGAAAAGTGAGTCTGCTATTGGGAATTTAGGCTTTAGTTATATTAAGATGAATGTTTGATATTGGTAATTCTGATAACGGTATTTGTTTAATGTTTTAGAAGCTTTAGAGTAATAGAAAGCACATCCCAGAGCAGTAACACATTCCAAACCTGGAAACTAGAGACCAGGATCCAAGAGGTACTTTTAGAAGAACATTTCTAATAAATAAAGGGATAGTCAGGAACCCAGTTAGGAATAGGTTGTACTTATCTGTTCTTTGTTTATGTTTCATTAGGCACCAGTTTCTACAGAAGTCAGAGAGGGCCGCAGATTTGTGCAGCACTTCAACAGTGGAAACGCAAGAACGGTGTTGTCTCTTTATTTTATTTTATCCACTTCCCCCCTTCCCTTGAGCTTCTGTTCTTAGTGCACTGTTTTAAAAACTAGTGTGCTGGAACAAGCAGTTTCAGGGTGGGGTCGGATTGTCTTCAACCTCCATCAGAACTGAACAAGGACTCAGGTGAGCTGGGCTTTGACAGTCAGATATATGAAAGAATTATATGGAACAGGCAGAGGAGGGTAGGTCACATTGGTCTGATTTAGAAGAGGAGTTCAAAGACCAATTTTCCTAAAACAATATTAAAGACACTAGAGGGGAGCTGAAATTAGCTAGGGCAGCGGGTCCAGACAATCTTCCAGCCATTATTATCAAAAGCTGAATTGACTGGTGGGTGAAATTCTTCCAATGCACCTTTCTGACATTCGTGTCTACTGTAAGGTTCCCTGAAACGTGAAGTGGCTCAATCATTGGAGCTATACATGAGAGAAATGGTATGAAAAATCCCCAAAATTAGAGGCTGATTAACTTCCTCAATGTGGGCAAAAAGTTGTTTGAAAAGATCATATTAGGAAGCCTTAAAGAGTGGATAGGTCTCTATAAGAGTGTTCCATTTGAACAGGGTGGGGGGGCTTAAGGAAGGTCATTCATTGACTGACCACTTCTTCAGCTTGTGATCTTGCGCAAGAAAGGCAGTGGAGCAAAGGGACAATTTGTTTTGCTGCTTTGTTGATATCCACGCAGTCTATAATTGTACCAATGAGGCTGCTGGATTTGGGCAGCAGCATCACCTGAATTGTGGGGAACTGAGTTTGTACTCACACCATGTGACAACAGTCACCCTAATCCATTTCCAGCCAACTAGGAGCTCCTCACCCATGCCCAAGAGCTGGGATGATTTGTGGCAGCCGGGCCCTTGACATTGTGACCTCTCAGGGAAATCATGATGGATCAGATCTTATCCTTTTCTCCCAGTTACATTCTTCTCACACACGTAAAGACAAACAGAAGCAGAAAATGGTTCAATAAGTTTTCAATCAGCGACGTTATGGATGAAACGGTATGGCCTGCAATAATTAGGATGATAAAACTTACTAAAACAGAATGGTGACAAGAAAAGTGAAACCCACGAAAGTCCTACTATACTGTCACTAAACGTGATGTATGATTCCTACATATGCCACTAATGTTCTATTTTAGAGCACAGAATGATAAACCCTAATCTTCCCTTCAGGACCCCCCGGGAAGACACCACACCCATACCTGAGTATGGCAGTAGTAAAGAAGCCTGTCGTATACTGAGACACCTTCCCCGTATAGGCCAGGGAACCGGCAATCGCAGCAACCAACTGTAGTGAAGTCAAACAGCATGCCGTGGCAGTCATCTGGCTGGACCATCCCTTTATCATACAGGAAGCAGAGAGATGTTTTATATTAAAACAGCTAGGGCCAGATTTACAAGGCCGTAGAGTCTCTTAGCATCACTAGATTCCTTTTTTTTATGGTAATGTGGCGTTAAGGAGGCCATTCTGCACCACTTTGTAACCCCTTGCTCCACATTATACCTACGCCAAGTATAATGTATGCCAGGGGGTAATTCCCACGCAGGAGGGCTGCAACAAATGGTGCAGTGAAATCTACAGGAATTCACTGCAACATTTTTCCATAATTTTTAACACTTTCCTGGGGCAGGCATTAAAGTGACAGGCCTATAGTAGCCTATGGGCCTTCCTAGTGCTTTCCTGCACTAGCACCATCATTTATGGTGCTAATCCAGCAAAGCACCACAATAGCATCATGAATTCTGGCGCTAGAAAAGTGGTGCATCAGGACTGATGCGTACTTTCTTGTCGATCTGGCCCTTGGTGTTCAAGAGAAAAGGGTCCCCGTGTAAAAATATGTATGTTTCTGTGAAGTTCCACTTTGTGCTGGCAACCCTATCTTGTTGCAGCCTAGAACAAAGCACAGAGTGAAAGAATGTCATGCTAAGAAATGTTAATGCATTCCTAGGTGAAAGAACAGCAAGATAGAGGAAAATAAAACATCACCACAAATTTGATTGTTTCTAAAAGAATAAAATGGAAGCAAATTAAATGCCAAAAGGCACAAGCAGCCTGCCTATTTGCTAAATAAATGTGCCCAAAGAAGACAACTAAAATGGCTTCACTATACCCTTCCCTTGTCACAAGTGGGTAAACAGCCTACTTCCTAAATTAAAAGCAACTAAAATACATCAAAAATGTCAATTGCAACAAGTCAAAGCATACTTAAGCAGGCAAATTAGAAAAAGGTAAAATCAAAAATTTAACATTTTAGCAAGGGTGTCAATAAAGTTGAATTTTAAAAGTCAGTGTCATTTTGAAAATCTCCAATCACAGCCAGGACAATTGAATCAAGGAAATATTCCACTTCGGTAGGTAGTAATGTGAACAAATCAGTGTCTAGGAAAACCAAAGAGTGCTCATGTTCCAAAGCCTGAGCTCTAGCTGAGGCAGCAGCATTCCGTGTTGTGCCGGATGTTTAAGCAAGAGCCACATGATCCACAAAGGGCAGCTCATAAACGTCTTCCCAGTAGCAAACACAGCCTCAATGGGCATGTCTAGTAATGAGCCCTCAGAGAGAACATCAATAGCATCCAATGAAAGTAAGCGCTGCGTAGAAAGACACATTTCCAGTGCATATTCAAAAACAGCACCAGAGGCACCGAAACATGAGCTGCACACAAGCCAAAACTGGTCTAAATGACAGAGACCACTTACACTCCAGTTCTTCCAGGAGTGGTGCTCCGAAATAATGCATCATACATTCACAACACAGTTGTGCTGGTAGAAGCACCATCAGTCCTCCTTGTTGGGATGGGACTGCCATTGTGGAAAAAAACAGCAGGATGCCACCTATTATAGCCAAAGTAATTGGAAATCCCTTGAAAATACCCAAACATATTGAGTGTATGGCTGAAGGTATTATATCAAATATAGAGGAGAAGATGATGACGTAACCAGAACCACCAGCCTTAGAGAGATGTACAATCCCTGTAGTACTAGACGTGTTAAAAATGTGTCTCATGAGTTCACCGTAGTGTCTGGGAAAGTTTGTATTTAAAAGGGACTGTATCTCTGCAGATGACTTCGCTACTTGGAGCTCAGAGGTCGCGTGCAGATGTCAGTGACACATGTTTTTGGAACAATAGAGCTTTCAGTCTGCTTAACTTGTAAAAATTCACATTTAAAGTAGCAATATGAGGCCAAACATCTGCAACTTTTTTATGTTGCCTGGGGGGGAAGTAAGTTACCATAGCAAGTGACAAGTGGAAAAATGTTGAGTAAATTGAAAATCCTGAACAACCATTTAACTATTATACAGAGACTGCATTCACAAAATTGGGACCAGGTATAATTGATGTTGATGCCAGATTGACTCGTAAAATTCCACCATCAATGGCCTACCCCAACGATGTGTTCTGACTCCTTGCTCTTCTCGCTATTTATCACCGACCTACCAGCAGTATAAGCTGAAGCAAAGGGCTGCAGCCCAAAAGTGAATGGCACTTATATAGCTTGCCTCATATATGCAGATGATTTGGTCATAATGGATATGACAGCAAGAGGCCTCCCAAATAAATTATATATTTTCATAGAATATTGTAATAAGAAAAAGTTTGTGATCCATACAGAGAAGACCAAGGTGGTGGCATTTCCGAAAAAAAGCAGTAAAAACGGCCTGGTATTTGGAGCAGAGTAAATTAGAAACTGTGAATATAAGTATTTAGGGGTCTGGTTTGAAAAAACTTTGACACAGAAAGAACATAGTGATGCTCTCACACTGAGATCATTAGCATCAATAAATGGCCTAAAAAAGTTTAACAGATATTATGGAGACATGCCCCTATGACCAGTGTTGACTGCCTATGAAGCAATGGTTCACCCGCAATTTAATTATGGTGTCGAATTATTATGCATAATTAGAACATTGGAATGCTGGGGGCTCCATTGAAAACAATGGAGTGCTGCAGGCTTTTACAGGCCGGTAAAAGCCCGCAGTGCCAACATTCCAATGTTCGCTTTGTTCACAGCAACAGCTGTGAACAAAGCCTCACGGAGCCCGAGGGGATTTAAATCCCCTCGGGCTCCGTGAACATTTTTTTTTTAATAGAACATTCTGCCCTGTGTGGCAGAATGTTCTAATAGCCTTAGAACCCGCCGTAGCGGGCTCTACCGGCTATTAAAGTCTTCGGCTCGGGCATTTAACGCGGGGAGCGGGCCTTTAATAGCCGGTAGAGCCGATACGCGGGTTCTAAGGCTATAGTGGGAAATTGGATTGGGAACATAAGGAAAGTAAAAATCTGAAAAGCTTGCTGTTACCGAGGTCGGCAAAGAACCAGGCAATTAGAATTGAAACAGGATTAACATCCTGGAAGTGTTTAGTTTATGCAGAAACTGTAGGATTCTGGCAAAGTCTGGAAATAGAAGAAGAGCAAAAGATCTCACTAATGTGAAAAACTGAGATCTTGTACAGTGAGCTAAAGTGGGCCAAGCCTGCTAAAAGAAATCTGGATGAAATATGCTGGACACTCGGCCTAGATCACCTCAATATTAATCCTCAAATAGGGATCCCAAAGAGTGCGCTCTGTACGTTAATAAGGAAATAAGCCAGAGAGCAGGATAGGCAGTATCGCCACGGGAAAGCCTCCGCTCAATTTATGTTAAAATCCTGGCAGAGGGAAAAATTGCTTCCATATATTAACAATTTACCAAACCCCAGATTAACAGCAGAGATTTCAAAATTAAGAATTAGTTCAAATCATTCTGTACTAGCAGTAATGTGAGGTCATCAATAACGGATAACCAGGGAAAATGGCCTTGTGGGTTGCAGGTAAAGTATGAGCGCCTGCGTATCCTGGTCGACTGTTTGAAGATGCAGACATTCTGTAAAGCAATTTTAAAGCCACTCTTTGTGAAATATGGTATACATGAATGGAAACAAGCAGTATCGTTGCTAACAGAAATGCATTTCTTGGATGTGGCATGTGCCTTAGGAAGATTCGTGCTGGCTGCTAGAAACTTTTAATGAGATTGTTAGATAGAGGGCTTTTAACATGTTTTTATTGGATGTATGAATTTTATGTATATTGTGAAAAGGGATTTTAACTGTTTTTTAAATATGCAGTACGATTAGTTAATATGTAATAGGGTATTTATATATGTGGTTTTATGACGTTTTAAGACTAAGGTCAAAATAAATGTATTTTTTATTAATCCATTGATTGAATGCATTTTTTTAAAATCTCATTTCCAATCCTCTGGTGGCTACAACCACCCACAGGGGAAAAAACACACCAAATTATAAAAAAATAATGCCCCTGGGGTAGGGGCCTGCCGATGCCGTGAGGACCAACTCCCATCATACATCCCTGGTGTCTAGTGAGGTTTCCTGGCTGTGGTCATGGCACAGCCACGTCTCCCCAGCTACAAAAAAGGAATCATCTGCTGCTTTGTACCAGAGGATCCTTTTGAGCTCTCCACAGTGTCAGCCAATGGACAACAGATGCACTGGGGAGGGAGTGTGTGTGTTGGCTACTGGAAGACACACACACTTATGGGTTTAATAAAAACAACTCGATTAATATCAAGTGATAATACCAACACCAACAACAAAACAACAATAATAATAACAAAAGTGAATATACCAACAATAATATTAATAATAATAATAATAATAATAATAATATTAAGTGAGAGGGATGGGTGGATATCTGGCTGTGGATGCAAGTTTGGTTTGGTAACTGTGCAGGTTTTATTAGCAATTATACAGTAATTGCTAATCAAACACTGAATTATGTTGTTGTGATCCTCTGAATATCCAAGGGTACTCAAAGTCTTCTTTTCTTCTCACTTGTTTTCAGGACTCTGTTATAGTTGTTCTGTCTGGGGTTCCTGTCAAAAACCCAAAGTATTTTTCATTTTGCACTGCTAAGTGGCTTTTAACGGGGTTCACCTTCCAATGAATCGTAAGGCTTGTAAGATATTCCATAGGTGTCTCAAACTGTTGTCCCAAGTTGGAGTTGAAATTAATATGTCATCTATATGGAAGGCCGTGTATGAGCTACGGGACTTTAGGACAGTATTCATCATTCTTTGAAAAGTTGCAGATGCCCTGTGCAAACCAAAAGATAATATGGTAAATTAGTATATCTATTCCAGTGTGAAAGGTCTAACGTACTTACGTATTTGGCCTCCCCTAATTTCTCAATCATCGCATCAATGCGCAAAAAGGGGTATGTGTCAAACTTGGATATCTTACTTCCCAAGATTGATACAGAATGAATGGACCCATCAGGTTTTAAGTACTAGAAAGATGGGAGTATTCCATTCACTGATGGAGGGCTTTTTAACTCCTATCTGCAGCGTTTTTGCTACCTCTGCCACTATAGTTGCTCGATGCACCTCAGGGATCCTATATAGTCCAAGGTGTACCTTTTTTCCTGGCTCAGTGATGATAGAGTGGGGGATTATAGTGGTTCTTCATGGTGTGGTGGAGAAGACCTCTGAACTGGGTCCCAAATGTTTCTTCAATTCTTGTCTTAATGGCCGGTTAAGGTCAGGATCAATGCATGGAAGGACCGATTTGTCCTCTTCCAGTCTATTCCCAAGAAGGACTGGGAGAGGTCCTTCCTATTTATTTAGGAAATGTATATGATTATTTTGAGTTTCTCTCCTTTCTTTATTGATTTCCAACCTATAAGTGACAGGACTTACTTGTTCCACTATGGGATAGGAACTTGCCCTTGACACAGGAACTTATGTCAGAAGAAGAAGGTAACGTCATAACCTCTAAGTTTCCTATAGCACAAACCCCTAATTTTACCTTCTTTTATCACATTGCACATTTTACGCTTGTTGAGCCTGCCCCAGGTTTGGTTTTATGATCTCCCTGATCTGATTCAGATGAGGTAGGTTTGCTACATACTCTAGAAGAGGTTTTCTATTGTTTGTTTCTTGTTCCCATTCTTACTGAGCCATATCTAAAAGAGTGCAGTTTTCTGCCCAGTAAGAGTTCAAAAGTCAAAAACCCAGTAGTGATGTGTACATATCATTGTATAGTGAATAGTGCAAAGGTAATATTTATTTCCATTTTCGTGCTTCTCGGTCTAACAGTTTCTTCAGGGTAATCTTCAAAGTGGGATTATTCCTTTCTACAAAGCCCTCTGTCTTGCTGTGATAGGCTGTGGTATGTACCTCCTTGATACATAATTGATGGCATACTTGTTTCATGAGCTTGGAATGAAATGAGTACATTTGTCTCTCAATATATCTTTTGGGAAACCTAGCCTAGAGAACAGGTCAGTCATGGCTTTGGCAACTTGGTTTGTATTGGGCTGCTGGAGGGCAACTGCCTCAGGATATCTGGTAGCATAGTCAACCATTAGAAGGACATAACAGCACCAACTGTGAGAGGTAAATAGTGTCCCAATTAAAACCATCCCTACTCTGGAGAAAGTTTCCTCAATCACAGTTAAGGGGGTTAAGTGGGCCCTCATAGGATTGTACCAGCTATTCTTCTGACAGACTGGACATTCATGACAGTAAATGCCTGGCCAATAAAATCTCTCTAATACAGCCTGTTCTTTTTTCTCAGGACTAAAATGGTCCTCTAATAGATGACCATGAGCCGAATACAGAACCTTGGACCAGATGTAGGAAGTTCCGATTTTGCGAATCGGAAATTGCGTGTCGGTGCGACTCGCAATTTCCGATTTGCAAAATCGGATGCAGAACGCTGTCTGAGACACAGTCTGCGATTCGCTATGGGGTCTCAAAGACCCACCTCATTAATATTAATGAGGTGGGTCGCATTTTGCGACCCCATAGCGAGTCCCTGCACTCACAGGGATGGTGGCCTGCTGAAGACAGCAGACCTCCATGTCTGTGATTGCTTTTTAAATAAAGCAGTTTTCTTTTTTTATTTTGCAGCCCGTTTTCCTTAAAGGAAAACAAGTTGCAAAATAAAAAAAAATAACGAAACCATTTGGTTTTGTTTTTTCAGAGTAGGCAGTGGTCCATTGGACCACTGCCGCTCTGAAAAAACATTTTGGGCAACATTCACAAAGGGGAAGGGGTCCCCTGGGGACCCCTTCCCTTTTGCAAATGGGTTACCACCAGTGTGACACTGGTGGTAACTGCAAATTGCTTTGCGACCGCATTCACAGTCACAAAGCAATTTAGCATTGCGATGTGAGTTGCAAATAGGAATGGGACACCCCTTCCTATTTGCGAGTCGCATTCACAATTTGCGAGTCGGTGAATGAGCATCGCGATAAGCATTTTGCATGGCGTAAACTGCAATTTTCGCAGTTTGCACCATGCAAAATGCTTCCTACATCTGGCCCCTTATCTCTAAAAGGAGCAGGTATGACTGACTGGTTAAGTGTTGCCCCCCAACATAACATCCCTTTCTGAAGAAAGAATTGTGGATCTAATATTTCAGGATCTTCTTCTTCTTTAGCTTCCTTCCAAGCTTTGCAGAGGAAAGGATCATCTCTCTGGCCGACCCTGAAGTTCCCATCAGGCCTCCAAACAAAATCTTCAGTATAAGTTGGTAGGGATAGGTTTTCCATTCACCTTCATTAGGCAGTGATAGGTTCTTCCAAAGTTGAATAGTAGAAAGGTGGTACATCCATGGGTTCCACCTTTGGGGACAGTGTTTGGCTATATGTCCCATAACCCTGCATTGAAAACATTGAGACCCAGATATTAGAGAATGGGGACTGGGTCTGGGCATGAGGGGTACTACCTCAGGTTTCTTCAGAACAGGGTTAAGTTCATAAGGTATCACAGGTGCAGGACTCCCATGGTACCAGCTGCCTTCTTCCTGCCCCTTTTGGTACTTTTAGGCCTGGGTATAGGCCCTGGATATTTCCACTGTACATTCCAAGGTTAATTGGCTATGTTCCTTCACCCATTTCTACACAGGGGGTGTAAGGACATCAGGAATTGTTCCAAATATATTTTCTCAAGGATTTCTTTTTGTGTGGCTGATAAGTTACAGCCATTGGTCATTCATATCCTTCACTTGATAATATAGGGTTCGGGGTGTTTCATGTGTTCCTTCTTTGATCTGCTGCAACTGGACTTGATAGGTTTCATCATCAACCCCTGGTCTCTCAAATATACTCTTCTTAATGTTCTCATAGGATGCCATTCCCTGCGGATTGACTACTTGGTAGGATGTCCGTGAAACCCCAGTCAGTAGAGGGTCTAACTATTTCCCCCATCGATCTCTGGGGCAGGCAGCTGCTTGTGTCAGGTGCTCAAAGTTATTAAAGAAGAAATCTGGGTACTCTCCTCCCACATATTTCCTCAAGACAACTGATGGCAGAGTGGTATGGCCTCTTTGTTGGTCTAAAAGGTTGACCATTTGTCCGATGGCAGCATGATGGGTCTATGCCACCTTATCTACATTTTCTGCCTGGGTGGTAATAGCTTTCTGGAAGGTTTCCCTTTATTCAGCGGCAGTATGGATCCATTTTTCCATGACCTTCTGTAGTATTCATTGGCTCTCCACCAGGAGATTCACGAAGGCCTCCATAGCCCCTGATATCACTTCTGACACAGATGGGTGGATAAATGGCAAGTTTGATTTGCTAATTGTGCAGGTTTTGTTAGCAATTATACAGTATGAAATCAAACTCTGGATGATGTAGTTGTGATATTCTGAATATTCAAGGTTGCTTCAAGTCTTCTTTTCTTCTCATTTGTTTGCAGGAATTCACCAGGATCCTAAAAAACTGGATAAGGTTGCGTTAAGTATATTGTTTGTACATTGATATGTGAGCACCCTTCACCAAAACACCAGTGGGGAAAAAACAGGAATAGGTGCACGCAGATTAGAACAATTTACTTTGCTAGAGGTGTGGTAAAAAACTCAAGAACCCTCTTTTTCTGTTTCTAAGCAGTAGTACTGAACTCATGGCATCCATCATTGAGGGTATGGGAGAAAATAGGAAGCATACAGAAAGAGAAAACAAATCAAACAAAAAAGAAGGAGCTTATGGCTTAAACAACCAGAATCTTATAGTGCCTTTGTGGTATAGCGTAGGTCATAGTACCATGTGGGCCCCGTCATGAGCATTCAGGAAATCTGGTAGATTTGCAGAGTTGTCATGTGAGTTAAAGCCTGTAACCTATGTCCATGCCTTTGCAACAGTAAGTCTCTCTCCTTCAAACCTTCAGTGAAAACATTACACCATTTTGCCAGTCTCGCCCTCCCCTCAATTACCTCTCACAGGGTTGCCACAACTCTCCTGAGTTGTGGCCAGCATATAAACCCCACCCGGCCACTTCCACCAACCTTCTACCCAGTCTTCCAATGTGTCTTTAGCATCATTAGGATCTTCGTCCTTTGCTCCTGCCTGGCGGCTCCTGCTTCCCTCGCTAAGATGTTGCTGGACTCCTTCTGCGACATGTGTGGGACATACCTTGACATATGGCTCCTTCTCAGCATTTGGCTTTCTCCAGATGTCCTGCTCGGGAATTTGCAGTGTGCTGTTCTCTGCCTCAGGGAAGGTTTTATTGGACTAACTACACTCCTGGAAAACTGAAAGGGAGAGCCCGTTTTTCTGTTGTGGTGACTCCAGCCCCTTTTCTATCTTACAGTCCATCTTTTCTTTACATTTCAGGTTTTGTCAGCATTCCAGGACTGCACATAGGAATCCACGATCCTGCTCTCAGGTATGTGTGGGTGTTAGACCTGACAGCCTTAGCGTGGTCACTCCTAACTTTTTGCCAGCCTCCCTCCACTTTTTGGACACTGTTTTTGCTGGCTTTTAGACTCTGCGCACTTTATCACTGCTAACAGGTGCTAAAGTGCATATGCTCTCTCCCTTTAAACATGGTAACCTTGGATCATACCTGATTGGGCTATTTAATCTACTTATAAATCCCTAGTAATGTGCACTATATGTGCGTAGGGCCTGTAGATTAAATGCTACTAGTGGGCCTGCAGCACTGGTTGTGCAATCCACTTAAGTAGCCCCTTTACCTTGTCTCAGGCCTGCCATTGCAAGGCCTGTGTGTGCAGTTTCACTGTCACCTCGACTTGGCATTTAAAAGTACTTGCCAAGCCTAAACCTCCCCTTTCTCCACATATAAGTCACCTCTAATGTGTGCCCTAGGTAACCCCTAGAGCAGGGTGCTGTGTGGGTGAAATGCAGGACATGCACCTGTGTAGTTTACATGTCCTGGTAGTGTAAAACTCCTAAATTCGTTTTTGCACTACTGTGAGGCCTGCTCCCTTCATAGGCTAACATTGGGGCTGTCCTCATACAGGTAGTGAAGTGGTAGCTGCTGACCCGAAAGGAGTTGGAAGGTCATATTTAGTATGGCCAGAATGGTAATACCAAATCCTGCTGACTAGTGAAGTTGGATTTAATATTACTATTCTAGAAATGCCACTTTTAGAAAGTGAGCATTTCTTTGCACTTAAATCTTTCTGTGCCTTACAATCCACGTCTGGCTGGGCTTGGTTGACAGCTCCTTGTGCATTCACTCAGACACACCCCAAACACAGGGTACTCAGCCTCACTTGCATACATCTGCATTTTGAATGGGTCTTCCTGGGCTCGGAGGGTGGAGGGCCTGCTCTCACACAAAGGACTGCCACCCCCCCTACTGGGACCCTGGCAGACAGGATTGAACTGAAAGGGGACCTGGTGCACTTCTTAGCCACTCTTTGAAGTCTCCCCCACTTCAAAGGCACATTTGGGTATAAAACAGGGCCTCTGCCCTACCTCATCAGACACTTGCTGGAGAAGAAACCTGAACCGAAACCTGCATCCTGCCAAGAGGAACTGCCTGGCCGCCTAAAGGACTCACCTGACTGCTTTCTACAAAGGACTGCTGCCTTGCTGTTGCCCTGCTGCCTTGCTGAACTCTTGTCTGGCTGTAAAAGTGCTTTACAAGGGCTTGGATAGAGCTTGCCTCCTGTACCTGAAGTCTCAGGACCAAAAAGACTTCTCTTTTTCATTTGGACTCTTCGCGTGCCGAAAATTTCGCTGCACAGCTTGCTCCGCGGCGAGAATATCGCCGCACGCTAACGACGCAACACCTTCAGGGCGACCGGAACTTCGACGCACGGCCTTGCAAGGACAACGCCGCCCAACTTCCAGAGGGGAAATCGACGCGACGCTTGCCGTGAGACCGAGAATTCCACGCACAGCCTCCCGGAACGACGTGCAGCCGGAAAACAAGCCGAAGAATCCACACACAGACCCCGGGACATCTGGTAATCCCGCGACCCACAGAAAGAGACTGTCCGCGCGCCGGAAATGACGCATGACTTCCCCGCGTGAGAAATAACGACGTAAGTCCGTGTGTGCAGGGGAGAAATCGACACACACACCATTTTTCCACGTATCTCTTCTGCGGCCCTTTGCGGAGATTTTCCACTTTAAACCAGGTACTTTGTGCTTGAAAGAGACTTGGGGGGTGATTCCAACATTACAGCGGAGGCCGCCCGCCAATGTTCCCCCGACAAAATACCGCTCCGCGGTCACAAGACCGCTGAGGGTATTTTGAGATTTACCCTGGGCTGGCGGGCGGCCGCCAAAAGGCCGCCCGCCAGCCCAGGGCAAATCTACCTTCCCACGAGGACGCCGGCTCCGAATGGAGCCGGCGTAGTGGGAAGGTGCGACGGGTGCCCCGCGGCACCCCCTACCGCCATCCTGTTCCTGGCGGGAGACCCGCCAGGAACAGGATGGCGGTAGGGGGTGTCAGAATCCCCATGGCGGCGGAGCGCGCTCCGCCGCCATGGAGGATTCTCCCGAGCAGCGGAAAGTCGGCGGGAGACCGCCGACTTTCCGTTTCTGACCGCGGCTGAACCGCCGCGGTCAGAATGCTCGACGGAGCACCGCCAGCCTGTTGGCGGTGCTACCGTGGTCGGTGACCCTGGCGGTCACTGACCGCCAGGGTCAGAATGACCCCCTTTGTTTGCTTTTTAAAGACTTAAGACACTTTATATAACTTTTCAGTGATATCTCTATAATTTCACATTGCATCTTTATTCGTTTTGACCTACAATTATCCTGATAAATATTATATATTTTTCTAAACACTGTGTGGTGTATTTTTGTGGTGCTATATTGTGTTATTGTATGATTTATTGCACAAATACTTTATACATTGCCTTCTAAGTTAAGCCTGACTGCCCGTGCTAAGCTACCAGATGGTGGGCACAGGATAATTTTGGATTGCGTGTGACTTACCCGGACTAGAGTGAGGGTTCTTGCTTGGACAGGGGGTAACCTGACTGCCAACTAAAAACCCCATTTCTAACATTGGTGATCAGCGGTGAGGATAGGACTTGTATTTGTGCAGTGACATACAGTAGCTAAGTATTTCACTACCTACCCACAGTTGAAGGTCAACTTGATTTGTATCTCTTTTTGCAAATTCGTTTTCCTGACAATTTTCAAAAACTAAATCCTCACTCAACATGTCTCTGGCTGGGTCTCAAGTAGGAGATTTGGACCTAGCCCTGTTGGAGACATATACTGTCAAACAGCTAAGAGGGTCTGTAGGGTCTTGAGAGTACCCACCCAAGGGGCCTCCAAAAAGGAGGACTTTCAAGTGGCGCTGAGGGCCTGGGCAGAAGCCCATTTAGAGGAAGATGAGGAGGAAGAGGAGCCAGAAAATGGCCTCTCAGAGGATTTATTGCCATCAGTGGGTAATGTTACCACTGCAATTATGCCCCCTTCCAGACCAGGGAGCAGTGTCTCTGAGCAAAGCCTGACCGCAGAGGAAAGGAGAGAAGAAAGGGAGTTCCAATTGCAAATGGCAAAACTGAAAATTTAAGCCAAACAAGCTGAGGCTGAAAGAGCAGCCAAACAGGTGGAAGCTGAAAGAGCTTTGGCTGAAAAGAAACTATTGTTGGCTCATGAACTGAGTCTCAAGGAGCTGGAGATCAAGGCGAGACAGTCTGAATCCAGCAATAATGGTGGCAGCATACAGACAGGACCTGCTGGAGAAAAGAAGGTTCATATACCCAAAAATGTGGTGCCCAGTTTTGTGGTGGGAGATGACATAGATAAATGGTTAGCTGCTTATGAAGTTGCACTAAGGGCTCATGAGGTTCCTGAAGGGCAATGGGGGTAGCTATATGGGGTTATGTGCCGCCATTGGGGAGGGACACACTTCTCACATTGGATCAACCTGATCAAAACACATACCCACTTCTGAAAGCCACTTTACTTGCCAAGTTTGGGCTGACCCCTGAGGGATACCGTCAGAGGTTCAGGGACAGCACCCAACAAACCACACAAACATGGGTAGATTTCTTTGACTTTTCCAGTAAGGCACTGAATGGATGGGTGCGGGGCAACAAAGTAGATCATTATAAAGGGTTATATGACTTTATTCTGAGAGAGCATATGCTCAATATTACTTTTATAGAGTTGTGCCAGAACTTGGTAGATAGTAAGCTGACTGATCCCAGGAAGCTTGCTAAGGAGGCGGACCTCTGGGTTAGCACCAGAGTGTCCAAAAAGGTACCTGGGGGGACACCCACAAAGGTGGTCAGGGTTCCCAACAGAAGAAAGAGGGGGGAGATAAACTTACAGATAAGGAACTCTCCAAAGGCCCCCAAAAGAACTCCCAGGGAGGGGGTGGCAACCATTCCTTTTCCAGATGTGGGAAAAAGCCAGGGACTTATGATAAATCAGGGAGATCCAACCCCAAATTCTTAGAGTGCTTCCAATATGGTCACTATAAAGGCGACCCCCAGTGCTCCAAGAGGGCACCGTCCACTACTGGACCGACACCTGGGTTGACTAGTGTAGCGCTCGGGGGGAGATGGACCCAGATAGCTTTGGGGAGCAGGTAGAGATTTCCCTAGTGTCCCTGGGAGAAGGAGAAATGGTGCCCAAAGCCCACATGCCCCAAAATACTTCCAAGTACAGGCAGTGGGTCACCATTGATGGGCAAAAGGTGGAGGCTCTGCGTGACACAGGAGTCAGTATGACTACTATCAAGAGTCAGCTGGTGTCAACAGAGCAGATAGTCCCTAATACATTCCACCAGGCCATAGTCGCTGACAATCGTGAGAGTCACCTACCGGTGGCTCTGGTTCCCTTTGAGTGGAGGGGTCTCTGGTACTCTGAAAGTAGCTGTGAGTCCTGCCATGCCTGTAGATTGTCTGTTAGGCAATGATCTTGAGCATACTGCTTGGAAAGAAGTAGAGCTCAGATCTCACCTGGAGATGTTAGGGTTACCTGAGTGGGTCTGCATGACCACACGGTCCATGGCTGACCGAGAGGGAAGTCAAGGGCGTCTGGAGCCTGGAACAATGGCCCAGAGAATTGCCAAGAAGAGGGGCAAGGGGCACGGGAAACCGGTCCCAGAAGTTCCTGCAGTGGTTGACAGGGTTTCTGAGGAGGAGGCTCCCGAGCCAACTGGGGAAGACATTGCCACCCTAGGTGATCTACCTGAGCTTGCTGGCTGGCAAGTTGAGGGTGGACCCACCAGGGAGGAATTCTGCAAGGCGCAGAAAGAATGGCCCACTCTAGAGGGTATGAGGAAGCAAGCCTCAGCCCAGGAAGCAGGTGAAGCCTCTGGCGATCACCACATATATTGGGAGAATTATCTCCTCTACAGTGAGCCTAAGGTTCCGGCCATTGGGGCAGCGCGTGCGCTGGTGGTCCCCCAGAGTTACCGAACCTTCCTACTGGGTCTGGCTCACGACATTCCCCTGGCAGGACATTTGGGGCAAGACAAGACCTTTGCCAGGCTTGTCACCCACTTTTATTGGCCCAGAATAAGGACAAACTCAGATACGTTCTGTAGATCTTGTCCTACCTGCCAGGCCAGTGGTAAAACAGGAAAAAGGGTTAAGACCCCCCCTGATTCCACTTCCTGTCATTGGCACGCCCTTTGAAAGGGTGGGCATCGACGTTGTTGGTCCATTGGACCCCAAAACTGACCCAGGCAACAGGTTCATCCTGGTTTTGGTGGACCATGCCACCCGTTACCCAGAGACAATCCCTCTGAGGACCGTAACTGCACCGGTGGTGACCAGAACTCTGATGGGGATATTTACCCGTGTGGGATTCCCAAAGAAGATAGTGTCTGACAGAGGCACTAACTTCATGTCTGCATACATGAAGTCTGTGTGGGATGCGTGTGGTGTAACCTAAAAGTTCACCACACCCTATCACCCCCAATCTAATGGTCTTGTGGAGAGATTCAACAAGACCTGGAAAGGCATGATTGGTGGCCTCCCTGAGGCCCTGAGGCGTAAGTGGGACGTCCTCTTACCATGCCTTCTCTTTGCTTACAGAGAGGTACCCCAGAAGGAGGTAGGGTTTAGTCCCTTTGAGTTTCTCTATGGGTACCCTGTCAGGGGAGCCTTAAGCATTGTCAAGGAGGGGTTGGAGAAAGCTCCAAAGGCACCCCCTCAGGATGTGGTCAGCTACATGTTGGCCCTCCGCAACCAGATGACCCGCTTCTGGAAAGAGGCCAAAAGTAACCTTGAGGCCAGTCAAGAGGTAATGAAACGCTGGTATGACCAGAAGGCCACCCTGGTAGAGTTTCAACCTGGAGACAAAGTGTGGGTAATGGAGCCAGTAGAGCCTAGAGCTCTCCAGGACCGCTGGTCTGGACCATTTGAAGTAAAGGAGCGGAAAGGGGAGGCCACTTACCTAGTGGACCTCCAAACCCCTAGGAACCCCTTAAGGGTGCTCCATGTCAACCGACAGAAGCCTCATTTTGAGAGGTCTGAAATCATCATGCTTCTGGTCACAGATGAAGGAATGGAAGAGGAGAGTGAACCTCTCCCCGACCTCCTCTCTGCCAAAGAAGGTGATGGGTCAGTGAAAGGTGTCATTCTTTCTGACTCCCTGACTCTAAACCAGAGAGGAGACTGCTATGAGCTGTTGGAGGAGTTCTGCCCCCTGTTCTCCCTTACTCCTGGACTGACCCACCTCTGTGTTCATGACATTGACACAGGTGACAGTCTCCCTGTGAAGAACAAAATTTACAGGTTATCGGATAAGGTGAAGGCCAGCATCAAGGAGGAGGTCTCCAAGATGTTAGCTTTAAGGGTTATCGAGAAATCCAGTAGTCCCTGGGCCAGCCCTGTGGTGTTAGTCCCTAAGTCTACTGCCAAGGTGCGAAGCCAGAACTCCGGTTCTGTATGGACTACCGGGGTCTCAACTCCGTCACACGGACTGATTCTCAACCCATCCCCCGAGCTGATGAGCTCGTTGACAGACTGGGCGCTGCCAAGTTCCTGAGTACGTTTGATCTTACTTCAGGGTACTGGCAGATCACCCTGACTGAGGGGGCTAAAGAGAGATCCGCATTTTCCACCCCTGATGGCCATTACCAGTTCCGGGTGATGCCATTTGGGTTGAAAAATGCCCCCGCTAACTTCCAACGGTTGGTTAACGGGGTCCTAGCTGGCAAGGATGCCTTCTGTGCAGCCTACCTGGACGACATAGCTGTCTACAGTTCCAGCTGGGAGGAACACCTGCTCCACCTCAAGGAGGTGCTTCAGGCCCTGCATCAGGCAGGCCTGACCATCAAGGCTAGAAAATGCCAGATTAGGCAGGGTTCCGTGGTGTACTTGGGACACCTAGTGGGTGGTGGCAAGGTGCAGCCACTCCAGGCCAAGATTGAAACTATCAAGGCCTGGCAACCACCTAGAACACAGACTGAGGTGAGAGCCTTTTTAGGCCTCACAGGATACTACTGCAGATTTGTCAAGGGCTATGGTACCATTGTGTCACCCTTGACAGAACTCACTTCCAAGAAACAACCTAGGTTGGTGAATTGGACAGAGGCTTGTCAGAAAGCCTTTGACTCTCTGAAGGAAGCCATGTGCATGGCCCCCGTGCTCAAGGCCCCTGACTACTCCAAGGAATTTATCGTGCAGACAGACGCTTCAGAGCATGGCATGGGGCGGTCCTAGCACAGCTAAATGAGGAGGGCCTAGACCGACCATTAGTCTTTATTAGCAGAAGGCTATTACCACGGGAACAGAAGTGGAGTGCTATTGAGAGAGAAGCTTTTGCTGTGGTCTGGGCACTGAAGAAGCTGAGGCCATACCTGTTTGGGACTCACTTCCGGGTTCAGACAGACCACAGGCCCCTCAGATGGCTCATGCAGATGTTGGGTGAAAATCCTAAACTCTTGAGGTGGTCCATTTGCCTACACGTGATGGACTTTATGGAGGAGCATCGCCCAAGGGTTGAACACACCAATGCTGATGGTCTCTCCAGATACTTCCGCCTTAGCGATGAGAGCTCCCAGGAGGTCGGGTAGCTCTCCCCACTTTCAGTTGGGGGGGACACATGTTAGACCTGACAGCCTTAGGGTGGTTACCCCTAACTTTTTGTCTGCCTCCCTCCACTTTTTGGACAATGTTTTTGCTGGCTTTTAGACTCTGAGCACTTTATCACTGCTAACCGGTGCTAAAGTGCATATGCACTCTCCCTTTAAACATGGTAACCTTGGATCATACCTGATTGGACTATTTAATCTACTTATAAGTCCTCAGTAATGTGCACTATATGTGCCTTGGGACTGTAGATTAAATGCTACTAGTGGGCCTGCAGCACTGGTTGTGCCACCCACTTAAGTCGCCCCTTTACATTGTCTCAGGCCTGCCATTGCAAAGCCTGTGTGTGCAGTTTCACTGTCACCTCGACTTGGCATTTAAAAGTACTTGCCAAGCCTAAACCTCCCCTTTCTTCACATATAAGTCCCCTCTAATGTGTGCCCTAGGTAACCCCTAGAGCAGGGTGCTGTGTGGGTGAAATGCAGGACATGTACCTGTGTAGTTTACATGTCCTGGTAGTGTAAAACTCCTAAATTCGTTTTTGCACTACTGTGAGGCCTGCTCCCTTCATAGGCTAACATTGGGGCTGCCCTCATACAGTAGTGAAGTGGTAGCTGCTGATCTGAAAGGAGTAGGAAGGTCATATTTAGTATGGCCAGAATGGTAATACCTAATCCTGCTGACTGGTGAAGTTGGATTTAATATTACTATTCTAGAAATGCCACTTTTAGAAAGTGAGCATTTCTTTGCACTTAAATCTTACTGTGCCTTACAATCCACGTCTGGCTGGGCTTGGTTGACAGCTCCTTGTGCATTCACTCAGACACACCCCAAACACAGGGTACTCAGCCTCACTTGCATACATCTGCATTTTGAATGGGTCTTCCTGGGCTGGGAGGGTGGAGGGCCTGCTCTCACACAAAGGACTGCCACACCCCCTACTGGGACCCTGGCAGACAGGATTGAACTGAAAGGGGACCTGGTGCACTTCTTAGCCACTCTTTGAAGTCTCCCCCACTTCAAAGGCACATTTGGGTATAAAACAGGGCCTCTGCCCTACCTCATCAGACACTTGCTGGAGAAGAAAAATGAACCAGAACCTGCATCCTGCCAAGAAGAACTGCCTGGCCGCCTAAAGGACTCACCTGACTGCTTTCTACAAAGGACTGCTGCCTTGCTGTTGCCCTGCTGTCTTTCTGAACTCTTGTCTGGCTGTAAAAGTGCTCTCCAAGGCTTGGATAGAGCTTGCCTCCTGTTCCCTGAAGTCTCAGGACCAAAAAGACTTCTCTTTTTCATTTTGACTCTTCGTGCGGCGAAAATTTCGCCGCACAGCTTGCTCAGCGGCGAAAAAATCACCGCACACCGACGCTGACCGACGCGACACCTTCGGGGCAACCGGAACTTCGACACACAGCCTCGCAAGGACAACGCTGCCCGACTTACAGAGGGGAAATCGACGCGACGCCTGCCGTGAGACTGAGAATTCCACGCACAGCCTCCCGGAACGACGCACAGCCGGAAAACAAGCCAAAGAATCAACGCACAGACCCCGGGACATCTGGTAATCCTGCGACCCACAGAAAGAGACTGTCCGCGCCCGGAAAACGACGCACGACTTCCCCGCGTGAAAAATAACGATGCAAGTCCGTGTGTGCAGGAGAGAAATCGACACACACACCATTTTTCCATGTATCTCTTCTTCTGTGGCCCTTTGCAGAGACTTTCCACTTTAAACCAGGTACTTTGTGCTTGAAAGAGACTTTGTTTGCTTTTTAAAGACTTAAGACACTTTGGGGGTCAATACAACATTGGCGGTATAAGGCGCTTACCGCCGTGCAGAAGACCGCCAATACACCGCCGCCGCCGCCGTAGACCGCCACAGCTATTATGACACACATCACGGAATCCGTCGAAATTCAGACACCCACACAATACCGCCACACCAAAGGTCAGCGATAAACATGCAGAAACACATCGTCCACCTCCACGCCAATAGAAACACGCCCATGCCATTACGACCCACGAATCCACGCGGCGGTCTTTCAACCGCGGTATTCCATTGGCGGTACACACCGCCGCGCTCAAAATACACACACATCTCCAAAACACCGCCACATTGGACAATTTGAAATAAACACACCTGATACACATACACACACCACTCCCACACACCCAACACAATATAAAACACACACCCACATCACCCACAAACCCCTACTACCGAAAATTCAGAGAGAAGGCCAGAGAGACAGCACAGAACAGACAACCCCATCACACAGAGGCACACAACACCATCATCCATGCAACATCCAAGCACAAAACACCACATACCACTACACTTACCACACTCATCAACACATACACCACCCCACACATCACACACACCACCCCATGTCACGCCAAAGACACCCCCGCTTCTCCGAGGAGGAGCTCAGGGTCATGGTGGAGGAAATCATCCGGGTAGAGCCACAGCTATTTGGCTCACAGATACAGCACAGATCCATCGCCAGGAAGATGGAGCTATGGCAAAGAATAGTGGACAGGGTCAACGCTGTGGGACAGCACCCAAGAAATAGGGAGTACATCAGGAAGAGGTGGAACGACCTACGGGGGAAGGTGCGTTCCACGGTATCCAGGCACCACATCGTTGTACAGCGGACTGGTGGCGGACCCCCAGCTTCCTCCCCCACAACTAACAACATGGGAGGAGCAAGTCTTGTCCATCTTGCATCCTGAGGGCCTCGGAGGAGTCGTTGGAGGAACGGACACTGGTAAGTTTAATCTTAACCATCATACCCCCCACCCTACCTGCATGATATCACACACCCCCACCATCACACCCTCCCCTATCACCCCAAATCTTCACCTATCTATCCATGACACCAACCACCCATCCCAACCCCAAGACCTGCATGACATAACTAAGCATGGACACCCATCACCAAAGCATGCCCACTGCACAGACCCACAACATCCCCCAACCATCAGCACACAAGCCCCCACACAGGAATACCTGCACTGGGGTCACGAACACCCAACTATTGCACTCCATGAAACACACACATGCAATAATCATGTACTTATACCCCAGCAGGAAGCCGAAGTAACGTCACCACACCAGAGGGTCCAGACAACACCACTCCACCCACAGAAGAGGCCCACAGTGACGACAGCAGCTCTGCCCCACTGGATCTTGATGACCAGGCCGGAACATCGTGGGCCTCAGGACAGTCGGTTCCCCTTGCCCAGCCACAGCCCAACACCGAGCTTACACCCTCTGGTAACACCAGCACAGCAACCACCCAGCGGGCCCAAACCTCCCTACCCAAGACAGGTCAATCAGCGGTGTGTCCACCACTACAGGGCACCCAGGCGAACCCAACACCCCAACAACAACAGGGACCTGGGGGCAGTGGTAGTGGGCACATGGTCCAGGGGACGGAGGCACAGGAACACAGGGGAACTGGGAGGGCTGCTGTGCGACAGAGGGAGGACAGGCCAAGGGAACCAACTCTCAACGAGGCCCTCTCCTCCATCATGGGAGCATACCACCACTCCCAGGAGACGATGGCCACGGTCCTGGACAAGTTGCAGGAGACCCTGCGTCTGCAGGAGGAACAATATTTGGGGTTCAGGGAGGAGCTCAGGACCTTCAGCTCCGCCCTGGGCACCATCGTAGGGGTGCTGACAGACATACAAAAGACCTTGAGGGACACCGTGGCACTCAAAGGGTCCCCTGACACTAGCCACGACGATGAAATGCCCACCAACTCCGCCGGCAATAGTGGACAGGACGCCCCGCCACAGAACCAACACACCAGCACCCCATCCCCTGCAGACGGACAACCACCACGCAAGCGGGCCCTGAGATCCAGGAACAGGACAGAGCAAGATGGCAAGACCCCCGCCAGGAAATAAGACCACCCTGATTGTCCCCCCACTGTCCCACTTTGTTACCCTGTCCAAATCGGAACTGACCTAGCTCCACTTCCAATGCCCAGATGTGCAATGTACATGTGAGACTAATAGACTGGACTCTGCCATGGACATTCCTCCACCATCACCCATCACCAGTTTACAACCCCCCATCATTTTTTGAGCACTTAAATAAACACCCTTGAAACACTAAAAACAAATGGAGTCAGTCTATGATTTGTAAATCTGTATTATCAATTACAGTTTCATAATGGGTTACCCATTGGAAGGCTAACATACCTATGTCACACATCACAAGCCCTACAAGGATGCAAACAGTTGACACGTAGGTTACCACATTTGTGAAACTGAAATGGAAGGGGACAACTCAGTTAACAAATAGTGAGTGAAATGTTGGTACAGGATAGAGGTATATGTGTGAAAGTGAATGTAATGGTAAATATGAAAATGTTCTCACCTGTATCTCACTGGAAATATTGCTGTATGACTGACTCCCTGTTGTCGTTTTCGTCTTCCTCAGCTTCATCCTCATCACTGTCCACAGGCTCCACAGCTGCCACAACACCGTCATCTGGATCATCCTCCTGCAGAAAAGGCACCTGGCGTCGCAATGCCAAGTTATGGAGCATGGAGCAGGCGATGATGATGTCGCACACCTTCTTCGGTGAGTAGAATAGGGACCCACCTGTTATATGGAGGCACCGGAACCTGGCCTTAAGGAGGCCGAAGGTGCGTTCGATAACCCTCCTAGTCCGCCCATGGGCCTCATTGTAGCGTTACTCTGCCCTGGTCCTGGGATTCCTCACTGGGGTCAATAGCCAGGAAAGGTTGGCGTAACCAGAGTCCCCCAATAGCCATCCACGGTGCCTCTGGAGTTCACCCATCATATCAAGGATGCTGCTATTCCGCAGGATGTAGGCGTCATGCACTGAGCCAGGGAACATAGCATTTACCTGCGAGATGTACTGGTCTGCCAAACAGACCATCTGGACATTCATTGAATGATAACTCTTCCTGTTCCTGTACACCTGTTCAGTCCTGCGGGGGGGAACAGAGCCACATGGGTCCCATCAATGGCACCTATGACGTTGGGGATCCAAGGGCATAGAAGTCACCTTTCGCTGTAGGCAAATCCTCCACCTCAGGGAATATGATGTATCTCCTTACGTGTTTCAGCAGGGCAGACAACACTCTGGACAACACGTTGGAAAACATAGGCTGGGACATCCCTGATGCCATGGCCACTGTTGTTTGAAATTACCCACTTGCAAGGAAATGGATCACTGACAGCACCTGCGCGTCAGGGGGGATTCCAGTCGGATGGCGGATTGGTGACATCAGGTCTGGCTCCAACTGGGTACATATTTCCTGGATTGCATCACGGTCAAACCGGTAGGTGACGATTAAATGTCTCTATTCCATTGTCAACAGGTCCACCAGCGGTCGGTACACCGGAGGATTCCGCCATCTTCTCATATGTCCCAGCTGACGGTGCCTAAGACGGACAACAACGAAGAACCAGTCACTATTCCTCCAGGTATGTACCCACAGTTACACACAAGACTCCAGCGACGCTTTCCCCAGGACCAGCGACCTCTGAATCCTCAGAGGACTGCCCTGCTCTAAAAGGACCAAGAAACTCCCGTGAACAGCGGCCCTGTTCACCCAAGACTGCAACTTTGTTTCCAAAGGAGCAATTTAAAGGCAACAGCGTTTCCCACCAGAAGCGTGAGACTTGCAACCCTGCACCCGGCGACCCCGACTCAACTGGTTGAGAAACAACACTTCAGGGAGGACCCTCCGGCGACTCCGAGACTGTGAGTAACCAAAGTTGTCCCCCCTGAGCCCCCACAGCGACGCCTGCAGAGGGAATCCTGAGGCTCCCCCTGACCGCGACTGCCTGACTCTCAGATCCCGACGCCTGGAAAAGACCCTGCACCCGCAGCCCCCAGGACCTGAAGGATCGGAACTCCAGTGCAGGAGTGACCCCCAGGAGGCCCTCTCCCTTGCCCAGGTGGTGGCTACCCCGAGGAGCCCCCCCCCCCCCCCTTGCCTGCCTGCATCGCTGAAGAGACCCCTTGGTCTCCCATTGAAACCTATTACAAACCCGACGTGTGTTTGCACACTGCACCCGGCCGCCCCCGTGCTGCTGAGGGTGTACTTTCTGTGCTAACTTGTGTCCCCCGCGGTGCCCTACAAAACCCCCCTGGTCTGCCCTCCGAAGACGCGGGTACTTACCTGCTGGCAGACTGGAACCGGGGCACCCCCTTCTCCATTGAAGCCTATGCGTTTTGGGCACCACTTTGAACTCTGCACCTGACCGGCCCTGAGCTGCTGGTGTGGTAACTTTGGGGTTGCTCTGAACCCCCAACGGTGGGCTACCTTGGACCCAAATCTGAACCCCGTAGGTGGTTTATTTACCTGCAAGAACTAACAATTACTTACCTCCCCTAGGAACTGTGAAAATTGCAGTGTGTCTAGTTTTAAAATAGCTATATGTGTTTTATTTGAAAAGTATATATGCTATTGTGATTATTCAAAGTTCCTAAAGTACTTACCTGCAATACCTTTCAATCAAAGTATTACATGTAAAATTTGAACCTGTGGTTCTTAAAATAAACTAAGAAAAGATATTTTTCTATACAAAAACCTATTGGCCTGGAATTGTCTCTGAGTGTGTGTTCCTCATTTATTGCCTGTGTGTATGTACAACAAATGCTTAACACTACTCCTTTGATAAGCCTACTGCTCAACCACACTACCACAAAATAGAGCATTAGTATTATCTATTTTTGACACTATCTTACCTCTAAGGGGAACCCTTGGACTCTGTGCATACTATTTCTTACTTTGAAATAGTGCATACAGAGCCAACTTCCTACATTGGTGGATCAGCGGTGGGGTACAAGACTTTGCATTTGCTGGACTACTCAGCCAATACCTGATCACACGACAAATTCCAAAAATTGTCATTAGAAACTGATTTTTGCAATTTGAACTATTTTTCTAAATTCTTAAAAGTCCTGCTAGGGCCTTGTGTTAGTCCCTGTTAGCATTTCTTTTAGAGTTTAAACATTTTGTGAAAGTTTGAATTAGATTCTAGAACTAGTTTTAGATTCTTAAAAAGTATTCCAACTTTTAGAAACATAATGCCTGGTGCAGATGTGAATGTGGAGGAACTCGACCTCACACCTTACCTCCATCTTAAGATGAGGGAGCTAAGGTCACTCTGCAAAATAAAGAAAATCACAATTGGCTTAAGACCCTCCAAACAACAGCTCCAGGAGCTTTTGGCAGAGTTTGAAAAAGCCAACCCCTCTGAGGATGACAACCCAGAGGAGGATGTTAGTGACATGGAGGAGAATTCCCACCTTCCAGTCCTAACTAGGGAACCCAGGGACCCTTAATCCCTGATTCCAACTGTGATATTCAGAGATGCTGCTTCCCTCACAGGAGGGGCCAGCACCTCTGAAATCACTGAGGATAGCCTCCGTGAAGAGGACATCCAGTTAGCCAGGATGGCCAAAAGATTGGCTTTGGAAAGACAGATCCTAGCCATAGAAAGGGAAAGACAAGAGATGGGCCTAGGTCCCATCAATGGTGGCAGCAACATAAATAGGGTCAGAGATTCTCCTGAGATGTTGAAAATCCCTAAAGGGATTGTAACTAAATATGAAGATGGTGATGACATCACCAAGTGGTTCACAGCTTTTGAGAGGGCTTGTGTAACCAGAAACGTTAACAGATCTCACTGGGGTGCTGTGAGAAAGTAGCCTCTTTCTAGCCTTGTTACCCCCACTTTTGGCCTGTTTGTGAGTGTATATCAGGGTGTTTTCACTGTCTCACTGGTATCCTGCTAGCCAGGACCCAGTGCTCATAGTGAAACCCCTATGTTTTCAGTATGTTTGTTATGTGTCACTGGGACCCTGCTAGCCAGGACCCCAGTGCTCATAAGTTTGTGACCTATAGGTATGTGTTCCCTGTGTGATGCCTAACTGTCTCACTGAGGCTCTGCTAACCAGAACCTCAGTGGTTATGCTCTCTCTTTACAAATTGTCACTAACAGGCTAGTGACCAATTTTACCAATTTACATTGGCATACTGGAACACCCTTATAATTCCCTAGTATATGGTACTGAGGTACCCAGGGTATTGGGGTTCCAGGAGATCCCTATGGGCTGCAGCATTTCTTTTGCCACCCATAGGGAGCTCTGACAATTCTTACACAGGCCTGCCACTGCAGCCTGAGTGAAATAACGTCCACGTTATTTCACAGCCATTTTACACTGCACTTAAGTAACTTATAAGTCACCTATATATCTAACCTTTACCTGGTAAAGGTTGGGTGCTAAGTTACTTAGTGTGTGGGCACCCTGGCACTAGCCAAGGTGCCCCCACATTGTTCAGGGCCAATTCCCCGGACTTTGTGAGTGCGGGGACACCATTACACGCGTGCACTACATATAGGTCACTACCTATATGTAGCTTCACAATGGTAACTCCGAATATGGCCATGTAACATGTCTATGATCATGGAATTGCCCCCTCTATGCCATCCTGGCATAGTTGGCACAATCCCATGATCCCACAGGTCTGTAGCTCAGACCTGTGTACTGCCAAACTCCCTTTTCAGGGGTTTTACTGCAGCTGCTGCTGCTGCCAACCCCTCAGACAGGTTTCTGCCCTCCTGGGGTCCAGCCAGGCTTGGCCCAGGAAGGCAGAACAAAGGACTTCCTCAGAGAGAGGGTGTTACACCCTCTCCCTTTGGAAAAAGGTGTTCAGGCAGGGGAGGATTAGCCTCCCCCAGCCTCTGGAAATGCTTTCATGGGCACAGATGGGGCCCATTTCTGCATAAGCCAGTCCACACCGGTTCAGGGACCCCTCAGCCCTGCTCTGGCGCAAAACTGGACAAAGGAAAGGGGAGTGACCACTCCCCTGACCTGCACCTCCCCTGGGAGGTGCCCAGAGCTCCTCCAGTGTGCTCCAGACCTCTGCCATCTTGGAAACAGAGGTGCTGCTGGCACACTGGACTGCTCTGAGTGGCCAGTGCCAGCAGGTGACATCAGAGACTCCTTCTGATAGGCTCCTTCAGGTGTTGCTAGCCTATCTTCTCTCCTAAGTAGCCAAACCCTCTTTTCTGGCTATTTAGGGTCTCTGCTTTGGGGATTTCCTTAGATAACGAATGCAAGAGCTCATCCGAGTTCCTCTGCATCTCTCTCTTCACCTTCTGCCAAGGAATCAACTGCTGACCGCGCTGGAAGCCTGCAAAACTGCAACAAAGTAGCGAAGACGACTACTGCAACTCTGTAACGCTGATCCTGCTGCCTTCTCGACTGTTTTCCTGGTGGTGCATGCTGTGGGGGTAGTCTGCCTCCTCTCTGCACTAGAAGCTCCAAAGAAATCTCCCGTGGGTCGACGGAATCGTCCCCCTGCAACCGCAGGCACCGAAGAACTGCATTACCGGTACCCTGGGTCTCCTCTCAGCATGACGAGCGAGGTCCCTTGAATCCAGCAACTCTGTCCAAGTGACTCCCACAGTCCAGTGACTCTTCAGTCCAAGTTTGGTGGAGGTAAGTCCTTGCCTCCCCACGCCAGACTGCATTGCTGGGAACCGGGACTTTTGCAGCTACTCCGGCCTCCGTGCACTTCTGGTGGAAATCCTTTGTGCACAGTCCAGCCTGGGTCCACGGCACTCTAACCTGCATTGCACGACCTTCTAAGTTGTCCTCCGGCGACGTGGGACTCCTTTGTGCAACTTCGGGTGAGCACCATTTCACTCCACTTTGTAGTGCCTGTTCTGGCACTTCTTTGGGTGCCGCCTGCTTCTGAGAGGGCTCCTTCTCTTGCTCGACGCCCCCTCTGTCCCCAGACGCAATTGGCGACATCCTGGTCCATCCTGGGCCACAGCAGCATCCAAAAACCCTAACCACACAATTTGCAGCTAGCAAGGCTTGTTGGTGGTCTTTCTTCAGGAAAACACTTCTGCACAACTGTCCACAGCGTGGTGGATCCATCCTCTAAAGGGAAAGTCTCTAGCCTTTGTCGTTCCTGCAGAACCTTCAGCTTCTACTGTCCAGTAGCAGCTTCTTTGCATCCACAGCTGGCATTTCTTGGGCATCTGCCCATCTCCGACTTGCTTGTGACTTTTGGACTTGGTCCCCTTGTTCCACAGGTACCCTCGACTGGAAATCCATTGTTGTTGCATAGCTGGTTTGTGTCTTTCCTGCAGAATTCCCCTATCACGACTTCTATGTCCTTTGGGGAACTTTAGTGCACCTTGCACTCACCTTTCAGGGTCTTGGGGTGGGCTATTTTTCTAACCCTTACTATTTTCTAATAGTCCCAGCGACACTCTACAAGGTCACATAGGTTTGGGGTCCATTCGTGGTTCGCATTCCACTTTTGGAGTATATGGTTTGTGTTGCCCCTATCCTTATGTGTCCCCATTGCATCCTATTGAACTATACATTGTTTGCACTGTTTTCTAATACTATTACTGCATATTTTGGTATTGTGTACATATATCTTGTGTATATTTGCTATCCTCATACTGAGGGTACTCACTGAGATACTTTTGGCATATTGTCATAAAAATAAAGTACCTTTATTTTTAGTATATCTGTGTATTGTGTTTTCTTATGATATTGTGCATATGACACTAGTGGTACTGTAGGAGCTTCACTCATCTCCTAGTTCAGCCTAAGCTGCTCTGCTAAGCTACCATTATCTATCAGCCTAAGCTGCTAGACACCCTATACACTAATAAGGGATACCTGGGCCTGGTGCAAGGTGTAAGTACCCCTTGGTACTCACTACAAGCCAGTCCAGCCTCCTACATTGGTTGTGCAGTGGTGGGATAAGTGCTGTAACTACTTACCACTTTTGTCATTGTACTTTTCATAAGAGAAAAATATACAAAACAAGTTCAGTGTATGTACACCTAACCAAAATGTTTTGCATTTCTTTTCTCACTTCTTTTCTAAAGTGCTGAAAAGTACCTCTAACTTTCTAAAAAGTTCTTAAAAAGTTTTAAAAGTTTTTTTTTCTGTCTTTCTAAAAGTTCTGAAAAACTTTTTCTTCACTTTTTCTGTCACTTAAACACTGTCTAAAATGTCTGGCACAGGCCAAACTGTTGATCTGTCCAAACTTGCTTATGATAACCTTAGCTGGAAAGAAGCAAGGAGTCTCTGCATAGAAAGAGGTTTAAGTGTAAGGAAGAATCCTTATAGAGAACTGTTAGTGAATATGCTTGGTGAACAGGATAAGGCCACAGCTGGCACTCCTGTTGAAAAGTTAGCTGATGGTTCCCACTCTGACTCTGGGGCTCCCCTAGCTAAAGAAGTGGGAGGGAAACTTCCAAGCCTGCCCCCTAGCAGACAACCTAGCATAGTTGGAACTGATGTTGAGTCACATCATACAGATAGTGTGGTCTCACATCTCAGTAAGAGTATTCCTTCTCATCATAGTCGAAGTGCTGTTTCTGTGAGCCAAGCTGTTAGGGTGCCTTCTGTTAGGGACAGGTCTCCTTCTGTCCTTTCACATAATACTTCTGTTTCTAGACATGCCCCTCCCACCCACCCTGATGACAGATTGTTAGAAAGGGAGCTCAATAAATTGAGAGTGGAACAAACCAGACTGAAGCTCAAGAAGCAACAGCTGGATTTGGATAGACAGTCCTTTGAACTAGAAAAAGAAAGACAGAAAGTGGGTTTAGAAGTTGGGTTGAGAAACCCATGGTGGAGCAGCAGTATTCCCAATAGTCATCCTGCAAAAGAACATGATTCTAGGAATCTGCACAATATAGTTCCCCCTTATAAGGAGGGGGATGACATTAACAAGTGGTTTGCTGCACTTGAGAGGGCCTGTGTTGTACAGGATGTCCCTCAAAGGCAGTGGGCTGCTATCCTATGGCTATCATTTAGTGGAAAGGGTAGGGATAGGCTCCTTACTGTAAAAGAAAGTGATGCCAATAATTTTGCAGTTCTTAAGAATGCACTCCTAGATGGTTATGGCTTAACCACTGAACAGTACAGGATGAAGTTCAGAGAGACCAAAAAGGAGTCTTCACAAGACTGGGTTGATTTTATTGACCATTCAGTGAAGGCCTTGGAGGGGTGGTTACATGGCAGTAAAGTGACTGACTATGAAAGCCTATATAACATAATCCTGAGAGAGCATATACTTAATAATTGTGTGTCTGATTTGTTGCACCAGTACCTAGTGGACTCAGATCTGACCTCTCCCCAAGAATTGGGAAAGAAGGCAGATAAATGGGTCAGAACAAGAGTGAACAGAAAAGTTCATACAGGTGGTGACAAGGATGGCAAGAAGAAAGATGGTGAAAAATCTCAAGATAAGCATGGGGATAAGGGTAAAACCAAAGATCCTTCTTCAAATCTTAAACACTCTTCAGAGGGTGGGGATAAAACAAATTCTTCCTCTTCTTCTCAACCCACACACATTAAAAAGCCTTGGTGCTTTGTGTGTAAAAACAGAGGCCATAGGCCAGGGGATAAGTCCTGTCCAGGTAAACCCCCTGAGCCTACCACCACTAATACATCAAGCTCTAGTGCCCCTAGCAGTAGTGGTACTAGTGGTGGGACTGCTGGCAACAGTCAAGTTAAGGGTGTAGTTGGGTTCACTTATGGGTCCATCATAGAAACTGGGGTAGTCAGTCCCAAGACAGTTTCTGTCACACCTAGTGGCATTGGCCTTGCCACACTGGCTGCTTGTCCCCTTACAATGGATAAGTACAGGCAGACAGTTTCAATAAATGGTGTTGAGGCCTTGGCCTACCGGGACACAGGTGCCAGTATCACTTTGGTGACTGAAAACCTAGTGGCATCTGAACAACACATCATTGGACAACAGTATAAAATTATTGATGTCCATAACTCCACTAAGTTTCTTCCCTTAGCTATAATTCAGTTTAGTTGGGGTGGAGTTACTGGCCCTAAGCAGGTGGTGGTATCACCTAGCTTACCTGTAGATTGTCTCTTAGGTAATGACCTAGAGGCCTCAGGTTGGGCTGATGTAGAGTTTTATGCCCATGCAGCCATGCTGGGCATCCAAGAGGAATTGTTCCCTCTCATTTCTACTGAAATGAAAAAGCAAAGGAGAGAAGGCCTGAAACCTCAGGATCCCTCTCCAACAACAGGTAAAAAGGGTATCACAGTATCCCCTAACCACCCTGCCAATCAGGATATAATTCCTGTGGTAGGAGAATCCTCTCCTGGGGTGGCACCTGTTCCAAGGGAATCATCAGCTGGCAAAGCTGTACTCCCTGAGGTAGAAGTACCTCTCTGTGGGATAACTAACATTGGTGACAAAAAGAGCACCATTTTAGTTAACATGGAGCATCCCTCCAACCCTCCCAGAGAAACTTTAGTGCAGAAACCCTGCACTGCCTCACAATACTTAGGACAGCAACCCTGCCCTAGTGTGGAGCTCATAGGACAGCATCCCTGCCCTGCTCCAAATCAAGAGAAACAGCATTCCTGTTCTCTCTTCCAGCCACATGGACAAAGTTTTTGCCCAGCTATGGCTTTATTGAGACAGCATCCCTGTCTGGCATTTTCATCACTACAAATAGGTTCACTGGACAATTCCCACTGCTCTAAACTAAAACTTACTGATAGAAACTCTGAAAATACATCTTCACATTGTTGCTTAGCTAAAAAACTTCAAACAGGATGGTTTACATCCCCACAGGGAAGTAACCATATAGTGGATGATAAAGGAAGTAAACAGTCTATTGCAGAGCTACTCTCTACTTATCACAACTTAGACAATAAAGTCTCAAATGGCCAAGGTTAGCCTTATTTTCCTTCGTTTGGGGGGGGGGTGTGAGAAAGTAGCCTCTTTCTAGCCTTGTTACCCCCACTTTTGGCCTGTTTGTGAGTGTATGTCAGGGTGTTTTCACTGTCTCACTGGTATCCTGCTAGCCAGGACCCAGTGCTCATAGTGAAACCCCTATGTTTTCAGTATGTTTGTTATGTGTCACTGGGACCCTGCTAGCCAGGACCCCAGTGCTCATAAGTTTGTGACCTATAGGTATGTGTTCCCTGTGTGATGCCTAACTGTCTTACTGAGGCTCTGCTAACCAGAACCTCAGTGGTTATGCTCTCTCTTTACAAATTGTCACTAACAGGCTAGTGACCAATTTTACCAATTTCCATTGGCATACTGGAACACTCTTATAATTCCCTGTATATGGTAATGAGGTACCCAGGGTATTGGGGTTCCAAGAGATCCCTATGGGCTGCAGCATTTCTTTTGCCACCCATAGGGAGCTCTGACAATTCTTACACAGGCCTGCCACTGCAGCCTGAGTGAAATAACGTCCACGTTATTTCACAGCCATTTTACACTGCACTTAAGTAACTTATAAGTCACCTATATGTCTAACCTTTACCTGGTAAAGGTTGGGTGCTAAGTTACTTAGTGTGTGGGCACCCTGGCACTAGCCAAGGTGCCCCCACATTGTTCAGGGCCAATTCCCCGGACTTTGTGATTGCGGGGACACCATTACACGCACGCACTACATATAGGTCACTACCTATATGTAGCTTTACAATGGTAACTCCGAATATGGCCATGTAACATGTCTATGATCATGGAATTGCCCCCTCTATGCCATCCTGGCATAGTTGGCACAATCCCATGATCCCACAGGTCTGTAGCTCAGACCTGGGTACTGCCAAACTGCCTTTTCAGGGGTTTCACTGCAGCTGCTGCTGCTGCCAACCCCTCAGACAGGTTTCTGCCCTCCTGGGGTCCAGCCAGGCTTGGCCCAGGAAGGCAGAACAAAGGACTTCCTCAGAGAGAGGGTGTTACACCCTCTCCCTTTGGAAAAAGGTGTTCAGGCAGGGGAGGATTAGCCTCCCCCAGCCTCTGGAAATGCTTTCATGGGCACAGATGGGGCCCATTTCTGCATAAGCCAGTCCACACCGGTTCAGGGACCCCTCAGCCCTGCTCTGGCGCAAAACTGGACAAAGGAAAGGGGAGTGACCACTCCCCTGACCTGCACCTCCCCTGGGAGGTGCCCAGAGCTCCTCCAGTGTGCTCCAGACCTCTGCCATCTTGGAAACAGAGGTGCTGCTGGCACACTGGACTGCTCTGAGTGGCCAGTGCCAGCAGGTGACATCAGAGACTCCTTCTGATAGGCTCCTTCAGGTGTTGCTAGCCTATCTTCTCTCCTAAGTAGCCAAACCCTCTTTTCTGGCTATTTAGGGTCTCTGCTTTGGGGATTTCCTTAGATAACGAATGCAAGAGCTCATCCGAGTTCCTCTGCATCTCTCTCTTCACCTTCTGCCAAGGAATCGACTGCTGACCGCGCTGGAAGCCTGCAAAACTGCAACAAAGTAGCGAAGACGAATACTGCAACTCTGTAACGCTGATCCTGCTGCCTTCTCGACTGTTTTCCTAGTGGTGCATGCTGTGGGGGTAGTCTGCCTCCTCTCTGCACTAGAAGCTCCGAAGAAATCTCCCGTGGGTCGACGGAATCGTCCCCCTGCAACCGCAGGCACCAAAGAACTGCATTACTGGTACCCTGGGTCTCCTCTCAGCATGACGAGCGAGGTCCCTTGAATCCAGCATCTCTGTCCAAGTGACTCCCACAGTCCAGTGACTCTTCAGTCCAAGTTTGGTGGAGGTAAGTCCTTGCCTCCCCAAGCCAGACTGCATTGCTGGGAACCGTGACTTTTGCAGCTACTCCGGCCTCCGTGCACTTCCGGCGGAAATCCTTTGTGCACAGTCCAGCCTGGGTCCACGGCACTCTAACCTGCATTGCACGACCTTCTAAGTTGTCCTCCGGCGACGTGGGACTCCTTTGTGTGACTTCGGGTGAGCACCATTTCACTCCACTTTGTAGTGCCTGTTCCGGCACTTCTGTGGGTGCCACCTGCTTCTGAGAGGACTCCTTGTATTGCTCGACGCTCCCTCTGTCCCCAGAAGCAATTGGCGACATCCTGGTCCCTCCTGGGCCACAGCAGCATCCAAAAACCTTAACCACATGATTTGAAGCTAGCAAGGCTTGTTGGTGGTCTTTCTTCAGGAGAACACTTTTGCACGACTCTCCACAGCGTGGGGGATCCATCCTCCAAAGGGTAAGTCTCTAGCCCTTGTCGTTCCTGCAGAACCTTCAGCTTCTACTGTCCAGTAGCAGCTTCTTTGCATCCACAGCTGGCATTTCCTGGGCATCTGCCAATCTCCGACTTGCTTGTGACTTTTGGACTTGGTCCCCTTTTTCCACAGGTACCCTCGACTGGAAATCCATCGTTGTTGCATTGCTGGTTTGTGTCTTTCCTGCAGAATTCCCCTATCACGACTTCAATGTCCTTTGGGGAACTTTAGTGCACTTTGCACTCACCTTTCAGGGTCTTGGGGTGGGCTATTTTCTAACCCTTACTATTTTCTAATAGTCCCAGCGACCCTCTACAAGGTCACATAGGTTTGGGGTCCATTTGTGGTTCGCATTCCACTTTTGGAGTATATGGTTTGTGTTGCCCCTATCCTTATGTGTCCCTATTGCATCCTATTGTAACTATACATTGTTTGCACTGTTTTCTAATACTATTACTGCATATTTTGGTATAGTGTACATATATCTTGTGTATATTTGCTATCCTCATACTGAGGGTACTCACTGAGATACTTTTGGCATATTGTCATAAAAATAAAGTACCTTTATTTTTAGTATATCTGTGTATTGTGTTTTCTTATGATATTGTGCATATGACACTAGTGGTACTGTAGGAGCTTCACTCATCTCCTAGTTCAGCCTAAGCTGCTCTGCTAAGCTACCATTATCTATCAGCCTAAGCTGCTAGACACCCTATACACTAATAAGGGATACCTGGGCCTGGTGCAAGGTGTAAGTACCCCTTGGTACTCACTACAAGCCAGTCCAGCCTCCTACATTGGTTGTGCAGTGGTGGGATAAGTGCTCTGTAGCTACTTACCACTTTTGTCATTGTACTTTTCATAAGAGAAAAATATACAAAACAAGTTCAGTGTATGTACACCTAACCAAAAAGTTTTGCATTTCTTTTCTGACTTCTTTTCTAAAGTGCTGAAAAGTACCTCTAACTTTCTAAAAAGTTCTTAAAAAGTTTAAAAAGTTACTTTTTCTGTCTTTCTAAAAGTTCTGAAAAACTTTTTCTTCACTTTTTCTGTCACTTAAACACTGTCTAAAATGTCTGGCACAGGCCAAACTGTTGATCTGTCCAAACTTGCTTATGATAACCTTAGCTGGAAAGAAGCAAGGAGTCTCTGCATAGAAAGAGGTTTAAGTGTAAGGAAGAATCCTTATAGAGAACTGTTAGTGAATATGCTTGGTGAACAGGATAAGGCCACAGCTGGCACTCCTGTTGAAAAGTTAGCTGATGGTTCCCACTCTGACTCTGGGGCTCCCCTAGCTAAAGAAGTGGGAGGGAAACTTCCAAGCCTGCCCCCTAGCAGACAACCTAGCATAGTTGGAACTGATGTTGAGTCACATCATACAGATAGTGTGGTCTCACATCTCAGTAAGAGTATTCCTTCTCATCATAGTAGAAGTGCTGTTTCTGTGAGCCAAGCTGTTAGGGTGCCTTCTGTTAGGGACAGGTCTCCTTCTGTCCTTTCACATAATACTTCTGTTTCTAGACATGTCCCTCCCACCCACCCTGATGACAGATTGTTAGAAAGGGAGCTCAATAAATTGAGAGTGGAACAAACCAGACTGAAGCTCAAGAAGCAACAGCTGGATTTGGATAGACAGTCCTTTGAACTAGAAAAAGAAAGACAGAAGTTGGGTTTAGAAACCCATGGTGGAGCAGCAGTATTCCCAATAGTCATCCTGCAAAAGAACATGATTATAGGAATCTGCACAAGATAGTTCCCCCTTATAAGGAGGGGGATGACATTAACAAGTGGTTTGCTGCACTTGAGATGGCCTGTGTTGTACAGGATGTCCCTCAAAGGCAGTGGGCTGCTATCCTATGGCTATCATTTAGTGGAAAGGGTAGGGATAGGCTCCTTACTGTAAAAGAAAGTGATGCCAATAATTTTGCAGTTCTTAAGAATGCACTCCTAGATGGTTATGGCTTAACCACTGAACAGTACAGGATGAAGTTCAGACAGACCAAAAAGGAGTCTTCACAAGACTGGGTTGATTTTATTGACCATTCAGTGAAGGCCTTGGAGGGGTGGTTACATGGCAGTAAAGTGACTGACTATGAAAGCCTATATAACATAATCCTGAGAGAGCATATACTTAATAATTGTGTGTCTGATTTGTTGCACCAGTACCTAGTGGACTCAGATCTGACCTCTCCCCAAGAATTGGGAAAGAAGGCAGACAAATGGGTCAGAACAAGAGTGAACAGAAAAGTTCATACAGGTGGTGACAAGGATGGCAAGAAGAAAGATGGTGAAAAATCTCAAGATAAGCATGGGGATAAGGGTAAAACCAAAGATCCTTCTTCAAATCTTAAACACTCTTCAGAGGGTGGGGATAAAACAAATTCTTCCTCTTCTTCTCAACCCACACACATTAAAAAGCCTTGGTGCTTTGTGTGTAAAAACAGAGGCCATAGGCCAGGGGATAAGTCCTGTCCAGGTAAACCCCCTGAGCCTACCACCACTAATACATCAAGCTCTAGTGCCCCTATCAGTAGTGGTACTAGTGGTGGGACTGCTGGCAACAGTCAAGTTAAGGGTGTAGTTGGGTTCACTTATGGGTCCATCATAGAAACTGGGGTAGTCAGTCCCAAGACAGTTTCTGTCACACCTAGTGGCATTGGCCTTGCCACACTGGCTGCTTGTCCCCTTACAATGGATAAGTACAGGCAGACAGTTTCAATAAATGGTGTTGAGGCCTTGGCCTACCGGGACACAGGTGCCAGTATCACTTTGGTGACTGAAAACCTAGTGGCTTCTGAACAACACATCATTGGACAACAGTATAAAATTATTGATGTCCATAACTCCACTAAGTTTCTTCCTTTAGCTATAATTCAGTTTAGTTGGGGTGGAGTTACTGGCCCTAAGCAGGTGGTGGTATCACCTAGCTTACCTGTAGATTGTCTCTTAGGTAATGACCTAGAGGCCTCAGGTTGGGCTGATGTAGAGTTTTATGCCCATGCAGCCATGCTGGGCATCCAAGAGGAATTGTTCCCTCTCATTTCTACTGAAATGAAAAAGCAAAGGAGAGAAGGCCTGAAACCTCAGGATCCCTCTCCAACAACAGGTAAAAAGGGTATCACAGTATCCCCTAACCACCCTGCCAATCAGGATATAATTCCTGTGGTAGGAAAAACCTCTCCTGGGGTGGCACCTGTTCCAAGGGAATCATCAGCTGGCAAAGCTGTACTCCCTGAGGTAGAAGTACCTCTCTGTGGGATAACTAAGATTGGTGACAAAAAGAGCACCATTTTAGTTAACATGGAGCATCCCTCCAACCCTCCTAGAGAAACTTTAGTGCAGAAACCCTGCACTGCCTCATAATACTTAGGACAGCATCCCTGCCCTAGTGTGGAGCTCATAGGACAGCATCCCTGCCCTGCTCCAAATCAAGAGAAACAGCATTCCTGTTCTCTCTTCCAGCCATATGGACAAAGTTTTTGCCCAGCTATGGCTTTATTGAGACAGCATCCCTGTCTGGCATTTTCATCACTACAAATAGGTTCAGTGGACAATTCCCACTGCTCTAAACTAAAACTTACTGATAGAAACTCTGAAAATACATCTTCACATTGTTGCTTAGCTAAAAAACTTCAAACAGGATGGTTTACATCCCCACAGGGAAGTAACCATATAGTGGATGATATAGGAAGTAAACAGTCTATTGCAGAGCTACTCTCTACTTATCACCACTTAGACAATAAAGTCTCAACTGGCCAAGGTTAGCCTTATTGTCCTTCGTTTGGGGGGGGGGGTTGTGTGAGAAAGTAGCCTCTTTCTAGCCTTGTTACCCCCACTTTTGGCCTGTTTGTGAGTGTATGTCGGGGTGTTTTCACTGTCTCACTGGTATCCTGCTAGCCAGGACCCAGTGCTCATAGTGAAACCCCTATGTTTTCAGTATGTTTGTTATGTGTCACTGGGACCCTGCTAGCCAGGACCCCAGTGCTCATAAGTTTGTGACCTATAGGTATGTGTTCCCTGTGTGATGCCTAACTGTCTCACTGAGGCTCTGCTAACCAGAACCTCAGTGGTTATGCTCTCTCTTTACAAATTGTCACTAACAGGCTAGTGACCAATTTTACCAATTTACATTGGCATACTGGAACACCCTTATAATTCCCTAGTATATGGTACTGAGGTACCCAGGGTATTGGGGTTCCAGGAGATCCCTATGGGCTGCAGCATTTCTTTTGCCACCCATAGGGAGCTCTGACAATTCTTACACAGGCCTGCCACTGCAGCCTGAGTGAAATAACGTCCACGTTATTTCACAGCCATTTTACACTGCACTTAAGTAACTTATAAGTCACCTATATGTCTAACCTTTACCTGGTAAAGGTTGGGTGCTAAGTTACTTAGTGTGTGGGCACCCTGGCACTAGCCAAGATGCCCCCACATTGTTCAAGGCCAATTCCCCGGACTTTGTGATTGCGGGGACACCATTACACGCGTGCACTACATATAGGTCACTACCTATATGTAGCTTCACAATGGTAACTCCGAATATGGCCATGTAACATGTCTATGATCATGGAATTGCCCCCTCTATGCCATCCTGGCATAGTTGGCACAATCCCATGATCCCAAAGGTCTGTAGCTCAGACCTGGGTACTGCCAAACTGCCTTTTCAGGGGTTTCACTGCAGCTGCTGCTGCTGCCAACCCCTCAGACAGGTTTCTGCCCTCCTGGGGTCCAGCCAGGCTTGGCCCAGGAAGGCAGAACAAAGGACTTCCTCAGAGAGAGGGTGTTACACCCTCTCCCTTTGGAAAAAGGTGTTCAGGCAGTGGAGGATTAGCCTCCCCCAGCCTCTGGAAATGCTTTCATGGGCACAGATGGGGCCCATTTCTGCATAAGCCAGTCCACACCGGTTCAGGGACCCCTCAGCCCTGCTCTGGCGCAAAACTGGACAAAGGAAAGGGGAGTGACCACTCCCCTGACCTGCACCTCCCCTGGGTGGTGCCCAGAGCTCCTCCAGTGTGCTCCAGACCTCTGCCATCTTGGAAACAGAGGTGCTGCTGGCACACTGGACTGCTCTGAGTGGCCAGTGCCAGCAGGTGACATCAGAGACTCCTTCTGATAGGCTCCTTCAGGTGTTGCTAGCCTATCTTCTCTCCTGAGTAGCCAAACCCTCTTTTCTGGCTATTTAGGGTCTCTGCTTTGGGGATTTCCTTAGATAACGAATGCAAGAGCTCATCCGAGTTCCTCTGCATCTCTCTCTTCACCTTCTGCCAAGGAATCGACTGCTGACCGCGCTGGAAGCCTGCAAAACTGCAACAAAGTAGCGAAGACGACTACTGCAACTCTGTAACGCTGATCCTGCTGCCTTCTTTACTGTTTTCCTGGTGGTGCATGCTTTGGGGGTAGTCTGCCTCCTCTCTGCACTAGAAGCTCCGAAGAAATCTCCAGTGGGTCTCCTCTCAGAACAACGAGCGAGGTCCCTTGATTCCAGCAACTCTGTCCAAGTGACTCCCACAGTCCAGTGACTCTTCAGTCCAAGTTTGGTGGAGGTAAGTCCTTGCCTCCCCACGCCAGACTGCATTGCTGGGAACCGCAACTTTTGCAGCTACTCCGCCCTCCATGCACTTCCGGTGGAAATCCTTTGTGCACAGTCCAGCCTGGGTCCACGGCACTCTAACCTGCATTGCACGACCTTCTAAGTTGTCCTCCGGCGACGTGGGACTCCTTTGTGCGACTTCGGGTGAGCACTGTTTCACTCCACGTCGTAGTGCCTGTTCTGGCACTTCTGTGGGTGCTGCCTGCTTCTGAGAGGGCTCCCTGTCTTGCTCGACACCCCCTCTGTCCCCAGACGCAATTGGCAATATCCTGGTCCCTCCTGGCCACAGCAGCATCCAAAAACCCTTACCGCACGATTTGCAGATAGCAAGGCTTGTTGGTGGTCTTTCTTCAGGAAAGCACTTCTGCACAACTCTCCACGGCGTGGGGAATTCATCCTCCAAAGGGGAAGTCTCTAGCCCTTGTCGTTCTTGCAGAACCTTCAGCTTCTACTGTCCAGTAGCAGCTTCTTTGCATCCACAGCTGGCATTTCCTGGGCATCTGCCTATCTCCGACTTGCTTGTGACTTTTGGACTTGGTCCCCTTGTTCCACAGGTACCCTCGACTGGAAATCCATCGTTGTTGCATTGCTGGTTTGTGTCTTTCCTGCAGAATTTCCCTATCACAACTTCTATGTCCTTTGGGGAACTTTAGTGCACTTTGCACTCGCTTTTCAGGGTCTTGGGGTGGGCTATTTTTCTAACCCTTACTATTTTCTAATAGTCCCAGCGACACTCTACAAGGTCACATAGGTTTGGGGTCCATTCGTGGTTCGCATTCCACTTTTGGAGTATATGGTTTGTGTTGCCCCTATCCCTATGTGTCCCCATTGCATCCTATTGTAACTATACATTGTTTGCACTGTTTTCTAATACTATTACTGCATATTTTGGTATTGTGTACATATATCTTGTGTATATTTGCTATCCTCATACTGAGGGTACTCACTGAGATACTTTTGGCATATTGTCATAAAAATAAAGTACCTTTATTTTTAGTATATCTTTGTATTGTGTTTTCTTATGATATTGTGCATATGACACTAGTGGTACTGTAGGAGCTTCACTCGTCTCCTAGTTCAGCCTAAGCTGCTCTGCTAAGCTACCATTATCTATCAGCCTAAGCTGCTAGACACCCTATACACTAATAAGGGATACCTGGGCCTGGTGCAAGGTGTAAGTACCCCTTGGTACTCATTACAAGCCAGTCAAGCCTCCTACAGGTGCTCTCCTTTGGGAAATGTTCACTGGAAAGTGTAGGGATAGACTCCTCACACTCTCTGGAAAAGATGCAGAATCTTATGACCTCATGAAGGGAACCCTGATTGAGGGCTTTGGATTCTCCACTGAGGAGTATAGAATTAGATTCAGGGGGGCTCAAAAAACCTCGAGCCAGACCTGGGTTGATTTTGTGGACTACTCAGTGAAAACACTGGATGGTTGGATTCAAGGCAGTGGTGTTAATGATTATGATGGGCTGTACAATTTATTTGTGAAAGAACACCTATTAAGTAATTGTTCAAATGATAAACTGCATCAGCATCTGGTAGACCTAGGACCAATTTCTCCCCAAGAATTGGGAAAGAAGGCGGACCATTGAGTCAAGACTAGGGTGACCAAGACTTCCACAGGGGGTGACCAAAAGAAAGGGGTCACAAAGCCTCCCCAGGGGAAGAGTGTTGAGACATCCAAAAACAAAAATAGTAAAGAGTCTTCTTCAGGCCCCCAAAAACCTGCACAGGAGGGTGGGCCCAGAGCCTCTTCACAAAACAATTTTGGGTACAAGGGTAAAAACTTTGATCCCAAAAAGGCCTGGTGTCGTAGCTGTAATCAGCCTGGACACCAAACTGGAGACAAGGCCTGTCCCAAGAAAAGTACCACTTCCAACTCCACTCCAGCTAACACTGGAATGGCTAGTCTCCAAGTGGGATCAACAGTGTGCCCAGAGCAAATCAGGTGTCACACTGAAGCTACATTAGTCTCTGAGGGTGGGGTGGATTTAGCCACACTGGCTGCCTGGCCTCCTAACATGCAAAAATACAGGCAGCAGCTCTTAATTAATGGGACAAGTGTAGAAGGCCTAAGGGATACAGGTGCCAGTGTCACCATGGTGACAGAGAAACTGGTTTCCCCTGGTCCATACCTGGCTGGACAAACTTATCCAGTCACCAACGCTGACAATCAAACTAAAGTACATCCCATGGCTATGGTAACTTTAGAGTGGGGAGGGGTCAATGGCCTGAAACAGGTGGTGGTCTCCTCAAATATCCCAGTAGACTGTTTGCTTGGAAATGACCTGGAGTCCTCAACATGGGCTGAGGTAGAACTGAAAACCCATGCAGCCATGCTGGGTATCCCTGAACTGGTGTGTGTCAAGACAAGGGCACAGTGCAAGGCTCAGGGTGAAAAAGTAGAGCTGGAGCCTGGAAAAAGGGCCCAGCCTACCAAGAGGAAAGGAAAGACAACTGGGAAACCAGCTGCAACACAACAACAAAAAGAGAACCTCTCTTCTCAAGAAAAAGTTCTGCCCTCTGAGGGAACTGAGCCTCTGGAGTTAGAACCTTATCAGGTTGAGCTCTAAGGCCCAGGGGGACCTTCAAGGGAGCAGTTGTGTAAGGGGCAAGAAACCTGTGCCTCTCTTGAAGGCCTTAGGCAGCAAGCTGCTGAAGAGTCCAATGGCAAGAAAATTGGAACACATAGGGTCTATTGGGAAGATGGACTTCTGTACACTGAGGCAAGAGATCCCAAACCTGGTGCCACTAGGAGAGTGGTAGTGCCTCAGGAGTTCAGAGAGTTCATACTGACCTTAGCCCATGATATTCCTCTTGCTGTGCATTTGGGACAAACCAAGACGTGGGAGAGACTAGTCAACCACTTCTACTGGCCCAACATGTCCCAGAAAGTCAAGGAGTTTTGTGTCTCCTGTACCACCTGTCAAGCCAGTGGTAAGACAGGTGGACATCCAAAGGCCCCCCTCATTCCACTTCCAGTGATGGGAGTCCCCTTTGAAAGAGTGGGTGTGGACTTAGTGGGTCCACTTGAACCTCCCACAGCCTCAGGAAATATGTACATACTAGTAGTAGTGGATCATGCTACTAGGTATCCTGAAGCTATTCCCCTTAGGTCGACTACTGCCCCTGCAGTAGCCAAGGCCCTCATTGGTATCTTTACCAGAGTGGGTTTCCCTAAGGAGGTGGTGTCTGGCAGAGGTACCAACTTCATGTCAGCATACCTGAAACACATGTGGAATGAGTGTGGAGTGACTTATAAATTCACTACACCCTATCATCCAAAAACTAATGGCCTTATTGAGAGATTCAACAAGACATTAAAGGGCATGATCATGGGGCTCCCAGAAAAACTCAAAAGGAGATGGGATGTCCTCTTGCCATGTCTGTTTTTCGCTTACAGAGAGATGCCTCAGAAGGGAGTAGGGTTCTCACCCTTTGAACTTCTGTTTGGCCACCCTGTAAGGGGACCACTAGCTCTTGTGAAAGAAGGCTGGGAGAGACCTCTTCATGAGCCTAAACAAGACATAGTGGACTATGTACTTGGCCTTCGTTCAAGGATGGCAGAGTACATGGAAAAGGCAAGTAAAAACCTTGAGGCCAGCCAACAGCTCCAGAAGTTTTGGTATGACCAAAAGGCTGCAATGGTTGAATTTCAACCAGGGCAGAAAGTCTGGGTTTTGGAGCCTGTGGCTCCCAGGGCACTTCAGGACAAATGGAGTGGCCCTTACCCAGTGCTAGAGAAGAAGAGTCAGGTCACCTACCTGGTGGACCTAGGCACTAGCAGGAGCCCCAAGAGGGTGATCCATGTGAACCGCCTAAAACTCTTCCATGATAGGGCTGATGTGAATCTGTTGATGGTAACAGATGAAGACCAGGAAGCTGAGAGTGAACCTCTCCCTGATCTCCTCTCATCAAACCCTAAAGATGGTTCAGTAGATGGAGTGATCTACTCAGACACCCTCTCTGGCCAACAGCAATCTGACTGCAGGAAGGTCCTGCAACAGTTTGCTGAGCTCTTTTCCCTAACCCCTGGTCAGACACACCTGTGTACCAATGATGTGGACACAGGAGACAGCATGCCTGTCAAAAACAAAAATTTCAGACAGTCTGACCAAGTTAAGGAAAGCATCAAGGTGGAAGTCCACAAGATGCTGGAATTGGGAGTAATTGAGCACTCTGACAGCCCCTGGGCTAGCCCAGTGGTCTTAGTCCCCAAACCTCACACCAAAGATGGAAAGAGAGAGATGAGGTTTTGTGTGGACTACAGAGGACTTAATTCTGTCACCAAGACAGATGCCCATCCCATTCCAAGGGCTGATGAACTGATTGATAAATTAGGTGCTGACAAATTCTTAAGTACCTTTGACTTAACAGCAGGGTACTGGCAAATCAAAATGGCACCTGGAGCAAAAGAAAAGATAGCATTCTCCACACCTGATGGGCATTATCAGTTCACTGTTATGCCCTTTGGTTTAAAGAATGCCCCTGCCACCTTCCAAAGGTTGGTGAATCAAGTCCTTGCTGGTTTGGAGTCCTTTAGTGCAGCTTATCTTGATGATAATGCTGTCTTTAGCTCCAGCTGGCAGGATCACCTGGTCCACCTGAAGAAGGTTTTGAAGGCTCTGCAGTCAGCAGGCCTCTCTATCAAGGCATCCAAATGCCAGATAGGGCAGGGAACTGTGGTTTACTTGGGACACCTTGTAGGTGGAGGCCAAGTTCAGCCACTCCAGCCTAAGATCCAGACTATTCTGGACTGGGCAGCTCCAAAAACCCAGACTCAAGTCAGGGCATTCCTTGGCTTGACTGGGTATTACAGGAGGTTTGTGAAGGGATATGGATCCATAGTGACAGCCCTCACAGAACTCACCTCCAAGAAAATGCCCAAGAAGGTAAACTGGACTGTAGAATGCCAACAGGCCTTTGACACCCTGAAACAAGCAATGTGCACAGCACCAGTTCTAAAAGCTCCAGATTACTCCAAGCAGTTCATTGTGCAGACAGATGCCTCTGAACATGGGATAGGGGCAGTTTTGTCCCAAACAAATGATGATGGCCTTGACCAGCCTGTTGCTTTCATTAGCAGGAGGTTACTCCCCAGGGAGCAGCGTTGGAGTGCCATTGAGAGGGAGGCCTTTGCTGTGGTTTGGTCCCTGAAGAAGCTGAGACCATACCTCTTTGGTACTCACTTTGTAGTTCAAACTGACCACAGACCTCTCAGATGGCTGATGCAAATGAAAGGTGAAAATCCAAAACTGTAGAGGTGGTCCATCTTCCTACAGGGAATGGACTTTATGGTGGAACACAGACCTGGGACTGCCCATGCCAATGCAGATGGCCTTTCCAGGTTCTTCCACTTAGAAAATGAAGACTCTCTTGGGAAAGGTTAGTCTCATCCTCTTTCGTTTGTGGGGGGGGGGTTGTGTAAGGAAATGCCTCCTTGGCATGTTTACCCCCTGACTTTTTGCCTTTGCTGATGCTATGTTTTGATTTGAAAGTGTGCTGAGGCCTGCTAACCAGGCCCCAGCACCAGTGTTCTTTCCCTAATCTGTACTTTTGTTTTCACAATTGGCACACCCTGGCATCCAGGTAAGACCCTTGTAACTGGTACCCCTGGTACCAAGGGCCCTGATACAAGGGGAGGTCACTAAGGGCTGCAGCATATCTTATGCCAACCTGGGGACCCCTCACTCAGCACAGACACACTGCTTGCCAGCTTGTGTGTGCTGGTGGGGACAACACGAGTAAGTCGACATGGCACTCCCCTCAGGGTGCCATGCCAACCTCACACTGCCTCTGCAGTATAGATAAGTCACCCCTCTAGCAGGCCTTACAGCCCTAAGGCAGGGTGCACGATACCATAGGCGAGGGCACCAGTGCATGAGGACTGTGCCCCTACAGTGTCTAAGCCAAACCTTAGACATTGTAAGTGCAGGGTAGCCATAAGAGTATATGGTCTGGGAGTCTGTCAAACACGAACTCCACAACACCATAATGGCTACACTGAAATCTGGGAAGTTTGGTATCAAACTTCTCAGCACAATAAATGCACACTGATGCCAGTGTACATTTTATTGTAAAATACACCCCAGAGGGCACCTTAGAGGTGCCCCCTGAAACCTTAACCAACTACCCGTGTAGGCTGACTGGTTTTAGCAGCCTGCCACACTCGAGACATGTTGCTGGCCACATGGGGAGAGTGCCTTTGTCACTCTGTGGCTTGTAACAAAGCCTGCACTGGGTGGAGATGCTATCACCTCCCCCAGGCAGGAGCTGTAACACCTGGCGGTGAGCCTCAAAGGCTCACCCCCTTTGTTCCAGCACCACAGGGCACTCCAGCTAGTGGAGTTGCCCGCCCCCTCCGGCCACGGCCCCACTTTTGGCGGCAAGACCGGAGGAAATAATGAGAATAACAAGGAGGAGTCACTGGCCAGTCAGGACAGCCCCTAAGGTGTCCTGAGCTGAGGTGACTCTACCTTTTAGAAATCCTCCATCTTGCAGATGGAGGATTCCCCCAATAGCGATAGGAATGTGACCCCCTCCCCTTGGGAGGAGGCAGAAAGAGGGTGTACCCACCCTCAGGGCTAGTGGCCATTGGCTACTAACCCCCCAGACCTAAACACGCCCTTAAATTTAGTATTTAAGGGCTCCCCTGAACCTAGGTACTCAGATTCCTGCAACCTAAGAAGAAGAGGACTGCTGAGCTGAAAAACCCTGCAGAGAAGACGGAGACACCAACTGCCTTGGCCCCAGCTCTACCGGCCTGTCTCCCCCCTTCGGAAGAAAACTGCTCCAGCGACGCTTTCCCCAGGACCAGCGACCTCTGAATCCTCAGAGGACTGCCCTGCTCTAAAAGGACCAAGAAACTCCTGAGAACAGCGGCCCTGTTCACCCAAGACTGCAACTTTGTTTCCAAAGGAGCAACTTAAAGGCAACAGCGTTTCCCGCCAGAAGCATGAGACTTGCAACCCTGCACCCGGCGACCCCGACTCGACTGGTGGAGAAACAACACTTCAGGGAGGACCCTCCGGCGACTCCGAGACTGTGAGTAACCAAAGTTGTCCCCCCTGAGCCCCCACAGCGACGCCTGCAGAGGGAATCCCGAGGCTCCCCCTGACAGCGACTGCCTGACTCTCAGATCCCGACGCCTGGAAAAGACCCTGCACCCGCAGCCCCCAGGACCTGAAGGATCGGAACTCCAGTGCAGGAGTGACCCCCAGGAGGCCCTCTCCCTTGCCCAGGTGGTGGCTACACCGAGGAGCCCCCACCCTTGCCTGCCTGCATCGCTGAAGAGACCCCTTGGTCTCCCATTGAAACCTATTACAAACCCGACGTGTGTTTGCACACTGCACCCGGCCGCCCCCGTGCTGCTGAGGGTGTACTTTCTGTGCTAACTTGTGTCCCCCCCCAGTGCCCTACAAAACCCCCCTGGTCTGCCCTCCGAAGACGCGGGTACTTACCTGCTGGCAGACTGGAACCGGGGCACCCCCTTCTCCATTGAAGCCTATGCGTTTTAGGCACCACTTTGAACTCTGCACCTGACCGGCCCTAAGCTGCTGGTGTGGTAACTTTGGGGTTGCTCTGAACCCCCAACGGTGGGCTACCTTGGACCCAAATCTGAACCCCGTAGGTGGTTTACTTACCTGCAAGAACTAACAATTACTTACCTCCCCTAGGAACTGTGAAAATTGCACTGTCTAGTTTTAAAATAGCTATATGTGTTTTATTTGAAAAGTATATATGCTATTGTGATTATTCAAAGTTCCTAAAGTACTTACCTGCAATACCTTTCAATCAAAGTATTACATGTAAAATTTGAACCTGTGGTTCTTAAAATAAACTAAGAAAATATATTTTTCTATACAAAAACCTATTGGCCTGGAATTGTCTCTGAGTGTGTGTTCCTCATTTATTGCCTGTGTGTATGTACAACAAATGCTTAACACTACTCCTTTGATAAGCCTACTGCTCGACCACACTACCACAGAATAGAGCATTAGAATTATCTCTTTTTGCCACTATCTTACATCTAAGGGCAACCCTTGGACTCTGTGCATACTATTCCTTACTTTGAAATAGTGCATACAGAGCCAACTTCCTACAACGTGTACATGTGTAACACAAACCCTCAAGTCACACTTTTTAAGATATGCAAACCCAGTTTCTGTGCCTTTGAATGGCTTAAAAGTACAGATTAATTCAAAGCTGGGCTAAATGTAGTGTAGCATCACTGTGTGCAATGGAGGGGTTCAATGTGTGTTCTGGATGTGTTTCCTTGCAACCCCCATGGTTCATGAGGCATGTAATTTATCTCACACCAAGTTAACCTTGAAATATGACAAATTAATTGGGTCCCTCAGGTGATGTGTGAGAAGGAAACTGAACTGAAGTCAGCCAAGTCACTAACACTTCCTATGTGTGCTGCAGCTAGTGGCAAATATACATGGACAATCATGGCTCAGGGTATATCATGTGCAGGAAGGGATGTGCCTCGCACAAAGACAATCCCACATGCAATGCAGGCACCCAAATACCATGGTATAAGTGTGTCTGTGGTAGGTGGAACATTGGCCCATACCAATTCGAGTAGGGTAGTACAGCAAGTCTTCTTGCAGTGCTGCCCTACACCAATGTGAAAGGGCAGGAATGCATCATATTTATGAAAACGGTTCACTCCTGTCCTTTCCCCCTGTGCTGCTACACAATTGGCTGCCTAGTACCAATGCAGGCACCTTTGCACCATAGAGCGAGGGCCCCTGCTTTGCAAGAGGATTGTTCTTGTGCAGGAAGGGGTATCTTCCTTCATGAAAACAATCCTGAGAGGTGTTTGCAGACTCCAGCACACATGGAAAGAGGCAAAACAAGGAGAAATAAAATTATTTGGCCTTGTTACGCCTGCTCTGGGGAGGCGGAAGGGTTTAGCCCTGCCCCAGGTTTACGTGATCAAGTAAATCTGGGGCAGTGTAAAACTCCATGGGTTCTGCATGGGAAAACACCCATAATGCCTATGAAAGGCCTTCCGAGCTCTGAGTGAGGCAATGCAGCTATTTAGCCTGAGTTGCCAAACTCACTATTTATGAGGCCACTGAAACCCATGCAAGGTGGCCTTGGTAGCTTCATAAATTTAATTCAAAGTCCTGCATCACGTGCATGTACCACTGTATGTGGTGAAAAAGTGCCATAGGGCTCTCCTAAATAATCCCAAGAGTGAGTGAGGGCTGCAACGTCTGCAGCCTTTTGAAAGTCCAGAAGGTGTATGCCAAGACAAGCCACACTTCCTGTACTGTACCACCTCATCCACTTACACTTATGTTTGTGATCAATGATATGAACTATTGCTGGACACAACTCAAACTTCCAATTTAGGTTAACCAGGCCCATGTGTAAATTTGCAGTAATGGACCACTTCATGAGTGTGAAAGTTTGGCCTGTAAGATATAGGATCCATCTTATTGTGAGTACTATTACAGTTTGTACAACCACACAGATGGCACTTGACTCAGTTTTACTAGTTCTAGTAGGGGATGTCTACGTAGTGACAACATATCATCCTTAGCTTGATCACTATTGCTGGAATTGTTTTGGCCAGGAAAATTTGATTGTGTTACAATGTTAGACTATTTATCTCAGACATCATGTACATGCCTTGACTGTGTTAGCAAGTTATTAATATTTGTTTTACCATATTCCACATGAATCCTGATGAGACCTGCACATTTGAGCAGTGCAGGGAAGGTTACCAACATGTTCATAATGTTTCTTAAGCACAGATGAAAATGCAGACATTTTATGTGCAGACTAAAGCGGCGGGGACCTGGAACATTGCCACACCCAGCACACTGGCAGTGCCAACCTCACCCACTAGTCAGGACCAGAGCATAGCCAGCACAGCGCAGGACCAAGCCATCCACAGCCAACCACAAGTGCTGCACGACCGGCCTTCCAGCAGCCACACGTCTGCCCACACAATTCAGAAAGTACCCTAGTTGGGACTCAGTGTTCCAATACAGCATCAACAAGGAACTGAAAAGACTGAACCAACAAGTGGGCAATGTCCTTGAGGAGAACCTCTGGCAGGCCACCTAGAAGCCCAATTCGGAGGAAGCTGAGAAACAGCTTTCACAGCTAATGTGAACATTGTATTTTTTATTACAGTTTAATCATTGGCATAGTATTTTAGGTAGGTTTCAGAAAGTATGTTTAAATAAGGTAGATTTTGGAATTTTATAAATATGTTTCATCAGATCTAGTTTTTAAATTTGCATAAGGATTTAGTAGGTGTGGGGGATAATGTTTATTCTTTGTAATTAGAAAAAAAAACAATTTAAAAAAATCCCCAATATATTTATTTGTTCAGTTTATTTATAGGTGTATTTTTGTTTGTGTTGCATGACTATGGCCCTCATTATGACATTGGCGTTGTCCTTACCGCCACTGTAAACAGCCTGGCAGTAATTACCAAGAAATTATGACCATGGTGGTAAGACTTCCCACATAGATAGCCAATGTACCACACCAGCCGCCAGGGCATTGACACCAACGACCAAGGAAGTCAGGTGGAAGTCAAGGTAAAAGTCAAGCCAGGCAGAAGTCAATGTGCAAAAAAAGCAAGGACAAAAATCATAAGTACGAACACTGTAATATGCTGCCAACAGCCACCATAATGAATTATGAAATCAAAATGCAGATGTCAATGTACAGATTCAGCCAGTGGCCAGTCCAAAGTACCAAATGGCCACATGGCCACCGGACATAGTCCAAGCCCCAACTTGACTCCTGACATCATCTGGACTCCACTTTTCACGGGCATCATGTTAGAATTGGGCAGGCACCTCAGGGGGAAGAGGTTTGGGGGGCACCTCAACTCAAGTGGTTATTGGTTCTGGAGAGGGCTCCTTGCCCAATAGTCTCTGGAGGGGAGTTAAAGGCCACAGGCCCTCATTACGACCCTGGCCGTGAGTGATAAAGTGGCAGGTAATACCGCCAATAGGCTGGCAGTAATTACCACCAAATTATGACCATGGCAGTGATAACTTCCATAGACAGCCAATGTACCACATCCACCGCCAGAGTGGAAACAACACTCACCACGACGGTAGCCACCAAAATCCAGGCAGGAGACGAAGTACCACCCACTATCTTAAGACAGTGTAAACCGCCACCTTTTCTGGAGCGGTACCAACTACATCAAAAGCCTGGCAGAAACACATAACTGAAGAGAAAAGACTCACCATCGGAGACACAGGGAATAAGAACGCCACCATGGAACCCAAACTGCAAGTTTTTCTGATGATCTTCTACTTTATGCTCCACATGGAACACCAATGCCGAGGAAGACGATGACGGTGAGTACAGCCGCCTAGCACACAAGGTAGAGATGGAGGAAAACAACAGTGACGCATACCTGACACACACACATCATACACACAACCAGCTGCACACGTAAAACAATTTGCCCCTGATACACAGCAGAATAAGGAAAGGACAACAGGAATGTCCGAAAGTGATTGTATTCAAATCATCATCTAAAAAATTATCGATTTGTCAATTAAACAGATGTGTACACATGTACACAAAGGGACACTGCCCAGTCCAATGTTCAAAGGGCCCACATGGCCACAGGGCACAGTCTAAGGCTCAACTCGAATCCTGACTTCATCTGGCTAGAACACTGCAGGGGCATCAGTTTGCAAGTGGGCAGTCACCTCAGGTGGGGGCACCTCAGCCGGATGCGGGAACAAGCCCACAAGCTCTGGAGGGGGATCCATGCCCATTGCTCTGTGCTGGGGAGTGCAAGGCCACAGTCTCTCAGGTGGGTGACTTTCCCACTGGTTCTGGATGGGGCAACATGTCCAATGCTCTGTTCTGGGAAGTGCAAGGCCACAGTCTCTCAGGTGGGTGACTTCCTCACTAGTCTGGAGAGGACAACATGCCTATTGCTCTGTCCTGGGGAGTGCAAGGCCACAGTCTCTCAGGTGGGTGACTTCCTCACTGGTCTGGAGAGGGCAACATGCCTATTGCTCTGTCCTGGGGAGTGCAAGGCCACAGTCTCTCAGGTGGGTGACTTCCCCACTGGTTCTGGAGGGGGACCCCTGATACAGCAGCCCCTGGAGGGTGGCCTACATGGCATCCGCTGGTGGTGACGGCTGCAGTGTGGTGGCAGATGGAGGTGCCTCCTGGTCAGCCTCTGCAGTTGGTGATGGCTGCAGTATGGTGGCAGATGGAGGTGTCTCCTGGGCAGCCTTTGCAGTTGGTGATGGCTGCAGTGTGGTGGTGGATGGAGGTGCCTCCTAGGCAGCCTCTGCCATTGGTGATGGCTGCAATGTGGTGGTGGATGGAGGTGCCTTCTAGGCAGCCTCCGCAGTTGGGGATGGCTGCAGTGTGGTGGTGGATGGAGGTGCCTCCTGAGCAGCTTCTGAAGGTGATAATGGCTGCACTTCCTTAGCTGCCAGTGGGGGCCCTGTGACCACTGGTGGTGGAGGAGGTGTCACCCTGGCAGCCTCCGCTGGAGTAGAGGGCTTCATCTCCTCCATTACATGGGGCGTGGATTCCTTACCTTTCCTGGCAGGGGTGCATGGCTTCTTCCCCTTCTTGGATGAAGGTGCAGACTCCCTCCCCTTCTTGGATCGAGGTGCAGGCTCCTTCCCCTTCTTGGATGGAGGTGCTGGCTCCTTCCCCTTCTTGGATCGAGGTGCTGGTTCCTTTTCCTTCTTGCCTGGAGGCGTGTATCCTTACCACCACAAGTAGGTGGTGCAACCACTATCCCCATGGACTGTTTGGCTGAGGTGCTGGGCTGGGTCTTTGGCACCCTGCTCATTCGGGCAGGACGTGGGGGGAGAGAGGTCAAGTTAGACAAGCAAAAGCTTTTTAGGGACGGTGGGGCTGGAGGAGGGAAGAGTGATGGGAGTAGAGGTAGAGGGAGCAGTTGTCGGTGGCGTATGTCTGCTGGATTTGGGTGCAGGTGCATGAGTAGTATGCTGATGTGAGGTGGGTTGCTGTAGGGTGTCTGAATGCTCACGTTTGTGCCCCTTAGGAGGGGGGACAGACAGGGTGATAAAGGACACAGAGGACACGTGCATGGCTGTTGTGTAGGTGTCTGCCAGTGAGGTGTGTGTTCTGCTTGGTGTGGTGATGCTGATAGTGGATGTAGATGTAGTGCATGGAGGTGTGATTGTGGATGTGATTGGGAGGGAGGTAGGGGAGAAGGAGGAGCAGGAGACAGTGGAGGCAGTGGATGTTGTTGTGTCTGCAACTATATGGTGTGTGTGTGAGTGCTTGTGTGACGATGTGTGATGCTTGTGTTTGTCTGTGACACTCTTGGGTGTTGTCTTGTGTGCATGCTTGGCTCTATGTGTGCCTGGGATGGGTTGGGGTTGAAGAGAATGGGACTGGGAAGTGGTAGTTGGAGGGGGGACAGTAGAAACAGGGACAATGGCTGCCATCAGAGAGGAGGCCAGAGCCTAAATCGATCTCTTTTGGGCCGCCAATCCACCGCGAATGCCCTCCAAAAAATGCATTGCATTGCTCCATCTGGGATGCCAGCCCCTGGATGGCATTCATCATGGTTGGTTACCCTACAGAGATGGATCTCAGGAGGTCAATAGTCTCCTCACTCAGGGCAGCAGAGCTGACTGGGGCAGGGCATGAGGTGCCATGGGGTGAAGGAAATGCCCACCCTCCTGGGTCAGCGGGCACAGGCAACTCGCTGAGGGGCTACTTGAAGGTCGTTACTGGTAGAAGGGTGGTGGCTGTACCTGCAGCTGGGGTGGTCACAGAGGTGCCCGCCATGACCACGGAGCTCCCATTGGAGGAGTATCTGAGTCTGTGTTGTCTCCTCCAGTCCCCGCTGTGGTGCTCCCCTCACCCTCCGTCCCACTGGTTCCCTCAGCGTCAGTGGACTCTGCCTCCTGGGTCCTGTGGGATGCAGCTACTTCAGTCGCCGGTGCCCCTGCTCCTCTGCAAGAAGATGCTAATGCACACAAGGAAAGGATGACAAAACAAGAAAGGGGGGAGACAGACAAAGGATACACTGGGTCAATGACTGGACCAACACCACTATTGGCATACACATCACCGTTACACACAGGGAACATGATTAAGCACTGTGTATTGCACTACCAGTGATATGGCTAGTTACTAAGGCAAGATAAGGGCCACACACCGCCAACTGCAGCACTCCTGGGACCCACAATGCCCTGCCTGAAATGGACTGCTAACAAGCTAGGTTACCTGTATTTGCCATACACCCATTACCCTTCAGATGACCCATGCTGCAATGTCTGGCCTGGCATTAGAGGCATCCACTAACACACATCCACCACCCGGATACCACCCCACCTTCCAAAATGTGTAATGATACTCACTGTACTCACTGTGATTGGCTGAAGTACCCATCCAGCTCAGAGTAGGCCACCGCAAGTATGCGGGCCATCAGGGGGGTCAGGGCCTGTCGGCCACCCCTTCCTCATTGGGAGGCCATCTCCAGCTGGGCCATTGCGGTCTTCCGTGCCTAGCGTCTCAGGTCCTCCCACCGTTTCCAAAAGTGGGTCCTCCGCCTGCCATAGATCCCCAGGGTCCGCATGTCCTTGGCAATGGCACGTCATATTCCCTTCTTTTGATGGGCGCTGACCTGCAGAGACAATACAGACAGGAGAACGCCATTAAACAAACTGTTCAGCATGTCACACAAATGGCCCACCATACCCGCTTTCATCACTACTGGCACACACATCGCCCAGCGTACAACATGTATACCGCCACAAGACATTCCCCGACCCTCCACCCTCCTTACACGATGCTTGCACACACATCTCCATGCATCCTTCCCATATGCAGCGTGCCCAGAGTGTACTCACCTGTTGGTCTGGAGGCCCATACAGCTGTCCGTACTGGGGTAGGACCCCATCTACCAGTCACTTCAACTCCTCCGAAGTGAAGGCAGAGGTCCTTTCCTTGGTCACACGGGCCGTGGTAGGCTCCAGACACATGTCACAGCAGCACACACAGTGTAGTTCTTCTCCTGTTTAAGGTCAGGAAACAAGTGAGGAATCAGATAGAAAATGGCGGTGACGTCCATGGCAGTATACACTGTCACCACCGGCACAGATCCCCATTAGCCACTTTACACCATAGAGTCCCATATTATCCAATGAGGAATTGCACGGTGGTGCCAGACCACCTTCCGCAACAACGTCCAACGTCAGCGGAATTACCTCACTTCCACCTGTTCCTATATGTAGGACAGGCAGTCACCATTTCAGGGGGGGCAGTAAGAGCAACAAGCACTGTGTCACAGAATAGATTGGCACATACCTCGTCATTAACAATCTCATATTACATAGGTGCACCATGTAGACTGCAGTTGTAGTTTCATTGTTCAAAATGTGACAGCTTCCTCAGTCTTGGTTCTCTTAGATACTTATCGCTGTGGATGAATAGGAGGTGGAGACACCCCCGTGTACGGACCCCTGATGGACTTAGCTACCCCGGAGGACAGGCACATTATACTCACCTATTGACTGGACAGGGCCACAATCACAGAGCTGTGTGCCCAATTGGATCCAGACCTGATCTCATATATCTGTCATCCAACTGGGATCCTCCCTCTTGTGCAAGTGCTATCAGTGCTCCATTTCTTGGCAACTGGTTTCTTCCAAATGACAGTGGGCTTGGCAGCAGGAATGTCACAGCCAATGTTCTCATTCGTGCTGGCAAGAGAGTTGTCTGCCCTGGTAAAACACATGTGCTTTCCCCCAGGTGGAAGATTTGGCCACTGTGAAGGCCGGATTCTATGCAATGGGACATATCCCCAATATTATTGGGGCGACTGACGGCACACATATTGCGTTTGTCCCCACCGCCAGAATGAACAGGTGTTCAGGAATCGTAAGAGTTTCCACTCACTGAATGTGCAAATGGTAATCCTGGTGGACCAGTACATCTCCCACTTCAATGCTAAGTATCCTGGGTTGGTGCATGATGCCTTTGTTCTGAGAAATAGCAGCATCCCAAATGTGATGGCCCAACTATAGAGGCACAGGATGTGGCTAATATGTGAGCTTTGGTACCCATCCACTGTATGTTAGTGTATGCTTCTGGTGTTAACCCTATAGGACTGTGTGAGGCTAAATGTGCTCCCTCAATACTTGCAGGTGACTCTGGCTACCCAAACCTATTGTGGCTGCTAACCCCTGTGAGGAATGCCGGGACAGGTCAGAAGAACATTGTAATGAGGCACATGGGCGAATCAGATGGATCATCGAAAGGACCTTCATCCTCCTGAAGGCCATATTCAGGTGTCTCCATCTGACTGGTGGATCCCTATGCTACTCACCAGAGAAGGTCTGCCAGATAGTAGTATGATGCTGCATGTTGCACAACCTGGCAAACAGACGCCATGTACCTTTTCTGAAGGAGGAGGAGACTGGCGATGCCCCTGTGGCAGCAGTAGACCCTGAGGACAGTGAGAATCAAGAGGCTGAGGATGAGGACAACAGAAGATCAGTTATTCGTCAGTACTTCCAATGACACACAGGTGAGACAATGCAACTGCACATGTCTGTGACTATTGGTGTATTCTGTGTGGCTGTATCAAGATGGCATTAACTTCCTTTTACCTCAACTTACTGTCACCTATGGTTTGTCATTTTACAGATGTTGGTGATATAACAACTGTGTACTGATGTGCTGACTACAGCCAGCTGCAGGTCATTATTTATATGCTCTCACAGTGTACAGTTTGTTTGCAATGGATGTGACTGTTTCCATTAATACACATTTTCAACACATAAAATACTAGTAGTCATGTTGTGTTCAAGGGTGTTTATTGCAGTGCTAATAAATTCATGGTAAAGTGCAATGAAATAGGGTGATGATGGAGGAAAGTCCAGGGTATTGTTCCATTCTGTTTGTAGCAGAGGTCCGGTGTCCAAGGGGCAATAGGAATGGGAGCAACAGCAGTTCAAAGTGGACAAGGTGACTGAGTGGGACACAAGGGGGACAATCAGGAAAACTCATTTCCTGGAGGGGGTCTTAGAAAATGTCTCTGGCTTCTGTCTGGGTCATAGGGAACATCTGTGGCGTGGTTCACCTTCTGCAGGGGGAGGGATGATGGTGGCCTGTGGGTCCTGTGGCGGGACCTCCTGCCCACTACCGGCAGTGGAAGTGGAGGGCTGGTCAATGGACTGGCTAGTGGTAGGGGCCCACTGGTGTGCTGTTGCCTCCCTCATGATGTTGGCCATGTCTGACAGCACCCCTGCTATGGAGCTCAGGGTGGTGTTAATTGCCTGCAAGTCCTCTCTGATCCCCTGATACTGTCCTTGTGGAAGACGCCTGTTCTCCTGCACGTTGTCAAGGATCTGGCCCATCGTGTCCTGGGAAGGTTGGTAGACTTCCAGGATCTTGGAGAGTGCCTTCTGGAGAGTTGGTTCCCTGGTCCTGTCCTCCCCCTGGTGCACAGCAGGCCTCCCAGTGTCCCTGTTGGCCTGTGCTTCTGTCCCCTGGATGGTGTGTCTACTACCACTGACCCCAGGTCCCTGATTGTCTTGGGGATGAGGTGTGGCATGGGGTCCCTGTACAGGTGGGCACACTGCTGATTAATATGTCCTGGGGACAGAGGTGTGGGTACTCTGGGTGGGTGGTGTGGTGTTGGATACTGAAGGGGGAGGCTCTGTGGTGGACTGTGAGTGAGCTTGGGTGACCGTCCATCCCATGGTCCCTGATGGTCCAGGTAGGTCATCCAGATCCTGAAGTTCAGAGTTACTGTCATCACTGAGGGCATCTTCTGTTGAGGGACTGGATAGTAGTAGCACCTCCTTTCCGCTGATATTGGCTGGGGTACCTGTGGGGATGTAAGTGATGTATTATGCTTTATGTGTATGACATATTGTACATCCCTGGATTTCCCTCTATCGTTGCTGTTGCCCTGCCACCTTTCACTTGTGTATGGTGATGTGTTGTGGGATTGTTAGTTTCCCTTTGCTGTGCATGCTTTTGTGATGGGTGACCATGTAGGACTGGGAGGGATGTCCATGCATTGGTATAGCATGCAGGGGTTGGTATTGGAGTTATTCATATGTGTAGGTGCAGTATGTGGGATGGGGTGGAGTGATGGAAGTCAGGGTGAGGGTGTGAGATGGCATGCAGGAATGGGGGGGTGATAAGTAGTAAATGTTTTCTTACCAGTGTCCAGTCCTCCGGATACCCCTGCGAGTCCCTCAGAATGCAGTATTGCCAAGACTTGCTCCTCCCATGCTGTGAGCTGTGGGGGAGGAGGTGGGGGTCCACTGCCAGTCCTCTGGATAGTGAGATGGTGCCTTGCTGCTGTGGAACGTACCTTCTCCTGTAGGTCATTCCACCTCTTCCTGATATCGTCCCTTGTTCTTGGGTGCTGTCCCACAGCGTTCACCCTGTCCACAATTCTCCACCATAGCTCCATCTTCCTTTTAATGGATACCTGCTGTACCTATGCTTCAAACAGCTATGGCTCTCCCCTGACTATTTCCTTCACAATGACCCGCAACTCCTCATCTGTGAAACGTGGGTGCCTTTGTGGGGGCCTGGGTGTTGTGTGGTGTGTGTTGGTGAGAGTGGGTTGAGTAATGTGGTGGGTGATGTGGGGTGAGTGAGGGATGTATGGGTGTAAATGGTGTGTGTCTAGTTGTCGCAGTGGTCTTGGTGTCAGTCTTATGGCAATGATTTGTATTCGTAAAGGGTTGTGGGTAATGTGAGTGTGTGTTTTATAGTGGCGTGGGTGTTGTGGGTCTATAGGTATCAGGTGTGTATTTTTCATAGTGGCTAATGCTGTGTTGTTTTGTATGTGGGTGTCCATTCTGAGTGTGGCGGTATGTACCGCCAATGGTTTATCGCCGTTGAATGTCCGCCATGGTGATTCGTTGGTCATAATGTGAAGGGCGTTATTTTGTTGGTGTAACGTTATGGGTATTGGGACAGACACTTTTGCACTGACCTTTGGGCTGGCAGATTTGTGTATGTGGCTGTATTCTGTTGGATTGATGTGTGTGTGTCATAATATGGCGGATATTCGCCACTGGGGCAGTATGTTGGCAGCTGTCAGTGAGACAGTAAGCAGAATTTACCACCAATGTCATAATGAGGCCCACAGTCTCCTGAGTGGGTATTATGCCCACTGGTTCTGGTGGGGGCTTCTTGCCCAATAGTTTTGCAAGGGGTTTTAAAGGCCACAGTCTCTGAAGCGGGTATCATGCCCACTGGTTCTGGAGGGGGCTCCTTGCCCATTAGTCTCTGGAGGTGAGTTAAAGACCACAGTCCCTGGAAGGTGGGCTCCATGCCCTCAGGTGGTGGAGGGGGCTCCTATCTTTCAGGTGGTTGAGCGGGCTCCATGCTTTTAGGAGGTGGAGGGGGATCCTTGGTTCTTTCTTGTGACGGACCCCATTGGCCTTTGTCATCTGACTTGTGTCCTAGCCTCCAGGTATAGCAGGTGCCTCCACTGACCCTGTCCTCTGTCCCTTAGGATGTGCCCCACTAGACCTCTGTTTCTGAGGCTGAGGTGTGGACTTACTGGGAGTGACTGCCATCCCACTCATGGGCCCCTTAGTGCCAGCACCAGATTTTTTGGTGGGAGCAGCGGCAGACTGGCTGAGGTGTTGGGCTGGGTCATTTGGACCCTGCACTTATGGGCAGGATGGGAGTTTGGGGGGAAGAAGGCAAGGTGGGCAAGGATAAGCTTCTTAGGGACTTTGGGGTGAGATGTGGGAGGAGGGATGTGAGTGGAGGTAGAGGTAGTGGTTGTAGGGGGTGTATGTTTGCTGGACTTGGGTGCAGGTGCATGGACAGTGTGCGTGTGTGACGTGGATGGCTGTTTGGTGTCTGGGTGCAAGCATTTGTGTTTCTTAGAAGGGGGGTCCACAGAGTGGGAGAGGACAAAGAGGACCTGTGGATGGGTGTTGTGGAGGTGTCTGCAAGTGAGGTGTGTGTGCTGAATGATGTGGTGATAGTGGTGGAGGCAGGTGATGCAGTGCATGCAGGTGTGAGAGCTGATGTGACTGTGCGGGAGGAGAAGGAGGAGGGGGACACAGTGGAGGCAATGGATGATGTTGTGTGTGCATCTGTCTGTTGCCTGTGTGAGTGCTTGTGGACTGAACTGTGTTGCCTGTGTTTGTTTGTGTGAACCTTGGGTTTTATTTTGGGTGCATGCTTGTCAGAATGTGTGCGTGGGATGGATTGGGGTAAGGAGACTGGGACTGGATAGTGGTAGTAGGAGGGGGAGGGATGAAACAGGGACACTGGCTGGCATTAGTGAAGAGGCCGGAACCTGAAACAATCTGTTGGGCTGCCAGCCCACCATGGATTTCCTACAGTAAGGCATTGCATTGCTGCATCTGGGATGCCAGCCCCTGGATGGCATTCACAATGGTTGACTGCCCTGTAGAGATGGATTCTTCAGGAGGTCAAAAGCCTCCTCACTGAAGGCAGCAGGGCTGACTGTGGGAGGGCCTGAGGTGCCTGGGCCGAAGGAGATGCCCACCCTCCTGGGTGAGCAGGCATGAGCAACTCGGTAGGGGCTACTGGGAGGGCGGTGCTGGTATGGAGGGGTGGATGTTGTACCTGCAGCTGATGTGGTTCTAGAGGTGTCCGCCACCACCAGGGACCTCCCATCGGAGGAGGATTCAGAGTCAGTGTTGTTGCCTCCTGTCTCTGCTGTGGTCCTCTCCTCCGTTCCACTGGTCCCCTAGGCTTCGGTGGACTCTGCCTCCTGGGTCCCATGGGCTGCAGCTCCCTTACTTACTGGTGCCCCTGCTCCTCCGCCAGATGATGCTAATGCACACATGGACATGATGACAGAAGAAAATAGGGGGGAGAAAGAAAGGGAGCACTGGGTCGATTACAGCACCAACACCACAGATGGCATACACATCACACCACACACATGGACCAAGATTGAGCAGTATGCACTGCACTGGCATTCCATTGGTTATTTACCACAGCAGGATGAGAGCCAACCCCGCCAACTGCACCCCTCCTGGGACCTAATAAGCTCTGCCTGACATGGAATACCACCTAGCTAACTATATCGATTTTGCTTTTCAGCCAGTTACCCTGAGCTGGATCACACAGCAATGTATGAGCTGGCATTAAGGGGCACCCACTGACTTAAACCCACCACCAGGACCCTACGCCAGACAACAAAGATGGTTGTGACACACACTGTATTCACCCTCTTGTGGCTGCTGTGATGCCCTCAAGCGCCCATTCAGCTCTGTGTAGGCCACCACCAGTATACAGGCTATCGGGGGGTCAGGTTCCGATGGGCACTCCTCTCTCGTTGGGAGGCCATCCCCAGCTGGGTCTCCACGGTCTTCTGGGCCCGGTGTCTCAGGTCCTCCCGCTGTTTCCTGCAGTGGGTGCACTGCCTGCTATAGACCCCCAGGGTCAGCACATCCTTGACGATGGGACGCCACAATCCCTTCTTCTGATGGGCGCTGACCTGCAGAGGAAAAACAGACAGGAGGACACCATTAATCATGCAATCCAGCCCGTTACACATCTGGCCCACAAAAAGAATTTCCCCTCATCAGGCACACACATCACCCTGCATGTACACTACCACCAGCCATTCCCCCCACCCAAATTACACACTGCCAGCACACACACACACACCTCTCCATGCAGCCTTGTCACATGCATTGGCCCCATGGTGCACTCACCTGTTGGTCTGGAGGCCCATACAGCTGTCCTTACAGGGGTAGGACCCCATCCACCAGGTGCTCCAACTCCTCCAAAGGAAAGGCAGGGGCCCTTTTCCCTGTCACACAGGACATGGCAGGTTCCAGACACAGGTCACAGCAGCACACGCATTGTAGGTGTTGTCCTGTGGAAAGTCAGGAATCAAGTGAGGTTATAGTCAGAAAATGGCGGTCACATCCGCGGCGGTGTACACCGTCACCCCCACCAGTGATCCTCATTGGACACTGTACTCCATAGAGCCCCATTTTAGCCAATGAGGAATAGCATGGTGGTGCAAGACCGCCGTTCTGCCATGACGCCCAACACCAGCAGAGTTACATCACTTCCACCTGTCCCTAAATACATGACAGGTGGTCGCCATTTTAAACTGCATCATTGCTGTCAATTGTACATACTTTGCCATTTACCTAGTACAGGAACATACATGGTCAATGTACACTGAAGTCGTGGTTCCATTGTTCATTTTGTCACTCCCTTCTCACTCTTGTTTCCCTTAGATACCTACCACTGCAGAGAAAGATTAGGAGGCCGCAAGCCCCTCATGTACAGACCCCTTGTGGACTTGGCTACACTGAAGGACAGGCACATTATACTAACCTATAGATTGGACAGGGCCACAATCACAGAGCTGTGTGCACAATTAGAGCCTGATCCGATATCTGATATCCATCAACCAAATGCAATTCCCCCTCTTGTGCAGGTCCTATCAGTGCTCCATTTCCTGGCAACTGGCTCTTTCCGAATGACAGCGGGCTTGTCTGTAGTAATGTCACAGCCAATGTTCTCAATAGTGCTGGCTAGGGTTTTGTCTGCCTTGCTCAAACACATGTGCATCTACGTCGCTGTCCCCCAAGTGGAAGATTTGGCCATTGTGAAGGCTGGTTTGACATATTCCAAATGTTATTGGGGCTATTGATGGAACACATATGGCTTTTGTCCCCCCCTCCCCCCCCCCCGGGCCAATGAACAGGTGTTCAGGAATTGGAAGAGTGTCCACTCACTCAATCTCTAAATGGTGTGCCTGGCTGACCAGTACATCTCCCACATCACAGCCAAGTGTTTCGGTCGGTTCATGACGACTCCGTCTTGAGGAATAGCAGCATCCCACATATGATGGCACAACTACAGAAGCACAGGGTGTGGCTTATAGGTGAGCCTTAGCCCCCACCCAATGCATGTCTTTGTATGCTTTCAGGAGTCATCTCCTATGACATTGTGCAAAGCTAATGTTTGTCCCTCACTTCTTGCAGGTGACTCTGGCTACCCAAACATGTCCTGGCTCTTGTCCCTGTAAGGAATCCAAGGGCAGGGGCTGAGAATAGGTATAATGATGCACATGGGCGAACCAGGAGAATTATTGAAAGGACCTTCGGTCTCCTGAAGAACAGGTTCAGATGCCTCATCTGACAGGTGGATCCCTCTTCCACTCACCTGAAAAGGTCTGTCAGATAGTTGTTGTTTGCTGCATGTTGCACAACCTGGCCATTAGCCGAGATGCGCCCTATTTGCAGGGGGAGGAGGGTGAAAATGCTCATGTGGCAGCACTGGACCTGGAGGACAGTGAGGATGAGGAGGAAGAGGATGAGGATGTGGACAACAGGACAGCAGTTATACGGCAGTACTTCCAATGACACACAGGTGAGACATTAGAACTGGCCATTCCTCTGATAAATTATTTTTCTGTGTGGCTGTAGTATGATTGCAGTCACCTCCTTAGCATCCCAACTGACTGTCACCTATGCCTTCCCATTTTGCAGATGTTGGTAGGGTTAGAACTGTGTACTGATGTGATGACTACAAATTGTTACAGGCCATTTTTAGGAGGGAATCACAAAGTTCAGGACAATTGCACAAGATGATAAAGTTCAAAACATTACACATTTCTGTCAGATAAAGCACTATTACTCAACTTGTGTTCAAGGGTGTTTATTGAAGTGAAAATTGTGAAGGAATAGTGCAATGGAATGGGGTGATGGTAGAGGAAAGTCCAGGATATTTGTCCAGTCTGCTTGTATCACAGGTCCTGTGTCCAAGGGGCCATAGGAAGAGGAGCAATGGCAGTTCAAAGTGGACAAGCTGACAGAGTGAACAAGGGGGACATACAGGAAGGGCTTATTTCGAAGCGGTGGTCCTTGTCTTGGCAAGTGTCTCTGGTGTCTGTCTAGGTCACAGGGAATGTTTGCGGGGTGGTTCACCTTCTTTAGAGGGAGGGGTGCTGGTGGCCCATGGGTCCTGTGGCAAGGCCTCTGGTGCACTAGCTGCAGCAGATGTGGAGGGCTGTTTAATTGATTGGTTTGTTGTGTAGCCCCTCATGATGTTGGCGATATAACCCAGCTCCCCTGCTATGGAGACCATGGTGGCGTTGAGGAACTGCAATTCTTTCCTGATCTCCTGGTGGTGTTCCTCCTTCAGACGCTGGTTCTCCTGCATGATGTCTATCACCTAACACATCTTGTCTTGGGATTGTTTCTTAAGCCCCCAGGACATTAGTGAGTGCATCCTGGACAGTCAGTTTCCTGGGCCTGTCCTCTCCATGCGCACAGCTGTCCTCCGTGTGTCCCTGACCCCCTGTGCCAGTGTCCCCTGAACGGTGTGCCCACTACTACTTACCCCAGGACCCTGATTGTCTTGCCTGCGAGGTGTGGACTTGGGTCCCAGTACAGGTGGGCACACTGCTGATTGATGTGTCCTGGGGACAGAGGTGTGGGGCTGTTGGGGGGCTGCTGTGGTGTTGGACACTTATGGGGGAGGCTCTGTGGTAGACTGGGTGTTGGCTGGGGTATCTAACTGACCAGTGGTCCCTGATGGGCCAGGGAATTCATCCAGATCCAGAAGTCCAGAGTTGCTGTCAATACTGGGGGCATCTTCTGGTGGGGGACTGGGTAGCCGTGGCACCTCCTCGCCGCTGAGATTGGCTAGGGCACTTGTGGGGATGTAAGTGGTGTATTATGGTACATGTCTGTGATATATTCGGCATCCCTTGCTTTCCCTATATTGTTGCTGTTACCCTGCCACCTTTGTTTGTGTATGGTGATGTATTGTGGAATTGTTAGTTCTCCATGCTATGCATGCATTGGTGGTGGGTGTACTTGCAGGGCTGGGAGGGATGTGCATGCAGTGGGAATGGCATGCAGGGCTTGGCATTCAGGTTAGTTAATTGTGGTGGTGAACTGTGTTGGATGGAGTGGAATGATAGGTGTCAGTGTGAGGGGTGGTGATGGCATGCAGATATGGGGGTGATATGTAGTAAATATTGACTCGCCAGTGTCCAGTCCTCCGGCAACTCCAGTGAGTCCCTCAGGATGCAATATTGACAAGATTCCCTGTGAGAGGAGGCCTCTTTTTGCATGGTTAGCCCCCATGTTTAGCCAGATGTTGATGTGTTCTAGAAGTTGGTAGTGCCCAGAGACCGTACTAAACAGGTTCAATGAGACAGATCTCTTTCCCTAAAACTGTTGTGATGCTTGGCACAATTGGTTAGACTCTTAAATACCCCTGTAAGTCCCTAGTAAATGGGTACCCCAGGGCAAGAGATATTAAGAGTAGGCCCCTGGGGGAAGCAGCACTGACTGTGCCACCCTCAAGGGCCCTACACCCAGATGCACCCAGCATTGCCATTGCAGGCTGAGTGCACTGGGGCAACCCTAAAAGGATAAACTCGACATGGCACACTCTCTGCGTGCCCTGTACACTATACACTTAATATGTTATGGGTAAGCCACCCCTCTAGCAGGCCTTCCATCCCTAAGGTAGGATGCACCATACTATTTGTGAGGGTATAGCTGCATGAGCACTATGCCCCTACTGTGTCCTTGCTAAAGCTAGGACACAGTGAATGAACAGGGCAGCCATTTTAATGTATGTACTGGGCACTGGTCAAACAAGAGTTCCCCAGCTACATAATGGCCCCTCTGCACCCTGGTTTGTTTGGTATCAAGCAACTCAGAATATTAAATCCAAACTGATACCAGTGTTGGATTTAAACTTAAATGTGCCCAGGGGCCACCTTAGAGGTGTTCCCTGCAAAAATTAACCCTAACTGGCAGAGTTGCTGGCTGGTTCCATCCAGCTGCTACCCCAGACAGCCAATATACAAACCTGGGGGAGAGCCTTGGCTCTCTGGTTTGTAAGACAATGCCCTTCCTGGGTGGAGGAGCTAACTTCCCGATCCCTCAGGAATGTGTAACACCCTGGCAGTGAGCTTCAAAGGGCTACAGCCCCTGAAACTCGAGGCTCCAGGCCTGCTGCTAGCAGCAGAGGGCTTCCCCCTTTGCAAACCCCCACTTTTGCTGGGAGCAAAGGCAGGAAACCATACAAAGGGTAGGAGGAGTGGCCTCACTGAGCACGCACCACCCCTAAGGGCCTGCATGCAAAGTGGAACCTCTGAGTCAGAATTCTGTTTCTTGGAATGGAGAAAAATAGCCAATGAGGTTTAGGGAAGTGACCCTTCCCACAGAAAGTGGTCACTGTAGTGGGTGTAGCCACTCAATGGTAAGTGCCCCATTGGACACTACACGGTTCCACCTAAAACGCCCACTAAATTCAGTATTTAGTGGGCTCCCCTAGACCAAGATTTGAGATGTGAAAAGGACTCCAAGAGGACAAGAAGACCAGCACCAGAGAAACTGCCAGAACAAGAACTGAGGACCTGCTGCAGCAGAAGAGGTGCCAGGACCCCTGCTTGCTGCACCAGAGTCCCGACAATCACGACAGCGGAGGAGCTGGACACTGGACCGACCCCAAGAAACCCAGGGGACCACTAGGCTTCAATCATCATCCCAGATCTCCCTCCTGAGTGGAGGCACTACTCAAGAAAAGCAAGAAAATTGCAAAAGACCAAGGCCCATATTTTTACTTTTTGACGCAAAACTGCGCTAACGCAGTTTTGCGTCAAAAAAATTAGCGCCGGCTAACGCCATTCTGAAGCACCATGCAGGCGCCGTATTTATTGAATGACGTTAGCCGCCGGCGCCGTCTGGTGTGCGTTAAATAAAACGACGTACACCAGGCAGCGCCGGCGTAGGGGAAAATGGAGCTTGGGCGTCAAGAAATGGGGCAAGTCAGGTTGAGGCAATTTTTGAGCCTCAACCCGATTTGCGCCATTTTTTTTTCACTCCCAACCCCCATAGAAATGACTCCTGTCTTAGCAAAGACAGGAGTCATGCCCCCTTGCCCAATGGCCATGCCCAGGGGACTTCTGTCCCCTGGGCATGGTCATTGGGCATAGTGGCATGTAGGGGGGCACAAATCAGGCCCCCCTATGCCACAATTTTTTTTTAAAAAAACACTTACCTGAACTTACCTTAATGTCCCTGGGATGGGTCCCTCCAGCCTTGGGTGTCCTCCTGGGGTGGGCAAGGGTGACAGGGGGTGTCCCTGGGGGCATGGGAGGGCACCTCTGGGCTCCTTCAGAGCCCACAGGACCCTTAACGCCTGCCTTTTGCAGGCGCAAAAAAACGGCGCAAAAGCGGCCGTACGTCATTTTTTTTGACCCGCCCACTCCCGGGCGTGATATTTGCCTGGGAGTATAAATCCGACGCACATGCCTCGGAGTCGATTTTTTAGACGTGAACGCCTACCTTGCATCTCATTAACGCAAAGTAGGTGTCCACGCTAAAAAATGACGCTAACTCCATGGACTTTGGCGCTAGACGCATCTAACGCCAAAGTATAAATATGGAGTTAGTTTTGCGTCGAAATTGCGTAAAAAAAAACGACGCAATTCTGGCGCAAACGGAGTATAAATATGCCCCCAAGAAACCAGTGAAAGACACTTCACTTAATCGCCGATATCTCCCCGACCAGAAGTCCCCCATTGTCCTGCAAGTGACGCCCAAAGACACTTACCTCCAGCTCCAGTGGACTCCGTTGTGCACAGCATCAAAGGCTTCCAAAGGGTCCTGCATCTGGCTGCCCTTGGCCTTGCATCGTAGGTTCTGCTACGAATCCCCAAGCCCTTGTGACCTCGCCAGCCAAAGGGGACCCCCAGGCACCACTTTGAATTTGTAAACCAGCTCCTTTTCTAAGTAGCCCATCCAGGTGGCCCTGTGCCAAGAATTGTGCCAACGCTGCTCCCACTGAAACTGGGAGCTGCCCAAAGCACTCCAGCTGGCACAAGGTACCCATCAACCCCTGCTACCATCCTGCAAAAGAAGAGACTGGTAACTCTGCTGTACGATTTTTAAGGCATTTTTAAAAGTGACTGCTTATCGATTCCAATGGTGGGTAATTACGCACAAAAAGACTAACTTTGCTAAAACTTTAAAAAGTCATAACAAGAAAAGTACTTAACCTATTCTAAATATTTGTTCTTAAAAATGAAATAAAAGTCTGAAGTATTTTTATAAATCCTGGTCTTGAGTTATTCATGTGTGTGGTGCATGATTGGATTTGTGAGTACAGCAAATACTTAGCACGTCTCCGGGATTAGCCTAACTGCTCGACCAGCTACCTCAAAAATTAGAGCCGTAGGTGGTCTGATTTTTACCCCTGAAAACTAACATGTGGTTGTTCGGAACCTCTGAATCATGTACTTGGTTTTTGTACTCTATACAGAGGGCCAGCCTCCAACACTCCCTCCTCCCATGCTGTCAGCTGTGGGGGAGGAGGTAGGGGTCCACCACCAGTCCTCTGGATAGTGAGCCTGTGCCCCAGTGCTATGGAACGTACCTTCCCCCGTAGGTTGTTCCACCTCTTCCTGATGTTGTCTCTTGTTCGTGGATGCTGTCCCACGGCATTCACCCGGACCACGATTCTCCACCACAGCTCCATCTTCCTTGCAAGGGACAGTTGATGTATCTGTGCTCCAAACAGCTGTGGCTCTACCCTGACTATTTCCTCCACCATGACCCGCAACTCCTCATCATTAAAATGAGGGTGCCTTAGTGGGGACATGGGTGTTATGTGGTGCGTGTTGTGCAGAGGGTGTTGAGTAGTGTGGTGGGGTGTGGGGTGAGTGATAGATGAATGGATGTTGTGTCTATGATTTGCGTGGCTATCTCTTGGTTATCTTTCGTGCTAGGAAATCATTGTGGGTAATGTGGTTGTGTGTTTTATAGTGCTTGGGTGGGTGTGGTGTGTTTATCAGTGTCAGGTGTGTTTTATTAGTATTGGTCAATGTTGTATTGTTTTGTATTTGAGTTCCCATTCTGACCATGCTGGTGTATACCACCAATGGTTTACCACCATTAAATGTCCGCTGTTGTGATTCGTGGGTGTTTTTGTACCAGCAGTTTAACCCCTTGGGTGCCTTGGATGAGCTGGTCTCACCCTCGGCCGCGACGCTTGTGTGCCGAGGATGAGACCAGCTCGTCCTGCACCTGGCCCACTGGAGGAGCGCTAGCTCTCCCCGTGGGCCATCCACCCACACCTCCCATCAGGGATGGAATGGGAATAGCTTCCCCTTCCACCCCAACCCCCTGATCTCCCCCAGTGATGTCTGATGACATCAGCATGCGATTGCGTGCTCACCTCATCAGAGGTCACCTCCCATTGTGCTGGAAAGCATGCTTCCAACGTGATGCGGAAGAGAAATGCTCATCATTTCTCTTCCACTCGGGAGGAGGGGGCAGGCAGAGGCGTGAAAAGCGATGGGATTGGGCAGCAGAAATGCCCACTAGACACCAGGGAATGTAATTTTTTTATGCTCACGCATAAGGTGAGTGGCCCCTTGACCAAGGGGTGCTCCCCAGGGGGTCATATTATTTTTAGGCCTTTTCTGCCCCCCCAGGGGCAGATCGCCCTATTATAATTAGGCCGATCAGCCCCCAGGGGGGGCTGAAACTCCTAGACACCAGGGATATATATATTTTTATTTACTTTATGTTTTTACGTATGGGGAGTGACCCCTTAGGCAAGGGTCGTTCCCCTGGGGGGTAAATTGTATTTGGGCCATTTCTGACCCCATTGGGGTCAGATCTGCCTATTTTTAGAAGGCCAATCTGCCCCCAAGGGGGTAGAAACCACTAGATACTAGGGATTTTTATTTTTTTGCATCAATTTCACACAAGGGGAGCGACCCCTTAGGCAAGGGTCGAGATCAGTCTATTTTTATTAGGCCGATCGGCCGCCAGCAGGGGCAAAAAACACTTAGGTACCAGGGATTGGTGTGTGTGTATGTGTGTGTTTTGTTTGGGGGGCAGCCCCTTGGGCAAGGGTAGCTCCCCATGGGGGCACATTACTGTTGGCCATATCTGCCCCCCTTGGGGGGCAAATCGGCCTATTTGTGGTAGGCCGACCTGCACCAAGGGGGCAGAAAGCCCACCAGAGACCAGGGAAGATTGTTTTTTCAAAATAAGAGGGTGGGGGTATGGCCATACTCCCACCCCCTATAAATGGGGCCAAAGTTGTTCTGCTCACCAGTGGGCAGATGGGGCAATTACCCCCAGTCCACACCCGGGAGGTGGGGGCAGAAAGTCTACTAGATGCCAGGGAATAAAACAAAACAAAATAGTGTAGTGTTGGCTACCAACCAGTATGGGCATGGTCATGCCCCCACCACAACTGAAGGGGTAACAGTGTTTCAGCTCTTCCCCCTGCACACTAAAACATCTTATCCCACAGCAAGCTAGAGGATATTTGATTATTTTGGGTTTTGGTTTTACATTTGGGCCATGAGAGCTTGGCTAACTCTCAAAATTGTCCCACTTGGAAGGGCGAGGGCTGCACTTTTTGGACTTTGGGACGCTGCCACATCTGAAAACTTAACATCTGGGTGAGTCTAGGGTTGTGTGCTTCACATGCACCTGCACCATTTTCCTACCCACAATTCCCTGCAAACCTCCAACTTTGCTGGAAATCACACATTTTTTCCACATTTTTGTGATGGAACACTCCAGAATCTGCAGGAATCCACAAAATTCCTACCACCCAGCATTTTCTCATCTATACTGATAAAAATGTGGCCCAACTTGTCAGCCTAAAAAAGTTTTTTTTCAAACTGCTCTTTATGACCCGCTTTGGTTCCCCCTCAATTCAACATGTTTTTGGCTCTTCCCTGTCACAGGCACCTACACAAGTGAGGTATAGTTTTTACCAGTAGGCTGAGGGGAACGTTTGGTGGTATGTGAACAAAACGTTATGAGGGCCTAAGCGCGAACTGCTCCAAATTGCCAAAAAAAGGCCTTGCACCTGAGGAGGGAAAAGGCCTGGCAGCGAATGGGTAACAATAAACTTTCGTGTGGTGGATATGTGTTTGTGGCAGTATTCTGCTGGTTTAGTAGGTTTAGAGGGTAAAATGCCAAAATTGTGTTGAAAAATTGGGTTTTCTGAATCAAGTCTGCCTGTTCCTGAAAGCTGGGAAGCTGGTGATTTTAGCACCACAAACCCATTGTTGATGCCATTTTCAGGGAAAAACCACAAGCCTTCTTATGCAGCCCTTTTTCCCCATTTTTTTGAAAAAAACAAACAGTTTGCTGAATTTTGGCTAATTTCTTGGTGTCCTTTAGGAAAGCCCACAAACTCTGGGTACCTCTAGAATCCCCAGAATGTTGGAAGAAAAGGACACAGATTTGACATGGGTAGCTTATGTGAACAAAGCGTTATGAGGGCCTCAGCGCAAACTGCTCCAAACAGCCAAAAAAAGGCCTGGCACCTGAGGAGGGAAAAGGCCTGGCAGCGAAGGGATTAACAATAACCTTTTGTGTGGCAGATATGTGTTTGTGGCAGTATTCTGTTAGTTTAGTGTGTGTGTTTCATAATATGGCGAACAGATGTTCTCTTCCGCGAGGGTATGTTGGTGGCTGTCACCGCAACGGTAAGCAGGATTTACCACCATTGTCATAATGAGGGCCTATGTGTGTTAAAATAAGTGCACTGTTCCACGACAGAGAGAAAACAAGAAAGAGATCAGAGGTGGCGAAACTATACTGAGTGTACTCAGGAGAGCCCTCAAGCACCCTTTTGGGTGACAGGTATCATCATCGGGCTTGCTCCTCGCCAGACTGGTGCTGCAATGCCTGGCGGGCCGCCCAGCATTCTGGGTGGCACTCAACCATAATAAAATTGCTAACAACGGAGGTCTGGGAAAAGAATTGAATTAGAGATGGAGAGTGTAGAACAAAAGACAAGACTCTAAAATTAGCTCTGAACCTAAGCCACTGTTTTAATGCGATAGAAATTGGGTTCAGGCCAATATTAAAAACAAAAGTATCAGAGTGTTACTGGGAATAATGTACCGTTACACTCTATAATCAGGGAAGGTAGTTCACCTAATCCTGCATGGTCAACATGTTTCGCGTCTATGTTTGGTCACAAAGTGATCCAGTGACGCTTCTTCAGGACCCACAAAAAAAGCCTATGATTATAAAACTACTTCTCCTATATATCAGTAATATTATCAAGTGCACGTACAGTCACTTACAGAGTGGAAGACAGAATATGCCTAAGTCAATCGGTCAGTATAGTCGCCCATCCCATATTAGAGATTGGGCTCCCTAGGTCTGCGCTAGCATCAACCAAGGAAAACGAATGTATCACGTCCTTGGTGTGTCCGGGAACCTGCCCTCTGCTGCGCGCCTGTAGACTTGATAATATTACTGATATATAGGAGAAGTAGTTTTATAATCATAGGCTTTTTTTGTGGGTCCTGAAGAAGCGTCACTGGATCACTTTGTGACCAAACATAGACGCGAAACATGTTGACCATGCAGGATTAGGTGAACTACCTTCCCTGATTATAGAGTGTAACGGTACATTATTCCCAGTAACACTCTGATACTTTTGTTTTTAATATTGGCCTGAACCCAATTTCTATCGCATTAAAACAGTGGCTTAGGTTCAGAGCTAATTTTAGAGTCTTGTCTTTTGTTCTACACTCTCCATCTCTAATTCAATTCTTTTCCCAGACCTCCGTTGTTAGCAATTTTATTATGGTTGAGTGCCACCCAGAATGCTGGGCGGCCCGCCAGGCATTGCAGCACCAGTCTGGCGAGGAGCAAGCCCGATGATGATACCTGTCACCCAAAAGGGTGCTTGAGGGCTCTCCTGAGTACACTCAGTATAGTTTCGCCACCTCTGATCTCTTTCTTGTTTTCTCTCTGTCGTGGAACAGTGCACTTATTTTGATATTATAGGTTCAGGTCGGGAGACTGTGCACTGGACCAGTAATCTCCCAGTCCCCATTTTTGTTTTTTGTTTATAAGGCCTATGTGTGTTGTTTGGACACACACTGGTGCCTGCCTCCGACGCACTCACCTTTGCACCATCTTATTGTAACATCAGTGTTATTTGCTGGCTAGTATACATGGAAGTGGCCCCACCTGCCTGGAAAATTTAAACATCATTGCCAGAGTTGGTTGTCTGCAGACCATCACACATCGCTTGACTCAGCCCCGCTCACTTGTAATGTACATGCCTCCTCTGGCAATCCTCACTTAGGGCTAGGGACTCCACTTACTGTCACACACTTATGGAACCCAGTTCATACATTCACTCTCATGTAACACCAAGCCCTACAATCTGAGTCACCACTTCTAATTGACTAACAAGGCTGCCTGTGTTTGGGGGCTATGGGTCAAGCTGTACCTCACATGCTAGTAGTTATCATAATCAGTGACATATGCCTACCCTGATCTGCAACAAAACCAGGCCCATACACCTCGCCGTCTCACCATCCCTGAATTTTGCCCATAGTCTTGACAACCTAGCTCATCCAGTTGCTTCAGAATTCCCTGTTTGAAATCCTTCTACTTTGACATATGTTGCCTGGTAATACACTTCTTCTTCCGTCTCCCTCTTGGCATGCTGCATATTCACCCATGTCCAATTCACATGTAGGATATGGTACACATATGCCCTCTTTTATGTCCTCCCTTCCCAAATGTAACACAAATGTGACACTATCAGATACAGCATTGCACGTGTATTGCTCAGGCTCCCTTGCAGTACTCATGTCACTTCTCACCTCCCTGCTATACAATGACTTCACATTCAGATTAAGACACAGTGCTTGGCTTCAACTACATTGCACTGCACTACCAGGGTCCCACTAGACTCCACACCATCTATTGCTTGAACAAAAGCCCATGGTCCTCAGGTGTGAATTACTTGCATCCCCCACCCCAAATGTGAATTTGTACATAATAAGAGTTAGGGTGGTCTCTGCCATAGCAGACAACACCTGTGTGCTCCCACCCCAGACATCAGGGCAGCTACATGCAATGTATTTTCATGCAGCTCTTCACATTATCTGTGTGGTGATACTTCACATGCCCACAACCTGACCTACCTCTCAGGTGAAGAGTTTATCCTCTGACAACCCCATTTCATTCCATTCCATTGCTATGCAGTCCAGATTTGACTGCATGGCCTCAAGGCAGACATACTAGCCTCATGGTGCTAGGGGGAATGCATTACCCAAGTTAGGATGAGCAGGGTTCCATGATGTGATGTTCCGGTTCTGTTTTTTCCTTTGTGCTGTGGAATGTGTACGTCCTGGTCACTGATGTTGTACATTACACAACAAGTCCCAGGATTCATAGATGAACCTGGACTGGTGCTACACATCACACCTGGGCTGTACAAAATGGACAGAGCTAGACTGGATTATGCAGTTTGACTCACATTTCTGTGATGTATGACTGGACATATGATCATCTCCATCCCTTTCCCTTTCCCTTTCACTCAGTGCAGTGCAGCACAGGAACATTGCATGCTGATATTTGGTAATATTGTCCCTAGTTGTCACTTACCCTGTAGGTATTGTTGGTCCTCTTAGGCTGCACTGTTGGGTCCTTTCAATCCTGCCACCAACTCTTCTGGCATGACTGGGGATGTCAGCTCCTCTGGGGCCTCAGGTCCTTCGCCTCCAGTCCGCATGGCTGCCCTCAAGTTGCTGGCCAGTTTCTCCTTGGTCTAACACTCAAAATCATGCTAGCGCTTCTTGCATTCTGGCACTTTCCTTTTAACTTGCCCAACGCTGTTAATTTGATTCACTATGGACTACCATATGACATCTTTCTTCCCTAATGGCAATTTAAAGTTGACAAAGAGTTGATGTTCATACTTCATCACCTCTGAAATTAGTATTTGGTTTTCCCCCGCACTGAAATTACTCTTCCTCTTCCCAATGGGGGTCTGTCTTTACATCCTGACTGGTGCTGAGGTTGTTAGAATTGTTGCTCTGACTGCTGCTGCCCTCTGTTGCCTGCTCCATCTCTCCCTTTTGAGGTGTAGGTATGGATTTCTTTCTACAAAGTTTTACTTTTTAGGGATTTTTGATGCATAACACCTTCCATTGTGATGAAAGGTGATTTGTGGCACGTAATCATTGGTTTACGACCCGCAAAGCAGCCTTGTGTCACTTTTCCAGACATGTGTCAGTTTTTGCTGCAGCATCCATGGTCCCATGGATTTGTCAATTTTTTTGATGCATCTTGGCACATTACGACTCTGTGTGCTATGCCCTAAATACGGCACATCCATGGTGTTAAGAACTGTCATACCACAGCACAACATTTTCTGATGCATCACTGCCTTACAGCAGGGATGTGTCAGTTCTTGTAAATATGTCACACTGTTGTAAAGCTAGTAACTACCTTCTAGACCACTTCTCCAAATCTTGTACCCCAATTTATGAGATGAAATAAGGAGCATGATTGTGCATGGGGAGTTTTATGGTGATTTCTGGGCCAAAAGTATTTTCTTAGCTGTCATAGTTACTGTTATTATTTGTGTACGTTGTAATTTAGATTCATGTTTAATTGTGGGTTAGAAACAGTGCACACTTCAATCTCGATCAGGACTTTCCTTTCTTTTCTGTGTTATTTCACAAATGTATTTGAGGATGTTTCATGGTGTAAGTAGGCGGTGAAGCCTGGGCTCTAAGTGGACCAGGTCCCTCCGGGTCTCAGACCCAGCAGTAATTAAAAATGGACATTGAAACAAGTCCCTTTTGGGCCCTGTATTAATTTCCTTAACTTTACAGTCAAAAATAAAATGTATTCTGAATATTAAGTGTAAAAAAAGGTAATCCATGTCATTCATATCTATATTCCACATGTTTACTTAATTTTGCATCCCCTAGGAGTGTTAGCTTTTTTGAGGATGTTGTGTTTCTGTATTCTTTCATGTAGTGTATTGCTCTTGTGTAATGCATACTTTAAACTACATCACATCCAGGTATTTATAATGGCCACAATCGAGTTGTGTTTAAATTCAGTGTGATTCTATACAAATGTGTGAGTAGGGTGGCACACAATGGGGGATTTTAGTTTACATGTTTAAGCCACACTGTTAACTATATAGGCCATGCCCTTTTTACAGTCCCCCACTTTTTTTATTCCACTAAAAGCCCTGAGTGAAACAATAACTAGATCCTGGGTTATCGTTTCAAGTTCCAAGTGTTTGTAAAGTCACCTTTAAGGGATGGACTTCTGTTCGAAGGTCGACCTTGATTTTGACGGATTAGAATTAGAACAAATTGGCTGCATTATGTCGATTGCACTGGAGGTGTGACTTTAATGACGTTATTTGGGGACAACAATCAAATAAAAAAATAAAGTGACCTCATTGATATGTTGGTACTGGCTCCAAGTAAAAAAGAATCTGTGATTTTAGGTTTGACATTGATTGTTGAGCAACCAGTATGTTGGCCTTGCAGATCATACAGTACAACTCGTGAGGTTAATTAAGTTCCTCAGTTTGACAATCAACTATGCTAGACAATCTGAGAAATGACTGCTTCAGACAGGATGGGAAGTTAACATTTTTGAGTATTTAGGCTTCAATGTTATTAATAATTGTTTTAAGCGTAGTGGAGTAGCGTAGAATTTACTGCCACCCTTGAAGTCACAATCTTGATCTATGTGATCTACCCTAAATGTAGTTTAAACTGTGTATTTTTTTAACATTCAACTGATGTAAAGTGGTGCATTCAAAGTCAACAATAAAGTGTATTCACTGTAGTGTTCGGAACATGATGTATAATGGTCCTTTGTGAGGTTTCATTGCAGGTGCCTTCACACAAAATGTTAGTTTTGAAATAGATGTACTATTGTTTTACTAATGGAGAGTCTGAGAAAAAGTCCTTGAATGCGGAACGTGAGGGGCTTGAGAGTGAAATGATTGTCCCTTATCCATACATGTTGCAAAAGATGTCCATAGGACTGCAGACAGCAGCGTTCTTACGAGTGCCCTGGGAGCTGACGGTAATGTTGCAAGTTACACTGTGGGACAGGAGAATACAATGGGGCTTGTAGTGGTGTCCCAGGAGGGCATTTCTTGCTTGATGTTTGTGCTATTGACTAGGGCTTATTCTGATTGGTGAGAAGCAGTCTTTCCCCTAGACGTTTGGAGGTACAGACCTCTGACTTTGTTCCCTATGCTTTGATGAGGGTGACTAAGGCTTACACTTAACTCTCTAAAAAGACTCTTGACAGAGCTTCTGAAATATTGACACCTTTCCCTTCATTTTAACAAATCATTTTTGTCTTAATTTTGTTTCTCACTTTTTGTCCCTGTGTTTCTAACTAGATTTTTATTTTTCCAGTAAGCCTAGACTTCTAGGAGACTTTCCCTAACCCACCATTGTTCATCTTTGCTAGATGATTCAAATTTGCACTAATATGTAAAAGAATTGACCAGCAAATGTTTCTCAAGCATCAAATTTTGCTTTTGATATTTTGCATTGCTGTATCTGAATTTCTGGTTTGACACATGCTAATTTGTCTACATTTCTTCAGAAGATTTGACTACCCAATTGTTATTTTGTATCTTTACAACATGTGTTTGAGATTTGTTTCCATAAAACTGAATGTAAATTTGTAAGAAATCACTTTGCCTTTATTTCTGATTTGGGACTTCATTGTGTCACCACGTTGGCTACACTGTATTCTAAATGTTGGTTCTTTATTATCTGATTCTGTAGTTAAACTCTTCACATGGATCCAAAGATCATCAACACCAGAAATAGAGCATATAAATGCTCCATCAGTATTGTTACACCTCACACAAAATGTTACTGCGAATGTCCCATATGATATATCATTGCTCCACCATATCTGGCAAATCATTTTGTTGGGTATTACCTCAAGAATGAAGAGCTCAGTGTCTTCCGTTGGCCATATTTCAGGAAGGAAAAGGGAATCATTCTCTTGTGATCATTAACATGACATTGAATCTAACTTTCTGTTGCTGCTGGCTGACTGTGGAAACAGCAGTGTGCCATTATTCAATGCTTTATTTCAAGTATTGGGTATAGCATTCATTTGTTGCACACAGTGTTCCACTGCATGGCTGCAGGGACTGCTGATCTGCACTGCTTGATTTTTTTTCACACCAGATGTGAATAAGCTTATGTTTTTTGATGTTTAGGAGCACTTAAGAAAGTTAAATTCAATTTCCCTGGCCCTTATAGATCGTCCATACTCTGCAGTCCAGTCTTCCATAATCGGCCTGACTGTGGAACCAAAAACAGTGCTGATAAAAATGTTCAAAACAGCCCCACTCCCTTTGTGCCCTCAAGCAAACTCTCTCTCCTTCTATTCATTCTCTCCCTCTCTCCCCTCTCTCCTCCTTCCTGATCACTTTCTCTCTACCTTCCCCCACTGTCCCCCTCTTTCTCTCTCTCCCTCCCTATACCTGCTACACTTAACCTCAGAAAGCTGGGGAAAGTGATTGCAGCAGCACTGGGTTATCAAATCCAGCTTCCAGAGACTTGACCCCACTGAGGAATTAGCTGGTGGCATAAGAGACCTGTTCAGCCCTGCCAACAACAGATTCGACCAGTGTCAACCTGATGGTAAAGGAAATGGTGAATTAAAAGAAAAAGAAAACTTTTTAGGTTGAAATGTAGCACTTTTTCTGAACAAAGCATGCTTGAATTAATACAATGAAGGAGTTTTTATGATTGCAAATGTATCAGCAGCAACTTTACTGAAGGCAGATATTTAGGCCCTCATTTCAACACTGGTGGTAAAAACCACCTACTGCCGTAGCAACAGCCACCAAAAGACTGTTGCTGTGGCTACCAGCCGTCCGCCGTATTATGACCACAGCCAGATTTCCACCACAAGAATGGCGGAAATCTGGCTGTGGCCATACTGGTGGATGACGGTAAGGTGGCGCTGCTACCACCAGCAGTGACATGCCAGTAGACCGCCGCCAGCCGTATTATGGCAAACAATATGGTCTGGCGGTGTTCTGCTGGCAGTAGCAGCGCCCTGTCCCGTCTCCTGCCGGAGGACCCCCTAGATCCAGGTAAGTCGGGTCTCTTACAGGGAAGCATGGTGTTTGTGTGTGGGGGGTGAATGTATGTGTGTGCGTAAATGCGGGTGTGTGTTGAGTGTTGAATGCATGTGTGCATGTACGGACGTGTGAGTGCATGTATGTTGTGAAATGTGAATGCGTGTCTGCGTGTATGTTTGGAAGTGTGTGTGGATGTGTCAGTGATTGGATGTATGCATGCATGTATGTATGTGTGTATGTGTGTGTGAAGGGAGGTAGATGTTGGGAGGTATGGAGAGGTGGGGGGTAGGTGGAGAGGTAGAGGGAGAGACCCCTATCAGTGACAGGGAAGGAATTCCCTGTCACTGATGTGGCCTACCGCTATGGTTTTCGTGGCGTTATGAACACCACGAAAACCATGGCAGTAGGTGGGGTCATAATCCTGCAGGCGGCACAATGGCGACCGCCGGACTGGAGATGGATGTTACTGCTGTGCCGGTCGGAGTGGTACAATACCGTAATGTGGCGGTAAGTACAGTTAGCCTGTTGGTGGTACTTACTGCCACATTATCGCCGACCACCGGGGTCATAATGACTACCCATAATCGGTTTATACGTAGGCAATCAGAGATAGTATATCTCACTGAAGAAACGTTAAGGTGGACAATTTGTATAAAAACACTGAATAGTCTTTTACTTTCTGTTGAAGTGTCACAGTTTTCTTGTGACCCAAGTGGTTTCTTAAAATGTTTGTGCACCACCATAGACCAAGTACCAGGGTGAGATTCCAATTTTAATCTGAATGGAAAGTTTGACAAGGTGACACAAGACTGAGGACAGCTAACAGCTTAGTAAATCATGTGTAAATTAAGTGCATAATTCACACGTGTTTCTAAGGGTATGTCATGTGTGATCCTCAAAAAATATTCTAGAATTGTTTTATAATGGCACAATTGTTTTTCGCAATCTGAGATGCACATTTTGTATCCAATAATAAGTAAGACTGCGTTACTGGTTGAATTCCAGAAGATGCTGTGGACACACAGACATGTATGCTTCAAGTACATTGTAACATATATGCAGGTCCTTGAATAAACATTGTTATTTTGCCAATATGTTGTTTAATCTGAAAGAGAGCCGTTCTACCAGATGCTGCCATTACTGTCAAAGGTAAATGATTAATCATAGAAATAGGTTCAATTTTTACTCAAAAATAAGATGAAATGGTCCTACTGTACATCACACATTTCTCACTACTTTTTTACAGCAAACAACGACATGACAACATGAACTCCCTTTTCCACAATGCTTCATGATACGAACATTTCCTAGACCATAGATCATTCAGTGGTGGATCCTTCAAAGGGACAGTGGCCCATGTTTCAGAGAGCCCATGAAAGATAGACTATCTCCTGTTTTTCATTCTACATTTCTTTTCTCTGACCTTGTGTAACCATATCAAAAGCCTCCTCCTTACTCATTGCTCTTCAACAGTGCTCACCTACAGCCAATGCTTTGCAGTCTGCTTTTGACTTTTCAGAGGGACTGCTGCAACTTTCCTGTCTCTGGAATATCTCCTGTTCTCCTTGCTCAGAGATGTGCTGCTCAAATTGCTGTTTGGGCAGTTAGCCAAACTCAACCCTTTTATACAAACAGACTCAGCCAAGTAGGCAATATAGTTACTGCTGGGCTTTCATAAATCTCCTATGCTCTTCTTGGAAGGTTTGAGGATATGGCGAATGTGAGGGAATTCAAGATTTGATTTGATCTATGGGGAGAAGCTTGCTCCCCATTTGTCATGGTCACCAGAACATACACAGCAAAATGTGTGATATATCTATGTATGTTATATATGACATTTTATGGGTCTACATAAATTGTCACTGGCCAGAGGAATTTGCTGCTGAACGTGGCTAAGAGAGCTTGTTTTCCTGAAGGGTTCCTCAGCAGCAGGTTAAAACCCGATGTACAGCAATTGCGCTGGGTACTAACCTCATTGGCAGACCTACATTGAAGCTATCAGAGTTAGGTTTCCTCCAAAACCCTTTCTCCCAGAGCTCCAGTTTTTCTAAGTCTTCCAACCCCAACTTGTAATGTCAGCCCACTTGCTGTGCATATTCTGTCACCTGTGACCAAAAGTGATATTTCCTGTCAAAGAAGACTTTTGGGAAAAAAGAAACAATCTTAGAAGCAAATAAGAATACATAGATTACAATAAATTTATATTGGACAACTAATTAAAAAAATTTAAAGCAAAAAACATTAATGCATTTATTAAGAAAAAGGAAAACTAAAAAAAATTGCTAATTTGATAACATATCACATGTAAAACAACTCTAGATCATTAACAATTATGGGGTGCAAAAATTGCATTAATGTTAAGGTGCATTGGGATATAACAATTTCAAGATACATTAAATGTAACCATTTGATCATTACATCTGGACAATCTTTTATTGTAAGCGAGAAAGAATACTACTTCTGATAACAAGCAGATGATATCACTGTTCAAACAAAATTAATTTAAAACAAAATAAATTTTATAACAAGTTTGAATGCAGCATCTGATACATATGACCACCTCTAGTGTCTTCTTTCATGTTCTAAAAGCTTGCAAGTGTAGGAGCTATGCATTAAAAACTCAAACAATTTGAACATAAACGCTGATATCAGTCCCGTGCATCCTGTCCAACAAACCACACCACATTGAACATGGTATGGTAGACTGCAGAAAGATCAAGTCAGACCAAAGCTGCTAACCCTACCTGATAAAAAATAATTTGCAATTCAATGATGCCACCTACCAAGGAAACCTGAGTAGAGATAATGGCTCTGCCTGAAGGGTGAAACCAGCAAGAGGCAGAACATGAGAGCCTGGGAAGGAGCTGGAGGCTTTGGGGAGGAGGTGGAAACTCTTGTTGCCTCCTCTCATTATCTAACCTTGTCAAGAACCAGCAAATGAGATAAGAACCTTTCCTAACTCATCACATAGGGAGTTACTACGAAACTGGAAGTCTCATGACCGACAGGTTCGCGGATGGTGGCTGGACCGTCGCTAAGGCAACAGTCCGACTGCCACATTTTAACTGTGGAGTCGGGCCGAGGTAGGATCGTCAGCACCACCAGGATCAGAGATCCAGTACTATGGTGGTTGCAGTGGTCCTAATCCACCAGGGCAGCGCTGCAACAGTGCTGCCCCGGGTACTATGGCCTCATTTCATGGTGGTAACACTGCCATGTAAATGCTGCTGCAGGACGGTTGCAGGGGGGCCCTGTACTGCCCATGCACTTGGCATGGGCAGTGCAGGCCCCATCCTGGCCAGCACCCTCACAATGTTCACTGTCTGATTTGCAAGGGCTGATGCATCCCTGCATCCTACAGCATTGCCCCTGGCTGGAATCGGAGCCAAAGACAATGCTGTAGGGTGTTTCCTGCTAGGCCAATGGGCATAAACTCAAGTTTCTGCCTGCTGACCCAGTGGGAAATTCTTAATTGGCCCAGCGGGGAGGTAGCCGGGAAGGTAGCGGGGAAGGCGTCAACTTCCCTGTTAAAGTTCCGCGGACGGGCAAAATCGTCTGCCGAACTGGTAATGAGGCCATAGTGTGATGAGGTTAGTTAGACTTGCTGATGCCATTCCACTCTGTGACAAGTTGGGAAAGGTCAGTGTAAGGGTTCCCATGGCACCTCAGCGATTAACCCTAAAGATGGTGCACCTCGTCCTTAGTGAAGGATCTTCACAGAGCTATGTCAGGCTAATGAAGCACAAAGTAAACAATATAGGTTAGAAAAGTTCATCCAAATTTTGAGACCACATCACAGGGGTGTGAAGCTATGATCCCTGGGAAGGTAATATGGCTCTTATGAGCAATACTGATCAAAAAGAGATTCAGTCTGCAAGGTAGCCTTGATTTGATGGCTTCGAAAGGAAGACAATCTTTATGGATAATTACTCCCTTCCTTCCTCAGTAGCCTGGTGTCTTAAAAGGACTATTTTATATCCTAAGGGGGTTTCTAAATGTATATCTGGAAGGGTTGAACCTTTTTCCATGTTTCCATTCACAAACAAGCATAATGAGAATGCAAAAATCCCTCCCTATGTTTCTTTGCCTTGAAAGCCAGAACTAAAAAGAACCAGGTAATGGATATAATGCCTCTGTTAATCTCAGCTACTGGCAATCGCTTTGGCAACATCCTGAGTGTGTCAGGTATGCCCAGATGTAGGTGTTGGGCTTACTGTGCCACTGGAACCAAGCTATACTTGGCTGAAGAGCCTTAACTCGGGCTAAATCGGTCCTAGGTTCCTTGTGTTTTGGTTCAGGGAGGACCTGACCTGGCAGTTCAGGCTGGACTTTTCATACGAGGAGTAGAATCAAGACTGATTTGCATATGGTTGGGTTCAAACTGAGGTAGCGTGGTGAGGAAAAAAACAATGATTGGGATGTGGCCCAAGCGATTGCCAGTGGCTGAGTTTAAGTCAAACATTCCATCACTTTGTTGTTTTTTGCATTAAAAGCCAGATTGGTATGATGCTTAGCTAAAGCAGTGGTGGCTAACATGCCTAGATTCAAAATCTGCTCATGAGAGTAGACCCACCTTAAAGATTAAGTAGATCCAGAGTTCATGGCTGTGAACAAGGCAATGGAGGGAACACATGGGTTTGCTTTGGGGGCACTACTTCCACACACTCTCCGCATCCATGTAACTGGGCAGTTTAAGAAGCCTAAAGAAGACAACTATATTTAAATAATACAATCAGTACAAAAAATAAATTGAAAGGCAACACCACAGTTCCTGTACTTCAGAAAAAATATTTTTGGGTACACAATCAGCCACAGTATAAATTCTTAAAAATGTAGAAAACAAATCCAAATAGGGAAGTATGTAACCAATTATCAGCTTTAGGTGACCACACAAGTGGCTAATTTAAGAAGCTTAATGAAGGATTGCAGTAGCTCAAAACAGCCTGAAGAACCAGACAAGTAAGGATGAGTGTAGGCCAATGTAAGGTGATAACCACTAACAAAAATGAGAAGTAGCAAGATTAAACTATGAGCGTTTTTTGGACAAACCACAAAGTGCACAAAAAAGACAAAGATCAACAATTCATAGGTCTAAATTATTAGATGTCTAAGACTCTACCCTCTCCTGCCTAGTTCCTATAATTCATATAACATTTTGTAGCAAAATCAATACTCTACAGTGGTATAAGTTTATATTTTATTATGAATATCTATTAATGCATAAAATATATAAAAAGTATTTATGAATTTGTGGAAAAAAAATACTCGATAGTAACATAGAATGTCACATCAAATTTAAAGTACATAAACAGTGAAAAATATTCACTCTCACATATTTAACTGACCAACATGTTAAGGTTGGCTAGAAGACGAGCAAAGGCAAAAGAATGCAGTGAAGAACAACCTATTAGCTATTTTATTGCAATGAGTGTCCAAAGCATTCACCTAAAAATGGTTTCCCCTCAAAACCGGTTCTTTGAGCTGCAGGAAAACAAATTGAAATTTCCACCATATCATCCTTCCATTCTAATATTTTATGTTCCCTCAAAAGTGACATCAAACTCAAATTGAAGTCACCAACCATAATAGTAAAGTAGCTGCAATTACTTAAAATAAAGAGGGTCATTCTGACCCTGGCGGCCGGTGGCCGCCAGGGCCACCGACCACGGGAGCACCGCCGACAGGCTGGCGGTGCTCCAATGAGCATTCTGACCGCGGCGGTTCAGCCGCGGTCAGAAGCGGAAAGTCAGCGGTCTCCAGCTGACTTTCCGCTGCTCATTGGAATCCTCCATGGCTGCGGAGCGCGCTCCGCAGCCATGAGGATTCTGACCCCCCCTACCGCCATCCAGTTCATGGCGGGAAAGCCGCCATGAACAGGATGGCGGTAGGGGGGGTCGCGGGGCCCCTGGGGGCCCCTGCCGTGCCCATGCCAATGGCATGGGCACGGCAGGGGCCCCCGTAAGAGGGCCCCAAAATGTATTTCACTGTCTGCCTTGCAGACAGTGAAATACGCGACGGGTGCAGTAGCACCCGTCGCACCTTCCCACTCCGCCGGCTCGATTACGAGCCGGCATCCTCGTGGGAAGGTCGTTTTCCCCTGGGCTGGCGGGCGGTTTAACTGGAACCGCCCGCCAGCCCAGGGGAAAACTCGTAATACCCGCCGCGGTCTTTTGACCGCGGCGCGGTAATTTGGAGGGCGCGATCCTGGCGGGCGGCCTCCGCCGCCCGCCAGGGTCATAATGAGGCCCAAAGTCTCTTATTACTACTCGTAACTTTTAAAACGTAGCTGAATTTCACTGTCATTGTTTCGGAGATCTCCCTATAGGAAAGTATAAGGAAATATATTTAACTATATTGTTTTGTAAAAAAATATGACAAATACTATATTATGAAATATGACCGTAAACCAGTTTTCAATATTTATCATGAACCCAAATCAAGAACTATTAAAATAAAATATTACAGCCTATTAATTAATTAAACAAAATGTGTAGTAAATAATTGATTTTGATAATTTACAAATGATCTTTCTTAAAGAATTATTAAGGAAAAAAAATCAGGCATGGGATTATTTGTATTCAAATGTATTGCATTATGCTAAATGAAAAAAACATTTAACAGTTCTATATAATGTTTCTATTACAACACAATCTATATAGAAATATAGGGGTGTCTTCTTTTTTAAATCACTGCCTTGATTATTTTCTAAGGGGGTATGTTGCAATACCTGTTAGTGGCAATGTGTGGTGCTTGACTTGCAGTAAGGCTGGGCTTAAGCACATTTATTATTGTTTTGTCAGTTTCAGGGCTGTTGTACTTTAGAAGTGTATTTTGTGAATCCCAATGGTCTTATTCTTTTCTTGGTGTTTGCAGCAGCATGTCCCTTCCTAAACCCCTCCCTACTACTTTATAAACCCCTCCATTTTGTAGTCAGTATTCCCCTTTTTGTAGCTCCTTTCCTGCCCCACCCATAATTACTACTAAATCATAGACTTAAAAGTGGGGAGATCACGGTCACCGTGGCAAAGATCTCTGCTCAGCAAAAAGGAGAGTGGTACTATTGTAGTACTACTTCATATACTACAAAATGCACTTTCTATATAGGCCCCTATGAGCATAAGGTTTCAAATGATTAACTATGCCATTTTTTACTCATCTAAGATCAAGGTCACCCAAGCCCAGTCTCCCTCATAACTATTAGCTGAGCTTTCATGAAAGAGATTGTGTCTCCTACCCTTTAAATAATTGTAACATACTTAGACCAGTAATAAGTAAAGTTCTCACTTCTCCTTACATTTGTCAACACATTGGGGCAGATTTAAGAAAAGTGGTGCTGCACACAGTGCAGAGCCACTTTTCTTGCACCTCCTAGCGCCCCCCCTAATGCCACCATGTGCACGCCGTATTTAAAATACGGTTCACCATGCCAGTAGTTTGGGGACTAGCATCAGAATTGTTTTCGCAAGTCTGGCACTTAGCGGGCTTATCATAAAAAATGTTGACGCTAATTCTGCAAAGCACCCACAGGCCCATTGTAACCGATGGAAGCCTCTTTTTAATGCCTGCTCTTAGCAGGTGTTAAAAATGCTGATAAAAATGATGCAAAGAAATTTCTTAAATATCTTTGCTCCATTTTTTTGGCCTCCCTAACGCTGGAATGCCCCTTTGTGTACATTATGCCTGGCGCAGGTATAATGTAGCGCAAAGGGTTGCAAAGTGGAGCAATGCATGTCTTGGGCCACTTTGTAAATATGACGCTGCATTTTTGGCCTTCTAATGGCACATTAGCGTAAATAAAAAAATTATGCTATTGTGGCGTTAGAATGGTGCTAGGGGCTCCAGATATGCCCCAAAGTGTCTTATAGCTTGAGTAGAGCTATCTATCAGGTGTTTTGGGATTTTGCATGTTCAAATCTGATGCTCCATTATTAAGTAGCCTAACAGTGGTATTCTGCCTTACCGCTTTATCACTGACTGCAAAAATCACATTAGCTTACAGTATATATTACCTGAAGTGATGGCACCTGCATTCTCCTTGAGACCCAAGAAACCTCTGTATCTTGGAACTCTGACAACACAGTCAGACCATTGAGGAAATATTACATTTAGTTATAACATAGGAGTCATCTTTAATCGATTCATTATATAAACAGTTTCTCAAGGATTGTCATATGCTTTAAATGCCACACAGCCCTCTGATAATGACATTAATCAATAAATTGACGTTTTAACAGGAGGATCCAGAAACATCAGACTGGAGACAAAGAAGTATAAATAAGAAAATGCATCTATTTACCCAGAATTTGAATCGGTATCTCTCCCTGTCCATCAGGACTGCCCCAACACTGAATCAATTCTGTAAAGGTTGAAGACGCACAACTTTAATGAGCACTTCATCATGAAACAGGAACAGTCCACAAATCAGCTCTCTCTCAAATCACATGCTGATTGTATTCTTGCCTTCGACCCTGCACAGTGGTCTGTTGCCTTTGGCTTGTTTCATACTGTAAAACTACCATTTATATACACTCATAGATACATACATTTCAAAAATGTTTCTAGCTTACTTCAGAAAAGTTGTAAAAACGTAATGATAACTGGAAAACATTTTTCTTTAATTTCTTCTTCCTATACCAGAATTTAAACACCAGTATTCTTGTATGGAAATAAAATCAGTGCAAGTTCCAGTGCACTTTCTATTTTTTTAAAACTTTTTTTCTTCATATGGAGTTATAGTTTCCCACTAAGGTGATTTGCTTTACCTGGCCAGAAAAAGGATCAATGACTGTTCTTGAAAATAATCTCAGGCCAGTTCCAGACTGAGAAACACAAGCAAGTTAAATTACCATTCATAAAAATCCCAAAATCCTTATGCTATATACCAAGAAATAGACATGATTAACTCAACTTATTTTTTTGTGATTCTCAATGACATTTAGGTGGGTACCAGAAACTTTCTTCATCTGTAGGACGTGCTCTGGTAGTTGGGGCTAGACTGTTCAAACTGGCAATAGGGCCAAGGATGATTTGTTTATGTTTTGGTCTAATCTAAGGTAGCATGCCAGGCCAAAACACAATGGGTTGGAATGTTAACCTAAGCAAATGTCAGTGGTAAGAGTATTTGCAACCATTTCTCCTATTAACTTTTTAATGTTTGATGTAACACCCTTACTGATCAAGGGTATGCCCACACATAGGGTCGATGCTCAATGTGCCAGGGAACCAGGCTGCACATGACTGAAGATATATGAAAAGGGGGAAACCTATCTAGGATTGCTTATGTTTCTGTTCAGAGAGGACGTGACGTGGCAGCTTGGGCTGGCCTGCTCCTATTGGAGCAGGACCATGGATGATTTGCAAATCGATGGTTCTAATCTGAAATGGAATGATGGGAAAAATGACCAATGGGTTGGAATGATAGGTTGGGCAACTGCCAGTGGTTAGACTTCTTGCAATCTTTCCTTCCATCTCCTTTTGTATGTTTTAGTCTCAGTCTGGAAACCACATTCTGGACACCCCAGACTAGTAGCAAGTACTCTTGGTAAGGTGGAAAGTGTATCAATAATTCTACCCTCTGTTAATTCCTTTAGAGTATGGATGCTTGCTGTTACGTCTGTCAACCTTAGAGTTGTATTCCCCCTAATTATGTGCCTTCCTCCTCTACGTTTCCGACCTTGTTTTTGTTGGTATTAGGAATCTGCCCACTCTACCACTGCTAACCAGTATTAAAGTGATTATGCTCTCTCCACTATACATAGTAATATTGGCTTCTCCCCTGGTTGACATATTTAATTTACTTATAAGTCCCTAGTAGAGAGCACTACATGTGCCCAGGGCCCATAACTTAAATGCTAATAGTGGGTATGAAGCAATGCATCTGTCACCCTCGTATGCAGCTCTTTATACATGTCTCTGACCAGCCATAACAGATCCAAGTGTATGAGTTTTAAACCGCCCTTTCAACCTGGCAAAATAAACCTTGTATTATGCCCAAAGCTTCATTTTTAAATTTGTATTGTCATCTTCAGGTGAGTCCCTGGACAGCCCAGAGGGCAGGGCGCAATGTTTATAAAAAGTGAAAAACTCTTAAATTAATTTTCCTCTCCCATAGGATAACAAGGATAACATTGTAGTTGCCTACTACATCCTAAAGTGTATGTTAGAAATGGGGTCTTTGGCTGACAGTCAGGTTAACCCCTGTTCAAGCAAGGACCCTCACTCTACTCATGGTAAAAGAGAATCACCCTCAGTTAACCCCTGCCTACCCCCTTGTTAGCTTGGCAGAGCAGTAGGCTTAACTTCAGGGTGCTATGTGTAAAGTATTTGTACCAGCACACAGTAGCTTAATGAAAACAATACAAAACGACACAAAACAGGTTTAGAAAAATAGGAAATATTTATCTAAACAAAACAAGACCAAAACGACAAACATCCACAGTACACAAGTCATTAATTTTTAAAGATTAAACAAAAAATAGCGCTTAGAAACACAAAATGCTTCGATGAGGTGTTAACACAGAGTCGTGTCGGAATCGTTCCTAACAATCCGACACCAGCGGCGCCGGACATGGAGTCGTGTAGACCCCCAGGTACAGTACCTTTGGTAAAGAGTAAAAACAAGTCGATGCGCGCAGTCGGGGATCGCGGCGTCTGTGGAAAACTTTGAATCCGCGCACTTCGAGCGACGTCAGTCACGACGTGGTGCGGCGACTTACATGGAGTTGCGGACTACGGCAGAGCTGCAACAATGTTGGGCCTGCGAAGGTCGTCACGTTTCAGCGAAGTTCACGGAGTCGGTTGCAGGCGCGTCACCGGATGCAGCAGCGGCATGGGTCCGGAGTCGTCCAAAGTCGTTTTCCTTGAATTTTCACCAGCTTTACTTTCAAGGGCCCAGGGACTGGATAGGGCACCACTTGTCAGAGCAGGAGTCTCTCCAGAGACTCCAGGTGCTGGCAGAGAGAAGTCCTTGCTGTCCCGGAGACTTCAAACAACAGAAGGCAAGCTCTAAATCAAGCCCTTGGAGATTTCTTCACAATATGGAAGGCACACAAAGTCCAGTCTTTGCCCTCTTACTCTGGCAGAAGCAGCAACTGCAGGATAGCTCCACAAAGCACAGTCACAGGCAGGGCAGCTCTTCTTCCTCAGCTCTTCAGCTCTTCTACAGGTAGAGGTTCCTCTTGTTTCCAGAAGTGTTCTAAAGTCTGTGGTTTAGTGTACCCTTCTTATACCCAATTTCTCCTTTGAAGTAGGCCTACTTCAAAGTAAAGTCTCTTTTGAATGTGAAATCCTGCCTTGCCCAAGCCAGGCCCCAGACACTCACCAGGGAGTTGGATACTGCATTGTGTGAGGACAGGCACAGCCCTTTCAGGTGTGTGACCACTCCTTCATTCCCTCCTAGCACAGATGGCTCATCAGGAAATGTCACTGTCTAGTGTGAGGTGCAACCAGCCCAACTGTCAAACTGACCTAGACAGGGAATCCACAAACAGGCAGAGTCACAAAAATGGTATAAGTAAAAAATGCACACTTTCTAAAAGTGGCATTTTCAAACACACAATCTTAAAATCAACTTTGCTAAAAGATGTGTTTTCAAATTGTGAGCTCAGAGACCACAAATTCCACATGTCCATTCGCTCCCAAAGGAAATCTACACTTTAATCAGATTTAAAGGTAACTCCCATGTTAACCTATGAGAGGGACAGGCCTTGCAACAGTGGAAAACAAATTTAGCAATATTTCACTGTCAGGACATATAAAACACAGTACTATGGGGGTTATTCTAACTTTGGAGGAGTTAATCCGTCGCAAAAGTGACGGTAAAGTGAGGGATATACCACCAGCCGTATTACGAGTTCCATAGGATATAATGGACTCGTAATACGGCTGGTGGTAAATCCGTCACTTTTCCGTCACTTTTGGGACGGATTAACACCTCCTCCAAAGTTAGAATAACCCCCTATATGTCCTACCTTAACCATACACTGCATACTGCCCTTGAGGATACCTAGGGCCTACCTTAGGGGTGTCTGACATGTAAGAAAAGGGAAGGTTTAGGCCTGGCAAGTGGGTACACTTGCCAAGTCGAAATTACAGTTAAAACTGCCCACACAGACACTGCAGTGGCAGGTCTGAGACATGATTACAGAGCTACTTATGTGGATGGCACGACTAGTGCTGCAGGCCCACTAGTAACATTTGATTTACAGGCCCTGGCACCTCTAGTGCACTCTACTAGGGACTTACTAAAAAATCAAATATACCAATCATGGATAAACCAATCAACCATACAATTTACACAAAGAGCATATGCACTTTAGCACTGGTTAGCAGTGGTAAAGTGCTCAGAGTTCAAAAGCCAACAGCAACAGGTCAGAAAATAGGAGGAGGGAAGCAACAAGACTGGGGATGACCCTGCATAAGTAAAAAAAAGACCAACAGTTTAATTTCCAAAAGGGAAGAGATAACACCTTCAAGTATGGTGACACAATTTATAATCCTAACTTATGGTGAAGTTGGATTTCAAATTGCAATTCTAAAAATGCTGCTTTTGGAAAGTTAACATTTTCTTGTCCTAGCCATTTGGTGACTGCAGCCTGTCTTTGGTTGCATGACTGGGAGTAGTGGCATTTGGGCTTTGTGTATTCCTACTACAGATACACACACAATGGGAGCTTAGGTGTGACTTGATTGGCTATCACTGGCAGGATGGGAGGGGAGAGCTGGACACAGCCTCATTGACACTTGAATAGGCTTTCTCCTGTACACACACAAAGGATCTAATGAACCTGCATTGCTACTACAGCCAGACTGGAGCCAGGGCAGGGGAGAAATAGAATTCCTTGCACGTAAAAACACTTTCTAGAAGCTTATCCCACCTTACAGAGCCAGGGCACCAAGGTATCAATTCTGGACCTCAGATACCAACATTTAAGTACACTTCTGGATGTGTAGATACTCTGCCAAGAAGAAGGACTGCTGAGTTGCTGGAGGATTGCCACTCTGTTGGACCTTTGCTTTGCTGGACTCCTGCTCTGCTGTTCTGAGGTGCTGCCTGCTGCTCTCTTGCCTCTGTGAAAAAGACTAGACCTGCATCTCTTGAACTCAGAACCCAGAGCGACTCCAAGGACTAGTTGGCTGGCTTTTGATCTGAATCCTCAGGGACATAACAGGCTTCAATCAACCTTGCATCTGCACCTAGAATCTGCCACCTGTCAGGCTGCTCTGCCAAGTGGTGCCACTCTAGTCCTGGACCCATGGAAGTCAGCCAAAGGTGCTCTGCCAGCCTGAGTTTCCAGTGGAAATGACACATCTCCTCTGCATGGAACCAGGCCAAGCAGAACCAATAGATGGCAGCCACTGCTTTGGTTAGACCAGTCACAAAGACTTGCACCACCACTGCACTCTGCATCCCCCTCCGAACCATGTTTTCATGGATCACTTGTTAATTCTCAGGAGATCTTAGTCACATATAGAGAGTTGACCTGATAATCTCACATCACTTTCCTTATAACCGTTGACCAATTAAAAGCGAAAAAGTTCTCGTCTGATATGCAATTAGTAAACCAGAAAAGCAAGAAGCACGACTGAATAATACAGCGGTACAAGATGGCTCTGCTGGAGGATGACATGGAAAATATTAAAAGCATAGGATTGAAAATCTATCAAAAAAGGCGTTATCTGACTTAAAGAGGGTCAAAGCTGTCAGATATAAGCATTCACAACATGACACTTAAACAGGCAGTTAGAAAGATCACCGAGGAGCAACCGTATCCCCAAATCAATAGGAAATCAAATTAAAATGCTGCTGGCACACTTCTCAAAGCCTTGAAGATCTGCTAATACATTTGCTGAAATATCACTTAAGTAATAACAACACCGTGAAAGGGAGTCAGTGCATCAACATACCACTTAGAAAGAGCAAATTGGCGCTCCCGGTTGTTCTCGTCTTGTGTTTAGCCAATTTACGAAGTGCAAGACTGCTTCTTTCTTTGCTGATAACATTTGAATAGATGCTGTTTGCAGGCATCACACTTCCCAGCGACGTTTCTGCAATTTCCCAGTCGCAGGGCATTGGAGTGTTAAAATCAAGACACAAATATAAACCAGACTCTTCTTGTTAGATGTCACCTTAAATTCTACTTTTTTTGCTCTATAAGTCTATTAGTTTTCATATTATATTTGCTGCTTTGAAGTTATTTAGCGGTTTGCTTTCTTAAGGATAACTGTTTAGCATTTTAGTTCATTCGGTTGAAAACGTCTTTATGTTAAATATTTTCAGTGTTTTGATTTTCGTGAGGCCACTTATAAGTTATAGGAGATCATTTGCCATTTAATTTATTTTTATAACCATGTGGATTCGTCTTCATCTGTCAACTAATTACAAAATATTGTAACACAACAGGGCCCACCCGTGCCCTTGACTTCCCTAAAATGAACACACTTCTTTTTTTATTGACCTGACATCAAACAATGAATGGTGGTCCAGAGATAAGAAAAATGTTTATTTAGTCACAAAAATACTTTTTCAAATGTATGAATCTAATTTTAGGAGTCGAAAAACTTTTACGGACTCCTAAAAAGGAATTACATTGATTCAGTATTTTAGAGGGGCATGTAGTAAGCATCCCTTCCAAATATAAAATCAGTATGCAAAGTATTAACGTTTTGCAATAAAAATCTGATCGCAAAACATTTTTTTAAAATACAGATTTCTGAGTTAGAGTGGCTATGCACTCCCTTGGGATTCCTTCCCCTTTGTGAATATAAAAAAAAAATGTTGGGGGTCCATAGTGGTCCATTGGACCACAGCCAAATCTCAAACACACTATTTAAACATAGAGAAAACATTTCTTTTAATACACAGCCCTGCTTCCTTTGAGGAATATAGCTGCATTAAAAAAGGTTTACTTTATTGAAAGGCGATTAGAGCCAAGGTGGTTTGCTGACCCAAGCAGGCCACTATCACTGTGATTGACTCCAAATAGAGTGTGTTAAAATCTGTGACCCACTTTATGAATATTCATCAGGTAGGTCAGATTGCAACACACCCCAAATCTTAATTTAGCAAAACAAGCTATTAGTATCTAAGCCAGTTTCTTAATTTCATTACTGGCCACAAAAATGCCCGTCATGACTTATGAGCTGATTTGTGCAACCAAATCTTTGTACATCTTACCCATTTTTCATCTCAGATATGATAATATCATGAAAGGAAACTTAGGGGCTTACTTACAAGTCCCGTGGTGCAGGATGGCGCAGCAAGTGTCTTACTGCGCTGCCCTTCGTCACAAGGAAAGCGCATCCCCTGATCTGGTGCAGAAATTGCTGCCTAGATCTAACATAGACACTCTTGCACCATTGTGCAAGGATGCCTGCACTGTGGGTATGATTGTTTTGTGAAGGAAGGGACACCTCACTGCACAAAAACAATTTCAAGAGGCATTTTCCTCTTTCCATGTGTGCTGCAGAATGCAATAAAGATATTTCTCTCCATTGTGTCACTTCTACACCACCTCTGAGGTGGGGAAGGAATCTGATGCATTTCCAGACTTGTAAATCTGGGAATGCATCAGATTTCTTAGTGTTTCCTTGGTGTTGCGTTGGAACACCCACAGCAGCACTCATGGAACGATATTTTCATGCAGTTTTATGCGTGAAAGGGGCCCATATTTAGAAGGCTACTGTTAGACCTGGCATCCTTGGCATGGTTTCCCCTGCCTCTGCTTCCTTTATTTTTGAATGTGTGCTGGACTTTGTTTTTGTTGGTTTTGTTACTCTGGGCCCTTTACCACTGCTGACCAGTGCTACAGTGTAGGTGCTCCATGTATAAATTGTGATTATGATTGGTTATTCCTGATTGGTATATTAGATTTACTAGTAAGTCCTTAGTAAAATGCATTAGAGGTCCCCAGGGTCGATACATGAAATGCTACTAGTGGGCCTGCAGCATTGATTGTGCTACCCACATGGGTAGCCCTGTAAACATGCCTCAGACCTGCCACTGAAGTGTCTGTGTGTGCAGTCTTGCACTGCCAATTCAACCTGGCAAGTGTACCAACTTGCCAGGCCCAAATCTTCACTTTTAGTATATGTAAGTCACCCATAAGGTAGGCTCTAGGTAGCCCCATGGGCAGGGTGCAGTGTACTGGTGTGCTTTACATGTCCTGATAGTGAAATACTGCCAAATTCAGTTTTCACTATTGCAAGGCCTATCTCTCCCATAGGTTAACACGGGGACTATCTTTAAATACCTTTTAAGTGCTGTTTCCCATTGGGAGCAGATAGAGATTTGGAGTTTGGGGTCTCTGAACTCACAATTTAAAAATACATCTTTTGGTAGAGTTGTTCTTTAGATTATCTGTTTGAAAATGCCACTTTAAGAATGTTTGTATGTTCTTGCTTAACTATTCTGTGCCTATGCCTGCCTGTGGAATCCGCGTCTGGGTCAGACTGACAGTTAGGCTGTTTGTGAATTCCCTCTAGACAGTAAAACAAGGGGGGATGAGGTGTGTCCTTCATATCCTTCCTGGGCTAGGGTGGGGAGGGAAGAGCTGACACCAGCACCTGAAAGGGCTGTGCCTGTCCTCACACAATGCAGTCTCCAACCCCCTGGACTGTGTCTGGGCGAGGCCCGGGCAAGGCCTGGGCAAGGCAGAATCTTCTGAACAACAGAGACTTTCCTTTGCAAATTGCCTACTTCAAAAGAGAAATGAGTATAAGTAGTGGACCCAAAACCCCTGATTTTTAGAACACTTCTGGATCAAGTGGAACATCTGCAAAGGAGAAGAGCTGAAGAGCGGGAGGAGAAGTACTGCCTCTTTGCTATGTGTGCTTTGCTGGATTGGCCTGAGGTTGCTGTTTCTGCCTTAAAGTAGACAAAAACTGGACTTTGATGTGTATCCTGCTTGTGACGATTATCCAAGGGCTTGGTCTCAGCTTGCCTCTGGTTTAGAAGTCTCAGGGACATCAAATACTTCATCTGCCAGTACCTGGGCTCTTCTGCTGAGAATCCTGACCTGCTAAGTGGTGCCAAATCCAATCCCTGGGCCTTTAGAAGTGGAAGCTGGTAACCTGCGATGGAAAATCCACGCACAACTGTGCGTGTGTCAAAAACATTGATGCAGCGCCTGTCCCGTGGCTGAAAATAAACACAGTGCCTCATCCCAATGCAGACCCTTCATAATTTTCCACACATCGACCCTGGGTGTCAAAATCTTCAAACTCACTGCACAGCCCTGAGGCTTCTTGTCCGTAAATTGTCCTATCCCTTCCCTGCATGGAAAGAATCGACGCATCACTTACCTAGAGGAGAAAGAATCAACGCACAGCCTCATTTGCAAGTAAAGAATTAATGCTTTGCTTGCTTTTCCAATGCATGCTCGCCCATGGAGCTTTATTTTTGACACACACCAGGTACTTTGTGCTAAAACAACGCATCCATTGATTTCTATGGACTAAGACTCTTTTTACTTTTAAAATTCATTTCTTTGCTTGTGTATGTTGGATTTTTGTCGTTTTGGTCTTGTTTGATTTAAATACATATTGGATATTTTTTTCAACTGGTGTGGAGTCCTTTTGTGGTGTTTTTCACTTTGTTACTGTGTATGTTGTTGCAAATACTTTACACATTGCCTCCTAGATAAGCCTGACTGGTTGTGCCAAGCTACCAAGGGGTGAGCAGGGGTTATCTGATCTCCCATACCCTGGCTAGAGTGAGGGTCCATACGTGGAAAGTGTGTAAACTACCAACTAAAGACCCCATTTTGAACAGCCATGAAAAACCACTCAAGGTGGCTTTGCGTAGACTTGTAAATATAGGATGGCACACTGTGCCACCGGAACGTAAAAAAAGTTACGATTCAGTGGCACAGTGTGCCGATAGGGCCTTGTAAATGAGGCCCTTGATGTTACATCTGTGCTCATGTGAACATAAGAAACTTGTACCTTTTTGGGCATTTGGACTCCTCCCTGCTGCTATTGAAAAGAGTCACATAGAACAACTGCACCCTACTTCATTTTTATGAGAGGGACAAGTCACACATTTAGGCAAAGGAGTGGGTGGAGAGAACATTAGTGTGGGTTGGAGAAAAGAGCTGACATTTTTGTCTGTCCTGACTGAGCATTTTTTTGTGTTTACTTTCCCTGTCTAGAGAATTTTCTTTTTTTCCTCATGGGAGTTATGTGGGCAATAGAAATTCAGAAGCAAAATCTAGATGACTTTCTAACTAAAGAGGAAATCATGTTCCCCAACATAGGAAATCCAGGGGCTGTAACACGCTGAAACTTGCTCTCATTTTTTAAACTTCGCTGAAGACAGGGCAATAAAGAAGGAGAGGAATTATTTCAGCATTCAAATGTCTGGTTGCCAAGTATAGGATTGTCAATTGTCTTTTCAAGCTATTCAAGGATAATCCTCTGAATGTGAATGCAGCAATTTAACCCAATTAGGGGGTGCAGCATGGTGGGAAGAGAAAAGTTATTTGAGGTAGTTATAACTTATGTGGAACAATTAGTTTTTTACCCAGTACATGAAAATAAAATGATTCTTCCTTAGCTCAGGCCATGTATGTTACAGAAAGAAGTTGGAAGACATAGACAAGTGAGAGAGAAAGGAAGAGAGGAGAGAAAGGGAAAGAAAGAGAGCGAGCGAGAGGGAAAGCTGGCTCTGGAGGAAGGACATCACCATATCATCGACTTGAGCTAATCGTAACAGAAGCAGCAACCACACTTTATAGGTATGGTGAAATAGGCTTAATAAGCAATCATAAATTTCCTCAAAAGGTAAGTTCCAAATGGCAACTGTAGGTCCAAAACCTGGAAGACAACCCTGTGCCTATTCTTATCATGGTCATAGCGACCTACCAAAAGGACCAAAAGAGTCATGAAAAGAGAGACATGCCATGCTGGCATGGTGCTCATGCACGAAAATGCATACACACACACCTTGAGATAACTTGACTAATTGTTATGCATGCCATGATCATTAACAAGTTCATTCCAGTATGAATTTTCATTAAGACTTCAGACAGTAGTGAGCCAGTCTAGCTGTCAAATCCAAGCTCAGTTTATGATTAGGTGAACTTTCAGTTTTGTCCACTTAGATATGCCTTGCTATTGGGTGAGGCCTTAGGTGACTATAATTTTCAAAGAAAGGAGGAGGTTGAACTGGAAAGGGATGTGGAGTGTGGGGATATAGGGAAGAGAAGAGTAAGGTAATCAAATGAGAGTGACCATTTGATAGAGTGGGAAAGCCAGGGTAAAGCTGAAATTTTGAGGTGTGAGACTCTACCATGCACTGCGTTCTCACAAAGATTTGATTTTCAAAATCATGACTGTTCCTCTAAACACTATTATTTTGGATAGTATAACTGAGATAATGTAAAGCAGTCTAAACAGTGGAGGGAGAAGGTGTTAGTTATAGTTAATGTAGTGTGGCTATTGAGTTGAATACACTGTGTATGGAGGTGTGAAAGTTATAATAATTTGAAAGAGTTACATGGATCATAAATCAAACTTCTATGTTTATCTAAGTGTCTCTTTTTCTGCTTTCTGCTTGATAAACATAGTAAAAAGTGTGTTTACTATTTTAACGGGTATCTCACCCGGGTGAGCACTGGCATTGTCAGGGAACTATTGTGGAACTGATATATTTATATATACATATATACATATATATGTATATATATATATAGAGAGAGAGAGAGATATACATATTACCTAGTGACGGTCGCCAGTAGTTATAGTTAGGACCCAGTTTTTATGGAAAAAGCTATTTGCCTTCTTATGCCTTTGGCGTTGCTTGATGATTCTTCACAAACTTTTCCAAAAACATTCGACAGTCACGTGAACTGCAGTCAGGAAAATTTCAGTGTGATCCGTCAATTGGGGGCCGAGGTAGGGGGGGTGAAATATAGAGCTTTTCCAATGTTAATTCTTATAGGAAAAATTGAGCAGAGATAGCGCAAAAATCACTGGACAGAATTACACCAAATTTTACAGAAGGGTAACTCTTGGTCCAGAAAGAGCCCTTTTTGTTACTTAGTGTAGTGCAGTAGTTTTTAAGAAATTTAAGAAAATCCAAATTTGTATATAAAGGGATGCAAAGGATTTGCGACCCCTCCCGATCTTGTTCAGAGATCTGATTGGCTGATCGCACTTCAACAACAGAAGAGTTGTCGGCCATCTTGGGACTTGGCTAAAGTCGAGTGCCAGAAAAAAATATTAAAAATACAGAAGAGACCAGAGTAGGAACACCCTGACCCCTTAGCTCTGGTGGTAGTGTCCCAAAGAGACCAATCCAGGGCTTATTTTTATTTTTTTTCAATTTCATGAGTGGAGGCGTAGTGGATCCACTGTAAACTAAAAAACAAAATGAAGCATGGTCTCCCACGCTTCCTTATTATTGAGACCCTGGGTGGGTCAAGTCCCGGGGGTATTTTTTCATAAATACAGGGGTTGGCCTACTGGCCCCCTCCTGCTGTCCCGGTGACTGCTACCTCCCCGGGGCTTATATTGTTTATGCGAGGGGGCCGCTTGCCCCCTCACTGCCCTGGGAACTGCCTCTTCCCCATGGCTGTTGTGATATGTGAGGGGGTGCCCGGCTCCACCCGCGGCCCCAGGGACCACCAGCCCCTGGGGCAAATTTTTAACAAAAAGAAAAGGGGGTCCTTTTGGGACCCCCATTAGCTCTGGGGACCACCCATTCCCTGGGTCTACACAAATCTTTTTGCAGGGGGCTGAGTGCCCCTCCCTCCCCCATGGACCCCAGGGAGCACCACCCCAGGGCAAAAAAGAAAACAATTGAAAGGGGATCCGTTTCGGACCAACAGGCCCTGGGGACCACCATTCTCAGGGCTATCTTCAAATTTGAGGGGGACGCGTGCCCCCCTTTTGGAGCCACAGATGGCCCTGGGGACCTCCAACCCCTGGGCCAACTCCTGCTATGTCCCATAGCTTTTTGGTGTGGCTTGGCTGCGGTGCACCACAGCAAGCACTCTACTGTTTGACCTTTAAAGCAGGTCCCACTATCAAATAGCAGAGCTTTCATCTCTGTCTCCTGCATGAGTGCAGAGGATAGAGATTAAATGCTTCAGTAAGCAAAGAGCTGCTGATAAAGAAGCTCTGAAGTGTCAGGTAGCCGGTAAAGGGCTTTAAAAAAAAATCTTTATTAAAAAAATTAATAAATAGAGACCGTGGGGAAGCCCTTGAGGGCCCCCCCACATGTTCCAAAAAAGCCCAGGAAGGGCTTTAAAAAATGTAAACAGAAGCACAATCCCCATACCTCAGTGTGAAGGTTTCAGACCTTCACACTGAGCTTCGGAGGTGTGAATCCATCTGGACTCATGTCCCTTTTTTTTTTTTAAACATATTTTATTTAAAATAATAAATACGTTATACATTAAGCACAAATATTTTATTCTAACTATATGCGGTATTAAAACCTTTAAAAAACTCTATCTTTTTCCCTCTCACTTTCTTTCTCTCTTTCTCTTCTTCAATCAATTTCTCTCACTCAGACACTTACGCACCCACAGACACTCACTCAGACACGCAACCACTCACAGACCCCCTCACACCCTCATGCACTCACTCACAGGGTTGCACACACACACTGAACCACCCACTAAAACACTAATGTACGCACTCTCACACCCAGACAATCTGACAGACACTTTTACTCTACATACACCCTCCCACATCTATTCTCACTCCCAAAGCGGCCGGGGCCAACTCGTGCCACGCACGGGCAAAGGCCAAAGGCCCAGTTATAGTTAGAGTTACCTCAAGTTACTATAACTTGTGCCTTAAGGTAACTACAACTTGTACCCTCACTATGCACTGCTAATCATCCCACAAATTACGGCATCAATGACATCTTTTGTAACATGCTTGATAATATCAATGTAATATTTGAAGTAAAAAAATGCAGGAAAAAACTGTGCATGGAGAGGCTGTGAGTTGTAGTTTCCTCAGGGCCCAAGTTATAGTTACTTGAGGTAACTCTAACTATAACTGTGGAATTTCTAATGTTTTGTATGCTTGAAATGTGTGCCTAACTATCTTCAAAAACTCCCTCATTCTGCTGCAGCCTTTTCCTGTATGTTAGTCCTACATCATCTCCAAAATGGTCAGAGTCAGGATTGTGGACCATAGTTTTGTGCCTTTGGTCAGAAAGAGTGCTAGAAAGAGTGGCATTGACAGGGGAGCTTGGTTTCCCTAATGTAGACATTCCTTGGGTTGGCCAGAGAGGGTTAAAATGGCATTAATCGTTGCCTTTGGTTGAAAGCATTGCAGATTGCCAACATCCAGACCTCAAGATTGTGCACTATGGTGGCAATGATAAAGGCACTATTACTGCGGGAGGGCTTGAAATCCTAATGTAGGATACTTTTTGAAAATTAACAAAACTTTACCTACATACCGCCTTGCCAAAGATAAAAGTGCAGAGGTCAACCTAATTTTGTCCACAGATAGAGCAATCTAGGAAATATGTCAATGAAACAGTTTCTGCATTCCTCTGAGACCACAACATGGGCTGCATGTACCATAACAACTTACGCTTTGATACAGACAGAATAAATCGCTAATACTGCAAAGCCAATTGAGGCCCATTGATAACAATGGTGTGCCTCCTTTTGACGCCTGCTCTGAGCAGGCGTTAAAACCTTTGGAAAAAATTACGCAAAGAAATCTTTTAGATTTCTTTGGGCCATTCTTTCCACACCCCTAACTGGGTAATGCCCCCTTTGCATACATTATGCCTGGCACAGGCATAATGTAGCGCATAGGGTTACAAAGTAGCACAAAGCATGCATTGTGCCACTTTGTAAATTTGACACAGTGATTTTTGCATCATTGGGCCACATTAGAGCAAAATAAATTATTATAATGTGGCGCAAGGCGGCGCTAGGGACTCCTAAATCTGCCCCAAAGTCTCTTTTCAGAGACAAACCTTTTCCTTTTCCCAAACACTGGTTCTTTTTGTTTTCAAATCCTTTTTATAAATTTCTCACTCGGATCTGCGATCCGCTGCAGATCCCTGTGCAAATAAATGGTATGCCTGTTATATTGTGGGAAGCTCGTTACTGACCCGTATATCTGATTTTTCTGTGTGGGTGTGGGAGTGATTGTGCAAATGCCTGCGTGGGTCTGTGAGTGGGTGTGTAAGTAGCTATATGAGTGTGTTTGTGGCTGCGTTTTTTTGCGTTTACTGTTTTAGTAATAACATTGCGCTCTGCCCTCTTTTGGCCTGTGTTGTTTATATAATAACCCATCCAGAGTTTGGAGAAAGGGTCTGGTATAAAGATGTATCTCGAGGATAGAGTTGACTCCTGAGCTGGCAACACAAAATGGCAAATCATGTATTGTACATTGTAGCCTTGGATGAAGATACAGATTACATGTCATGCAATGATTTGATAAAACTTGCAGCATCCAAGTCCACAAGCAGAACAATCCAGAGGACATGGATAAACTTACAGTTCTTTTTAGAAAATTTCAGTGCCAAATACAAGTCATTGCAAATAAGCCACGGGCAAAGAAATCACCTTTGCAGGTAGATTTTTAGGAATTTGGGCACTCTACACTACACAGAGTAGTGTGGAGTTCCTGAATTCCACCTTCTGGCACCGAGCAAGTTCATTCACATGTGGGAGATTGGGTTTTGGCTCTATCTCACAAGAACCACAAAACTCCCAGGCCGCTACCAAGCACGTGTAAGACTTTGCATTCAATCGCACTGTTTCTGACCGCGATGGGCGAGACTTCCCATTCACTTGTGCTGCTTCCAGCCACAACAGCAGCTAAATCAGTCCCACTCGTGAGCATGAATGCACCTTGAGTAGAGTTTTTGTGCTCCAGAGACATCTAAATGTAGTTAAAAATTGTTTTTTGAGTGGATTTTCTTCTCCAATGGACCTTTCTAGTTGTTTTTTTAGATTGAGAAGCCTTTTTTTAACAGGAAGGAATTGCCCTACAGACTCCAACTTCCTGTTTCTGTCCAGCAGGCACCTCCCAGTCCTTTGTCCATCTATTGGTCTTTTCTTACTTGCATTTCAAGGTGGAAGAATCAGTCTCTTTGTTTCTATCTTTGGATTTAAGGACTTTGTTTTTGTGAAATTCACAAAAGTAAGTTAAAAAACTATTAAGTAAGGATGTTGTTTGTTTGCTTGGGCATGCAGCAGTATTTCTTTGTATTTTAATTTGATTTTGCAATTTTTATAGTGGTGGGGAGCCTGGTGTTTAAGTTTGGGCCTAATTATTTATTTTGTATTCTTAGGTTTTTCATTGTTTATAAAGGAAAAGTGATGCACAACTCAGTACCTTTTCTACATGTTTGTAACTCTTGCAATATTATTTTATTATATGGCCTAGACATTCAAAAGATCTTGCCAGTAGGCCCAGTACTAGTAATCATCAGTGCATGAAATGAATATTTCAGTGGTATATGTTTTTAAAACTTAATTTAGGGCAGGGATGGGATTGGATTAATATAAAAATGTTGGCTATTTTTTGCATTTCACTTTTTTCTGAAAAAAAGTAGATATATTGTGTGGTAATATTCGATGGCATAGGAGGATGTGAGGACTGTTGGTGTGAACTTTTTATAGGTGAGTTTTTTTGTGTGTTTTGCATTGCTGAATGAATGTTAATGTTTTCTTCAGTGTTGCCACCATGCCTCCTTATAGCCAGTGTGTGTGTGTGTGTGTTTGTGTGCGTGTGTTTTTGTCATCATCCACCACTAGTCTTTGTTTCTTCATGCCTTGTGGCCAGGACATTTTGTGTAGTCTATGTCCATAGGCTTGCATGTGTTATTTGATCTCCATACCTCCTTGTTCGCATTTGTTGTTTGACCATGTGCTGGCAGCCATTTTCTGCATCTAGCTAGTGTGTCTTTACCATATGTTTGCATGTGTTCTTCTTTGTCCTCCTAGATCCTTGTTGCTGTTGTTTGACCATGTGGCTGGCAGATGTTTTGTGCATACAGCCAGTGTACCTTTCCCACAGGTTTGAATGTGTTCTTTCATTCTTTGTCATGCCTCCTTTCTCCTTGTTGTTTGACCATGTGGCTGGCAGCCCTTTTGTTTATCCAGCCAGTGTCCCTTTGCCATAGGCTTGCTTGTGTTCTTTGACTGCCATGCCTCCTTGCTCCTTGTTGATGTTTTATCACGTGGCCTGCAGCCATTTTGTCAATCCAGCCAGTGTCCTTTTGCAATAGGCTTGAATGTGTTCTTTCTTTGTTCCCCATGCCTCCTTGTTCCTTGTTGTTTGGCCATGTGGCTGGCAGCCATTTTGTGCATCCAGCCAGTGCTTCTTTGCAAAAGGCTTTCATGTGTTCTTTCTTTATTTATCATGCCATCTTGCTCCTTCTTGTTGCTCTTTGACCAAGTGGATGGCAGCCATTTTATCCATCCAGCCAGTGTCCCTTTGCCATGGGCTTGAATGTGTTCTTTTTTTGCCATGCCTCTTTACTCCTTGTTGTTGTTTAACCATGTGGCTGGCAGCTGTTTTCAACATCCAGCCAGTGTCCCTTTGCCATAGGTGTGCACAAGTTCTTTGTTTGCCATGCCTCCTTGCTCCTTCTTGTTGTTTGACCATGTGGCTGGCATCCATTTTGTGTATTCAGCTAGTGTGTCGTTGCCATAGGTTTGCATATAAACACGGCTGATCCATCCATCCACATCCATTCCTCCATCCATCGATCAAAGATGCACAGCCACACTACATCATTCGTTTTCTTTTGGTGTGGAGCACTGCAGACAAACCAGCAGAACAATTCTTTTCTTCATGATTATTCTGTTTCATTTGGACCACCTCTAAAGGATTAATCGATTTATCCATGCACCTCTCTCTGACTTCCCCAGGTGTCCCCTCTAAAACAGATGGAGATGAAGCAAAGAGCTATATCTCCATGTTGTGCTGCCTGATTTGAAAAGAAGTTGTGCAGTGAGGTGGTGTGTTTTGACTTTAAGATGTTTGATTAAATTGGTATTTATTACATAAGTAACCAACTGCACTAAGATTGAATTTGTCTGTACTATTTCAACCTGCAAAAATGCCACATTTCACTAACTACATATTTTCCTTTCCTGGTTGCTTTTAGGTGCACAACAGAAGAAACACTTACATCGCCCATGGTACTGCCAAAGAGGAGGCCTTACACTTACTTCGGTCCTCCAAACTCTTCCACTTGTGCATCTTAGTGCCACTGCCAACTTAGAGCTTAAGATGTCCCCAAAGAAAGTTGCTCCCAAGAAAGTGGCCAGCGAAAAGAAGCAGCATTCCATCAGTGTCATGCCAACCGCAACCTTTTTAAGGAAATGTGTGCCTGCCACACCGGCGTCCGGGGAGGAACCTGGGAGCAGTACTCCTGCATCAACAGCACCAACCTAAGCCCAATACCATATCTATCAGTGAGGCAACCACTGTAATCATGGCAACACCAATGAGCAGTAATGTTGAATTGGATTTGTCCCTTTTACAAAGTAGTACTTAATCCTTTCAGGAGACAGAGCAAAGTAGACAACAGTCGCAGCCAACAATAGAAGCTCTTCTCAAAGCTGGAGCAGAACAAGGGCTCGAGCTCCCTGTTGAGTATGAACCTCCTCTTTTAGATTCGTTGGCTACCAGATCTTCAGCAAGAAAAAGTAAGGGTACTGCTCCACCATCTTCTCCAAGCACCACTTCTAATGACGGTGATAGGGGCATGGAGTGGACCCCTGGCAGAGTCCGGGAGATGCTAGGAGGGGCAAGAGAAAACAAAAGTTCCAAAAAGCCTTAAAATCATGAAAGGGGATGATGTTGATGACTAGTCAATCATTGTGGAAGCTGGCATAGAGGAATCTGAACTTTCCTATCCAACCTGTTTGCTATGAAGGATGTGGCATAGGCGGCACTGCCAGCTCCCATATTTGTAAGGCTCCAGCTGAGACCTGTACCAACCCGTACCTCAATAGAAGTATGCACTGCAGAGCTGCAATCGGCACACCACTTTTGGGATGCTGTTATTGGCAGTGGACCAATAAGAAAATACTTCTCCCCGTTTGGTACTTTTTTATGATTAGCAAACAGGAGGACAACATTGTGATATTCTCCATTTGCCATGTGAGTGTTCATTGAAGTAAGCCTGGTTCACACTATAGTACTGAAGGCCAGACAAGCCATATGAAAAAAAATCATACAATCCGGTGGGAGGAGCACTTTAAAAAAATTGCTGAATGTGGTCACTGTGGTGAAGGTGAGGAGAGCCAGGAATCGTCAATTCTAACTGGTCAAATCACAGTGGAAGGTAAGGAAGAAGAGGGTGACATCATCACGCAAAGCAGCCCTGTCCCCAGCAGTGCACCAAAATCACCCATCTAAGTGACCTCACAATGGCACAGGAAGAATCAGAGTCAGATGGAAACACCACACCATACAGTGACTGAACGAGGATGCACATGGAGTCTGCCACCACCGACATCTCAAAAGTCACCTGCCTCAGTGGTCCCACAAAATAAGACAATCCATGCTTTAATTACAGGCATTTTCAGCCAAGAGGGGTCCTACGGCACAACCACCCTATGGCATGTTTGTACAATGGGAGCTGGCAAAAATGTTAGCGCTGGACCTCCTCCATTTTTCTTTTGTGGAAGGAGTACAATTCTTAGAGGTTGTGGCAGCCATCTTCCCAAAATGGAAGGTTTCAAGTCAGACCTGTTATGCAAGAGTTGCTGTTTTAGCACTGCATCAAAATGTGCTGCAATTGGTTGGACAAGCTTTGCAGCAAAGTGTTGTCTACGTTATCCACCTAATGACAGACATGTAGATCAGTTGTCAGGCGATGGATTACATGTGCAGCGCTGCACACTGGAGCCCTTTTGTGGGGGTAATTCAAAAGCTATCTACAGGTCTTATCCAGGAAGAAAGTTTTAATCGAATTTGGCGATATGCAACAGTAGCGATGTTCACCATGGAGAAGTCACACACAGTTGTGAACATCTTGGAGGAATTTAATAGCAAAGTGTCTGGATGGCTGCAACCCAGAGGTCTCTGATTTGGATTTGTTTCCACAGATAATGGCATTAACATTGTCAAGGCCATGGGAGATGGTGACTATTTTACGGTCCTGTGTTTAGCACACTACATCAAATTGGTTGTGCAAGACTTTCTCAAAAAAGAAAACATAGTCAGCAACATACCTGTTGGACCACCTGCAGACAAATTTGTGCTCATTTCAGCCATTCTTTTAAAACCCGGAAACACTTGCAGATTATTCAGTGTGCTAACAGAGTACCAGTTAAAGCCCTGATACAGGAGTAGCCAACACGTTGGAACTCAACCTACTATGTGTTGCAATGTCTGTTTGAGCAGTACAGACAGATCAATGACTATGTCATTCTTAGAGGAGTGGATGCAATTGGGAAATCTGTGACCATGAAAGGGGGCAAATGGGGCCTAGTCAAATACCTGACACAGATGCTGCTCCCTTTTGAGGCTTTCACAAGGCAAGTTAGCATAGAAGACAGTACGATGGGCCAAGCTATCCCGTTGTTGCATCTGCTACGGGACCAGCTAAAAAAGGTCCCTAAAGTTTCACACTCAGAGGTGTACAAAAAACCCTTGGTTGAGAGCCTAACCTATTACTTGACTTGTAATGCAAGGCTGAAAAATTACATTACCTCATCCAACAAGTACATCTGTTCAGTCCTAGTTGATCCACGCTACAAGAAATTGTTTCCTCTTTTGTTCCCTTTTCTAAAGGGGATGTTTCAAAGTACAAGAGGTGGATTTTTGAGCAAGTCGGAGAACTGAAAGTAGGATAGCTGGAACTTAGAGTCCTCTCCTGCAGTTCTGGGGTGCCGCCTTCAACTTCCAGAGAGGGCAGTCTTGTCTCACAGCAGCCAACACCAGCAACAAGAACACAGGCAAAAACGGCATCAGAAGAATCGGCCCAACCTCTGAATTGTCTTGGTTTCATGTAGCAGGTCTTAAGTTCAATGCAGAGGTGAAGGCAAAAGAGGTAGAGTAAGTGGCAGCACCAATGACACTTCAGAGGATGTTCCCGGAGTATCTGGATGACCCAAAAGAGGTGTATGTGGATCAAAACCCATTGGTGCATTGGTATGGGAAGTTGCTCAAATATCCAGAGCTAAGCAAGCTGACAATAAAGTATCTGGCTTGTCCTGCAGCTGAATGTGTGTTTAGTGTAGCTGCAGGTGGTGCAGTTACAATGAGAAGGACCAGTCCCTCACCTCAAAATGTGGAGAGATAAACTATGATCAAAATGAACCAGCATTTTATACTACCTGATTACTCTGTTCCTGAAAAAACACAGGAGGAGGAAGATGATATTTGGTCAGAACCAAGTGTGTTTGCTGACTAACTTCGAGGTGAACCAACTGAGTTTGATGACTTTACTTCCCGGACTGAGTATGCCAGTACCACTATAGCATTTTTAAATTATTTCTTGTTGAACTTCTTTCTTTGCAAAAACAAAAATTGCAGATGGAACATTCTGTTTGTGTTCGATTTATACTTCCCCACCATTATTATAGTCACATATCATTATATGCACGGACTGGAGTTGGACTTGTGTGCAGTGAAGAAGCCCCTGCGCTCCCTTTAAGACATTGGAGATGATGCCTCCCTCCCACACATGCCCTTGCCTGTCTTTTTGTTTTCATCACCTAGCAGAGCTTCCCCAGAGGGTCATTGATTAAAAGACTGCCAGTGCCAATGACAAATTCAAATGTGTTGCTACATGCTACCAATAGAGGAGATAATATTTTGTTCAACCATTTGCTTTGATCGGAAGAGGTAACTACTAACTATTGCACCAATGCATGGTGTTATACTGAGTGATTGTGAGTGATGATTGACAATGTATGTGGTGGTTGACAGTGAGGGAGGGAGTTCAACAAAAGTTTAAACTTGATTCTGATAATTTGCAATGTTTGGGGCTGATAGATGATATTTCTTTCCTGAAAGTGATTGGTCTTTCAGTCTTATTGAACTTTACCTGCAATGTCCACATTTATTTTCTGGTTTCTCCGACCAGACCAGTCACTTTAGTTACCAAACACAAATCTACACAAAATACTCCAATTCTGTTTCTCTTTTTGTTCTTCAACAGCAGTGTACTTGACTACACAGGTCTATCTCATTCGGTTTGGGATTGTGATGGAATTCCTCAGAATCAGTAGGAGGAGGATGGAAGGACTTAGTGCGGGACTATCTCAACAGCTAGAATGTTATCGACTTCAAAGAGAAACAGTGATGATGGTGAAGACCTAGTAGGACTGTAGAGAGGTGCATTGTTGAGAAATGCTGCTGATCATGTGTCAGCTGCATTGCTGGCTCAAATGTCAAACTCCCTTTATGTTCTTGCTCAGCCTTTGAGTCTTCTTGGTACACTTCTGTCTCCTTATGAAGCTTACCTTGCTTCCTTTTGTCCTTCTCCTTTACTTTATGATTCAGTTTCTGTTTTTTTCGATATGTAGGCCTTCTCATAGTCCTCTCCTGCAGGAACAAAACATGGTGAAAGCCCAAGACTCCAGCTAACCTACCGGAGAGGTTCAGACAGGCATCCAAGAGTGACGAACATTCCAAGAAGAATGGAGATGCACCACTTATTTGGCAATAAATATAATTTTCTTTTTAACTATCATAATTTTTCGATCTTAATGGGTTAAATAACTTCAGTCCTCTATTATTAGCATTTTTTAAACCTAGAAGACATATAATTTAGAGATATAGGCCCTCATTACGACCCTGGCGGTGGGTGATAAATTGGCAGTAATACTGCCAACAAGCTGGTGATAACTCCCATAGACAGCCAATGTCCCACACCAATCGCCACAGCAGAAACAAAGGCCACCACAGTGGTAGCCACCAACAGCCAGGCAGAAGACAAAGTACCACCAACCATATTTTGACACAAGAAACCGCCACCTTTTCCGGGGCGGTACCAATGCCAACAAAAGCCTGGCAGAAACAGTGCTCAGAAGTGAAAAGACTCACCATTGGAGACACAGGGAAGAACCACAATGCCATGGAACACAAACTGCATGTTTTCCCAATGATCTTCTACGTTATGCCCCACCTGGAACACCAACGCAGATGAAGACGATGATGGTGAGTACAGCCACCTAGCGCACAAGGGAGGGTGGGAGGAAAACAAGAGTGACACACACACGCACCACACACACACCTGACATACACACACCATACACAAAACCAGCTGCACAAGATAAACAAATTTTCCCGGAAAAACAGCAGAATAATGCAAGAATTACAGGAATTGGCTAAAGTGATTGTAATCAGATCAACATCAAAATTAATATTTTGATTTGTCAATGAAACAGATATTTACACGTGTACACAAAAGGACACTGCCCAGTCCAATGTTCAAAGGGCCCACATGGCCACAAGGCACAGTCTAAGGCCCAACTCGAATCCTGGCCACATCCGGATAGAACACTGCAGGGGCATCAGTTTGCAAATAGGCAGGCACCTCCGCAGGATGCAAGAATAAGCACACTGGTTCTGGAGGGGGCAACATGGCCATTACTTTGTCCTGGGGAGTGCAAGGCCAGTCTCTCAAGTGGGTGTCTTTCCCACTGGTTCTGGAGTGGGCAACATGCCCATTGCTTTGTCCTGGGGAGTGCAAGGCCACATTCTCTGGAGTGGGTGTCTTTCCCATTGGTTCTGAAGGGGCAGCATGCCCATTGCTTTGTACTGAGGAGTGCAAAGCCACAGTCTCGGGAGTGGGTGCCTTTCTCATTGGTTCTGAAGGGGCAGCATGCCCATTGCTTTGTCCTGGGGAATGCAAGGCCACAGTCTCTGGAGTGGGTGTCTTTCCCACTGGTTTTGGAGGGGGCAACATGCCCATTGCTTTGTCCTGGGGAGTGCAAGGCCACAGTCTCTGGAGTGGGTGTCTTTCCCATTGGTTCTGAAGGGGCAACATGCCCATTGCTTTGTACTGAGGAGTGCAAAGCCACAGTCTCGGGAGTGGGTGCCTTTCTCATTGGTTCTGAAGGGGCAGCATGCCCATTGCTTTGTCCTGGGGAGTGCAAGGCCACAGTCTCTGGAGTGGGTGTCTTTCCTACTGGTTCTGGAGGGGGCAGCCCACACAGTAGCCCCTGGAGGGTGGACTACATGGCGTCGGCCAGCGGTGATGGCTGCAATGTGGTGGTGGTTGGAGAAGGCTCCTGGGCAGCCTCTGCACTCACTGATGGCTGCATGGTGGTGGTTGTTAGAGTGGGCTCCTGGGCAGCCCCTGCACTCACTGATGGCTGCATGGTGGTGGTTGTTGAAGGAGGCTCATGGGCAGCCGTGCACTCACTGATGGCTGCACATCCACAGCTAGTGGTGGGGGCATAGTGACAGCTGGTGGTGGTGGCAGTGTTAGCCTGTCAGCTTCCGCTGGCGTAGAGTGCCTTGTTATCTCCTGTTCATGGGTCGGGATCCCTTACCTTTCCTGGCAGGGGTAGATGGGCTCTTCACCTCACCGCCTGGTGGTGCAGGCTCCTTCCCCTTCCTCACAGCTGGTGCAGGCTCCTTCCCGTTCTTCACAGCTGGTGCAGGCTCCTTCCTCACAGCTGGTGCAGGCTCCTTCCCCTTCCTTACAGCTGGTGCATGACTCTTCCCTTTCATCCCTGGTGGTGCTGGCTCCTTCCCCTTCAGTGTCCTAGGTCTGGTTTCCTTACCACCACAAGTAGGTGGTGCTACCACTGTCCCCATGGACTCTTTGGCAGAGGTGCTGAGCTGTGTCCTTGGTACCCTGTCCAAACATACAGGATGGGGGGTAGGGAAGCAGTTAAAATGAGAAAGGAAAAGTTTCTTAGGGACAGTGGGGCAGGAGAAGGGAGGAATAATGGGAGTGGAGGATGAGGGAGTGGTTTTTGGAGGTGCATGTCTGATGGATTTGGGTGCAGGTGCATGGGCTGTATGCTGATGTGAGGTGGATGGCTGTTGGGTGTATCACTGCTTGTGTTTGTGTCCTTTAGGAGAGAGGGACAGACACAGTGGGAGAGGACACAGGGGACACGTGCATGGATGTTGTGGTGGTGTCTGCCAGTGTGGTGTGTGTTCTGCTTGGTGTGGTGATGCTGATAGTAGCTGTAGAGGTAGAGCATGCAGGTGTGAGTGTGGACGTAATTGGGAGGGAGGTGGGGAAGAGAAGGAGGGGGTGACAGTGGAGGCTGTGGAAGTTGTCGTGTCTGCAACAGTATGCTGTCTGTGTGAGTGCCTTTGGGAGGAAGTGTGGTGCTTTTGTGCATGCTTGTCTGTTTGTGTGCTTGGGATTGGGGTTTAGGAGAATGGGACTGGGAAGTGGTAGTTGGAGGGTGACGGTAGAATCAGGGACAATGGCTGCCGTCAGAGAGGAGGCCAGAGCCTGGATCAATCTCTATTGGGCTGCCAAACCACCATGAATGCCCTCCAGGAATGCATTGCATTGCTGAATCAGGGATGCCTGCCCCTGGATGGCATTCATAATGGTTGACTGCCCTACAGAAATGGATCTCAGGAGGTCAATGGCCTCCTCACTCAGGGCAGCAGGGCTCACTAGGGCAGGGCCTGAGGTATCTGGGGCGAAGGACTTGCCCACCATCCTGGGTGAGCGGGCAAGTCGCTGAGGGGCTACTGGGAGGGCAGTGCTGGTATGGGGGTGGCAGCTGTACCTACAGCTGTGGTGGTCACAGAGGTGTCTGCCACCACCAGGGAGCCCCCATCAGAGGAGGTATCAGAGTCTATGTTGTCCCCTCCAGTCTCCGCTGTGGTGCTCCCCTCGCCCTCCGTCCCACTTGTTTCCTCAGCATCAGTGGACTCTGCCTCCACGGTCCTGTGGGATTCAGCTCCCTCTGTCACCAGTGCCTCTGCTCCTCTGCCAGATGATGCTAATGCACACAAGGACAAGATGACTAAACAAGAAATGGTGTGAGAGAGACAAAGGAAGCACTGAGTCACACAGCACCCTCACACACAGGGAACAGGCCTACGCACTATGCATTGCACTACTAGTGAAATGGCTAGTCACCAAGGCATGGGGAGGAGCACACACGGCCAACTGCAGCAAACCTGGGACCCACGCAGCCCTGCCTAGAAGTGAATACTGACAACCTAGGTTACCTGTATTTGCCATGCAACCATTACCTTTCATAGGACCTACTCTGCTATGTCTGGCCTGGCCTCAGGGGCACCCACTAACACACAACCATCACCTGAATACCACCCCACAACCATAAGTTGTAATGATACCCACTGTACTTACCCCATGGTTGCTGCTGTGATTCCCTCAAGGGCCCATCTAGCTCTGGGTACGCCACCACCAGTATGTGGGCCATCAGGGGGTCAGGGTCCGACGGGCACCCCTTCCTCGTTGGGAGGCCATCCCCAGCTGGGCCTCCGCAGTCTTTCGTGCCCAGCGTCTCAGGTCCTCCCACTGTTTCCGTCAGTGGGTGCTCCGCCTTCCATAGACCCCAGGTTCTCCACGTCCTTGGTGATAGCACACCATAATCCCTACATTTGATGGGCGCTGAACTGCAGAGGTAATACATACACAAGAACTCCATTGAACAAACAGTCCAGCCTGTCACACACATGGTCCACCATACCCGATCCCATCACCATTACAACACGTATAGGCCAGCTTACAACATGTACACTGCCAACAGACAATCTCCCCACACCCCCACCCACCCTTACAGAATGCCTTCACCCACACCTCCATGCATTCATGCCACATGCATCGTGCTCACAGTGTACTCACCTTTTGGTCTGCAGGCTCATACAGCAGTCCATACTGGGGTAGGACTCCATCCACCAGTCGCTCCAACTCCTCCGAAGTGATGGCTGAGGCCCTTTTCCCAGTCACACGAGCCATGGTAGGTTCCGGACACAGGTCACAGCAGCACATACAGTGTAGGTCTTCTCCTGTGGAAGGTCAGGAAACAAGTGAGCATTGAGATAGAAAATGACGGTCACGTCCTTGGCTGTGTATACTGTCACCGCCAGCGTAGATTCCCTTTGGCCATTGTACCCCATATAGCCCAATATTATCAAATGAGGAATTGCACGGCGGTTCACAACCGCCTACCGCCACGACACACAACGTCAGCGGAATTACCTTACTTCCACCTGTCCCTCCACACAGGACAGGCTGTTGCCATTTCAGGAGTGGTCAACAGGCATATCCATAATTGCTGCTTCACAGGATATATAGGCACATATTTTTAAATTACACTGTCCTAAAACATGAGTGCACAATGTGGACTGCTGTTGTGGTATAGTTGTTTAAATTGTGACAGCCTGCTCACTCTTGTGTCCCTTAGATACCGACCGCTGCGGATGAATAGGAGATGGAGACATACCCCCGTGTGCAGACCCCTGGTGGACTTAGATGCACTGGAGGACAGGCACATTGTACTCACCTGTAGACTGGACAGGGCCACAATCACAGAGCTGTGTCCCCAGTTGCAGACTGACCGGATCTCTGCTATCCGTCATCCCACTGGGATCCCACGTCTTGTGCAGGTTCTTTCAGTGCTCCATTTCCTGGCAACTGGTTCTTTCCAAGTGACAGTGGGCTTGGCAGCAGGAATGTCAGATCCAATGTTCTCAATCGTGATGGCAAGAGTCTTGTCCGCCCTGGTAAAACACATGTGCAGCTACATAGCTTTCCTCCAGGTGGAAGATTTGGCCACTGTGAAGGCCAGATTTTATGCAATGGGACATATCCCCAATATCATTGGGGCGATTGACAGTACACATATTGCATTTGTCCCCTCCTGGCAGAATGAACAGATGTACAGGAATCGTAAGAGATTCCACTCCATGAATGTGCAGCTGGTGTGCCTGGCGGGCCAGTACATCTCCCACGTCAATGCTAAATACCCATGGTCAGTGCATGATGCCTTTGTACTGAGGAATAACAGCATCCCAAAAGTGATGGCCCAACTACAGAGGCACAAGGTGTGGCTTATAGGTGAGCCTTGGTCCCCACCCAGTGTATGTTGGTGTATGACTTTGCTGTTATCCAAATAGGATAGTGTGTGGCTAAATATTGTTCCTCAATACTTGCAGGTGACTCTGGCTACCCAAACCTATTGTGGCTGCTGTTCCCTGAGAAGAATGCCAGGAGAAGGGCTGAAGAATGGTATAATGAGGCTCATGGGTGAACCAGAAGGATCATTAAGAGGACCTTTGGCTTCCTGAAGGCCAGGTTCAGGTGCCTCCATCTGACAAGTGGATCCCTGTGTTATTCACCAAGAAGGTCTGTCAGATAGTAGTGACATGATGCATGTTGCACAACCTGGCCTCTGATGCCATGTACCTTTTCTGGTGGAGGAGGAGACTTGAGATGCCTCTGTGGCAGCAGTAGACCCTGAGGACAGTTGGATGAGAAGGCAGAGGATGAGGATGTGGACAATAGAATCCGTCACTACTTCCAATGACACACAGGTGAGACAGTGCAACTTCACATTTCTATGACTATTGTTGTATTGTTTGTGGCATTGGCATGCTGGCATCACCCAATTGTTTCCTCAACGTACTTTTACCTATGGATTATAATTTTACAGATGTTGGTGATAGGACAACAATGCTGTTATGTGATCTGTGATGTGATGTTGACTGGCTAGTGGTAGGGGCCCGCTGGTGTGCTGTTGCCTCCCTCATGATGTTGGCCATGTCTGCCAGAAACCCTACTGTGGAGATCAGGGTGGTATTAATGGCCTGCAAGTCCTCTCTGATCCCCTGATACTGTCCCTCCTGCAGTTGCCTGTTCTCCTGCATATTGTCAAGGATCTGGCACATCGTGTCTTGGGAATGTTGGTAGGCTCCCAGGATCTCAGAGGGTGCCTCCTGGAGAGTCAGTTCCCTATTCCTGTCTCCCTGGCACACAGCAGTCCTCCTAGCTTCCCTGTTGGCCTGTGCCCCTGTCCCCTGAACGATGTGCCCACTGACACTGACACCAGGTCCCTGATTGTCTTGGGGGCGAGGTGTGGCATGGGGTCCCTATACAGGTGGGCACACTGCTGATTGACGTGTCCTGGGGACAGAGGTGTGGGTATGCTGGGTGGGTGCTGTGGTGTTGGTTCCTGATGGGGGAGGCTCTGTGGTGGTCTGTGAGTGGGCTTCGGGGGCCGGCTGTGCAGTGGTCCCTGATGGGCCAGGTAGGTCCTCCAGATCCTGAAGTCCAGAGTTACTGTCACCACCGGGGACCTCTTCTGCTGGGGGACTTGAAAGTGGTGTCACCTCCTCTCCACTGACATTGGCTGTGGTACCTGTGGGGATGTAAATGATGTATAATGCTTCAAGTGCATGGCATTTGTACTTCTGTAGCTTCCCCTCTATGGTTGGCGTTGTCCTGCCAGCTTTTGCTTGTGTATGGTGATGTATTGTGGTTATGTTAGTTCCCCTATGCTGTGCATATTTTAGTGATGGGTGTCCATGCAGGGCTGGGAGGGCTGCCCATGCATTGGTATGGCATGCAGGGCTTGGCATTGGAGTTAGTCAGATGTGTAGGTGCAGTGTGTGGGTTGGAGTGGAAGAATGGGAGTGAGGGTGTGAGATGGCATACAGGTATTGGAGGTGGGGGTGATAAGTGTTAAATGTTATTCGAAATGAGGAGAGGTAAAAATTAGGTAAATAATAATAAAATAACAGGAAGACTTAATGGGGCCAGCAGATCTGCCAGTATCCACACTTGTGGTGACACTGTTACCCTCGACTCCTCCAGGACCCGCTGCTGTTGTTGCCCTCTTCTTCCCATTGGATGTGGAGGTAAGAAATAAAGAAGATTCCAAATGAGCCATAAACGTTACATCACAACAAGATACAACACACCCTAACAAAGTTAGAACAAATCTTTTAAAATATCTTTCCAAAATCCATAAAATGCAAAACAGATTCCACTGATATAGAGCTATCAATAAGTACAACACAGACTTACAGAGCTTTGTATAAAGTATAAAATGGCATGTATAACATCTTCATTTCCCAGGCCTTCTAGGTAAGTAAAAGCAGCTATATAAGAAGTAAACCCCCCTGCACGCAATACAGGGCACAGAAATCACCTTCTCTCACATGGATAGAAAGCACAAAATAAGGTAAAAAGAAGACCAAATTGATCAGCTGGGGCTTCACAGTGACAATGGAGCAAGTTTAAAAACCAAGGAGCAGATTTATGAAAAGGTGTGCAGTGCCACTTTCCCTCTGCCCCTTAGCGCCCCCCTACCGCCAGCATGTGTGCGCCATATTTAATATATGGCACACCATGGTTCAGGGAAGTGGGTAATTGTGTCATTCAATGTGACGCTATTGAGGTACTCTGCAGGAGTAGCAGCAAAATGTTGGCTCTAATCCTGCAGAGTATATAGGGGCCCATTCTAAATAATGGAAGCCCCTTTCGATGACTGGGTCATCCCAGGTAAGTAAGGTAAGTATAGGTAAGTATTTTTTTTTCAATTAAAGTGCCATCTGGGGCCAATCTTGGGGCCCCTTGCATGGCATAGGGTCAATGGCCAGGGGACCCTTGTCCCTTGTGCTGGCCAGTGGGGTGGTGGGCATGACTCCTGTCTTCTCTAAGACAGGAGTCATGTGGTATGGATGGTTTTGTGTCAGAAAACGACGCTAGGCTGGTTAGAGGCATTTTTCTTGCCTCTAACCAGCCCAATGTCATTTTTAGTGCAAAACTCCCTTCCCCCATACTGCCACCCCCACCAGCTAACGTCATTTTTTTATGTGAGCACACCCTTTGCGCCGGATTGTGCCATTCCAATGATATGGCGCCCGGCTGGCGTCCTGGAATGGTGCAAGCTGGCGCTATACTTTTACTACATTCAGCTGAGGTGCCACCCCCACCCCCCTGATGTGCCTTCCCACTTGCAAAATGATGCCCCTGCAGTGTTCTCTCCAGATGTGTCCGGATACAGGTTGGGCCTTGGACTGTGCCCTGTGGCCTTGTGTGCCCTCATGACTTTGGACTGGGCATTGGCCCTTTATGGACATTTATATATATTTGGTTCATGTGGTGGGTTTTGATATGCTAATACATTGTCAGTACTCCAGCATTGTGGTCCGTGTTTTACCATGCCGTGTGTCATGTGCCATTGGTTTACGTGTGCAGCTGGTTGTGTGTATGGTGTGTGTCTGGTATGTGTTGTGCATGTGTGTGTCACTCTCATTTTCCTCCCACCCTCCCTTGTGTGCTAGGCGGCTGTACTCACCATCGTCGTCTTCGTCAGCCTTGGTGTCCCAGGTGGAGCATGATGAAGAAGATCTTCGGGAACACTTGCAGTTTGGGTTCCATGGCAGCGTGGTTCTTCCCTGTGTCTCCAATGGTGAGTCCTTTCACTTATCAGCTCTGTTTCCACCAGGGTTTTGTTGGCGTTGGTACTTCCCCGGAAAAGGTGGCAGTTTCGTGTGTGATATGGTGGGCAGCACTTTGTCTCCCACCTGGCTGTTGTTGATTGCCACCGTGGTGACTTGTTTCCACTGTGGCGGTTGGTGTGGTACATTGGCTGTCTATGGGAGTTATCACCGACATGGTCATAATTTGGCAGAACTTACCGCCAGCCTGTGGGAGGTAGTACCTCCACTTTATTACTCACCGCCAGGGTCATAATGAGGGCCATAGTTTTTTGATAAAGCATATCACTGAGAATTTGAGTAAAATCTCTCACCAATAAGTTTAGGCAGACTAAAATTGGTCTCAGAAAGAATACAGGACACAATAGCTAAGAAAATGAGCCAGAATGTGTCAGACTGCTTTCAGAAGCTTCTCTGCCAGTCTGTAATGCTGTCTATCAAAGGAAAGGGTCTTTCAGTGAAAAGGTCAGATCTCCTGTCTATCTAGTTTGAAAACACACTTTTGAAACATTGTATATTGCAACAAATTATAGAATTTGGATAGATAATTTTCGGCCCTTCTTGAGGTGAACAGGGTCGCTTCCTTGGAGATAACAAATTTTAACAAAGAACATTCTAAACATGGGGCATATTTAACTATTATCCAAATTAGTAATGAAACTTGCTGGTTTCTTCCTCCAATTGTTGTCGATAAGGCAAAGAACAGTCAAGGTAAGCATGATACAAATTTGAAATTATTTTACTTTCATTCTCACATGTCTTTCCAACAGAGTCTATTTATAAAGAAACAGTTTTAAGATTAATTTAACATTGCAACATTTCTTCTAGTAGATTAAATGACAGGAAATAAGGCTTTAACTCTCTATCTATTAATTTCCTTGTAATCATAGAACATTTGCCTCATGAATTGTTATACTTATGACCATGACACAGGGGCTGCACTTACAGGGGGAATTAATTTAAAAAAAAAATAAAAACACTTACCTTTCATTGCAGCCACTGCCACCACTGCACTGCTCTTCTGCTGTAGCTCCAGGCACAGGCTCCCAGCCTGCCCTGCGACCATTCTGAATGCTGCTGTCATGCTGTTAGCATGACAGCGTTTGGATTGGCCAGAGCCCCCAGTCAGGGTGCTCCACGGCAGATTGAAAGTCTCTGCCTGAGCTCTCCATTTCGGCAACACAGTGGCAGGTTGGAGAGAGCCTAGTGCGCATGTGTGTTTGGCTGGCCTAAGACGTCCGACCAAACATACATGTACACAGAGGAGGAGTGCTGGGCTCTCCCCCTCTGTCCCTGTCATAGCCTGGGGACCCACCCATTTTACTATAAAATGATAATAAACAGAGGGCCCAGTTTTTACTGTTGATTTCCCTGACATGACCACAAGCATTGCCTGCTGCCAACACAAATGCACATGGTCTCCCAAACCTTGCAAAATACCCATACAGCATGTCTTTACAAGTTCAAAGCTGGTGTGATTTGCAAATGTGGGCCACCTTATTAACTATCTGATTTGCTAATGAGGGTCACTTATATTTTGGTGCCAAGGCCTATATTTTGTCCTGCAATGTTTTTCAGGGGTAGCCTCCAAGCGAGCATGCACATGTGTTGTCTACAACAGGATATTGAGTGCAATAATGGAGAGTGTCCGACAATGACTTCTTCAAGTATTCCACATTACAGGTCTCAGGAAGAATTTGGGGTGTGGTCCAGAGGATGACCAGCCGAGGGTGGAGATAATACGCAGGAGAAAAACAGAAAGAAATGCATGCTTCAGGGTGGGCGCCTTACCAAAAATCACCCTGGTCCCATCTACAGTTGCACTCTAAGAATTATCATGTTGTCATACAATTATAGTCACCCTTCCTCATATCATATGTGTCATCTAAAGAGGCAGGATTAGGCAATCATGATTTGGTTCAGGAAGGCCACTGGGCCAGATGTTTGCGCACACAAAAATCAAAGCAATTTTCCTATTTTCACAACATAGTGACCCTCTTGCTCTTTAACGATTGCCATAGAGCAAAGCAACACCCCGTGTCTGGCCCAGATGAGCACCCCCTAGTGAAAGAGGGTTTGACAGTGCTCTAAAGGTGTCCTCTGTAGTAGCTTCCCTCCCATCAAGTGCATCTACTCGAGTGAATGCAAAGTAGACCCTTCTATGATGTACGCATGCATGTATTTAAAGCATTTTGTGGCACTGCACGTCTGCGCAAATTCCATGTAAGAAAGCAATAAGGAGTTCTCCTTCCAAGAGCGGGTGGTCTCATATCAAATAGTGCTGGAGCCATAGTCATACAATAAGGCCCTCATTACAGCTTCTGCAGTCCAGTCTTTTTTAAAGACTGCGAAGCCACAGCAGCCAGCATACCGCCAGTGCTGGCAGTATGCTGGCCGCCCTATTAGGAGTTTTCTTCTCACCCAGCGGGCAAAAACAGCATTTCTGCCCACTGGCCCAGTGGAAAACTCACCACAACATTGACGCTGGCTCATATCTGAGCAGGCGACAATGTTGTGGTGAGTTGGGTGGGATAGCACCAGTCACGCATTTCACTGCCCGTAATTCAACCAGTAAAATGCACAACGGGGCTGTCCCTGGGGGCTGCTTGAAGTGCTGCCATGGGAGATTGCGACCGCTGAGACCGATTGGCTGTCGACAGGTGGCAACCTTATGGTGCCGGTGGTCAGACCATGGTCCATCTGCCACAGTCATGATAGGGCAGTCGGACCGCCCCTTCTGCAGAGTTCTGACCGCTATCACAAGTGTGGTGGTCTGGAGACTGCCACACTCTTAATGAGGGCCTAAGTGAGGGATTTCCATGAGTCACTCCTAGAAGACACTGAGACCCAGGAACAAGTGCATTTATTGTGACTTTTGACAGCCTTGAGGCCTACATTTTTAAGCTTGTCAAACTAAGAGGCTGCATTATCAGATCTGCAGACAATCAAATGGCTGAGTTCTGCCCAAGGCATTACCAGTATGGAGTATCGCAAAGCTGTAACCCACGCAAAACATTTTAAAAATAATAGACCCTAATTAGTGCATAACAAAAATAAAGCTGCAAAGCCGGATGTACCCAAATTGCCTAAGTGATTAGCAACATTCAAGAGAACTGGAAAAACAAAGAAAAGTTATAGGGAAGTTCGGCAGCCAAGACACAAGAGACAAGTAGAGTTCCTACCTCTCAATCCCCCAAGCCAAATATTACTCTGTAGATGAGTGCAATTGAACGCCAGAAAGAAAGCAGCAACAAGATGTAAGAGAGCTGCACAGATATAAGCATTAATCATTCGGAAAATGTCACGATCCCTACATAAAAGAGGAATATTTTCATCTCAAATCATGAGTGTGACTTTCAGCTAAGTAGGGTCCATGATCAGGCTCTACATTATGAGTACTGTGTCCAAAAAAAAACTCTGAGTCAGTAACCTGTCAGGAGAATGAACTCAACATTCAGCTGCACTATCTATATCACCCTCGCCTGTCTTCTGGAAAGGCCTCCTGATCATCCTCCTTCATTTACCAGCTCTCAGACCATGTCATTACCAATCAGAGCATCATGGGTCAGGAGCCATACTGGCACTGTTTCTTGTGTTTATCCACAGCAGCATTAGCATTAAGACTGCTACTAAAGCAGCAATTTAGTAGCAGTCTTAATGCGTAGGAACGTAGGAACGTGGATGAAGAAACAATGGCTGCTGTTAATGCTTCAACCAACGGCACCCATCACCAAAAGCATATTCAGCAAAATATAACTATCTTTAAAGTGTTCCAACATTCCTTATGCTACCATTCTGGAGGTGGGTGATCTGGTGATCCCCAACTAAGATTGCAGGTTAGAAATATTTAAAGCTATACTTTAAGAAGGTTGCATCTGTCCAAGCTGGCATGCCAGCCACAGTTTCTTGGCTACAAAAATGCTATTGGTGACATGGTCTGTACAAACAGACAACACATTATTGTGGTCATTATGACCCTGGCAGTCTTCTGACTGCCAGGGTTAACATGACGGTATCACCGCCAACAGGCTGGTGGTAATGACAGCCAAATAATGACCATGGCAGCGATCCCTCCCAAAGACAGCCAATGTATCACACCAACTGCCAGTGTGGTATGGATACAGAACACAGCGGTAGCCACCTATAGGCAGGCAGAAGATGTAGGAAGGTAGCCTATTTCTAGCATTGTTACCCCCACGTTTGGCCTGTTTGTGAGTATATGTCAGGGTGTTTTTACTGTCTCACTGGGATCCTGCTAGCCAGGACCCCAGTGCTCATAGTGAAAACCCTATTTGTCAGTGTGTTTTATATGTCTCACTGGGACCCTGCTAGCCAGGATCCCAGTGCTCATAGATTGTGGCCTGTATATGTATGACTGTGTAGTGCCTAACTGTGTCACTGAGGCTCTTCTAATCAGAACCTCAGTGCTTATGCTATATCTGCCTTTAAAATAGTCACTATAGTTTAGTGACCATTTTTACCAATTCTAATTGGCACACTGGAACACTCTTATAATTCCCTAGTATATGGTACCTAGGTACCCAGGGTGTTGGGGTTCCAGGAGATCCCTATGGGCTGCAGCATTTCTTTTGCCACCCATAGGGAGCTCAGACAAATCTCACACAGGACTGCCACTGCAGCCTGAGTGAAATAACGCACACGTTATTTCACAGCCATTTTACACTGCACTTAAGTAACTTATAAGTTACCTATATGTTTAACCCTAACTTAGTAAAGGTTAGGTGCAAAGTTACTAAGTGTGAGGGCACCCTTGCACTAGCAAATGTGCCCCCACATAGTTCAGGGCAATTTTCCCAGACTTTATGAGTGCAGGAACACCATTACATGCGTGCACTACATACAGGTCAATACCTATATGTAGCTTCACAATAGTAACTCCGAACATGGCCATGTAACATGTCTAAGATCATGGAATTGTCCCCCCCATGCCAAATCTGGTATTGGGTGCCAATCCCATGCATCCCCGGGGCTCCACTATGGACCCCGGGTACTGCCAAACCAGCTCTCTGGGGTTTTCTCTGCAGCTACCGCTGCTGTCACCCCACAGACAGGGTTCTGCACTCCAGGGGTCTGAGCAGCTTAGTCCCAGGAAGGGAGAACAAATAATGTCCTCTGATAGAGGGTGTTACACCCTCTCCCTTTGGAAATAGGTGTTAAGGGCTGGGGAGGAGTAGCCTCCCCAGCCTCTGGAAATGCTTTGAAGGGCACAGATGGTGCCTTCCTTGCACCGGTTCAGGGAACACACAGTCCATGCTCTGGCGCAAAACTGGACAAATAAGAGGGTAGTGACCACTCCCCTGTCCATCACCACCCCAGGGGTGGTGCCCACAGCTCCTCCAGTATATCTCAGACCTCTGTCATCTTGAATCCAGAGGTGTGAGGGCACACTGGAGGCCTCTGAGTGTCCTGTGCCAGCAGCTGACGTCAGAGACCCCTCCTAATAGGTGCTTACCAGAATAGGTAACCAATCCTCCTCTGAGGGCTATTTAGGGTCTCTCCAATGGGCTTTTCCTCAGATAACGACTTGCAAGAATTCACCAGAGTTCCTCTGCATCTCTCTCTTCAATTTCTGCCAAGGATCGACCGCTGACTGCTCCAGGATACCTGCAAAACTGGAACAAAGTAGCAAGAAGACTGCCAGCGACATTGTAGTGCCTAATCCTGACAGCTTTCTCAACTGTTTCCTGGTGGTGCATGCTTTGGGGGCAGCCTGCCTTAATCCTGCACTGGAAACCACAAAGAAATCTCCCGTGGGTTGACGGAATCTTCCCCCTGCTCCAGCAGGCACTAAACTTCAGCGTCACCAGTACTCTGGGACCCCTCTCATCCTGACGAGCATAGCCCCTGGAACACAAGTGGTGGACCCATGTGACCCAGACTGTCCAGTGGTCCAACTGTCCAAATTTGGAGAAGGTAAGTCCTTGCCTCCCCTCTCCAGGCACTAATCCTGTTCACCACAAGAACTGCAGCTGCTAGGGCTTCTGTGCACTTTTGCAAGTAATCCTTCATTCACAGCCAAGCCCAGGTCCCCAGCACTCCGTACTGCATTGCTCAACTCATTGAGTTGTCCACCGGCTTTGTGGGACCCTCTTTTGTTGTGTTGAGATGACTGCCGTGCTCAGTCTTCTCGAACCTGTGTTCAAGGACTTCTGTGGGTGCTGCCTTCTTGTGTGAGGGCTCTCTGTATTGCTGAGGGCCCCCTCTGTCTCCTTTACCAAGTGGCGACATCCTGGTCCATCCTGAGCCTGGGCAGCAACCTTTTTCTTCAACCGTGACCTCTGCAGCTAGCAAGGCGTGTTTGCATTCTTTCTCCAAAGAAACAACTCTGCTTCCTCCAGCGCTCTGTGGGACATATACTGCACAAAGGAGAAGTTCCTAGCGCCATTCGTTGTTGCAGAATCTTCAGCTTCTTCCATCTGGAGTCAGCCATTTTGCACCTTCATCTGGGGTTTAGTGGGCTCCTGCCCCCAACACTTTCATGACTCTTGGACTTGGTTGCCTTCCTTTACAGGTCCTCAGGTCCAGGAATCTGTCTTCACTGCTTTGCAGTCTGTTGTGGTCTTTGCAGAATCCTCTATCACGAGTTTAGTGTGTTTCTGGGGAAGTAGTAGCACTTTACTCCTACATTTCAGGGTCTTGGGGTGGGGTATCTTGGACACCCTTAGTGCTTTCTTACACTCCCAGCGACCCTCTACACACTACACTAGGCCAGGAGTCCCTAAGTGGTTTGCACTCCACTTTCTTAGTATATGGTTTGTGTAGCCCCTAGGCCTATTGCATCCTATTGTATTTTACAGTGTTTGCACTACTTTCTGACTGTTTTACTTACCTGATTTTGGTTGGTGTGTATATTTTGTGTATTTTACTTACCACCTAAGGGAGTATATCCTCTGAGATATTTTTGGCACATTGTCACTAAAATAAAGTACCTTTATTTTTAGTAACTCTGAGTATTGTGTTTCTTATGATATAGTACCTCTATGATATAAGTGGTATAGTAGGAGCTTTGCATGTCTCCTAGTTCAGCCTAAGCTGCTCTGCTATAGCTACCTCTATCAGCCTGAGCTGCTAGAACACTACTAATCTACTAATAAGGGATAACTGGACCTGGCACAAGGTGTAAGTACCATTAAGTGCCCACCATAAAGCCAGGCCAGCCTCCTACGGAAGAAAAGGATCCGCCCACCATATCATGACATAGCACACTGCCATGATTTTTGTAGCGGTAGCAACAACACCAAAAGCCTGGCTGAAACACATCATTTAAAAGGAGACACTCACTTCCAGGGACACAAAGGAGTCTGCGGCCGCTATGGAGCCAGAACTGTAAGTCTTCCCGATGCTGTTCCACGCCATGGCCGCCGTGGAGCACCAATGCCGACAAAAATGACGATGCTGAGTACAGCCGCCTAGCACACAAGGGAGGGAGAGTGGGGGGAGTGACACACACACGCATAACAGACACCATACACACACCACACACCCAGAACCAGATGCACAGGAAAATAACAGTAACAGAACCTTGGAGTGAAGAAACCCAGGACACATACACAGTTCCAACCACTGTATTCCTGTTGTATGAATATGTAAAATTCAGAAACATGCAGAAACAAATATATGCAGGCCCAAAGGCCAGTCCAAAGTCACATATGTCCAAGCCCCAACCTGACACCTGACAACAACGGGAGCCCACTGTTCTGGGGCATTATGTTGGAAATGGGCAGGCACCTCAGGGGGTGGGAGCTTTGGGGGGGCACCTATTAGAAGAGGGCTTCCTGCCCACTGGTTCTGGAGGGGGCTTCCTTCCCACTGGTTCTGGAGGGGGCTGCCTGCCCACTGGCTCTGGAGGGGGCTGCCTGCCCACTGGTTCTAGAGGGGGATACCTGCCCACTGGTTCTGGAGGTGGCTTCCTGCCCACTAGTTCTGGAGGGGGCTGCCTGCCCACTTGTTCTGAAGAGCACTGTCTGCCCTCTGGTTCTGGAGGGGGCTTCCTGCCCACTGGTTCTGGAGGGCGCTGCCTGCCCAGTGGTTCTGGGGAGGGCTTCCTGCCCATTGGTTCTGGAGGGGGCCGACTGCCCGCTGGTTATTGATGTTGATCCTTGGCCCCTGGTTATTGATGCTGCTATTTGGCCTCTGGTTCTGGGTGCTGCTCTTTGGCCTCTGGTACCTGATTCTGCTCTATTGCCTCTGGTTCCAGATGGAGCTCCTTGGACACAGTTTAGAGTGGGGCCTCCTTGGGCATGGATTTTTGTGGGTCATCCTTTGGGCATGGAATTTGTTGGGGCCTCCTTGGCCTTGGATTTTTGTGGGGCCTCCAAGGTCTTGGATTCTTGTGGGGCATCCTTGGCCTTGGATTTTTGTGGGGCCTCCCTGGCCTTGGATGTATGTGGGGCCTCATTGGTCTTGGATTGATGTGGGGCCTACTTGGCCAGGAATATGGGTGTGGCCTCCTTGGTCCTAGGTTTTGGAGGTGGCCCATGGTCTTGCCTGACTGTTTGGGAGGAGGCGGCACTTTAACCCTCCGTTTTGGGGGGGAGTGTCCTTGGTGCGGGGGCTGGGGTCACACTTATGTGCCCCTTAGTGGCAACTGGAGACTCTGGGGGGATGAGCTGTGTCAGACTCGGTGTTTCAGGTACTGGGCTGGGGTGCTTGGACCTTCCTCTTCTGGGCACGACATGGGGAGGAGGATGAAAGAGGTCAGGGCAGCAAGGAAAAGCTTCTTAGGGACAATGGGGCGGGATGTGGGAGGACGAATGGGAGTGGAGGGAGAGGGAGTGGTTCTAGGAGTAGGAGGTGTGCTGGACTTGGGTGTAGGTGCATAGACAGTGTGCTTGTTTGAGCTGGATGGCTTTTGGGGGTCTTAGTGCGAGCATGTGTGTGTCTGTGGAGGGGGCAGAGAGAGTGGGGGAGGACAAACAGGATGTATGGATGGATGTTGTGGTGGTGTCTGCAAGTGAGGTGGGTGTGCTGCATGACTTGGTGATTGTGTTGGTGACTGAGAATGTGGTGTGCATGTCTGCTGGTCTGCTGTTGTGGTGACTGTGGGCAACACTGTGCAGGTGGAAGGTTCTGGGACTGTTGATGCAGTGCATGCAGGTGTAAATGAGGATGTGACTGTGAGGGAGAAGGAGAAGGGGGACACTGTGAAGGCAGTGGATGATGTTGTGTGTGCATCTGAGTAAGTCCTTGTGGACTGAAGAGTGCTGCCTGTGTTTGTCTGTGCGAGCCTTGTGTGTTATTTTGGGTGCATGCTTGTCAAAATTTGTGCGTGGCATGGGTTCGGGGTGAGGAGACTGGGACTGGGGTGTGGTACTTGGAGGGGGGACGGCTACCATCAGTGAAGAGATAAGAGCCTGAAACAATCTCTGTAGGGCCACCAACCCACCGTGGATACTCTCCACGGAGGCATTGCATTGCTGCATCCGGGATGCCAGCCCATGGATGGCATTCACTATGATTGACTGCCCTACAAAGATGGATCTCAGGAGGTCAATACCCTCCTTACTGAGGGCAGCAGGGCTGACTGGGGCAGGGCCTGAGGTGCCTGGGGCAAAGGAGATGCCCACCCTCTTGGGTGAGCGGGCACAGGCAACTCAGTGGGGAGCTACTGGGAGGGGGGTGCTGGTACAGGGGTGGCGGTAGAACCTGTAGCTGGGGTGGTCCCAGAGGGGTCCACCACCACCAGGAAACTCCAATCAGAGTCTGTGGTATCACCGCCTGTCTCTGCCGTGGCGCTCCCCTCGTCCTCCAGCCCACTGGTCCTCTCGGCATCGGTGGACTCGCCGGTGCCCCTGCTTCTTTACCAGATGATGCTAATGCACACATGGACAGGATGACAAAAGGAGAGAGGAGGAAGAGAAAGGGATCACAGGGTCAATCTCAGCACCAATAGCACAGATGGCAGACACATCACTGTCACACACTGAGACTGAGAACGGTCAGTATGGACCACACTGGCATACCATTGGCTAAGTACCACAATAGGTAGAAGCCGAACACTGCAAGCTACACATGAAATGGGGCCAGCTAAGCCCTGTCTGAGATGGGTAGCCACCTACCTAGCTATCTAATACATGCTTTCAATCCTATTAACCTGAGCTGGACCATGCAGCAATGTCTGAACTGGCATATTAGAGCATCCACTGACTAGTACCCTGCACCCAAATCCCAGGCCAGGCAACACAGATTGAAGACAAATACACTGTACTCACCTTCTTGTGGCTGCTGTGATGCCCTCTAGTGCCCATCCAGCTCTGGGTAGGCCACCTCCAGTATATGGGCCATCAGGGGGGGTCAGGTTCCGACAGGCACCCCTCCCTCATTGGGAGGCAGTCCCAGCTGGGCCTCTGCGGTCTTCCAGGCCCAGCATCTCAGGTCCTCCCACTGTTTCCTGCAGTGGGTGCTCTGCCTGCTATGGACCCCCAGGGTTTGCATGTCCTTGGTGATGGCATGCCACAACCCCTTCTTCTGATGGCACTGACTTGCAGAGGAAACACAGAAGGTGAGACACCATGACACTGACAATCCAGCCTGTCACACATATGGCCCACAAAAAGCATTATCCCTTCATCAGGCAAACACATGACCCGTACCCCTGCATTAGCGCTGCCCCCAGCCATACCCCCCACCTGACACACTACCAGCACACACACATACATCTCCATGCAGACATGTTGCATGGAACGTACCCATGGTGTACTCCACTGTTGGATTGGGGGCCCATACAACCGCCCATACTAGGGTAGGGCCCCCATCCAAGAGCAATACAACTCCTCCGATGTGAAGGCTAGGGCTCTTTCCCCTGTAGCACGAGGCATTGCAGGTTCCAGACACAGGTTACAGCAGCACACGCAGTGGAGATATCGTCCTGTAGAAAGTCAGGAATCAAATGAAGTTGTAGAAAAGAAATGGCGGTCATGTCCACGGTGGTGAACACTGTCGCTGCCGGCGTTGATCATCATTAGTCCCCATTCTCCATAGAGGGCGATGTTAGACAATGAGGAATTGCACACCGGTACAGACTTCCTCCCGCCATGACGTGAACGCCGGCGGAGTGAGGTCACTTCACCCTGTCCATGAATACAGGACAGGCGGGTGCCATTTTCTAATGCTGGTTCACATGTACAGATTGATAAGTGCGTCATTGTAGTCAAATATACTTACACATTTCCAGCATCCAACATGCAATCATGCTCTGTGTACACTGCTGTAGTGTGTTCATGGATCCTGTTGTCACTCCTGTTTTACACTTGGGTCACTTTGGTACCAACCACTGTAGAGGAAGAGGCACACACCTGTGTACAGACCCCTTGCAGACTTGGCTACTTTGAAGGACCGGCACATCATACTCATCTATCGTCTGGACAGGGCCACAATCACAGAGCTGTGTGAGCAATTGGAACCTGATCTGCTACCTGCTATCTGTAGCACCATAGCAATCACCCCTCTTGTGCAGGTGCTCTCAGTGCTCCATTTCCAGGTGACAGTAGGCTTGGCTGCAGTGGTGTCACAGCAAAAGTTCTCTATTGTGCTTTCAAGAGTTTTGGCAGCCTTGCTCAAACACATGTGACGCTACATCGTATTACCCCAGGTAGATGATTTACCCATTGTGAAGGCTGGATTCTATGCAATGGGACATATACCACATGTTTTTGGGGCCATCAACTGGACCCATATTGCCTTAGTCCCCAGCGGCCAATGAACAAGTGTGAAGGAATCGGAAGAGTATCCACTCACTCAGTGTCCTGATGATTAGCCTTGCTGACCAGTACATGTCTCACATCACTTCCAAGTATCCAGGGTTGGTGCATGATGCCTTTGTAATGAGGAATAGCAGTATCCCACAGCTGATGGTACAACTACAGAGGTACAGAGTGTGGCTAATAGGTGAGCATGTGTCCCCACCCAATGTATGTCAGTGCATGCCTTCAGGAGTCATAGCCCACGCCATTGTGCAGGGCTAATGTGTGTCCCTTCCTTCTTGCAGGTTATTTCAGCTACCCAAACCTGTCATGGCTCATAACCCCTGTTAGGAATCTGAGAACAGGGGCTGAAAATAGGTACTATGATGCTCATGGGAGTACCAGGAGGATTGTAGAAAGGACCTCCGGGCTCCTGAAGGCTAGATTCAGCTGCTCCATCTGACAGGTGGATCCTTATGCTACTCCCTAGAGAATGTCTTCAGAATCATTTTTGTTTGCTGCATGTAGCACAATTTGGCCCTCAGACGGAATGTACCCTATCTGCAGAAGGAGGGGGGTGACAATGCAGCTGTGGCAGCAGTGGACACTGAGGACAGTGAGGAGGAATAAAAGGAGGAGGATGTGGACAACAGGTCACATTTGATCCTGCATTACTTCCAATAACACTCAGGTAAGACTGTTGAACTAAACATTTCATTATTTTTATGTTATACTGTGTGACTGCAGCATAATGCAAGTCATTCCTTTTTCATCCCACCTTACTGTCACCTACGCCTTCCCTTATTGCAGATGTTGATGTTTTTCCAACAGTGTACTGCTGTGATATTTACAGACTGCTGAGAAATATATATTGATTGGATCAACATGTTACTGGGCATTTACACAAGTGCATGCAGTTCACTGCAGTTCAATACATTGTACATTAGCTGTAGATAAAGCACTATTACTTAAGTTGTGTCCATGGGTGCTTATTGAAAAATCGTATACAATGGGGAGTGCAATAGAGTGTAGTGTTGGTTGGGAATAGTCCAGTGTAGGGGGCCAGTCTGTTTGTAGCACATGTCCAGTGTCCAAGGGGCCATAGGAAGGGGAGTAAGGCAGTTTAAAGCGGACAAGGTGACACAGTTGAATAGCAGAGTGGGACATTCAGTAGGGCCTCATTTCCTGGCGGTGGTCTTTGTCTTGGCAAGTATCTCTGGTGTCTGTCTGGGTCGCAGTGAGCGTTTGCTAGGTGGTTCACCTCCTGCAGGGGTAGGGGTGCTGATGGCCTGTGGGTCCGGTGGCAGGGCTTCCTGTCCACTAGCCGAAGCATATGTGGAGGCCTAGTGATTAGACTGGCTAGTGGAAGGGGCCCACTGGTGTGATGTGTAGTCCCTTGTGAGGTTGGCCATATTACCCAGCTCCTCTGCATTGGAGGCTATTGTGGTGTCCAGGGCCTGCAATTCTTTCTTGATCTCCTGGTGGTGTTCCTCCTGCAGCCACTGGTTCTTCTGCTTGATGGCTATCAACTGACCCATCTTGTCCTGGGATTGTTGGTAAGCCCCCAGGACATTAGTGAGTACTTCCTGGGAAGTCGGCTCCCTGGGCCTGTCCTCCCCCTGGCACACAGCTGCCCTCTGACCATCCCTGGTCCCCGTGCCTGTGTCCTCTGAATGGTGTGCCCACTGCCACTGATCCCAGGACTCTCATTGTCTTGCCTGTGAGGTGTGGACTGGGGTCTCTGTACAGGTGGGCACACTGCTGATTGACATGTCCTGGGGACAGAGGTCTGGAGACATTGGGTGGCTGCTGTGGTGTTGGATACTGAGGTGGGAGGCTCTGTGATGGACTGTGTGTGGGTTGGGGTAGTCAACTGACCAGTGGTCCCTGATGGGCCAGGGAGTTCATCCAGGTCCAGAACTCCAGAGTTACTGTCATTACTGGGGGCATCTTCTGGTGGGGGACTGGGTAGCCGTGGTACCTCCTTGCCACTGAGATTGGCTGGGGCACCTGTGGGGATGTAAGTGGTATATTATGCTACATGTCTGTGACATATTCTGCATCCCTAGTTTCCCCTATATTATTGCTGTTGCCCTGCCACCTTTGTTTGTGTATGGTGATGTATTGTGGGATTGTTAGTTCTCCATGCTGTGCATGGATTGGTGGTGGGTGTAAATGCAGGGCAGGAAGGGATGTTCATGCACTGGGTATGGCATGCAGGGCTTGGTATTTAGGTTGTTAATTGTGGTAGTGCACTGAGTGGGACTGAGTGGGGCGATGAGTGTCAGGATGAGAGGTGGTAGTGTCATGCAGTTATGAGGGTGATAGGTAGTAGATTTTGACTCACCAGTGTCCAGTCATCTGGCAAATGCAGTGAGTCCCTCAGGATGCAGTATTGCCAAGAGGTGCTACTCCCATGCTGTCAGCTGTGGGGGAGGAGGTGGGTTTCCACCCCCTGATGTCTGGATAGTGAGCTGGTGCTTTGCTCGTGTGGAACGTACCTTCTCCCGTAGGTCATTCTCTCTCTTCCTGATGTCGTCCCTTGTTCGTGGATGCTGACCCACGGTATTCACCCTGTCCAAGATCCTCCGCCATAGCTCCCTCTTCCTGACAATGGATATCTGCTGGATATGTGCTCCAAACAGCTGTGGCTCTACCCTGACTATTTCCTCGACCATGACCTGCAAATCCTCATCATTGAAACAGGGGTGCCTTTGTGGGGTCATGTGTGTTATGTGGTATGTGTGTTGTGCTGAGGGTGTTGAGTAATGTGGTGGGGTGAGTGGTGTGGTGCGTGACGGATGAATGTGTGGTTGTGGTGTGTGTGTGAAGTTATCTCTGTGATTTGCGTGGCTAGCTGTTTTGGTGGGTGTGTAGGGTATGTGTATTTGTGTCAGGTGTGGGTTTTTTGTTCTGGCCAGTGTTGTCTTGTTTTATTTTTGTGTGGCCATATCCACTGCAGCGGTGTTCACTGCCATTGGTGTACCGTCATTGAATGCCCGCTGTGGTGATTGGTGGGTCATTATTTAGAGGGCATAGTATTGGTTTATCACGTTCAGTGGGTCTGGAGGATTTGTGGTTTTGGCTGTTTTCTGTCGGTTTTGTATGTATGTGTCATAATGTGGCAGACAGATGTCTGTCTCCACAATGGTATGCTGGCGGCATTCAGCGCAGCGGTATTCGGTATTTACTGCCAAGGTCATAATGAGGACCTATGAGCTTATCTGTGACATTTGCAAACACATTAAAGGTTCCACCATCAAACACCCACCCTAGACACCTCTCTCAATTTGAAGCAAACTTCTGCAGGTTACATATCTAGATTATTGTGGCCCTCTAAATCCATATGGTCATTTAAGTATATTCTACCTGCTGTAGATTCTTGCTCCAGACTCCTTTGGCTGTGGCCACAACGATCAGCTGACTCTTGCACTGTTATTAAAGAGTTGCAAGTCTACATCGGGACATATGCATTAGCTGAATTCCACTCGGATCAGGGCTCTGCTTTTACTCTAAAGCACATAGGGACACCATGGGAATCCTGGGTGTGGCTGTGCATTAATCCTCACCCTATCATCCGGAGGGAAATACGATAGTAGAAAGGAAGGACCAAGGCTGAAAGCAATCTTTAACAGCTAGAGTATTAGGTTCAGGTCGAAGTTGGATCCACCACCTTTGTGGAGTCCTGAAAGCATTAAATAATCTGCCTAGAATATCTTTGAATGGGTGAGCCCGATATGAAGTTCTGTTTGGCATCTAGATGAATGTCACAAATCTTGATGGTCCTGGCACAGTGGTGGCAGGCACATATTTTGACATCAGTGAATGTCTCACTGTCTTATAGAAACGCCAAGACTTCTGAGATGAGCGTTCTACCAGGCATGTTGTCAGTGAAGTAGTGATGGTACAAACAACACCTACCAACTGGTTTCCAAAAGATGGGGAACTAGTTCAAGAAAAGATTGTGGTGAAGAAAGAATTTAGCCAGTCTTACTGTGCACCAGTGCCAGTCCTTGGAATTCAAGGTATCAGAACTGTGACTTTGCCACCACTTGCTGGTTATAAAAACTAATGCTTTGTCTCTATTGATCAAGTAAAATTGCATCATGTGGCCGATTCTACACAGCGGACCTCGAGGACTTCCAGGTAGTTACTTAACCCCTATCACTACCATACTGTACCATACTGGAAATACCTCTTCAAGCATTAAAAAACACCAATATTGTTTCCCATAGGTTAGTGTGATCAAAGAATTCACTTCTGCTGATTCCAGTTACAGCTTCAAATGCAAGAATTACATCCAACAAAAGTCTTCAGTTTTCTAGTACTGCTCAAAGCAACAGAGTTTTTTTTATCATGAACCACCTTTGGGGGTGTCTACCAGTTCTCTTTCACCTGCTGAGGCTCCTGTCTTCACACAAACTGCTTCTGGGTACTTTGTTGACATTAACGACTGTTCTTCTGACTCTCCCACCACTTCACTTCATGGCATTCATACATTTCTTCAGTGGCTGAAATGCCACCATGATCCATCCATGGTCCTACTTGTGGATTAAACTTACTGTTTTTGCGACCCTTCTTGTGGATTGGATTTGTGACTACTTTCTTTCTGTTTATAGATGTGCATTATCTTCCTGAATCCTCTACTGTGGAACTGGTAGCTGAGGTGTTGAAGCCTCATGTGTCTTCTCACAAAGTGCAAAGAGGGATGTGTCTTGTGAACATTTCTGCTGTTCCAGTTTCAGATGGGATTGTTTGGGTTGATGTCGCCTATGATATCCAACAGAAACTGTTCAAATACCATATGTTTATAACACCTGGTGTTGTGTCTCATTATTGGGACATAAAGACTGTTTCTCCAATGCTTTCTGACCTTGATTATTATACTTTATTTGAGAGTGCGGATATGTGTATGAACTCAGCTAATCTATCACTGTGCTCACCATTACCTACATAAAATTAGTACTCTGCATACCGTTTCATTTATACACAATGGGAACATTACCCAGCTCCACCAGTGCGTAATTTAAAAACATATTTCCCATATTTTTCTGGGCATGAAAACATATTTAAAAACATATTTCAAATATTTTCCTGGGCATGAAACTTCAAATCCTGCATCTCATTAATTTAAAACAATACCTTCAAAAGCAAGGACAAGTATGCTGATCAACACAAAATTAATTTACTCAAAATCTTTTGTTTCCAAATTAGCTATTAAAGGCTAAGAATATTGGAAAGAGCAAATTGCTTTAAAGTCAGTTTGAGGAACAAAAGATTGGCAAGTGCAGGGCATGGAGACCTTATTTAAAGCATATCTAATTCCAGTGCACATGATTTTTTCTGAATGACACTGTACGGCAGACTGCTTGCCTACATTTAGCAAAAAATAGATAAATGAATGTGCATAGTATTCCCTCAAATGCACGTTTTGCCAATTGGCAACATTTAGCAAATTACACAGAAGAATAACTCAATTGTATGATTCAAAATGGTATTATAACTTCACATTTTCTGGTTCCAATGGGTGGTTATTGTGGCCGGTGGACACAATGGTTGCCATGCAGTTTTTTTAAGTCTTCATAGGGTTTTAAAGCAAGCAGACTGTACCCTTGTAATAGCCTGTCAAAGCACACAGTGATTGTCACTTATAGTAGGGAAGTTATGTCAGCAATGGTTGCAACATTCCACCTTGTCAGCCATAAAAGAGCACTTCTATTTCCTCTCTGGTGACATGGATTTGCAAGATTTCTTGTTAGGTCCTGCGTCCCCACACTCCAAAAGATTTCTGTACACCAATTACAATGAAATATCGAAACTTTCTCAAATGGAATCTGGCAAAAGGATAATGCTACTTTAGAAAAAGCTTTGGCTTTTGTTGACATTGGAATGAGCATATTTTTCACTTGTATTTGTACACTAAATAACATTGTGTCTTCTTCAAATGACATCCCACAAAATGAAAATTCTTTTTGGCAAAGTCAACTTAGATCAATCATGCAGCTGAGTCGGACATTACAAGTTCTTAAATCAAACCGCATGCCCTGGAAGCGCATGAACGCAACCGAGTTCAGTCTAACACACAAATAAAAAATAATGGCAAATAAAGATGCTACATACCCAATGCTTAATATAGAAAAATGATCTAAAATGTATTTCACAGTAGCAGACACACCATCTGAAGTAGGGCTAATACACAGAGTTATCTCACTGCCAATCTCCACGTTTCAGTTCACATCAGGTTTTAAACATTTTCCACTAGGTAGATAAGATGCTTTAGGGGAGCATGTCATACACAAGGTGTGGAAATGAACCTTTCATTATAAATGAATGAGTATGGAAAAAGAGGGTTTTCCTAGTGGAAGCTAATGCAAAACTTACCTAAGCCACTCAGTCATTTGTGATCAGGTGAAATTGCACAAAGTATGTAACACAATTATGGCCAATCTGGCATGTTACTTGAAGAGAGTACCAGTTTCCTTGATTCGCCCAGTGTTTCGGTTCCTTTCAAATGTAAGCTACTTGATACTGAACGATCAAGGCTGTTGTGGGATGAGAGCAGGTGTCCCCTATGTGATTTATGCTTCTCAAATATTGACCTGCTGAGGTAACATACTTTTTTCTCCTGTGCATGTGATTATGGTAGTGAATTTATGCCTTTAATTCCTGTTAACTTCAACAAGCTAAGCCGATGGAAAGCACTATTGTTTCAGAAGAACGTGGTGCTTACATCTGTCCGTGAACCTTTTGGTTTGTAACTTGCAAGGTCATACTCTGACGGAGAGTAACTTTTAAACACCAACTTTCAAGACATATATGTGTACCTGTGAGTCACATTTTTGTCACCTCTAACACTGCAGGTCTTGCATACTTTTTTAAAGCGAGTGAGTCTGGGTTTGTCAGCACTTTCCAGACAGTTTTCGGAGTGATTCCATCTTTTATGCATTATGTTTTTTAGTGCATTTGGGAGCATATCACTTGTATTATTCCTAATTGGTGGCATAATAAATCTACTTTTGTTTCTCCACAGTGGATGTTCTATCTCAAAGCCAAATGGTGATGCAACTGCCACACATTCACCTGTGTCGTGAATGCATTGTACAGTACTTTGGCATGGCTGTATTGGAGAAACTAAATGACAACTGGTCTTTGACTTTTTGGCCAGTAAGGTTCTACTGTGTGCAGCCTGTGTTTCGCTGTCTTTGGTGCCCTTTCTAGTGTGCACTCAACATATGTCTTGCAACGTAATTGGTACTCTCTATGGACATGAATCTGCTGATGTCTCCATTAAGGGTTCATTTCCAGAGTTGTCCTATGAGACTCAGATTGCTTCAGGGTGCCTATTATTAGTCATTCTACCTGGATATGGATGACACACCTCCAGGATTCCTTCCGTCTGGCTAACCCACTGCAGGTACTGCACCGTATACTACTACTCCATGGCAGCTGAGGCTACCAACCATGTTTGTTTCTTTGATTTACTCACCAAGGCTCTTGTGGCTCTGTAGTTGGTGTAAGCAGGATCCATTTTGGATTTAATTGACACTATCAATATGGATGGCATCTTGGAATCCTCCGCCAGCTTTTAAATTTGGCCCTTGTTTTAAAGTAATGTGTTTATGTTTCTATTGGCTTATTCTTTTTGTTCAGTTTGTTTGTTTTGCTTGTTAGAGTGTGTGTACAGTTTCACTGCCAATTCGACTTGCCAATTAAAAGTACTTGCCAAACCTAAAAACTCCCCTTTTTCTTCATATAAGTCACCCCTAAGGTATGCCTTAGATAACCCATTGGGGAGGGTGCTGTGTAGGCAAAAGGCAGGACATGTAGCTATGTAGTTTACATGTCATGGTAGTGTAAAACTCCTAAATTCATTTTTACACTGCTGTGAGGCCTGCTCCCTTCATAGGCTAACATTGGGGCTGCCCTCATATTATGTTTGAGTGGTAGCTGCTGATCTGAAACAAGTAGAAAGGTCATATTTAGTATGGCTAGAATGGTGATACAAAATCCTGCTGACTGGTGAAGTTGGATATAATATTACTATTTTAGAAATGCCTCTTTTAGAAAGTGAGCTTTTCTATGCACGTAAATACTTCTGTGCCTTACAATCCATGCCTGGCTGGGTTTAGTTGACAGCTCCCTTGTGCATTCACTCAGACAAACCCCAAACACAGGATACTAAGCCTCACTTGCATACATCTGCTTTTTGAATGGGTCTTTCTTGGCTGGGCGGGTGGAGGGCCTGACACTTTCATGTCAAAGGACAGTAGCCTGACCTCACACAAAGGACTGCCACACCCCCTACTGGGACCCCAGCATACAGGATTGAACTGAAAGGGGACCTTGTGCACTTCTAAGCTACTCTTTGAAGACTCCCCCACTTCAAAGGCACATTTGAGTATCTCAGCAGGGCCTCTGCCCCTACCAACTCAGACACTTCCTGGAGAAGAGAACCTGAACCAGAACCTGCATCCTGCCCAGAAGACCTGCCTGGCTGCCCAAAGGACTCACCTGTCTGCTTTCTGTGAAGGACTGCTGCCTTGCTGTTACCCTGCTGCCTTGCTGCTCTCTGGCTGTGGTGAGAAGTGCTCTCCAAGGGCTTGGATAGAGCGTGCCTCCTGTTCCCTAAAGTCTCAGGACCAAAAAGACTTCATCTCTATAAGAAGGACTCCTTGTGTGGTGAAATTCGACGCACAGCCTGCCATAAACGACGCACATCCTGCACCGTGGTGAAAAATTCACTGCACGTCGAACCGGAACAACACAGCCCAACTCCACATCGAGAAGATCGATGCAGCGCCAGCGTAGTGACTGGAAATTCGATGCAAGGCCCACTGGATCGATGCACAGCCGAGCTGGAACGACACAGCCTGACTTCCAGAGAGGTATTGACGCAGTACCAGTAGAAATTTTGATGCAACGCCCACCGAATCAACGCAGCTCATGTGACTTCGTCCTGCCAGTGCAGGAAATCCACGCATCATCCCCGGGGCATCCGAAAACCCCACAACCTGAAGAGGGTCCACAACTAAGCACCAGAAATCGACGCACAGCTGTCCCTGCGTGAAAACTAAACGATGCATCGCCGTATGCGGCCCAAGAAATCGACTCACGCCCCTTTGTTTCCTACATCTCCTCCTCTGCAGTTCTTTACAGAGATTTTGCAGGCGAACCAGGTACTTTGTGCTTGAAAGAGATATTTATTGCTTTTAAAATAGTAAAGACACTAATTATCACTTTTACAGTGATATCTCCACATTTACTTAGTTCATTTTAATCGTTTTGACATGCATCTTATCAGATAAATATTATATATTTTTCTAAACACTGTGGTGTATTTTTGTGGTGCTATACTGTGTTATTGCATGATTTATTGCAAAAATACTTTACACATTGCCTTCTAAGTTAAGCCTGACTGCTCAGTGCCAAGCTACCAGAGGGATAATTTGGATTGTGTATGACTTACCCTGAATAGAGTGAGGGTCCTTGCTTGGACAGGGGGTAACCTGACTGCTAACCAAAGACCCCATTTCTAACAGTAGTCTTCTAACATTTCTAACATTGCTCTTCACAGCCCACAGTTCATGGAATGTTTAAACAAGTCAATTTTTAGGAAGCACATGCAGTTTCATTTTGCTGTTAGGCAGAGGCTCAGAGTATTCTCGAGTTTTGGGCTTTAAACTCCCTTTCTGCAACCACTGTGCTTTTTCTTCTAAAATCTCACTTTGATTCAAGCATGAACTGAATGAGCGAAGCTTCCTGGATGGAAAGTGACTGGGTGCCAGCGTTTGTTGGTTCCAAGTGGCTTTGATCCATTAGATCCTGGCATGATAATGATTATTTAAAAGCCCCCTGTGCCACCGTTGTGTCATTTTTTTTTGACATAGCAATGGTGTAAAGCTGTGCAGTGCACCACATTTACAAACTGGTGCAATTGGGCCATTGTGCCAGTTTCTAAAGCCTTGCTCCACAGTATACTTGCCCTAGGCATAATGTATGCAATATAGGTGTCCCCCCATTAAAAGCCACACTAAACTGGCACAGTGAAATTTACAAGATTTCACTGCTTAGCTCTGCACCTTCACTGCATCAAAAATGTAACACCTGCTCAGAGTAGGCATTAAACTGATGCAGGGCTTTTGTCTATGGGTCCTCCTCACATTGCTGGAGTAGCATCATTGAATTCATGCTAGTGCAGCAATGCGTGGCTTTAGCACTACAGATGCTTCAGAATGTCTGATGCATCTGTGGAAATGTGTACCATGGAGCTCAGTATTGTAAATACAGCACATCCATGGTGACGTTTGAGGGGAACAGGGCAAATCAAGAAATCTGACACATTGGAGCTGATGAGTCAGATTCTTGTAAATGAGGCTCAGAGTGTTTGGAACTTGATCTTTGAAATGACTAGCTGCTAGTGGAGATATTTTACAGGTTGCTTTGGATAATCATATTTTCAGTGATTCACTTGTGTCCTTCCTGGCAGTGTGGTTCTAAAGTCATTGCAGTCCACAAAGAGCCTTTTTAACAAGCCTATGTTAACCATGTTTATTAATAAGAACACACCCTCACAAATTCTCGTGCTCTGTCTACTTGATGGGCAGTTTCTGTTCTGTCTACTTGATGGGCAGTTTGTAGGAGATAGAAAGGCTTTTAAAGAGCAGCTACAACTTCATGTTCCACCCACCACTGTAGCCTTGTATGATTAGGTGTCTAGTCAGTAGTGATTTAAACGATTGAAACACACAATTGTTTTGCTATAGATGGGTGAATGTTATGGCTTTATGATAGAATCATGGCTAGGCTCTAGTAGATGCCACTCAGTGAAGATCCAAAACCGCTGTCACTTAATGATATATTAGAGCCAAAATACCAAGTCGTATGAATTATGATGTTGGACACAGAGATTTGAGGGGACCCTTGAGTTGATGAGCTTGTGCTGAAGAATACTCCCTGCAGGTGGCATTCCAAGGTAAGGGGTGGTGGAAGAAGAGACGTCTACAAACTATGGAACATCAGGAAAAGTTCGGGATGAGCAGCCCTGAAATTTACATAGGGTCCAGTGTATTCCTCCATCCTGCACAACGTCTTTAACAACAAGAAAGTGTTATAATCTTGGTCATGCCGTCTGTGTATTGCCTAGCAAAAGACCAATGTAGACACAAATTGAGTCGAAAAAAGAACACTGGTTTTAGCAGCAAGGGCAGAAGTGCAGTGTAGTTCACATTGTAGCATTAGCACCTACGCAAATGAACATTGTCAGAAAGTGTGCTTGTTTTCACCTTGAAAATATGTAATGCAATTTTCTACTGCAGTTTTGCAAAATGTTCTCTTTCGGACCCAGCTACAGACAAGGTTTGCTCTCTTTTGGCTAATCCTCCTCATGTGAGGGAACATAAGGAGGTGACATGAGTAGAAGTGAGAAGTGACTTGAAACTCTGAGGAACCGACAGAGCCACTGTGTGCTGAACTGCTGTGTGCCGGTGTGCAGCCTCGAGGGACCGCAAAGAGGGACTGCTAGAGCGGCCACCAAAGAGGCCACCACGGGACATCTTCAAGTGGTCCCATCAACAAGAGACCACTTGATGGGGGAGTGCAGATGGAGGAGTGCAGATGGAGCAAGGGGTAAGAGCATTAGGCAATGGTAGCGCCTGTGGTGGCACGGAGGTGGCCAGCGTTAAGTTTGTGTGGCTTGTGCTCAAGAGGAAACCTACCTCAACCACAGTGAGGCTGCAGTGCATTGAGCCTGCAGTGCTGCAACCTTGTCTATTTCTGATACCATAGACTACTTGGCCTCTGTTAGGTCATCCAGTTACCCCACAGCAAGAGAGGAAGGGGTTGTAAGGGGGAAAATGGAAAGCTGGAATGCTCATGTCAAGCTACAGAAGGGGAGAGCAGGGGTTATCTTAGCTGTGTGCCTCCCTTACCCGGACTAGAGTGAAGATCCCTACTTTGACAGAGCACAAACCCCTGCCAACTAGAGACCCAATTTCTAAGACTTATAATTACCACTTCCACTAGCATGCCAAGTTCTAGGGGTAATGATAAATACCAGCTTTTGAGTATTTGAAGCAGACAGGAGGCCACTCCTGGTACACCCACCAAACCAGCTAGCGATAGATCTAAGCCATCCTGTGCAGCCCAGATGAATTCTCTGGTCCAAAACATGGTCCCACGTCCAGTGGAAAGGATATTACTGTGGAAGTGAATAGTCCAGTGGAAGAGAAAAGAAAGAAACTCATCACTGATCTTTAGATAAGTTCTCAAACCTCTCAACATTGTAAATCACTAAGGACTTCTATGCACTGGTTGCACTGGGTGTGAGCACAGGTACAAAAGAGAAAACAGGTAGGGGGAAAGGGGTTAGAGCCCCTCCCTGTGCAAGTCGCACCAACACCCAACCTCCAAACAAGTGACACGCTGGAGGCCGATGGGAGTTACATGCTCTGTTGCTAATAGAATCACCAGTAATAGGGCATCATGGCGCTATCAGCAACAGAATACCATTAAATGTAGCTCTTGCTAATCCACTACTACTGACCCCTGGCCATTTTCCAGTGAATTACATATTGAGCGCCATAAGTACTTGGGTAGCGGTAGAGGAAGCAGGCAAGACGGAACTGAATAAACAAACCCAGATGGTTTTACACTGAATAAATCGAGTGGAGGAAAGCAAGTAACCGAGAGCTGCGTACAAAAAAGTACTATAAAACACGAAAGCCTATTCGCTATTGCCCTTCCTCTGCTGACACACGTTCACCAAGATGAGTACATTTGTGTAAAGACCCATGCCAAGCCAACTTACGCACATCATTGTCTGAGGCTTTACCATTGAACTCAATGTTGCAAAATGCAAAATGGCTATACATTGTCCGACGTCCCAATTTAATTGTTGAATATCAGTGCAAACATACCCAGACGCAGTATTTCGCCAATCAGGATGGAAGGATCACCAAACTTTAATATCACCCAGAACGAGATCCTGGCTGACAGTCTTAAGGGACCTCGGACAGTAGCACCAGGGACCTTCTTGGTTGTTCAAAGCTCCTCGTATGATGCTGGCCAGAATTTCATAGTCTTTAGCACCTTATTTTCATTAGAGCCGATATTAATTTCAGCACTATCACTGATAGAGAACATAATATTAGACAACGATCATAACACCGACCTTCTATTATTTATATTAGAAACCATGGCTATGAAAAAGACCAAATTAGAAGTGTCAACTCAGACACATAGGCCCTCATTCTGACCTTGGCGGGCGGCGGAGGCCGCCCGCCAAAGTCCCGCCGTCAGGTTACCGTTCCGCGGTCGAAAGACCGCGGCGGTAATTCTGACTTTCCCGCTGGGCTGGTGGGCGGTCTCCTTCAGACCGCCAGCCAGCCCAGCGGGAAAGAGGCTTCCACGATGAAGCCGGCTCGGAATCGAGCCGGCGGAGTGGAAGCTGTGCGACGGGTGCAGTTGCACCCGTCGCGTATTTCACTGTCTGCGCAGCAGACAGTGAAATACATGTAGGGGCCCTCTTACGGGGGCCCCACGACCCCCCCTACCGCCATCCGGATCTCGGCGGTCCGACCGCCGGGATCTGGATGGCGGTAGGGGGGGTCAGAATCCCCGCGGCGGTGCAGCAAGCTGCGCCGCCGCGGAGGATTCAATGGGGCCGCGGTACACTGGCGGGACCCCGCCAGTGGTGCCGGTCCGACCGCGGCTTTACCGCCGCGGTCGGAATCCCCATTGAAGCACCGCCGGCTTGTCGGCGGTGCTCCCGCGGTCCTCCGCCCTGGCGGTCAAAGACCGCCAGGGTCAGAATGAGGGCCATAGTAGTCTCTTGGCCGTAATTCTGCCCTGTTCAGCTGAAGAAAATCCACTCCCACAGTGAAACATGCTAGCACTGGCTCAAGGTGCTGAGAGACTGCTAGTTTTGTAAACCTCCCCTGGCAGCAGTAGCCAAAAGTAAAGGCAAACATGGTGAAGCAACAGATCGTAATTTCAGTGATATTGTGGCAAATACATTACATACCAAGGAACAGAATAAAAAAGTGCAGACCATAAGTCAACATCCAGGGACCACTATTCCGGCTGTTGTAAGCAAATATGGCACCCCAAAGCAGCATAGTGTTGGTTATTAAAGAGAGCAATAGAGAAAGCCGACATAGGAATAAGGTAGTGAAAAAAGAGTAAAAAATACACTTATATTTGGTATCGCACTGAAAGATTATGAGATCTTCAGTCTAAGAGATCTTTTAAAAAAAACACAGCAGAAAGTTACGAGGAAGACAAGTGCCTGTATCCAATTTTCAGAAGAAAAAAATCCATCCCACACAACTGCCACTCCGCAACTGGAAACAAAGCGCAAAAAGAGAAGAGAAATCAAGAAACTGAAGTCTGGAAGCATTTAAAAAAAGGGAAAAGAACTACCCGGCTGCAAGTTCTAGTCCAACCTAGGGAGCGCAACTGGTCTAATTGTTGAAGAGCAGAGTGGCACTAAAGGAATGACCCTCGCTCCTTTAAAATCAAGCATGCGGGTTTTTAAGTAGAATCAAATGGTTCAACAGAGGAAATCAAACCATCAGGAGTGCCTGTGACCTGTCATACGCAGGTCCCCAGGTGTTAACAGAGTTTACTTTTATAGAACTATCCCAGATCAGCTGCACCCTCTCCCACTAAACTGAGCGTGCCTACTAGAAGTGTTCTTGGCTACTCCCGTCTCTTTTTGATATCATCACAGGATATTAAACTGGTATACCCAAGTGTCGATTTTAACCCCCATTTGCAGGTTACCAAGGGTGGAGTGTACAATGTTGTGGAGTTCTATACACCAGTCACCATAAAACTGATTAGTATTAAGATGGACCATCTGCATGTGATGGGAATCAATATGCTTCCACAAAGCAGGGTTCAAAGTCCAGATCTATGCCTAAAACGTCGGACCTAGTCAGATCCAGTGTGCAGTGAGCAACATGGACTTTTTGGTTCCTCCATATGAGCGGAAGACCTGCTCAAAGTGAAACCTGATCTACTAAAGAATACCAAGAATATGGAAGCCATCAAGCGAGAAAGCAGCCGATGAAGGAGGCTCATATAATTAATAAAAGGTGACATCAGCTGTTATAGGTTGATGGCTCTCCTGAAAAGCTCTAATGTTGCAGGACTCAAAGCTCACTCTACCATGGCCCACTGTTTTAACAAAAGTAAAGCCCTGTCTCCTGAGTACACTAGTAAAATGTTGTCTGGTGGCAACATCCAGCTTAAAGCAAAGGAATTACCATTTTGTTATATAACATAGCTGGTGAGCAATCAAAGCTCGAGGATATAACTGAGTGACATTCATAAGGGGTCCAAAGAGATTTGTTGCTTTCAGGAGACTTGAACTGAGGACAAAACCATAACTGCACTGGCGCCCCTGCACTACCTGTGGTCTGCACTGAGGGAACCAGACCCAGCAGAGAGAGAGCAGCCTGAGGGTTTTCTACCTGATCTCAGCAAAATTTAACTAAACAGCAACAGAAGGCTCATCACCAAAAAAACCACTATGTATAGTGCATGTAAGATCGTCAAAGGTAAAGTAAAGGGTGCACCTTAATAGATGCCATAAATATTCATTTGAAATGGGATCAGTATGGTAAATCTGTGGTCTAATTAGTATCATTAAAAGAAGCCATCTGTGGAAGAAAGGCCGTAGTGGACAGCAGTGTCAAGCACTTTGTGGTATGTTGTGGAGACTCATATTTATCTACCCGAAGGCCTATGAGATGATTGCCAGATATTGGAAGCTTCTTTCAACTTAGCAGACAAAGAAATGGGAGATTGTTTCAGTGAACATGCTATCGGAGCTCTACTTCTGTTTCTTCAATGGCCAAGCTATCTCAGATAGCCCCGCGGACTCTACATTTCGAACCAGCAAGAGTTCTAGTTTGAATGACTCCACCCTAAACCCAAAAATCTATGGAAACTTGTGAAAGTAGCCCAGTGGCCTGAGAGTGACCACAATCTTTTATGCTTCATATGTGGAATTCCAGCTGGATCCGAAAGCATCACAATTTTCACCACGAGTATCCTCTCAAATAACAGTAGAACAGCAGTAACATAGAATGTAGAAACCTATCCGGAAGATAAGAATATGCTGATGGTGTCTGTAGAATGAATCTTGTTCAATATTCTCACTGCTGAAAGTGACAACCATAATGCTGTATTAGAAAACTACAGTGCTGTGTCAGGTAAGCACACATGCTTCTGTTCCACTCTGCGGGCAGATGAGCATAACAGTGTAAAAAATTTCCCTGGATAGTTTGATAAGGGGTACATAATCTCCAAGTGAGAAGTTATAAAGATGCATCAGGATAAGCATCCTTCACTGGCAAATGAGCTAACTTTCAGTACCACAAGGAGTAAGGACAATGCCCCATTGATGAAAAAGGACGTACATTGCCAGCAAGGAGGCTCAAGGCAGCAGAAATAAACAAGCATTTACAATGCAATGGGTCTACCGTTTGCTCGGGTTAAAGCTATTAGCGTTGTAAACGCCTAACCAGACTTTTCTTGCTACAAAAAACTGAAAATGAAAAGTAAAACAGTCTCACATAACTAACCAGACTTTTCTTGCTACATAAACTGAAAATGAAAGGTAAAACAGTTTCACATAAGTGAGCCGACGGCTGCCATGAGTGCAAAGAAGACACAAAAAAGGAAACAGAAGTTCGCTTGCAGGAAAAACGTATTGGCAAATGTGCAATTATCCATGTAACCGGCAAAAGTGCAATTATCCATGTAACTTGCAAAAGTGCAATTATCCATGTCACAGGGTCGGTGTCATGCAAAGCTCTCGATAACTGCCCAGCAAGATCATTCTGCCTACGAAAAAAAGAGAAAAAGTAGTCCAGAAACCATACGTAAACATGTAGCATCGTATGTTTTCAGTAGTTGGCAGGTGCATTCGAGGCAGGCTAAACACCAGAAAAGGCATGACGTATGCATGCCTTTCACAAGGTAAATCAAGCAAATTTTAAAGGGCAAGCCCACAAACCAACCAAACTGATGGGCGTGACATGGGTGTGGTTTAAAGCCCACAGAGAGATTACACCTTTGACAGAGCACTTTGCACTCAACCCTAACGACAATAGATCCTTCTGGGAAAAAAAGTTCTACAGTATTCAGGGCTAAACCAAACAACCAAGAACACAATATCAGTGCATAGTCTTGGGTGGGCCATTACTACGTTCTGTACCATAATAGCATTTGCACACTGCAATCAGAAGAGACCACCAACTCTGCACCAACTTGAAGTATAACGATTTTGCACCCAGAAGTGGAAAGAGCTATTCTAGAGCAGAAGGTCAATAAAGCACCTGACCCATAGCATGTTTCAGCTGACATGTTCCGCTCCGAGCTTAAGGTTTAGTCAAAGATCATGCCCAAGATATTTAGTGCAGTGCTGGGGTAAAATCATGTTCCCTCTTCGTTGTGGAATGCCATAACAGTACCATTCCACAAAAGAAGTGAGCTGATTCCTAGTAATTATAGGCCTTTATCACTATACTTTTGGGCTGCATGTTGAAAAGAAGACCATATTTTGCAGTGGCTGCCGTGCCCTGAGTGTCATCTTACAAGTATAGAGGCAAAAAGCTATGGATGCAGAAGTATATGATGCTGAGGTGTGGGGATGCAGCGATTGTGAGCCACTTAGATCTCTCTGGAGTCCAAGACCAGGAACTACTCTTTTCCCATTGTTATCGGAGCTTGGACTGGTGACCATTTCTAAAATTTTTGCCCTGGCCCCGGTGTAGTATTGGCTACCTTAAATCAAAATTGCCATGGGGTGCCATATCTCAAAGCAGTACTCGAATTACTAGCCCCAGGAAAACTCCACTATAACTCCTGGTCAATACAAAAACGCCCTGACTAAGCGTGGCTCTTATCGCCTTTGGTCTCACCCAGCCGTTAATGTTGGTGCCACAGGAAAATGTTACAGCGCTTACATGAGCTTGAAGCTTAACTCTTCTATCAAGCTTGCACAAAAACAACTGTAAGCTATGTGCAAGTAAAACATTTGCTGGGAATGAAAATGAAATGAAATTATCCCTGATGCTTGTCGCACTTTAAATTTAAAATTCCACCTAGCGATTTTACCTACAAGATTTTAGATGGCTAAATGTGCTGCTAATCAACCTAAGTCTGACCTCTTGTCCTTATAAGTTTAGAGGTTGGAAGACATTATGGCCGTCATTATGACATTGGCGGTAAATCCCACTTACCGCCACACTGACTGCTGCTAAATTACCGCCACCGCCAAAGATATCCCTTCACCATAATATGACACACATACACCAATCCGTCCTCATTCAGCAACAGACACAAATCCGCCACACCAAAGGTCAGTGATAAACTGGCAGTATCAAAACCCACACTGTTACACCAACAGAACTATGCTCACCACATTATGACCCACGAATCACCTCGGCGGACATTCAATGGCAGAAAACCATTGATGGCACTTACCGCCGTGCTCAAAATACACACACACATGCAAAACAACACTACAATTCAAACACACACCTGACACCCATACACACACCACAGTCACACATGCACACCACTTTAAAACACACACCCACATTACCCACAACCCTTTACCATTACAAACCATTGGCACCAGACAGACACCAAGACCACAGACAAAACCAGAGCCACACACTACTTACACCTATACACCACTCACGCACTGTAGGAAGTTGGCTCTGTATGTGCTATTTCAAAGTAAGGAATAGCATGCACAGAGTCCAAGGGTTCCCCTTAGAGGTAAAATAGTGGTAAAAATAGATAATACTAATGCTCTATTTTGTGGTAGTGTGGTCGAGCAGTAGGCTTATCCAAGGAGTAGTGTTAAGCATTTGTTGTACATACACATAGACAATAAATGAGGTACACACACTCAGAGACAAATCCAGCCAATAGGTTTTTATATAGAAAAATATCTTTCCTTAGTTTATTTTAAGAACCACAGGTTCAAATTCTACATGTAATAGCTCATTCGAAAGGTATTGCAGGTAAGTACTTTAGGAACTTCAAATCATCAAAATTGCATGTATACTTTTCAAGTTATTGACAAATAGCTGTTTTAAAAGTGGACACTTAGTGCAATTTTCACAGTTCCTAGGGGAGGTAAGTATTTGTTAGTTTTACCCGGTAAGTAAGACACTTACAGGGTTCAGTTCTTGGTCCAAGGTAGCCCACCGTTGGGGGTTCAGAGCAACCCCAAAGTCACCACACCAGCAGCTCAGGGCCGGTCAGGTGCAGAGTTCAAAGTGGTGCCCAAAACACATAGGCTAGAATGGAGAGAAGGGGGTGCCCCGGTTCCGGTCTGCTTGCAGGTAAGTACCCGCGTCTTCGGAGGGCAGACCAGGGGGGTTTTGTAGGGCACCGGGGGGGACACAGGTCCACACAGAAATTTCACCCTCAGCGGCGCGGGGGCGGCCGGGTGCAGTGTAGAAACAAGCGTCGGGTTCGCAATGTTAGTCTATGAGAGATCTCGGGATCTCTTCAGCGCTGCAGGCAGGCAAGGGGGGGGTTCCTCGGGGAAACCTCCACTTGGGCAAGGGAGAGGGACTCCTGGGGGTCACTTCTCCAGTGAAAGTCCGGTCCTTCAAGTCCTGGGGGCTGCGGGTGCAGGGTCTCTCCCAGGCGTCGGGACTTTAGGTTCAAAGAGTCGCGGTCAGGGGAAGCCTCGGGATTCCCTCTGCAGGCGGCGCTGTGGGGGCTCAGGGGGGACAGGTTTTGGTACTCACAGTATCAGAGTAGTCTTGGGGTCCCTCCTGAGGTGTCGGGTCTCCACCAGCCGAGTCGGGGTCGCCGGGTGCAGTGTTGCAAGTCTCACGCTTCTTGCGGGGAGCTTGCAGGGTTCTTTAAAGCTGCTGGAAACAAAGTTGCAGCTTTTCTTGGAGCAGGTCCGCTGTCCTCGGGAGTTTCTTGTCTTTTCGAAGCAGGGGCAGTCCTCAGCGGATGTCGAGGTCGCTGGTCCCTTCGGAAGGCGTCGCTGGAGCAGGATCTTTGGAAGGCAGGAGACAGGCCGGTGAGTTTCTGGAGCCAAGGCAGTTGTCGTCTTCTGGTCTTCCGCTGCAGGGGTTTTCAGCTGGGCAGTCCTTCTTCTTGTTGCAGGAATCTAATTTTCTAGGGTTCAGGGTAGCCCTTAAATACTAAATTTAAGGGCGTGTTTAGGTCTGGGGGGTTAGTAGCCAATGGCTACTAGCCCTGAGGGTGGGTACACCCTCTTTGTGCCTCCTCCCAAGGGGAGGGGGTCACAATCCTAACCCTATTGGGGGAATCCTCCATCTGCAAGATGGAGGATTTCTAAAAGTTAGAGTCACCTCAGCTCAGGACACCTTAGGGGCTGTCCTGACTGGCCAGTGACTCCTCCTTGTTATTCTCATTATTTTCTCCGGCCTTGCCGCCAAAAGTGGGGCCTGGCCGGAGGGGGCGGGCAACTCCACTAGCTGGAGTGTCCTGCTGGGTTGGCACAAAGGAGGTGAGCCTTTGAGGCTCACCGCCAGGTGTGACAATTCCTGCCTGGGAGAGGTGTTAGCATCTCCACCCAGTGCAGGCTTTGTTACTGGCCTCAGAGTGACAAAGGCACTCTCCCCATGGGGCCAGCAACATGTCTCGGTTTGTGGCAGGCTGCTAGAACTAGTCAGCCTACACAGATAGTCGGTTAAGTTTCAGGGGGCACCTCTAAGGTGCCCTCTGTGGTGTATTTTACAATAAAATGTACACTGGCATCAGTGTGCATTTATTGTGCTGAGAAGTTTGATACCAAACTTCCCAGTTTTCAGTGTAGCCATTATGGTGCTGTGGAGTTCGTGTTTGACAGACTCCCAGACCATATACTCTTATGGCTACCCTGCACTTACAATGTCTAAGGTTTTGTTTAGACACTGTAGGGGTACCATGCTCATGCACTGGTACCCTCACCTATGGTATAGTGCACCCTGCCTTAGGGCTGTAAGGCCGGCTAGAGGGGTGTCTTACCTATACTGCATAGGCAGTGAGAGGCTGGCATGGCACCCTGAGGGGAGTGCCATGTCGACTTACTCGTTTTGTCCTCACTAGCACACACAAGCTGGCAAGCAGTGTGTCTGTGCTGAGTGAGAGGTCTCCAGGGTGGCATAAGACATGCTGCATCCCTTAGAGACCTTCCTTGGCATCAGGGCCCTTGGTACTAGAAGTACCAGTTACAAGGGACTTATCTGGATGCCAGGGTCTGCCAATTGTGGATACAAAAGTACAGGTTAGGGAAAGAACACTGGTGCTGGGGCCTGGTTAGCAGGCCTCAGCACACTTTCAATTGTAAACATAGCATCAGCAAAGGCAAAAAGTCAGGGGGCAACCATGCCAAGGAGGCATTTCCTTACACAACCCCCCCCCAAACGAAAGAGGATGAGACTAACCTTTCCCAAGAGAGTCTTCATTTTCTAAGTGGAAGAACCTGGAAAGGCCATCTGCATTGGCATGGGCAGTCCCAGGTCTGTGTTCCACTATAAAGTCCATTCCCTGTAGGGAGATGGACCACCTCAACAGTTTAGGATTTTCACCTTTCATTTGCATCAGCCATTTGAGAGGTCTGTGGTCGGTTTGAACTAGGAAGTGAGTCCCAAAGAGGTATGGTCTCAGCTTCTTCAGGGACCAAACCACAGCAAAGGCCTCCCTCTCAATGGCACTCCAACGCTGCTCCCTGGGGAGTAACCTCCTGCTAATGAAAGCAACAGGCTGGTCAAGGCCATCATCATTTGTTTGGGACAAAACTGCCCCTATCCCATGTTCAGAGGCATCAGTCTGCACAATGAACTGCTTAGAATAATCTGGAGCTTTGAGAACTGGTGCTGAGCACATTGCCTGTTTCAGGGTGTCAAAGGCCTGTTGGCAGTCCACAGTCCAGTTCACTTTCTTGGGCATTTTCTTGGAGGTGAGCTCAGTGAGGGCTGTCACAATGGATCCATATCCCTTCACAAACCTCCTGTAGTACCCAGTCAAGCCAAGGAATGCCCTGACTTGAGTCTGGGTTTTTGGAGCTACCCAGTCCAGAATAGTCTGGATCTTGGGTTGGAGTGGCTGAACTTGGCCTCCACCTACAAGGTGTCCCAAGTAAACCACAGTTCCCTGCCCTATCTGGCATTTGGATGCTTTGATAGAGAGGCCTGCAGATTGCAGAGCCTTCAAAACCTTCCTCAGGTGGACCAGGTGATCCTGCCAGGTGGAGCTAAAGACAGCAATATCATCAAGATAAGCTGTGCTAAAGGACTCCAAGCCAGCAAGGACTTGATTCACCAACCTTTGGAAGGTGGCAGGGGCATTCTTTAAACCAAAGGGCATAACAGTAAACTGATAATGCCCATCAGGTGTGGAGAATGCTGTCTTTTCTTTTGCTCCAGGTGCCATTTTTATTTGCCAGTACCCTGCTGTCAAGTCAAAGGTACTTAGAAATTTGGCAGCACCTAATTTATCAATGAGCTCATCAGCTCTTGGAATTGGATGAGCATCTGTCTTGGTGACAGAATTGAGCCCTCTGTAGTCCACACAAAACCTCATCTCTTTCTTTCCATCTGTGGTGTGAGGTTTGGGGACTAAGACCACTGGGCTAGCCCAGGGGCTGTCAGAGCGCTCAATGACTCCCAATTCCAGCATCTTGTGGACTTCCACCTTGATGCTTTCCTTAACATGGTCAGACTGTCTAAAGATTTTGTTCTTGACAGGCATGCTGTCTCCTGTGTCCACATCATGGGTACACAGGTGTGTCTGACCAGGGGTTAAGGAGAAGAGTTCAGGAAACTGTTGTAGGACTCTCCTACAATCAGCTTGCTGTTGGCCAGAGAGGGTGTCTGAGTAGATCACTCCATCTACTGTACCATCTTTTGGGTCTGATGACAGAAGATCAGGGAGAGGTTCACTCTCTGCCTCCTGATCCTCATCTGTTACCATCAACAGATTGACATCAGCCCTGTCGTGGAAGAGCTTAAGGCGGTTTACATGGATCACCCTTTTGGGGCTCCTGCTCGTGCCCAGGTCCACCAAGTAGGTGACCTGACTCTTCCTCTCTAGTACTGGGTAAGGGCCACTCCATTTGTCCTGGAGTGCCCTGGGAGCCACAGGCTCCAGAACCCAGACTTTCTGCCCTGGTTGGAACTCAACCAGTGCAGCCTTTTGGTCATACCAAAACTTCTGGAGCTGTTGGCTGGCCTCAAGGTTTTTGGTTGCCTTTTCCATGTACTCTGCCATTCTAGAGCGAAGGCCAAGTACATAGTCCACTATGTCCTGTTTAGGCTCATGGAGAGGTCTCTCCCAGCCTTCTTTAACAAGGGCAAGTGGTCCCCTTACAGGATGACCAAACAGAAGTTCAAAGGGTGAGAACCCTACTCCCTTCTGTGGTACCTCCCTGTAAGCGAAAAGCAGACATGGCAGGAGGACATCCCATCTCCTTTTGAGTTTTTCTGGGAGCCCCATGATCATGCCTTTTAATGTCTTGTTGAATCTCTCAACTAAGCCATTAGTTTGTGGATGGTATGGTGTAGTGAATTTATAAGTCACTCCACACTCATTCCACATGTGCTTTAGGTATGCTGACATGAAGTTGGTACCTCTGTCAGACACCACCTCCTTAGGGAAACCCACTCTGGTAAAGATACCAATGAGGGCCTTGGCTACTGCAGGGGCAGTAGTCGACCTAAGGGGAATAGCTTCAGGATACCTGGTAGCATGATCCACTACTACCAGGATATACATATTTCCTGAGGCTGTGGGAGGTTCCAGTGGACCAACTATGTCCACACCCACTCTTTCAAAGGGCACCCCCACCACTGGAAGTGGAATGAGGGGGGCCTTTGGATGCCCACCTGTCTTACCACTGGCTTGACAGGTGGGGCAGGAGAGGCAAAACTCCTTAACCATGTTGGACATATTGGGCCAGTAGAAGTGGTTGACTAACCTCTCCCACGTCTTGGTTTGTCCCAAATGTCCAGCAAGGGGAATGTCATGGGCCAATGTTAGGATGAACTCTCTGAACAGCTGAGGCACTACCACTCTCCTAGTGGCACCAGGTTTGGGGTCTCTGGCCTCAGTGTACAGGAGCCCATCTTCCCAATAGACCCTATGGGTTCCATTTTTCTTGCCTTTGGACTCCTCAGCAGCTTGCTGCCTAAGGCCTTCAAGAGAGGGACAGGTTTCTTGTCCCTTACACAGCTCTTCCCTTGAGGGTCCCCCTGGGCCTAAGAGCTCAACCTGATAAGGTTCAAGCTCCAAAGGCTCAGTTCCCTCAGAGGGCAGAACTTCTTCCTGAGAAGAGAGGTTCCCTTTCTTTTGCTGTGTTGCAGTTGGTTTCCCAACTGACTTTCCTGTTCTCTTGGTAGGCTGGGCCATTTTTCCAGACTCCAGCTCTACTTTTTCACCCTGTGCCTTGCATTGTGCTCTTGTTTTCACACACACCAGTTCAGGGATACCCAGCATTGCTGCATGGGTTTTTAGCTCTACCTCAGCCCATGCTGAGGACTCCAGGTCATTTCCAAGCAGACAGTCCACTGGGATATTTGAGGAGACCACCACCTGTTTCAGGCCATTGACCCCTCCCCATTCTAAAGTAACCATTGCCATGGGATGTACTTTTCTCTGATTGTCAGCGTTGGTGACTGTGTAAGTTTTTCCAGTCAGGTATTGGCCAGGGGAAACCAGTTTCTCTGTCACCATGGTGACACTGGCACCTGTATCCCTCAGGCCCTCTATTCTAGTCCCATTAATTAAGAGTTGCTGTCTGTATTTTTGCATGTTAGGCGGCCAGACAGCTAGTGTGGCTAAATCCACCCCACCCTCAGAAACTAGAGTAGCTTCAGTGTGGACCCTGATTTGCTCTGGGCACACTGTTGATCCCACTTGGAGACTAGCCATACCAGTGTTACCTGGATGGGAGTTTGGAGTGGAACCTTTCTTGGGACAGGCCTTGTCTCCAGTTTGGTGTCCATGCTGTTTACAGCTATGACACCAGGCCTTTTTGGGATCAAAGTTTTTACCCTTGTACCCATTGTTTTGTGAAGAGGCTCTGGGCCCACCCTCCTGTGCAGGTTTTTGGGGGCCTGTAGAAGACTCTTTACTATTTTTAGTTTTGGTTGTCTCATCACCCTTCTGCTGGGGAGTCTTTGTGACCCCTTTCTTTTGGTCACCCCCTGTTGAAGTCTTGGACACCCTTGTCTTGACCCAATGGTCCGCCTTCTTTCCCAATTCTTGGGGAGAAATTGGTCCTAGGTCTACCAGATGCTGATGCAGTTTATCATTGAAACAATTACTTAACAGGTGTTCTTTCACAAATAAATTGTACAGCCCATCATAATTACTTACACCACTGCCTTGAATCCAACCATCTAGTGTTTTCACTGAGTAGTCAACAAAGTCAACCCAGGTCTGGCTCGAGGATTTTTGAGCCCCCCTGAACCTAATCCTGTACTCCTCAGTGGAGAATCCAAAGCCCTCAATCAGGGTACCCTTCATGAGGTCATAAGATTCTGCATCTTGTCCAGAGAGTGTGAGGAGTCTATCCCTACACTTTCCTGTGAACATTTCCCAAAGGAGAGCACCCCAGTGAGATCTGTTCACTTTTCTGGTTACACAAGCCCTCTCAAAAGCTGTGAACCATTTGGTGATGTCATCACCATCTTCATATTTAGTTACAATCCCTTTGGGGATTTTCAACATGTCAGGAGAATCTCTGACCCTATTTATGTTGCTGCCACCATTGATGGGTCCTAGGCCCATCTCTTGTCTTTCCCTCTCTATGGCTAGGATCTGTCTTTCCAAAGCCAATCTTTTGGCCATCCTGGCTAACTGGATGTCCTCTTCACTGGAGTTATCCTCAGTGATTTCAGAGTTGTTGGTCCCTCCTGTGAGGGAACCAGCATCTCTGACTATTATTTGTGGAGTCAGGGCTTGAGAAGCCCTGCTCTCCCTAAGTAGGACTGGAGGGGGGGAATTTCCCTCCAAGTCACTATCTTCATCCTCTGAGTTGCCATCCTCAGAGGGGTTGGCCTTTTCAAACTCTGCCAAAAGCTCCTGGAGCTGTACTTTGGTAGGTTTGGGGCCCATTGCTATTTTCTTTAGTTTACAGAGTGACCTTAGCTCTCTCATCTGTAGATGGAGGTAAGGTGTGGTGTCGAGTTCCACCACATTCACATCTGTGCTAGACATTATGCTTCTAAAAGTTGGAATACTTTTTAAGAAACTAAAACTGGTTCTAGAATCTAATTCAAACTTTTACAAACTTTTAAACTCTAAAAGAAATGCTAAACAGGATCTAACACAAGGCCCTAGCAGGTCTTTTAAGAATTTAGAAAACTTTTCAAATTGCAAAAATCAATTTCTAATGACAATTTTGGAATTTGTCGTGTGATCAGGTATTGGCTGAGTAGTCCAGCAAATGCAAAGTCTTGTACCCCACCGCTGATCCACCAATGTAGGAAGTTGGCTCTGTATGTGCTATTTCAAAGTAAGGAATAGCATGCACAGAGTCCAAGGGTTCCCCTTAGAGGTAAAATAGTGGTAAAAATAGATAATACTAATGCTCTATTTTGTGGTAGTGTGGTCGAGCAGTAGGCTTATCCAAGGAGTAGTGTTAAGCATTTGTTGTACATACACATAGACAATAAATGAGGTACACACACTCAGAGACAAATCCAGCCAATAGGTTTTTATATAGAAAAATATCTTTCCTTAGTTTATTTTAAGAACCACAGGTTCAAATTCTACATGTAATAGCTCATTCGAAAGGTATTGCAGGTAAGTACTTTAGGAACTTCAAATCATCAAAATTGCATGTATACTTTTCAAGTTATTGACAAATAGCTGTTTTAAAAGTGGACACAGTGCAATTTTCACAGTTCCTAGGGGAGGTAAGTATTTGTTAGTTTTACCCGGTAAGTAAGACACTTACAGGGTTCAGTTCTTGGTCCAAGGTAGCCCACCGTTGGGGGTTCAGAGCAACCCCAAAGTCACCACACCAGCAGCTCAGGGCCGGTCAGGTGCAGAGTTCAAAGTGGTGCCCAAAACACATAGGCTAGAATGGAGAGAAGGGGGTGCCCCGGTTCCGGTCTGCTTGCAGGTAAGTACCCGCGTCTTCGGAGGGCAGACCAGGGGGGTTTTGTAGGGCACCGGGGGGGACACAGGTCCACACAGAAATTTCACCCTCAGCGGCGCGGGGGCGGCCGGGTGCAGTGTAGAAACAAGCGTCGGGTTCGCAATGTTAGTCTATGAGAGATCTCGGGATCTCTTCAGCGCTGCAGGCAGGCAAGGGGGGGGTTCCTCGGGGAAACCTCCACTTGGGCAAGGGAGAGGGACTCCTGGGGGTCACTTCTCCAGTGAAAGTCCGGTCCTTCAAGTCCTGGGGGCTGCGGGTGCAGGGTCTCTCCCAGGCGTCGGGACTTTAGGTTCAAAGAGTCGCGGTCAGGGGAAGCCTCGGGATTCCCTCTGCAGGCGGCGCTGTGGGGGCTCAGGGGGGACAGGTTTTGGTACTCACAGTATCAGAGTAGTCTTGGGGTCCCTCCTGAGGTGTCGGGTCTCCACCAGCCGAGTCGGGGTCGCCGGGTGCAGTGTTGCAAGTCTCACGCTTCTTGCGGGGAGCTTGCAGGGTTCTTTAAAGCTGCTGGAAACAAAGTTGCAGCTTTTCTTGGAGCAGGTCCGCTGTCCTCGGGAGTTTCTTGTCTTTTCGAAGCAGGGGCAGTCCTCAGCGGATGTCGAGGTCGCTGGTCCCTTCGGAAGGCGTCGCTGGAGCAGGATCTTTGGAAGGCAGGAGACAGGCCGGTGAGTTTCTGGAGCCAAGGCAGTTGTCGTCTTCTGGTCTTCCGCTGCAGGGGTTTTCAGCTGGGCAGTCCTTCTTCTTGTTGCAGGAATCTAATTTTCTAGGGTTCAGGGTAGCCCTTAAATACTAAATTTAAGGGCGTGTTTAGGTCTGGGGGGTTAGTAGCCAATGGCTACTAGCCCTGAGGGTGGGTACACCCTCTTTGTGCCTCCTCCCAAGGGGAGGGGGTCACAATCCTAACCCTATTGGGGGAATCCTCCATCTGCAAGATGGAGGATTTCTAAAAGTTAGAGTCACCTCAGCTCAGGACACCTTAGGGGCTGTCCTGACTGGCCAGTGACTCCTCCTTGTTATTCTCATTATTTTCTCCGGCCTTGCCGCCAAAAGTGGGGCCTGGCCGGAGGGGGCGGGCAACTCCACTAGCTGGAGTGTCCTGCTGGGTTGGCACAAAGGAGGTGAGCCTTTGAGGCTCACCGCCAGGTGTGACAATTCCTGCCTGGGAGAGGTGTTAGCATCTCCACCCAGTGCAGGCTTTGTTACTGGCCTCAGAGTGACAAAGGCACTCTCCCCATGGGGCCAGCAACATGTCTCGGTTTGTGGCAGGCTGCTAGAACTAGTCAGCCTACACAGATAGTCGGTTAAGTTTCAGGGGGCACCTCTAAGGTGCCCTCTGTGGTGTATTTTACAATAAAATGTACACTGGCATCAGTGTGCATTTATTGTGCTGAGAAGTTTGATACCAAACTTCCCAGTTTTCAGTGTAGCCATTATGGTGCTGTGGAGTTCGTGTTTGACAGACTCCCAGACCATATACTCTTATGGCTACCCTGCACTTACAATGTCTAAGGTTTTGTTTAGACACTGTAGGGGTACCATGCTCATGCACTGGTACCCTCACCTATGGTATAGTGCACCCTGCCTTAGGGCTGTAAGGCCGGCTAGAGGGGTGTCTTACCTATACTGCATAGGCAGTGAGAGGCTGGCATGGCACCCTGAGGGGAGTGCCATGTCGACTTACTCGTTTTGTCCTCACTAGCACACACAAGCTGGCAAGCAGTGTGTCTGTGCTGAGTGAGAGGTCTCCAGGGTGGCATAAGACATGCTGCATCCCTTAGAGACCTTCCTTGGCATCAGGGCCCTTGGTACTAGAAGTACCAGTTACAAGGGACTTATCTGGATGCCAGGGTCTGCCAATTGTGGATACAAAAGTACAGGTTAGGGAAAGAACACTGGTGCTGGGGCCTGGTTAGCAGGCCTCAGCACACTTTCAATTGTAAACATAGCATCAGCAAAGGCAAAAAGTCAGGGGGCAACCATGCCAAGGAGGCATTTCCTTACACGCACCCCACATCACAGACCCCAACACATCACCCTACACACCCTCACCTACACACCTCACACAACAACCATGGCACCACAAAGACACCCCCGATTATCAGAGGAGGAGCTGCGGGTCATTGTGGAGGAAATTATCAGGGTAGAGCCACAGCTCTTTGGAGCACAGGTGCAGCAGATATTAATAGCTAGGAAGATGGAGCTATGGTGGAGAATCGTGGACAGGGTCAATGCTACACAACAGCACCCAAGAACTAGGGATGACACCAGGAAGAGGTGGAATGACCTACGGGGGGAAGGTACGTTCCATTACAGCAGGACACTAAATCGCTTTACAGAGGACTGGCGGTGGATCCCCTGCTCCTCCCCCATAACTAACAACATGGGAGGGAGCAAGTCTTGGCAATCATGCATCCTGAGGGCCTGGCCGGAGTAGGAGGAGGACTGGACTCTGGCAAGTCAACTCTCTACTACTACTACCACCCCCTACCTGCACGCCATCACATACCCCCACCCTCACTCCACCACTTCCCCCACACCCCACCAGTCACATCCCACTTATCCCAATGCCAAACCCTGCATGCCATACCAATGCATGGACACCACTCACAGACTTGCATGAACACCTATCACTAAAGCATGCACACTAGAGAGAATCAGCTAACCCACCATATACCAACTAAGACAAGTGAAAGCTTCCAGGGCAAATACAACCAAAGAGGGCAAGCCACGGATGCACAATATATCTGACACCGAAATAATAACACAGCATTTACATCCCCACAGGTACCCCAGCCAATGCCAGTGGAGAGGAGGTGCCAGCATTATCCAGTCCCCCAACAGAAGAGGCCCACAGTGATGACAGCAACTCTGTCTTCTGGATCTGGATCCGGATGACCAACCTTGCCCATCAAGGACCTCTGGACAGCCGGTAACCTAGGCCCAATCACACACCACCATAGAGCCTCCCCATCAGGAAACAGCACCACAGCACCCACCCAGCGTACCCACACCTCTGTCCCCAGGACACGTCAATCAGCAGTGTGGTCACCGCTCCAGGGACCCCCAGGCCACACCTCATACCCAAGACAATCAGGGACCTGGGGTCAGTGGCAGTGGGCACACGGTTCAGGGGACAGAGGCACAGGCCAACAGGGAAACTGGGAGGAATGCTGTGTGCCAGGGGGAGGACAGCCCAGGGAACCAACTCTCCAGGAGGCACTTGCAGAGATCTTGGGAGCATATAAAAATTCCCAGGACACAATGGGCCAGATCCTGGACAATGTGCAGGAGAACAGGGTGGACAGTACCAGGAGATCAGGGAGGACTTGCAGGCTATCAACAACACCCTGATCTCCATAGCAGGGGTACTGAAGACATGGCCATCATTATGAGGGAGACAGTGGGCCCCTGCCACTAGCCAGACATCTGAACAGCCTTCCACCTCCCCTGCCGTTGGTGGCCATGAGGCCCTGCTACAAGACCAACAGGCCACCAGCACCCCTCCCTCACAGAAGGTGAACAACCCCACAAAAGTACCTTGCGATTCAGACAGAAGCCAGAGGCACTTGCCGAGAACCCTGACAGGAAATGAGACTCTCCTGATTGTCACCCTCGTGTCCCACTCTGTCACCCTGTCCACCTTGAACTGCCATTGCTCCCCTTCCTATGTTCAATTGGACAATGCACCTATGCTACTAATAGACTGGAACTATACCCTGGACTTTCGTCCATCATCACCCCATCCCATTGCACTTGCCCTGCTATATTTCAGCACTCCTGTAAACACCCTTGGGAAAAAAAGAAGTTTGGAGTATGTCACATTTTTGAAGTATGTATTCATTTCAACAGGTACAGACATTTCAATTCAACTGTACACAAAATGAGTATAGGTGTATGACCTGTAGCTGGCTGCAGTGAACACATCTGTCAAATGAATTGCCAAAGGATACAGTAAGTGGGCATTGAAGTGGGAAATAACAGCATGCCAGTGCCACAGAAATTCTAAAATACTTCATTGAAATGTGAACTAACACTGTCTCACCTGTGTATCATTGGAAGTACTGCCTGATGACTGATGTTCTGTTGTCCTCATCCTCATCCTCTGCCTCCTCATCCTCACTGTCAACAGGGGTCCACCTCAGTCACACGGGCATCTCCAGCCTCCTCCTCCTGCAAAAAAGGCACATGGCGTCTCAAGGCAAGGTTGTGCAACATGCAGCATGCTACTATTATCTGGCAGACCTTCTTGGGTGAGTAGCACAGGTGTCCACCTGTTAGATGGAGGTACCTGAACCTGGCCTTCAGGAGGCCAAAGGTCCTATTATCCTTCTGGTTCGCCCATGTGACTCATTATAACATTCTTCTGTCCTTGTCCTGGCATTTCTCACAGGGGTCAGCAACCATGAGAGGTTTGGGCAACCAGAGTCACCTGCAATATTGAGGGACAACATTTAGCTACACACTATCCTATATGGCCCACACCATACCCCTACACCAACATCTACGGGGTGGGGACCAGGGCTCCCCTATTAGCCACACCCTGTGCCTCTGCAGTTGGCCCATCACATTTGGGGTGCTGCTATTCCTCAGGACAAAGGCATCATGGACCGACCCAGGATACTTAGCATTGACATGGGAGATGTACTAGTCCGCCAAGTACACCACCTGTACATTCATAGAGTGGACACTCTTACGATTTCTGAACACCTGTTAATTTTTTTACGGGGGAACAAATGCAATATGTGGTCCATCAATTTCCCCAATTATGTTGGGGACATGTCCCATTGCATAGAACTCGGCCTTCACTGTGGCCAAATCTTCAACCTAGGGGAAAACACTGTAGCTCCACATGTGTTTAATCAGGGCAGACAGCCCTCTAGCCAGCACTATTGAGAACATCGGCTGCGACATTCCTGCTGCCAAGCCCACTGTCATTTGGAAATAACCATTTGCCAGGAAATGGAGCACTGATAGAACTTGTACAAGAGGGGGGATCCCAGTGGGGTGACGAATAGCAGATATAAGGTCAGGCTCCAATTGGGCACAAAGCTCTGTGATTGTGGCCATGTCAAGTCTGTAGGTGAGGATGATGTGCCTGTCCTCCATTGTTGCCAAGGCCACCAGTGGCCTGTACACAGGGGTATGTCTCCATCTCCTCTTCATCCGCAGCAGTAGCAATCTATGCGGCAAAAGTGTGAGGAGCTGGTCACAAACTGAACAATGGGGCTACAAAAGATCTTGGCATGCTGTTAACTTTTAATTGGTAAGTGTGATTTGTATACTATGTCCAATTTTCAAAAGTGATGCAGCAAATATCCAAGGCCTGCCACCCACTCTCCCAAAAAATGGCATCTTCCTGTCCTGTGTGGAGGGACAGGTGGAAGTGAGGTAATTCCGCTGACGTTGTGCACCGTTGCGGGAGACGGTCGGGAACCGCCATACAACTCCTCATTGAGTAACATTGGGCCCTATTGGGTACAGTGGGCAATGGGGATCTATGCCATTGGTGACGGTTTGCACAGCCGTGGACGTGACCTCCATTTTCTATCTGATTCCTCACTTGCTGCCTGATCATCCACAGCAGAGGACTCAAACTGCATGTGCTTCTGTGATCTGTGTCTGGAATCTACCATGGCCCGTGTAACTGGGGAATGGGCCCCTGCCTTCACTTTGGTGGAGTTGGAGAGTATGGTGGATGGGGTCTTACCCCAGTACAGACTGCTGTATAGGCCTCCAGACCAACAGGTGAGTACACTGTGGGCAAGATGCATGTGGCATGAATGCATGGAGTTGTGTGTGAAGGCCTTGGGTAAGGGGGATGGGTGGATGTCCTCTGGGTGGCGTATTGGTTTGGTGATGGGCCGTGTGTGTGAAAATGGTGATGTGAATGGCTGTGGTTGGCCATAAGTGTAACAGGCAGGACTGTTTGTCTAATGGTGTTTTCCTGTGTGTATTTCCTCTGCAGGTCAGCGCCATCAAAAGAAGGATATATGGCATGCCATCGCCAAGGACGTGTGGACCTTGGGGGTCTATGGCAGGCAGAGCATCCACTGTTGCAAACGGTCGGAGAACCTGAGATGCTGGACACGGGAGACTGCGGAGGCCCAGCTGGAGATGGCCTCCCAACGAGGAAGGGGTGCCCGTCGAACCCTGACCCCCTCTGATGGCCTGCATACTGTATCCTTTGTCTTTCCCCCCCTTATTGTTTTGTCATCCTGTCCTTATGTGCATTAGCATCATCTGGCGGAGGAGCAGTGGCGTTGGCGATGGAGGGAGCTGCATCCCACAGGACCCAGAAGGCTGAGTCCACCGACACTGAGGTCACCAGTGGGACAGAGGGTGAAGGGCGCACCACGGCGGAGACAGGAGGGGACAGTTCAGACACAGATACCTCCTCCTATGGAAGCGCCCTGGTAGTGGCGGACACCTCTGTGCCCACCCCAGCTACAGGTACAGCTGCCACCCCCTGTACCAGCACCGCCCTCCAAGCAGCCCCTCAGCGAGTTTCCTGTGCCAGCTCACCCAGGAGGGTGGGCATCTCCTTTGCCCCAGGAACCACAGGCCCTGCACAAGTGAGCCCTGCTGCCCTGAGTGAGGAGGCTATTGACCTCCTGAGATCCATCTCTGTAGGGCAGTCAACGAACGATTGTGAATGACATCCATGGACTGGCAGCCCAAATGCAACAGGCTAATGCATTCCTTGAGGGCATTTACACTGGCTTAGCGGCCCAACAGAGATTGACCAGGCTCTGGACTCCTCTCTGATGGCAGCCATTGTCCCTGTTTCTACCCTCCCCCCTCCAACTTCCACTTCCCCGTCCCATTCTCCTCAATCCCAAACCATTCCAAGCACACAGGCAGACGAGCATGCACACTAGACAACACACAAGAGTGGTACAGGCAAACACAAGCGCTATACTTCATCCCTCAGACACTCACACAAACACCATCCAGATGCAGACATACCAACATCCACTATTTCAACTGTCTCCCCCTCCACCTCCCTCCCATTTCCGTCCACACCCCAACTGCATGCACTACATCATCATCCACCACCAGCATCAACACCACACCAAGCAGAACACACACCTTACTGGTAGACACCTCCACAACACAACAGCCATGCACACGTCCCCTGTGTTCTCTCCCACTGTGTCTGTCCCCCCTCCTAAGGTACACAAATGCAAGCACTGAGACACCCAACAGCCATCCACCTCACAACAGCATCCAGCCCATGCACCTGTACCTAAATACCTCAGACAGACACCTCCTACAAACACTCCCTCTTCCTCCACTCCCAAACCTTCACCCTGTTTCCGCCACAGTGTCCCTATGAAGCTTTTCCTTTCCACCGTTGACCTCTTCCCTACCCCTCCCCCGTCCTTCTCATTGGGCCAGGGTGGGCAGAACCCAGGCTAGCGCCTCAGCCACCCAGTCCACGGCCACTGTAGTTTCAGCAGCTACTGCAGGTGTGAGAGGCTCCAAGGAGACACCCATCAGCACTGGCAGTGTCCCTGCACCAGCTCCAAAGGGGAAGGACAAGGCTGTACCACCAGCTGCCAAGGGCAAGGAGGCACCACCAGCTTACAATGAGAATGGCAGGGTGGCACCACCAGCTTCAAAGGGCGAGGGCAAGGAGGTAACACCAGACAGCAAGGGCAACGGCAATCAGGCAACACCAGACGGCAAGGGCAAAGGGCCTGCCCCTTCAGGCAGGAGGGACAGGTGGCCTGGTGTTGTGACAGAATCTGAGCCCCCAACACCAACCATTGTGCTTCAGCCGTCCGAGGCTGCAGTGGAAGGGCTGGAGCCTCCCCTACCACTGGCAGCACCACCACCAGCACCACTGCCAGCATCAGCAGCCCAATTGGGCAGCCGTCAGAGGCTGCAGAGAAGGGGCTGGAGGCTCGCCCCACCACTGGCAGCACCGCCACCTCACAGCTATCAGCACCACCACCTGCACCGGCACTGCCACCAATGAGCAGCCGTCTCCGGCGGCGGACGGTCTGTTGTACTGCCTCCATGGAGTGTCATGCATCCTGCCCACTGTAAATCCTGTGGGTATGACACCCAGGTGAGAGACTGTGACCATACACTCCCCAAGATCTGCATCACTGGGCACAAAGCCCCCTCCAGAACCAGTGGAAGAAGCCATCCACTCACCCCCTCCTTGCCAGGAGGAAGCACACTGCACTACATTTGTATATCTGTAAATACTGTTTTGAATTTTGGGGACGTATTTCTGGATTTTGATATTATTACACTCACTTCAATCACTTCCTTTTGTCCTTGCATTATTCCTGAGGGGTACGGCGTGGATGTTTAATGTTGTTGCATCTGTTTGTGTGCATGGTGTTGGGGGTAGGGGTGTTGTGTGTGTGTGTGTGTCACTCTCTTTTTCCTCCCCCCTCCCCTGTGTGCTAGGGGGCAGTACTCACCGTGGTTGTCGTCTCCGACGTTGGTATTCCTTGTGTAGGAGAAGTTAGACCAGCATGGGGAAGATCTTCAGTTGGCGCTCCATGGCGTCGTGGTTCTTCCCTCAGTGTCCAGAGGTGAGTCCTTTGACTTCTGAGATCTGTTTCCACCATGCTTTTGTTGTCGTTGGAACCGCCCCGGAAAAGGTGGCGGATAGGCCTGTTGTAATACAGTGGGCGGAACATTGTCTTCTGCCTGGCTGTTGGTGGTTACCGCCGCAGTGCTTGTTGCTACCGCCGTGGCGGTCGGTGTGTTAAAATGGCTGTCTGTGTTGGCGGTTTCCGTCGTGGTCATAGTTCCCTTTTTTTTACTGCCAGCTTGTTGGCGGTATTACCGCTGCTTTATCACCGACCGTCATGGTTGTAATGAGGGCCTTTGTTCTTATCAAGCACGGCGTGGATAGCATTGTGCTGATCCCATGCTTAAGAACTTTGCTAGATAAACAGACATTTAAGATAAGCAAATCTAGAGTGTTGCTGGTGTTGCAGGGTGCTCCGTACTGGATCTGATCTTCACTTAACTTGGGAACTACCAAGAGTTTTCTCTTCTTTTTTGCAAGATTTAGGAGTCACTCTAACTAGTATTATCAAAGACCGACAACTAGAAAGTGCTGCCAGGTATTTGCTCATTCTATCATGCTTTTTTTCTTTGACATTTTAATTTGCTGGTCTAACATGGCGTCACCAAGTGAGACTGGTAAATTAAATATGTCTGCCTGCAACACAAATCATGCACCCACACACACATACCTCACAATGCACATGTGCAGACGGTTTGCATTGACTCTCACCTTAGAATTTGCTTTTTAACAAGAAAATAGCATTTGACAATTGCCAGTCATGCAGGGGTATACATCTTTATGCAAGTGCATTCATCCAGTTTGGAAAAACAAATCTGGCAAAACCAACAGCACAGCATTTTAAAGCTGATTCATCTTGCCTTTGCCACTGCCTGTTTTGCTTTATATAGGTTGCAGTTTGTTACTATACATTTGACATGTCGTGCTCTCATCTGCCTCATTCTCACACTGTCGTGTCTCGATGCTTGGCACCAGTATTTGTGGCACTTCTTTAGAAGGCAGATGAGATAATCTTACATCACATCACATCTGAATACCGCTATTCCTGGTATCTCTCCATCTATCTGTTGTACAACTCGCAGCACCGTGGTATGATACCAAGTCATCTGGGGGGGGGGGGGGGAGGCACTGTGCCTTTCATTCTATCACACAACGTGGACCTCGAATGTGCCTGTCTGGCATATATCCCTTGCTAGCCTGCCTGGTGAAGAATCCACTGATGAAACAGCCCATGCTGCGGAAGCCACCACTCTTTCGGCTCAATACCGAATACTACTCAGTGCTTATTAACGTTCGCTCCTATTCCCCCTGAGCACTCATTACCTTTCACTTTTCAACCTGCCTGTAATGCTGGACGTTTTATGCATTGTCAAGCAAGCATATATTTCAATGTAGGACTGAGGCCTTTTAGAGGATTAGTTGGTACTTAAAAAAAAAGGATAATGACGATGTTAATTATGTTTAACCTTAAAACAAGTCGAGGACCTCATTTTCTCAAAGTATGTTCTCACATGAAGCTATGCAACAACCTCCCAGCATCTCTCGGGACTAGCTAATGTCAATTCTGTTCACCCCCTTCCCAAGGCCCCAGGGCTGCAAAGCAAAATAAGATGAAGGTGCGGCAAAACGAAATGAAAGAAAAATCACAAGGGTTCGAGTTATTCCCTTAATTTGAAAAGCTCACGAACCTGTGTAAAAACAGGAAATGCCAAGTATTTACATATCGTGTAATCAAAACATATAATGAAGTGTGATTTTAGTAAAGAAAATAATGTACGAGGGAAATTGTGCCCTCGGGGTAGTTCGCCATCATTGTAAACGAGCTTTATTAATCATGAAGTATTGAAAATGTAGTAATCCGTCATAATTGCAAATGTATGCCATGATTTCTTGTTTGAAAACCGTTTTGCTTAGCTTAAATTTAGTACAGGCTTTGGCCTAGTTGCCTGGTCTCAAATTCTAACTGCGTGGTTTTTCCTTGAACTAATGAAACATATATTCTTGCTTGAAGTTGTATTTTTCCAGTAGAGCTGACTGATACACTTATCTCCAAGGTTTCGTACTAGGCCGGTTTCATCCCCTTTGATACAAGGTCAGTCTGCAGGTGTGGACAATGAAGGTACAGATAGTAAAATAATTGGCAACCCATGTTACAACTTGTGTTCCAAGGCTCCAAGGACAGTGTATGCATAAATGAGCGCTAGTAAAAGACAATTTTCATTGGACAATTTGAAGCCAACCTATGAACCCTCCAATGGAAGACCCTGCAGAATTTGGAATGTTTCTTACTTAAACCCACTGGACAAAGAGAAGTCAGCCATTTTCCTCGATGCCAGTTTGAAACCAGATGCCAGACTCCATTTTGGACGACACCCTGATGCCCTTTTCTCTATCTGAGAGAAAGAGACTTTACGAATTCTCACCCTAGAGACTTTAACTTTGATGTGCCCCGTCTTGCCCATGCAGTAACTCTGCCCCGTTCTCCTTGCCGCTGCAAGGAAGCTTGCCCTTAATTTTGCCCCTTTGAAACTTGCCCCATGCTGATCAACCGGTACCTGAAGGACGAAGACTTTTCTTGAATGCTGATTGTATTTGGTAAATATGAAAGGATAAATGTATTATGCATTGTGTTTTTCCTTTTAGGTACCAACTGCTATTTTTATAGGGTCCTAGCTAGAAGCTTTCCAAATTTGTGTTTACTAAATTCGTTTTGCATCAAGCCCCACATGCCAATGCTAATTAGAGGTTAGTCGAGGTATTCATTCAATGTACCACGCTAAATTGAAATCTTGTTATGCTGACCAATGTATGAAATTAGTCAAATACAGTTAGTCATATTAGTGATTTGCATTGCCATAACTGAGTGTATCATCATTCAGATTTTGAGTAGATTGCGTTTCTTCCGCCGTTATGGACAGCTAGTAATGTTCATACACATATATCATTTGGTTTTGAGACTTATATACATCGTGTTAGCTTTGTTAATATAGGGAAATAAATTCACTAACTTTTAATAAACTGGTATGGTTATTCATGACTGAAAGGTCATGGTGCGCTGAAACTCCAACTGTTATTGATTTCTGATATGCTATATTGATCTATTAATTGAGTATTGATTACCGATTAAAATAGTTATTGATTATTGATCTGAGTGACTCGACTATTTTAGGATGAGGAGAGCCCGACTCGGTTAAAAGATTCACCGACCTCCAACGTGTCCAGGTACAGGTAATTTATAAGGGCTGGACGCGTTATCAGTAGATGGTAGCAGAGATTGATGGTTTAGCCCTTTGGGACCCCATCCGAACAAGTTAGAATTTTCTTTGATAAAACAAGTTGGAGAGATGATGATGCCCTAAGTCCCCAATGACTTTCCCGGAATCTCGGAGCTTGCGAATGAGGAACATGGAGGTATGAGAATGGTCTCAGCGTTTCTAGTGACGGTATGAGTGAAGTAAGGGTTTCGCGCTTGCACAGCTTATCGCCGCAGATTAATTGAGAAGTTTGTGAGGATTTTAAGGGGGGTTAAAAGATATTAGAGGAGTGTTACTCCAAAGGTGTGAGAGTAGGGAAGTCGTCGAACTTCACGTGTGTGTGTAGCGCTTTGAGCAGGAAAAAAATTGTCCATGTGGTTGTTGATGTTGAGACGGGCCCTGCGAGGTCAAGAGACTCCGGAGTATGTTGAAAAGTGTATGTGACACTTGTTTGATGTTGTGATCTGGTCAGGTTTAATAGGTTGATCGGGCGTGGTCAACAAGTCGGTATGAATGTTGCAGAGTGAAAGAAAACTTCGACTTTGAGATTTGACGAATTCTAAAGTGCACTAGAATAGTTCATTGATCAGTTGAGAGTAAAGTTTGCGGGTCAAATTTTGCTTGCGAAAGTGGGAAACCGAGAAAGATGGAATAACTGCTGAGGCTAGTGAAAAATCCCTAAGGTTTCTGAAGCGATTGTATTACCTTTCCTGTAGTAAACCGACAGGTCTGTTTTATTTTTTTGGTTAAGTGCTCGCGTTATATTGCAGAAATTAGTTTATGAGTGAAGCCGAATGAAAAGAGGACAAGCCGCGGGACTTTGTCAGCCGCAGTGTGTGAGTGTGACGTCACTAGGAGCCGCGCTGGGATAGGTCGGTTGGTGAGAAGGGTCGCGCATGGATTGGACGCAGTCCGTGAAGCGTAATTGGAAGGGGAAAGGCAAGCGAAGAGTATTCCGGGAATTAAAGTCACTTATTGATTACATATTTTAGAAAAACAAAAGACGGAAAGATGAAATTTTTCAAAGCATTTAAGAGTGCCATGAGGGGAGATGTTTATATTAAAGCAAATGTAGGAGAAGAAACACCACCTGAGGGTACACCAGCTTACATTGTCATTGAAGAAAAGGGTGTAGCGCCATGTCTATGGTTAAAACAATGGTGCAAATTAACAGAGAAACATGGAAGTGTAGCGTTCCCTATCCACGGGTCGTTTAATCTAAGAGTTTTAGAAAATCTGAGCTTTGCGCTATACGACATGAAAGTACCTCCAAGACCAGCACAGTTTGAGGCACTAGCAATTTGGGAGCTAATAGCTAGAAACCAACAACAAAAGAAATTTGAGACAAGAATAAGAAAAGTAGAAAAGACACTAGCGGATGCTAGATGGGACAGCACACAAAAGGTTTGGAGATCAGACGTATTGCAGGGGATTAAATTGTTTCCAGCGATTACTGATGAAGCGGAGACGGAAGGAAGGAAAGCCACCTATAAGACAAACAGGAGTCAGTCCAGAGAGAGAGAGAGAACAATAGAAACTCGAAAAGGGGAGACGAGTCAGATGATGAAGAGTTCATTATACAATTGCTGAATGATCGCCCACCACCATACGTGGAAAGCGAAAAAGGCTCAAGCATTAGTACTGCCCCTCCAGAACCAATACAGGGTAATGTAACACCAAATTTGAGAATATCTCAGAGGCCGAGCAGCTCCGACCTGCCTTTCTCACCACAAATACCACAGATTCAGAGAATATACCCAGACGTGCCGACATTGAAACCTGCTGATAACTATCAGCCACAGGTTCAAAGGCACTGTTGTGATGAGCATAACGTGGGAATGACTTCTGATTCAATGGCGCAGTGAGGACAAAACTATCAGAGACCGACATTGATTCAAGCTGAATCAACACAGTTCTCGATGCCCCAAAAGCAGACACAAGAAGTGCGAGTAGTAGAAAGCCAGTTAGGGATGCCAGCAATGATGAACCACAATGTGGGGATTAACATGCCACAGAATTCGGGGAACACACAGAATCCAGACGCAATATCTCTACCTATCACTGTAGGTCCACCAGTACCACTGTACATACAGGCAAATTCAAGCACAAGCGACCAAGGGTTAATGATACAGAATGGGACAGGGAGAAGAGGCATAGAAACCACTCCAGAGACAACTCCGATAGCGGCACTGCCAAATGGATCTGGGTCCTTGTCGGGATTTAGTCCAATTCCAATTTGTGCTCCGTCAACCGTGGTAAGCTCACATCCACTACTATTAGTACCGTTAACCTCACAGACTGAAACATTACAGAAACCGTCAGTGGCAGTTGATGTAACTGCTACACTGATGGGACTGAACGCGCAACAGTTAACACAATGGTTCAACAGCCTGAACTCCCCACAGAGTGCATCTAGCGGGAAGGGAGAAGAAAACCTGAATAAAATAAGGTTGGGTATGGAGGCAGATGAACTGGTAGAGGGAACAATGGGTTTGAACAGATTAGAATCATACACAGAGGAAGAACTAAGATACATGTGCCCTAGGATTACAAGAGAAGTAAGCAGCATACATAATAAATTACAAGAAATTGCAGACAGAAACGAGATCGATATAAGCAAGACTAAACACCTGAGCAGAAGTTACAGGTTAGACTTTGAGACAAAAGATTTTGAACACATGAGATCCGCAGGGATGAAAACACACCTTAAAGAGATACTGCAGAGTGCACAGGTCTGGAGATGTTTAGACAAGTGGGAAAGCAGGTGGGTTAAGAAAAAGGAAAAAAAAGAAAGAAAATACTCCAGAACGGAATGAGAAAAAACAACAGAATGACGATCTGATAACTATGTTACCAATGAGAGAGACAGCAGGGGGAAAACTTGTACATGTACCGTGGCACAGGTGCGATATTCAATCCTTTACGGATGACTTTCCCAAATTGAGAGAGAAGCCGATTGAGTGGTATCAACAAACAGATAGATTTGTGAAACTCGCGAAGTGTCTCTGGGAAGACTTGAATACTTTGTTTGAAATTGTGGTTCCGGCGGATTTGTGGGAAGATTGTAAAAGGGCTGTAGGTTGACCGACGAGTGAACCAGAGAGAGAGAGGGACACAGGTGCGCCATCACCCACGGTAATGAGCTTGTACCACAAGGTGATCGAGCACTTGAAAACCAAGGTTGCGTCGGAAAATGTGGATTGGCAGAGGATTGACAGAACAGCCCAAGAGGTTAAAGAGTCTATACATGCGTATTATGAGAGGTTGTTGAAAGCGTTAAAAAATGACAGTGGCACGGAAACGATTGAGGCAAAGGACATGCTCCATTTTGTGTTCAGGTTTGTGGAAGGGTTGAGACCCGAAATCAGCCAGATGATTAAAACACATTTGATTTGTTGGCAGTCAAAGTCGATCGATGAAGTGTTGAATTATGCGAAATACTGCAATGATGAGATTGAGACCAAACAGAAAAGATTGAAAGAAAAGGTGATGGTGATGCAGCTCAGAGTAGCTCAGGTTTACAAGGTTTGCAAGGTTTTCAACAACAGATGCCGCAGCAGCAGCAGCAGGGAAAATGCTATGTTTCAGCCGCAGATGAGAGGCAGAGGCCGAGGAGGTTTTGTGAATAATGGTCCTGATTTGAATACCGTTATGATTCCAAATGGTATACAGGCAATGAAGAAGGTGATGCCATGTCACACGTGCGGAATTGTCGGGCATTGGAAACGGGAGTGCCCAATGATGGTGCAGGAAGGTGTAGGTCAGCAAAACAATGATGTCAATGCATTCCAGACTATGAGAGGACCGAAACTGAGAGGTCCAAATCCAAATTTCCAAAGCAATATGAACCAGCTGCAGGGTTTACAACCCATGCAACCGCAACAGGTGCAAATGCCCTGTGTGCAAATGGCACAATTGCAGCCAATGCAACAGCAGTTTCCTATGGTACCTAATCAGCAAATGCAAATACCCTTAGCACCAATGAATCAGCAGCAAGCAATGCTTCCTCAACAGGTCACGGGTCAGGGAATGAGTCAAAATGACACAGTACACCAATTCCCACTACACAGCGAGAATGGAATAAACAATGTATGGGAGAGTGAAAGTTCAGATGAGGTGGGAAATTGTGTGCTTGCAGCATCCTTGGAAGTTGATCAAAAGGGTCCGTATGTGGAGGGAAGAGTTATGGGTCATCGCGTTTCATTCTTGGTTGACACAGGAGCTACACCTTCCACTGTCAGTAGCATTGAAGTACCAAATTTGCCACTTTCAGGGAGAACAGTTCAAGTAGTGGGAGTAGCAAACAGGTACCTGACGAACCCAATCACAGATCTAGTTCAAGTCAGAATTGGAAACTACCAAGGGTCACATAAATTTGTGGTATGTGACTCAAGCCCGATATCACTGTTAGGGAGAGACCTATTGTGCAAATTGGGATGTTCAATTATGTGTTCGAACGATGGAATTAGAATTCAGATGAGCAGTGATGGGGAAGAAGAGGACAGTGTAGGAGGGGATGAGATGGAGACTGTCGATGAAGAGTATCCCCTGATTACCCTTTATCCGATGATCACTGAAGTAGATATTCCTGCTGAGTTACAGGAAACAGTCGGAAAAGAAGTGTGGGATATGACAGGAAAAGAGGTGGGATTGGTGAAAGGAGTGGAACCAGTAAAAGTGACTGTAAAACCCAATGTAACCTTTCCCCAGACCCCACAGTACCATATGGCACAAGACACCCTCATGAAAGTCGCCCAACTCATTGATGAGTTTGTAAAACAGGGAGTACTGAAAGAGGTGTTAAGCAGTCCATGTAATTCACCAATTATGGGACTAATAAAACCGAGTGGGAAGGTCCGAATTGTTCAGGATTTGAGGAAAATAAATGACATAATAATCAAATGTTGTCCCGTAGTACCGAATCCAGCTGTGATAATGTTTCAAGTCCCTTGTGATGCTGAGTGGTTCTCAGTCATCGACTTGTCACAAGCATTCTTTTCGGTGCCTCTTCATGAGGACAGCCAATTTCTCTTTTGTTTCAAATTCTTAGACAGAGTTTACAGTTGGTGTTGAATTCCTCAAGGGTTTTCGGAGTCACCGTTAATTTTCAATCAGATTCTAAAGAAAGATTTGGAAGCGTTGGAATTGCCATTCGAGTCAACCCTAGTACAGTACATTGACGACTTACTGATTGCATCCAAGACAGAAAGTGACTGCACAGCCGAAACCATTGCCCTATTGAACCATTTGGGAAGGAATGGACACAAGGTGTCTCCTTCGAAATTACAATTCTGCCAGAAGAAAGTGAAATATTTGGGTCACCAAATAGAGAAAGGGTCACGAAGAATTATGAAGGAAAGGATAACGAGTGTACTTCAAATGAGTCCCCCAAAGACGAGGAGGGAGGTGAGGAAGTTTTTGGGAATGGTGAGCTATTGTCGCCAATGGATTCCCAACTTCTCAACTCTAGCAAAAGCTTTACTGAAACTGACCCAGAAGGATGCATTGGATGAAATCGAGCTGAAAGGAGATGAGATGGATGCTTTCATTGAATTAAAGGAATGCATGTGCAGGGCTCCAGCTTTAGGTATGCCTGATTACACAAAGCCTTTCACATTGTTTTGTCATGAACGTGATGCATGTTCCTTGTCTGTCTTGACCCAAACCCATGGCGGCGTAAACAGACCAGTAGCATATTTTTCAGCTATTTTGGAACCGGTCGCTGCAGCACTGCCAGGGTGCTTGCGTGCCGTAGCCGCAGTTGGTATCAGCCTCACTCATAGTGATGGGACACCCTTTAACAGTCATGGTCCCTCACTCAGTCGAGATACTTTTGACACGTTCTCGAACACAACACATGACTGGTGCTAGACTCACAAGGTATGAAACAATAATTCTGGGATCACCTAGGGCCATATTTATACTTTTTGACGCAAAACTGCGCTAACGCAGTTTTGCGCCAAAAAAATTAGCGCCGGCTAACGCCATTCTGAAGCGCCATGCGGGCGCCGTATTTATTGAATGGCGTTAGCCGGCGTTACCCGACCGGCGCTGCCTGGTGTGCGTGAAAAAAAACGACGTACACCAGGCAGCGCCGGCGTAGGGAAAAATGGCGTTTGGGCGTCCAAAAATGGGGCAAGTCAGGCTGAGGCAAAAAAATCGTCTTAACCCGATTTGCGCCATTTTTTTTTGGCGCCCAGACACCATTAACATGACTCCTGTCTTAGCAAAGACAGGAGTCATGCCCCCTTGCCCAATGGCCATGCCCAGGGGACTTCTGTCCCCTGGGCATGGTCATTGGGCATAGTGGCATGTAGGGGGGCACAAATCAGGCCCCCCTATGCCACAAATTCTTTTTAAAAAAAATACTTACCACAACTTACCTTTTCTTCCCTGGGATGGGTCCCTCCATCCTTGGGTGTCCTCCTGGGGTGGGCAAGGGTGGCAGGGGCTGTCCCTGGGGGCAGGGGAGGGCACCTCTGGGCTCATTCTGAGCCCACAGGTCCCTTAACGCCTGCCCTGACCCAGGCGTTAAAAAGAGGCGCAAATGCGGGTTTTTTTGCCCCGCCCACTCCCGGGCGTCATTTTTGCCCGGGAGTATAAATACCACGCACATGCCTGGGAGTAATTTTTTAAGACGGGAACGCCTACCTTGCATATCATTTACGCAAGGAAGGTGTTCACGCCAAAAAATTACGCTAACTCCATGAACTTTGGCGCTATACGCATCTAACGCCAAAGTATAAATATGGAGTTAGTTTTGCGTCGAATTTGCGTCGAAAAAAACGACGCAAATTCGGCGCAAACGGAGTATAAATATGCCCCCTAATGTGCAGCTGAAAAGGTGCACTACGTTGAACCCAGCAACCTTGTTTCCCAGTGATAATGCAGAAATTGAGAACGCTGAAGACATCGGGCACGACTGTCTTCAGGTGACTGAATTTTGCACCAAACCAAGACCTGATATCAAAGATACCCGATTGGAAGAAAATGATCAAATTATTTTTGTTGATGGTTCATGTTTAAGAGATGCACTGGGTATATTGAAAGCAGGGTACGCTGTATGTACGGTAACAGGTGTTTTGGAAGCATCTTGGCTTCAAGGAGTTTACTCTGCACAAGTAGCAGAATTGGTAGCCCTTACTAGAGCTTGCCAACTCTCTGCATTAATGAAAGTTACCATTTACACTGACAGCCAGTACGGGTTTGGAATAGTGCATGATTTCGGACAATTGTGGTCACAGAGAGGCTTCATGACCTCTTCAGGATCACCAGTGAAAAATGGTGAAAGAATAAGAGAATTGTTACATGCCATCCAACTATCAGGAGAAGTAGCAGTGGTAAAATGCAGTGCACACTTGAAGGGACAAGACTATGGCCCTCATTCTGACCCTGGCGGTCGGCGGAGAGACGGCGGTCGGACCGCGAACAGACCGGCGGTATTAAAAATGGCATTCTGACCGCGGCGGTCCCCGCCGCGACCGACCGCCACTTCTCCACTCCGACCGCCACGGCGGTCATGACCGCCGGGCTGGAGTTTGCGCACTCCGGCCCGGCGGTCGTCCCAAGATCGCCAAGGGTATTATGACCCTGCCTACCGCCGCGGTTTCTTGCGGGCGGGAACCGCCGTGCGAACCATGGAGGTAAGCACTATCGGGGCCAGGGAATTCCTTCCCTGGCACTGATAGGGGTCTCCCCCACCCCCCACTACCCACCCGAGTCCTCCCCCCACACCCTCCACCCCCCTGCCACCCCCCAGAGGTGGTACGAACCCCCTCCCCACCCCCAGCCCGACATGCACATACATGCACCCCGACATGCACACACCCCCAACATGCACATATACACACCCCCTACACACACATACACAACGGGGACACATACCCGCACACATACATGCAGACATGCGCACCTGCCGAACAGCACACATTACCCATAGACACAGCAGCACCCCCCGCCCGCATACACGCACTCACACACCCCCTCTACACACTCACACGCACACCCCCATGCACGCCCACATCACACAACACCCCCCCACCCCCTCCCCTCACGGACGATCAACTTACCTTGTGCGTTGGTCCTCCGGGAGGCGACGGGAGCCATGGGGAGGTGACCGCCAACAGAAGACCGCCAACAGAAGACCGCCACACAGAAATGTGGGTCGTAATTCTGTGGGCGGTGTTCTGCTGGTGTGGCGGTGGAGGTTGACCAGTCTCCACTTTCCCGCCGACCGCCAGTGTGGCTGCTGGCGGTTTTCCGGCGGAACGCTCCCAGCGGTCAGAATGCGCACAGCGGCATACCGCCGCGGTCGGCGGTCTTCACCGCGGCGGTAACTCGGCGGTCTTGCGAAAAGACCGCCAGGGTCAGAATGAGGGCCTATGTTTCTCTGGGAAATGGATATGCGGATCAAGTCGCAAGGTTTTGTGCATTGAACTATATATTGCTTAGGGATGAATGGAATTTGATAAGTGAACCAGAACTCGAACCAAGCGAAATCTTTGCTCTAACGGTGGTAGATACGATGGACGAATTGAAATCCTTACAGAATGATGTCAGTGAGGATGAGAAACTCTTGTGGACCAAATCACAATGTGTAAAGAGACTAGATGAATTATGGGTTTCAAGTGAAGGGAAATTCGTTCTTCCAAACAGCCTTTTGACACAGATAGCCAGATTTTACCATGGACAAGCTCATCTTGGGAGGGATGCCATGATTAGATTGTTTAAAACTGATTGGTTTAACCCCAAATTCCGTCAAATTGCTGAAGCAGTTTGCCACCGTTGTGTCATTTGCCAACAGATGAACGCAGGGAAGGGAACCGTAGTAAATTTGAGCCACATTGGAAGAGCAGGGGGTCCCTTCAGCAGGATGCAAATGGACTTCATTGAGATGCCTGTGCATGGAGGTTTGAAGTATGTGTTGGTGGTTGTGTGCATTTTTAGTCACTGGATCGAAGCATACCCTACACGTAGGAATGACAGTCTCACAGTTGCAAAACTACTCTTGAGAGAGCTAATACCACGTTTTGGATTCCCGATCTCTTTAGAATCAGATAGGGGAAGTCACTTCAATAACGAAGTAATAAAATTGCTTTGTGCAGCACTGAACATTGAGCAAAAGCTGCATTGTAGCTACCGCCCTGAAGCATCAGGTCTAGTGGAGCAAATGAATGGCACATTGAAATCAAGAATGGCGAAAATATGCGCATCAACAAACTTAAAATGGCCTGACGCGTTGCCTTTGGTACTAATGTCAATGAGAAACACCCCTGACAGAAAGACTGGACTGTCCCCACACGAGATTCTCATGGGCAGAGCTATGACACTTCCAGCAGTTCCTGCAAATGCGCTTTTGAATATTACAGATGATATGGTGTTAGACTACTGCAAAGGTCTAGCTGATGTGGTTCGCTCTTTCTCTCACCAGGTGGAGGCAACCACCTTGCCACGATCCAAGGTCCAGGACACACCCTGAAAGCAGGTGACTGGGTCGTGATAAAGAAGCACGTGAGGAAGTCGTGTTTGGAACCCCGTTGGAAAGGACCTTTTCAAGGGATTTTGACAACTACCACCGCTGTGAAGTGTGCGGGAGTTCCCAACTGGATTCACGCCAGTCACACAAAGAGGGTATTGTGTCCCACAGATGAGGAAGTTGAAGCTCTGAAGTTACCATTACCTGATAACAAAGTGCCAAGCGCTGAGACAGAGCGAAAAAGAACTAGAAGCGAACAGGTAGAAATAGAGGAGGGAGAAATATTCTCTGAGGACAAAGCAACTGATTCACTTGGGGAAGACCAAGGAGGAGCCTCAGAAAGCGACGAAGCAGCTGAAGGTAACAAAGAGCCTGAAGCAGCTGAAAGTGACAAAGAGCCTGAAGAAAGTAACGGAAGCGAAGGGCTTGAAACAGGTGAAGAAGCAGGAGAGCCTGATCAGAGGAGGGCTTTCCCAGAAGCAGACGATACAGGAAAAGAAAAGGAAAACCTGATTGACTCCCCAGAAGGAGGGGACAAGGCAGAACAGAACGAAACTGCTCAAACTCCTTCAGAAGAGATTGCAGGTCCATCAAGTGGACACAGTGCAAAAAGAAGACCAAGCATATCGCCAGTAAAATTAAGAATTAGAGAAACGTTGAACGACAGTGAAGAGCCAAGAGTGAAAGAGAAAAGAAAGGAGGTGTCTGTCATAGTACCAACACCAAGTGAAGAAAAGGACTTGGCCAAAGAGGAAAGTACCAGTGAGAAAGAATCAAAGAGAGATGCAAAATTGAAAAGAAAAAGGATACCGAGTAGGAGGTATTCCGGTCCAGAGTGGGCATACGTAGCCAATAACGATTGGTCAGACGAATTCGTATCCCTCAGTCTTGAGAACGAAGAGGCAGAACTTCATTTTGGAAATAAAAACTTTATGGACTATGTCGATTGAAGACATTGATCACCTGATTGACTTTTCAACCGGCTAAGACATTGCTAACTTGATTGACTTTGAAACCGATTTTGAGACAACGCTGCTAACCGATAAGAGACCAAAGCTGCTAAAGAAAACTGTGTGAACATTGAACTCGTTCAGCTTTGTAAATACCTGCAAATCCACTTTGATAAAGTGTCTTCAACTTTCTGATTCTATACAGATCATGACTAGCTTCACTACACAGGGGCGTAAGATGAAGTGTTGTAAATACATGTGTATCGGTCTAATAACCGCATGCGTACTAATCATTGTAGCAATAGTTCTTGGAATGCATGGTAAAAATGAGAGTGAGACGAATGGTGCTTCTACTTCTAAACCTATTATTATTACTGAACTAACAGCTCTGAAGAGACTCGAGCAAGACGAGAGAAACTTGCATGATAAGAAGGAACTTTCATCTAACATTTTCTATCGCTTACTGAGTGAGTATGTTGAGACCATGGATGCGAAAGATTGTTATGTGTGTACACAAAAACCTACCTCAGTAGTGGAAGGGGTAACATATCACAGCATGCCTCTTATGTATGGAATTACATCTAGTATAATAGCATCCAGATTTTATGGTCAAACGTACATTCATTATTTTTACACTAATTATGATGTTACTTTTGCATATGTCCCCATAATAGGGCACCTGAGTAAAATAGCTAGAGATTATTATGCCAAATTAATGAGGGAATTCTTCGAACCAATGTCACCTTTTCACACAGCTCACGCACATAGAGAGAACCTTACATGCTTGCTTTCACCAGTAGAAATACATTTCTTAGACCGCACTGATGATAGGAGGAAAGAAATGAAGGAGGAATTAGAAAGGGAATTACACAAAAGAACATCTGTAGATAATTATGCTTTTGCCGCAATAAAGACACAAGGAAAAATAGCTTTAGATACATCGCACGTAGGGAAATTTTGTATATATAGAGCTGAATCATATTATGACACAGTTTTTGTGGGAACGAGTGAATGCAAACATACGTATGCATTTAAACCTAAGTGGATGTTCATGCTGAATGGACAAGACCCAGTTATTCCTGGAATATATTATATTTGTGGACTCAACACCTATTATCGTCTTCCTAAAGGATGGTATGGGAGGTGTTATTTGGGAATAGTGTTCCCAAAGATTTACCAACTAGACGACTTAAAGAAATTTCCAAGGCTGTCTGAATCACATCATGTTCAGAAAAGGGAGACAGCTTCTGGTGTGGTAGGGGATATATTTGGAGCATTGATTCCTTCAGTAGGAGTCATATTGAATTCAATCAAAATACGAAAGTTGTCTACTATTGTGGATAACATGCTGACAAAGTTTTCAGGAGCTATAATCCTGATGGATGCTGAACTTGCTGCAGAAAGAGCTATGACTCTTCAAAATCGGCTTGCCTTAGACATTCTTTTAGCAAAGGATGGCGGCGTTTGCAAAATGCTTGGTACACGTCACTGTTGTACATATATACCAGACAGCAGTGGAAAAATTAGAACGATGCTTACAAATTTGGAACGGATTGTTACTAAAAATTGTAAAGGGAATAATAATAATATTGATTTGTCTATTAGGTTCTTGGGGAACATGGAAAGCTTTCAAAATGTTAAAAGCGAGGAACAAAAGGAAAAGAGAAGAGAAAATAGAGAAGAAAATGGTGGAAATATATAGAGAAAAATCAAAAGGGACTAAAAGAAAAAGGGAATTGACTGAAGTGCCAAATTACTATACAGAATTTTAATGGAATAAAATTTGTGGGTAGATTTGATGTGATGACATAATTAGTCATCAGAGGAGGGATTGATGACGCAGAAAAAGAAGGTCCGACATATATTCATACATATCGTGTAATCAAAACATATAATGAAGTGTGATTTTAGTAAAGAAAATAATGTACGAGGGAAATTGTGCCCTCGAGGTAGTTCGCCATCATTGTAAACGAGCTTTATTAATCATGAAGTATTGAAAATGTAGTAATCCGTCATAATTGCAAATGTATGCCATGATTTCTTGTTTGAAAACCATTTTGCTTAGCTTAAATTTAGTACAGGCTTTGGCCTAGTTGCCTGGTCTCAAATTCTAACTGCGTGGTTTTTCCTTGAACTAATGAAACATATATTCTTGCTTGAAGTTGTATTTTACCAGTAGAGCTGACTGATACACTTATCTCCAAGGTTTCGTACTAGGCCGGTTTCATCCCCTTTGATACAAGGTCAGTCTGCAGGTGCGGACAATGAAGGTACAGATAGTAAAATAATTGGCAACCCATGTTACAACTTGTGTTCCAAGGCTCCAAGGACAGTGTATGCATAAATGAGCGCTAGTAAAAGACAATTTTCATTGGACAATTTGAAGCCAACCTTTGAACCCTCCAATGGAAGATCCTGCAGAATTTGGAATGTTTCTTACTTAAACCCACTGGACAAAGAGAAGTCAGCCATTTTCCTCGATGCCAGTTTGAAGCCAGATGCCAGACTCCATTTTGGACGACACCCTGATGCCCTTTTCTCTATCTGAGAGAAAGAGACTTTAAGAATTCTCACCCTAGAGACTTTAACTTTGATTTGCCCCGTCTTGCCCATGCAGTAACTCTGCCCCATTCTCCTTGCCGCTGCAAGGAAGCTTGCCCTTAATTTTGCCCCTTTGAAACTTGCCCCATGCTGATCAACCGGTACCTGAAGGACGAAGACTTTTCTTGAATGCTGATTGTATTTGGTAAATATGAAAGGATAAATGTATTATGCATTGTGTTTTTCCTTTTAGGTACCAACTGCTATTTTTATAGGGTCCTAGCTAGAAGTTTTCCAAATTTGTGTTTACTAAATTCGTTTTGCATGAAGCCCCACATGCCAATGCTAATTAGAGGTTAGTCGAAGTATTCATTCAATGTACCAGGCTAAATTGAAATCTTGTTATGCTGACCAATGTATGAAATTAGTCAAATACAGTTAGTCATATTAGTGATTTGCATTGCCATAACTGAGTGTATCATCATTCAGATTTTGCGTAGATTGCGTTTCTTCCGCCGTTATGGACAGCTAGTAATTTTCATATACATATATCATTTGGTTTTGAGACTTATATACATCGTGTTAGCTTTGTTAATATAGGGAAATAAATTCACTAACTTTTAATAAACTGGTATGGTTATTCATGACTGAAAGGTCATGGTGCGCCGAAATTCCAACTGTTATTGATTTCTGATGTGCTATATTGATCTATTAATTGAGTATTGATTACCGATTAAAATAGTTATTGATTATTGATCTGAGTGACTCGACTATTTTAGGATGAGGAGAGCCCGACTCGGTTAAAAGATTCACTGACCTCCAACGTGTCCAGGTACAGGTAATTTATATGGGCTGGACGCGTTATCAAATTCCATCATGTTTAATTTAGTCCCATCATCATAACTCATAATTACGAGACAACACTTGCAGTACATGCACGTGCCTCACAGAGGTATCTCTCCATACGCTAATTTACCAAGCCACTTGCCACTGTTTCAGCATGCTCATCTGCTTCGCCAACATACGCCCAATGAGCGTTCACTGAGGCAGAGCTTTTCATATTTCACAGTTAGGCCTACCTTGGAATAATGCCTTCTGAAGACCGCAGGAGTCATTTTGTGACTGCAGGTTTCACAGCATGCCTCTTTCCACCCCATTATGTGTTCTGAAAGTTTTACATTGGACAAAAAGAAATAAACACTGAAATACAATTACCCCTTTTCAAGGTGGCTTAGAGCTTCAACTGAATCCTTGGCAAAAAATAAATAGCTGCAAAACAGGTGTAATAGTAACGTTAGACATACTAAAATACAAAACGTGATCAGCAGCCTTTACATCTCGCTGCCACAACGTGGAGATGAGACACACAGAGCTTGCTCCTTTGGGGGTCAGTGACTTGGTGAGCCACCAGGAGAGATCCCTCATCTCCTGTTGTGAGTATTTGTAAAGCGCACTATCAACCACAATGGTATCCTAACGCTGAACAGCTGTGAGCGTGTGGTAGGTTGGATAATTGAAGAGCCAGGTTTTTAGCTTCTTGTGGAATTCAAAAAGAGAGGTGAAAGGAGTGGGAGGTGGTTCTATGCTTTAGGAGCAATGTAAGAGGAGACTTTACCTCTTGATCTGGTTTTGAGTATGTGTGTGATGAGTTGGAGTCCTGCGGTGGTGTCTGACTGGTTGGTGGAAGGAGATGCAACTGTTCATAGGAGGTATCACCAAAGAAAAGGGTTTGCTCACATTACCCCACATAACATGGGCTATGTTACAACAAACACTAGGAATGGCCTACACCTGGGAACAGATCTGCATAAGTACATTGCATAGAAAAAACAATAGATTAGCAATTTCCTTTTGGAAACAATTTATTGCTCATCATTAGTTTTGGACAATTTTTTAACATCCCTCTTCGCAGGTCAAAGAAACGCCGATAACGTTAAAAGAAATCACAGTATGTGGTACTATAGTTCTTTTATAGAGCGTTATTGCTTTAGATCATTCTAATCATACATTTCACCTTCTAAATATGCAAGACCGTGCTACAAACATACAAAAAATTCGTGTAATTGAATATCATCAATGAAAAATCACTTTCTTTCTCTCAGTGTATGACTTTCAAAAATCGGTAATATATAAAATATTTCATCTCCTTATCCACCAGGTGGTAGTCTATATAATGAACAAGGGAATCTCATTCAACATCTTTCTCGTTTATTAGTTAGTGTTTTCCTATTTTGCAGCCACTCCCCATTTCTCTTTTCATTTTAGTGCTAAAAGATAGGTTTGCATGTGCAGAGATTTATGCAGAGACCGCCACAGAGAAAAAGGTAGAAGAGGTGAAAGTGGAGGCTAATGCATACAATTTTGCAGTATGTGAGTTATTTTGTAGAACTGCTACCAAATGCAGTTTGTGAATAGATCCTTCTATTTTTAGTCATGGCGCCTCAATGTCTAATGTGTATTGAAGTATGTAGGAATCCATGGGTACTGTTCCCTACCTCTGACGTTTTCAATGTCCATGCAAAAGTGGCTCCTCCTGCCATTTGCATTCTTAGACTTTAAGTCCTGTTTTTTCTTCTCTTCCTAAATAATGGAATGGGTGGGTTCAGCAAATCCCAGAGTGAAAAGCTGATGCCTTGAATGGATGAGCTTCGAGCTCTTGCTTTATGTTGTTTCATCAGAAGTGAGTTTGAAAGACACATTTCTATCTTATCTTAATGCATGCACCCAGGTGAGTGGATCTGAGGTCTGTTTGACACTGACTGAAGTGAATGATGGTGCCTTTCCTGCTCATCCTCTCCCTTCCCCAAGTTGCTTTTTAACTACCTAGGCCTACCGTTGCATTTTCCACTTACTCCTCTCTTCACGGTTGCCCAGTACCTTGGAACACTCCTCCATTCATTCCAGAGGTTTGCGTTCTGGGACCTGAGTTTCACGTTTTGAATTGCACCCCATATTCGAATTTGCAGTCACAGCCTTTCAATCAGACGTTTATTGCATTATGAGGGTTGCAATGTTTTTGTTTCTATTAAACCAACTGTACGAATGCACCCTGTAATGGTTCTCATGGAGAAGCTGCAACCTGTCCACAAAGCAGTGTTGTGTCATACCAGGGGCAGACGTGCTATAAATTTCTTACACCATGCGATCTTACAGAAAGATATAACTATACCTTGCTCACAAGTCCCAACATCAGGTCTAACAGCTTCAGCCAGTTTAGAACAACTAACTGAAAACACTTAGCTTTATGGAATTTGTAGTTTTAGAAAATGGCCTAACAATCTCAGCATTAAACAATTCAGAACTAGATGCCATGAAGTCATTTAGAAGCTTTAAGTTTGGAAGCCTTAAGCTGATCACCAGCTGATCACCACCCTCTCCTGGAACCCACCAATTGAAATCACCGACACCGACACAGCCACCCGCAACCTCATGCAATGGATTGATGGCTGTGTCAACACTCTCGCCCCAACCAAGAAACCTTAAAACAGATGCACCAACAGAAAGGCCTTCTGGTTTACCGCTGACCTCCAAGAATCCAAGAAAACATGCCAAAGACTTGAGAAGAAGTGGCAACAAGAACAGACACAGGAAAACCACACAGCCTTCAACAATGCCATCCGCAGACACCTCCTACTCATCCGAACCGCCAAAAGAACCTCTTTCAAAGAACGCATTGAAAACAACGAAACAAAGCACACAGCTATAGGGAGCTCCTGAACTTTGTGAAAGAACTCTCCAACCCTGGTTCCAACATCAATGACATCCCGCCATTGCAAGACCTCTGCGACTCCATAACCACCTTCTTCTACTGCAAGATCACAGACATCCATGACAGCTCCAATACCCAGACCTCCAGTCAACCACCGAAATCACAGACTCACTGCCCCCCAGCCACACCAACCTCCTTCTCTTCTGGGCCCACGTCAACGATGACAACACCATCAAAATCATGAACACCATCCACCCCGGCTCATCATCCGACCCCTGCCCTCATCACATCTTCAACAAAGTGATCTCCGTCATCGCACCTGAACTCCAGAACATCATCAACCGCTTCTTAGAGACACCTGAGATCAACGCCCTCCTCAAGAAACCCAAGGCGGACCAAAAGGACCTCAAAAACTTCTGGCCCATCTCCCTGCGCCCCTTCCTGGCAAAAGTTATCAAGAAGCTTGTCAATAAACAACTGACCACTTCCTTGAGGAGAACAACATTCTGGACTCGTCCCAATCTGGATTCCGCAGCAACCACAGCACCAAAAACACCCTCATCACTGCCACCGATGACCTCAGGACCCTTCTTGACAACGGCGAAACCGCAGCCCTCATCCTCCTGGATCTCTCAGCCGCCTTCGACACCGTCTGTCACCACACCCTACGCACACGCCTGAATGACGCAGGGATCTGAGAGGGAGCCATTCCTCACTGGCAGAAGCCAGAGAGTCTGCCTCCCTTCATTCTGCTCTGAAGTCACCCAGATCATCTGCGGCGTACCCCAGGGGTCGTCCCACAGCCCGACCCTCTTTAATGTTTACATGGCGCTGCTCACAAACTTTGACCGATCACACAACCTCAACATCGTCTCGTATGCCCATGACACACAGCTGATCCTCTCCCTCACAAAGGACCCCACCACTGCCAAAACCAACCTCCATGAAGGAATGAAGACCATTGCCGAATGGATGAAGAACAGCTGCCTGAAACTGAACTCTGAGAAGTCTGAGGTCCTAATCCTCAGCTCCACCCCCTCCTCCTGGTGGCCTGCCGCACTGGGAACCGCACCGTCACCCACCGACCATGCACGCAACCTGGACTTCATCCTGGACTCATCGCTATCAAAGACCCAGCAAGTCAACGCCGTCTTTTTCTCCTGCTTCAACACCATCAGCATGCTTCGGAGGATCTACAAATAGATCCCCACTGGATCCAGAAGGACGGTAACCTAAGCCCTCTTAAGCAGCAAACTGGACTTCGACAACGCCCTCTACGCAGGAACCAAAACCAAGCTCCAGAAAAGACTGCAATGCATATAGAACGCCTTCAAACGCCTCATTCAGGACAACCCCCGCCACATTACAGCCCACCTGAGAGACCTTCACTGGCTCCCCGTCAACAAGAGAATCACAAAAAAGCTCCTCCCTCACACTCACAAAGCACTGCACAACACCGGACCAGAATACCTCAACAGATGACTCTCTACACGCCGACCCACCATCTTCGCTCCACTGACCTTGCACTTGCCACCATTCCACGCATCCATAGAACGACTGCCGGTGGCAGATCATTCTCCTGCCTCGCCGCCAAGGCGTGAACACTCTTCTTATCCACCTGCAACAGACACAGGACCTGCTAACCTTCAAGAGACATCTCAAGACCTCAAACAGTAGCAGCACCCCCCTTCAGGGCCTTGAGACCCTCACAGGTGAGTAGTGCGCTTTACAAATACTACAATTGATTGATTGATTAAGTCAAGCATTCACATGCCACAAAGAAAAAGACCTTAAAAGCTCAACTATACGGGTATGCTCCACACCAACAAGTTAAGAGTCGATGGCCGGCCATGGGCTGCCTATCATAGGGAGCCTATCCTAAGTGGTGAAAAGACGGGGACCAAAACGACCCCTAAGTTAAAGTGGATAGTGCAAGGACAGAGGAGAAGCACGTCAGGGGCCAACAGGGCATGAAAGGGGAGACAGGCCTCTAGGGATCACCATTCCACAGTGACCAGAGCCAAGCCAACCTTCCTCTCAAACTAGTCCCTCTGGCCCCAACAGGACGGTCTTTGTGAGAAATGTCATTCTCCTCTTCCTTAAGTCAGGACCGTAAAAACTGCTCCTTCATAAAGTGTTAAAATATGTTTGTGGCACTAGAGTCTTATAGTTTTTTAGTGCCATCCATCCATGGGTTCTGTGCATCAGTGAAGACTTGTCTTCGGTGAGCGAGCAGGTTTTCAGTGATTGCCAAACTAACTTCTTGAAGACCTGATGGCTGGTAGGCGCATCCCAGAGCTATGTAAGCCCAGTGGTTGCCAGCGATTTCCGGAGGTAGGCCCTTGCAGGCGACACGTCCCAATCCAGCAGCTCCTTCAATAGAAGGTGAATTAGGGGCAGATTTATACTTTTTCACGCAAAACTGCATTAGCGCAGATTTTAGCATGGAGGATAAATATGGCGCAAAGGCCATATCGTCCTTTTCTGGATGGGAACAGCTACCTTGCATCTCATTGATGCAAGGTAGGTTTTTCCCTTCAGAAAATAACATTAACTACATAACTTTGGCGCTAGATGTATCTAGCACCAAAGTACAAATATGGAGTTAGGTTTGCGCTGAATTAGTGTAAATAAATGATGCTATTTCAGCGCAAACCAAGTATAAATATGGTCCTTAGTGTGTTGGGCTCTGCTTTTCTAATTTTCTTCTACCATAATAGGTAGCCCCCCTGCCTGGCCAAGGTCTGTTTTAGCAGGCCAAACTCCAGCTGAATCTATGTTGGGAAGGTAAAACACAGGAGTGAAAAGATGATTCTATATGAGTGCACTGTCATGGTGTCCGAGACTCTAGGATCTCTGCCCCTTAGAGTTTTGCTTCCGTGTGAAATCATCAGTATATGTTTTGCTTGTGCTTCTCGAATAAAGGGTACCAGTGAAAGCCCTGTCTGGTAACATTGGCTTCTCCACAATGGGCATATTTAATTTACGTGTAAAGCCATAGTAAAGGGCACTTTATGTGCCTAGGGGCTGTAAAGTAAGTGCTACTAGTGGGTCTGCAGCAGTGATTGTGCCACTCACCACAGTAGCCATTGAAACATGTCTCAGGCCTGTGTGTACAGTTTAAGCTCAATTCCGACTTGGCATGTGTACTCACTTGCCTGGCCCAAACTTTCCTTTTTATTCATGTAAGTCATCCCTAAGGTAGGCCCTGGTTAGCCCCAAGGGCAGGGTGCAATCTGTTTCAAAGTTAGGTATGCACTTTTAACTTTAACATGTCCAGATAGTGAAAAACCTCTAATTTCATTTTTCACTATTGCAAGGACTCTCTCTGCCATATGATAGCATTGGGATTACCTTAAAACTTCTTTTAGGTGTAATTTCCTATTAGGAAAAGAAAGAAATATGGAGTTTGGTGTCTCTGGACTCACAATTTAAAATCACAGTTTATGGTGAAGTCAGATTTTAAATTGTAAGCCTGAAAATGACACTTTTAGAAAGCTGGCATTTTGTTATTTTAACCATTCTGTGTCTTAGCCTGCCTCTGAATACACAGCTGGGGTTTTTGACAGTTGAGCTTTGTGCATTCTCTCTAGACAGTCACACACAAAGAACGTTTGAGTATGACATATGCATCCTGATGGCCCATCACAAGGCTGATGGTCTTCCTGGGCATTGCTGACACTTAATTCAGAACAGGGCTGTTCCTCTCCTCACACAATGGACTGCATACCTCCTTGAAGAGTGTGTGGCGGGAGGGACAGGCACCCTGTGATTTTCAAAGGCCTCCCTTGAAATCTCCCTCACTTCAAAGGTACATTTGAGTATAAGTGCTGGACCCCAAACCCCAGCAAATCAGACCTCTACTGGAACCAAGGACACTGTGTCAGGATGAAGGACTTCCGTGCTGCCAGGAGGGACTTCCACTCTGCCACTTTGGTACTTGCTTTGGTGTTTTGGTGTGCTGCATCTTGCCTGCAGTGAGAAGGATTGGACTTGCTCTCTACATCCTTGAACCAAAGAATCTCCAAGGGATTTTTGTCATTTTTGTTTTTAGTCTTTTTGTGATGTGTTACTGTAATTAAGTGTTGTACAAACACATTTCACACATTGCCTCTTAAGATAAGCCTGCCTGCTCTGTGCCAAACTACCATAGGGTGAGCGCAGGTTAAGTTAGGGTGTGTACCTGATTACTAAGATTGTGGTCCCTACTTGGACAGGGTGCATACCTCTGCCAACTGGAGACCTAATTTCTAACAATTACCTACTATGCTCCCAAACCCATCATCCCACACTGCCCGCTAATGTGGATTTAAAATTTTGTCAACTTGCCTAATATCTAAAGTCTCACTAACTTTCTCAGTCCCTAGCCAGATCTAACCCTTACTCTGCTTTCCACTGGCCTCATGTCATTTCATATGTTCTCTGTGTAGGTCCTTCTCCCATTCTGCCTGCTCATTGGACTGTGACCTCCCACAGGCCTTCAGATGTTTTATTCACCCTGGACCCTCAGTGGACGAGTGCTGTGGTAGCCATCTTTATGCATCTATAGCTCTCAATATAGTTATCATGGTTTCACCAAAGTTGAATCTAATTTTTTGTTCTCCTATTGTTTTAGAAGGCACCAGAAAAACACACTCTTGATAGCACTATTTCTGTCCACCCAAGAGCCAGAGTTTGCATCACAATGAAGTCCCAGCACATTCAAGTCCCACACTATTTTCAGAGCTGACCATGTCCTAAATGTCATTCTTTGCAATCCCCACTTTTCTCAAAACATTGCAGTGCTGCAAGATAGCACTGTCAGTTTTCCATTTAGGTCCTATCCATCTCCTGCCCTTTGTTACAGCCATTTCAAATATGGGGTTACATCACCAGCTGTTGTCATTCACAAACTTGTTTTCTCCAGCACAGCAGAGCAAGCAACCTGGCACTCACTCAACACATGACCTACTAGACAGATTCTTCAATCACGTTTAAATCCTCAAGACTATATAAGCTTGGCACTGTGGACGGAATGAGAACTGGAGAGAAAGAGAAAATCTATGGGTTTCACAATATTCTGTTCAGGTGACACCTTACTGACAAGGTTGGTTATTGTCACCTCTCTGTATAGTTGGTTGATGAACAAGGATGACAATACTGTGCACAGAAAATAGAAAGACTGTTACTCTACTTTTCACAATTGTTCCCAAAATCAACAATTACAAATGTAATATGGTTTAAAATACCTGTGACATTCCAGATGAAGTTCTTTGTTGACACAGATTGCTCTACTGTTGAGTTTTTTACTCCACAATCTATAAACTTATTATCTTGATAGTCTTGTTTATTTACTTTCACAGTTACTCTCTTGTGCCTCATTGCGCAGTCTCCTTCTTAAGCAATTATGGCCCAGATTTATGAAAAGTGGTGCATCACCTAGTGCAGCACCACTTTTCTTGTGCCCCTTAGCACCCCCCTATCACCACCAGGTGTGAATCGTATTTAAAATAACACCATGGCAGTAGCCAGGGGGATTAGCGTCATAACTTTTTACGCTAGTGTGGTGCTTTGCGGGACTAGTGTAAAAAATGTTGACGCTAATCCTTTAAAGCATCCAGAGGCCCTTAAAGACAATGGGAGTCTCTTTTTAATGCCTGCACTTAGCAGGCATTAAAAATGCAGATTCCTTTGTTCCATTTTTATGCCCCCATTGCTGGAACGCCCCCTTGCATACATTGTGCCTGGCGCAGGCATAAAGTGGTGCAAGGGGTTTCAAATATGGTGTAAATATGGTAGTGTATTTGCCCTAAAAAATTATGCTAATGTGGCGTGGGAATGGCGTGAGGCCACCATAAATCTGGGCCTAAATGTTTTGCTACAGTTCAAACTCCATTAATTGTCTTTATGAAAATAAACATGTAGGGCCTGATGACAACTTTGGAGGAGGTGTTAATCCATCCCAAAAGTGACGGTAAAGTGACAGATATACCACCAGCCGTATTACGAGTCCATTATATCCTATGGAACTCATAATACGGCTGGTGGTATATCCGTCACACTTGGGACGGATTAACACCTCCTCCAAAGTTGTAATCAGGCCCATAGTGTCTATCAATTGTTTCTCCTATTATACAGAGGTTATATACTTTTCAAACTGGATATACTAGAAATTTTGTACTGTAAGTTCTTGTCCACATGTTTATGCCTTCACATGAGTTTGTTTTAAGTGTTTGCACTGCTCTTCTCTTTACAGGATTTCAAGAACTCTATCTAGGCTGGCCTTGCGACTCCAAGAAAATGTGGCAGATGCAGCAATCACATCATTACCTGCACCTCAGCAATTGTGATCATGATGTTTGCAGTTTCTGCCAGGAACGAAAGCAGAGAGACTGTAGGCTCAAAGACACAGATAGCTCACAGATAGCTCTCCTCAGTTGTTCCCTTCTGGGTCTCCCAACAGACAGCTATGGCACGGTGCACCTTGATCTTCCTGAACAGACACTACTCCAGCTGAGTTGCAGTCTCAATATTTCTCTTGGTAGCCAGGCACACTTCTGGATGTTTCAAGACATCTGCAGAATGTTTCCAGCAGAAGGTCCAGCTGGAGATCCTACTGGAAAGCTGGATGTCAGGCAAGAACCTATTAGTCCTCTTAGTACTCTGAAGAGCATTTTCTTCCTTCACCATGGAATACTTGGAAGTGCAATCACACTTTCATACAGCACAGTCAAAAAGAATGCATGTATCAACTGTCGGAAACTGGTTTAGATCAATACTCATTTTAACTGTCCTCTCCAGGCTGCTTTTGAAACACAACCTTTGTACAGAGTGATGCTTCATATAGTCGGGCAGTTACTAGCCTGTATCATCCACACAGAGGCACAAAGAGGTGTGAGGTTTCTGTATGTGGCTTTCATAAGCCAACAGAAGGAGTTAATAAGGGAAAGGCATGAGGGAAGGATCTTTCCAAGAAAATGGCCTAATCACTTTTTTAAAGATGCTATGTTTCCACTCTCCTCATGCCAGTGTCTAGGTCTTCTCCCTCTAGGTTCAGGGATGTCAGCACTACACTTCCACTGTCTAGGGGAAATAACCTCACCTTCATCTTATGCAAAAGTCAGGCCTGGGGCATCTAAAATCGACCCCACATGCCTGGCAAGTACCCTCCAGGATATACACTGATGCATGTAGGATGTCAGCATTAGGAACTCAGAAAGCACAAAGAAGAGGGATCTTACATAAAGGAGGCTAGTATGCCTCCACTCCAGTGATCCAGTCATAAAGGTCTAATTAAAACTATAGATTTAAAAAATGCAATACATTGCCACCACATCTCCATGTGCTAAGCCCACAACAGGGACAGTAGTCCACTCTCTTTAAATGAGGGCATACCTGGTGCTCCCCTTCAGGTCACAGGACAAATCATGGAATACCCAGGTCAAGGGGCAGGATAAGTGTGATACTAGGGCCAATTTATTTTTTTTAAAACAGCATACCAGATACAGGATTCAGACAAGCTGGTACATAGATGATCTATGCCTGTTCATACACCACAGCAAAAAGCTGGAATATCAATGGTGCTACACTCACAAAAACAAGGACAGAAACACCTCCAAATCTACCACCAGTGACCATAATCCATCTAGCACTCTCCTCTCAGCAAGCAGATTCAGAAACAATTCAACAGCTATAAAGAAATCACCATTTCAGTGAAGGAAATCACTTCCCCTGCCCGCATCTCCATGACCCTCACCTCATCCTCTCTCATGAACTATGTACCCTGCTCTCTACTTTAGCAACAAAATCAGCTCTCTATACAACAACTTCACACATCAACCACACCTCTTTCCCCTTGCTGTTCTCCAATCAGATGGGAAGAACACACCTGAAACTGTCCTGACCTACCTGCCCATTGTCACTCTGCTGGAAACTGCCATCACCTTGTACTCCATCCATTCAGAAAATCTGTAGGACTCACATACCTGCTTCATTTTCACCACAGCATTTGACCCTATCCACACCACCCTCACTCTATACTTATACCCAGCTCCATTCTCCCCTACCTGGCAAATGTTCTAGAAATCTTGTCAGCAAATGACTGGCGGACCATGTAGGAAAGTACCATCTTGCCTGGCATGTTACCCCCATTTTTCACTGTATATATATTGTTTTAGTTGTATGTGTCACTGGGACCCTGCCAGCCAGGGCCCCAGTGCTCATAAGTGTGCCTGAATGTGTTACCTGTGTTATGACTAACTGTCTCACTGAGGCTCTGCTAATCAGAACCTCAGTGGTTATGCTCTCTCATTTCTTTCAAATTGTCACTAACAGGCTAGTGACCATTTTTTCCAATTTACATTGGCTTACTGGAACACCCTTATAATTCCCTAGTAAATGGTACTGAGGTACCCAGGGTATTGGGGTTCCAGGAGATCCCTATGGGCTGCAGCATTTCTTTTAGCACCCATAGGGAGCTCTGACAATTCTTACACAGGCCTGCCACTGCAGCCTGAGTGAAATAACGTCCACGTTATTTCACAGCCATTTTACACTGCACTTAAGTAACTTATAAGTCACCTATATGTCTAACCTTTACCTGGTAAAGGTTAGGTGCAAAGTTACTTAGTGTGAGGGCACCCTGGCACTAGCCAAGGTGCCCCCACATTGTTCAGGGCCAATTCCCCGGACTTTGTGAGTGCGGGGACACCATTACACGCGTGCACTACATATAGGTCACTACCTATATGTAGCTTCACAATGGTAACTCCGAATATGGCCATGTAACATGTCTATGATCATGGAATTGCCCCCTCTATGCCATCCTGGCATAGTTGGCACAATCCCATGATCCCAGTGGTCTGTAGCACAGACTCTGGTACTGCCAAACTGCCTTTCCTGGGGTTTCACTGCAGCTTCTGCTGCTGCCAACCCCTCAGACAGGTTTCTGCACTCCTGGGGTCCAGCCAGGCTTGGCCCAGGATGGCAGAACAAAGGACTTCCTCTGAGAGAGGGTGTTACACCCTCTCCCTTTGGAAAATGGTGTGAAGGCAGGGGAGGAGTAGCCTCCCCCAGCCTCTGGAAATGCTTTCATGGGCACACATGGTGCCCATTTCTGCATAAGCCAGTCTACACCGGTTCAGGGATCCCTTAGCCCTGCTCTGGCGCGAAACTGGACAAAGGAAAGGGGAGTGCCCACTCCCCTGACCTGCACCTCCCCTGGGAGGTGTGCAGAGCTCCTCCAGTGTGCTCCAGACCTCTGCCATCTTGGAAACAGAGGTGCTGCTGGCACACTGGACTGCTCTGAGTGGCCAGTGCCACCAGGTGACGTCAGAGACTCCTTCTGATAGGCTCCTTCAGGTGTTGCTAGCCTATCCTCTCTCCTAGAGACGACATCAGAACCCTGATGGACAACGGTGAAACAGTCGCCCTCATTCTCCTCGACCTCTCGGCTGCCTTTGACACCGTCTGTCACCGCACCCTAATCACCCGCCTACGCTCCACCGGGATCCAAGGCCAGGCCCTGGACTGGATCGCATCCTTCCTCGCTAACCGCTGCCAAAGAGTTTACCTCCCTCCGTTTCGCTCAGAACCCACCAAGATCATCTGCGGCGTACCTCAAGGCTCATCGCTCAGCCCGACACTCTTCAATGTCTACATGAGCCCCCTCGCCGACATCGTACTCAAGCACGACATCATCATCACCTCCTACGCCGACGACACCCAACTTGTACTCTCCCTCACCAAGGACCCCGCCAGCGCCAAGACCAACCTACAAGAGGGTATGAAGGACGTCGCAGATTGGATGAGGCTCAGCCGCCTAAAGCTGAACTCTGAAAAAACGGAAGTCCTCATCCTCGGCAACACCCCGTCCGCCTGGGACGACTCCTGGTGGCCCACGGCCCTCGGCACCGCACCGACCCCCGCAGACCACGCCCGCAACCTCGGCTTCATCTTGGACCCTCTTCTCACCATGACCAAGCAAGTCAACGCCGTGTCCTCCGCCTGCTTCCTCACTCTCCGCATGCTCCGCAAGATGTTCCGCTGGAACCCCGCCGACACCAGAAAAACCGTGACCCACGCCCTTGTCACGAGTCGCCTGGACTACGGCAACACCCTCTACGCCGGGACCACCGCCAAACTCCAAAACCGCCTGCAACGCATCCAAAACGCCTCGGCCCGCCTCATCCTCGACGAACCCCGCAACAGCCACATCTCCGCACACCTGAGACACCTGCATTGGCTCCCAGTCAGCAAAAGGATCACCTTCCGTCTTCTCACCCACGCACACAAAGCCCTCCACAACAAGGGACCGGAATACCTCAACAGACGCCTCAGCTTCTACGTCCCCACCCGCCCCCTCCGCTCCGCTGGCCTCGCACTTGCTGCCGTCCCTCGCACCCGCCGCTCCACGGCGGGTGGGAGATCTTTCTCCTTCCTGGCGGCCAAGACCTGGAACTCCCTCCCCACCAGCCTCAGGACCACCCAGGACCACTCCGCTTTCCGGAGACTCCTAAAGACTTGGCTGTTCGAGCAGCGATAACCCCCCCTTTCCCCCCTAGCGCCTTGAGACCCGCACGGGTGAGTAGCGCGCTTTATAAATGTTAATGATTTGATTTGATTTGATTTGATTTGAAACCCTCTTTTCTGGCTATTTAGGGTCTCTGCCTCTGGGGATTCCGTAGATAACGAATGCAAGAGCTCATCCGAGTTCCTCTGCATCTCTCTCTTCACCTTCTGCCAAGGAATCGACTGGTGACCACGCTGGAAGCCTGCAAAACTGCAACAAAGTAGCAAAGACGACTACTGCAACTCTGTAATGCTGATCCTGCCGCCTTCTCGACTGTTTTCCTGGTGGTGCATGCTGTGGGGGTAGTCTGCCTCCTCTCTGCACTAGAAGCTCCGAAGAAATCTCCCGTGGGTCGACGGAATCGTCCCCCTGCAACCGCAGGCACCAAAGAACTGCATCACCGGTACCCTGGGTCTCCTCTCAGCACGACGAGCGAGGTCCCCTGAATCCAGCAACTCTGTCCAAGTGACTCCCACAGTCCAGTGACTCTTCAGTCCAAGTTTGGTGGAGGTAAGTCCTTGCCTCCCCACGCCAGACTGCATTGCTGGGAACCGTGACTTTTGCAGCTACTCCGGTCTCTGTGCACTTCCGGCGGAAATCCTTTGTGCACAGTCCAGCCTGGGTCCACGGCACTCTAACCTGCATTGCACGACTTCCTAAGTTGTCCTCCAGCGACGTGGGACTCCTTTGTGCGACTTTGGGTGAGCACCGTGTCATGCATCTTCGTAGTGCCTGTTCTGGCACTTCTGCGGGTGCTGCCTGCTTCTGAGAGGGTCCTTGTCTTGCTCAACGCCCCCTCTGTCCCCAGACACAATTGGCGACATCCTGGTCCCTCCTGGGCCACAGCAGCACCCAAAAACCCTAACCGCACGATTTGCAGCTAGCAAGGATTGTTGGCGGTCTTTCTTCAGGAAAACACTTCTGCACGACTCTCCACGGCGTGGGGGATCCATCCTCCAAAGGGGAAGTCTCTAGCCCTTGTCGTTGCTGCAGAACCTTCAGCTTCTACTGTCCAGTAGCAGCTTCTTTGCATCCACAGCTGGCATTTCCTGGGCATCTGCCCATCTCCGACTTGCTTGTGACTTTTGGACTTGGTCCCCTTGTTCCACAGGTACCCTCGACTGGAAATCCATCGTTGTTGCATTGCTGGTTTGTGTCTTTCCTGCAGAATTCCCCGATCACGACTTCTATGTCCTTTGGGGAACTTTAGTGCACTTTGCACTCACTTTTCAGGGTCTTGGGGTGGGCTATTTTTCTAACCCTTACTATTTTCTAATAGTCCCAGCGACCCTCTACAAGGTCACATAGGTTTGGGTTCCATTCGTGGTTCGCATTCCAATTTTGGAGTATATGGTTTGTGTTGCCCCTCTCCCTATGAGTCCCCATTGCATCCTATTGTAACTATACATTGTTTGCACTGTTTTCTAATACTATTACTGCATATTTTGGTATTGTGTACATATATCTTGTGTATATTTGCTATCCTCATACTGAGGGTACACTCTGAGATACTTTGGCATATTGTCATAAAAATAAAGTACCTTTATTTTTAGTATATCTGTGTATTGTGTTTTCTTATGATATTGTGCATATGACACTTGTGGTACTGTAGGAGCTTCACTCGTCTCCTAGTTCAGCCTAAGCTGCTCTGCTAAGCTACCATTATCTATCAGCCTATGCTGCTAGACACCCTATACACTAATAAGAGATAACTGGGCCTGGTGCAAGGTGTAAGTACCCCTTGGTACTCACTACAAGCCAGTCCAGCCTCCTACATTGGTTGTGCAGCGGTGGGATAAGTGCTTTGAGACTACTTACCACTTTTGTCATTGTACTTTTCATAAGAGAAAAATATACAAAACAAGTTCAGTGTATGTACACCTAACCAAAAAGTTTTGCATTTCTTTTCTCACCTCTTTTTTAAAGTGCTGAAAAGTACCTCTAAACTTTCTAAAAGTTCTTAAAAGTTTAAAAAGTTTTTTTTCTTTCTTTCTAAAAAGTTCTGAAAACTTTTTTCTCTTTGTCTATCACTTAAACTCTTTCTAAAAATGTCTGGCACAGGCCAAAATGTTGATCTGTCCAAACTTGCATATGACCACCTTAGCTGGAAAGGAGCAAGGAGTCTCTGTGTAGAAAAAGGTTTGAGTGTAGGGAAGAATCCTTCTTTGGAATTATTGCTTAACATGCTTAGAGAACAAGATAAGGACAAAAGGGCCCCATCTGTTGAAAAAGTAGCTAATGGTTCCCAATCTGATCCAGGGACTCCCCTAGGAAAAGATTCAGGAAATAAACTTCCTAGCCTGCCCATTACTAGACAGTCTAGCATAGTTGGTACTGATGTAGAGTCACACCATACAGATAGTGTTGTCTCACATCATAACAAGAGTATTCCTTCACACCACAGTAGAAGTGATGTTTCTGTTAACCAAGCTGTAAGGGTGCCTTCTGTAAGGGATAGGTCTCCTTCTGTCCATTCTCACCATACTTCTGTTTCAAGGCATGTCCCTCCCACCCACCCTGATGACAGATTGTTAGAAAGGGAGCTCAATAGATTGAGAGTGGAACAAACCAGACTGAAGCTCAAGAAGCAACAGCTGGATTTGGATAGACAGACCTTAGAAGTAGAGAAGGAGAGACAGAAGTTGGGTTTAGAAACCCATGGTGGCAGCAGCAGTATTCCCCATAGTCATCCTGCAAAAGAGCATGATTCCAGGAATCTGCACAAGATAGTTCCCCCTTATAAGGAGGGGGATGACATTAACAAGTGGTTTGCTGCACTTGAGAGGGCCTGTGCTGTACAGGATGTCCCTCAAAGGCAGTGGGCTGCTATCCTATGGCTATCATTTAGTGTAAAAGGTAGGGATAGCTCCTTACTGTGAAAGAAAGTGAAGCCAATGATTACAAAGTTCTTAAGAATGCACTCCTGGATGGTTATGGCTTAACCACTGAACAATACAGGATAAAGTTCAGAGAGACCAAAAAGGAGTCTTCACAAGACTGGGTTGATTTCATTGACCATTCAGTGAAGGCCTTGGAGGGGTGGTTACATGGCAGTAAAGTTACTGATTATGACAGCCTGTATAACTTGATCCTGAGAGAGCATATTCTTAATAATTGTGTGTCTGATTTGTTGCACCAGTACTTGGTGGACTCTGATCTGACCTCTCCCTAAGAATTTGGAAAGAAGGCAGACAAATGGGTCAGAACAAGGGTGAACAGAAAAGTTCATACAGGGGGTGACAAAGATGGCAACAAGAAGAAGGATGGTAAGTCTTCTGACAAGGGTGGGGACAAATCTAAAAATGAGTCTTCATCAGGCCCACAAAAACACTCTGGTGGGGGTGGTGGGCCCAAATCCTCTTCTAATCAAAACAAAGAAAAGAAACCATGGTGCTATTTATGTAAAATAAAAGGCGATTGGACAACAGATCCCAGTTGTCCAAAGAAAAGCACCAAGCCTCCTACCACTACAACCCCAACTGCTACACCTAGTGTCCCTACTAATAGCAGTGGTGGTGGGAGCAAACCTACTAATAGCCAATCCAAGGGAGTAGCTGGGTTCACTTTTGGTAACTTAGTTGGGGTTGGTCTGGTTAGGGAGACCACAGAGGCTGTGGTAGTCTCTGAGGGGGCTATTGATTTAGCCACCTTAATTGCTTGTCCCCTTAATATGGATAAGTACAAGCAGCTACCTCTAATAAATGGTGTTGAGGTTCAGGCATACAGGGACACAGGTGCCAGTGTCACAATGGTGATAGAGAAACTGGTCCACCCTGAACAACACCTACTTGGTCACCAGTACCAAGTAACCGATGCTCACAACAACACACTTAGCCACCCCATGGCTGTTGTAAATCTCAACTGGGGGGGGTTACTGGTCCAAAGAAAGTTGTGGTAGCCTCAGATTTACCTGTAGACTGTCTACTAGGAAATGATTTGGAGACATCAGCTTGGTCAGATGTGGAGTTGGAGGCCCATGCAGCAATGCTGGGCATCCCAGGGCATATTTTTGCTTTAACCAGGGCTCAGGCCAAAAAGCAAAAAGGACAGGGTGACTTGGATCCTGGAACAATGGACCAAGTGCTCCCTAAAGCTAGGGCTAGTAGAAGTAAAGCACTTCCTACTATCCCTCCCTCTACAGTGGATTCTAATTCCGAGGAAGAAGAATTTCCACCCTGTGCAGAACCTACACCAGAGGAGCTGGAAGCAGACACTGCTGAGCTTTTGGGTGAAGGGGGGTCTGCCAGGGAGGAGCTGAGTGTGGCACAGCAAACCTGTCCCACACTAGAGGGTCTAAGACAGCAAGCTGTCAAACAGGCTAATGGGGATGTCAGTGACTCTCACAGAGTTTACTGGGAGGACAACCTCTTGTACACTGAAGCAAGGGATCCTAAACCTGGAACTGCCAGGAGGTTAGTGATTCCTCAGGAGTACAGAAAGTTCCTCCTAACTCTAGCCCACGACATTCCCCTAGCTGGACATTTGGGACAAATGAAAACTTGGGACAGACTTGTTCCCTTGTTTCATTGGCCTAGAATGTCTGAGGACACAAAGGAAATTTGTAAGTCCTGTGAAACCTGTCAAGCCAGTGGCAAGACAGGTGGCACTCCAAAGGCACCCCTTATTCCACTGCCTGTGGTTGGGGTTCCCTTTGAAAGGGTAGGGGTTGACATAGTTGGCCCCCTTGACCCTCCTACTGCTTCAGGCAATAGGTTTATCTTGGTGGTAGTGGACCATGCCACAAGATATCCTGAAGCAATTCCTCTTAGGACCACTACAGCACCTGCAGTGGCAAAGGCCCTCCTGGGAATATTTTCCAGGGTGGGCTTCCCAAAAGAGGTGGTATCAGACAGGGGAAGCAATTTCATGTCTGCTTACTTAAAGGCCATGTGGAAGGAGTGTGGTGTGACTTACAAGTTCACTACACCCTATCATCCACAAACAAATGGACTGGTGGAGAGATTTAACAAAACTCTCAAAGGCATGATTATGGGACTCCCTGAAAAACTCCGCAGGAGATGGGATATCCTTTTACCATGCCTCCTTTTTGCCTACAGGGAGGTACCCCAAAAAGGAGTGGGCTTCAGCCCCTTTGAACTCCTCTTTGGACACCCTGTTAGGGGTCCACTAACACTTGTCAAGGAGGGTTGGGAACAACCTTTAAAAGCTCCAAAGCAAGATAATGTGGATTATGTGCTTGGCCTCAGATCAAGGATGGCTGAGTACATGAAAAAGGCCAGTAAAAACCATCAGGCCAGCCAAGAGCTCCAAAAGCAATGGCATGACCAGAAGGCTGTTTTGGTTCAGTACAAACCAGGGCAGAAAGTGTGGGTCTTGGAGCCTGCGGCCCCAAGAGCACTCCAAGATAAATGGAGTGGACCCCACACAATTGTTGAGAAAAAGGGTGAAGTCACCTACTTAGTTGACTTAGGCACTGCCAGGAGTCCCCTTAGGGTGCTCCATGTCAATCGTCTGAAACCCTACTATGACAGGGCTGATCTCACCCTGCTCATGGCAACTGATGAAGGACAGGAAGAAGACAGTGATCTTCTACCTGATCTCTTCTCTTCCACAGAACAAGATGCTCTAGTGGAAGGTGTAGTTTTGGCTGATTGTCTTACTGCTGAGCAGAAAGACCATTGCATAAATCTCCTGGGTCAGTTTTCTGAACTCTTCTCTACTGTGCCAGGTACCACTTCTTGGTGTGAGCACACTATAGATACTGGAGACAGCTTGCCTATCAAAAGTAAGATCTATAGGCAGCCTGACCATGTCAGGGACTGCATAAAGCAAGAGGTGCAGAAAATGTTAGAACTGGGAGTGGTTGAGCACTCTGAAAGTCCATGGGCTTCTCCTGCGGTACTTGTACCAAAACCTCATTCCAAGGATGGAAAGAAGAAAATGCGGTTTTGTGTAGACTACAGAGGTCTCAACCAGGTAACCAAAACTGATGCTCACCCTATACCCAGGGCAGATGAGCTCATAGATACACTGGCATCTGCCAAATATCTAAGCACTTTTGATTTGACTGCAGGGTATTGGCAGATCAAATTATCAGAAGATGCTAAACCTAAAACTGCATTTTCAACCATTGGAGGCCATTACCAATTCACAGTAATGCCTTTTGGATTGAAAAATGCACCTGCCACTTTTTAAAGGTTGGTGAACACAGTCCTGCAAGGGCTGGAATCTTTTAGAGCAGCATATCTAGACGATATAGCTGTCTTTAGCTCCAGTTGGGATGATCACCTGGTCCACCTATGGAAAGTTTTGGAGGCCCTGCAAAAGGCAGGCCTCACTATCAAGGCTTCAAAGTGCCAGATAGAGCAGGGGAAGGTGGTTTATCTGGGACACCTTGTTGGTGGGGAACAGATTGCACCACTTCAGGGGAAAATCCAAACTATTATAGATTGGGTTCCCCCTACTACTCAGACCCAGGTGAGAGCCTTTTTAGGCCTCACTGGGTATTACAGGAGGTTCATTAAGAACTATGGCTCCATTGCAGCCCCTCTTAATGACCTCACATCCAAGAAAATGCCTAAAAAGGTATTATGGACAGCAAACTGTCAGAAAGCTTTTGAGGAGCTGAAGCAGGCCATGTGCTCTGCACCTGTCCTGAAAAGCCTGTGTTACTCTAAAAAATTCTATGTCCAAACTGATGCATCTGAATTAGGAGTAGGGGCAGTCCTATCACAACTTAATTCTGAGGGCCAGGATCAACCTGTTGCTTTTATTAGTAGGAGGTTGACCCCTAGAGAAAAGCGTTGGTCTGCCATAAAGAGGGAGGCCTTTGCTGTGGTCTGGGCACTGAAGAAGTTGAGGCCATACCTGTTTGGCACTCACTTCATTGTTCAGACAGACCACAAACCTCTACTTTGGCTAAAACAAATGAAAGGTGAAAATCCTAAATTATTGAGGTGGTCCATATCCCTACAGGGAATGGACTATACAGTGGAACATAGACCTGGGAGTAGCCACTCCAATGCAGATGGACTCTCCAGATATTTTCACTTAGATAATGAAGACTCATCAGGTCATGGCTAGTCTTATTGTCCTTCGTTTGGGGAGGGGTTGTGTAGGAAAGTACCATCTTGCCTGGCATGTTACCCCCATTTTTCACTGTATATATGTTGTTTTAGTTGTATGTGTCACTGGGACCCTGCCAGCCAGGGCCCCAGTGCTCATAAGTCTGCCTGAATGTGTTACCTGTGTTATGACTAACTGTCTCACTGAGGCTCTGCTAATCAGAACCTCAGTGGTTATGCTCTCTCATTTCTTTCAAATTGTCACTAACAGGCTAGTGGCCATTATTTCCAATTTACATTGGCTTACTGGAACACCCTTATAATTCCCTAGTATATGGTACTGAGGTACCCAGGGTATTGGGGTTCCAGGAGATCCCTATGGGCTGCAGCATTTCTTTTGCCACCCATAGGGAGCTCTGACAATTCTTACACAGGCCTGCCACTGCAGCCTGAGTGAAATAACATCCACGTTATTTCACAGCCATTTTACACTGCACTTAAGTAACTTATAAGTCACCTATATGTCTAACCTTTACCTGGTAAAGGTTAGGTGCAAAGTTACTTAGTGTGAGGGCACCCTGGCACTAGCCAAGGTGCCCCCACATTGTTCAGGGCCAATTCCCCGGACTTTGTGAGTGCGGGGACACCATTACACGCGTGCACTACATATAGGTCACTACCTATATGTAGCTTCACAATGGTAACTCCGAATATGGCCATGTAACATGTCTATGATCATGGAATTGCCCCCTCTATGCCATCCTGGCATAGTTGGCACAATCCCATGATCCCAGTGGTCTGTAGCACAGACCCTGGTACTGCCAAACTGCCTTTTCAGGGGTTTCACTGCAGCTGCTGCTGCTGCCAACCCCTCAGACAGGTTTCTGCACTCCTGGGGTCCAGCCAGGCTTGGCCCAGGATGAAAGAACAAAGGACTTCCTCTGAGAGAGGGTGTTACACCCTCTCCCTTTGGAAAATGGTGAGGGTGTTACACCCTCTCCCTTTGGAAAATGGTGTGAAGGCAGGGGAGGAGTAGACTCCCCCAGCCTCTGGAAATGCTTTCATGGGCACACATGGTGCCCATTTCTGCATAAGCCAGTCTACACCGGTTCAGGGACCCCTTAGCCCTGCTCTGGCGCGAAACTGGACAAAGGAAAGGGGAGTGACCACTCCCTTGACCTGCACCTCCCCTGGGAGGTGTCCAGAGCTCCTCCAGTGTGCTCCAGACCTCTGCCATCTTGGAAACAGAGGTGCTGCTGGCACACTGGACTGCTCTGAGTGGCCAGTGCCACCAGGTGACATCAGAGACTCCTTCTGATAGGCTCCTTCAGGTGTTGCTAGCCTATCCTCTCTCCTAGGTAGCCAAACCCTCTTTTCTGGCTATTTAGGGTCTCTGCCTCTGGGGATTCCGTAGATAACGAATGCAAGAGCTCATCCGAGTTCCTCTGCATCTCTCTCTTCACCTTCTGCCAAGGAATCGACTGCTGGCCGCGCTGGAAGCCTGAAAAACTGCAACAAAGTAGCAAAGACGACTACTGCAACTCTGTAACACTGATCCTGCTGCCTTCTCGACTGTTTTCCTGGTGGTGCATGCTGTGGGGGTAGTCTGCCTCCTCTCTGCACTAGAAGCTCCGAAGAAATCTCCCGTGGGTTGACAGAATCGTCCCCCTGCAACCGCAGGCACCAAAGAACTGCATCACCGGTACCCTGGGTCTCCTCTCAGCACGACGAGCGAGGTCCCTTGAATCCAGCAACTCTGTCTAAGTGACTCCCACAGTCTAGTGACTCTTCAGTCCAAGTTTGGTAGAGGTAAGTCCTTGCCTCCCCACGCCAGACTGCATTGCTGGGAACCGCGACTTTTGCAGCTACTCCGGCCTCCGTGCACTTCCGGCGGAAATCCTTTGTGCACAGCCCAGCCTGGGTCCACGGCACTCTAACCTGAATTGCACGACTTCCTAAGTTGTCCTCCGGCGACGTGGGACTCCTTTGTGCGACTTCGGGTGAGCACCGTGTCACGCATCTTCGTAGTGCCTGTTCTGGCACTTCTTTGGGTGCTGCCTGCTTCTGAGAGGGCTCCTTGTCTTGCTCGACGCCCCCTCTGTCCCCAGACACAATTGGCGACATTCTGGTCCCTCCTGGGCTACAGCAGCACCCAAAAACCCTAACGGCACGATTTGCAGCTAGCAAGGCTTGTTGGCGGTCTTTCTTCAGGAAAATACTTTTGCACGACTCTCCACAGCGTGGGGGATCCATCCTCCAAAGGGGAAGTCTCTAGCCCTTGTCGTTGCTGCAGAACCTTCAGCTTCTACTGTCCAGTAGCAGCTTCTTTGCATCCACAGCTGGCATTTCCTGGGCATCTGCCCATCTCCGACTTGCTTGTGACTTTTGGACTTGGTCCCCTTGTTCCACAGGTACCCTCGACTGGAAATCCATCGTTGTTGCATTGCTGGTTTGTGTCTTTCCTGCAGAATTCCCCTATCACGACTTCTATGTCCTTTGGGGAACTTTAGTGCACTTTGCACTCACTTTTCAGGGTCTTGGGGTGGGCTATTTTTCTAACCCTTACTATTTTCTAATAGTTCCAGCGACCCTCTACAAGGTCACATAGGTTTGGGGTCCATTCGTGGTTCGCATTCCACTTTTGGAGTATATAGTTTGTGTTGGCCCTATCCCCATGAGTCCCCATTGCATCCTATTGTAACTATACATTGTTTGCACTGTTTTCTAATACTATTACTGCATATTTTGGTATTGTGTACATATATCTTGTGTATATTTGCTATCCTCATACTGAGGGTACACTCTGAGATACTTTGGCATATTGTCATAAAAATAAAGTACCTTTATTTTTAGTATATCTGTGTATTGTGTTTTCTTATGATATTGTGCATATGACACTTGTAGTACTGTAGGAGCTTCACTCGTCTCCTAGTTCAGCCTAAGCTGCTCTGCTAAGCTACCATTATCTATCAGCCTATGCTGCTAGACACCCTATACACTAATAAGGGATAACTGGGCCTGGTGCAAGGTGTAAGTACCCCTTGGTACTCACTACAAGCCAGTCCAGCCTCCTACAGACCACCTTAAAGCAACCACCTCCTGGAAGCTTCTCAATCTGGATTCAGGCCCAATCACAGCACTGAGACCACTCTTATCGCTGCCAATGATGCCATCTGCCTAACCATGGCTAGGGCAATATATAGCAGCCCTCTTCCTTTTCTTTCTGGTTCTTTTGCCTTCATCTCTCACCTCATTCTCATCCAACAACTTAATGAGACTGGAACATGCAGGCCCACACTACAGTGGATTAGATCTTGCCCAGTCTGGCCCGTACTCCTTCACTTACTCCAACCTGATGTGCAGCATGTTCCATGGTATCTCGTCAGCCCTACTCTCTTCAATGCCTACACGGCCCGCGCATCAGCATTAACCAAGCCCCACGGACTTAGCATCATCTCTTATGCCTACGTTCCCAGCATATCCACTTCATCTGTAAAGACACCTTCCATACCCAAGCAACGTTTATCAACTACATGTTTGAAGTCACAATCTGGATGAGGACGAACTGTCGAAAGCTCAGCTTTGACAAGGTAGAGGTGGTAGTCCTTGGCCTGATGACCCCTTGAACTAGAGCTGACACTCAACGCATCAAGCCAGTAACCTAGAGATCTTGACTGACAATCAAAAATTGGTGTCTAACCAGGTTAACACAGTGGCCTCCTTCTGATTCCAAACACATTTTTTCACTAAAAAAACAAAAGTTAAACTGATGTTATAGTTAGGTGTTAGAGTAGGATAAAAACAAACATTTAAAATCCAAAATCCAAAACAAATTGAAATTCACCAGCTATAGTTTAGTGAGCTAACTATAATTTACACCCCGGCCATGCATTGCTAATGGCATCACATTTTACATCACTGATGATATATTAAATTAGATTAATATTGGTATCACTGATGACATCACAATAGAAAAAAAACAGTTATAAGTTAGTTGTGGTTAAGTGAATTTGAATGTGAAAATCCCCTGAAATTTGCTAGTTATCATTTACAACCCATAGGAACACATGCCCTAAATAATGACACCCTTGTTTCTCTATATATCTCTTTGCCAAAGTCTGCGCTCTGAAATTTAGGTAAAACATAAATGTGTACATTTCTTGTGTGAGCACCATCTCCAGACACCCTCCAGGGTATGATTTCCTCTGGTAGTTGCCAAAAACTGTACCGAATGTATACACTCTAAAGTGGGCTTCTGTAGAAGATATACATTTTAAGTGTGAGGAACAATTGATAGAGAGTACTTACTGTTTCTGGAGGCCAGGTTGTTTTTAGTGTTGGAATTCAAAATGTTTTCTATTGTTTTCTTGCAGCTTTCTATTTAATTGAGGGTTAGACCTGTCAGCTATTGGCGTGGTTTCCCCAGTCTTTTTGGCTTTTGACCTCCTTTTTTTGATCCTGTACTGAATTTTGTTTTTGATGGCGTTAGGACTCTGGGAACTTTACCACTGATGACCAGTGCTAAAGTGAAAGTGGTTTCTTTTTAAATTTATTGGTGATTGGTTTATTCATGATTGGCATTTTTGATTTACTGATATGTCTCTACTAATATGCACTATGTGTGCCCAGGGCCTGTAAATCAAATGCTACCAATGGGCCTGCACACTGCGTGTGCCACCCACATGAATAGCCCTGTAAACATATCTCAGAACTGCCACATCAGTGGCTGTTAGTACAGGTTTAACTGCTAGTTTTACCTGGCAAGTGCAAACACTTGCCAGGCCCAAACCTTCTCATTCACTACATCTAATTACCCGTAAGTTAGGCCCAAGTCAGCACCATTGACAAGGTGTAGGAGGCTGGCCTGGCTTGTAGTGGGTAGCAGAGGTACTTACACCTTGTGCCAGGTCCAGTTATCCCTTATTAGTGTAGAAGAGGTGTTTCTAGCAGTTTAGGTTGATAGAAGGTAGCTATAGCAGAGCAGCCTAGGCTGAACTAGGAGACATGCAAAGCTCCTACTATACCACTGGTGTCATATGCACAATATCATAAGAAAACACAATACACAGATATACTAAAAATAAAGGAACTTTATTTTTATAACAATATGCCAAAAGTATCTCAGTGAGTACCCTCAGTATGAGGATGCCAAATATACACAAGATATATGTACACAATACCAAAAATATGCAGTAATAGCAAAAGGAAGTAATGCAAGCAGTTTAAAGTTACAATAGATTGCAATAAGAGCACATAGGTATAGGGGCAACACAAACCATATACTCCAAAAGTGGAATGCGAATCACGAATGGACCCCAAACCTATGTGAGCTTGTAGAGGGTCGCTGGGACTGCAAGAAAACAGTGAGGGTTAGAAAAATAGCCCACCCCAAGACCCTGAAAAGTAGGTGAGAAGTGCACCTACTACCACCAGAGATCACAGAAGTCGTGATAGGGGGATTCTGCAGGAAGAACAAACACCAGCAATGCAACAACAGTGGATTTCCAGACCTGAGTACCTGTAAGACAAGGGGACCAAGTCCAATAGTCGCAACAGTGTCGAGAGTGGGCAGGAGCCCAGGAAATGCCAGCTGAGGGTGCAAGGAAGCTGCCAACGGTTGAAAGAAGCTTGGAGTTCTGCAAGAAAGAAGAGGACTAGGAACTTCCCCTTTTGAGGATGGATGTCCCACGTCGTGAAGAAGCTTGCAGAGGTGTTCCCATGCAGAAAGACTGCAAACAAGCCTTGCTAGCTGCAAGGATTGTGGTTAGAGTTGTTGGATGCTGCTGTGGCCCAAGAGGGACCAGGATATTACCACTTGGATGAGGAGACAGAGGGGGTACCCAGCAACGCAGGGAGCCCTCACAGAAGTAGGCAGCACCCGCAGAAGTACCTGAACAGGCCCTTAGAATAAAAGTGAACCTGAGTCCACCCGAAGTCACAAAAGGGAGTCCCACAATGCCGGAGGACAACTCAGAAGGTTGTGCACTGCAGGTTAGAGTGTCGGGGACCCAGGCTTGACTATGCACAAAGGAAATCCTGGAAGAGTGCACAGGAGCCGGAGAAGCTGCAAATCACGCGGTACCCAGCAATGCAGTCTAGCGTGGGGAGGCAAGGACCTACCTCCACCAAACTTGAACTGAAGAGTCACTAGACTGTGGGAGTCACTTGGACAGAGTTGCTGAGTTCCAGGGACCACGCTTGTCATGCTGAGAGGGGACCCAGAGGACCGGTGATGCAGTCTTTTGTTGCCTGCGGTTGCAGGGGGAAGATTCCGTCGACCCACAGGAGATTTCTTCAGAGCTCCTGGTGCAGAGAGGAGTCAGGCTACCCCCAGAGCATGCACCACCTGGAAACAGTCGATAAAGCCGGCAGGATGAAGCGATACAAGGTTGCTAGTAGTCATCTTGCTACTTTGTTGCGGTTTTGCAGGCGTCCTGAGCAGTCAGCGGTCGATCCTTTGGCAGAAGGTGAAGAGGGAGATGCAGAGGAACTCTGGTGAGCTCTTGCATTCGTTATCTGGTGAGATCCCCAAAGCAGAGACCCTAAATAGCCAGAAATGGAGGTTTGGCTACCTAGGAAGGAGGATTGGCTACCAAGAGAGGTAAGAGCCTATCAGAAGGAGCCTCTGACGTCACCTGCTGGCACTGTCCACTCAGAGCAGTCCAGTGTGCCACAAACACCTCTGTTTCCAAGATGGCAGAGGTCTGGGACACACTGGAGGAGCTCTGGTCACCTCCCCTGGGAGGTGCAGGTCAGGGGAGTGGTCACTCCCCTTTCCTTTGTCCAGTTTTGCACCAGAGCAGGGCTGGGGGATCCCTGAACCGGTGTAGACTGGCTTATGCAGAGATGGGCACCATCTGTGCCCATCAAAGCATTTCCAGAGGCTGGGAGAGGCTACACCGCCCCAGCCCTCACACCTAATTCCAAAGGGAGAGGGTGTTACACCCTCTCTCAGAGGAAGTCCTTTGTTCTGCCTTCCTGGGCCAGGGCTGCCTGGACCCCAGGAGGGCAGAAACCTGTCTGAGGGGTTGTCAGCAGCAGCAGCTGCAGTGGAGACCCCGGAAAGGCAGTTTGGCAGCACTTGGGTTCTGTGCTATAGACCAGAGGGATCATGGAATTGTACCCCCAATGCCATAATGGCATTGGGGTGACAATTCCATAATCTTAGACATGTTACATGGCCATGTTCGGAGTTACCATTGTGACGCTGTACATAGGTAGTGACCTATGTACAGTGCACGCGTGTAATGGTGTCCCCGCACTCACAACGTCCGGGGAATTTGCCCTGAACGATGTGGGGGCACCTTGGCTAGTGCCAGGGTGCCCACACACTAAGTAACTTTGCACCCAACCTTCACTAGGTGAAGGTTAGACATATAGGTGACTTATAAGTTACTTAAGTGCAGTGGTAAATGGCTATGAAAGAACGTGGACGTTATTTCACTCAGGCTGCACTGGCAGGCCTGTGTAAGAATTGTCAGAGCTCCCTATGGGTGGCAAAAGAAATGCTGCAGCCCATAGGGATCTCCTGGAACCCCAATACCCTGGGTACCTCAGTACCATATACTAGGGAATTATATGGGTGTACCAGTATGCCAATGTGAATTGGTAAATTTAGTCACTAGCCTGTTAGTGACAAATTTGGAAAGCAGAGAGAGCATAGCCACTGAGGTTCTGGTTAGCAGAGCCTCAGTGAGACAGTTAGGCATCACACAGGGAACACATACAGGGCACATACTTATGAGCACTGGGGCCCTGCCTGGCAGGGTCCCAGTGACACATAGACTAAAACAACATATATACAGTGAAATATGGGGGTAACATGCCAGGCAAGATGGTACTTTCCTACACAAGGTGCAGTGTATTTAAAAGGTAGGGCATGCACTTGTGTGTTTTACAGGTCCTGATAGTGAAATGTTGCTAAATTCTGTTTTCACTATTGCAAGGACTATCCCTCCCATAGGGTAACATGGAGATTGCCTAGAAATATATTTTAAGTACAATTCCCCATTGGGAGGAGATACATGTTGGATCTGACAACCTTAGGTGGTTATCACCCAACTTTTTTCCTGCCTCCCTCCATCTTCCTGACCTGGTTTGCTGCTTTTATGACTCTGTGCACTTTACTTGTCAGTGCAAGGCCTGTGTGTGCAGTCTGACTGCCACTTTGACTTGGCGTTTAAAACTACTTGCCAAGCCTTAAACTTCTCCTTTTCTACATATAAATCACCCCCAAGGTAGGCCCTAGATAGCCAATAGGGCAGGGTGCTATGTAAGTAAAAGGCTGGACATGTACTTACGTGTTTTACATTCCCTGGTAGTGAAAAAACTCACCAATTCGTTTTCCACTACTGTGAGGTCTGTATCTCTCATAGACTGGCCTTAGAACTACCCTCATAAGCTTGTGAGTGATAGATTCTGATCTGAAAGGAGTAGCCATCTCATATTTAGTATGGACAGAATGGTAATAGAAAATCCTGCTTACTGGTGTAGTTGGATTTAATATTACTATTTTAGAAATGCCACTTTTAGAAGGTGGGCACGTCTCTGCACTTACTGCCACCTGTGCCTTACAGCCTGCTTCCAATCCATGTCTGGGCTGTGCTGGTTGTCAGCCCCTCTTGTGCATTCCACCCAGACAGCCATAAACACAGGACACTCAGTAACATCTGCATTCATCTGCATACTGAATGGGTCTCCCTGGGCAGGAAGGGTAGAGGGGCTCTCTCTTACACCTACCCTCACACAAAGGACTGATAAGCCCCCACAGTGAACCTGGCAGACAGGACTGGGCTGAAAGGGGAACTTGTGCAATTCAAAACCACTCTTTGAAGTCTCCTCCACTTCAAAGGCATTTTGCGGAATATGAATTGCGTCTCAGACCCCTCCAACTCAGACACTTCTGGATCTATACCTGATCTCCGTCAGAGGAACTGCCGGGTTGACCAAAAGACTCATCTGGACTGCTGTGCTGAGAAGGACTGCTGCCCTTCTTGTTGCCCTGCTGGGCTCTGACTTTGCTGGAAGGACTCTGCCTCCCCAAAAGTGCTCTCCAAGGGCGTGGATTGAGATTGCCTCCTGTTCTGAAGTCTCAGGGCAAACAAAGATGTCTCCCACTAGTTTCTAGCAAGTTCACTGAATTCAGCAACTCCAGTACCGACTTCAGTGACTCCAGCAAGGCCGCCACTGCCCAATGCCATACTGCTACCTTCTTCATCTCCCCGGTCCTCACTTCATGCAACGACCATGGCCTACAACGCAAGTCTGACATAGCTGTGATGCAACTGACTTCCGGCAGTGTGATCGTGACAATGTGAAGTCAACACATCACTTCTAGATCGACTGGATGCATCGACCCAGCAAGGTCACATGGAACCAATGCCTCATTACCAACGCAACACCAGCTCCCCCTGCAACTGGATAGAACCAACACCACGCCTCCCCTGCATTGCAGTACGGAAACAACGCCTCACCTCCCCAGACACCGTAAGAGATTGGCGCTACACTGGCTCCATGGACACATCACCTCCACGACTCAGTGCGATGTCTTTGTTTCTTTGTTTTTAACGGTACTGTGGCTGGGGACCCAGGAAACTCCGTGACCAGTGCCTGTAGCATTGGATTATTGGTAATGACTCCGTCAATTACGCTGTGATAGCCCCAGTTGGAGCTATTGTGTTTCTGAGCGTTTTAGTGGGACTTAATCTTAAAAAAATCATACCCTTGCTTGTGTACATTGGATTTTCATTGTTGTAAATGTATTTTATTCAGATATATATTATCTATTTTTCTAAACCTGTGTGGTGTATTTTTGTGGTGTTGTCACTGTATTACTGTGTTAGTTAATGCACAAATGCTTTACACATTCTTCTACATTAAGCCTGCCTGCTCTGTGCCAAGCTACCGGAGAGTGAGCACAGGATAATTTGGGTTGCATTGTAATTTACCCTGACTTGGCTTGTGGTTCGTCCTTGGACAAGGGTGAATATCTCTGCCAACTAGAGATTTCTAACAATTAAGATATGGAGTGTGGGGTCTCTGAACTCACAACTTGAAAATACATCTTTTGATGAAGTTGATTTTTAAATTGTAAGCTTGAAAATGCCACTTTTAAAAAGTAGAATTTTCTTGCTTAACCATTCTGTGCCTCTGCCTGTCTGTGGAATTCATGTCTGGGTCAGTATGACAGTTTGGCTGTTTGTGCATTCACTCTAGACAGCATGCTGATGGATCGTTCTGGGGTAAAGTGGTGGTGGGAGGAGCAAACATTTGCACCTGAAAAGGGCTGTGCCTGTCCTTGCACAAAGCAGTCCCCAACCCCCTTGAGGGTGTCTGGAGCAAGGGCAAGAAAGGGAGGGTCTTGTGCTCTACAATGACTTTCTTTTGAAGTTTGCCTACTTCAAAGGCAGAAATGTGTACTGGAACTCTGAGGCCACAACTTTAGAATCCTTCTGAACTGAGGACATTCTGCGAGGGACCGTCACTCTGCCTGTTGCTTTGGTGTGCTGGACTGTTGCTTGCTGCTTCTGTCCTGGAAGTGAAAGGACTGGACTTTGCTTTCTAAATCCTGCTTCCCAAGGTTCTCCAAGGGCAGCCCAACTGAGCCTGCATCCTTTTAGAAGTGTCAGGGACATCGAAGACATTGTCCCTCATTACAACCCTGGCGGGCGGTGTAGAAGTGGCGGTAATACCGCCAACAGGCTGGCGGCAAAAAATGGAATTACAAGCATGGCGGTTACCGCCATGCAAAACCACCACTTCTACACTGTGACCACCAGGGTGGTAATGACCGCTGGGCTGGAGACTTCGGTCTCCAGCCCGGCGGCCGTCTCTAGACCACCGGCGGTATCAGGATCCCGCATACCACCATGCATTTTGTGGAGTTTTGTACCTCCACGAAAACCATGGTGGTAGGCACTATCAGTGCCAGGGAATTTGTTCCCTGGCACATTATAGGGGTTTCACCCTCCCCCTCTCCCAGCCCCTCCCCAGAATCCTCCCCCCAAACCCACAACCCTCCTACCACCCCCCAAGGGTGGCAGGACCCCTCTCCCCCTTGTCCCCCCAAAAACACCCACAGACACTACCCCCCTACACGCACGCTCGCACAACTAATACACATACATGCAGGCATACATGCACACAGACATATATGCACACATTTCCCATACACACAGCCCCCCCCGCATGCATACACGCACTCACACATCCCCTCTACACACTCAAACGCACACCCCCATGCACGCACACAACACACAGCACCCCCCATCCCCTCCCCTAACAGACGATCACCTTACCTTGTCCGGTGATCCTCCGAGAGGGAACAGGATCCATGGGGGTTGCTCCGCCAGCTCCCCGTCACCAGAACACCGCCATGCCAAATCCTGGGTTGTGATTCGGTGGGCGGTGTTCTGATGATGTGGCGGTGGAGGTGGAGCAGCCTCCACTTCACCGCCAACCGCCATTATGGCTGCTGGCGGCTTTCCATCCGGAAAAGGGTGTAGGGCTGCCAGCAGTCATGATACGCTGGGCGGGAGACCGCCTGCATTGGTGGTCTTTGGCCCGGCGGTACCTCAGCAGTCTTGGAAAAAGACCGCTGAGGCCCAAATGAGGGCCATTGTCTGCCAGTATCTGGGCTCTCTTGCTGAGAGTACTGACTCACCAATTGATGCCAAATCCAGTTGCTGGGCCCTTGGAAGTGAGTTCTTGTGTAATCAAGAAGAAGCCAAGTATATAAACTCCAGAGTGACTTTTGAACCAGCGCCACTGCCCAACTTCACACCGCTGCCTGTACCAGGACCTGTGATCCCCACTGAGTGCAACAACCTCGACTGATGCTGCTGCAACACCTCTGAAGTACCGCCACATTGTGAGTCCTGAGTGCTGTGACTCCCATGTCTGGGACACCTGACTCGGACTCTGCTGCAGCATCTGTTGCCCCGTGGTGTGATCATGAAAGCACCAAGTTGATGCCTCATGTCTTGACCTGCTGGATTCATCGACCCTGCTGGATCGTAAGGTACTGACCCCTGGCCACTGATGTCGTATCCCCACCCCTTCAACCCTGAGGTACTGAGGCCTACCTCCCCTGCCTTGCAGTAAGGAACCAATGTCTCACCTCCCTGTTAGCAGTAAGGAACCAACACCACACTGGCTTCAGCAACGCCTCACCTCCTTGACTCCGTGGAACATCTTTGCTTCCTTGTCATTTTCAAAGGTACTGTGCACGGGGTTCGTGCCATTCCATGACTCGCCCACACTCCCTTGCGAATGGTGTCAGACTGTTGTGAACGATTCCGTCAAAGACGTCATGATAGCCCTAGTTGGAGCCATTGTGCTTCTAAGCGTTTTACTGATATTTAATCTTTAATAATGTGTATGTTTGCTTGTATATGTTGGATTTTTGTTGTTATGGTCTTGTTTTACTCAGATAAATATTGGCTAATGTTCTAAACTGGGGCAGAGTACTTTTGTGGTGTTTTCACTGTGTTACTGTGTGTTTATACAAATATTTTGCACATTGCTTCTGAGACAAAGCCTGTCTCTTCATGCCAAGCTACTAAGGGGGTGAACATGGGTTATCTTAGGTGTGTGACTCCCTTACCCTGACTAGAGTGAGAGTCCCTACTTGGACAGGGTGCAAACCAATGCCAGCTAGAGATCCCATTGCTAACAATGAGTTGCAACTTTTGCCCACAGACCCTTTGGCAGCAGCCATGATTGGCCTAGCTGCTTTCTCTGACAACTACCAAGAGTAAAACATGGCTCCTGGATTGTGTTATTGCACAGATTCTGTGTGGTGCAGGCCACAACCGGCGAATTCCACTGGTTTTTCAGGTTGGAATTTGTGAACCATAGACTTTCTATCTTTTTTATAAGATATAGCTGATCTCCTCTGGTTGATTTTGATAAATTTTTCAATGTTCAAATTCTATCCAATGCAGATGACTGTTTTGATCTGCTTGTTGAATACCTTCAAATTTGGATAAGAATGAAGAGTTTCTTTCTATCCACCTAATTTGCACATATTACCCATGTATTAGTATATGCTAATTTTTTTATATTCACTATTTTTTTTATCTCAATTATATTTGGTGGCTAGCAAAGTATTTGCTGTCTGTTTTTCACAAAAAGCAAAATATGCCTAAATATATGTTCTTGATGTGTTATGTGAAATTCACATCAACTTCACAAAATCTTACTAATTTATGTTCAATGGTAGGGCATTTTCCCCTATTTTTCTTGGCCTTACGGATGACATCACAAATGGCATCATGGATGATGTCACTCATGACTATTGTATGATCTGCAACTGTTTGTTGCACTGTTCTCTCATCTCTTGTATATGGAGAGTTATCTTGTTCTTGTGCAATTGTCCTAGCAACTGTCATGTTGAATCTGTATGACCATGATGGGGATTGTTAAAACTGAAAACCACCCAGTAGTGTGAGAAGGTAGCAGAGAGATTTTGGGGGGGTGAAGATTTTTCCCCAGGCACTGTCACAAGTCTTCGAAGCTGAGCTGAGATGTACTTCTCATGTTATTGATATTGAGAGGTGGGAAGAGAGGCACTACCCTATTTCCTACTTTTCCTTAGTGAAAGGTAAAGCTTGTTTTCAAGACACTGCTCCTCAGCCCTTTTGTAAGACTAGGTAGAAAGTTTTAATATGTTCTTCCTCAGCAACTTTGCTTGGCTGAGAATTCACAACAACCTTTTTCACAGTCATTATTCTCAAGGACTTCCCTTTTAATGTGAGGAGCTGTACAAAAATCACACTCACCTCTCAGTTATTTTGTGTTTTCTAATTCAGCATCAGCTAGATATCTCTCACTCACTGCTGGACTACTTCACTCAACCATGTATTGTTCTGTGAAGACATCACCTACTCCCTGCCCACATTGAACCTATCCTCCTCTGATCAAGTCATTATTCCAACCCTTTGACTCTACATTTACCACTTGGCTATGTCCTTATAGTGGCCCTGAACACTAACAGTCAGAATATATATCTTACTCTGGATGCTGGGAGCATTATAAACACTCAGGGCCTGATTCTAATGTTGGCGGGCGGCGGGAGCCAAGCTACCGCCGCTGAATGACCGCACCGCGGTCAAAAGACCGCGGCGGCCATTTAGACATTTCCTCTGGGCCGGCGGGCGCTCTCCAAAAGAGCGCCCGCCGGCCCAGAGAAAATGCCCCTGCAACGAGGACGCCGGCTCAGAATTGAGCCGGCGGAGTTGCAGGGGTGCGACGGGTGCAGTTTGCACCCGTCGCGTATTTCAGTGTCTGCTTAGCAGACACTGAAATACTTTGCGGGGCCCTCTTACGGGGGCCCCTGCCGTGCCCATGCCATCGGCATGGGCACGGCAGGGGCCCCCAGGGGCCCCGCGGCACCCCCTACCGCCATCCTGTTCCTGGCGGGCGAACCGCCAGGAACAGGATGGCGGTAGGGGGTGTCAGAATCCCCCATGGCGGCGCAGCAAGCTGCGCCGCCATGGGGGATTCAAAGGGCAGCGGTAAACCGGCGGGAGACCGCCAGTTTGCTTCTTCTGACCGCGGCCGAAGCGCCGCGGTCAGAATGCCCTGCGGGGCACCGCCGGCCTGTCGGCGGTGCTCCCGCCGACCCTGGCCCCGGCGGTCTTAGACCGCCGGGGTCAGAATGACCCCCTCAATCCTGACACACACAACTTTCCTTCATAAAGCCAAAGTTGTATATTTCCGTAGCCTCATCCATTGACTTCAACCATATTGAAAATGTTTAATACAAAACTTAAGAAAAGCCACATTATACCTCACTCAATACGTCCACTTTCACAGACAATGGCTTTGCTATTATCAATTAACCAGAACTACACTCACAGCTCATCTTTACACACTCCAATGCCATATTTTATCTTTCCAACTCAGATATATAGTCTCTCTATCTTCATTATAATTTCCTCTAGTTCTCCTTATGAGCACATACTAATTCTGAAAACACTCAGTTGCTCACACAGTCCCTCCAGCTAGTCTGCACCCTTATTGTTGCACTGGCTCTCTGGAGGGAAGTACCTTCTTTTGGCATGGTTACTCCCACTTTTTTCCTGCTATCAGTATGCTTAGTCTCTTTTCACTAGGATCCTACTAACCAGGATACCAGTGATTGTGCTCTCTTCCTCTAAATATGGTTGCCTAGGACTTTTGTGCTCTCCCTTATAAGTCCCTAGCATATGGTACTTAGGAACCCAGGGCATTAGGACACCAGGGGATCCCCATGGGCTGCAGGATTTATTATGCCAACCATGGGAGCCCATGTATAATGTATCTGCAGGCCTGTCATTGCAACTTGTGTGAAAAGATGCATGCACCCTTTCACCACAGGTCACTGCACCAGGTCACTGCAAGTCACCCCTGTGGTATGCCCTCCTAGCCCAGAGAGCAGGGTGTAGGTCCCTGTGTCTGAGGGCACCCCTGCATGAGCAGAGGTGCTCCTACAAAGTCCAGCTCCATTGCACTAAACTTCGTAAGTGGGGGAAGGCATTTTATCTGCGTACTGGACACCTGTGTCCAGCTACATAATGATAACTCCGAACCAGGACCTGTTTGGTATCAAACATCTCAGAAGCATACCCCAATACTGTTGCTAGTATTGGTTGTATGATTCCATGCACTCTGGGGGCACCTTAGAGGACCCGCAGTGTTGCACCTACTGGTCATTTGTGGTTTTCGGGGCAGCTTGCGCTGCTGCCACCACTCAGAAAGATATCTGCCCTCCTGCTGCTTGGCCAGCTCAAGCAGGGGAAGGCAGAACAAAGGATTTCCTGTGGGAGAGTAAGGCAACACCATCTCCCTTGAAATAGGTGTCACAAGGATTGGGAGGGGTAGCCTCCCCAAGCCACTCGTTTGCTTAGAAGGGCACATTTGATTGTGCTCTGGCATGAAACTGGACAAAGGAAAGAGGAGTGACCACTCCCCTGTCCATCACCACCCCAGGGGTGGTGCCTGCAACTCCTCCAGGTGGCCACTTGATTCTGCCATCTTGAAACTAAGGTGTGCAGAGACCCCTGAGAGCATCTGAGTGGCAAAGTCAGGCAGGTTACATCACAGACCCCCTCCTGATAGGTGGTCACCTTATTAGGTGACCAAACCCCCTCTTAAGGCTATTTAGAGAATCCCGTGAGGGTGGGTCCCTGAATTCGATGTGCAAGACTCTACCAGGACTCCTCTGTATTGTTTACTTCATCTGGCAACTGGAACTGCAAATGGATTCTTCAGGAACCAACAAGGCTGCAACTCCGGCAATGACTTTGCTTTGCAAAATGTTTTCCCTGGCTCCTCTCAGCAACTGCAACATTTTCCCTGCTGTGTATCCTCTGAAGTCAGTGAGACTTCAGCCTGCACCAAGAAGCAAGAAGGAATCTCCTTTGGAGTGAACGGGTCACTCCCCTGCATCTGCAGGTATCTACAGCAACAACGTCCTCTGGAACTGCATGGATCCTGCATCACAGGTGGTAGTCTGGAGTGGTCCGCTTGGTCCTCTATGACAGCTGTCTAACTTGGGAGACAGTGAGCCCTTGGCTTTCCTTGCAGGACAGTACCCCTTTACACTCCGACTCTTGTAGCTACCAAGGCTTGTTTCTCCTGCTCCAAGGGATCTTCAGGCTCCGAATAGCCCCAGCCCCAGCACTTCTCCCTGCCAAGCACAGTCTCCTCTCTGCTGCTCCAGCGATGTGGGACTCCTCTTCAGGTGTGCTAACTGGGCCTCATTGCAACTTACTTTGCGTGCAGCCAGTGGGTGTCCTTTGGGGGCAACTGCTTCTGTTGGCTCTCGCGACTGCTGAGGGTCACCCGCACTCCATCCAATCGTCGAGTCCCCTGGGTCTTGCTGGTCCTCTTCAGCATTGTAACTCTTATTCTGCTCCTCTTGCAGTTGCCATGGCTTGGTGGTGGTTCTCCAACTCCAGTGACCAACTACAAATTGACAAATGACATGGGACACCATCGGCACCACTCCTAGGACTCCTCTTGAGCTCCTGCGCTCCACAGCTGTTCTTCTGCTCTCCCCATTGACCTGGTTCTTCATCCAGAGAAGGGTGAATAGTAGCTCCTGGACACTCCATCATGGGCTGGAATCTGTCCCCTTCTTTTGCTGGTCCACTTCTTTCAGTATCCACCTTTGGTTTCTTCTAGACTGTTCCTGTTCTTGCACAATCCATTGTCTAAGACCTCCTGCCAGTCCTTGGGAAGACCAGGTACTTACCTCTGCTCTCCTGGTCTCTGGGGGTCACTCAGGTACTCACCTCTTGGGGTTCCTACTTCCTCCAGCTCCCCTCTAATAGTGCCATATCTGTGGGTGGGGACTTCACTATGCATTCCACTTTCTTAATATATTGTTTGGCCCTCCCCTGGGGCTCTTACTATTTTCATTAAGTATTGCCAATGCTTGTTGTTTCTATGCTACTTTCTGATTGCTATTGTGTATATAACTAGTGTGCACTTACCTCCAGCTGGGGGGACTGCCTATAAGTGATCTAGTGTTGTGTTACTATAATAAAGTACCTTACTTTTGTGAACATTGTGTGATTCTTTCGTGTGTGATGTTACTGTGTGACTATATTGGTATTGCATAAGCTTTGCATGCCTCCTAGATAACTCTTTGCTCTCATCCACAGCTACCTCCTGAGATCCCTGGATTCCTAGACACTGCCTGCACTTCACTAATAGGGGTTGCCTGGACCTGGTATAAGGTGCCAGCACCATAGGTGTCCACCACACACCAGGTCAGCTTCCTACACTCTCTCTTCTAGCATTCTAAACTCACCCCCCTAATTATTTAAAATGCTGCTTTCTACATTGCTTTAAACGTTTTGTTAAAACAGATTATATTCACGTCTATGCATCTAGTAATAATTCACAGAGGAGCCTACAGTTTGGCTTCTGTGTTCCCCATTTTATCGGCACTTCTCTCACTCATGCATCCATCTCCATCACTTCAAGTCACCACAGCTGAGTGATTTCCCTTCTTATCCTTCTTATCCTTATAATCCTTCTCAATCTATCCTATTCATTTCATGCCATTGACCGCTTATACCTTCTCAATATGTCAATATACCTCTCCACACCCTTGGAATTGCTCAGGACTTGTTACCTGCTAAACCTGCATCATGAGTATCTTGGTGACTAATCCGTCTAGGTTCAACATCTTACCTTGGGGCCATCTACAAATGATCCATCCCCTATGTTTCTCAGTTTATGCTTCTTATTTTGTTGTGATTGTATCCTTCCTTCAGCTTCTCATAACGTATACTTCAATGACATTAAATTAATCTATTTTCCTTCTTTCACTCTTAAGCTACAAATCTCTAACTATTTCATAACCATACTTCATGCAATAGGTATGCATGTATCATTGCTCAGCTCCTCTAAAAGATACATACTCTATTTCCATGCTCCCACCATTCTCTGTCCTTCAACCACTCTTACTTCGTTACCATGGAGATCTTTATACTTTCCTTCAAAGCTGAAGCCTCCATTGTCTATTATATCTATTAACAATACTTTGAAAACTTTACCACTTGCTAATTGATTATGCTTGCTTAACTCATATCAAAATGTACAATATAAAAAAAGGAAAGGAAGAAATAAATGAAAATAGGTCTTGCTTACAATGAATAAGTAGAACATATTAAAAATATTCCTACTTGATTACGTGGCACGGGCACAGATATAACAAGCATTAGAAAATACACAGGAAGCAAGACAAAGAGGAATGTCTACACACAGACATTTTTGAGAGAATAAAATAGCGAATTTTCAGGTTTTTGGGTAGTCATTTTCACAAGAATGTGGGATATATTGAGGGAGGAAGAATTTATTTGATTATTTTCCTGCTGTGATAATGTATTTGCCACTTTTTCTGAAGCAAACAGCAAATGCTGAATAATTTGCAGATTTCAACAAAATTCCTTCAATTCTTAAAAGATTATGGGGCAGAGCGCCACTTTTCTTGCACCCCTTAGCGCCTTCCTAACACCACCATGTGTGCGCCGCATTTAATATACGGTGCACCATGGTGGTATTCAATCAACTAGAATCAGAATTTTTGACACAGTTCTTCGCTATGCAGGATTAGCGTAAAAAATGTTGACTCTAATCCTGCAAAGCAGAGGCCCCTTGAAATCACTGGGGGACTCCTTTTAGCTCCTGCTCTGAGCAGGCATTAAACATTCCATAAAAAATGATGCACAGAAATCTGTTAGATTTCTTTGTACCGTTTTTTCACCCCCCCTAATGGGGAACGCCCCCTTTGCATTCATTATGCCTGGTGCAGGCATAATGTAACACAAAGGGTTACAAAGTGGTGCGATGCATGCATTACACCACATTGTATGTATGGCACAAGGATTTTGGCCACATAGGGCCACATTAGCTTAAATAAAAATGACGCTAATGCAGCGCAAGGAGGCGCAGGAGGCTCGTAAATGTGCCCTTAAAAGTTATTTAAAAAGCATTTACATTTTACCCCAGATCAACAGAACCTCCAACTCTTTGCAATTGGTAACTAGCTAAATTCCTTCTACTGATTACTGTATGTAATCATCAAAAGCCCAGATATTTAAAATATTGTAAATTATGCCCTTCAAAAAGAGCTGCAACCTGGAGTGGTCCGCTACACATCTTTGAAACATACGGACTACCCTTCTTCCTGGTGCGGTATACAACAGAGACCTTGCAGATGACCAGTGATAAATGACCAGTGATCATACATGCTCCTGTGCTGGACACAGAGGCCCTCATTACGACCCTGATGGTCGGTGATAAAGTGGCAGTAACTACTGCCAAATTATGACCATGGCAAAAGACCTCTGAAAGACAGCCAATGCACCACACTGACTTCCAGGGTGGAAACGACAGCCACCTCGGTGGTAGCTGCCTACAGCCAGCGAGAAGTCAAAGTTTTGCCCACCAAATTAGGACCCTGCAAACCTCCACCTTTTCCGGGACGGTACCAACGACATCAAAAGCCTGGTGGAAACTGAGCTCACAAGTGAAAGGACTCACCTTTGGAGACAGAGGGAAGAACCACTCTGCCATGGAGCCCAATCTGCATGTTTTTCCGATGATATTATATGTTCTACTCCACCACGAACACCAACGCCGGCAAAGACGACGACAGTGAGTACAGCCGCCTAGCACAGAAGGGGGGGAGGAAAATTACATTTACATATACACACACCACACACACCCCATACACACACACCATACACACAACCAGCTGCACAAGAAAAACAATTTATCCCTGTAAATCCGTTGAATAATGCAAGGACAAAACGATTTTGCCAAAGTGTAATAAGATCAACACAGTAGAAATAATAAGTTAGGCAATATAATAGATACATACAAATTTACAGAGAAAGGGACACAGCCCAGTCCTCAATTTGCGTGGGCCACATGGCCACAGGCCAAAGTCCAAGGCCCCACTTGTCGCCTGCTTTAACACAGAGAGAATACTGCAGGGGCATCAGTTGGTAAATAGGCAGGCATCTTACGGGGACGGGAGGTTTCTCACCTGGGAGATGAAACAAGACCACTGGTTCTGGAGGGAGCAACATGCCCTGTGCTTGGTCCTGGGGATTGATGGGAAACAGTCTGTCCAGTGGGTGTATTGCCCACTTGGTCTGGAGGTGGCTTTATGCCCTGTGCTTGATCCTGGGGAGTGATGGGCCACAGTCTGTTGAGTGGGTGTCTTGCCCACTGGTTCTGGAGGGGGCAACATGCTCTGTGCTTGATCCTGGGGAGTGCAAGGCCACAGTCTCTCAGATGGGTGTCTTGCCCACTGGTTCTTGAGGGGGCAACATGCCCTGTGCTTGATCCTGGGGAGTGATGGGCCACAGTCTGTCAAGTGGGTGTCTTGCCCACTGGTTCTGGAGGGGGCAACATGCCCTGTGCTTGATCCTGGGGAGTGATGGGCCACAGTCTCTTGAGTGGGTGTCTTACCCACTGGTTCTGGAGGGGGCAACATGCCCTGTGCTTGGTCCTGGGGATTGATGGGAAACAGTCTGTCCAGTGGGTGTTTTGCCCACTTGGTCTGGAGGTGGCTTTATGCCCTGTGCTTGATCCTGGGGAGTGATGGGCCACAGTCTGTTGAGTGGGTGTCTTGCCCACTGGTCCTGGAGGGGGCAACATGCTCTGTGCTTGATCCTGGGGAGTGCAAGGCCACAGTCTCTCAGATGGGTGTCTTGCCCACTGGTTCTTGAGGGGGCAACATGCCCTGTGCTTGATCCTGGGGAGTGATGGGCCACAGTCTGTCAAGTGGGTGCCTTGCCCACTGGTTCTGGAGGGGGCAACATGCCCTGTGTTTGATCCTGGGGAGTGATGGGCCACAGTCTCTTGAGTGGGTGTCTTACCCACTGGTTCTGGAGGGGGCAACATTCCCTGTGCTTGATCCTGGGGAGTGCAAGGCCACAGTCTGTCGAGTGGGTGTCTTGCCCACTGGTTCTGGAAGGGGCAGGCCGCACAGCAGCCCATGGAGGCAGGATTACGTAGCGTCTGCCGGCTGCCGGCTGCACAGTGGTGGTGCTGTTGGTGGTGGGAGGCTCCTGCACACCTCCTGCACCCTCAGACGTCTGCACAGTGGTGGTGCAGCTGGTGGGTAGAGGCTCCTGCACATCCCCTGCACCCTCGGACGGATGCACAACCATGGTTGGTGGTGGGGGCTCCGTCACAGCTGCTGGTCCAGGCTCCTTGCCCTTCCTGACTGCTGGAGCAGGCTCCTTGCCCTTACTGGCTGCTGGTGCAGGCTCCTTGGCCTTTCTGGTGGCAGGTGCAGGCTCCTTGACCTTTCGTGTGGCTGGTGCAGGCTCCTTCCCTTTCAGTACATGTGGCCTGGATCCCTTTCTATCACGAGTGGGTGCGGTTCAGACTGGATCCGTGGACTGTGTGGCTGAGGTGCTTGGCTGGGTTTGTGAAAGTGGGTGCTCCGCCTGCAATAGACCCCCAAAGTCCACACCTCCTTGGTGATGGCATGCCATATACCCTTCTTTTGATGGGTGCTGACCTGCAGAGACAATACACATAGGAAAATACCATTAGACAAACAGTCCTGCCTGTTACACTCATGGCCCAGCATACCCCTTTCCATCACCATTTGCACACACATAGCCCAGCACACAAGCTGTACACCGCAAAGAGGACATCCACCCACCCTCCTTAAACGAGCCCTTCACACACACAACTTCATGCATTCATGTCACATTCATCGTGCCCACAGTGTACTCACCTATTGGTCTGGATGCCCATACAGCAGTCCGTACTGGGGTGGGCCCCCATCCACCATTCTCTCCAACTCCTCCGAAGTGAAGGCTAGGGCCCTTTCCCCAGTCACAAGGGTCATGGTAGGTTCCAGACGCAGGTCCAGCAGCACATGCAGTGTAGGTCCTCTCCTATGAAAGGTCAGGTAGCAAGTGAGGAATCAGATAGAAAATGGCGGTCACACCGGCGTAGATCACCATTGGCCACTGTACCCCATAGGGCCCTTTGGTAACTGATGAGGAGTTGCACGGCGGTTCCCGGCCGCCTCCCACAACGGCACACAACATCAGCGGAATTACCTCACTTCCACCTATCCCTCCGCAAAGGACAGGCAGATGCCATTTCAGGTCATGGAATAATGCTGCATCACAAGAGATATTACCACATACTGGACAAATCACACTGACCCATTACATGTTTACAGGATGCAAACTACTGTTGTAGCTCCATTGTTCAGTTTTTGACCGGCTCTTCACTCTTTTGTCCCTTAGATTTCTACCACTGTGGATTAATAGGAGATGTAGACATACCCCGTGTAAAGACCCCTGGTTGATTTAGCTACACTAGAGGACAGGCCCATTATCCTCACCTATAGACTTGACGGGGCCACAATCACAGAGCTGTGTGCCCAGTTGGATCCTGACCTGATATCTGCCATCCATCACCCCACTGGGATCCCCACTGTTGTGCAAATACTCCATTTCCTTGCAACTGGCTCTTTCCAAGTGACAGTGGGCTTGGCAGCAGGAATGTCACAGCCAATGTTCTCAAACATGCTGACAAGAGTGTTGTCTGCCGTGATAAAACACATGTGCAGCTACATTGTTTTCCCCCATGTTGAGGATTTGTCCACTGTGAATGCCGAGTTTTATGCAATGGGACATTTCCCCAACATCATCTGGGCAATTGATTTTACACATATTGCATTCTGCCCCCCCACGGCAGAATGAACAGGTGTTCAGGAGTCGTAAGAGTTTCCACTTCATGAATGTTCAGGTGGTGTGCTTGGCGGACCAGTACATCTCCCACAGCAATGCTAAGTATCCTGGGTCAGTGCATGATGCCTTTGTCCTGAGGAATAGCAGCATCTGAAATGTGATGGGCCAACTACAGAGGCTCAGGGTGTGGCTAATAGGTGAGCCCTGGTTCCCACCCAGTAGACGTTGGTGTGTGGGTATGGTGTGAGCCATATAGAATAATGTGTGGCTAAATGTTGTCCCTCAATATTTGCAGGTGACTTTGGTTACCCAAACCTATCATGGCTGATAAACCCTGTGAGGAATGCCAGGACAAGGTCAGAAGAACGTTATAAATAGGCACATGGGCGAACCAGAAGGATCATTGAAAGGACCTTTGGCCTCCTGAAGGCCAGGTTCCGGTGCCTCCATCTAACAGATGGATACCTGTGCTACTCACCCAAGAAGGTCTTCCAGATAGTGGTGGCATGTTGCACAACCTGGCCCTCAGACGCCTTGTCCCATTCCTGCTGGAGATGCCCGTGTGCCACCAGTAGACCATGTGGACAGTGAGGATGAGGAGGCAGAGGATGAGGACAACAGAACATATGTGATCCGACAATACTTCCAATGACACACAGGTAGGACAGTGTTACTTCACATTTCAATGACTTTGATTGTAATTTGTGTGGAAATGGCATGCTGATATTTTCCACTTCTAGGCCCACTTACTGTTCCCTCTGGTAATTCATTTTGTAGATGTTGGTGACCTGACATATTCTTCTGGTGTGATCGCTACAGCCAACTACCGGTCATTAATCTATGTTAATTCTCTGTACAGTTGATTTGCAATGTTTGTACCTGTTTCAATAAAAACATATTTGATTTAAATGATATACTCCAAATGGATTTTTTCAAAGGGTCTTTATTGAAGTGCTAATATAGAGATGGGCAAGTGCAATGGGATGGGGTGATGATCGAGGAAAGTACAGGGTATTGTTCCAGTCTGCTTGAAGCAAAGCTGCATTGTCCAAAGGGACATAGGAAGGGGAGCAATGGCAGTTCAAGGTGGGCAGAGATGCAGAGTGGGACACAAGGGTGACAAAATCAGGAGAGTCTCATTTTCTGGCGGGGTCTTGGCAATGCTTCTGTCTGGATCACAGGAAATGTTTGAGGGGTGGTTCGCCTTCAGCAGGGTGAGAGGTGCTGATGGCCTGTGAGTCCTGTGGTAGGGCCTCCTGGCCACTACCGGCAGCAGAGGTTGAAGGCTGTTCAGATGTGTGGCTAGTGACAGGGGCCCTCTGGTGTGAGACTGCCTCCCTCAGAATGTTGGCCATTTCTGCCAGCACCCCTGCTATATAGATCAGGGTTTGTTAATTGCCTGCAAGTCCTCCCTGATCCCCTGATACTGTCCCTCCTGCAGCTGCCTGTTCTCCTGCACATTGTCCAGAATCTGGCCCATCGTGTCCTGGGAATGTTGCGAGGCTCCCAGTATCTTGGCGAGTGCCTCCCGGAGAGTCAATTCCCTGGGCCTGTCCTCCCTCTGGCTCACAGAAGTCCTCCCACTGTCCCTGGTGGCCTGTGCCTCTGTCCCCTGAATGGTGTGCCCACTGCCACTGACCCTAGGTCCCTGATTGTCTTGGGGGCGAGGTGGGCCCTGGAGTACCTGTAGAGGTGGACAAACTGCTGATTGACGTGTCTTGGGGACAGAGGTATGGGTATGCTGGGTGGATGCTGGGGTGGTGTTTCCTGATGGGGGAGGCTCTGTGGTGGTGTGTGACTGGGCCTGGGTAACCGGCTGTCCAGTGGTCCCTTATGGACCAGGTAGGTCATCCAGATCCTGAAGACCAGAGTTGCTGTCATCACTATGGGCCTCTTCAGTTGGGGGACTGGATAGCGCTGGCACCTCCTCTCCGTGACACTGGTTGGGGTACCTGTGGGGATGTAAATGATGTGTTATGGTTTCTGTGTCTGACATATTGTACATCCATGCCTTCCTCTCTATGGTTGGATTTGCCCTGCCAGATTTCACTTGTGTATGTTACTGTATGGTGGGATAGTTAATTCTCTATGGTGTGCATGCTTTAGTGACGAGTGCCCATGCAGGACTGTGAGGGGTGTCCATGCATTGGTACAGCATGCAGAGCTTGGCATTGGGATGAGTGGATTGTGATGGTGGGGTGTGTGGGATGTAGTGGGGTGATGGGTGTGAGGGTTGGGTGAGAGTGAGTGTATGTGGTGGCATGCAGGTAGGGAGGTGATAGTAGTTGAGAGTTGACTTACCAGAGTCCAGTCCTCCTCTAACTCCGGCCAGGTCGTCAGGATACAGTATTGCCAAGACTTGCTCCTCGAGTTGTTGGGGAAGAGTTGGGGTCCACTGCCAGTCCCCTGGATGGCGACCTGGTGTCTTGCTGCAATGGAATGTACCTTCCCCTGTAGGTCGTTCCACCTCTTCCTGATCTCATCCCTAGTTCTTGGGTGCTGTCCCACCACGTTGACCCTGTCCACGATTCTCCGCCATAGCTCCATCTTCCTAGTTATAGATTTCTGCTGCACCTGTTCTCCAAATAGCTGTGGCTCTACCCTGACAACTTCCTCCACCATGACCCTTAGCTCCTCCTCTGTGAAACAGGGGTGTCTTTGTGGTGCCATGAGTGTTGTGTGATGTGTGTTGGTGAGGGTATGTTGGGTAATGTGTTGGAGTGTGTGATGTGGAGTGAGTGGTGTATGGGTGTGAATAGTGTGTGGCTCTAGTTGTGTCAGTTGTCTTGGTGTCTCTCTGCTGGCAATGATTTGTAATTGCAGAGGGTTGTGGGTAATGTGGGTGTGTGTTTTATAGTGGTGTGCGTGTGTGGGTGTTGTGTGTGTATGGGTATCAGGTGTGTGTTGTTGGAATTGTCCAATGTGATGTTATTTTGTTTCTGTGTGTCCGTTTTGAGAGCAGCGGTATGTACTGCCAGTGGTTTACCACGTTGAATGTCCGCCATGGTGATTCGTAAGTCATATTGTGGTGGGCGTTGTTCTGTTGGGGTAACGTGTGGGTTTTGATACCGCCAGTTTATCACTGACCTTTAGTCTGGCGGATTTGTGTATGTGGCTGAATACTGATGTATTGGTGTGTGTGTGTCATAATATGGTGAACGGATGTCCGCGGCATCGGTGGTACGTTGGTGGCCGTCAGCGTGGTGGTAAGTGGGATTTACTACCAATGTCATAATGAGGGCCACAGTGTCTCCAGCTGGGGCATGGGACATGGCTGTAGAAGAATGCTGAGACCACAACACTTATGACCAGTACCATGAAAAGTTGGTAAACTGACAGATGCACAAAACAATTGTGAACTCATAGTGAACCCTCTCCCTGAATTAACAGAGGAGTGAGGCGAAGAGACACATCAGTGAAGGGGCAGCACATCAAACTCTGACTTCAGTGAAAGAAAGTGTGAGCCCCTTTTAAATTGCAGAGATTGGTCCTTCTTCATTTCTGTTTGCTGAAAGTCCCTAGTGATTATGTCAGTGACTTAGGTATTTACATTTCACGCTATGTTCAATAAGGAACTCAATGAGACATATGCGTAGCATCTTGAAGGTATGCACACTATCACCCTCATGATTCTGGGTGGACTTGGAACAGGTACGTAAGGGATGGGAGGTTTTAAGGGGTGTTCAATGCAAAGTATGCTGCAATGCACAGGATGTTAGTGTATGTTGAGGAATAAAGTAACTCTTGAAATCAGTTCTTGTGTGCCATATTTCATATGTATGCTTGAAGACTGGGGAAGACGCTACAAATGGCAATGATGAGGGGATACACGCCCAATAAGACTAGACTGCTCTTCCTGGGAGTTTGCATTGATCCAGCACACAGCCCATGCACACCACGTGTGCCCAGAACCAATATAGAGTGGTCTGCGACTGACACAGGTGGATTCAAAGCTCTACTCTAACCTGTACACAGCTTTGGATGAGATAGAAATCCCTTTAAAACACCCACCAAAATTGCAGAGGAGGAGGCTGATAGAGACTCTGTGCCATGCACCAAATACATGATGATTATTCAGATGAAGCAAGATACAATGATTGCATCAGCAAGGTACAAAAGGCAGAAAATGCACTCACCGTCAAGGGCAGTCAAGGGTAATTGAGGCACCCAAGAATGCACACTACTCCAGCGACCTCTGCTTGCGCAAGTTGTCAGTACCACTCTGTACTGCAAAATGCTGTCTAAACAGCACACTTTCATTGGCAGAAGAAGGGAGAGTGAAATATAATTCAGCTATGTTCCCGAAGCCACGACCACCTTCCTACGATTCTAAGAATCAAAGCATTGGTGCCAGTTGGGCTGGGTGGATTTTAACACTTGACAACTTCATAGATGCTCTAGAAGAAGAAGATGACTAGAAGATCGTCGAATATTTAAAAAATATGGCAGATGATAGAGTGAAAGAAGTGCTAAAGAAAATCGCAAAAATCGTACAGACTGATATGAATTATATTAAAAGATAAAAGAAGCATTAGGGGACAAGTTCAAACCAATGCCATATGTCAACTTTGGAAGGTATATCTCCAACAAGAACAAAAACAGTTTGGTGAAACAATGGATGAGTTTGTTGATGGAGTTGATGCACTCATTGAACATTTCAGATTCTGTGACTTCACTGACAAATAAGCCATGTGCCTCAATATCATTTATGGCTGCCTTTCAGACTTGTTGAGAAGGTGCATCCTAAGAGTAACCCACTGTCTAGAGAAAATGCTGATGGCTACAAGAGCAGAAGAATAAGCAGATTGACAAGTTGCTGACATGGAAGCGGGAGTGGCATACCACGAATCTGAATTCACTCTGAAAAGCAAGCACAAGCATGAACAAGACACATGCATGTCAATGTGGTAAAAAAAAACTATGCTTTGAATGGGGATTTTCATTTCTCCATGAAGATAAATGTCCTGCCATGGGACATGTTGCGGAAGAGAGAACCACTTCACAATTGTGTGCCAGGCCAAAAAAAAGTCAAATGCCTCACGAAAGCAAGAGAAAATGGCCATATGAACTTTCCAGAAGCATTCACACCACACCCATAAAACAAAAAAGGAGCAGCAGCTTTAAAAATAGAAACCAGGCAAGATCAATTGTCGTCAACCTCATCATGCAAAGGTTTATTAACTTCACTTTCAAGCACCAGTGAAAAAGATGAAGGTGCACTGATGATATCCACCACCAAAAAACGGCGTGCACATGCAGGGTTAGATACCTGTAAAGAGGATTACAGCTTAAAGACAAGTCACCAAACAGAGAGTCAAACGTCATTTCGACACTGTCCTAAAATCAAGCTGAAGGTGAACAATCAACCAATAACCTTCATAGACAGTTGTGTGTCGATCAACACCATGCCAAAAGAAAGATTTAACAGCCTGTCCCATATGTCTCTCTTCACTCCATCAGGCACAAATTTATAAATTAGAGTTTCTTCTGAGGCATTGCAAAGCCAAGGGCCATTCATAGCGACAATACAATACAGAAAGACATTGCTATGAGCCACCATTCACTTTCTACAAGGGACTTTGTTGAGTCCTTTTCTACTCAGTTTTACATCTGCTGCTGACATGGGACTAATATCCCTTAACTACATCATCTGTATTCAATTGGAAATTATGAACCATGTTGCTCCATGGCCTCGGAAAACTAAAGAAAATGAAAGTACAGCTTCACATCAAGAAAGACATTCACCCTCTTGCTCAGCGATGCTTTAGGTCTGCCTTCCATCTACAAGAAGCTGTGGAGAAATAGTTGGAAGCCCTCTTAAAACATGACATAATTGAATGCTCCAAAGGTCCCAGACAATTGGTTTCACCTATCATAGCAATGTAACAGATGTAACTATGTAACAAATGGGGGGTGTTAGGGTGTGGTTAATCGCAAGTATGATGTAATGCACAGTATGTTAGTGTATGCTGAGGAATAAAGTAATGCTTGAAAACAGCTACTCTGCCACGTATTTCATATGCATGTTCCAAGGCTGGGGAAGAACCTACAATGAGCAGTGGTTTTGAGGGTGTTTATGGCCCATGGCTTCCAAGCCTTATACAGGAAAACACTACTCTTAATGAGTATATCAAATTTAGTGCGACAGAGTTCTGTTGACAGATGCGCATTTTACTCGCCTTTCATTAGAATTATTTATTCTGATAAAAGGTGCTGCTTTATGACTGAGAGGTGACTGATTGAGACAGTAATGAGCTGGCAGGCCTGAGATAAATGCAGCAACCCAGCCACCTTAATTTAACATTTCACTTAAGATCTCCTCCTGCAGTTTTCTCATACAGTGGTATTCTCCTGATTAGAGCATGGTATACAGTGAAATAGTGCATCACTGCACATGGCATTTTGACCTCACTGTCTGTCCAACAATTGTTGTTACCTTTTTTGTAGTTTGTATAGGACAAACTCAGCCCAAGGGGTATTGGAGTGCTCTACATGAGCAACAGATTATGTTAAACAAGGTCATATTTTTTTAGGCACAGAGAGATTAGGGGCCACATGTGCGAAATATAGGATTTGCGACTCACAAAACCTTATTTTCAACATTTTCAATGAAACTGTTTGCGATTCACAAGGGGGTCGCAAATGACCTACCTCATGAATATTCATGAGGTATGTTGCAATTTGCGATTCCATTGGGAATGGCCGCCTTCACAGGGATGGTGGCCTGCTGGAGACAGCAGACCACCATGTCTGTGACTGCTTTTAAATAAAGACATTTTCTTTTTTTAAATCGAGCCCGTTTTCCTTAAACGAGATGCATTTCAAAAGCAAAAAATGAAATGTTTTCATTCCATTTTTTCGGACCACTGCCTGCTCTGAAAAAATGTTTTTAGTGCCATTCACAAACAGGAAGTGGTCCCATGGGGACCCCTTCCCATTTGCGAATGGGTTAGCACCAGTTTGAAACTGGTGCTAACTGAGATTGTTTTGCTACCGCATTCGCGTCACAAAACAATCATAAATGGAACTGCGATTCGCAATTAGGAAGGGAACACCCCTTCCTAATTGCTACTCGCAAACCCTTTTTGGGATTCAGTAAATAGTTTACCGAATCGCAAAAATGGGTCTATACATCCCAAATTGCATTTTGCAAGTCACAAACAGCCCGATTCTCCGTTTGCGATGTGCAATATGCTTCGTACATGTGGCCCTAAGTGATTTTGCCCAGAAGGACAGCATTTTTAGACAACACCGAACTCAAACATGTTTCACCAGTTGCAAAGTTGGAAGCTCTGGTCATTGGGGCATATTTTACTGAGGCAGATAGGTGGGAGAGGAATACCTCCTGTTTGGGCATGTTCACAATGTCAGAAATCATCATCAACTTGATAACGAAGGAACTAATGAGCACTGGACAGCCAACAGCAAAATGTATTACAATTGCAGAATTACCTCATAGGTGAGATCACTGCACAGAAATCTGCTTTTCTTTAATTTATGAATGGATGAGAAAGATTGACTCTGACTCTGATGGTCAGCTGGTTATGATCTCAGACTATGGCCACGACATCTGGTACATTAAAAAGACGGTCACGTCCTTGAGGACCAGGCAATACCAGACAGTATGTGACTGCATGAGACACTTGGAGAAAATGAAAAAAAAGATATCAAGGGCTTCTTATTTGCTATCATCCCACATCCAGCTTTTTATGAACCACTATAGATCAAAGAACTCATCACATTCAGACTTGACATCCACAGTTGAACAATAGACGATGTCCTGTAATCCTGTGTTTTCTTCACCACCAACCTATTAGGAAAATCCTAATGGCTGCAAAATGGAGACAAGAGCCCATTGGCAGTAAATCCCGCTTACCGCCACAGTGATGGCCGCCAACATACCGCCACAGGGGCGAATATCATTTTGCCACATTATGAGACACACACACACAACCAACAGAATACTGCCACGTACACAAATCCGCCAACCCAAAGGTCGGTGGTAAACTGTCAGTACCAACAACCATACCGTTACGCCAACAAAACAACGCCCACTACATCATGACCCTCGAATCCCCACAGCCGACATTCAACTGCGGTAAACCATTGGTGGTACAGACCGGTGCACTTAGAATGGACACCCAAATACTAAACTAAACAACATTGACCAATACCAAAAACACACACCAGACACTCATATAGACACCACACACCCACAGCACTATAAAACACACACCCACATTACCCACAACCCTTTACGAATACAAATTATTGTCACCAGACTGATAGCAAGACCACTGCGACAACTAGACACACATACCGCATACGGCCATACATCCTGCACTCACACTACTACACACACCCAACCACACTATGCAACACCCACACACTTACACACAAAACATAACACCCATGTCCCCACAAAGGCACCCCCGTTTCACAGATGAGGAGTTGAGGGTCATGGTGGAGGAAATAGTCAGGGTAGAGCCACAGCTCTTTGGAGCACAGGTACAGCAGATATCCATTGCCAGAAAGATGGAGCTATAGCGGAGAATCGTGGACAGGGTGAACGCCATGGGACAGCATCCAAGAACAAGGGACGACATCAGGAAGAGGCGAAACGACCTACTGGGGAAGGTACGTTCCATAACAGCAAGGCACCAGCTCGCAATACAGAGGACTGGCGGTGAACCCCCACCTCCTCCCCCCCAGCTCACAGCATGGGAGGAGCAAGTCATGGCATTACTGCATCCTGAGGGACTCCCTCGAGTAGCCGGAGGACTAGACACTGGTGAGTCAATATTTACTACTTATCACCCCCATACCTGCATGTCATCTCACCCCCTCACCCTAGCTCCCATCACTCCACTACATCCCACCGACTGCTCCTACGCATATGACTAACCCCAATGCCCAGCCCTGCATGCTATACCAATGCATGGACAGCCCTCCCAGCCCTGCATAGACATCCATCACAAAAGCATGCACAGCATAGGGGAACTAACAATCCTACAATACATCACCATACACAAACAAAGGTGGCAGGGAAACAGCAACGATAGAGGGGAAGCTAGGGATGCACAATATGTCACAGGCATGAAGCAAAATACATCACTTACATCCCCACAGGTGCCCCAGCCAATGTCTTCAGGAGAGGAGGTGCCACGACAAACCAGTACCTCAACAGAAGATGCCCCCAGTGATGACAGTAACTCTGGACATCAGGATCTGGATCAACAACCTGGCCCATCAGGGACCACTGGACAGTCGGTCACCACATCCCACTCACAGTCCACCACAGAACCTCCCCCATCAAAATCTAACACCACAGCACCCACCCAGCATCCCCACACCTCTATCTTCAGAACACGTCAATCAGAAGTGTGCCCACCTGTACAGGGACACCAATCCGCAGCTCACACCCAAGACAATCAGTGGCAGTGGGCACATTGTTCAGGGGAGAGGGGCACAAGGCAATGGGGACACTGGGAGGACCACTGATTGCCAGGGGGAGGACAGGCCCAGGGAAACAACTCTCCAGGAGGCATCACCAAGATCCCACTCACAGTCCACCACAGAACCTCCCCCATCAAAATCTAACACCACCGCACCCACCCAGCGTCCCCACACCTCTATCCTCAGAACACCTCAATCAGAAGTGTGCCCACCTGTACAGGGACACCAATCCACACCTCACACCCACGGCAATCAGTGGCAATGGGGCACAAGGCAACGGGGACACTGGGAGGACAACTGTGTGCCAGGGGGAGGACAGTCACAGGGAAACTACTCTCCAGGAGGCACTCACCAAGATCCTGGGTGCCTACCAAAAATCCCAGGACACAATGGGCCAGATCCTTGACAACATGCAAGAGAACAAGTGGCTGCAGGAGGAACACCATTAGGAGATCAGGGAGGACTTGTAGGCTCGCAACACCACCATGATCTCCATAGCAGGGGTGCTGGCAGATATGGCAAACATCATGAGGGAATGGACAGCACACTTGCAGGCCCCTACCACTAGCCAGTCTATTGACCATTCCACCACCTCCGCTGCAGTTAGTGGGCAGGAGGCCCCACCACAGGACCAGCAGGCCACCAGCACCCCTCCCCCTCAGAAGATGAACCACTACGCTAACCTTCCCTGCGACCCAGACAGAGGCCGAGACACTTGCCAAAACCAAGGCCACCACCAGGAAATGAGACTCTCCTGATTGTCCCCCTTGTGTCCCACCCTGTCACCTTGTCCACTTTGAACTGCCATTGCTCCCCTTTCTATGTCCCCTTGGATACTGCACCTGTGCTACAATCAGACTGGAACAATACCCTGGACTTTCCTCTACCATCACCCCATTCCTTTGCACTTTACCCTCAATTTTATATCACCACAATAAACACCCGTGAACACAACTTGAGTGATTGTATTTTATGTGTTGAAAATGTGCATTTAGGGAAACAGTCATATCTGGTGCAAATGATATGGACACTGTGACAGCATATAATTAATGACCTGTATCTGTCTGTAGTAATCTCTTCAGGATACTGTTGTCATATCACCAACATCTGTAAGATTGCAGGCCAAAGGTGACAGTAAGTTTAGATGCAAAGGAAGTGAATGCAATCATGCCACAGTCACACAGATGAAATCAATATTCAGGGCAATGATCATTTCCACTGTCTCACCTGTGTATCATTGAAAGCATCGACATATAACGGATGTTCTATTGTCCACATCCTCATCCTCTGCCTCCTCATCCTCAGTGTCCACAGGGTCCACTGCTGTCTCAGGGACATCCCTAGTCTCCTCCTCCTGCAGAAAAGGCACATGCCATCTGAGGGCTAGGTTTTGCAACATGCAGCATGTCACTACTATCTGGCAGACCTTTCCGGGTGAGTAGCACAGGAATCCACCTGTCAGATGGAGGCCCCTGAACCTGACTTCAGAGGGCCAAAGGTCCTTTCAATTATTCTTTTGGTTCGCCCATGTGCCTCATTATAACGGTTCTCAGCTCCTGTACTGGCATTCCTCACAGGGGTCAGGAGCCACAAAAGGTTTGGGTAGCCAGAGTCACCTGCAAATAGTGAGGGACAATCTTTAGCCTTACACAATCCTATGGGGATAACACTTCAAGACATACACTGACATATAGTAGGTGGTGACTCTGGCTCACCTATTAGCCACACCCTGTGCCTCTGTAGTTGGCTCATTACACTTGGGATGCTGCTATTCCTCTGGACAAAGGAGTCATACACTGACCCAGGATATTTAGCAGTGACGTGGGGGATGTACTGGTCAACCAGGCACACCATTTGCACATTCAGTGAGTGGAAACTCTTCCGATTCCTGAACACCTGTTCATTCTGGTTGGGGGGGGACTTGCATTATGTGTACAGTCAATTGTCCCATAATATTGGATATATGGCCCATTGCATAGAATCCTGCCTTAACAGTGGCCAAATCTTCCACGTGGGGGAAAACAATGTAGCTGCACATGTGTTTCACCAGGGCAGACAGAACCCTTGCCAGCACGATTGAGATCATTGGCTGTGACATTCCTGCTGTCAAGCCCACTGTCATTTGGAAAAACCAGTTGCCAGGAAATGCAGCACTGATAGCACTTGCACAAGAGGGGGAATCCTAGCGGGATGACGGATAGCTGACATAAGGTCAGGCTCCAATTGGGCACACAGCTCTGTGATTGTGGCCCTGTCCATTCTGTAGGTGAGTATACTGTGCCTGTCCTCCAGCATAGCCAAGTCCACAAGGGGTCTGTACACGGGGTTTGTCTCCTCCTCCTATTCATCCGCAGTGTTAGGTATCTAAGGGACACAAGAGTGAGTAGGCTGTCATAATTTGAACAATAGAACCACCAACTCAGTGTACATACAGCATCAATGTGATGGGACAGTGGGAATGGCAATGTATGTGCTATTTTAGGCAATGACGCAGTCATGAGTAATCTGATCATTGTCCACCACCATGAAATGGCGACCGCCTGACAGGTGGAAGTGAGTTAACTCTGTTAATGTTAGGCGTCATGGTGGAAGGTGGTCTTGCACCGCCGTGCAATTGCTCATTGGATAATATGGGGCTCTATGGAGTACCGTGGGCAATGGGGATCTGAGCCGCCGTGGACGTAACTGCCATTTTGTATCCAAATCCTCATTTGTTTCCTGACTTTCCACAGGAACACTCCTACACTGTGTGTGCTGCTGTGACCTGTGTCTGGAACCTACCATGGCCCATGTGACTGGGGAAGGGGCCCCTGCCTTCCTTTCAGAGGAGTTGGAGCAACTGGTGGAAGGGGTCCTACCCAGTATGAACTGCTGTATGTGCCTCCAAACCAACAGGTGAGTACAGTATGGGCACCATGCAAGTCGGAAGGATGTGTGTGCAAGCAGATGTCATCGGGGGATGTCTCGTGGTAGTGTACTTGTTGGGGTCGGACGATGTGTGTGCCAATGGTGATGGAAACGGGACTGGTGGGCCATATATGTGAAAGGCTGGATTGTACAGTTAATGGTGTCCTCCTGTCTGTGTTTCCTCTGCAGGTCAATGCCAATCAGAAGAAGGGATTGTGGTGTGCCATCGCCAAGGATGTGTGGACCCTGGGGATCTACAGCAGGCAGAGCACCCACTGCAGGAAATGATGGGAGGACCCGAGATGCTGGGCACGGAAGACCGCAGAGGCTCAGCTGGGGATGGCCTCCCAATGAGGAAGGGGTTCCCATCGGAACCTGACACCCCTGATGGCCTGCATACAGGTGGTGGCCTACCCAGAGCTTGAGGGCATCACTGCAGCCACAAGGGGGTGAGTACAGTGGGCATTACTACAATAATTGGTAGGTGGCATGGGATCTGGGTGGTGCGTGTGAGTTAGTGGGTGCCCCTTAATGCCAGGCCAGACATTGCAGCGTGATCCAGCTCAAGGGTAATGGGTGCATGGTAAATGCAGGTAACCTAGCTTGTTTGTATTCCATGTCAGTCAGGGCTTAGTGGGTCCCAGGAGGGGTGAAGTTGGCAGTGCTTGACCCTCATCTTGCTGTGGCATCTAGCCAAATCAATGGCAGTGCAATGAATAGTGCTCAATCCTGATCCAACTGTGTGACGGCAATATGTATGCCAACTGTGTTGTTGGTGCTATAATTGACCCAGGGTTCCCTTTCTCTCTCTCTCCCCGTTTTCTTCTGTCATCATGTCCATGTGTGCATTAGCATCATCTGGCGGAGGAGCAGGGGCACCGGCGACAGAGGGAGCTGCAACCCACATGACTCAGGAGGCAGAGTCCATCGACGCCAAGGGAACTAGTGGGACGGAGGGGAGCACCATGGCGGAGACAGTAGGTGACAACACAGACTCAAATACCTCCTCTGGTGAAAGCTCCCTCGTCATGGCAGACACCTGTGTGACCACCCCAGCTGCAGGTACAGCCGCCACCCCCGTACCAGCACCGCCCTCCCAGTAGCCCCTCAACGAGTTGCCTGTGCCCGCTCACCCAGGAGGGTGGGCGTCTCCTTCACCTCAGGCACCTCAGGCCCTGCCCCAGTGAGCCCTGCTGCCCTCAGTGAGGAGGCTACTTACCTCCTGAGATCCATCTCTGTAGGGCAGTCAACCATTTAACATTATGAATGCATTCCAGGGGCTGGCATCCCAGATGGAGCAATGCAATGTATTCCTGGAGGGCATCCATGGCGGATTGGCGGGCCAACAGAGATCGATTCAGGCTCTTGCCTCCTCTCTAATGGCAGCCATTGTCCCTGTTCCTACCATCCCCCCTCCAACAACCACTTCCCAGTCCCAGTCACCTCAACCCCAACCCATCCCATGTACACATACAGATGAGCATGCATACAAGACATAACACAAGAGTGGCACAGTCAAACACAGGCACCACACTTCAGCCCACAAGCACTCATGCAAACACCAAACAGTTGCATATACAACAACATCCACTGCCTCCACTGTCTCCCCCTCCTCCTCCACCTTCCTCACAGTCACATCCACACTCACACCTGCATACTCTGCTTCAACAACCACCACTAGCATCACCACACCAAGCAGCACAAGCACCTCACTTGCAGACACGTCCACAACATCCATTCACACGTCTCCTGTGTCCTCTCCCATCCTGCCTGTTCCCCTCCTAAAGTACACAAACGCAGGAACTCAGACACCCAACAGCCATCTACTTCACATCAGCACACTCCCCATGTACCTGCACTCAAGTCCAGCAGATGTACTCACCAACAACCATTACTTCAATCACCACGCCCATCCCTCCTCCCTCATCCCGCCCCACCCTCCCTAAGAGGCTTTTCCTTGCCCAACTTGACCTCTACCCTACCCCTCACTCCCTCGTCCTCCCCGTAAGAGCAGTTTCCCAATGACCCAGCCCAGCACCTCAGCCAAACAGTCCATGGGGATAGTGGAGGCAACTCCTAGTCATGGAGGCAAGACAGTGAAGGATCCCACTCCAACAGCCTGGAAGGGGAAGGATCCACTCCAACAACTAGGAAGGTGAAGGATCCCACACCAACAGCCAGGAAGTAGAAGGATCCCACACCAACCGCCAGGAAGGGGAAGGATCCCACACCAACAGCCAAAAAGGGGAAGGATCCCACACCAACAGCCAGGAATGGGAAGGATCCCACTCCACCAGCCAGGAAGGGGAAGGATCCCACACCAAAAGCCAAGAAGGGGAAGGATCCCACTCCAACAGCCAGGACAGGGAAGGAGCCCTCACCACCTGCCTTGAAAGTGAAGAAGCCCTCACCTTCAGCTGCCACACAGCAGCCCTCGCCTTCTGAAGAGGCTGCCCAGGAGGCACCTTCCACAGCTGAGACACAGCAGCCCTCAACTCCAGCAGAGGCTGGCAGGATATCACCACCACCACTACCAGTGGTCACAGAGCCCTCACCTCCAGCTGCAACTGTGCAGCCCTCTCCTCAAGCAGCAGACATGTAGGCCACCATCCAAGGACTGCTGTGCATGGAGCCCCATCCAGAAACAGTGGACGAGTTCCCCACCTGAGAGACTATGACCTTGCACTCCCCAGCAAAGGAAAATGGACATAGAGCCCCCTCAAGAAGCAATGGGCAAGGCCCCACCTGAGAGACTGTGACCTTGCCCTCCCCAGCAACCGAAAATGGGCATGGAGCCCCCTCTGGAACCAGTGGCCGATTTCCCGACTTCGGCTGAGGTGCCCCCCACCCCCTTTCCCCGAGGTGCCTTCCCACTTCAATCATGATGCCCATGCACAGTTCTGTGAGGATGTTGTCAGGAAATGAGTTGGGCCTTGGACTGTGCCCTGTGGCCATGTGAGCCCTTAGTACTTTGGACTGGGTCTTGACCCTTTGTGGACAATTGTACATATTTGGTTCATGTGGTGGCTTTTCCCTTGCTAATACATTTTCAGTACTTCAGAAATCTAGTCTTTGTTTTATTATGCCGTGTGTTGTGTGCTATTGGTTTACGTCTGCAGCTGGTTCTGTGTATGGTGTATGTGTTTGAATGGTGTGTGTTGTGGGTGTGTCACTCTCCTTTTCCTCCCTCCCTCCCTTGTGTGCTAGGCAGGTGTACTCACCATCGCCCTCTTCGTCGGCGTTGGTGTTCCAGGTGAAGCATGGCGTAAAAAAGCATTGGGAAGACTTGCAGTTCCAGTTCCAAGGCAGTGTTGTTCTTCCCTGTGTCTCTGATGGTGAGTCTTTGCTCTTCTGTGCAGTGTTTCTGCCAGGCTTTTGATGGCCTTGGTTCCGCCCCAGAAATCCTGGCAGGTTTGCAAGGTCATAATATGGTGGGCAGTACCTTGTCTTCCACCTGGCTGTTGATGGCTATCGCCGTGGTGAGTGGTGTTAACGCCCTTGCGGTTGGTGTGGTACATTGACTGTCTATGGGAGTTCTAACAGCCATGGTCATAGTTTGGCGGTAATTACCACCAGCCTGTTGGCGGTATTTCTGCCACTTTATCACTCACCGCCATTGTCATAGGGCCAGATTTATGAAGAAACCACTTTGCAAATCTCTAATAGCGATTTTTAAGAAATCGCTATTTCTGATTCGCAAAATGGTATGTATCATATTTGCGATACAATAATAGCGATTTCTTAAAAATCACAAATGCTATTACCGAATCGCAAATAGCGATTCTGAGCCCATTCGCACCTATGGGCCTATAGGCCCATATTTGCGATTTTTTTGCATTTCCCAAATTGAGAATTCCTAACTGGAATTCACAATTTAGGAAATGCAAAACCCCAGGGTGCTGGGGGCCTCAGGCCCCCTCTGCTGCACCCCAAAAAATATTTCAGGACATGTAAGGCACACACATGCCAAAGGGGCATGTGTGCGTTACACGTCAATTTTAAAAATGCATTTTTTATGCATTTTTTAAATTTGCACATGGTTACCACCAAGTTTTATTTGGTGGTAATTGTGATTCCTTAATGCCCAATTCGCATTAAGGAAAAGCTTGATACATGTGCTTCAGAAATCGCGTGGGGGCCGATTCCGTTAGCCATCCTGAAGCTATGTCTAGTTTGGCCACCAAACAAGCCATTCCCACAAAGGCTCGGTCCGTCCCACTAGAGCCCACTCCCTCGAGAACTCCCAGTAGGATCGGCAGGGGGGCGAGCTCTATCTCCACCTGCAGGACCCAGGACCCAGGACATCTCCTGCAACACCGCACGCCAGTTGGCGGCAATGTCGGGGCATGCCCACACCATAGGAAAAAAATCTCACGATGGGCCACGACCATCCCTCAACCAGGGGACTTCGCAAATTAATTTTGCCAGCAGCTCCATTGCCAGGCTAAACAGGAGTGGGGAGAGAGGACATCCCTGGCAGGTCCCTCTACGAATATAGAACTAGTCCGAAACTACCCCATTGACTTGCACCCGGGCTGACGGATCGGAGTAAAGGAGGTACAGGCACAGAACCGTGGCCCAAGCCCCACCCTTCTAAGGACACAGCGCAAGTACGACCAATCCACTGTGTCGAAGGCCTTCTCAAAGTCCACTAGTAGACGCGCCAGAGGAGAGGTGAGGAGGGCCCTGTGGGCCAGGGCCACATGTAAGCGCCGAATGCAGTGTTGTGTACCTCTAGTAGGCATAAAACCACATTGGTCATGATGCACCAGTGCGGGCAGCACCTTCTTCAATCTCAGGGCCAGTACAGTTGAACATTTTTTAAGTTCTGTGTTGAGGAGTGAAATAGGGCGATATGCTGAACAATCCCGGGAGGGAGGCTTAGTCTTTGGAATCACCACCATTGTGGCATGATCCAGTCCTGGATGGAAGCTTCCTATGTTCTCGGCCTCCTCGTACATTGCTAGTAGGTGGGGAGCTAAAGTGTCTCCGAACTTCGTGTAGAACACGGCCAGGAAACAGTAGGGGCTGGGCGCCCATCGCCAGCTCCATGATAGCTGTCCCAATCTCCTCTAGGTCAAGAGGCTCATCGAGCTCGCGTCTCTCCACGGCGGAGATAGTGGGGAGGGCCACTTCCATCAATAGTAGGTCCTGAGCCTCTGCGGGAGGCCTGGGGTGTTCCTCATGTTTCGGTAGTAGGCCGCAAAGCCCTGCGCAATTTCACTCAGGGTCCGCAGGACAGTGCCAGCGTCATCAACGATCTCCGGGATCGCTCTGTCCGCCATTGGTCTAGTGGCAATCCAGTGCAGGAGTTTGCCATTTTTGTCTTTCCATCCATACACTCGGGCCATAGAGGCCCCCCACATATGTTTCGCGGTCCAGAGTGTTATGTGTTTAATCTCCTCACGGACCAGAGTTAACCACTGCATGACTGCTGCGCCCTCTGGTCCTGCCACTTGGCCTTCCAGGCGCAGTGCTCTTGCCTCGAGAACTGATATTTTGTGATTGTATGCACGTTCCAGAGCCCGGAGGAGCTGTTTGGCATGACCCCTGATGGTGGCCTTACCTGCCTCCCAGATGATACCCGGTGATGTCACAGAGCCCATATTTAGGGTAATGAACTCAGAGAGTCGATCGCTCAGTTCCCGGGTATACTCGTCATCTTGCAAATACCAGCCATTAAGCCGCCACATCTGTCGGCAGCACGTTCCCTCCGTCAAGACAAAAGAGAAGCGGCGTGTGGTCCGATACTCCGTGGGGTAGAATCTCAACCCCTGCAAATCTGGGCATGTCAAGTGCAGGTGAAAGGAAAAGATCAATGCGCGCGTAGGTATGGTGCGCTGCCGATGTATGGGTGTACTGCTGCGCCCCGGGATGCCAGACCCGCCATACATCGCAAAGACCCAGGCCCTCCATCCATCTTCGCAACCCAGAAGCCCCCGCTCTACGGCTGGCGGACGGGGACCCAGAAATGTCTGTCAGGGTCTACTACAGAGTTAAAGTCCCCCCCCCAGCATGGTCAGTCCCGGGAGAAGTCCTGCCACCACTTTCGCAAGGGACCCCAAGAATTGCTCTCTTGCCCCTGGGGAGGCTATAAGTGCTTAGGATATTGATCGGATGTCCTTCGAGCATGCCGGACACCACCACATATCCCCCCCGGTGGGTCCAATCGGGAATCCGTTACCACAAGTGGTAAAGAGCAGTGAAGTAAAACTGCTACTCCCCTCGAACCCCTGGAGAATCCAGCGTGGTAGACTCTGTCATACCTCCCTCATAAACACTGGGCATCTAGTACCCTTCTGGTGGGTTTCCTGATGCAAGGCCACAGACGGGGTTAGCCTGCAGATAGGGGAGAAGACTGCAGATTGCTTAATTTTGTCCAGGAGTCCATTTACATTCCATGAAAGGACCCGCTTCGACTGCTCCAGCATAAGTACACATGTCATATTGTCCCTTGAAATATGCCTGCCCTAACCTCCTGTGGTGACCAGTTTAACGGAAACGATCAAACAAAATACACGCCCAACCATGGGCAACAATGCGTAAACATTACCACCCTACCCCCCTGACTGCCCCCCTGCCCATACTTCCAACCCAGAAACATCTGTCACCCAAACCTGTAACCACAAAGTGTCAACAGTGAGCGTGGAGTGGTGGACCCCTCCTGTAAGACGGAGTTCTGTAATATGGCCCTGGGCTGCCCTGAGTCCCTTGTCGTAAAGGCACCGACCCTCATAGGTTCTTCATCAACATAGGTGTCGAGAAGGATCAGCCACAAGAAATCTGGGGTGACTGGCTGAGGCGATCTTCCTCAGGGGCCAACACTGGACCCCCACCTCTTGGGCCCCTCAGTGTGGCCCCTTCCGCGTGCAGGTCTGGGCCCACCTGGCCGCTCCCTGCTGATCCTCCATGTGGGCCACTCCATTTCCTCCTGCGAGATTGAGTTTGCCTGCGTCCCTCCCGGGCCCCAGGGGAGCCGCCGGGTGCAGGAGCTAGTCTCTCACTTCCCAGTCTCGGTGCGACTCTCTGGGCCATTCGGTGTTCCTCTGTGAGCCAATCCCAGGTCGTCTCTGGGGAGTCAAAGAAGAAGGATTTTCCGTTGTGAAGAACTTTGAGGCGAGCTGGGAAGAGGAGCATATATGTCATTTGCATTGCTCCGAGCTTTTGCTTGACCCCTTCGTACAACTGCCTCTTGACCTGTACCTCTCGGGTGTAGTCGGGGAATATGAGGATTTTGTGATTGTCCCAGTGAAGGTCTGGATGTGCCCTCGTCTCCCTTAGCATGGCATCACGATCCCTGAAGTTGAGGAACCGCACAATTATTGGCGGAGGTCTGGTCGCCAGGGCCCTGTGTGCGCGTTTGATGGCAAACCAGGGCGAGAGCTGCTGGGCGAGGACCCATGACTTGATCCAACACTCCAAAAAGTCAATTGCTTGCCCTGCCCCTGCATCTTCTGGGAATCCCACAAAGCGCAGGTTGCTTTGTCTGGCCCAGTTTTCCACATCCTCTGCTGTGTGGTTTAGTTCACCTGTCCGGGTTTGTAACTGCGCAACTTTGGCCTTGAGATCCGCGAGCTCATCTTCAGCTTGAGAAACGCGGTCTTCCACTTCTTTGATGCAGCCCACTGCGGTCCGCAAATCTTGCCGCAGGAGGCCCATGTCTTCATGCACCTCTCTGACTTTGGCCTCAACAGCCAACTGCAAGCATTGAATGGCCTGCAGAATGGTGTGAACCCCATCGGTCGATGTCACCTCAGGGGTCAGAGCATCCGCCGACCGCGGGGATGTTTGTTTGGCAAAGTGATCGATGAGCTGCTGGGACGGTAGCGGCTGCTTATTTGCTCTGTCCTTCCCCATCGCCGCCTCTGTATCAGCTGCAACGGTTCGGACAGGGTTCCCTCCAATACTCCAGTTCGTGTACCCAAGGATCACCACTGCGTCATTTCCGGCTCACTGGTCTCCTCAGGAGGGAGTCCGTCCTGACCAAAGGCAATCACCCACGTGGAGGGTTCTGGCCCAGGCGACATCCATCCCCCCTCACATCTCACCCAGCCTGGCACCAGCACCAGTTCGAGGGGGGTGGGTCCCGGTTCGGGCCCCGGCCGGCCGCAGTATTTCTTGCTTCGTCTTCCTTAGAACAACAGGAGTCCCAGGGGGCCGCACGTCCCAACACCAGGCCGATCGACTCCAGCCCAGTTCACTCGGTCTGTCCCACACCAGTACACACAGGCATCCTGGGGCCCAGCCACATCTCATGGCCTGGGCCCCCACGTAGTAATCTCCCCCAGGGGTCCAATCCCACGCCTCAGTTTTGCAGTTGGTGGGGGGAGGGCCCGGTGCCTCTGCGGTCTCCCACCGTGCTGTGCGACAGGAAGGCAGGCTCCCAGGAGCAGGTATCGTCCGCTGCTTCTTCTTCCTCCGCGGCGCCGCGTGCAGAATTCCCCCCTTGCAGGAGGCCACTAAATCGCTGCCGCCGGGCTCAGGCACCGGGGGACATTCGATTGAGAGGCAAGCCCGGCCACACCACACGGCGAAGGCCCCGGTTCCGCTGCTTCCCAGCCCCCGGTACCTCCTCCATGGTGTGGGCCGCCATCCGCGGCCTGGCAAGTCTCCTCCACCACCTGCCCCGGCCAGGGAAGGCGAAGGCTGTAGTGCCCCTCCAGCACGAGCCGCTGTCCAGGGAGAGTTCAGCGTGGTCCACAGGGCCACCGCACCCCGGGCGGGAGTGCCGCTTGACCGTTGGTTTCTCAACTTTTCGCGGGTCCCGGGTGCCGGCCCCGAGACCCAAAGCCCAGGCGCACCTCCGGGCCCTCCATGCAGGGCCACCACTCGCCGCACGCCCCCACCGCTTCCCTCATGGGCAGGGGGCTGGTCTAGGCTGACAGATATTTCAGGGTGACCGGGCCTGGTAGGGCGGATGACGGAGGGGTCCGGAGCACTCCTAAAGTGCGACCGCCATCTTGACGCCCTTGGCCACGCCCCTCAATGTAATTTTTTTTAAAGAAGTGAATCATCAACCTTTTCTTAAATTGGAGGAGCCTTGGGGCAGCCCTGATGGATATTGTGACACTGTTCCGTATCATGGGTGCATAGATGGGAAAGGCCTTCCTTCTGGTTATGAATTGTTTCAATTTCTTAGCCTGATGATGTTCTGACTGCGGGTGTGATGAGATCCACCAGAGATGGTGAGCTGGTCTGCAAGAAAAGCAGGAGTGCTAGTAATGATAGCTCTGCAAATGATGCAGGTGGTTTTGAACAAGGTGTGGACCAGAAAAAGGAGTCTATGGATTTCTATCAGGATAGGGGTGAAATTATTCTTTTCTTCATGTCCTGGAAGGGATATGCTGCAGCATGTTGAATGCTCCTAAGGAAAACTATTGTGAGTTCTGCGAGGCCTTGGAATAGGACATTACTGCCATTAGATGCAAGAGAACAAGGGCTTGAAGTGCAGCTCTAGAATCACTTTCTGGAAGAAAGTGAGTTTCTTTATAAGAGAGAGCTAGCACCCTGCCGTCTTTGTTTTTCTAAAAATGTATTCCTTGAAGGTGAAGTGGGTGTTCAGGGAGAATCCAAATGACCTAGCATTCTGTGACAGTTGGGGCTCAAAGCTGTCAAGAGTCGTATCAGGTTTTTACTACATCTTCATTGTTGTTTATTGGTAAATCCCCTACACTCATTGATTATATTATTTAGGCTAGGGGGTTATGTTGATTGACCATGACTCATCACCTGTGCCTCCCACAGACTGTGCCCCAGGGAACATCTGCTGATCCTGTCCATTTGTTGCTCTATCTCTCAGCTTATCTCCCAGCTTAGTTAAACCAATTACCATAACCGAGAGACTACATTGTTGTCCAAAGAGTTGAGGTCCAAAAGGTGCTGCATTGTGGCTCCCCCTACTATTATTCACTTCTTACTGTTGAAGGTCATAACCCTAAATTTCATTGGACTTTCCAGCTTTCTGAGAAGGAAGAACATCTTACACTACTTGCAAATCAACTGTATGTACATAGGGCTGCTTCAAGAGTCCTCTAAACAATGACAGGATTTGCTGGGTTCAGTTGTCAGCAGCACCAAATTCTCAGGGTTAACTAACACACAAATCTGCCTCTTCAAAACATGTGGTGTTGCCATCCTCCTCAGAGGCTCCTTACTCACTGAATATAGAAAACGTAGACAGCCTGGATGGCAGCTATGTGTTTCCAAAAGGCGAGTAGCAGATAAGGTCCTCACTGTGAAAGGCAGAGGTTGGAACCAGACATCAGACTAATTTCTTGACAAGACAGCCCTTTTGATTGGGTGAATAGGGATGACAGAGCAGTGCTGAAAGACCTTTTGACATACCATCATCTGGCATACATATGGCACCTGACTCAGTTTCTATTTGATGTGACTTCTGGGGTGTTTTTTCCTTCTATTTATATGTGCTCAAAACTCATAAAAATCTGGTGTTACAAATGTTTACATTTTTTTGCTGAAAGAAATAATGAGGGTTCTTTTTTCCAGTGCTATAACGAATTCCACTTTTATTTACTTGTCTCATTCATTCCTGTTGTCTTGCTTCCTTCTTTTCTGCTCCTGGTATTTCCCATCATCAGCCAAGCTGGCTTGAATCCACTAGCACAGTGAGCAAGGGACCCATGTCTGGGCCACTTACTGTGCTCTGAAACAAGTCCAAGGATGCTTGTTTCCAGTAAAGTGAGGACTTGGCCTGGCAGTTCAGACTGGACTGTTCCCATGGGAAGCAGGGTCAAGACTGATTTGCATGTGACTGGGTCCAAACTATGGATTTAACCCAGAAAAAGAAAGATGGATTTAACCCAGATCTATGACTGGGGGTGAGTGTTTGAAAAGTTTCAGAACTCCATCCATCATCCTTTTGTGTTGCTAAAGTTGCTCTAAGTGGCCAGGGTATGCCTAGACATGGACTCCTTGATCACTTTGCTACTGTATTTAAGCTAGTCTGCCTGATGAGGGGTGACACTCTGAAACCCGTCCCAGGATGCTTCTTTGCAGTCTAGGGAGGACCTGGCCTGGTAGATTATACTGGACTGTTCCCATGGGGAGCACGTTCAAGACTGATTTACATATAGCGGGGTCCATTCTCGGGTGGCATAGGGAGCAAAAGAACAATGGATTTAACCCAGATCTGTGACTGTGGGTGAGTGTTTGAAAAGATTCAGCACTCCATCCATCATCCTTTTGTGTCAATAAAGTCACCATAAGTGGTCATGGTATGCCCAGATGTGGGACCCTTGCTCACTTTGCTACTGGATTCAAGCTAGGCTGGCTGATGAGGGGTGATACTCCAAGATTGATCCCAGGTGCTTCTTTCCAGTCCAGGGACAGCTGGCCTTCCAGTTCAGGCTGTCCTGTTCCTATGGGAAGCATGGTCAAGACTGATGTGTAATGGTTGAGTACAAACTGGGGTGTCATGGTAAGCAAAGAAGCAATGGATTTAACCCAGATCTGTGACTGGAAGTGAGTGTTTGAAAAATTTCAGCACTCCATCCATCATCCTTTTGTGTGTGCTAAAGTTGCTCTAAGTGGCCAGGGTATGCCCAGACACGGGCCCCTTGCTCTCTTTGCTACTGGATTGAAGCTAGTCTGACTGATGAGGGGTGATACTCCAAAGCCAGGCCCAGGATGCTTCTTTCCAGCCTAGGGAGGACCTGGCCTGGTAGTTTATGCTGGACTGTTCCCATGGGGAGCAGGTTCAAGGCTGATTTGCATATGTCTGGGTCCATTCTTGGGTGGCATAGAGAGCAAAAGAAAAATGGATTTAACCCAGATCTGTGACTGGGGGTGAGTATTTGAAAAGTTTTAGCTCACCTTCCATCATCCTTTTGTGTTGCTAGAGTGACAGTGTCCATCACAGAAATTTGGTCTGACAACACAGGGTGATAAATCAGTATGAGTGAATCAAGATCAATTTGCTTCATGTTTTCACTAACAATCAAATATTAACCTTTGGTGGGGTTTTTATTGGTTATAATTCCTTTTAACTGAAAAACAGAATCCTTACACATGGCAAATCTTCTAAGATTGATTATTTTATTATATAGCTTTGAACACCTAGATATAAGGAAGGAGGGATAACTGACCACTCCTTGGTTCAGTTATACTCGGGAAATTGCACACCTGGTGCAGCAATATATTCTGCTGCCCTCAAACCCCTACCATAGATAAAGGACCTGGATCTCCAGGTCTCAATGGATTCTCGATCAAGTATGTTCAAAAAATTCAGCCTCTCCTACTCTCCACCTTTTAGCACTGCACACTGAGGAGGCAGAGCAAATTATGTTTCCACTGGAGTTGGATATGGCAACGATTGTCAGGATCCCTAAACTGGACCAGCCATTAGACAGGTGACCATCATATAGGCCTATCTCTCTCATCAATTAAGATGTCAAGGTATTCGCCAAAGTTTTGGCTAACCTGCTATTCTGCACCATGCCCTACTGGATTCACCCTGATCAATGTGGCCTTTTGCTAAACAGAGGTACTCAGTGTTGTATCCAGAGGGTTCAGGTGGCCCTCTCCCAGGCCCTGCAACAGCGATGTCCCTCAGTGCTACTCCTAGTAGATTTTGAAAACACCAATGACTGGTCCTTCTTGGATGCAGTGTTGAAGAGGGACAGGCTGGGGTCTCACTTTTGTACACTTGTCAGACTCCTTTATGCTAACCCAAACACCCAGGTTCCAGTTAACATGACCCTTTCACCACCCTCCCTGATTTATATGGTCACTCTTATTTGCCCTGACAAATGAGCCCCTGCAATGCCTCATCTGAAGCAATCCTCATATTTAGGGGTGGTCTTAGGATGGGCTCCAGAGGAGCACATAGTGCTGTACAGTGATGACATTTTGTTGCTCTTGGTTAACCCACAGACTTCAGGACCACATTGTATGGAGATCATACGTTAATACTGAGAGGCATCTGGTCTTCGCGCCAACAAATCCAAGTCACTGTTGGCACCCATTGCTGGAGATGCGCACATCTGTTCCTGGCTATCTGTGATCCTGTCATGCCTCTTGTCCTTTAAGTGCTCAGGCATTTATATATAATCTCCTGGACTTGGCCTGATGCCTCAACCTGACCCCCTTGATTGGCAGGAGAAATAGTGACCTGGAGAAATGGGGCCAAAGGTTGTTAAACATTCTTGAGAGGGTGGCCCCTTTTAAAATGTTTTTTTGTATATTTTCTTGAATTTTCTCCATCTTATTCCTAAACAATGTTTACAGACCCTGGCTTCAAAGATGAACACTTTTCTTCAGGCTGGAGGATACCCTCGAATAACTTTTGTCAATGGCCAACACTCCCCTTATGACAGAGGGATGGGTATTGCAGACCTCTATGGTTACTACTTGGCCTCCCAGCTGGTCACACTCAATGACTCTTTCAATGAGGAGTGGGACAGCTGAACCTACTGGGTACAAGTGGCCTAGCGAGGCTTGGACAGACTGATGGGTTTGCTTTACTGGGCCCAGGTTCCCTGAACTCTCCCTGACTGTACAGGGGGGGGGGCGCTACTGTGCTGGAGGTCGGAGCTCTTCTTTATAGGTTGGGACCGCAAACTTCCAAGTCTGACTCCCTTGTGGCAGGGATATGGTTGTACACTCTGCAGCACACATAGAAAGAGGAAAATGCCTCCCAGGATTATATGTCTGCAGAAAGACGCCCCTTCCTGCACAAAAACAAACCTATGCCATCACAGACACCATTGCACCAAGGTGCAAGGGTGTTTGCATTGGCACTAAGCAGCAATTTGTACACTAGCACAGAGGGAAATACAGAAATGCACTGTATCTTGTAAATATGATGCGTTTCTGCCCTTTTCATCTGGTGCATGGCAGCACAATGAGGTCAATTTCTGCACTAGCCTGCACAGGGGGGGCTTGTAAATATGCCCCTCTTTCCATCAGTGTTGGACCTGGCCCATTCTACAAGGTCATTCCCCAAATGTTTTGCCTTCGCCTTCTAATTTTTCTGACATCTTTTTGGCTGACGTTATGACTCTGGTCACTTTATCACTGCTAGTCAGTGTTAAAGTGCATGTGCTCTTCCTTGTAAACTTGGTATGATTGGCTTATATCTAATTGGCACATTTAACTTACCCGTAAGTCCCTTGTACCATGGTATCCCTATACCCAGGGCCTGTAAACTAAATGCTACTAGTGGGACTGCAGCGCAGCTTTCACCACCCACAGAAGTAGCCTTTCAAACCTGTCTCAGGCCTGCTAGTGCAGAAACTGTGTGCGCAGTTTACTGCTACAAGGACCAGGCATCTAAATTTACTTGCCAGGCCTAGAACTCCCTATTATGTCATGTAAGTCACCTCTAAGGTAGGCCCTGGCTAGCTTTATTGGCTGGGTGCTATGTATGTAGAAGGCAGGACATGTGCCTGGTAGCCTGTCCTGGTAGTGACAAACAGCATATTTTGGTTTCTTACTGCTGTGAGTATTGCCTTCTCAGAAAATTGCATTAGAAATGCTCTACCTTATGTATAGGGAGTATTGCCTGATTTATTAGGGGTAGTGAGGCATGTTTTGTATGTTGTAATGATAGTGAGAAATGTTGCTTAGTGGTGGAGGTGAACTTTGCATTACCTTTATAGAAATGCCACTTCTAGAAAGTGAGGATTTCTCTGTGCTTATGACTCCAATCTGGGCAGAGTGACAGCTGGGCTTCGTGCATGCTTTTTAGGCAGTCTGTACACAGGGAGGGTGGAGGTGTCACAGAGGTGCATCTACATATTGAATGGTCTTTCTGGGCTGTGAGAAGGGGAGGCAGGGCACACTTGCATCTGTAAAGGATGTGCCTTGGCCTCACACAGAGGGCTTGTTTACCCCCAACTGATGTCTGGAGCATGTGCTGGCAGAGAGAGGGGACACTCCTAAAACCAGTTGTAACTGGTTGGAACCTCCTCTCCCCCTCATTGAAAATACTTAGCAAAACTGAGTATAAGTACAGGGGATAAAAACAGACATTCATGAACTATGAATGGAACACAGAACGCTGCTGGAAGGATTCATCAGCAACCACCTTGGTATGTTGCTGTTGTGCTGACCTGTGACCTTCCGGGTCACTAGGAGGAACTGCCACTATTTTCTGCTCTTGTGTTGGCCTGTTTGTTGGCCCTTGCAGCCCTGTACTCCCCCTTTCTGTCTCCAGGGGCTCCAGTGGCAAAGGAGTGCTTTGGTGTTGATTCCTGCAAGCGCCAAGATGAGCACGTTTCTTTAATTCCTAAAAGTACAGGAAAGAGTGCTTTACTTGATTTATTCCTTGCATCTGATAGCACTCGCCATGTCTCCCCGAGGGAGGGAGGAATCACCTCCACTGCCCAGGCGGACTGCAAAGATTGAGCACGCTCAAGTACGCACTTTTCAGTGTGCCCCTGGGGCACAGGAAGACAGGGCTTGGAGCGAACGAGCTGCTGCTGGTGCTCCTGGGGAGAAGCGTGTCGATAGGAGTGCACCCAGGGCGGTGGCGGGCATCCCCTAGTGTGCTTTCACTGCTGCAGCCCGGGGAGAAGGCAAGCCCACCTACTAATCGCTCAGGACCGCAGAGAAATGGAGGAGCCAGCCACCAGCATTGCTGGGAGCGTGAGTGGTCCCTGCCTGGAAAGGAAGGCGAGCCGCGCGCACCTCATCTTCGAAGTGAGCGTGAGTGAAGCGTTCTTTGGCATGAAGTGAGAAGCCTCTGGAAGGGCACTCCCTCCCCGTGTGCTGCTTCACAGTCATCAGAGGGCCACAGGTGAGTTGGGCCATGGAATCCTGAGTATCGGCCCCCCTCCCCTTTTTGATGGCTGTTCTTTTGGAGGCCCATGGAGGACTTCCCCTATTCCCTTGCCTTAGACGGTCCCCAATTTGTATTCCCCTCACAGGATGGGACAGAGTCCTCAACTGAGGCCCCGTCCTGCTGCAGACTACCCTATTCATGGGAACTGGTGCACAGGAGCTCTGGGGTCCAATAGGAGGAGACTGTAAGAGCTGTAGTTACCCTGGAGTGAGCACAGAATAATCAGAAACCTATGTGTTTTATGTGACTACTGCTGGTTTTTGCAGAGCAATAGTACCTTGTAATGTCCTGACAACTGCTTAGATAGCAGGGTATTACTGACATGTTATGTTTGGTCTAATCATGTTGTGTACAATACAGCTTATTTTTATATAACTTAGTGTTGTGTTTCCTTTGTGGTGGGGATAGTGTGTCACGTGTGTTGTGTGTGTTGTGCAAATGCTTCACACATTGCCTCCGGGTTAGGCCTGACTACTCGTGCCAAGCTACCAAGGGGGTGAGCAGAGGTTATCTTGGGTGTGTAACTTCCTCACCCTGACTAGAGTAGGTGGGTTCTGTCTGGCTTAGGTGCATCCCTAACCAACCAGAAACCCCATTTCTAACAATCAGTACCTGCATCTGTGGCATGCCATGCAGACCAATACTCTCCCTGCCATGTCTATTCCAGAATTTACCACCCTCAAGGGTAAACAGTTGATGGGACAGCAGAGTAAGGGAGCTATCTGCTATATTTACTGTTCTCCGATTATCAATGCTCCAGACCCGATTCCTTTAGCTGCACAGAAGGCTTCGGGTGGGTTGAGTTCAAAGACGAGGAGTGGCGTAAGACTAGATTGGCCCCAGGGAATTGGCTATCACTGCTCTTCTCTAGCTGATCCAGCTTAACTACCTCTACATTGCTTATATGACTATGCGATGGCTCCATCAAGCAGGCAGGTTCTCCCAGGCTCAATTTGCCTGTTGTTCATTACAGGAGATGGACTTCTTCCACATGGTGTGGTCATGCCCAAGGCTGCTCCCCTTTTCCGAGGGGATCAGGAGGGAACTCTCTACTATTTTGGGCCTCCAGCTTCTCTTCAGCACCAGGATTCCTCTACTGGGTTCTTTGGAAGAAATGGTTGGGCAGAGCTCACTTTTATTGGGCAAGCAATACTGGTGGGCAAATGTGATAATGCTCACCCATGGAGGTCCCCGACCCCCCCATCAGTGGTGGAGTAGAGGGGGGTGGATTGGTAATGGCCCACATATGAGGCCTGGGACTACCCCCACAAACACCAGAAGATTTGTTGCAGGTGGTAGGCTTACTACAGACTCGGTGGTGGGTGTCAATTGATTTTTATCATGTATGGCAATTACTGTGTCAACTTGATGGACAGTGGTCATGTTGGTATTCTCCGTTGTTGGCAAATCAATAAAATTAGTCATCAAAAATAAATTACAATGGCACCCAACTGCTACTATATATTGGGCATGTTACCCAAAAGGCTTAAGAAATACATGATGAGCTCTATCGATTCTTATATTAAAAGATTCATTTAAGAAAGCCTGATTTCAGCTGAAACCACAATTATGGGCCCATTCAAATTAGAGTGGGTGAAAGGTACCAAATATTAAGATGCACTATTACACACACCGCCTATCACAGACTTCATCCCTCTTACTGCAAACAAACCTCTTTGGGTCAGTATAGAAAGATATATACTGCATTGCCCTAAACCGATTTTGCCAATGTATTGTGCGCATTTGTCTCAAGGAACATGCCCTAACCTTCATTGAAACAATCAAATACAAAAGTTGATGAAGATAATTCTTTCATTTTCAAAACTTGGGTATTCCAACATATAATTATTTTGTCCATCGTGCTAGCTCAGATTAGACTCAGCCGTATACAATCAGTCTTGGTCCTGCTCCAATAGGAACAGTCCAGCCTGAATTGACAAGCGAGTTCAATTCAAACTACAAAATAAGCAACCCAATACCGAATTCACCCTTATTGGGCTCATCAATTGTGTGTAGCTTGGTTCCAGTGGTACACTAAGCAAGAGACCCACATCTGGGCATGACTTGGCACTTAGGGCATTACATAAAAACGTACAAAAGGCAATGGGAGGAATGCTTGCAATTTGTCTAACCACTGGCAATAGCTCAGGTTAGCATTCCAACCCATCTTCTTTTGCCCAACATTCCACCTCTGATTAGATCCAGCCTTATGCAAAGCAGTCTTAGTCGTTGTTCAATAGGAACAGTCCACTTGAACTGACAAGCCAGGTCCTACCAAACTGAACTACAAGCAACTCAAGACAGCTTTTGCTCTGACTGAGCTCATCAATTGAGTGTTGCTTGGTTTCCATAAAACATTGAACAAGGGACCTTCATCTAGGTATAGCCTTGGCCACTAAGGGTATTACAGCAAACACACAAACAGCAATGTTTGATTATGAAACATGGCCACAAGCAACTGAAGAGATACATCCATACCTCTTCACCCATATGTAGGAATGCTAGATTACTGATCAACTATAATCCATTTCTAGGGAAAGACTGGGCCACTAATGGGGTACAGATTATCAACCAGTCGATCTCTAATGTTGAGTTTAGATGTCTTCTGGATCTGGAACCAGAGTGTGGTCTCACTGGACTCCATTTCTGATGCTCTCAGCAGTTCAAAGTTTCCTTTGGTAGCTAGTTGTGCCCACAACCCTATGACCTCATCTGCTCTCCCATTCTTCACTGTCTGAACTCATTTAGATATTTTGGAGAAGTAGTTTTTGTGACATATTGACTACTGATCATGTTGGTGCATTCCAAGTCAATTGAATTACAAACTAGACACAAATGGCAGACTACTCTGAACAAGGACTACTCATAAGTTGAACGGGTGAATTTCTTTGAGGGACATGAGGGACACAACAGAGCATTCACAAAATCCAGACATTCATTTTATTATTTCAAAATCCTCCATTTCTTTTACTGCTCCACCCTAGAGGTTACAGGTGGTTGGATTATTGTCTAACAGTACATGCTGGAGATTTAACAATGCACAGTGATAAACCCCACATTTGTTGGCATTGCAATGCTCTGACATCAGCAGCGGCAGGCAGTGTGGTTTCAAACTGACTAGAGCACATCTCATGCAATTTACAACCTCTGTACATCTTGAATTATTACATTATATAGTGGATATATCAGACCTTAATTCCCATTACCATCAATGGTTAGCAACATTCTTTGTGGCAGCTAAGATATTTGTTCTCTGTCACTGGAGTCAATCAACATTTCCCTTGAGAGAATGGCTCACTGCATTGCAGATAATGAATGAGCTATATACAGGAGAAATGACAAAATGACCATATTTGACCAGATTTGGGGCCCCATTCCTTGCTGGGTTTCAACTGGAATATCATAGGTGTGTTAGCTATTATTTCTCTGGGCTCTTTGTCTCCACTGAGAAGCCTCATCCAGAGGGAGGTTTAACTGGGTCTTATTTGTATTTTGACTCTTTCTGTACCTTTCACATTTGCACCATTATTCACACTAATATCAGTGGCTAAGCTAGTCAGCCTCTTACGTGAATTCAGGCATGAGTTGTTTCTTTGACACACAATTTTATGATCCCCTGGGTTCCTTTTTTTGAACGCTTCAGGGTGTCGATCTTCGAGTGCATTACAGTATCATATTTTATTAGTGGGGCCTCACACTCCTTCTATGAGTACACCCTACTACTAGGGGTGGGTGAGAATTTCTGCCTAGCCAGCGGAGTTTGTGGAATTTTTGCTCGGTCTGCACTCCGCTTGAAGTACGGTGTTTGGCATAAACTCCGTTATCTAACGCGTGATGGCATTTTGGCACCTGTGAGGCTCGCCAACATTAAGTTGGTGAGCGGGAGCAAGAATTTGTGCCCCCTAGAGTGATTTTCAGGGGTTAGAACACCTCCCAGCAAGATTTCTCAATGTGGGTGGTTAAAGCACATTCCAGCAGGTCGCGACCACTCACGTTGCTTCAGCTTGAATATAAAATCTACTCGAGTGGCAGAAAGAAGCAGGGCCCTCAGACATGCGGCGTGGTGCAGTTCACTCTGAATTTACTGCACCAAAAAGCTCCTGGTGCTACAAATCAGGACGAGCAGTGCAAAATGCCCGATAGTGCTAGCTTTCCGAACTCTGCAGAATGTCACATAGCTTTTCAGTAACCCTGTGGAATTACAAGGAATGAAACTTTGCAGTCTACCTACTGCACAGTTTCCACTGCAACTTAGCTCTTGGGCACACAGTTTCTATTTCCCTCTTTGTTATGATTGCACCCACTTTTAACGTACATTCAGTACGGTGATTACAGTTGTTTCGTTAATGTAATCCCTTTATTAGATACGTTGCCCTCTTCACAACCAGGACCATTGCTGTTACATTTTGTTATTTATTAATATTTTGTTTGATATCTGCACCTACCCAAATTGTCGATGAACACTCTAGATTAACAGGGTTAGGTGCCTTGTTCCGGGCTGTACTTTATGATCTATGCTTCTAACCTGTAACCTTATATTTAATAAAGAACTGTTGCAAAAAATAAATATTTAATATACTCTTCAGTACGGATTCTTGGTTGACAGAGCGATGTATATTGTGAACACAGAGTAATCCAAACAGTGGATACTGCCTTCAAAACAAAGCTTGGTAAAATAGGCTTGCTTTCTGCGGAGTAAACCATCACATACACTGTATATAAACGATTTTGTTATAAGAAGGGACAGGAGTAGGGTCTACGCAAAACAAATAGACTCATTACTGGTGAATAATATTTCGTATAACATCTAAAGAATGGACGTTTTTTACGTAAGATATAGTTTTTGTATGGTGTTTGGATACCTTTTTTATCAATGTGTTCTAAAATGTCAAAATGGATAGATAATTATGCTGTACATTATGGCTCTCATTATGACATTGGCGGTAAATCCCACTTACCGCCACACTGACGGCTGCCAAGTTACTGCCGCAGTGGCGGATATCCATTCACCATATTATGACACACTCACACCAATCCGACAGAATTCAGCCATAAACACAAATCCGCCAGCCCAAAAGTCAGTGATAAACTGGCGGTATCAAAACCCACACTGTTACGGCAACAGAACAATGCCCATCACATTATAGCCCGCGAATCACCACGGCAGACATTCAAGGCTGTAAACCATTGGCGGTACATAACGCCGCGCTCACAATGGACAACCACAAACAAAACAGCTCCACATTGGCCAATTCAAACAACACACACCTGACACCCATACATACACCACACCCACATCACTATAAAACACACACCCACATTACCCACAACCCTTTACGACTACAAAGCATTGCCACCAGAGAGACACCAGGACCACTGACACAACTAGAGCCACACACTACTCACACCTACACACCACTCATGCACTCCACATCACACACCCCAACACATTACCCAACACACCCTCACCAACACACAACATACCACCCCTGGTACCACAAAGACACACCCGTTTCACAGAGGAGAAGCCAAGGGTCATGGTGGAGGAAATCATCAGGAGCACAGGTGTAGCAAATATCAATAGCCAGGAAGATGAAGCTATGGCGGAGAATCGTGGACATGGTTAATGCTGTGGGACAGCACCCCAGATTTAGGGAAGACATCAGGAAGAGGTGGAACGACCTACGGGGGAAGGTACGTTCCATAGCAGCAAGACACCAGCTCACTATACAGAGGACTGGCGGTGGACGCCCACCTCCTCCCCCACAACTCACAGCATGGGAGGAGCAAGTCTTGGTAATACTGCACGCTGAGGGCCTGGCCGGAGTCGGAGGAGGACTGGACTCTGGTGAGTCAACTCTCTACCATTATCCCCCCTACCTGCATGCCATCACATACCCTCACCCTCACTTCCATCACTCCACTACAACCCACACACCCCACCATCATATCTCACTAATCCCAATGTCAAACCCTGCATGCTTTACCAATGCATGGACACCCCACACAGCCCTGCATGGACACTCATCATTAAAGCATGCATACCATAGAGAACTAACAATCACACCATACACTTACATACACAAGTGAAAGCTGGCAGGGAAAATCCAACCATAGGGATGAAGCCACGGCTCTACAATGTGTCAGACACATAAACCATAACACATCATTTGCATCCCCACAGGTACCCCAGCCAATGTCAGTAGAGAGGAGGTGCCAGCACTATCCGTTCCCCCAACTGAAGAGGCCCCCAGTGATGACAGCAACTCTAGTCTTCAGGATCTGGACGACCGACCTGGCCCATCAGGGACCACTGGCCAGCCGGTTACCCAGGCCCAGTCACACAGCACCACATAGCCTCCCCCATTTGGAAGCAATCACCATAGCACCCACCCAGCCTACCCACACCTATGTCCCCGGAACATGTCAATCAGCAGTGTGTCCACCTCTACAGGGACCCCAGACCATACCTCGCCCCCAAGACAATCAGGGATCTGAGGTCAGTGGCAGTGGGTACACGGTTCAAGGGGCAGAGGCACAGGCCACCAGGGACAGTGGGAGGACTGCTGTGCACCAGGGGGGGACAGGCCCAGTGAACAGACTCTCCAGGAGGCACTCGCTGAGATCCTGGGAGCCTTTAAACATTCCCAGGACACGATGGCCAAGATCCTGGACAAAGTGCAGGAGAACAGGCGGCTGCAGGAGGGCCAGTACCAGGGGATCGGGGAGGACTTGCAGGCCATCAACAACACCCTGATCCTCATAGCAGGGGCACTGGCAGACATGGCCAACATTATGAGGGAGGCAGTCTCACACCAGCAGGGCCTTGCCACTACCAGACATCTGAACAGCCTGCCACCTCCACTGCCGCTAGTGGCCAGCAGGCCCGCCACAGGACTCACAGGCCACCAGCACCCCTCCCCCTGCAGAAGGTGAACCACCGCACAAACGTTCCCTGCGATCCAGACAGAAACCAGAGACACTTGCAAAGACCACCGCCAGGAAATGAGACTCTCCTGATTGTCACCCTTGTTTCCCACTCAGTCACACTGTCCACCTTGAACTGCCATTGCTCTCCTTCCCATGTCCCCTTGGACAATGCATCTGTGCTGCAAACAGACTGGAACAATACCCTGGACTTTCCTTCATCATCACTCCATCCCATTGCACTTTCCCCCTATATGTTAGCACTTTAATAAACACCCTTTGAATAAATCCATTTGGAGTATGTCAGGTATATCAAATATGTATTAAATGAAATAGGTACAAACATTGCAAGTTAACAGTACGTAGAATGAGCATAGATTAGTGGCCTGTAGCTGGCTCTAGTGATCAATCAATCAATCAGTCATTGGATTTATAAAGCGCACTACGTACCCGTGAGGGTTTCAAGGCGCTGGGGGGGGGGGGGGGGGCGGGGTGCTGGTGTTACTGGTCGAAGAGCCAGGTCTTGAGGAGCCTTCTGAAGGTGAGTAGGTCTTGAGTCTGTCGCAGGTTGGTGGGAAGGGTGTTCCAGGTTTTGGCGGCGAGGTATGAGAAGGATCTGCCACCGGAGGTCTTTCTTCAGATGCGGGGGGCGAGGGCTAGGTTAGTGGAGCGGAGCTGACGGGTGGGGGTGTAGAAGCTGAGTTTGTTGTTTAGGTAGGCTGGTCCGGTTTCGTGGAGCGCTTTGTGAGCATGGGTAAGAAGCTTGAAAGTGATCCTTTTGTCCACGGGGAGCCAGTGAATGTTTCTCAAGTGGTGGGAGATGTGGCTGTGGCAGGGTATGTTGAGGATCAGCCGGGCGGAGGCATTGTGGATGCGTTGGAGGCATAGTAGGTCTTTTGCTGGGATGCCTGTGTAGAGTGCATTGCTGTAGTCCAGTCTGCTGCTGACGAGGGCCTGTGTCACTGTTCTTCTTGTTTCTGTTGGGATCCACTTGTAGATTCTGCGGAGCATGCGGAGTGTGTTGTAGCAGGAGGAGGAAACTGCGTTGACCTGTTTAGACAAGGTGAGGGAGGAGTCGAGGATGAGCCCAGGTTGCCAGCGTGGTCGGACGGTGTCAGCGGGGTTCCTAGTGCGGTGGGCCACCAGGAGTCGTCCCAGGCGGAGGGGGTGGGTCCGAGGATGAGGACCTCCGTCTTGTCCGAGTTCAGTTTCAGGCGGCTGTTTCTCATCCATTCGGCGATGGATTTCATTCCCTCGTGGAGGTTGGTTTTGGCGGTGTGCGGGTCTTTGGTGAGTGAGAGGATGAGCTGGGTGTCGTCGGCGTAGGTGAGAATGTTGAGGTTGTGTTGTCGGGCCACATGTGCGTGGGGGGCCATGTAGATGTTGAACAGCGTCGGGCTGAGGGATGAGCCTTGGGGGACGCCGCAGATGATGTCGGTGGCTTCGGAGCGGAAGTGGGGGAGGCGGACTCTCTGGGTTCTGCCAGAGAGGAATGAGACGATCCAGTCGAGGGCTTTTCCTTGAATTCCAGTTTCGTGGAGGCGTGATCTCAGGGTGCGGTGGCAGACTGTGTCGAAGGCGGCAGATGGGTACAGGAGGATGAGGGCTGATGTTTCGCCGTTGTCCATTTGGCATCTGATGTCGTCTGTGGCGGCGAGAAGGGCGGTTTCGGTGCTGTGGTTTTCCTCTGAAGCCGGACTGGGAGGGGTCTAGGATGCTGTTGTCTTCGAGGTAGTTAGTTAGTTGAGTGTTGACGAGCAGTACATGTAAGGTCACCAACATCTGCAAAATGAATTGCCAGAGGGAACAGAAAGTGGGCATAGAAGTAGGACACATTAGCATGCCTTTGCCACACAGATTACAACCAAAGTCACTGAAATGTAAAGTGACATTGTCCTACCTGTGTGTCATTAGAAGTATTGTTGAATAACAGATGTTCTGCTGTCATCATCCTCATCCTCTGCCACCCCATCCTCACTGTCCACAGGGTCTACTGCTGCCACAGACGCATCTCCAGTCTCCTCCTCTTTCAGAAAAGGGACATGGCATCTGAGGTCCAGGTTGTGCAACGTGCAGCATGTCACTACTATCTGGCAGACCTTCTTGGGTGAGTAGCACAGGGATCCCCCTGTTAGATGGAGGCACCGGAACCTGGCTTTCAGGAGGCCAAAGGTAATTTCAATTATCCTTCTTGTTCGCCCATGTACCTTATTATTATGTCCTTGTCCTGGCATTCCTCACAGGGGTCAGCAGCCATTATAGGTTTGGGTATCCAGAGGCACCTGCAAATATTGAGGGACAACATTTAGCCACATATTATCCTATATAGCCCACACCATACCCATACGCCAACATACACTGGGTGGGAACCAGGGCTCACCTATCAGCCACACCCGGTGCCTCTGTAGTTGGCCCATCATATTTGGGATGCTGCTATTCCTCAGGACAAAGGTATCATGCACCGACCCAGGATACTTACCATTGACGTGGGAGATGGAATTTTCCACCAACCACACCATCTGAACATTCATGGAGTGGAAACTCTTACGATTCCCTAACACCTGTTAATTCTGCCAGGGGTGAGGGGGAACAAATGCAATATGTGTTCCATCAATTGCCCCAATTATTTTGGGGGTATGTCCCATTGCATAAAACTCGGCCTTCACTGTGGCCAAATCCTCAACCTGTGGGAAAACAATGTAGCTGCACATGTTTTTATCAGGGCAGACAACACTCTTGTCAGCACGTTTAAGAACATTTGCTGTGACATTCCTGCTGCCAAGCCCACTGTCACTTGCAAAGAACAAGTTTCCAGGAAATGGGGTACTGATAGCACTTGCACAAGATGGGGTATCCCAGTGGGGTGATGGGTAGCAGATATTAGGTCAGGCTCCAATTGGGCACACAGCTCTGTGATTGTGGAGCTGCCAAGTCTATAGGTGTGGATAATGAGCCTGTCCTCCAGTGTTGCCAAGTCTACCAGGAGTCTGTACACTGGGGTATGTCTCCATCTCCTATTCATCCACAGTGGTAGAAACCTAAGGGACAAAAGAGTGAGGAGCCTGTCAAAAACTGAACAATGGAGCTACAACATTAGTTTGCATTCTGTAAACATGTAATGGGTCAGTGTGATTTGTCCAGTACGCAGCATTATTCCAGAGGCCTGCCCCACCCCTGAAATGGCATCTGTCTGTCCTGTGTGGAGGGACAGGTGGAAGTGAGGTATTTCCGCTGATGTTTTGCACTGTGGCGGGAGGCGGTCGGGAACCTCCGTGCAACTCCTCATTGGTTAACATTGGGCCCTATGGGTTAGAGTGGCCAATGGTGATCTACGCTAGTAGTGACAGTATGCACTGCCGTGGACGTGACCGCCATTTTCTATCATATTCCTCACTTACTACCTGATTTTCCGTAGGAGAGAACCTACATTGCATGTGCTGCTGTGACCTGTGTCTGGAACCTGCCATGGCCCTTGTGACTGGGGAAAGGGCCCCAGCCTTCACTTCGGAGGAGTTGGAGAGACTGGTTGCACTCCCCAGAACCAAGCAAAGGGCATGTTGCCCCCTCCAGAACCAGTGGATAAGACACACACTTGAGAGTCTGTGGCCTTGCACTCCCCAGGACCAAGCACAGGGCATCTTGCCCCCTCCAGAACCAGTGGTCTTTTTTCAGCTCCTGGCTGAGGTGCCCCCACTCCCCTTGAGGTGCCTGCCTATTTGCCAACTGATGCCCCTGGAGTGTTCTCTCCCTGCTGATGCAGGTGACAAGTGGGACCTTGTACTTTGGCCTGTGGCCATGTGGGCCACGCAAACTGAGGACTGGGCAGTGTCCCTTGTTCTGTACATTTGTGAATATCTGTTACATTGGCTAAATTATTATTTATACTGTGTTGTTATTATTACAATCACTTTGGTAAATTCATTTTGTCTTAACATTATTCAGCCGATTTAGGGGGATTAACTTGTTTTCTTGTGCATCTGGTTGTGTGTATGGGGTGTGTGTATGGGGTGTGTGTGGTGCATGTGTGTGCTACTCTCTTTTTCCTCCCCCCTCCCTTGTGTGCTATGCTGCTGTACTCACCGTCTTGATCTTCGTCTTTGCCGGCTTTGGTGTTCGTGGTGGAGCACAACGTAGAATATCATCGGACATACATGCAGTTTGGGTTCCATAGTGGCGTGGTTCTTTCGTGTGTCTCTAAAGGTAAGTCCTTTCACTTCTGTGCAGTGTTTCCGCCATGCTTTTGATGTTGTTGGTACCGCCCTGGAAAAGGTGGCGGATTGTGTTGTGGTAATATGATGGGTGGAACTTTGACTTCCGCCTGGCTGTTGCCGACTACCGCCATGGTGCCTGTTGTTTCCACCCTGGCAGTTGGTGTGATACATTGGCTGTCTATGGGAGAAATCACCGCCATAGTCATAATTTGGCGGTATTACCACCTTATCACTGACCACCAGGGTCGTAATGAGGGCCTATGTCTTTTCTTGCTGCATAGTGTGCAAGTACTTACCACATACTGTAGTTAGCTCTGACAAATAATCATTTTTAGCAGAGTTGACTATCTAAAGGGGCTTGCCATTTATACATGATTTTAATGTTCCTGGATATACTGCGGCTGCTTCAGAAAAATGTATTTTAACTACGCATGTCATGGACATAAGAAATGCTATAAACAATTTTTCAGGCAGGTATGTTTATATTTATTTATAAAGCATTCCCCACATAATTTATCGTCATCTTGGTTACAATTATCAATTTAGGACATTTTTGGATACATCGATATGACACTAAAATATTTAAAATGCAAATATTCAATGTTATTGATCACAATGTGTAAAGTTATTGAAATAATTTTGCTTTCCAAAACTGTATGATTCGGGTACTAAACTTATTTTGTGATTCAGTAAAGCGGCCACAAAATGGCATTTTAATGCTTACTGAACCAATTTTGTCATTTAGTAAAGCATTTCCGAATCACAAAATTTGTTTAATGAGTTCAAACTGCAAGCAGGAGGCAGCATGAATTGGTCCCTTAACAACTGTAACTAGATATATGAATAGTTTCTCTCTGCAATCGAAATCAGAAATCATTAAAAAAATTCCTAGCCCTCAAAGGAGTTGATAACCCGTTCTCAAAGGGGAAGATGTTCCCGCTAAACAACTTTACCTTTAAGAATAGTGTTTGGGGGAGCATTCAGTTCTCTGGTAACCAATGTCTGCACCCCCACTTTTGTTCCAAAATGGTAAACATGTTTTCTTTTAAGCAGCACTGTTTAATTTAAGGAGTATCATTCCTTTATTTTGACTAAATACGGCCATAACAGATCATTTAAAAAAATACAATAAAAATACATCAAAATTCAGTAAAAAACATAAGGTTTATATGCTAAATTCGCATTTCAGCTGACAAGATACACCAATTAAAGTTAACAACCTTGAAATACTATTTGAATCAATAAAATACATAAAAGCGAACCAGTTACAGTTATCCATCAGATAAGAGTCAGTGAACAAATCATCATCAATAGCTTTGGGTCATTCCTACAAATCAGAAAGGATAATCTCATAATGACCCAGTAACCAGAGGTCAAAGCTTCTATAATTTGCAACAGTTCTTGTTCCACATCCCCATGCAAAAGATTGATCCACCTGTATCATACATCACAGACTCCACTCTGCGTGCAAATACTTGACATCATCATTGTCTTTAATAAAAAAGACTACAGGCCTCTCAGAGAGATGATTTCTTCACATTCATCCAATTTAAGGAACATGTTGTTTTAAAAAAAGTTACAGTTTGGGAGTGTGAGAAATTTGATAACCAACTCCTCCCCCATGACTAGAGATGGGTCGCTGAATAACCTAACTAATGAATGTTGATTTGGCATTTCGCTCTTTGAGAGCCGTGTGACTGGCGACAAACAAAGTGATGGTGACCTGCAAAGAACAGCAGAACATAATCCATTTGTTTGCACTCCAAAACAGGAACTACTTTCTTTCGAAGAAGCCCGTATTCTTTAAAGGAACCAGTGCTGCTTTAAAAAATGTTTCCCATTTCAGAAATGTAAGAAATTACATCACACATACGAAAGGTGATGAGTGGAATGTATGCAATTTGGGGCGTATTTAAGAGCCCCTAGCTCCTCCTTGCACCACATTTGCGTCATTTTTTTATACAAATGTGGCCCAACAATGCCAAAAAGGCCATGCCATACTTACAAAGTGGCGCAATGCTTGCTAAGTGCAGGCATTAAACAGAGGCTCCCATTGGATAATTTTTTACGCTAACCTGCAAAGCGCCAGACTAGCGTAAAAAATTATGATGTTAGTCACCCTAACTACCCCCATGGCGCGCCATATTTTAAATACGGCGCTACCATGGTGGTGGTAGGGGGGGTGCTAAGGGGTGCAAGAAAAATGAGTGCCAGTCAATCGGAGTACCATTCCAAGCCATCATTCTTTTGCCCATCGTGCAACCTCAGCTTTTACCCAGCCAAATGCAAATCAGTCTAGTTAAATCTCCAATTGGAATAGTCCAGCCCAAACTGGCTAGCCAGGTCATACCAAAAACAGAACACAAGCAACCCAAAACTGGTTTCACCGTGATTGGGACTCTTCAATGTGGTGTAGCTTGGCTCCAGTGGCACAGTGAGCACAGGACCTACGTCTAGGCATACCCTTGCCACTTGGGTCTGTACATTACCACACAAAAGGTGATGGGAGGGGGAAGCCCTATTCTTTGTAGGGGTAGGCAATAAATTCCTCCCAGCCAGGGATCCATCATAGTCGGCCTGAAATCACACCTAGGTCCCAGTCTACCTCTTCAAAAGATTATCATTGCATGAACTGTTTTTATTCCTTGAGTTGGGCAATGAAAACATCTCGGGGAGCAGGCAATGGTACTATAAACAACAATTTGCTCTCCATGGTGCAGTCCAACACATTCTCAAAGGGAAAGCTGTCTTCTGCAAATAGGTACAACCTGCTTTAAGTAGTCAGTAACTCTTCAAAGGTGTGCAGCCAGAAATTGTGATCATAAACCATTCATACATCATTGCAATTTTCAATAAGGAGGGAATGCTCCCTAATTGAGAATCGGACCAAATCAATAAAGCCATTTACTGACTCACAAATTAAAGGCTTTATTGAATCACACATCTGAATTATTTGATAGCAAAAAGCAATTTTGCCCTAGCAACCTCTGTGCTTTTGTGCATTCTCGGATTTTCAGCAGCAAAAATTATGTTGTACATCTGGCCCATAGAGCTTACATCCCAAGGTTTTCTGCAACAGCTTATAAGTCAGTGTAAATATCTAGCCGACAAGGAGATAGATATTAAAGCAGTGCCTGCTTTAGAATAGTGCGAACAGTGCAGCCTCACCTGGAACTGTCGTCGGTGAGGTGCTCTGTGTGTAAAAAGGTTTAGGATTTTTAAAAGCCTGTGAACTTCTTTTTGTGTCCAGTAGTTTTCAGGAAATAATAAAAGTGTCAAAATAACTGGTGTTAATTTTCCTACTGGAGGGAGATTGGAATTTTGCCTAGTGGCAGTTGTGGCTCATCATAAAGTAGCACAGAGGGTTAATGGGCGTGCAGCAAAGAAAGTGCACCATGCAGATCACAGAACTGAAGGGCATATTTACAAGGAATTAGCACTGCTAGTGCATCTTTTTTTTAAACAGTGGCAGCACATTCAGTGCCCCATATTTACAAAGTAATGCATTAGGCATAATGTGTCACTTTCTTGTTGTCCAGTGTTGTTCTTTACCTGTGCTATAACCGGCTGCACCAGGTAACATTAATCATATACAAGGATGGCATTCTCCCTTAAAATCCAATCAGAACTGACACATCCATATCTACAAGTTAATGGGAAAGTGATGCATCATTGGCAAATGACACACATAGTCCAAAATTCCTGTGCATCAGCATTCAAGGCATAAAAATGATGCATTGGCACTGGTACATAGGCAGAACACACTCAAAGCACTTTGGCAAGCTCAAATGCGCCATGGAGCAGGAAGAAGATAAGACCACCACCTCCACCTCCACAATCACAATGAAGGCAGCTCAGGAGAAGGGATGGGACATACTGGCAGAGGACTACCCTCATTGACCTCAGCACCAATTACAGACTCAGGTGTAAGTCCATTGTCCAGCTCCTGCACCGGATTGCACCAAGGATGGAAACAACATCCCAGAGGTGCACCATCATCCCTCTGCTGGCCAAGTTGATGGCAGTACTCCACATGCTGGCATCTGGCTCATTTCAAACCATCACAGCCAGAGTGACAAGAAAATCTCAGCCATCCTTTTCTGCATTCCTCCCCTCTATCCTCAATGCCATCATAACCCTCCCACCCCAGTACCTCATGTTCCCCAACACACAGCAGAAATAATTTGAAAACAAGCAGGTCTTTAATGCCATTTCTAGATTTCCATATGTTTTGGGGACAATGGACTGCACTTGTGTGCAACTGGTGCCTCCTGCTGCCTCATCCCACTTGTTCCACAATTGGATGTACACATATTCTGTCAATTTGCAGGGAATAGTGAACCACCTGGGGAAGTTCATCGATGTGCCTGCAAAGTATGATGGGAGTGCTCATGATGCATACATCTTCAGATATTCCATCATAAATTAGAGCATCCAGAATGCGAGATATGGGAATGCCTACTGTGTTGTTAAGTACATCTGAAGCACTTGACCATCCTCATGACAGTAAAATATGTTGTATAAAACAGCCATATTTGTGTTGAGTGAATGAGGCAGTGCATATGTAGCAGGTGAGGGCCTCATACTTGCAACATACCACATGGCACATATGCAATACAGCCCTCCACATCACACATGTTGAGACCTGCAAAGCCACTGAGGGCCTCATCTAGAAGATGGCTGCTCTGCTTAAGTGACAATTTCCATGATACTGTGGTGGAGCAGGAGTCTCAATCATATCTATGAGGCAAATCCAAAACAACCCTGTGCACCCTTGCATGGCCTCATAGGTATGGAGTGAGGCAAAGCAGTGCAAAGTGCTGTGTTGCTTACTCTGCGTCACGGATGAGTTCCATGGGCCTTGTAGTGGATTGTAACACCAACAGGTTTTGACACATTCCCAGATTTACAAAGATCAGTAAACCTACAATTGTGCCAACAATGTGCACCTCCCCAGGGGAGGCATAACAAGGTGAAATAACTTTATTTCTCCTCATCATTTCCTCTTTCAATGTGTGCTGCATTCTGCAGCACACATAGAAAGAGGAAAACACCTCAATTCATTGTTTTTTTTATGTAGAAAGGTGTTCCTTACTGCATAGAAACAATTGAGCCTACAATGAAGACACACCTGCAGCATGGTGCAAGGGTACCTGTATTGGCCCTAGTCAACAATCTGTGATCTTGCTCATGCAGAACAAATACAAATGCACTGTTTTCCTATTAATATGGCACATTCCTGCTGTTTTCTTCTAATGCAGGGCAGCACAGCTAAGTGACTTCCTATGCTGCTCTGTGGCAACAACTCTTAAAGGAATCCCTAAGTGTGCCTTGAACTGTTGGAAAGATCCTCAGCAGAGAAGCACTATGTAAAATGCTGTTTTACAACAATGTGTTAAAGGAAGTCCCTCCATTTCTGTTGTCTCTGTGTCCACAGGTAACTCCCATGGTCATGAGGCATGTCATGTATCCAATCTGTGTGAAACAGATAAAGTTTCATTTTTCTGCCCTCTCCAGGTCATCTGTACCATGGAAAATTACATTAGTGATCATATACACTCCTGCCATCCTATGTACAGTCCATTTTGTGCCACACAAACCTACTCTATCAGTCCTTTAAGGGCTTAGGCTGTGCAGCAAGGTATCCCCTCATGCACAAAGTACATCTCATAGGACAGGCTGCCACACATTCACAATTTAGATAATGTGCCTGTCTTGGTGCAATGCAGCACATTGTCTGCCAGTGCAGGCTGCAAACCTAGGACACTGCATCATGTCAAAAAAAAGTCCTACACTGTACTCAATCAGTGAGGTATTCCAGTTTTGATAGTTTAACAGTTGCACTGTACAGCGCAATACTCCCACATATCTCTCCCCTTGAAAACTCAACATAGTGGACACAGTGCCCTGTGATATTTAGACTATCATGTCCGACATTGACATGCACCCAATAATCTCTCAAATGGCAGTCAATAATGAACAACAGTAACTACTACTGTCACATCCAAATACGTATAAAGGAATGAGACAACATAATCTGCACCTTCTAAATTTTGAAAAAATCAGACATGGTTTAGTTCAGAAATGGCAATAGAAGTCCTAAACAGACACAATAGAAGAGTGTGAGAGAAACGTCTCCTCATTGGCTAACTGACTCTCCATATGAGTAAAGATTCATCATGTTCATGGCACTGGCACTCACAAGTATTACAAATAGTAAGTGTATCACATAGACCAGTAACCTTGTACTTGTAGTACAGTGTCAGTCATACCAAAAGTGAAAGTGCATGAATGCCAGACAATGTCATTGAATATCCCATACAGGTTGAAAAGTGTATAAGTCATTCATAACACATAACAGAATGTACATGAATGTGGACATTGCAACCATCATGACCACTGACTGATTGTACCCCTTCTGTCTTTTCCGCTGACCGAAGATTTGGTCGTCAACCATGGGCCAATGCCCTATATACACAGCCCCAGATGAATGCCCAGCAGAGCTACAACCATGCACATAGCAGGACTCAGTCCATAGTGGAGTGGACCTTTGGAGTCCTTAATTCAAGCTATCGCTGACTCTACATGTCTGGGAGGAGATTGCTCCACTCTCTCCATTGTATGTAAGATCATACTTCTGTGCTGCATTTTTCACAGCATATGTGTGTGGACCAATGTCCTGTGGGACAAGGGAAATAAGGACCAAGAAGGCCCAGAAGATGATGATGAGGAAGATGAGGACCAATACCAAAATGTACCCACAATTGCTGGGACACGGCAGACCGACCAACTTGTTCATATTCTTTTGCAGACGCATGAGCTACATTAAGGGATCACAAACATAGGGACTACATGAAACAATTTTACTAAAATGCAATAAATGTGTGAACCCTACCATTGTGTGACCATTCTTACTTCGTAGTCACTATAAACATCGAAACACTCACATCACACCTGCTAGTAATTTCCACACAATAAAGGTATGTAGCAATGTGTAACAAACACCACTGGATGACACCTTGTTAATCCAAAAATGTGTGCACGCCAACAACCTATGTCAAATGCATGTCCATTGTGAAGACAGACACCAAATAAAGATGGCAATATGGCACAGTTTGTATAGGTCATGATGTGTGCTGTTGCAGTCCAAATGGTGTGCTGATGTAAATAGTGTACAATGACTCAGTGTGTGTTGTACATTTAGCCTTTTTTACAGCCTTATACTTGTGGAGGATATTAGAGTTGACTCATGGTCTGATAACTTGAACCGAGGCACATAGTATGTGCATGGGGAAACAGTCCATCTCATACATTCTACATATGCTACATCAATGTCTTGCAAACACATATTAAATCCATTTTGACATCTCAAATCACAAAGATAAACGCAGAATTTGCCACTGTGCCGGTGCAGGATTGGCTGCTTAATACCAATACTTCCACACTAGCCCCATTGGGCAAAGATGCACCTGGAACAAGCAGGGACGTATCTTACCATGTTGGTGTGCTGCACTTAGATACAAACAATGGGTTCACTCCTACAGTTACATTTATGTGTGATTGTAAAAACACAACACAGAGTTAGAATATAAACATTTTCTCAGAAGCAATGACTAAATACAAGGTGAATCCAGCCAGAGTACCATGCACTGATGCATCCCAGATCACAGTGGCAGAATGTGTCAGTAAATGCCCAGGTGACCATCTTGTGAAAATGCACACCCACATCGTAATTTCAAGTAAGCCCTCAATGTAGCAAAATAATGTGATGCATGGTAATAGCAAACACAAACATCCTAGGAATAGACTCCAAAAGGCGGTGCACTGCAAACTATAACAGTATATATGAAGAAAGTTCAGAATGATGATATAGTTTTGTTCTATTTAATGATTCATTAGTAATCCAAAAATGTTGATTCTACACGACCCGGAGGGCAGTGTAGATTGTGACCAGAAATAGTACAGGAAAATAGCCTTGTAGCCTTGCAATTGCTGCAATTTCGTGGACAAGTGATATGCTCAGGATGAACAGCCGGATGAACAGCCAACAAGTTTCGCCCAACATAGGGCTTCTTCAGGGCTGTAACGTAACCAGAAATAGCAGATATATTCTATGTTGTCCATTGTACACAAGGTGTAACCAGATGTGCAAGTGCGAAAGTATCAAAGAATGAATAGAAGAGGAAAAAAGCCCTATTGTGTACCAACACCTTAATGATAGTGGTCAACCCATGCGTAATGTGTTCTTAACCATGCAATTATATATTATAGAATGTGTATGGCAAGTGACGATACAATAAGTTAAAATGTGTGTATAGTTAAACCAATCCCATAGATATGTGTGTGACAAATTTTAGTAGGTATAATAAGAGGTGAGAACCCAAAAGACGAGGGAGGGGGTAACCGAGTAGCAAGTTAGGTGAAAGAAACAAGATCAAAAAGACGTATCATGAATGGTATCCAGTCAGTAGTAATAAAGACAAATATACTGATAATTCAATTACCTGAAAAGCGAAGCCAAAAAATTATAAAATAAAATAAAATGACCTTTAAAGTATGACTCAATAAAGTATCATGGTCCAAAAGACGTATAGATAAGATAGATGGGAAGGTGTGTAAAAGGCTTACCGATGTTAGATCATACGATGTAAATGTATTTCAGAGAAAATGCTCCAAAACGCGATCCAAGCGACTGCAAGAAATCACATGTGGCCAGCCCAAATTTATATAGCCGGACACCGCGGGAAAAAGAAGAGTGCACCTAAAAAGCGAAATCCAAATGTGTGTAAAAAATAATAATGCAGAAGTAAATAAAGTAACCCAGAAAACAGGTCACCGATGCGATATCAAAAAGCCACCCTGTGTGGCTCATCATGGCCTCATAGCTATGGTGTAAATCAAGGTACCTCAAAAGGCTGCCTTGGTTCACTCTGTCCCATGTATACATTGCAGGGGTCTTGTGGGGAGTTTTGCACAGCAACATCCATGGATATTCAGGATAATTCTTGTGAACTTATGGATGTAAACATAGTGCCCTAAAAAGGCCTATGTCTTCACCAAATCTGACAAAAAGTTACATTATAGTTCTCCATGAACCTTCCCACACATAAACCATCCATGGAGTGTCATTGGTTGATTTATGTGTGCCGCAGAATGCAGCACACATGGAAATGGAAAACCTGGGGAGAATTAAAGAAATTCCTCCTTGTTACGCCTCTTCTGGGGATGTGTAAGGTTTTTCAGACTGCACCAAGTTAACATGAGTCTGCTAATCTGGGTCAGTGTCAAACAACTCCCTGGGTGTTGTTTGTGAGAACCCACTGCAAGGCCCATGGCAAACCTCCTTCATGAAGAGTAAAGAAAGGCAGTGCTTTATGCTGCCTTGCCTCACTCAATAATCATGAGATCATACCAAGCCATGCATGGTGACTTTGTATTGCACTATTACTATGAGTGAGAATCTTGAACCCCTTAAAATTCAATGTAAGTGACTCTCTTTTGGGGCAGGACCCTTATATATGAGCCCCGTAATGTAAACCACTCCAGATCACTCATGGCTATATTTTATACTTTTTTTGTCATTTTTGCAATACTGTTGTTGCGCATCTATAATACATAATTTGAGTAGAGAATTAAAAAGCCATCAAGGGGCAATGTGCACCACCTTGTGTGGCCTAGGAAAAAAATATAATGCAAGTCAGTGGCTTGTGCTTCATTGCATTACATTTCATTCTGCAAAGTGTTTCATGGGAGGAACATGGGCATGCACATGCATCCGCCCATGGATTTCATGCAATCATAGATTTACAAAGGTTTGTACACCTGGGATTGCACGATTTCTCCACCCCACACAGAGGATGGCATAATGGGAGAAAAATATGTGTAGGTCCTTGTTATTTTCCCTAGCTACATTTGCTGCATTCTTCAGCACACATGGGAAGAGGAGAATGCCTCAAGAGATTGTTAACTTGCAGGAAGGTATCACTTCCAGCACAAAAACAATTCTCCTTGCAGTGCAGGCTCTTAGGCACGATGGTGCAAAGGTGCCTGTGTTGACACTCAGCTGCCTGAAGTGCACCAGAGCAAGGACAGAGCAGAAATGCTCCATATCTTCTGCCCTCTCCTTTTCACACAATGCAGCGCATCAGCTTGGTTTGCTGCCCTGTGTTGTATCAAAGATTAATTAATAGGCCCCTCAACATGCCAGGCAAATTGAAATTGCTACTTTGTGTGCACCAGTATTCACACCAGGGCCCATATTATGGAAGTGCCCTGGGGGTACAATGGGCATTTGCACCCATATTGTGCATCCCAGGGGCACCTTGGAATCACACAAGGGGCTGCAGACGCTTGTGCTGCCCCTTATGTAACACGGATAGCACTGATGCACTTATAGCACCAGCCCTATCACCAATGGGTGTTACCTCATTTGCAGGGGGGCGTGGTCCCATGCACATGAGGGACTCCTTTTTACCTTTGCATCTGTGCCATATTTAAGACGCTGGTGCAGATGCAAAGAAGATGTCAGGCGGAGCACTGACTGTAAGTCACTTAAAAGGTGACGCACTTTCAGTGTGCCCTATAATGGCAGCCCTCTGGAGGAGGGTAAGGGAGCCCCATGCCCCCCTCAGACATCCGCTTGCAGATGGGTGCAGGCACTCATTGCACCCGCCTGCAGGGGGATCGGTAATACCCCATAACAGTGCAGACGGGTTGCCACCTGCACAGTGAAACAAGGAACAGCTTTACAAAAGCCCCTCTGTTTTACACTTGAATGCACAGCCCTCAGGGCAGCACGAGTTTTTGGCAACCCTCGGGTAAGCACATTCGAAGACCTAGGGCACACTTTCTCAGATAGCCTAAGGTGCACCTCTTGTAAGATGCACCGTGGCACAAACAGAGAAATTGTGCCCTCTGATTAATAGGGCCCTAGTAATGCAAGACGTCACAAATATGTGCTGTCAACATACACATGCAACACATTCAAAGGCATCAAGCAATCCACCTTATATATCCACAGGCAATAAACTGATCCCTGGAATAGTTTAGATGCATTGCACAATGCACTACACTGTAAAACACACATTTGGCCAATTGCGTCATTTCAAACAGATACATTAGTGTAATGCCTGACCCACTGCTCTCATCGTGTCAGCAGGATGTCAAGCATCCAAGCCGATGCATCAAAAATGCAACATTGCACATTGTCATGCATTGTGTCAAAATCATGCATTGCCTATTTTTCCTCGCATGCGTTAAAAAAGAATTACGTATTTAGTTAAAGCATGATGCATCCACCCAGGAAATAATGCAATGACTCTACCATGCCGCAAACCAGGAAGTGTAAAGTTGCTTTCACTTTCCCTTACAGTCTTTTTGTCTATGCTTGCTGGAGGCTGTGTCTTGTGATTGCTGGAGAGTGTTGAGCTTTTATTTGCCTTCTTAGTGTCTGTGTTGTCCCTGTTGTGTCCCTAAGGTCTGTTTTGTATATTGAAGGTGTTATTTGTATTGTTTAATCCAGTGTATTTTGGGGTGTCTGTCTTTTCAGGGTTCTGTATTGTTAGAGGTAGTTGAGGGTCTTAGGTAGTTTATTGTTATATGGGGATTTTTTTTCAGGGAGGAATATGTTGGGGAGAGGCAGAGCGCGCCACATATCTGAGCAGGAGTTCAAGGGTTTCCTGTGGCGGATAACCCACTATCTCTTCAACATGACTGCCAGTGGTGATCGAGGAATCCAGGGCTACCCAAGCCAGGACCAGTGGATGGGTGGGAGAAGGTGAGACAGCACACACAAAGGATTTTCAAGGCGGACTGTAAAATGCATCCGCTCAAGCATCTCTGGGCAGATGTAGTCAGCTGGGAGGCAGACCTCCTTTATTTCCACAGAGTTGAAGTGGGGTGAGTTGTTTGTAAGTACACATATGCTATGAGTTTATAGCTGCTTCTCCTTTGCTAATATATGATGTTTATTCTATATCTCTAAGGGTCACATATGTTTTATGGTCAGAATGCCATGCCTCCGCCTAACTATGTTGATAAGAAGAAGCATGCCACAGAGGCATTTTAACACTGGGCTGGTAATTGCCCACACAGATCATTTAGTGCATGCCAGCCCCAGAGGTGCTTCTTGCCCCACCAGCACTGTGCAGATAGTGTTGTCACTGTGTATTTCATGTCATTACTGACTCACAAATGTTTGTGCCAAACTCTATGGGACTCATTTTCAAATTTCTGGTGCAGATCAGTTCAACAAGGCTTCTTGCTGCCCTGTCCTGTGTCAAAAGGAAAGGGCAGTATTGCATATAATGATTTATGGGGCATTCCAGTCCTTTCTGTCTGGACAGGCACACAAATGTTTGACGATTGCCAAAGTAGGCACCCTTGCACCATGGAACAAGGGTGTCGGCATTGTTGGAATGATTGTTTTTGTGCAAGAAGGGGAACCTTCCTGCACAAAAACAAACAATATAGGTGTTTTTCTCTTTCTATGAGTGCTGCAGAATGCAGCACACATACAAATCAGAAAATCACAATGAGAAATAAAGATATTTCTCCTCATTATGCCTCCCCAGGGAAGTTATTGCGCCTTCCCAGGTTTACAGATTCCCCTGAATCTGGGAACGTGTCAAATCCCATGGGTGTTGCTTAGGAAGAGCCAGCACAGTGCACAGGGGATGCTGCTTTGATGTAGAGTAAGGTGATGCAGTGCTTTGTGCTGATTACCTTACTCCATATCTATGAGGCCATGCTAAGCCACACAGAGTGCCTTTGCATCGCCTCATAGACATGACCGTCAATTCACCAAGGGTAGCGGAAGTGACATCACATGACATTTAACCTTCAATTTCATACATACACACACATTCTTACACATACACACATTTATATTTACTCACAAACCTTCTCACATAAACACACTCTCATAAATTTTTAATACACTAACATTAAATAATGAAACATTATTCACTACTAGTGTAATAAAAATGGTGAAAGAAAACAGAGTGAGGCCCCAACCGATGTCCATAAGGACCAGCTGCTACTGTGTTTCTGGCACTGATTTTGCCACCTCTGAGGCCAGGTGACACAAAGACAGTGCTAGGGGTCACAAAGGGTAAGCCAGGGGTCACAACTGCAATCCCTGATGACCCCTAAATGACATCCATGCGTGTAGATATAATTGAGAGGGATTAGCCACTGAAACATTTAAAAATGGTAGCATAGTTTAGTGTAGGTGTAGATTAGGTAAGAAAAGTCAGTTAGTGTAGTTTAGGTAGCTTTATGTAGGATATGTTTTACATTTAAGTGTACTTCATGATTTACTGTGTATGAGTTATTATATCTGCATAGGTTCTGTTAGGTACATGCAGTAGGCTTTGCTAGCAGTGATTGTAGGCATGTGTGACTAGATGAAAGACCTATGGAGAGGAATCTGTCAAGTTTGGCCTGGAATCACATAAGGGATCTATAAACATATTTGAGCTCTGTAAGTGACACTCTTGATGTGAATAGATGGACAGGCCAAAACAGATATTCACATACTGTTGCTCTTTGTGTGTAAGTCATGCAACATGCATTGGAGGGATGCATTGAGTAACTACTTGCTAGTCTACATACACATGGGGTTCACCACATATATTTCCCTTGGCCTGCGTAGCTTTGTTCATGACTCCATTACACACATGTCCTTTTGGGAAGCAGTTGGTGTCTTTGACTCACATAAAACACCATGTTCTACTTATTCCAGACATAAAACATAAAGGTTCAACTCAGTGCATGTAGGTATATGTGCAAACATCTGTAGGATCACAAGCACAGTTCTTATGACGACAGCCCCAGAGGTTTTTTTTGAGTAATTGGATGTCCAGACAGAGTCCATTGGGGATACACTGCATTGGACATGTGGAAGAGAGGAGTGTTTGAGTGAAGAAGAAAATTATCAAATTGACAATATGGAAGATAGGCCTCATTGGCAGTCCACAAATGGGTGAAATGTACAGGTGGGACAGCAAATTGAGGACCGTACCACATGAGAAGTATATTGGCATGGTCGTCAGCACTGGGCAAAGAAAGAACTGGCAATTTGGCACAGTGAAATGTAACGCGGCAGCTTTACATAGGAAAGAGGTGAAGTCCATATCTTCCTCCTCTAATGTGTGTGTTGCTTCCCATGACGGCCGTGTTTTAGGTGCTGGAAGCTTCAGAGGCACACACACATCAGGTGCTGAAGATGTGGAGCCCCAGTCTGCAGCAGCATTTTTCTGTGCAACAAGTAAGGCACCACTGCACAAGAAAAGGCCTGCTGGTTTGCCAGCACAGCACCAATGTTACAGTGGCAATGTATGTGCCGTGTGTCTGTTCCATGCACTCCAGGATGCTGTTGATTGCCCCAGTTGTTTGGCACCCTTGCTGGTGCCACTCTGGCAGGGAAGCTGTTCATGTCAGATGTAAGCCAGGGACTGTTCGAGTCCACAAAGTGGAGGGTATGTGCCACATATAGCGGCTGAGGTATTCTTATTGGGACTGAGGCACCAACGGATAGCCTCTAGGGTGCTTGCCATGGTCTCAGTCCCTACCTGCACCACATCTATTATCTTCTGCTGGATTCCTAATGCGTGGCATTGGAATTCAACTTAGGGGTCCTCAGAGTCCTGGCTGGGGGTGGGTTGGCAGGTGGTGTTTATTGGATGATGGGTGCATCCTATAAAGGCTCTGAAATGCTGTCAGCCCGTTCTGCAACTGGAGATGGTGTATCAAAGGACACCAGGATTTGCCAGAGGGTGTCTTGGTCAAGGGTTGGCAGGCTGTCATCCTCAACCAGATCATCATCCCAGACAGGCAGCTGCTCAGGAGGTGTTGGTACATCCTCTGACATGAGAGAGCAAAATGGTAATGATGTCCTATGTTTGAAGTTGACATGAGTAATCTGTTTAACAAGCTGACTTGCTAATATTTAACTTTCAATACAACATTGATGTGTAGGATGTCTGTTACACAGAGGTATAGAGCCCAAGTTGCACTGTAGTTGCCTTTCATGTGGTAGCGACTCAAATTAATAATATGCAGTGATGTAACACATACCATACATAGACTCTTATATCCCTACAACACCAAAAATATGTGTGACCATATCCAATGTACCAACGTGTCTGCCTGTTATTGAGGGCTATGGGTTAAGCTGTACCCCACATGGTACTAGTACTGAAATTGGTGACATGTATCTACTCAGGTTTACAACATGACTAGGCACATCCACCTCAGTCTCCAACCATCGCTGACTTCTGCCCTTTGTGGTGAATACTGGTTTTTAATGTCCCTTGACAGACCCCTATTTCACATCCTCCTACTGAGACATTAGTGGGAAAGTGAGACAATTTCCCTTCAGTCCCCCCGCCAGATGCTACATATTCACCCAGGACCATATAACATGTAGGATGTTGTACCCCAATGGGCACTTCTCTGTCATCCCTTCCCAGCTGCAACATAAGTGTGCCACTGTCAAATACAGCAGTGCATGTGTATTAGTTAGGCTACGTTGTAGATCACATATCCATTCTGACCTACCTGCTATGCAATGTCTACCAATCTAGACACAGTAGCAGTTCAACCTACTCAGCCATCACTTGTAATTCTCTGCACAATCACGGCCCCACCAGGGCCACACATCAGCTTTGGTTTTAACACACATGTTCCTCTAATGTGCATAACTTGCATTAACCCTGACCCAGTCAGATTTAGTACATGGTGTGAGTTCTCGTGGTCCCTACCAATGCAACTGGTAACTGTGTGATCTCACCATGCACACCAGGACAGCTTTGTGCTATTTATTGCTGATTAATATACTAGTGGATCTTGGCATGTTCCTATACGTTGATACTTCACGTGCCCCACAATGAACCCCCCTCTTAGGTGAGCTGTGTCTACTCTGACAAACACATGCCATTATTTTGCTTTACAATGCATACTTGTGTGCATGAGCCCATGTAAGACACAGTGGCCTCATGGTGCAAAGTGGCCTGCATTGTTACCGTCAGTTTGTATAGGATTCAGTTGTCCATGCATGATGTGCTGTTCCAGTCTATGGGGTATATATTGTCATGCGGCGTCTGCCGCTGGTGTATCACTTTTTGTGACACACTGGCAGAGCAGACAGCAGCCCATATCTACAAGGCCACACAAAGCCACTTTGAATGGCTTTTCACTGCCTTGAAGATAAGGAGTGAGGCAAGGCAGCAATAGTCTCTGTCATGGGGGCATACGATGGGTGTTGTGGTGGGTTTTCCAAACAAAAACAAAAGGTTTTGTTGCACTCCCTGATTTACAACGATTTTCAAGGCTCTTTAAAACAGTGAATGTGACAAAATCGTACACCTCCTACAGGGGGGGTGTAATGAGGGAAAATATATTATTTCCCCTTGTTTTTTCCTTTTTCTATGTGTGCTACATTCTGTAACATACATAGGAAGAGGACAAAGCCTGACATGATTTTTTTTAGCAATAAGGTGTCCCTTCCTGCACAGGAATAATCCTGTCTTCGACCCAGGCATCCTTGCAACATGGTACAAGGGTTCTTGCATCCGTGCTAGGCAGCCCAGTGTGCAGCAGAGTAGCAAGAGAGGACAGGCCCATTCCTCCCCTTTCCATGTGGCACAGGGCAGCACAGCAAGGTGACTTGGAGAACTACCCTGCACCACTTAACTTGTGATGGGGCCCCAATGTATTTTACTTTGTAATATGAGTCTTGTAGCTTTGGTTGCTTATGTATGCATTCTACTACACATGCCAGTATACAAAGGTGAGCCTGGACTGGAGCTACACTTCACACATGTATTGGAGAAACATGACAGAGCATGACCGAGTAGTGCAACATATAACTAGGCAGTGTGACAGACATTCCTGAGCCGCTTAATGGGACATGATCAAGATTCCTGCCCTTTGCCCTGCACACAGTACAGTGGAGCACTGGGACATAGCTAGCTGCACTTCACAACATGACCTTTTTGTCCACATTGCCTCTTGTTAATATTTACTCTGTGGCTGTGGTTGTCCCTCGTGTGCTGCACTGTCGTATCCTGGTACTCCAGCCACCAACTCATCTGGGATGACAGCTGCCACCCACCCATCCAAGGCATCCATCTCCTCCTGGGGTGCTGAGCACCTTCCTCAGGTCTGCCTTGCTGCCTTCAGGTTGTTGGCCAGTTTTTCCTTTGTCCAGCATTTATACTCATGCCAGCGCTTCTTGCAGTCAGTGACAGTCCTCTTCGCTTGTCACTCACTATTGATCTTCTCCACTATGTACTGCCAAATGGCCTTTTTCCTCGCTAGTGTCAATATAGAGGTGTCAAGAGCTGATGTTGGTGCTCTGTCACCTCAGCGATAAAGATGTCATTCTCCTCCTCACTGAAGACTTCCTCTTCCCCTGGGAGTCTTTCTGTACATTCTGGCTGGTGTTGGGGTTGTTGTCCTTGATTCTGCTGCCTGTTTCCTTGTCCATGGCTGCCTTCTGTGAAGTGTGTCATTTTTTTTCACATGAAGTGATATTTTTTGTATTTTTTCTGATGTTTTCCACCTTCAAGTGACACAGGGCCGATAAGTGTAACTTTTGCAGCAGAAGCATCAGATTTCCTTATGAAATGGCACACGTTGATGCATTCATTTGTAGACATAACCAGGATCCTTACACCATGGTGCACCATACTGTAAATTCAACGCATCCATGATGTAGCATTCTGTCATAAGGAAGCATACGTTATTTTGACTTATCGCTGATACAACGCAGCAATGCAGAATCTCTTGTAAATATGCTTCTGAGTATGAGTGAACTATGAATATCACTTTAAAAATGAAATTTATGTCAGAGAGGTGCTATGGAGAGATGAAGGGCACTGTTTGAGAGTGGTAGCGAGGAAATTAATGGAGAAGGAGGTCATGGGGCAGCGACAAAAAAGATTGTTACAACAGGCACCACAGAGCTAAAGTTGGTTCTGTATCAAATAATGGGTTTATTGGGAACCATCATTGAATACAAGCTTTAGAAGAGAGTAGATCAACTTATAAAATGTCCCAATGAAGAAATACAAATTGTAAAATACTGGGGTATTGGTTTTGCAGGTGGTGAGTCTTGTGTAATTAATGGGTCCACAATGGTCCCCTTACTAGGAACCAAGTACCTTTTTGTAGCACTTGACTCTCTCAGGGTAGTACAGTAGAGCAGCCCAAGGTCTACTCGGGGAGGTGGTGTGGACTAGCAATTCCAATCTGCTGGCACACAAAAACAACACTCAATAACATACTGTCCAGCCAGTGCCTTTTCTTTGAAAATTGAAAAGTACATTTATTATACACACACTACTAAATGGTATGCATAAATTTAGGAATATGTATATCAGGTAGATGCAAATACGTCTGGTGGCATCCTCATATCATATTTGCCCCCTACTGGGCATTACCCACATAATCACAATACCCCCCCAACTATGCCAGATACATCACAATATGAAAGGATGTCATTTTAAATGAAGTAGGACTATTGGCTTTGTCAAGACCAACCACATCAACATATAACAAGCAATTACTCTATAGACACATCAATATCTATAGAGTGAACCTATTGGCGTTGTCAAGTGGTTATCATATTACTTTGACAACAGTCATATGTTGGGTTTTCATTTTTTAAACCAACAGAAATAGTAAACATATCCAAATGCATGCATTATTAATAAATCATGGCGATGTTCACCAATAGACTTATTGATAAAGCATTTAAATTCAAAGCTGACCACAGACTGTGTTAAAGTCTTCCCAAAGTTTTACACTACAGCATAGAGTATGAGGCAAAAGGTCAGCCCACTTTAGCCACTGGCTACCTTCATTGTGAGAGATGGCCTCAAGACTCAAAGGGGCATATTTATACCTCATTTGCACCGAATTTGCATCATTTTTTTTACACAAATTTGGCGCAAAACTAACTCCATATTTATATTTTGGCGTTAGACGTGTCTAACGTCAAAATATTGGAGTTTGCACTATTTTTTAGATGCGTGAACCCTCCATGTGTCAATGAGATGCTAGGTAGGTGTTCCCATCTAAAAAATGGTGCGAACCCCATAGCCCCATATTTATCCCCCCTTTGCTTTGCACCATTATTTAACACCTGGGTCAGACCACGCGTTTAGCTACCTGTGGACTCATTTCCATGGCTAAACACCATAGAATTGGTCCACAGGTGCCCTCCTCAAGCCCCAGGAACACCCACACCAGAGGGACTCCGGAGGAGGGGGGACCCCATCCCAGGTAAGTAGGGTCAGTATAGATAAATCATTTTTGTTTAATTAAAATGCCCTCGGGGGTCCAACTTGGGGCCCCCTGCATGGCACAGGGTGAAATGGTCATGTCCAGGGGAGACTGGTCCCCTTTGCTGGCCATTGGGGTGGTGAGCATGACTCCTGTCTTTTCTTGGACAGGAGTCATTTGGTATGGATGGTTTTGCATCAGAAAATTACGCTAGACTGCTTAGAGTAATCTTTTTTTACTCTAACCAACCTACCGTCATTTTTTGGAGCAAAACCGTCTTCTCCCAGACCGCTAGCCCCACCCGGCTAACGTCATTTTTTTTTACACTAGCCCACCCTTTGCACAGGCTTGTGCCATTCCATAAATATGGCGCCCAGCTGGTGCTCAGAAATGGCGCAAGCCGGTGCTAACCTTTTTGGTGCAAAACTGCATTAGTGCAGTTTTGCACCAAAAAGTACAAATATGCCCCAAAGTATTCCCCTTCAGCGGTAGAGTTTATTCTAATAATATGTTTTTTTAGACCCAGAAATTATTTTTGCTTTTAGAGAATGTGATTTCTAGATTGTTGAGGAGTCGAACATTAGCTTCCCCAACAGTAGTGTTTTGCTGAAAACATGTCAAACAAAACAAGCATTGACAAAGCCAAATGCTGGGAGACCTAATAAAGCTAAAATTATATGGATACTACACTTACTTATAGGGGCTTTCAAACTGTCCTCTTCCTCTATTCATCTATTAATGTGTCAGTTACATCCTTCAACCACCCACTATAGCATTCAGCATGAGCAATGAGATCTATTTCAGCCATTGGCTTACTTCTGTGAGATTGATCGCATTCTACTCCTTCACAAGGAGCACATCCACACACAAAAAAATAGTTCTTTTAGGGATGGAAACTACGAAGGTAATGTGTGCTTTTTGAGACTAAAAATCCTTTTGATTTTAGCCAATACCTTTTTTTAGATTGATCACTGCCAGGCAGCTTTAAGGGTTTGCAAAAGCTATGAAAAAAGCAAAACAAGGGTTGGCAAAGGCAAAAGGCTGGCAATCAGAACCAGAAATATTGGCTTGGCTAATGCTTGACAAATATTGTAATCGGTTGGTTAGACGAAGATTACATGTTTTCCCAGGGCAAATAAGTCATTCCCTGTGGAATTCTCTCCCATTTCCCTTGTCACCTTCTCACTGTATGTGTGCCTGCCTTCCCTCTGTTCATGATGTGGTATATGAAGCCTTCTGCTGTTGCCCACGACACACTGCCACAGCTCACTCATTTGGCTTCCCCACTGTTTGTTAAATCAAGTTCATAAGTACTGGTAAGAAACTGATTGGCCATCTAGATGGGAAAATAACATTCGAGTTGGGTCCTGAGTATGTACGTGCATGCATGGAGGCCATGGTCTTCATAAAACTTAAAGAAATAAGAATTACAAGTTACCAAGCATGCACTTACTCTCATTAAGTCATTTTCTAAGGTTTTCCCTACACTTTATAGAAAGATATTAAACTATGACTGTCATGTGTGTGTGCTCGGCAGCCCTTTTGAGTTTTTTATCAAGAAGCATAGGAAAACCATAAAATGATAGTTGCTCTGCATGCAGCAGACACTAGGTGCATGTTCGGTGTCCAGAAAAGGAGGAAAAAGAGAATTGGTAAAGTCAATAGATCAGCACCTGGTATCAAACGTTTGACCAATGGTTGCGTTTGTCTTTGATTTTGGAGTGGATGTTCCTTTGAAGTTGGTGATATATGTTTTAAACCGCCTCAGTCATGTTACTCCTAATACCACCTTCGTTCTGCATTACTTCTGGGGGTCTTCAAGAGGTACATTTCAGATGCTCATCCACTTCCAGTAAAAAAAGAATTGTGAAAGAGAAGGAGGCAGCTGCAGAAGGGAGGGTGAGCAAAAGCTAACAAAGAATTCTCCTGTATCTCCCGAAAGCAAGAGAACTGCAAAAGGACACTGTTTGCCCAGTGACCAAAATAATGTTTTATAATGTATCCAGTGGGTTTTGGATGCTTTGGGGCCATCGGCTGATCAAAAATAATTAAAGCAATGGTACACAGTTAAATTAAATTAAGAGAAAATCGTTGGTGCTTCGTGCTTTGTTAAATAGCATTTCAAACCTGAACAGAAATATAATCATTGGAATACTTAGTGCATTTTTTTTATCTCTTGCGAAGGAATATATGCAAATTTGCAGCAACTGCAACCGCAGTGCCCATGGTACATGAGCGCTGTAAGCATTTTCTGAAAATATATGGTTTATGATGTTATGCTAAACATCGGTTTTTACTGCACACAGAGGCTGCCCAGTGAGGAAAGACACGAAAAGCACAACTCGGATGTAAACGATATATTTATTAACGATGAAACTACTTTACAAGGAAAAGGATACATACCATTTCCAGTCATATTTTTTAATTTTCAGCGACTTCTTTGCTCCCATTTCTGTACTGAGACGTGAGCTTTTCTTTAAATGTTCAAGAATATGAGGGACTCGGCATCCCCACTTCAAAGATCTTTGAAATGTTTACATCAAAACAGCCTTTTCCTCCCTTGCTGCTTCTCGTCTTGCATCTGATAAGGTAGGAATCCTTCCCGCTTTGAAGAACAAGCATCAGAGACTGTTTGACAGCGCCTCAGCGATCAGCAGCAGCGGAAGAAGAGGAAGGCAGCCAAGACAGAGAAAAGCCAAGAATCACACAATAATTGTATTTCATCCAGTCCTTTACATCACAAGACCTCAAAGGACCTTTCAGGTATGATTAGCAATTTCTATTGGCCCTTACTTGCTTTATCTGTCTCTCAAGGAGGAATGGCTGATCTAACTGTGCCATTTTAAAGATTTTTGAAATCTCATATCAGAGACACGTAGATGATGCCGGGCAAGACGCAGAGATCCGGTCGTTTTTACTTTGATGAGTGTGATTAAAAATGTTTAGAAAATGGCAACAGAGCCCTTTCGGTCATACTCACAAGTAGCTGAAAAAGTTAGTGGTAGACCGGACAGCTTAGGCTGATTACCTCTAACTTTTTGCCTGCCTCCCTCCACTTTTTGACACTGTTTTTGCTGGTTTTAGGACTCTGCGCACTTTACCACTGCTAACCAGTGCTAAAGTGCATTTTCTTTCTCTCTTAAAACATGGTGACATTGGCTCATACCCTTTGGCTTATTTAATTACTTGTAAGACCCCAGTAAAATGTACCACATGTGCCCAGGGCCTGTAGAATAAATGCTACTAGTAGGCCTGCAGCACTGATTGTGCTACCCACATAAGCAGCCCCTTAACCGAGCCTCAGGCCTGCCATTGCAAGGCCTGTGTGCGCAGTTGCACTGTCACTTCAACTTGGCATTTAAAAGTACTTTCCAAGCCTTGGACTCCCCTTTTTCTACATTTAAGTCACCCCTAAGGTAGGCCCTAGGTAACCCATAGAGTAGGTTGCTCTGTAGGTAAAAGGCAGGACATGCAACTGTGTAGTTTATATGTCCTTGTAGTGTAAAACTCCTAAATTTGTTTTACACTGCTGTAAAGCCTGCCCATTTCATCGGCTAGCAGTAGGGCTGCTCATACACTGTTTGAGTGGTAGGTTCTGATCTGAAAGGAGTAACAAGGTCATATTTAGTATGTCCAGAATGGTAATACAAAATCCTGCTGACTGGTGAAGTTTGATCTAATATTGCTATTTTAGAAATGCCACTTTAAGAAAGTGAGTATTTCTCTGCACTTAAATCCTTCTGTGCCTTACAATCCACGTCTGGCTGGGTTAGTTGACAGCTCCCTTGTACATTTCACTCAGACAACCCCAAACACAGGATGCTCAGTCACACCTGCACACATCTGCATACTGAATGGGCCTTCCTGAGCTGGGAGAGTGGAGGGCCTGACACTTACATGTCAAAGGACAGTTGCCTGCCCTCACACAATGGACTGCCAAACCCCCTACTGGGACCCTGGCAGAGAGGATGGAACTGAAAAGGGACCTTGTGCACTTGGAAGCCACTCTTTGAAGTCTCCCCACTTCAAAGGCACATTTGGGTATATAAACTGGGTCACTGAACCTACCAACGCAGACACTTCTTGACAAGATACCTCTTGGGAAAGAAACTCTGAACCAGAACCTGCAACCTGCTAAGAGAAGCTGCCTGGCTGTCCAAAGGACTCACCTGGACTGCTTTGCTGTAAAGGACTGCCGCCTTGCTGTTGCCCTGCTGCCTTGCTGGCGTCTGGCTCTGCTGAGAAGTGCTCTCCACGGGCTTGGATTGAGCTTGCCTCCTGTTGCTAAAGTCTCACGGCCAAAAAGACTTCACTTTCTACACGGCTTACTGGAAACAACATGCAGCCTTCACCACAATAAGAAATTCACCGCACAGCCAAATCGAAATGATGCAGTCTGACTTCCCAAATGAAGATCGACGCAGCACCTGCGTTGCGACCGGAAATTCACAACACAACTCCCCTGGATTGATGCACAGCAAAGCTGGAATGACGACACACGGCTTCTCGGCCGGAGAATCGATGCAGCTCCTTACGTGTGACAGAAAATCCAATGCAACACGCTATTGGAACGATGCAAGCCTGTGACTTTGCCTCGCACGCACAGGATTTCCATGCATCGTCCTTGAGTACAATGAAGATCCCCGCACCGTAGTGAGGAACCCGGACCAAACGACGCAAGTCCTGTGTTGAGGGAAAGTATCAACACATCGTCTGTGGGCACTGGAAAATATGACACATACCCTTTCTTTTTCCACGCAACCTCCTCCTATGCAATCCTGCGTGTAATTTTTGATGCACACCAGATACTTTAAAACCAAGCATTTATTGTCTGTTTCTTATTTCAAAGACTATTTTGCAACTCTTGAAAGTGATATTTTAACTTGCATTTATCAAATCTTGATTGTTTTGACTTTAATCTACTCAGATAAATAATCTATATTTTTATAAACCTGTGTGGTATATTTTTGTGGTGTTTATACTGGGTGATTGTATGATTTATTGCACAAATACTTTACACATTGCCTTCTAAGTTAATCCTGACTGCTCAGTGCCGAACTACCAGAGGGTGGGCACAGGATAGTTTGGATTGTGTGTGACTTATCCTGACTAGAGTGAGGGTCCTTGCTTGGACAGAGGGTAACCTGATTGCCAACCAAAAACCCAATTTCTAACATTTAGGAAAAATTATAAGTGCAATGTGCAATCATCAATATAAAATTCATGACTTCTAGAAAAAGAACATCTCTTGAGGACTAACAAATTACTAGTAAACAACTCAGACCGCATGCACGTTTAACACCAAAGGTTAGCACACAAATTGAAAGTCCTCAAGAATGAATTCGATGTATGTCAGGGCTAAGTTGTTAGGATAATTTCCTGATTACACACACTTATATTTGCAGAAGGAATAACAAGAAGCATTACCACAGCAGCACAGGATATCTCATAATTTCATAGACAGATATTTCTACAAAACTCGGTCATCACCACTGAAGGAGAAAAGGCTGCACCTTCACCCAACAAGAAAAGTATTCCTTCTGCTAGCAGCACTACTTTCTTATTGTCACCTTTTCTTATCAGCACTCCTCCTTCAATGTGTAAGGGTGTGTAAAACCTTTAACTAGTGGTGAAATCTGTGAGCACCATAAGTTTTAGGGTGACTACCTCACATCAGGTAATTACTTAGACTGTCTCCAATTCTGAACTCAATCATTGATATCAGGTGTGCTAGGTTAATTAGTTTAATGGAATTAAAACAAAACTACAACACTCCATGGGGAATTTGGATATCACAGAAAATTCCAGGACTGGAAACAATTTCTGTTGAGGCCAAGATGGTTACCCTAAAGGAAATCTGCTCAGCTCACTCCCAAGAGGGATGCACCATAGTGTTTTTTTAAATTATTGTTCTTCTCTGTGTGATGGGGGACAAGCAGAAACTGTTATTGATAGACTTGTCAGTCTTAGGGTGGTATTTCCCCAAACTTTTGGCTGTCAGTCCCACATGTTTGCTGTCCCTTTTTGTTGGCTCTAGGACTCTTCTGAAAAATATTAAAGTGCATGTGCTTCTCCGGTGTACCCACAAGTGGTGTATTTAATTTTCTTGTAAGTCCCTTGTAGAGTATACAAGGCCTGTAAATGAAATGCTATGGGTGAACCTGCAACTCTGATTGTTCGACCCACTTATGTAGCCCTTTAAGCATGTCTCATTTCACAACTGCAGAACCTGTGTGTACAGTTTCGCTGCCACTTCGAATTGGCATTTGAAACCCTTTGCCAATTTTAAATCCCCTTTTATGACATACAAAACACCTGTAAGGTAGTCCCTAGGTAGCACATTGGCAGGGCCCTCTGGAATTATGCAATTGTGCGGCTGCAATGATTTTGGCATAATTATAGATTTGACACATAATCCATCATCTGCAGCATAATCTGCAGTTGTAAATAACAAAATGTTTCTAGCTCAAACGGTTCACATGATATTAAAAATTCAGTAATGTGTTGCCGCGCAGTAGAAGGGCATTTGTAAAGCTGGACTGGTCACATTTCAACTAGGTGCAACCAATGCACATACAGGCGGTCATTCGGGCCGGGGACCGCGGGAGCACCGCCAACAGGCTGGCGGTGCTCCCAAGGGCATTCTGACCGCGGTGGTATGGCCGCGGTCAGAAACAGAAAACCGGCGGTCTCCCGCCGGTTTTCCGCTGCCCTGAGGAATCCTCCATGGCGGCGCAGCTTGCTGCGCCGCCATGGGGATTCCGACCCCCTCACCGCCATCCTGTTCCTGGCGGTTTTGACCGCCAGGAACAGGATGGCGGTGAGTGGTGTCGTGGGGCCCCTGGGGGCCCCTGCAGTTCCCATGCCAATGGCATGGGCACTGCAGGGGCCCCCGTAAGAGGGCCCCTAAAAGATTTTCAGTGTCTGCCATGCAGACACTGAAAATCGCGATGGGTGCTACTGCACCCGTCGCACCCTTCCCACTCCGCCGGCTCCATTCGGAGCCGGCTTCCTCGTGGGAAGGGGTTTCCCGCTGGGCTGGCGGGCGGCCTTCTGGTGGTCGCCCGCCAGCCCAGCGGGAAACACAGAATAACCGCAGCGGTCTTCTGACCGCACAGCGGTATTCTGGCGGCTCCCGCCGGCACCGCGGTTACCGCGGCCGGCGGGAGTCAGAATGACACCCACAGTGTTACCAAGTTTAAAAATGATGAAATAATGAAGTAATATTATTACAAAATGTGCCGCATTGTGTTGTATAATTTGCTTTTTCTTGTGGCATAATCTATTCAACCCTGCAGCATAACTTGGCCCTCTCCTGCCATTTAAATCCAGAGGCTCTGCCCCTAGGACAGGGTGCTATATAACTAAAAGTTAGGACATGTACTTTTAAGTTTTACATGTCCTGGTAGTTAAAATCTCACAAAGTCATTTTTCACTGCTGTGAGGCCTGACCCTCTCATAGGCCAGCATTGGGAATTCCTTAATATACATTTAAACTGAATCATGTCTCATATTATTGTAATGATAATGGTAAGTACTCCTCATCGGTAGTCAGATTTAACATTATTACACTTTTTGAAAGTTGGCATTTCTCTGCTCTTACAGCTCTGTGTATGTCAAGACGGGGCCACTCACCTGAAAAGCAGGATGTCTGCAGGGGCGATGGTATGCTCCGACCTCCTGGAACACCTCTCGGCACTTCCTGGTGGATACAAAAACCCCGGCAGGTGTCCCAAATAGAAAGGGGGAGTGGAAGAGAAAGAAACAAAACACTGCCATGTCTTGGTGGTCCAGCCAGGCACCCTGTATCTTCGGGGGCAGGTCGTTGTTGAGAGTGATAGTAGAGTTAGTGCACTCAACTTCCTTGAAATTGAATCTCTCTTTCTGATATAGGAAGGGAGTGGTAGAAGAATACCGGGATGCTCTAGCAAGTTTCTTGAATAATAATAACTGTTGGCACAATTACTAACACTGCATTACCAAAAATCCAAACTGAGTACCATAACAATAAGTACTGTGACACTAGGGCTGGCTTCACAGAGATTCACTGTTGCACACTGCAATTACAACTGTGGTTGCACTTATCATGCACAAGAAAGACAAACAAGGGCATTAATTATATCACGTATAACTTTCCTGCATGTATAGGGTTAAACTAAAAGGAACAAAAACAATCCAAGAAATACAAATGTGCACTCTGGGTTTCAGCAGTTTGGGTGGCACAGTTTGGTTTGGTTTCACTGTGTGTGTGTGAAAAACCCTTCAAAAGCAAATTCCTCAAAACTGAAACACAGGCATGTATGACACAATTTAATTCCAAGAGGTATGCTATTAGAGAAAGAAAAGTCACGTAAATGCTCTTTTAGAATTGCACTGTCACTTTTGTAGTATGTGAGCTCAAGCACATTTAGGCAAGTAACTACAATAATAATGTAGAATGTTCAGAATTTCATTTGTCTCTTCAAGATAAGCACTTTGCCAAAATACGAGGTCTGAAATACACCAGCTGTTCTAGGAAAGCTCGGCTCTCAAAGAACAAATTCCCTGGAGAATACTAGTCACTTAGCTGCAGTCTTTTCCGGATTGCTGGAGGAATGCCTGGTGTCAGTTCGTACAGGAACGAAGAAAAGAGGTGCCTCAAAAGTCCTGAATACAAGGATGACAGCAGGGTCTGGACTGCCAAATCAAATGCTGAGATCAGGAAGCAAAACAAAGCCAAGCAGGGAGGCATGCCTCACTCTGTTATTTATAGCCAATCAGGAAAGCAGTTGAGTTTCCACATGTGGATGAGTCACCACATCCAATTAGAAGCACATGTCCACACCACACCCAATTAGAAGCACATGTCTACACCTGCTCACATTAGCAAACAAGCATTGGTAAAACAAGCATTGATAAACCCAGTTGTGTAACACAGCACATTATGTTTACTTAGAAACATGAAGGTTTAACCAAAAACAGAGATATGATATAACACTAATCCCTGGGGATGCTGACAGATAACGCAGGAGGCACCTTTGGGATTCCTGACAGTGTGTCTGCAGCCTGTCTCCAATACAGGTCTGGGGTGGTTGACTTTGTGTATTCCCGCTAGACAGCCACAAACACAGGAAGGTTATGTGTGTCTGAGTACATCTGCATTCATCTGCATTCTGATGGCTCTGCCTGGGCCGGAAGGGTAGAAGAGAGCTGACACACCTGAATAGGAAGTGCTAGTCTCCACATAGAGAGCTCATTACCCCCAATTAATAGCCTGGATCCGGAGCTGAGGAATAAAGGACCTCTATGCACTTCAAAGAACCTTCTTTGATGTCACCACCACTTCAAAGGCACATTTAGGTATAAGAGCTGGGTCACCAACCCTACCAAATCAGTACACTACTTAACCTGTGAAGAAGTCTACCCGGAGTAAGGTCTGCTGTACTACAAGGTATGCCACTCTGCTGAACTGCTTTATAAGCAGGACTGCTCTCTGCTTTGATGAGTTCCCTGCTGCCTGCCGATCTCTGTCCTGCTGCCTTGCCTCAAAAGGAAAGGGCAGGAATGCGTTGTATCTATGGACAGCACATTCCTGTCCTTTCATACTGGTGCTGTTTTGGAAGCCTAGTCCCAAGACAGGCACCCTTTCACCATGGTGCAAGGGTGCCTCTGTTGCATGCGGTATTGTTTTTGTGCAAGGAGGGGCATCTTCCTGCACAAAAACAATCCTGTAAGACATTTTCCTCTTTCTACATGTGCTGCAAACAACAATCCTGGGAGGAAATGCAGCACCCATAGAAAGAGGAAAAACGAGGAGAAATCAAATTTGTCCTTGTTATACCTCTCCAGAGGAGACATAGGGTTTTGGCAAATCCCCAGGTTTACATGCTCTTGGAAATCTGGAATGCATCAAAATGTATGGGTGGTGAGTGGGTACACCTACTACAACTCCCATAGAATGCCTCCCTTGCACAGAGTAAGGCAAGGCTGCAATTTGCACTGCCTTGTCTTACTCCACATTTATGAGCCCATTCAAACCACACAAAGTGGCTTTGCTTGGCCTAGTAGATATCAATTCAAGGTTTGCGCAAACAGTGCATCACAAAAGCTGATGCAATGGTGGTGCATGTGGCTGATAAGTATGCACCTAGATTTCTTCCATGGGTGGTGAGTGTTGGTCCTAGTTCTGTCAGCCACCAGGTGGTGTCCCATGAGGAGTTCTTGTTTCAAAAGACTAGTATTTCTGTCTTTTGGAGTTAAGTTTCAAGTATTTGGCTCTCATCCATTGTGTTATCATGGTCATGCAGTTGGTGAAGTTGGTCCCTCTTGGTGGTTGCCTTGTCTCTCAAGGAGAGGATGAGTTGGGTGTTTTCTGCATAGGAGATGATGGTGATGCCTTGAGATCAGATGTTATTGGCAAGTGGTTTCATATAGATGTTGAGTAGGACCAGGCTGAGGGAAAATCCCTTGGGGAACTCTACGAATCGGATTTTTGACTATAACTACAACTATCAGCCATACATATTATCTGTTTCAGATAAAAAGATTGGTAAAATATCAGACCAGTAACATTGACTGGAACATAAATCATCTTCAATAGCACCGGCCTATCTGTCCTTTGTTCATTTCAGAATATTGTATGTGATAATAATGTGTTCCACTCAATGGGTCTGCTATTTGACCAGGGTAGTCTACGTTTCAGCGTATTTATTTATTGAGCTGCATAAACTTTTCAAACTGAATTGTTTTACAATCGATCAGATGGAATGATATGCAGCTTCTTAACAGTAAGGGCGGCTAACTTGAGACAACTACTGCGAGTAATCTATGTACACAGTTTACATTATTGTACTACTGAATATCAACACCAACAATATCATGGCACAAGAATATAGAAGACTGAATATCGAGAGACAAAGTTTCAAAAGGTACATTCATATAGGGAAGTATAGATTTACTATTCCTAACTCCACCTCTACATACCTTGAATATAGTTGGTGAAGTTGGTCCCCTTGGTGGTTGTCTTGTCTGTCAGAGAGAGGATGAGTTGGGTGTTGTCTTCATAAGAGATGATGGTGATGGCTTCGAATCAGATGTTGTTGACAAAAGGTGTCATGTAGATGTTGGACAGGGCCAGGCTGAGAGACAATCCCTTGGGGAATAAATTAGGTTATTGACCATGACTGCAACTACCAGACATACATATTATCTGTTTCAGATAACAAGATTGGTTCAACATCAGACAAGTAACGTTGACTGGAACATAAATAATCTTCAATAGCACCTGCCTATCTGTCCTTTCTTCATTTAAGAATATTGTATATGATAACAATGCGTTCCACTTAGAGGGTCCGCAATCTGACCAAGATAGTCAACGCTTCAGCAAGTTTATTTATTTAGTGGCATCCCATTTCAAACAGAACTGTTTTACAGTAGATCCGAAGAAATGATATACAGCTTCTTAACAGTATGGGTGGCTCACCAGAAATGACTACTCTGAGTAACTTATGCTCACAGTTTATGCGATTGTACTACTGAATATCGACACCAATAATATCATGGCACAAGGATAGAGAGGGCCAAAGATCAAGGAACAAAATATCAGAAGATACATGCATATACGGAAGTATAGATTCCCTATTCCTAACGCCACCTTTACGTACCATGAATATATATGTTTCCCATAGGTACATGTAGGAAAGTGCCACTGTTGCCATGGTTGCCCCACCACTTTTTACCTAGCGTTGAAGGCAACTTTAATTGAAGGTGTGCTGGGATCCTGATAACCAGGCCCCAGCACCAGTGTTCTTTCCCAAAAACTGTACCTTTTTTTCCACAATTGGCGCAACCCTGTCACACAGTTAAGTCCCTTCCTAAAGGTACCAATGGTACCAAGGGCCCTGTAGCCAGGGAAGGTCTCTAAGAGCTGCAGCATGTATTATGCCACCCTAAGGGACCCCTCACCGAGCACATGTACACTGCCTTGCAGCTTGTATGTGCTGGTGGGGAGAAAAATACAAAGTCGACATGGCACCCCTCTCAGGTTGCCATGCCCAGAAAACACTGCCAGTGGCATAGCTATGTCACCCCTCTAGCATACCTTACAGCCTTGAGGTAGGGTGCACTATACCACAGGTGAGGGCATAGCCTCATGAGAAATATGTCCCTACAGTGTCTAAGTCCATTCTTAGACATTGTAAGTGCAGTGTAGCCATATTGAGTGTATGGTCTGGGAGTTTGTCATTACGAACTCCACAGCTCCATAATGGCTTCACTGAACATGGGGAAGTTTGGTATCAAACTCCACAGACCAATAAACCACACTGATGCCAGTGTGGGATTTATTGAAAAATGCACAGAGAGGGCATCTTAGAGATGTCCCCTGTATGTTATCCAAACTGCTAGTGTAAGACTGACCGGTCTGTGCCAGTCTGCTACTTTCAGAGAAGTTTCTGACCACATGGGGTGAGTGCCTTTGTGCACTCTGTGGTCAGAAACAAAGCCTGTCCTGGGTGGAGGTGCTTCACACCTCTCCCCTACAGGAACTGTAACACCTGGTGATGAGCCTCAAAGACTAAAGCCTTGGAGTACAGTGCCCCAGGGCACTCCAGCTAGTGGAGCTGCCCACTCCCCAGGCAAAGCCCACTTTTGGTGGCAAGTCCGGCTGGAAAATTAGGGAAAACAGTGATGAGTGACCACCCCAGCCAGGACCATCCCTAAGGTGTCCAGAGCTGAGGTGACCCAGGACCTGCAGAATCCTCCATCTTGGTTTGGAGGACAGGGACTAATAGGATTAGGCTTGTCCACCCTCCACAAAGGGAGTGGACACAAAGAGGTTGTAGCCACTCTCAGGGACACTAGCCATTAGCTACTGCCCTCTGACAGCTAAAACGCTGCTAAATCTAGGATCTAAGGGCCTCCCTGAACCCAGCTCATCAGATTCCTGGCGACCTGACTAGAAGAAGAAGGACTGCTTTGCTGAAACCCCCAGCAGAGAAGGGGGAACACGATAACTGTTTTGGTCCCAGCCCTACCGCCCTGTCTCCTGCTTTAAACTACCTGCAAAAGAACAGTGACACATTCAGTGGGCCTAGTGATGTCTGACAAGCGCCAAAGGACTGCCCTGCACCCAAAGGGACCAAGAACTCCCATGGACAGTGGCCCTGTCTAAGAAGAAACCAACAACTAAGGACTCCCACTTCACTCCGAATGCGTGAGTCCTAACCACTCTGCAACCGATGCCCACGGTCCGTGTCCAGGTGGCCCAACCAACTAGAGAGGATCCCCAGGTGGTGCTGAGGAAGTGCCCACCCTGGGTTGATCTCTCCACCCCTCCATGATGATGCCTGTAGAGGAAATACTGAGGACCACCTGACCACGAAGCGCCGGACGAAGATTTCTGATGCCTAAAGACACACTGCACCCGCATTCCCCAGGCCTTGGAGAATCCGACCTCCAGTACAGCAACGTTCAGCAGGTGGCCGTCCTCCCTGTCCATCCTGTGGTCTGCCCGAGACGACCCACTGGATCTCACCTGTAGCCTCTGAGTGACCCCTGAGGTCCCCTCAAAGACCAGAATTGGAAGCCCGACATCCTGTTTGTACCCTGCACTCTGCCACCCCTCTGCTGCTGAGGGTGTGTTTTTTGTGGCTCCTGTGCTCCTTTAATCCCCCCTGGCAGGCAGACCTGATTCCGACTGGCAATAATGCAAAAACTGTATAACTTATCTATTTCAAACAAAGTACTATTGATACATGTGTGAAATGTGAATCTATTGAAGTACTTACCTGCAACTTGAATCTTGTGGTTCTAAAAATAAATTAAGAAAATATATTTTTGCTATATAAAAACCATTGGCATGGAGTTAAGTCATTGTCTGTGTAGAACAAATGCTTTGCACCACCCTCTGATAAGCCTAACTTCTCGACCACACTACCACAAATGAGAACATTAGTAGTATCTACTTTAGCCTCTGTTAAGTCTCTGGGGAACCCCTGGACTCTGTGCACACCATCTCATTTTGGTATAGCATATACAGAGCCAGCTTCCTATAGTGCATATGTGTGAAGTTAGGTATAGAAAATCTAATCTTACTTACCTGATCATATTTTATTTTCAATATTCTGTCTGCGATTTTGCAACCCATAGACATTGAGGTTTCGATATTCGGGGCACACCATTTATGCTGTTTTTTAATATGGGCACCAAAACAACATATGTATCCAGCAAAAAACGAACAGTGTACATATTGACATACTTATGACTATCATGTTAACACAGAGGTGCCTGAAAGCCTCCATATTTAGAGAACTGTGTGGGCAGTGAATTGTGAGACTTAACCTTAATTTCCCAGTGATTTCCAGTGTCAGGGACTATGGGGGTTATTACAACTTTGGAGGAGGTGTTAATCCGTCCCAAAAGTGACGGTAAAGTGACGGATATACCACCAGCCGTATTACGAGTCCATTATATCCTATGGAACTCGTAATACAGCTGGTGGTATATCCGTCACTTTTGGGACGGATTAACACCTCCTCCAAAGTTGTAATAACCCCCAATGTCTTTAAGGCTGTTTTAAATCCCCGAATGCAGAGCCTGGCCCTTTTTATTGAGGGAAGTAAATTCCAGTGTCGGAGGCTTAATAAGTTGAAAAGGCACCACCTCAATGGAGCACTGTTCAGATTGAGTGAGAAGAGAAGATTCTGATTACGGGACAGCTTCTAGCAGGTAAAGGTGGAAAAATGGTAGTCGGGTATTAAGTCATGAGTAGCTTTTAATACATGTTTTTTGACATTTAGAGGGGTGTGTTTCAGAAGAGATGTAATTGGCCTGTTAACAGTATGAATGGACAAGAGTGTTCCAGGGGAGAAAGTAAAATGTTGACATGGCATAGTTTATCATCTTGTCATTGGGGCAATGATGAATAAGAGAGGCTTCCTGCAGACTGTTATAATAATTTAGTTTCCTGAGAACATGCGTCATAATCAGTGCTTTCACAGTCTGAAATGGGGTGAACCCATCATATATACAATGGTAGTAAGCTGCAGTAGTAGTGACTAGAGAGTCTGTTTCGTGCTAGATTGATGAGAATACCAAAAGGAAAAAATTAGAATAACAGTACTGGAAGAGCTGAACATGAAGGATCGAGGCTCCATCCAATTGAGTACGTCTGCGGAGCAAACTAATGGCATTATTGAAGGAGGGTGCTATTACAACATATATTTTTCCCTTTTAGATATGTTCCTTCTTGAATTAAGGCCCATATTTATACTTTTTGACACTAAACTGCGCTAACGCAGTTTAGCGTCAAAAAATTTAGCGCCATCTAACGCCATTCTGAAGCGCCATGCGGGCGCCGTATTTATGGAATGGCGTTAGCCGGCGCAAGCAGACCGGCGCTGCCTGGTTTGCGTGGAAAAAAACCACGTAGACCAGGCAGCGCCGGCGTTGGGAAAAAATGACGTTAGGGCGTCTTAAAATGGGGCAAGTCAGGTTGAGGCAAAAAAATCGCCTCAACCCGATTAGCGCCATTTTTTTACGACGCCCAGACGCCATTTCATGACTCCTGTCTTAGTAAAGACAGGAGTCATGCCCCCTTGCCCAATGGCCATGCCCAGGGGACTTGTGTCCCCTGGGCATGGTCATTGGGCATAGTGGCATGTAGGGGGGCACAAATAAGGCCCCCCTATGCCACCCAAAAAAAAGTAAAAAAATATAAAAAATAATACTTACCTGAACTTACCTGAATGTCCCTGGGGTGGGTCCCTCCATCCTTGGGTGTCCTCCTGGGGTGGGCAGGGGTGGCAGGGGGGGTCCCTGGGGGCAGGGGAGGGCACCTGTGGGCTCATTTTGAGCCCACAGGCCCCTTAACGCCTACCCTGACCCAGGCGTTAAATAGTGGCGCAAATGCGGGGTTTTTTGACCCGCCAACTCCCGGGCGTGATTTTTGCCCGGGAGTATAAATACGACGCATTTGCGTCGCCGTCATTTTTTTAGACGGGAACGCCTTCCTTGCATCTCATTAACGCAAGGAAGGCGTTCACGCAAAAAAATGACGCTATTTGCCAATACTTTGGCGCTAGACGCGTCTAACGCCAAAGTATAAATATGGCGTTAGTTTTGCGCCGAATTTGCGTCGAAAAAAACGACGCAAATTCGGCGCAAACGGAGTATAAATACGGGCCTAAATACGTTGTCTACAGACGCATAGATGTCAAGTTTAAATGCACAGTCATTCATGTCAATATTCATTGCAAGGTAATGTGATAATCAAGTCTGCTTGAATATGATCATGTGTTTCTGCATGGATTGAATTCCCTTTTGCAGTGAAACAGTGAACAAGCTTTCGTAGAATCTAAGAACTTCACTACTTGTTTATTATTTTTAAACAATAGTCAATGTTTCACAAAATCTAAGGAAGTGAAAGGGTGTGATGGCCTTCTGCTAGCAGTTTGTTCTGAACTTGTTCAACAATGTTCCGACACATCATGTAAACAGAATGTAATGAAATAGAAAGGGACGTTGTACCCATGACTCAAGACAAAGACCATTCAGAGCCCAGAGGCCCATCTTGCCTTCGTTCGGTGGGCTTATCTCCCTAATGGCACAGACGAGAATAGCAAGTGCTCTTATTTTGCGGAACATTGGTTCTTGTTCGTAAGAGGTATGATTATGTGGCCATCTTTACTACTAGGCTGTATTTTGGGTCTGAAACTTATCTTAGTCAGGCAAGAGAATTATGGAAGGGCTGAAAATCTGAAATCAATGAAGGAAGGCTTTATGATATCACTGCAATTTTACAATATTTTTGCTATTCTCACTTTTGATAAACATCACCACCGCAATTTTGTTATTTTTTTTCATAATAGCTATGATTCACATTATACGTACTAGGTTTTTAATTTTATAATAAATCTTAAAAATATAAGTTTGTTTTCCCAGTGTTATTGATTGTGCTCTTCCATGTTGAAAGAGTGTTTGTGTCGCTCTAATTATCCCTGTGATATCTTACAGGATTTATCGTTCTCTAATATATATCTCACTCAAGTGGTGCTCAGTCCTTTGTGGATTGGTTGCAAACCACATGGCTTTGTGTCGCAGGCTGGTAAGCCCGTGGTTCCAGGAGGTCTAGAATCTTATCCTGGGTTGTGTTCTCTAAAGAAAATCCATAAAACATATTCATGGAAGTAATGGTTGAGCTAGAGAAACACATTTTGGAGATGTCCATACATAAATTGTGTGAGAATCCGAAGAAAGAGGTCGTCAAATGGGATGATTTATAGAGAAAATAGGTAATGGCCCAAGGCAGAGCTTGGGGGACATCAACGGGTAGAGTAATGGGTGACAATGACTTTGGGGTCCTAGGCAACAGAGAACGATTGATCAGAGAGGTAGGAGAAGGATCAGTTGATGGTAGTGACAGTGATACATAAGGAGGGAGGAGGTTAGAGTAGGGTGATCACCCATGTTAAAGATGGTAAAAAATCAAGGTATAAATGGATAGACATTTGATGATTGTGTTGGGATGCTGTGGTGCAGTTGGATGCATGTGTGATGTATCTCAGTAGAGTAGAAACACAGAAACCTGATTGAAAGGGATTGGGGATGTTGGGTTGTTGTTGGATGGAGAGGAAAAATCAGCTAAAAGTTTTTTAGAAAAGATGTAAACACTAAGGGGCATATTTATACTCTGTTTGCACCGGAATTACGACGCAATTCCGACGCAAAACTAACTCCATATTTATACTTTGGCGTTAGACGCGTCTAGCGCCAAAGTCCATGGAGTTTGCGTAATTTTTTAGCGTGGACACCTACTTTGCGTTAATGGTATGCAAGGTAGGCGTTACCGTCTAAAAAATTGACTCTGAGGCATGTGCGCCGTATTTACACTCCCGGGCGTGGGCGGGTCAAAAAAAATTACGTCCAGCCGCTTTTGCGCCGTTTTTTAGCGCCTGGACAAGGCAGGCGTTAAGGGACCTGTGGGCGCGGAAGGAGCCCAGAGGTGCCCTCCCATGCCCCCAGGGACCCCCCCTGTCACCCTTGCCCACCCCAGGAGGACACCCAAGGATGGAGGGACCCATCCCAGGGACATTAAGGTAAGTTCAGGTAAGTATTTGTTTAAAAATTTTTTGTGGCATAGGGGGGCCTGATTTGTGCCCCCCTACATGCCACTATGCCCAATGACCATGCCCAGGGGACTGAAGTCCCCTGGGCATGGCCATTGGGCAAGGGGGCATGACTCCTGTCTTTGCTAAGACAGGAGTCATTTCAATGGCGGTTGGGAGTCGAAAAAAAAGGCGCAAATCGGGTTGAGGCGATAATTTTGCCTCAGCCTGACTTGCCCCATTTTTGGGCGCCCAAGCTCCATATTCCCCTACGCCGGCGCTGCCTGGTGTACGTCATTTTTTTTCACGCACACCAGGCAGCGCCGGCGGCTAACGCCGGCTAACGTCATTGAATAAATACGGCGCCCGCATGGCGCTTCAGAATGGCGTTAGCCCGCGCAAATTTTTTGGACGCAAAACTGCGTTAGTGCAGTTTTGCGTCAAAAAGTATAAATATGTCCCTAATAGTTCTTGAGATGAAAGTATCAGATGGAGGACACAAGTGGATGACAGATTTGATTAATGTGAAAAGCTCAGAGGGTGAAGAGTAATGGAAGACAGAAAGAACAACAGGGTGAGTAGTAGGAGATGGATATTTATGAGGTTAAGATGAAGCAGCGAAGAAAATAGCAAGGGTCTGAGTGTCAAATAGGAGAAAGGTATGCTTGGTCATGAGAGTAGGCTGTTGGTACTGCGAGGAAGTATCTTAGAGGGGAATTGAAGTGAGTTGATAAGATTTAGGAAGTAAGATGACTTTGTGCTGTCTATGACCAGGGATAATATTTAAGAAAGACTAATATATGGTCAAGTCAAGTCAATCGTTATTCAGTTATTGGAAAAATAATCATAGAAAAGCAGCAATAAAAATACATATATAATATAATGCAATAAAAATAAATAAAAAGCGCAAGATGAAAGGTTAAAAAAACATTGGCTTGCACAATCTAACTTCAGAATTTAAGAAACATCCTATGGGATTGCAGACTTCCACATTATATAACAATTGAAGGGGACAATGTGCTGGTCTAAATTTATCAAAACATTAGGTATTTAAAACAGAAATTAGAAACTGGAGTGTGAGTGGTAGGTACATTAAAAAAAAATTTAAAAGCATAAAATGCAACAATATCTGTTGTGACGCATTTTTCACAGACGGAAAGAGCATCTGAAGTCTACTTGTATTGACCCAATAGGAAACTGAGAAGACTATATAAAATTCCCAACTTAAAACTGATCCAAAAAGATCTTTCCCAAGGGTTTTGTAATTGTGGTTAAAATGATTTTGGCCCAGTGTGAGCTGGGAGGTCAGCATATCAGCATAGCAATAGTTTTTTTTACCTTCACAGCCTACCTGATAGAATTCCTATATTATCTGCAGTTATTTTTCACCCAAATTCCCACAGGTGATCCATGTGGAGCTTCATAAAGATCTGGTCTGCCTAGATCAATGGCTACCCGCTTGATATAACAATGCCATGGAATCTGAAAGCCAAAATCAAAGCCGTGATCTGCCTGCTTAAACTTGCAATATTGTTAGACCAGATAGACAGTCATAAGATTACTTGAGCTAATTTATTGATATCCTCAGCATATCTGTAACCCAGATTGCCATGCACACAATAATGCAGATAACTGGCTGGTAAGCCAAGTAAAAGTCTGCAAAAACAGTTTTCTTTTGCCTGGAGAGTATCGCCTCTGTGATAGTACCAAATGTCAGCCTCGCAGGTTAAAATTGTGTCAGGGTCCCCGTGGCCCTTCAAGTCCCTAGCGCCACATTAAGGTTAGCCATGTGCAAGCAGTGATCTGTCTGTGGAAAAGTACAATGGAAGTACCCAGAAGAAAAACAATGGCTTAAAAGCCAGCATTTTGGACCTTCATGCAAATACAAATATGATTTGAATGCAATACACTACTGTTGTAATGTGCAATGACACTCATTGACTCTAATTATTATTATAGAACACTTATAAATCACAACTCCAACCTCAAAGGTATCTTGGAGCTCACCTTTTAGAAGATACTTCTCGAGCATTGGGACACTTTGAATCAGTTTATACAGGGAATAGCCAGGTTTTAAGTACATTCCTGAATTTAAGCATTACCTGACTGGCTCTCAAAGAGTTGAGCATCCCTAACTTAAAATGCTTGACCCCCTGTCCAACTTTCTGAAATTTAGGAATGCAAATAATGTTTGCGGCTGAACAGGGAAGATCTCTTGGAGGTTTATAACACTTACATTTTCTTCGTAGGAAAATAGGGCCTTTTTATGGATTGCTCTAAAAACGAAACATAGAGATTTAAATGCAATCCTTTCCTTCACTGGAAGCCAGTGGAGCTCTGTTAGAGATCTAGGGCCAGATGTAGCAAAAATTTGTGAGTCGCAAATGGCCCGAATCGCAATTTGTGACCCCGCAAAATCAGAAATGAGATGCAAAAATCCCATTTCCGTAGTGCAAATTGCGATGCGAGCCATTACCGACTCACAAAAATTGCAACCCCATTGTGCGACCCGCAAATAGGAAGACACAATTTGCGAGTCGCAAACCATATGAAAAAGCCAGTTGCAAATTGCGACTAGTCACAAAAAGCCCATTTTGCACACCCAAATTACCACTAAGTCAGAGCAGGTGGTAACCATAACCAAAGTATAAAAGGAGACCCAGAAGGCATCTGGGTTACTCAAAATGGCTGAAATATATGTGATAGCAAGGAGGAGGAGAGTCCATGCCGCACAGCAGAGGAGGAGGAGGAGCCAGAGACAGAAGAGGATTTACAGAACCAGGCAGACACCTTTCCAACAAACTGAGGAGGATATTTATGACAAATACAGACTCAGCAGTGCAGCAATATTAGAATTAATTGATCTACTCAATACGCAGCTTCAACGACAGACTGTGCGCGGCAGCGCCATCCCCACACATGTGCAAGTGCTATGCTCACTGCACCTCTTGGCCTCGGGTAGCTATCAGGGGGTCATTGCAGTGGCAGGTGGGGTATCCCAAAGTGCACTCTCACGATTCTTCAGATGTTTCCTAGATGCCATACTCACACACATGTCCAGATACATATACCTACCCAGGAATGAGGCAGAAATTGACAGCACCAAATTGGAATTATACAGAATTGCCAACTTCCCACATGTAATAGGGTGTGTAGACGGGACACATATACAAATATGCCTTCCTGCAAATCTGGAATATCTGTTCCGCAATAGGAAGTGTACACACTCACTGAACATCCAGGTGGTATGTGACGCCCATTATGTCATCACTGACATGCTAGCCAAATTTCCAGGGAGTACACATGACTCTTACATTTTCAGGCACAGTGGGATACACCAACGCCTAGAACGTGGGGAGTTTGGAGACGGATATCTATTAGCTATTGCTGAAGACACCCTGACGCCATACACACAGGTCACTGTAGAAACCATCCATGCCCTGCTAACATTGTTAATTTTTGCCAAACAGGTGACAGTGCATATGTGCTATGACCATGGATACTTACCCCGTACCTAACACCCAGCAATGAGAATGAGAGGCGATATAACAGTGCACATAGGCGGACCAGAGGACCTTTGGACTGTTAAAGGCAAGATTCCGATGCCTCCACAGAAGTGGAGGTACGCTCCAGTATGCCCCAATAACAGCTTTCACGATAGTTGGCACATGCGCTATACTGCACAACATTGCCACCAGACGTGGGCTACATCTCACCCCTGATGACGCAGAAAAAGAAGGACCAACATATATTCATATATCATGTAACCAAAATCGTATAATGTAGTGTGATTTTAGTAAGGAAAATAATGTACATGGGAAATTGTGCCCTCAAAGTATTTCGCCATTATTATAAATGAGCTTAATTAATCATGAAGAATTGAAAATGTAGTAATCCGTCATAATTACAAATATGTGCTATGATATCGTGTTGAAACTGTTTTATGCTTAGCTTAAATTTAGTAAAGGCTTTGGCCTACTCGCCTGGTCTAAAATTTTACTGTGTGGTTTTCACTTGCATTAACAAGATACAGTATTTTATTTTAAAGGTTGTATTTTTCCAGTAGAGATACACTTATCTCCAAGGTTTCGTGCTAGGCCGGTTTCATCCCCTTTGATACAAGTCAGTCTCTGCAGGTGCAGACAATAAAAGTACTGATACCGAAATAATTGGCAAACTTTGTTGCAACTTTTGTTCCAAGGCTCCAAGGACAATGTATGCATAAATGAGTACTAGGAGAAAGACACTATTCATTGGTCAATTTGAAGCCACCCTATGAACCCTCCAATGAAAGACCCTGCAGAATTTGGAATATTTCTTACTTAAACCCACCGGACAAAGAGAAGTCAGCCATTTTCCTTGATGCCATCTTTGAAGCTAAATGCCAGACGTCATCTTGGACGACATCTTGATGCCCTTTTCACTATTCCAGAGAAAGAGACTTTAAGAATTCTCACCCTAGAGACTTTAACTTTAATTTGCCCCGCATTGCCCATGCAGTAACTTTGCCCCATTGCTGCTGCAAGGAACTTGCCCTTAACTCCGCCCCTTTGAAATCTGCCCCATGCTGATCGAACCGGTACCTGAAAGACGAAGACTTTTCCTTATATGCTGATTGTATTTGGTAAATATGAAAGGATAATTGTATTATGCATTGTGTTTTCCTTCCTAGGTACCAACTGCTTATTTTGATAGGGCCCAAGCTAGAAGTTTTCCAAATTTGTGTTGACTAAATTCGTTTTGCATGAAGCCCCACATGCCAATGCTAATTAGAGGCTAGTCGAGGTATTCATCTGATGCACCATGCTAAATTGAAATCTTGCTATGCTGACCGATGTATGAAATTAGTCAAATTCAGTTACTTATATTAGTGATTTGTATTGCTATAACCGAGTGCATTATAATTCAGATTTTGCGTAGATTGCGTTTCTTCCGCCGCTATGGACAACTAGTGATGTTCGTATACATATATCATTTGGTTTTGAGACTCATATCTATTGTTTTAGCTTTGTTAATATAGGGAAATAAACTCATTAACTTTTAATAAACTGGTGTGGTTATTCATGACTGAAAGGTCATGTTGCGTCGAAATACCGACTGTTATTGATTCCTAATGTGTTATTCTGACCTAGAAATAGAGTATTGGGTATCAATTACAATAGTTATTGATTATTGGTTTAAGCGATCCGACCATTCTGGGATGAGGAGAGCCCAACTCGGCTAAAAGGTTCACCGACCTCCAACGTGTCCAGGTCCAGGTAATTTATAAGGGCTGGACGCGTTATCAGTAGATGGTAGCAGAGATTGATGGTTTGGCCCTTTGGGACCCCATCCGAACAATAGACGGAGTTAAGTTAGGATTTTCTTTGATAAAACAAGGTGGAGAGATGATGATGCCCTAAATCCCCAATGACTTTTCCGGAATCTCTGAGCTTGTGAATGGAGGAAATGGAGGTGTGAAAATGTTTCCGGCGTTTCTAGTGACGGTATGAGAGAAGTTAGGGTTTTTGCGCTTGCACAGCTTATTGCCGGAGATTAATTGAGAAGTTTGTGAGGATTTTAGGGGGTTACGAACTCCAATTAAGAGATTTTAGAGGAGTGTTACTCCAAAGTGTGAGAGGAGGGAAGTCGTCGAACTTCACATGTGTGTAGCCCTTTGTGCAGGGAAAATTGTCCACGTGGTTGTTGATGTTGAGACGGGCCCTGCAAGGTCAAGAGACTACAGAGTATGTTGAAAAGTGTATGAGACACTTGATTGATATTGTAATCTGTTCAGTTTAATAGGTTGATCGGGCGTGGTCAACGAGTCAGTATGAATATTGAGGAATGAAAGAAAATTTTTGACTTTGAGATTTGACAAATTCTAAGGTGCACTAGAATAGTTCATTCAGTTGAGAGTTAAGTTTGCGGGTCAAATTTTGCTTGCGAAAGCGGGAAACCGAGAAAGGTGGAATAACTGCCGAGGGTAGTAAAAAATCCCTAAGGTTTCTGAAGCGATTGTACTACCCTTCCTGTAGTAAACCGACAGATTGTTTTTTTCTTTTTGGTTAGTGCTCGCAATATATTGCAGAAATTAGTTGAATGAAGGAGGACAAGCCGCAAGACTTTGTCAGCCGCAGTGTGTGGGTGTGACGTCACTAGGAACCGCGCTGGGATAGGTTGGTTGGAGAGAAGGGTCGTGCACGGATTGGATGCAGTCCGTGAAGCGCAATTGGTGGGGAAAGGCAAGCGAAGAGTATTCCGGGAATTAAAGTCACTTATTGATTACATATTTTAGAAAATTAAAAGACGGAAAGATGAAATTTTTCAAAGCAGTGTGCTGTGAGGGGAGGTATATATTAAAGCAAATGTAGGAGAAGAAACACCGCCTGAGGGTACACCAGCTTACATCGTGATTGAAGAGATGGGTGTCGCACCATGTCTTTGGTTAAAGCAATGGTGCAAATTAACAGAGAAGCATGGAAGTATAGCGTTCCCTATCCATGGGTCGTTTAATCTAAGAGTTTTGGAGAATCTAAGATTCGCGCTATATGACATGAAAGTACCTCCAAGACCAGCACAGTTTGAGGCATTAGCAATCTGGGAGCTAATAGCTAGAAACCAACAACAAAAGAAATTTGAGACAAGAATAAGAAAAGTAGAAAAGACACTAGCGGATGCTAGATGGGATAGCACACAAAAGGTTTGGAGATCAGACGTGCTGCAGGGAATTAAATTGTTTCCAGCAATTACTGATGAAGCAGAGATGGAAGGAAGGAAAGCTACCTATAAAACAAACAGGAGTCAGTCCAGAGATAGAGAAAACAACAGAAATTCGAAAAGATCAGATGAGTCAGACGATGAGGAGTTCATTATACAATTGCTAAATGATCGCCCGCCACCATATGTGGAAAGTGAAAAAGGCTCAACCATTAGTACTGCCCCTCCAGAACCAATACAAGGTAATGTGACACCGAATTTGAGAATATCACAGAGGCAGAGCAGTTCCGATATGCCCTTTGCACCACAAATACCGCAAATTCAGAGAATATATCCTGACGTGCCTAAATTTAATCCTGTCGATAATTATCAGCCGCTGGTTCAAAGGCACTGCTGTGATGAGCATAATCTGGGAATGACTTCTGATTTAATGGTGCAGGGAGGACAGTATTGTCAAAGACCAACATTGATTCAAGCCGAATCAACACAAATTTTTATGCCTCAAAAGTAGATACAAGAAGTGCTGAGGTACACGCGAGTAACAGAGAGCCAGTTAGGTATGCCAGCAATGATGAACCATAATGTGGGGATTAACATGCCACAGAATTCGGGGTACGGACAGAATCCAGATGCAATATCTCTGCCTATCACTGAAGGTCCGCCAGTACCGTTGTATATACAGGCAAACCCAAACGTATGCGATCAAGGGGTAATGACACAAAATGAGACAGGGAGAAGATGCATAGAAAACACTCCAGAAACAACTCCGGTAGGAACACTGCCAAATGGATCTGGGTCTTTGTCGGAATTTAGTCCAATTCCAATTTGTGCTCCGTCAACTGTGGTAAGGTCAAATCCACCACTAATAATACAGCTAACTTCAAAAACTGAAACGTTGCAGCAACCATCAGTGGCAGTTGATGTAAGTGCTACAGTGATGGGACTGAATGCACAACAGCTAACACAATGGTTTAACAGTCTGAACTCCCCACAGAGTACATCCAGCGGGAAGGGAGAAGAATACCTGAATAAAATAAGATTGGGCATGGAAGCAGATGAACTAGTAGAGGGAACGATGGGTCTGAATAGGTTAGAATCATACACAGAAGAAGAGCTGAGATACATGTGCCTTAGGATTACAAGAGAAGTGAGCAGCATACACAAGAAGTTACAAGAAATTGCAGATAGGAACGAGATCGATATAGGTAAGACTAAACACTTGAGTAGGAGTTACAGGTTAGACTTTGAGACAAAAGACTTTGAACACATGAGATCTGCAGGGATGAAAATACACCATAAGGAGATACTGCAGAGCGCGCAGGTCTGGAGATGTTTAGACAAGTGGGAAAGTAGATGGGTTAAGAAAAAGGACAAAAAGAAAGAAAGTACCCCAGATCGGAATGAAAAGGCACAACAGAATGACGACCTGATAACCATGTTGCCAATGAGAGAAACAGCAGGGGGAAAACTTGTACATGTACCGTGGCACAGGTGCAATATTCAATCCTTTACGGATGATTTCCCTAAATTGAGAGAGAAACCGATCGAGTGGTATCAACAAACAGATAGATTTGTGAAACTCGCAAAATGTCTTTGGGAAGACCTGAACACCTTATTCGAAATTGTGGTTCCGACAGATTAGTGGGAAGATTGTAAAAGGGTTGTAGGTTGGCCAACAAGTGAACCAGAAAGGGACAGGGGCACAGGTGCACCATCACCTACGGTAATGAGTTTATACCATAAGGGGATTGAGCACTTGAAAACAAAAGTTGTGTTGAAAAATGTGGATTGGCAGAGGATTGACAGAACGGCACAAGAAGTTAAAGAGTCAATACATGCGTACTATGAGAGATTGTTGAAAGCGTTTAAAAATTACAGTGGCACGGAAACAATTGAGGCAAAGGACATGCTCCACTTTGTGCTCAGATTTGTGGAAGGGTTGAGACCCGAGATTAGTCACATGATTAAAATGCATTTGATTTGTTGGCAGTCAAAGTCGATTGATGAGGTGTTGAATTATGCAAAATACTGCAGTGATGAGATTGAGACAAAGCAGAAAAGGTTGAAAGAAAAAGTGCTGGTGATGCAGCTTAGAGCAGCTCAGACAGGTTTGCAAGGTTTACAAGGTTTTCAGCAACAGTTGCTGCAGCAGCAACAGCAGGGAAATGCTATGTTTCAGCCACAAATGAGAGGCAGAGGCAGCTTTGTGAATAATGGTCCTGATTTGAATACTGTTTTGATTCCTAATGGTATACAGGCAATGAAGAAGGTGATGCCATGTCACACATGCGGAATCGTCGGGCATTGGAAACGGGAGTGCCCAATGATGGTGCTGGAAGGTGTAGGTCAGCAAAACAATGATGTCAATGCATTTCAGAATATGAGAGGACCGAAATTGCGAGGTCCAAATCCAAATTTTCTAAATAATATAAATCGGATGCAGGGTTTACAACCCATACAACCGCAGCAGGTGCAAATGCCCCGTGCACAAATGGCACAGCTGCAGCCAATGCAACAGCAGTTTCCTATGGTACCTAATCAGCAAATGCAAATACCCTTAGCACCAATGAATCAGCAACAAGTAATACTACCTCAACAGGTCGCGGGTCAAGGAATGAACCAAAGTGACACAGTACACCAATTCCCGTTACACAGTGAGAACGGTATAAACGATGCGTGGGAGAGTGAAAGTTCAGATGAGGAAGGAAATTGTATGCTTGCAGCATCTTTGGAAGTTGATCAAAAGAGTCCGTATGAGGAAGGAAGAGTTATGTGTCACCGCGTTTCGTTCTTGGTTGACACCAGAGCTACACGCTCTACAGTTAGAAGCATCGAAGTACCGTATTTACCACTTTTCGGGAGAACAGTTCAAGTAGTGGGAGTAGCAAATAGGTATCTGACAAACGCAATCACAGATCCAGTGCAAGTCAGAATTGGGAACTATCAAGGGTCACATAAATTTGTGGTGCGTGACTCAAGCCCGATATCATTATTAGGGAGAGACTTATTGTGCAAATTGGGGTGTTCGATTATGTGTTAAAATGATGGAATTAAAATTCAGACAAACAGTGATGGGGAAGACGAGGACATCGTAGGAGGGGACTAAGTGGAAACTGTCGATGAAGAGTATCCCTTGATTACTCTTTATCCAATACTCACTGAAGCAGATATTCCTGCTGAGTTACAGGAAACAGTTGGAAAGGAAGTGTGGGATATGACAGGGAAAGAAGTAGGATTGGTCAAAGGAGTAGAACCAGTGAAAGTCACCGTAAAACCCAATGTGAATTTTCCCCAGACCCCACAATACCATATGGCACAAGACACCCTCATGAAAGTCGCCCAACTCATTGATGAGTTTGTAAAACAGGGAGTACTAAAAGAAGTGTTAAGTAGTCCATGTATTTCACCAATCCTGGGACTAATAGAACCAAGTGGAAAGGTCCGGATTGTTCGGGATTTGAGGAAAATAAATGACATAATAGTCAAATGTTGTCCCGTAGTACCAAATCCAGCTGTGATATTGTTTCAAGTTCCCTGTGATGCTGAGTGGTTCTCAGTCATCGACTTGTCACAAGCATTCTTTTCTGTGCCTCTTCATGAGGACAGCCAATTTCTCTTTTGTTTCAAATTCCTAGACAAAGTCTACAGTTGGTGTCAAATTCCTCAAGGGTTTTCGGAGTCACCATCAATTTTCAATCAGATTCTAAAGAAAGATTTTGAATCATTGGAATTACCATTTGAATCAACCTTGGTACAGTACATTGACGATTTGCTGATCGCATCCAAGACAGAAAGTGACTGTACAGCTGATACCATTCCCCTATTGAATCATTTGGGAAGGAACGGACACAAACTGTCCCCTTCAAAATTACAATTCTGCCAGAGGAAAGTGAAATATTTGGGTCACCAAATAGAGAAAGGGTCGAGAAGAATTATGAAAGAAAGAACAACAAGTGTACTTCAAATGAGTCCACCGAAGACGAGGAGAGAGGTGAGAAAGTTTTTTGGAATGGTGAGCTACTGTCATCAATGGATTCCCAATTTCTCAACTCTAGCAAAACCTTTACTGAAACTGACCCAGAAAGATGCGCTGGATGAAATAGATCTGAAAAGAGATGAGATGGATGCTTTTATTGAATTGAAGGAATGCATGTGCAGGGCTCCAGCCTTAGGTATGCCTGATTACACAAAGCCTTTTACATTGTTTTGTCATGAATGTGATGCATGTTCCTTGTCTGTCTTGACTCAAGCCCATGGTGGCGTAAACAGACCAGTAGCATATTTTTCAGCTACTTTGGATCAGGGCACAGCAGCACTGCCAGGGTGCTTGCATGCCGTAGCAGCAGTTGGTATCAGCCTAAATCAGAGTGAAGGAATAGTGATGGGACATCCTTTAACAGTCATGGTCCCTCACTCAGTCGAGATACTTTTGACACGTTCCCGAACACAGCACATGACCGGTGCTAGGCTTGCAAGGTACGAGACAATAATTTTGGGTTCACCTAATGTGCAGCTAAAAAGGTGCATTAAGTTGAATCCAGCAACCTTGTTTCCCAGTGAAAGTGTTGAAATTGAGAACGCTGAAGACATTGAGCACGACTGTCTTCAGGTGACTGAATTTTGCACAAAACCAAGACCTGACATCAAAGACACTCGATTGGAAGAAAACAATCAAGTTATTTTTGTTGATGGTTCATGTTTAAGAGATGCACTAGGAATATTGAAAACAGGATATGCTGTATGTACAATAAAAGGTGTTTTGGAAGCATCTTGGCTTCAAGGAGTTTACTCTGCACAAGTAGCGGAACTGGTAGCACTTACTAGAGCTTGCCAACTTTCCGCATTAATGAAAGTCACCATTTACACTGACAGTACGGATTTGGAATAGTGTATGACTTTGGACAGTTGTGGTCACAAAGAGGCTTCATGACCTCTTCAGAATCACCAGTGAAAAATGGCAAAAGAATAAGAGAATTGTTACATGCCATCCAGTTACCAGGGGAAGTAGCAGTGGTGAAATGCAGTGCACACTCAAAATCACAAGACTATGGGGGTCATTCCGACCCTGGCGGTAAAAACCGCCAGGGCCGTGACCGACGGAAAGTGGTGGCTGGCGGTGCTTTCCTGCCCATTCTGACCGCAGCGGTAAAGCCGCGGTCAGAAAACCCCTGGCTGGGCTGAATCTTCATGGTGGCACTGGCATGGGCAGTGCAGGGGCCCCCTAACAGGGCACCAGCATGATTTTCACTGTCTGCTTAGCAGACAGTGAAAATCGCGAAAGGTGCAACAGCACCCGTCGCACCCCTGCAACACCGCCGGCTCCATTCGGAGCCGGCTCCTGTGTTGCACGGCCTTTCCCGCTGGGCCGGCGGGCGCTCCCTTGGCGGGCGCCCGCTGGCCCAGCAGGAAAGTCGAAATGGCCCCCGCGGTCTTCTGACCGCGGAGCGGTCTTTTGACGGGGGAAGTTTGGCCAAACTTGGAATGACCCCCTATGTTTCTTTGGGAAATGGATATGCATATCAACTCGCAAGGTTTTGTGCATTGAACTGTATATTGCTCAGAGACGAATGGAACTTGATAAATGAGCCAGAACTTGAACCAAGTGAAGCTTTTGCTCTAAAGGTTGTAGATACAATTGATGAATTGAAATCCTTACAGAACGATGTTAGTGAAGACGAGAAACTCTCGTGGAGCAAATTACAATGTGTAAAGAAACCAGATGATTTGTGGGTTTCAAGTGAAGGGAGATTGGTTCTGCCAAACAGTCTTTTGACACAGTTAGCCAGACTATATCATGGACAAGCCCATCTTGGAAGGGATGCCATGGTTAGACTATTCAAAATTGATTGGCTTAATCCCAAATTTCGCCAAGTTGCTGAAGCAGTTTACCATCGTTGCATCATTTGCCAACAAATGAACGCAGGGAAGGAAACAGTAGTAAATTTGTGCCACATTGGAAGAGTAGGAGGTCCATTCAGCAGGATGCAAATGGATTTTATTGAAATGCCTGTGCATGGAGGCTTGAAGTATGTGTTGGTGATTGTGTGCATTTTTAGTCACTGGATTGAAGCATACCCCACACGTAGAAATGACAGCCTTACAGTTGCAAAACTACTCTTAAGAGAACTAATACCACGTTTTGGATTCCCGATCTCCTTAGAATCAAATAGGGGAAGTCACTTCAATAACGAAGTAATAAAATTACTGTGTGCAGCGCTGAACATTGAGCAAAAGTTGCATTGTAGCTACCGCCCTGAAGCATCAGGACTAGTGGAGCAAATGAATGGCACATTGAAATCGAGGATGGTGAAAATATGTGCATCAACAAACTTAAAATGGCCTGACGCATTGCCCTTGGTGTTAATGTCAATGAGAAACACCCCTGATAGGAAGACTGGATTGTCCCCGCACGAGATCCTCATGGGCAGAGCCATGAGGCTTCCAGCAGTTCCTGCAAATGCTCTTTTAAATATTACAGATGATATGGTGTTGGACTACTGTAAAGGTCTAGCTGATGTGGTGCGCTCTTTTTCTCACCAGCGGAGGCAACCACCTTGCCACCGATCCAAGGTCCAGGACACGCCCTGAAAGCAGGTGACTGGGTCGTGATAAAGAAGCACGTGAGGAAGTCGTGTCTGGAACCCCGTTGGAAAGGACCTTTCCAAGTGATTCTGACAACTACCACCGCTGTGAAGTGTGCGGGAGTTCCCAACTGGATTCACGCCAGTCACACGAAAAGGGTGACGTGCCCCACAGAAGAGGAAGTTGAAGCGCTGAAATCGACAGTGACTGACAAGAAAGTACCAGGCACCGAGACAGAACAAAGAGAATCTGGAGGCGAACAAGCAGAAATAGAGGAGGGAGAGATATTTTCTGAGGAAGAAACAACTGATTCATTTGAGGAGGACCAAGGAGAAGCCTCAGGAAGTGACGAAGCCTGATCAGAGGAGGGCTTTCCCAGAAGCAGATGATACAGGAAAAGAAACGGAAAACCTGGTTGACCTCCTAGAGGGAGAAGACAAGACAGGACAGAGTGAAACTGTTCAAACTCTTCCAGAACCGGTTGCAGGTCCATCAGGTGAAAACAGTGCGAAATGGAGACAAAGCATATCGCCAGTGAAATTGAGGACTAGAGAAACATTAAACGAAAGTGAAGGGCCAAAGTTGAAAGAGAAAAGAAAAGAAGTGTCTGTCGCAATAGCAACACCAAGTGAAAAGAAAGACCCGGCCAAGGAAGAAAGTACCAGCGAGAGAGAATTAAAAGGAGATGCAAAATTGAAAAGGAAAAGAATACCGAGCAGAAGATATTCTGGTCCTGAGTGGGCATACATAGCCACCAACGATTGGTCAGACAAATTCCTATCTCTCAGTCTTGAGAACGAAGAAGCAGAACTTCACTTTGGCACTTGAAAAGTGAAATTCCATGAACCTTACTGAATAAGACATTGATAACCTAATTGACTTTTGAACCGGCTAAGACATTGCTAACTTGATTGACTTTGAAACCGATCTTGAGACAAAGCTGCTAACCGATAAGAGACTAATGCTGCCAAAGAAAACCGTGTGAACATTGAACTCGTTCAGCTTTATTTAAATCTGCAAATCTGATTTGATAAAGTGTCTTCAACTTTCTGATTCTATATAGATCATGACATGCTACACTACACAGGGACATAAGATGAAGTGTTGTAAATACGTGTGTATAGGTCTAATAACTGCATGTGTACTAATCATTGTAGCAATAGTTCTTGGAATGCATGGAAAGAATGAGAGAGAGACGAATGTTTCTACTTCTAAACATATTACTGAACTAACACCTTTAAAGAAACTCAAACAAGCCGAAAGACATTTGCATAATAAAAAGGAACTTTTGTCTAATGTTTTTTATCGCTTGTTGAGTGAGTATGTTGAGACAATGGATGCGAAAGATTGTTATGTGCACACACGTTACCTACCTCAGTAGTGGAAGGAGTGACATATCATAGCATACCTCTTACGTACGGAATTACATGTAGTTTAATAATGACCAGATTTTATGGCCAGGAGTATATTCACTACTTTTATTCCAATCAGGATGTTACATTTGCATATATCCCCATAATAGAGTACCTGAGTAAAGTAGCAAGAGATTATTATATAAAATTAATGAGGGGTTTCTTTGAGCCATTGTCACCTTTCCACACAGCTCACGCACATAGAGAAAACCTTACATGCTTGCTTTCACCGATGGAGATAAGCTTTTTAGATCACACTGACGATTGGAGGAAAGCGGGGAAGGAGAAATTAGAAAATGGAATTACACAAGAGGACATCTGTAGATAATTATGCTTTTGCCGCAATAAAGACACAAGGGAAAATAGCTTTAGATGCATTACACGTAGGGAGGTTCTGTGTACATAGACATAAATCATATTATGACACAGTCTTTGTGGGAACGAGTGAATGTAAACATACATTTTTGTTTCAACCCAAATGGACGTTCATGCTGAATGGACAGGACCCAGTTATTCCAGGGGTATATTATATTTGTAGACTTAACACCTATTATCGTCTTCCTAAAGGATGGTATGGGAGATGTTATTTGGGAATAGTATTCCCAAAGGTTTATCAACTGGATGATTTAAAGAAATTCCCAAAGCTGTCTGAATCACATCATGTTCAGAAGAGGGAGACAGCTTCTGGTGTGGTAGGAGATATATTTGGAACAATGATTCCTTCAGTGGGAGTCATATTGAATTCAATTAAAATACAAAAGATGTCTACTATTGTGGATAACATGCTGACAAAATTCTCCGGAGCTATAATCCTGATGGATGCTGAACTTGCTGCAGAAAGAGCTATGACTTTTCAAAATCGGCTTGCTTTAGACATTCTTTTAGCAAAGGATGTCGGCGTTTGCAAAATGCTTGGTACACGTCACTGTTGTACTTATATTCCGGACAACAGTGGGCAAATTAGAAAAATGCTTACAAATTTAACTAACGAAAGTGCAGATTTTAAAGAATTGAAAGAACCAGGAGTATGGGAGAAGGTTGGAAAAGGATTTGCTTCTGTGGGAAATTGGCTCAGCAACATTTGGAATGGATTATTACTGAAAATAGTAAAAGGAATATTAATAGTGTTAACTTGTTTATTAGGGATTTGGGGAATATGGAAACCTATTAAAATATTGAAAACAAGAAACAAAAGGAAAAGAGAAGAGAAAAAACAAAATAAAATGATAGAAATATACAGAGAAAAATCAATGGGAACAAAAAGGAAGAGGGAATTGACTGAAGTGGCAAGTTACTAAAACATAATTTTAATGGAATAAAATTTGTGGGTAGATTTGATGTGATGACATAATTAGTCATCAGAGGAGGGATTGATGACGCAGAAAAAGAAGGACCAACATATATTCATATATCATGTAACCAAAATCGTATAATGTAGTGTGATTTTAGTAAAGAAAATAATGTACGTGGGAAATTGTGCCCTCGAAGTAGTTCGCCATTATTATAAATGAGCTTAATTAATCATGAAGAATTGAAAATGTAGTAATCCGTCATAATTACAAATATGTGCTATGATTTCTTGTTGAAATTGTTTTATGCTTAGCTTAAATTTAGTAAAGGCTTTGGCCTAGTCGTCTGGTCTAAAATTTAACTGCGTGGTTTTCACTTGCATTAACAAGATACAGTATTTTATTTTAAAGGTTGTATTTTTCCAGTAGAGATGACTAATACACTTAAATCCAAGGTTTCGTGTTAGGCCGGTTTCATCCCCTTTGATACAAGGTCAGTCTCTGCAGGATCGGACAATAAAAGTACTGATACCGAAATAATTGACAAACTTTGTTGCAACTTGTGTTCCAAGGCTCCAAGGATGTATGCATAAATGAGTACTAGGAGAAAGACACTATTCATTGGTCAATTTGAAGCCACCTTATGAACCCTCCAATGGAAGACCCTGAAGAATTTGGAATGTTTCTTACTTAAACCCACCGGACAAAGAGAAGTCAGCCATTTTCCTTGATGCCATCTTTGAATCCAGATGCCAGACGTCATCTTGGATGACATCTTGATGCCCTTTTCTCTAATCCAGAGAAAGAGACTTTAAGAATTCTCACCCTAGAGACTTTAACTTTAATTTGCCTCGCATTGCCCATGCAGTAACTTTTCCCCATTCTCCTTGCTGCTGCAAGGAAACTTGCCCTTAACTCCGCCCCTTTGAAATCTGCCCCATGCTGATCGAACCGGTACCTGAAGGACGAAGACTTTTCCTTGTATGCTGATTGTATTTGGTAAATATGAAAGAATAATTGTATTATGCATTGTGTTTTCCTTCCTAGGTACCAACTGCTTATTTTGATAGGGCCCAAGCTAGAAGTTATCCAAATTTGTGTTGACGGAATTCGTTTTGCATGAAGCCCCACATGTCATTGCTAATTAGAGGCTAGTCGAGGTATTCATCTGATGCACCATGCTAAATTGAAATCTTGCTATGCTGACCGATGTATGAAATTAGTCAAATTCAGTTACTTATATTAGTGATTTGTATTGCTATAACCGAGTGCATTATAATTCAGATTTTGCATAGATTGCGTTTCTTCCGCCGCTATGGACAACTAGTAATGTTCGTATACATATATAATTTGGTTTTGAGACTCATATATATTGTTTTAGCTTTGTTAATATAGGGAAATAAACTCATTAACTTTTATTAAACTGGTGTGGTTATTCATGACTGAAAGGTCATGTTGCGTCGAAATACCGACTGTTATTGATTCCTAATGTGTTATTCTGACCTAGAAATAGAGTACTGGGTATCAATTACAATAGTTATTGATTATTGGTTTAAGCGATCCGACCATTCTGGGATGAGGAGAGCCCAACTCGGCTAAAAGGTTCACCGACCTCCAACGTGTCCAGGTACAGGTAATTTATAAGGGCTGGATGCGCAATCACCCCTGAAGACCCAGATTCGGAGGATGACGAGCAAGCGCTACCACATCGTCAGCCTGGGGATAGAAGCATTGCAAATCAAGGCAGACAGAGACGGGACCACATAGCAAACCAATATTTTGGAAGGTATGTGGCAACTGTCACCACACACACTAATGTCACACACAAAGAGCCCAGTTTTGAAGTGGATCAAAAAAACATTTTAATAAGTGAACCTAATAACTAAAGAACAGAACTGTCGGTAAGGGGCTGCACATGTCCACCCTCAATGAGGACACATTAACTGTATGGGCCTCATGAGTCCTGCAGTGTTTTGGCCTAACACCTCCTCCTGGTACGCCCAGCATGGCTCGTGCCAGGTGGGTCAGCAGACCCCTGACGTGCACTGCCACTCCGCAGCACATGTGTGTCTGTGGCAGATGCACTGCTGATGGTGGACCCCTCCTCACAGCGTGGCTAATGCGGCCCAGTCCCCGCGCCACATCCCCTGCAAAGTGGCCCAGGTCCACCTGCAGGCTCACGGTCCATCGTGACAGGCCTGTGGTGTTCACTGCAAGACGGACAATGGATGCTGCCATGCGGTCAAACCTCTGCACTAGTTGGCGCTCACGGCGCTTTGCACTTTGTCTCTCAGCCACCAGTTCCGTCACCAGTTGGCGTATTGATAGTGCTAGGTCACTGACATTGTCATTCAGTCTCGTGAACTGTGTGTTTACTTCTGCCAGGCCATGAGTGAAATTGTGTTCCATCCTCTGCATTGTCCCAGAAATAATCCTCAATTGCCTTGTTTGCAGGCGCTGACCAGATAGGAGGGATGCCTCAACTGCAGACATGGATGCCTCCCCTAGATCCTCCTGGGCCACTGCCTGGACCTGGAGTCTGCGTCTGCAATGCGGTGGTGCTTCTGGCTCTTGCTGTCTCACAGTGTGGCTGGGACCAGGTTGCGTGTCTCTTTCCTCCATGTCCACTTCTTCACCTGGAGGGAACTGTGGTCGTGTTGTGCTGGGCCCTGTATTGGCTGCTGCAGCCTCCTGCCCTGCCTGTGGCCTGCTGTCTTCACCCTGGATGGTGTGGCTGGTGGGGGGGTGTTGTGGGAGACCTGTGGGACATAGGGAACACACTGTCAGTATCTAACATCTGTTGGATGCCTCCTAATAAACATTTGCCTATATGCTGCCTACTATACTACATTGCCCATAATGCACCATTCTGGTGGTTGCTAGTCTGGAATGGAGCTAGTCTGGTTGTGCATGCTGCTGTGTACTGGGTGAGTGTGGGTATAGCATTTATAGGTGTACATACATGTTTCATGGTACTCACTTTTGGATGTCCCTTGCGCTGACATGTCCAGTGCTCCCATTCCTGACACTGCCTCAGGCTCCAGGGTCTGCTCAACCAATTCCTCCAAGGCTGTGGGTGGTGGGATGGTGGATAGGCCTCCTCCTGTGCCCCTCATCTCCCTGAGGCGCTCTGCCACCCTCTCCTTTGTCCTGGAGCGCAGGTCATACCACTGTTTTTTTATTTCTTCTATGCCTCTGTGGCTCACCCCTATCGCATTGATGCTGATTTCCTGCCAGATCCTCCTCTTTGTCTGGAACACTCAGGGATGCCATTCCAAAGAGCTGGTCATGGTGCTTGCAGCATTCCTCTGTCAGCACCTCAAGTTCCTTCTCAGGGAATTTCAATTTCCTTTTCCTTCCTGCACTGCCTGTGTCTTCCATGGTTGCAGCTGTTCCTCCAGGTAGTTGCTCAGCAGTTTGAAAAGGGTGTGGTCCTCCCTCCTCCCAGGTGTATTTGGTGTCTTCCTGGCTCTGATGTCATCAGCAAGAGCCAGGAAGTGTTTTTCCAACTATTTTGCTACACCTGCATGCAATTTGCGGCAAAGTCGCAATTTGCGACACCCGACTCGCAAATTGCGAGCTCGTTTTTAGCGGACTCGCAATCTGCGGTGCAGCATCATTTGCGAGTCACAAATTGATGTCTCTTTTTTTTGTTGGATCCCATTTTGCGAGTCGGAAATTGCGAGTCGCAATGACTCGCAATATCCGACTCGCTAATTTTTTCCTTCCTACATCTGGCCCCTGGAGGATAATTAAAATCTTTGTTTATTCAGTACCAGCTTTGCAGCTGCTACTTGTACTCTGTGAAGTCTCTTAATTAAAAATTCTGGTGCTCCTAATAAAGTGGCATTACAGTAATCAAGTTTGCTTAGGATAGTACACTGTACTACCAATGTACTCACAGATAGGGTAAAAAAGGTAAAATTTTCCTTAAATTATGGAGCAAAATACATTGACACTTTCTTATTGAGTGTCTAGGGATAGCTTATTATCAAATAAAACCCATAGACTGCAGACTATGAGTGACACTTCCAGACTGCCACTATTTGTCCAAGACCAAAAACTGGAAGCCCACTAGAAGGTTTACTAGATCAGCAGCAAAGAAGTTCGGTTTTATCTTCATTTAGCTTTAAGAAGTTGCTGCTCAACCAGTTTGCGACATTCCTCAGGCATTATGAAATTAGTCCAGTACCTAGGATCATGAGCTGTCTAAGGAGAGGATCAACTGTCACCTGCATAGTTATTGAGATGTAGGACTAAAATTACTGAGCACTGAAGGATCTGCTGTGGACACTTTTAGCAAGGGGGTTATGAATGCTCTTTTCTGGGTGCAAGGGACTCGGCCTGTTTCTAATGATTGGTTACAGATCTTTAGTAGTGACAAATCATTTGCTAGCAATTTCCAGATTTTGGGAGACAATGGGTCTAATAAAGAACCCAATGAAATAGACATTGCGGATATCCTAAGTACTTGCTAAGTCATTGATTCAAAAGAATCCAACTTACTAGTGCACCCAGAAGTGACATCATCCAAGGTGGCATCCTCCTCCGGTGAATGACCAGGCATTGTTCTAATGGGGTTTATATCTAACGTGATGTTATTCTTAAAGAAGTTAGAGGAATTATCACAGAGAGCTTCAAAGGGCTTGACCACTTGGTTAGGAAAATATAGGTTAGATAGCTCCTCTGCATTGTCAAATATCATTTTTGTGCTATTTGATGATTCTAAAATGGTCTCTACATGCATCCTTTTTGTATCCATTTAAAAGCAGCCCTTAATTTTAGTTTGCTTTCTCCAAAATAAGACCTATGCCATTTCCTCTCCACCTTTTTATAGGCTATTTCAGCTTGTTTAGTGTTCCTATGTACCAAGGTGCCAAAGGCCTTAAAGGGGTTTTACACTCTAAGTAGAAATATATTATCCAAGGTCTCTATAATCCACTCATGTACAGAATTGTTGTTATCTTCTACTGTACGCTTAGCATCTAAGCATGCCTCCAGGTCAAATGTAGTTCTGTCCTCTGAGCCAGTCAGTTTAGACCAAGCTCTGGCAGCTACTCTGACCGGGGAAATACTTTTAAGCTCCTTAATATGGAAGATCACCAAAGCATGCTCTGTCCAGCTCAGTGGAATAATATCATCCACAGAGGTAAAATCTTCTGATGCAAAAATAGGATCTAATATATCTCCACCCTGATGAGTGTTTCCTAGCACTGACTGATGTAGTCTGATAATTTCATGTGAACCTCAAAGGTCTATGAAGTATTGCATCATCTCATCCTTCACCCACATACTAAAATCTACCAGGATGAAGAAGTTAGAGTGTGAGAGAGTCAGGTTTGAAATGAACTCAATAAAGGGTTGTGTAAAAGAGCCCACTGGGCCCGGTGGGTGGTAACATATGATTCTAAAAAACAAAAAAACCCTTTGCTCCTGCATGGAGAAATCTAAGATCTCGGCATCCTCCACTTCATTTGGTCAAATACAAAATAGTTAGATCCCAACAATCATAAAAATATGGCTACTCCACTCACTCTTTTGCTGACCCTGGAGACAGGCAATGCCATCATCACCATTCTAGTCTTGTGAGGCCCATGTTTTAGTAACAAATAAGGCATCCCAGTCATTAGCCTCTAATAACATGTTAATCTCTAATGCATGTTTCACCACCGGCCCTGCATTCATCAGTCCATAGCTAAGCTTCTCTGATGTCGACTTGGAGTTGAATGAAGAGCTAGGAGGTCCTATCTCCCTATTGGTCTTCCCCCCACTCAGTTTATTATTAGTACAGTTCTTACCTCTGTGTATTTGTTGGTCCTCGAATAATTGGTACTTTCTCTCTGTCCTAGATCTGTTTGCCCCATTAGTTCAAAGATACAACCTGCAGCATGGCTGGTGCTGTGTGCTGCCTGAGTGCACACAGGTGCAAATGGGCTAGCCTTTGGTGTGTCATTGGTGCACCTGCTGCCCTCGGCCCCTGCACAGTTGCAGCATGGACCTCCTTAAATGGGCTTTCATTAATCAGAACACAAGACCGTTAAAAAAAATAGCGGCCTTCAAGTGTCTCACAGCACAAACCACTGAAATGTATTGTAGTATTTCTCCCCTCAATAATTCCCCCAATTCCTGAATGAAAAAAATCTCAATCCAAATTCATTGAGCTATTTTAAAAACAGTTTTTCACAGTCCCTCAAAGTTTCATGCAAAGTATCTTCTGGTAGCAGACTTCTTACAAGGCAATGCTCCTAGGATTGTGCATTGAATATTGATAGGCCCTCATGTTCCATGAAGCTTTGCATTTCTTTGCAGGTATTTTGATGAGAATTCAATTTCCAGCATTTATGGTCAGTGACTATCTTCAGTGGGACATCCTATAAATAAGGAGCACAACCCTGATACTTATGATTGTTATTCCAGAGATTTTATCAAGTGAGGAGCAGCTTCCAGAACCTCTTGCTCCAGTCTGAAGCAGAAGCTTCAATCAAAAAGTTCACCAAGGGGCAATCGATGTTTAGAAAGATCGGGCTGATCTCTAGGGGTAAAAGCGCAGTTGCGTCTCTTGTTTACATTTCTCTCTGAACATTTTTGGGCAAGATAAACATTGTTTCTTCCTGGTAAGAGCCCTGTTTAGAACACGTGGAAACATAATAATGTTTGACTAATTGGTAAGAGAAAAAGCTTGTAGAAACGCATTTAGGTACTTTGATCCTGAACTTACAAAACAAGGTGATAATTTTCAGTATAAACTAGTATGTTAACTTATTAGGAATTTAAGGAACATTAAAATGCACTAAGAACCTCACATACAGCCACAAATCTATGGAGACATTTAAGTCTTTACCAGCAGAGGCCTGTAACCACTACTGAATGCTGGCAGAGTGGACCCTAAAACGAAAGGACAGACATTCAGATATGTAACTTGTTAGGTTGAGAGCTACCAAATACATAACAGTACATTTGAAAATGTTTTTTTAATTTGATGACCTGTATTTTCTTCCATGCCATATTATCTTAGCATCATGAAGCAAGTTACACCCAAAAGCACTACAGGACAATTTACCGTTTGGGCAGTTCCTGTGACTCTGTCACAATTGCCATAATGTCTTGTCTTTTGATGCACAAGCCAATGATCTCTTGGCCAAATTGTGCAAAAGACATTATCCACATCATGTAATCAATACAACATGGAGGCGAATTTGGAACAACCATAGAGAGGCACTATTGACAACTAAACCAAAGGCGACTGACTCCCATCTGACATGTGTTACTACGTACACTCCACTTTCTAATGCTCTAAAAATAATTGGTTATCATGAGATGGTCTATTCTCAGTAGTGGTGGGGTATCCATTCCTAAACCCTTGTTTGCCTTTAAAAGAACAACCAATGTAAAGGATCTGGTAGTCCACACTCATCCTACCATGACCTACACAGAACCTAAACAGACCACACTTTGGAAATTCACTCCCATATCAGGAAATTTTCCATGCGGAAATTATAACGTATGTCGCCTTACTAAACAAACTGACATTTTGGATCTTGAGTCAATTGTACATGGCGCCTTCTGAAACAAACTAATTGTATTACCCGCAATTGTTTATATATGATCACTTGTCCTTGTGACCGCAGGTATATAGGAATGACCACAAAACCGGTCAAGATTAAGATTAGTGAGCACCGCAGTAACAACAGATGCGGTCGCTCTACTAGCAAATTGAGCATTCACTATCTTGATACTAAACACACCACTTAGGATATGTGGTGGATAGCCTTGAAATCTCCCAAACCTTTACCAAATGGATCTGAGTCCTTGTTGGAAAGGAAGCAACGTTGGGTGTTCAAACTGGGTACACACATCCATGGACTGAATGATGATGTTCCGTGGATGAGCTTACATACTAATACTTGAGTGGGATGATGTTTATCGGTCCCAGTTAGTTCATACTTATTAACACCATAAATGTTATCAGCATTTTTCTGGTGGTATTTAGGTTTGCAGAGTTGCCACTTTCCTTTACATTAGCCCTTCTCTTAGATCCCACAACCCAGTCCTTTTCTCAATGAGTTGTTTTACCTTTTTGGACTTATAACTCCATCTTGTTTAGATTTCATAAGATATTTTTGGAGTTTTTTTAATTATGGGACTCTTCAGATTTGTATTTTTATTATATTTATAGCATTGTCCTCTTAAATCTACATTATTCACACTGTGGTCTTATTTCAGCCATTGCCTGTTTTTTTTTGTAAGGGGAATTGCCTCTTGTGGTTTGTTCTTGTATTTAAAGTTTTGGAATGGTTAGCCTCTTTAATGTTCAGCATTTAAACTGGCTCTCACCTTAGATGGACCCTCCCGACTCCAACAGGGCCCCATTTCTAATTTTAGTCTGATGGGCACACTTCCGATCTTCTTTGATTTGTCCGTCCTCTATGTCCATGAATTAGTGACGTGAGCTTCCCCTGGCCTCCCAATCACTAATTAGTGACGCTGATTGGTGCATCCGCTGTAGTCCATCCCACTTTACCCGAAAGACGCGTTCCGTCCTCATTATCTGGGAATGTGTCCTTGGGGTAGGTTCTCAAGCTGGGTCTGACGTGACATAATGTGAGTACAACCGCTCTTCCTGAGTATTCTAAATTTACTTTCTGTATGGCACGATTTTATTTCACGTTAGTTACATTTGGCACGCCGTACTTTGACTTGAGCCTTTATATACCGGTTGAGCACGTACTGTTTACTGAATTTAAGGTCCTGCCCGGGGTTTTATCTTTTTATCTTTCCTCTACATGTGGATCGGCGAGGCAATTAAGCAAATATGACAACTGGCTTGGAGCGTCTAATGTCTGCTTGTTGTTTGACATTACCGAACTTGACATTTACTGTAGTGTCCACTACACGCAGGGACTTGAGACCAATTATAGAGGCAGGGGATAGCTCCCTCTGGCCTGATACTTTTGATGTTGAGTATACCAGTGGGATACTAACTGATATGCAATGAATAATACTGCCCAGTTGCTCACATACTCCTTTTAACCATTCTTTCAGACTCTCCATATACATTCTCTACATGTACTGATGTATGGAGGGTTTTGTATCTTATAATGCATCACCTTATCAATAGAGAGTACTTTTAAAGTATTTACATTACCCCTAGATTTGTGTCACGTACTGCCATCTTCTCCCTTCATCTGATTCAGGGTGCAACATGTGTGTAACCATTTTTTGTTTATGAACATATGTTTTTCTGGACCTGTACAGATATGGCATGCACATTCCCATGAAGCCTTATCCTTACTCAGGGAGGGTAAGCAGTGTTGCTTTAGCTGTTTTGTCTTATCTACACTGAGCAAGGTAACACTTTGACCACTGAGTGCCACGTCACCATAAAAATTAATTCTCTTTACTGTATGTGTATTTGATCCCAAATTCAGGTTGATCTTTTTAATGTGCTCCTTTTCTCGACAGGCTTTTTTTTTTCACACCAAACATTTCATTTATAACCTTGCTACGGTTGAAGTTAATCTCCTCTCCCTTCACCGTGTTTTGTTGGCAGGGTGGTTGAGCATTATCTCTGTTTCACTCCTTAACATTCTTTTAACCTTGACCGAGAGCCTTCATTGATCAATAAATTGTGTTTTTTGGAGGGTTCTTGAGCCAATTGTATCCTTCTTTCCTCTGTCCTATTTTTTCTGTGTGTAGGATTGAATTTATTCCTACTTTCCCATTTTTTAAACAACAGCACAGATCTCCAGTTAAGATCTCAAGCAGAGTGTCCCCTTGTGGTGGGCCCATCAGACATTGCAGTGCCGGTCTGACAATGAAGCATGACATCCATCGGATGTGCGAGGGCATTTGCTTCTAGATATAGAAGTGCCTAGTTAGTTCATTATACATTTTTTCTGGAACAGTGCACTCTTATGTATTGTATTATTGTAAGTTACAGTCCCCCACAACTCTAGTGAAGATTAGGACAGAGCCTTCGAAACTCAAAATCATTTTTTTACAGTTGATTATAAAAATCACAGAACTGATTGGTTTGGTGGCAAAGCTATAGAGGAGTAAGGAAATGTTTTTAGGAGTCACCAGCGAATAGTGATTTCTTCTCTTTCAGATCTCCTTGCCTGGTGCCCCTGCCTCCAAACCTTTCCCCAAAGCCTGGTCATTCTAATAATCTGCCCCATTACAACATTCAGATTTGAGGTGCCTAGAAGTGGACCCTAAAATCACTGTGCAAGTCCTGAGGAACTCATCAGCTACATGACAAATGGTCAGGCATTTATGTTTGTATATTCCCAGTGGAGGCAGTACTAGTTTGCTGCCTGCCTACACTCTGGGCATAGATGAAAAAGAGGCTAGCTGATTGACAGGCTTGTAGGGACCTTATTGGCAAGCAGTGAGTCCAAGAGCTAACAACGTCAAAAGTCACTTAATAACTGAAATGCTTACCTTTCCCAGTGCTCATCCCTTTGATCTTCATGGTTCTAGTTTTGACATTCTTAGGCCACAAGCGCTACAGATATAGCATAGAACTAACATTAGATTTGTATTTGAAATATAGGTATTATCGCACAGTGTTGTTCAGGGGGTAATACATTAGTTGGAGTGAACAGCTAAACTATTCTTGCAATTGAAGGTGAAAAGTGTGAAAATGCTTGTAGAATATTTTGATTCTTTCACTTCTATCATTCAAATAGTCTCCCTTTCCCACAATAGGCACTGCCCCTGTAACACCATACAGCTTAATGCCTACTAATTGCTGTGCCAAGCCTTATTCCTGCTTATGATTTAGCAACCAGACCCCAATCATTTCAGATATTCGATATTACATGCCAGTGCAAGAACCAAACCAACTGCCAAGCTCACCTTCCAGACTCAAAGCAGTACATCAAAAGTGATGTTTTAACAAGCCAGAAAAAATAAGCAAACTTTCCAATGCTGTTACAGCATGTGTGCATGAATGTTATGTTATATGTTATGTTATGTACATGTGCGGAAAAGGTTTTAAACATGGATGGGCACAGTCTGACCTTGAAGGAGAAGGACCCGCAGGGAGATGTTCATTCATGAAAGAGCAAAAACCAAACAAAAAAAGTCCTACAGAGGAAGAAAGCAGTGTGTGTTGCTCTCTGTTTTTATAATGGCATATTGAGGGGCTCAATGCAGTAATCCTTGGATATTTCCTGCATACCCAAATGCATGCAGATACATCCTGGCCAGACCAATTAAGTAAGAGAGTGAGGAATGGAGAAGAGGGTTTGTAAGTAGTAATTTGAGATGTGTAGCATACTTGCAATTGTGTTTGCCTTGCAATAGGTCTTTGTTATTTTCAGCAATTTGGTGGCATAGTTATACTTTCTTTGAGCTGAATTAGAGTAATTTTTAAGGCTAATTCAGCGCAAACCTAACTCTGTATTTATATTTTGATGCTAGACCTGTGTAGCATCAAGATATTTGAGTTAAAGTCATTTTTGGGATGCGTGAAACCACCTTGTGTCAATGAGATTCAAGGTAGGCCTTACCGTCCAAAAAATTACTCAAAGCCCCTAGCGCCTTATTCATCCTCCAGTGCAAAACTGGTGCACAGGAGGGAGGCAGGCCTAAATAATGGCGCTAAATCTGCTTAGCACCATTATTTAACACCTGGGCCAGACCAGGCATTAGGGGACCTGTGGACCTATTTCCATGGTCAAACACCAGGGAAAGAGCCCACAAGTGCCCACCCCAAGCCCCAGGAACACCCCCACCCACACCAGAGGGACATCTGAGGATGGGGGGACCCCATCCCAGGTAAGTAGGGTAAGTAGAGGTAAGTATTTTTTAAATTGTTTTAAAGTGCCATTGGGGGCTCTGAAATGGGCTCCCCTACATGGCACTGGGTGCAATGATCATGCCCAGGGAACCCTTGCCCTCTGTGATGGCCATTGTGGTGATGGGCATGACTCCTTTCTTTTATAAGACAGAAGTCATGTGGTATGGATGGTTTTGCATCAGCTAATGACGCTAGGCTGATTAAAGGCATTTTTTTTTTGCCTCTAACCAGCCCAGTGAAATTTTTGGGTGAAAAACCCCCTTCCCCCATACCACCACCCCCATCCCCACCCGGCTAACATCATTTTCCCAGATGTTAGCCCACCATTTGCGCCGGCTTGCGGGGTTCCACAAATTTGGCACACGGCTGGCACTTTGGAATGACGCAAACCAGCGCTATACTTTTTGACGCAAAGCTGCATTTGCGCAGTTTTGTGTAAAAAAATATAAATATGGGCCGTAGTTTCTGGTATGATAGTGGTGCTATACACTACTGGGCAAAATGGAGTCTGGCTTGATGATGATGGTGCACAGAGTAGGGCAATGTGCATGTCTTGCAGTGATGGTCTACATATTTGGGCAATGTAGATTCTGACATTGATATGAATCTTTACCGTCCGAAGTTATATGGATATTGGCATGACAATTATTATTTATTTAGGGAATATTAGGGATTCTAGCATGACAGTGGTTCTTCACATACCACAATCCGTTTTTTGGCATGCTAGTGTTTTGTTAAAATACATCTCTGTCCCCCCAGTCTTTTGCCCTTAGCATCATAAGTGATGTGAGTTATTGAAAGTACGATGTATGTGGAATGTGTGTTTTTTGTATTCCACATTTGTCCATTTACAACCTTCATTCTAGGAGTGGCATGTAAGAGTCATTAAATTCACCGTTGTGTAGCCGGTGAGCATGCCCAGGTGTAACTTGCAGAGTCACCTGTTACTTGTATCATGGTTCTACATTGATGTAAACAAATCAGCCTGCAAACCTACAACTATGAGCAGATTGACAACATATCAATTACATACATGGCCAATGGGGAATCTAGTCGTTAGGTTTGATCATTTCATACTGTGGCAGTGTGGAAATTGGAATCATGATGTTATCTGTAATAATATTGTAGACGCTACTAGTGTGTATAGTAAGTAACCCACACCAGTCCTAGCACCATGACAGGTTAATGGCACAGTGAATTGTCTTCTGTTACAATTATAAGCAATGACCGTTTTCAGCATCAGTAATACTATCTAACAGAAAGGCATTTTTAGAAATGTTCTAGCATGGATAAGCAACGCCCCGTTTAAAATGAAATAATTGGCATCATATTATTCGTAGCACAAAGTGTTCGATTTGTAACACAAAAGAGATTGTTAGTTTCATTCTCCATGGCCACCTGCACAGGTCCATATCGAATGGTTTAACAGTGTTCGCCAATCTGGACTTGGATTATATATGTACAAAAAGCAATTTGCTACCACTTTCCCATCTGGGATGTAGAGGTAAGACAACCTAAATTCTTAAAGACTTAGGCCCATATTTATACTTTTTGACACAAAACTGAGCTAACGCAGTTTTGCGTAAAAAAAATTAGCGCCGGCTAACGCCATTCTGAAGCGCCATGCGGGCGCCGTATTTATTGAATGACGTTAGCCGGCGTTAGCCGCCGGCGCCGTCTGGTGTGCATTAAAAAAAACGACGTACACCAGGCAGCGCCGGCGTAGGGGAAAATGGAGCTTGGGCGTCAAGAAATGGGGCAAGTCAGGTTGAGGCAATTTTTGCGCCTCAACCCGATTTGCGCCATTTTTTTTTCACTCCCAACCCCCATAGAAATGACTCCTGTCTTAGCAAAGACAGGAGTCATGCCCCCTTGCCCAATGGCCATGCCCAGGGGACTTCTGTCCCCTGGGCATGGTCATTGGGCATAGTGGCATGTAGGGGGGCACAAATCAGGCCCCCCTATGCCACTAAAAAAAAAAAAAAAAAAAACTTACCTGAACTTACCTTAATGTCCCTGGGATGGGTCCCTCCAGCCTTGGGTGTCCGCCTGGGGTGGGCAAGGGTGACAGGGGGGGTCCCTGGGGGCATGGGAGGGCACCTCTGGGCTCCTTCAGAGCCCCAGGTCCCTTAACGCCTGCCTTTTGCAGGCGCTAAAAAACGGCGCAAAAGCGGCCGTACGTCATTTTTTTTGACCCGCCCACTCCCGGGCGTGATTTTTGCCCGGGAGTATAAATCCGACGCACATGCCTCTGAGTCGATTTTTTAGACGGGAACGCCTACCTTGCATCTCATTAACGCAAAGTAGGTGTCCACGCTAAAAAATTACGCTAACTCCATGGACTTTGGCGCTAGACGCGTCTAACGCCAAAGTATAAATATGGAGTTAGTTTTGCGTTGAAATTGCGTAAAAATAAACGACGCAATTCCGGCGCAAACGGAGTATAAATATGCCCCTTAATCCTAAAGCCTCCATACATGGGTGGAAATCGTGTAGTGCTGTGTGTTGATCCCTTACCTGCAGGCACATGAATTAATAGTTTTAATTTCATGGACCTTTATGCCTTCTGTGTATATTTGTGTGAGTAGTAATTAGAAAATCATAGACATGAATGTGCACATTGAAAATGCACTCCAGGTATTAAGAAAGAGAAGACTCCGGGCCCAGGTGGATAATCAACTACATTTCACAAAGCTTACGCCTCCCTACTAGTAGAACCCCTAATGAAGGTGTTAAAGTTTTTCCTGACATCGGGGGTAGTCAGAGTCCCACCTTACTGTCCTCTTGAAAGCAGAAAAACGCTCTTGGCTCGGCTCGAGCATATCTGGCCTGTCTTCATAGCTCCCCAACAGTTGGGCTTCATCCATAATAGACAACCTAACAACAACACTCAACTGGCAGTCACATTCAGAGAGGTAGCAGAATTGCAACAGCAGCCGATGGTCCTCCTTTCACTCGATGCTGAGAAGGTGTTACGCATGGGAGACGGGGCATACGCGTCGAAAGTACTAGATAAAGCTTGCCTAGGCCCCAAAATGAAAATTTTCATGCAGGCAAATTGTAAATAACCTTCCTTCAAACTCAAAATGAATACCTCCTTTTCACCTATAATTACATGCACTAGGGGTACATGACAGGGATATATTTTGCCCCACCACCCCCTTGTTTTCACCCTGAGAGTGGAACCCTTAGGCCTTATTTAAAAGAAAACGACGGAGTGCAACGCTGCACCAAAATTGGCAGCTCCGCGCTCCATCATTTTACCAACACAGGAATGCGCTGTATTTAATTGAATACGGTGCACCCCTGTGTTGTCCCCTGCACTGGTGCTAAATTAAGCTGCCAACGCAGACATCCTTGCACCATCGTGCAAGGATTTCTGCATTGAGGGGTTGTTTATGTGTGGGTAGGTGTCCCTTCCTGCACATAAACAATCACTAATGGCGATATGGCACTTCTGTATGTGCTGCAGTATGCAGCAAGCACAGAAGCACCAAAAAGTCATTTTGAAATGATTGTTTATGTGCAGGAAGTGACACCTTCCCACACATAAACAATAATCTCCGACATTTTGCTCTTTCTATGCATGCAGAATGCAACACGCATAGAAAAAGCAAGAAACGAGGAGGAATAAAAGTATTCCTCCTCGTTGCGCCTTGCTAACACCACCCTTGGGGTCGCGTTGGATTTTGGCACTGCCTCAGGTTTATGAAATCTCATCAATCTGAGGCAGCGTCAAAATGCAATGGATGTTGCTGTGGCACACCCACAGCAACATACATTGCACGCCCCTTCCACACAAAGGGCTGCATGTGAATGAGCTGTATTTACAAGGTAGCCTTCAGCCACAAAAAGTGGCTTAACACCACCTTGTAAATAGGGCGCAGAGAATAGTGCCACCAGAGCATCGTTATGAGTGATGCTCCGGTGGCGCTAGGGGCTCATAAATATGTCCCTTAGTGGCTAAGATTAAAAAAAGCCTCCAATCCGTGGTGTGACAGTAGATGCGCAGTTTTGTGTAAAAAAATATAAATATGGGCCGTAGTTTCTGGTATGATAGTGGTGCTATACACTACTGGGCAAAATGGAGTCTGGCTTGATGATGATGGTGCACAGAGTAGGGCAATGTGCATGTCTTGCAGTGATGGTCTACATATTTGGGTAATGTAGATTCTGACATTGATATGAATCTTTACCGTCCGAAGTTATATGGATATTGGCATGACAATTATTATTTATTTAGGGAATATTAGGGATTCTAGCATGACAGTGGTTCTTCACATACCACAATCCGTTTTTTGGCATGCTAGTGTTTTGTTAAAATACATCTCTGTCCCCCCAGTCTTTTGCCCTTTGCATCATAAGTGATGTGAGTTATTGAAAGTACGATGTATGTGGAATGTGTGTTTTTTGTATTCCACATTTGTCCATTTACAACCTTCATTCTAGGAGTGGCATGTAAGAGTCATTAAATTCACCGTTGTGTAGCCGGTGAGCATGCCCAGGTGTAACTTGCAGAGTCACCTGTTACTTGTATCATGGTTCTACATTGATGTAAACAAATCAGCCTGCAAACCTACAACTATGAGCAGATTGACAACATATCAATTACATACATGGGCAATGGGGAATCTAGTCGTTAGGTTTGATCATTTCATACTGTGGCAGTGTGGAAATTGGAATCATGATGTTATCTGTAATAATATTGTAGATGCTACTAGTGTGTATAGTAAGTAACCCACACCAGTCCTAGCACCATGACAGGTTAATGGCACAGTGAATTGTCTTCTGTTGCAATTATAAGCAATGACCGTTTTCAGCATCAGTAATACTATCTAACAGAAAGGCATTTTTAGAAATGTGCTAGCATGGATAAGCAACGCCCCGTTTAAAATGAAATAATTGGCATCATATTATTCGTAGCACAAAGTGTTCGATTTGTAACACAAAAGAGATTGTTAGTTTCATTCTCCATGGCCACCTGCACAGGTCCATATCGAATGGTTTAACAGTGTTCGCCAATCTGGACTTGGATTATATATGTACAAAAAGCAATTTGCTACCACTTTCCCATCTGGGATGTAGAGGTAAGACAACCTAAATTCTTAAAGACTTAGGCCCATATTTATACTTTTTGACACAAAACTGAGCTAACGCAGTTTTGCGTAAAAAAATTTAGCGCCGGCTAACGCCATTCTGAAGCGCCATGCGGGCGCCGTATTTATTGAATGACGTTAGCCGGCGTTAGCCGCCGGCGCCGTCTGGTGTGCGTTAAAAAAAACGACGTACACCAGGCAGCGCCGGCGTAGGGGAAAATGGAGCTTGGGCGTCAAGAAATGGGGCAAGTCAGGTTGAGGCAATTTTTGCGCCTCAACCCGATTTGCGCCATTTTTTTTTCACTCCCAACCCCCATAGAAATGACTCCTGTCTTAGCAAAGACAGGAGTCATGCCCCCTTGCCCAATGGCCATGCCCAGGGGACTTCTGTCCCCTGGGCATGGTCATTGGGCATAGTGGCATGTAGGGGGGCACAAATCAGGCCCCCCTATGCCACTAAAAAAAAAAAAAAAAAAAACTTACCTGAACTTACCTTAATGTCCCTGGGATGGGTCCCTCCAGCCTTGGGTGTCCGCCTGGGGTGGGCAAGGGTGACAGGGGGGGTCCCTGGGGGCATGGGAGGGCACCTCTGGGCTCCTTCAGAGCCCCAGGTCCCTTAACGCCTGCCTTTTGCAGGCGCTAAAAAACGGCGCAAAAGCGGCCGTACGTCATTTTTTTGGACCCGCCCACTCCCGGGCGTGATTTTTGCCCGGGAGTATAAATCCGACGCACATGCCTCGGAGTCGATTTTTTAGACGGGAACGCCTACCTTGCATCTCATTAACGCAAAGTAGGTGTCCACGCTAAAAAATTACGCTAACTCCATGGACTTTGGCGCTAGACGCGTCTAACGCCAAAGTATAAATATGGAGTTAGTTTTGCGTTGAAATTGCGTAAAAAAAAACGACGCAATTCCAGCGCAAACGGAGTATAAATATGCCCCTTAATCCTAAAGCCTCCATACATGGGTGGAAATCGTGTAGTGCTGTGTGTTGATCCCTTACCTGCAGGCACATGAATTAATAGTTTTAATTTCATGGACCTTTATGCCTTCTGTGTATATTTGTGTGAGTAGTAATTAGAAAATCATAGACATGAATGTGCACATTGAAATTGCACTCCAGGTATTAAGAAAGAGAAGACTCCGGGCCCAGGTGGATAATCAACTACATGTCACAAAGCTTACGCCTCCATACTAGTAGAACCCCTAATGAAGGTGTTAAAGTTTTTCCTGACATCGGGGGTAGTCAGAGTCCCACCTTACTGTCCTCTTGAAAGCAGAAAAACGCTCTTGGCTCGGCTCGAGCATATCTGGCCTGTCTTCATAGCTCCCCAACAGTTGGGCTTCATCCATAATAGACAACCTAACAACAACACTCAACTGGCAGTCACATTCAGAGAGGTGGCATAATTGCAACAGCAGCCGATGGTCCTCCTTTCACTCGATGCTGAGAAGGTGTTACGCATGGGAGACGGGGCATACGCGTCGAAAGTACTAGATAAAGCTTGCCTAGGCCCCAAAATGATAATTTTCATGCAGGCAAATTGTAAATAACCTTCCTTCAAACTCAAAATGAATACCTCCTTTTCACCTATAATTACATGCACTAGGGGTACATGACAGGGATATATTTTGCCCCACCACCCCCTTGTTTTCACCCTGAGAGTGGAACCCTTAGGCCTTATTTAAAAGAAAACGACGGAGTGCAACGCTGCACCAAAATTGGCAGCTCCGCGCTCCATCATTTTACCAACACAGGAATGCGCTGTATTTAATTGAATACGGTGCACCCCTGTGTTGTCCCCTGCACTGGTGCTAAATTAAGCTGCCAACGCAGACATCCTTGCACCATCGTGCAAGGATTTCTGCATTGAGGGGTTGTTTATGTGTGGGTAGGTGTCCCTTCCTGCACATAAACAATCACTAATGGCGATATGGCACTTCTGTATGTGCTGCAGTATGCAGCAAGCACAGAAGCACCAAAAAGTCATTTTGAAATGATTGTTTATGTGCAGGAAGTGACACCTTCCCACACATAAACAATAATCTCCGACATTTTGCTCTTTCTATGCATGCAGAATGCAACACGCATAGAAAAAGCAAGAAACGAGGAGGAATAAAAGTATTCCTCCTCGTTGCGCCTTGCTAACACCACCCTTGGGGTCGCGTTGGATTTTGGCACTGCCTCAGGTTTATGAAATCTCATCAATCTGAGGCAGCGTCAAAATGCAATGGATGTTGCTGTGGCACACCCACAGCAACATACATTGCACGCCCCTTCCACACAAAGGGCTGCATGTGAATGAGCTGTATTTACAAGGTAGCCTTCAGCCACAAAAAGTGGCTTAACACCACCTTCTAAATAGGGCGCAGAGAATAGTGCCACCAGAGCATCGTTATGAGTGATGCTCCGGTGGCGCTAGGGGCTCATAAATATGTCCCTTAGTGGCTAAGATTAAAGAAAGCCTCCAATCCGTGGTGTGACAGTAGATGGCAGGGAGCACAAATTGTCCCTCTTCTCGATGACTATTATGCTTTGTCACCAACCCAAACAGCAACAATCCAGCACTGATGAGAAAATAAAACCATTTCATCCAACTGAGGTAAGTTAAAACTAACCATTAAGAAACTAATGGCTGAATATCAACAACTAGACACTGTACTACTAAATTATTATATCAAAATATGACCCAACTATTGACAAGGGTAGAATTCATAGGTAAGTATTGATTTGCTACCATTCATTTTGATCTTTGTTTTATATATTTCTTTCTTTCGTGTCATATAAAGATATATTCCTGCACTTTGGCAAACGTGTCACACATATGTTTATATCGTATTCATCATTACACAAGAGCAGATCAATCTTGCACTGCAAATGTTTGCTAGATTACATCTTAAACTAAAACTCTGGCCATGGCAGGAATGGACACCTAACACAACTATATCATGACTAAGGCCCTCATTACAACCCTGGTGGTCGGTGATGAAACAGCAGTTATACCTCCAACAAGCCGGCAGTAAAAGAAATTGAATTATGACCATGGCAAAAACTGCCAACACAGACAGCCACTTTAACACTCCGACCGCCAGGGCGGTAGCAACAAGCACCACGGCGGTAAACGCCAACAGACAGGCGGAAGACAATGTACCACCCACAATATTACAACAGACCAATCCACCAGCTTTTCCGGAGCGGTACCAACGCCATCAAAAGCATGGCGGAAACAGTAGAATGAAGGGAAAAGACTCACCTCTCGACAATCAAGGAAGAACCGCAACGCCATGGAGCCCCAGCTGCACATTTTTCCAATGCTGGTGTACCTCCTCATACACCAGGAACACAAACACTGGCAAAGACGACCACAGTGAGTACTGCACCTAGCACACAAGGGAGGGATGGGGGAAAAAGAGAGTGACACACACACGCAACACGCAACACCCCCACCCTCACCCCCAACACCATACACACAAACAGATGCAACAACATTACATATACACCCCGTAACCCTCAGGAAAAACTCAAGGACAAAAGAAATGGATTAAAATGAGTGTAATAGTACAGTTTGAAATAAATACGTCCTTAAATCAATAAACAGTATGTACAATATATAAAAAAGAAGAGACAATGCCCACTCCAAAATGTCCGTGGCCCACGGGGCCATAACACATAGGCCAAGGCCACACTTGACTCCAGCCTCAATACGGAGGGAACACTGCAGGGGCATCAGGTCGAAACACACAGGCACCTCAAGGGAAGGGGGAATGGGGGGGGGTCACCTCAGCCGTAAGATGGTACAACGCCACTGCTCCTGGAGGGGGCTACATGCCCACTGCTTGGTCCTGGGGAGTGCAAAGCCACAGTCTCTCTAGTGGGTGGGTTTCCCATTCCTTGGTCCTGGGGATTGTAAAGCCACAGTCTCTCTAGTTGGTGGGTGGGTGGGTTGTCCACTGCTTGGTCCTGGGGAGTGCAAAGCTACAGTCCCTCTAGTGGGTGGGTGGCCCACTGCTTGGTCCTGGGGAGTGCAAGTCCACAGTCTCTTTAGTGAGTGGGTTGCCCACTGCTTGGTCCTAGGGAGTGCAAGGCCACAGTCTCTGGAATGGATGCCTTCTTCCACTGGTTCTGGAGGGGGCTTTGTGCCCAGTGTGCTTCATCCTGCCAAGTAGGGGGTGAGTGGATGCCTTCTTCCACAGGTTCTGGAGGGGGCTTTGTGCCCAGTGTGCTTCATCCTGGATGTTGCAAGGTCACAGTCTCTCACCTGGGTGTCGCACCTACAGGTGTTGCAGGGGCCAGGACACACTGCAGTCCATGTAGTCATGAATACACACTGCTCGCCGGCAGTGACGGCTGCTCAGAGGATGGCAGTGGCGGTGTTGTAAGTGGTGGGGGAAGCTCCAGCTCTTCCCCTGCAGCCTCGGAAGGCTGCCCACTGGGGCTGCTGCTGCTGGCCGTGGTGCTGCTGGTGGTGCAGGTGGCGGTGCTGGTGGCGGTCCAGGTGGCGGTGCTGGCCGCTGTGCAGGTGGCAGTGCTGTCAGTGATGGGGTGGAGGCTCCAGCCCTTCCCCTGCAGCCTCGGAGGGCTGCCCATTGGGGCTGCTGCTGCTGGCAGTGGTGCTGCTGGTGGTGCAGGTGGTGGTGCTGGCAGTGGTGCAGGTGGTGGTGCTGGCTGTGGTGCATGTGGCGGTGCTGTCAGTGGTGGGGGGAGGCTCCAGCCCTTCCCCCTGCAGCCTCAGATGGCTGCCCGCTGGGGCTGCTGCTGCTGGCAGTGGTGCTGCTGGCGGTGCAGGTGGCGGTGGTGGCGGTGGTGGCGGTGGTGGCGGTGGTGGCGGTGCTGGCGGCGGTGCAGGGGGGCGGTGCTGGCCGCGGTGTAGGTGGTGGTGCTGTCAGTGGTGGGGGGAGGCTCCAGCCCTTCCCCTGCAGCCTCGGATGGCTGAAGTGCCATGTCTGGTGTTGTGTGCCCCTTCCTGCCCTTGGCAGATGGTGGTGCCTCCTTGCTTCTGCCAGCTGGTGTTCCTTTCCTGACCTTGCTGGCTGGTGGTGTCCCCTTCCCCTTGCTGGCTGGTATCCCCTTCTTGCCCTTGCTAGGTGGCAGCCCCTTCTTGTGCTTGGCAGGTGGTGCAGGCACACTGGCTGTGCTGACGGGTGCCTCCCTGGAGCCTCTCACACCTGCAGTAGCTGCAGAAACCAGAGTGGAAGTGGACTGGGTGGCTAAGGTGCTGGGCTGGATTCTGGTCACCGTGGCTCGAAGAGAAGGATGGGGGAGGGGGAGGGAATAGGTCAAGGGTGGCGAAGAAAAGCTTCTTAGGGACACTGGGGCGGGAAGAAGGTGAACGTGTGGGAGTGGAGGAAGAAGGAGTGGTTGTAGGAGGTGTCTGTCTGCTGTGTTTGGGTGCAGGTGCATGGGCTGGATGCTGTTGTGAGGTGGATGGCTGTTGGGTGTCTGAGTGCTTGCGTTTGTGTACTTTGGTCACAGACACAGTGGGCGAGGACACAGGGGACGTGTGCATGGATGTGGGGGTGGTGACTGCCAGTGAGGTGCGCATAGTGATAGTTGTGCTGAAGATGGAGGCAGTGGATGAGGAAGTAGTGCATGCAGGTGTGAGTGGAGACACTACTGGGGGGGAGGTAGACGACAATGAGGAGGGGGACACAGTAGAGGCAGTGGATGTTGGTGTGTCTGCATCTGGATGGTGCTTGTGTGAATGCCTGTGGGATAAAGTGTGGTGCTTGTGTTTGTTAGAGCCACTTCTGTGTGCTGATTTGGGTGAATGCAGGTCTGAAGGTGTGCTTGGGATAGGCTAGGGTTGAGGGTGTTGGGACTGGGTAGAGGAAGTTGGAGGGGGGAGGCTGGAGACAAGGACAATGGCTGCCATCAGTGAGTTGGCCAGAGCCTAGAAGGTTTTCTGTTGAGCCGCCACGCCAGAGTGAATGCCCTTCGGGTATGCATTTGTTTGTGGCAAATGCCCTGCTAGACCGTGGATGGCATTTAGTATGGTTGATTGTCCAACAGAGAGGGATCTGAAGAGGTCAATAGCCTCCTCATTGAGGGCAGCAGGGCTGACTGGGGCAGGGCCTGAGGTGCCTGGGGTGAAGCAGATGACCACACTCCTGAGTGAGCGGGCATGGGAAACATGCTGAGGGGCTTCTGGGAGGCCGGTGCCGGTACGGAGGGTGGCGGCTGTACCTGTAGTTGGGCCACCGCCAGGGAGCTTCGATCAGAGGAGGAGTCGCTGCCGGTACTGTCCCCTCCAGTCTCCATGTGGTGCTCCTCTCACCCTCGGTCCCACTGGTGCCCTCACCATTGGTGGATTCGGCCTCCTGGCCCATGTGGGATGCAGCTCCCTCCATCTCCGGTGCCCCTGCTCCCCCGCCAGATGATGCTGATGCACACAAGGACAGGGTGACAAAACAAAAGGGGGGGAGGCAGAGGATACACTTGGTCACTGCCAGCAACAACATTACCGTTGGTGTACACAACTCACAGGGATCAGCCCTATGCACTAGGCCATGCACTACCAGTTACAATGCTAGTGACCAGCCCATGGGGTACAATGCCTAACGCCATTAGCTGCACACCTGAAACCCACAGGAACCTGCCCAGTAGTAGATGCCCACTAACATTATTGGGGTTGGAGTGCATGTGAGCTTGCCCGTCATGGAACCTACACTGCCATGTTCATCCTGGCCTAGGGGCACCCACAGCCCACATCCTCCACCCAGGTAATACCTTAACTCATGCAAAGTCATGAATCTGAATGTGTACTTACTCCTTTGTGGCTGCTGTGATGCCTTCAACCGCCCATCCAACTCTAGATAGGCCAACGCCAGGATGCAGAACATCAGGGGAGTCAGGGTACGTCGGGCACCCCTTCTTCATTGGGAGGCCAGCCCCGGCTGGGCCTTCGCCATCTTCCTTGTCCAGCGGCGCAGGTCCTCCCACCGTTTGCGGCAGTGGGTGCTACGCCTGTCAAAGACCCCCAGGGTCCGCACCTCCTTGGCGATGGCACACCAAATACCCTTTTTCTGTTGGGCACTGACCTGCAGGGAAAATACAGTAGAAAAAGGATTAGTCATACCGTTCAGGCTGTCATACTCATGGCCCATCATATCCCTCCCATCCCCTTATGCACATACATTGACCACCATACATGCAGCACTCTGCCCAGGACCCCTCAGCCCCCCCCACTTGAGGCTGACACACACAGCACTCCATACATTCATGGCCTATGCATGATGCTCACAGTGTACCCACCTGTTGGTCTGGAGGACCATAAAGTAACCGGTACTGGGGTAGGACCCCATCCACCAGTCTCTCCAACTCCTCTGAAGTGAAGACAGGGGCCCTTTCCCCAGACACTTCAGCCATGGTCGCTTCCAGACACAGGTCACAGCAGCACTTGCAGTGTAGGTCCTCTCCTGTTGAAGGTCAGATATCAAGTGAGTGAACAGATAGAAAATGGCAGTCATGTACATGGCGGTGCGTATCGTCACCGCCGGCGTACATCACCATTGGCTCTTGGAACCTGTAGGCCCCAATGATAACCAATGCTGACTTGCGTGGCGGTCGTTGCCCGCCGCCCGCAACGGTGCACAACTCCAGCGGAATTACCTCATTTCCACTTGTCCCTCCTCAGAGGTCAGACGACCACCATTTCAGGGGGCACAGGCCACAGCACCTAACTGCGTCACACCAGACATAGGCACATCAACTGACTTACAAGTTCACATACTGTTTCTGTAAAATAAAAATAGCATATTGATCTGAGTATATGTTTGAATATGACCTTCTGCTCACTGTTTTTCACCCTAGAGTACAACCGCTGAGGATGAATAGGAGATGGAGACATACCCCCGAGAACAGACCCCTTGTGGGCCTGCCGACAATGGAGGACAGGCACATTATTACAACCTTCAGACTTGATAGGGCCACAATCCAAAAGCTGTGTGCCCAATTGGAGCCAGACCTGATTTCAGCTATCTGACACCACACAGGTATCCCCTCTCTAGTGCAGGTCCTGTCAGTATTCCATTTCTTGGCAAGTGGTTCCTTCCAAGCAACAGTGGCCATGGCATCAGGGATGTCACAGCCTATGTTCTCAAACGTGCTGACCAGAGTGTTGTCTCCCCTGATGAAACACATGCACAACTACATCGTATTCCCCCAGGTGGATGATTTGGCTATAGTGAAGGATGACTTCTATGCCATGGGACATATCCCCAACATCATTGGTGCCATTGATGGTACACACATTGCCTTTGTCCCACCCCGGACAAATGAACAGGTGTTCAGAAATTGAAAGAGCTTTCCCTCTCTGCATGTGCAGATGGTGTATTTGGCGGACCAGCACATCTCCCATGTCAATGCAAAGTATCCTGGCTCTGTGCATGATACCTTTATCTTGAGGAATAGCAGCATCCCATATGTAATGTCTCAACTCCAGAGGCAAATGGTGTGACTAATAGGTGAGCCCATGGTCCCCACCGAGTTGATGTAGGTATATGGGTGTGGGGTTGGCCCTAAGGGTGAGTGCGTGGCTAACTTGTATCCCTCGATATTTACAGGTGACTCTGGTTACCCCAACCTCTCATGGCTACTGACCCCAGTGAGGAATGCCAGAACAAGAGAAGAGGAACGTTACAATGAGGCACATGGGTGAACAAGGAGGATCATTGAGCACACCTTTGGCCTCCTGAAGGCCAGATTCCAGTGCCTCTATCTGACAGGTGGATCCATGTACTACTCCCCCAAGAAGGTGTGCCAGATCATCGTTGCATTTTGCATGTTGGACAACCTGGTCTTGGGACGCCAGGTGCCTTTTCTACAGGAGGATGAGCCTGGAGATGGTCATGTGGCAGCAGTGGAGCCTGTGGACAGTGACAAAGAGGAGGCAGAGGAAAAGGATGTAGACAACAGAAATACTATCATTCAACAGTACTTCCAGTGACACACAGGTAAGACACTGTTACTTCACCTTCCATTGCAGTTTTGTGTTGGACATTGTACATGGCAGCCTGATTTCCCTATTTCTATGGCCACTTACTGTACCCTTTGTCATCTCTAATTTCAGATATCTGTGCCCCACTCTGGATCCTGGTGTGTTTACTGCTGCTCACTATAGGTCATACCTATGTAAATATAACTGTACATTTGAATTGCAATGTTAACAGCTTGTTAAACTAATACATATTTCAATCAATTGACAGGCTCGATACTTGTATTAGATCCAAGGGTGTTTATTTCTGTGATAAGAAGTGTAGGGGGTATTGCAATGGGCTGGGTTGATGGTGGAGAAATGTCCAGGATAGAGTCCAGTCTATTGGTATCACTGATGAATTGTCCAAGGGGGCATAGGAAGTGGAGCAATGTCGGTTCAAGGTGTTCAGGGTGACAGAGTGGGACACAAGGGTGACATTCAGGGGAGTCTTATTTCCTGACAGGGGTCTTCGCAATGTTCTCTGACTTATGGCTGGATCGCAGGCACCTTTTGCGTGGTGGTTCTCCTTCTGCAGGGGGTGGGATGCTGGTGGCCTGTTGTTCCAGTGGCGGGGCCTCCTGTCCACTAGCATCAGCAGAGGTGGAGGGCTGTTCATCAGTGTAGTTAGTGTCAGGGGCCCGTTGGGGTGCCACTGGCTCCCTAATGGTGTTGGCCATGTCTGCCAGCACCCCTGCAATGGTGACCAGGGTGGTGTGGATGTCTCTCAGGTCCTCCCTGATTCCGGGTACTGTCCCTCCTGCAGCCGCTGGGTCTCCTGCAGCGTGGCCAGTATCTGGCCTATGGTCTCCTGGGAATAGTGGCATGCTCCCAGGATGTTGGTGAGTGCCTCGTGGAGAGTCGGTTCCCTGGGACTGTCCTCCCCCTGTCGCACAGCAGTCCTCCCAGCTTCTCTGTTGTCCTGTCCCTCTGTCCCCTGAACCGTGTGCCCACTGCCACTGACCCCAGGTCTCTGATCATCCTGTGTTTGTGGGGTTGCCTGGGGTCAGTGTAGTGGTGGACACACTGCTGATTGACGTATCCTGGGGAAAGAGGGATGGGCCCACTGGGTGAGTGCTGTGGTGGTGTTTCCTGAGGAGGGAGGCTCTGTGGTGGTTTGGGAATATGACTGGGTCACCGACTGTCCAGAGGTCCCTGATGGGCCAGGTTAGTCGTCCAGATCTAGGTGTGCAGAACTGCTGTCATAACTGTGGGCTTCTTCTGGGGGAGTGTTGGATGTGGTTGACACCTCCTCTATGGTGACGCTGTGTGGGGGTTCTGTGGGGATGTAAATGCAATGTTATTGTTTCTGCATGTGACATCTTGTGCATGGGTATGCTTCCCTCTATGTTTGCTATTAGCAAGGCAGCTTTGGCTCGTGTGAGTTGTGATTTGGTTGCCTAAGCGATTGTCACTAGTGTGCATGCTGTGGTGATGGGTGTCCATGCAGGTCTGTGATGGGGTCCATGCATTGGTGTAGCATGCAGGGCTTGGTATTGGGATGGGTGGGTTGTGATGGTGGGGTATATGTGAGGTGGTGGAGTGATGGGGTGAGGGTAGGGGTTGGAGTTTGTGATGGCATGCAGGTAAGGGGGATAAAGTAGTAAAGATATAACTTACAACAGTCCAGTCCTCCTGCTACTCCTGCCAGGCCCTCAGGATGCATGATCGCCAAGACTTGCTCCTCCCATGTTGTTAGTTGTGGGGGAGGAGGTGTGGGTCCACGGCCAGTCCTCTGTACAGCTATCTGGTGTCTTGCAACCATGGAACACACCATCCCCCGTAGGTTGTTCCACCTCTTCCTGATGTTATATCTTGTTCTGGGGTGTTGTCCCACTGCATTGACCCTGTCCACGAGTTTCCGCCATAGCTCCATCTTCCTAGCAAAGGACGTCTGCTGCACCTGTGACCCAAATAGCTGTGGCTCTAACCGGATGATTTCCTCCACCATGACCCTTAGCTCCTCCTCTGAGAGCCTGGGGTGTCTTTGTGGTGCCATGGGTGTAATGTGAGTGCTGTGTGTGAGGGTGTGTGGGGTGATGTGTTGGGGTGTGTGCTGTGAGGTGCATGGATGGTATGGGTGATGGTGTTTTGTGGCTTTGATTCAGTGGGTGCTCCTGTCTTGTCTCTCTCTCAGTTGTCAAATTCTTTGAGTCGTAAAGGGTTGTGGGTAGCGTGTGTGTGTTTTATATTGATGTGGATGTGTGGTGTGTGTATGTGTGTCAGGTGTGTGTAGTTTGAATTGTCCAATGTGGTGTTGTTTTGTATGTGTGTGTGTATTTTGAGCGCAGCGGTCTGTACCGCCAATGGCTTAAGCGGTTGAATGTCCGCCACAGTGATTCGTGTGTCATGATGAGGTGGGTGTATTTCTGTTGGCGTAACAGTGTGGGTTTTGGTACCGCCATTTTATCACTGACCTTTGGGCTGGCGGACTTGTGTGTGTGTCTGTATAGAGGCGGATTTCTACGTATACCGCCACGGTCGTGGTATGTTGGCGGCAGTCAGCATGGTGGTAAGTGGCACTTACCGCCAATGTCATAATGAGGGCCTAAGTCTCATGCTTATGGACACTTCTGAGCCATTTCTTGTTGCTACCATTGTACTGGCATACTTTCTTCCACAATACACACAAATATACACACATCATCAAAGTAAATATTTAGCACTGCTGACCAGTGCGAAAGTGCTTTTGCTCTTCCCTTCAAACATGGTGAAATTATACTACATATAATAGCCTCATTTATTCCACTTGTAAGTCCCTAGTAAATGGTACTCCATGTACCTAGGGCCTGAAAATTAAATGCTACTAGCGGACACAGAGCACTTACTGTGTCACTCCCTAGGGTAGCCTTTAGAATTGTTTCAGGCCTGCCACTGCAGCCTGTAGTGCAGTTTTAAACAGCCATTTCACCTGGCAAAGTAACTCTTTTATCTCAAGCTAATCCCACTTTTGTATTATGTATGTTACTCCTAGGGTAGCCCTAACAGCTCACAGGGCAGGGAACATTGTATTTAACAAATAGGACATGTGCATAAGTTTTACATGTACTGGTAATGAAAAACTCCTAAAATTCTTCTTCACAAATGATAGACCTTTCTTTTCCTTTGACTACCACTCAGTTATCTTATTACATTTATTTAACTTTGGATTGGGAGCAGATAGACATATGCTCTTTGCACTCAAATGAATGGTATTTTAAAACCATTATTTAACAGTGAAGCTGGGTCATGGCATGCTTTTCATGTCGGTTGTGATCACTTAACACAGTGTTGTTGGAGAGGAGGTTCACATTATGTCTTTTTCATTTTTAATGTACTGGACCAGTTTCATATTTGTTTGTGTTTATATAGTTTAGTTCAGTTTCTGAATCATTTCAACACTGGGAACTGATGATGGCCTCATGGACTGCTTGGACAATAGAGACCGAAATGTTGACGATCCCTCCACATTAACATTGCTCATGTTGCCATACTGCTGATTAGTTCTTTTCATTGCGTATGTTTAGGCGACCTTGACTGTGGATTGTGGATGGAATACCCAACTGTTATAAGTGGAGTTTATGCCTCTGCAAGATCCTTGGATGTGTTCGAAGAATTTGTTGTAGGATTTCCATGAGGGGCAAAAGTATTGACTTATGGATAGATTTTTATTGTTATATGATTGACAAAAAATCTATTTCATAACAGTATGTTGTCTTTTGTTTATGTTTGATGTCTGTGGTGAGGAAAGTTGGATAATTTGACCAATGTAATTTCATAGATCATCTTTTCCCAGTTACCTGAGGGAATATTGGATTGTCATGTGCATTTATAATGCTTTTAGAAAGTTGGTATTTTTTTGTCCTAACCCTTCATGCCTTCTGTCAGGGTCCTGAATCACATGACGCTGTTGGGGTTTGTGTATTATCTCAACAGTAACACAAAGGAGGCTTAGGTGTGGACAGGATTGGCCACCCTGGCAGGATGACTAGGAGGGTCCTTTTGCACTTCAAAGGGTTTTGCCTCAAACCTACACAAATGAATCTGACACCAGGTCTGCCTGCCTTTTGTAACCCCCCAGACAGTTTGTAGCCTTTACAAGGGAAGGGGAAGAACATTCCACTACCAGGTTGGTAACATTTATCAATATTAGACCACACAAGCCACTCTTCAAAACACTCCTGTATCTGTGGCTACTACAGAAGTAGGGACCAGATTATGAAGCAATTTGCTGGTCACAAATGGCCCATTGGGTTGTATGGGACTAGTAAAAGGCTTCTGGCCATGTACCATCCCTATTTTGCAAGTCGGTATCTTGTGACTGACTCGCAAAATAGGGATTGTGAGTCGCTATTATGAAGGGGTGTGCCAATGGTGTCCCTTCCCAATAGTGAGTCGCAGGGCCATGTAAGAATGCTTAGTGACCAGGAATTTGGTCGCCAAACATTCTCAGTTACCACCAACTTCAAATTGGTGGTAACCCATTTGTGAATGGAGGTGTAAACATTTTTGAAGAGCAGGTAGTGGACCACTACCTTATCTTTAAAACTGAAAAGAAAACTTTTCTTTTTTATTTTTGTAACACATCCTGTTTTCCTTTAAAGAAACAGGCTGAATTACAAAAAAAGGACTGCTTTATTTAAAATCAATCACATAGATGGTGGTCTGCTGCCCCCAGCAGGCCACCATCCCTGTGTTTGTGGTCATTCCCAACTGGGTTGCAAATTGTGACCTGCCTCATTAATAATAATGAGGCCGGTCTCTTGCGACTGATATGGGAATCATAAACAACATCAAACACACTGTATTACATCCCAGTTTCCAATTCCCAAAAAACGATCACAAAGATTCACTATTAGGGATTAGCAAACCACTTTTCAGATACATCTGGTCCTTGAACTGTTCTGCTGCCAGAGTGTGCTTGTGCTGAGGACTGGCTTACTGTCTGAAAAGGATGACTGCACTTACTTACCTCATCCCGGGCTAACCTGAGAGACACCAAGGGTCAGTTGGCTGGGATATACAAGCTCAGAAGGCCTCCCTGCAACCACCCAGCTGACCTGCTGCAAGGGACCTGAATGGAACTGCAACTGGGCCTGCCTGAGCCCTACTGGCCTCTGCTGGAGTGAGTTCCTGATTCCAAGTGGTGCCCCCCAAGGTCTTTGACCCTTGACTGGCATTAGTTTGTACCCCTCCAAAGAAGGAGAGGTGAATTCCTAAAGTTTGATCTATTTTCAACCATGAAAGGAACCCTTCACGCTGAGAGTCTTCCGTCCACAATGACCACCAAAGTGAAACTTCAGTGAGACCTGCTCTATGAGCTACAGCGACTACCAACAACAACCAGCATTGCAAGATCTGCACACTCTGGGCTACAGCAACAACAGCCTGCAGTGACCACCAATTACTGTTCATGACACCCAAACAGCTGTTTGTGCTACTGCAACAACATCCCACAATGTCAGGCATGCTCTTTGACCTACTCTGACACCTACTCACACCTCCCTCCCTGCTGAAGACCCCATTCTGGTTAGGCCCTCTAATCCATTTCAGACTACACCCCTTCCAAATTCTTTCATATCTGCTATAAACAATAAACCATGTATGTCATCCACCCTTATCATTTGTAGAACTAAGAAGAGAACGGAGAGTGACAAGTCATTCTGATAATGAATTAATATATAACACCTGAGGAGACACACAGGCCCTAATTATAAACACAGCGGTAAACACCGTCAACTGCCGTGGCGACGGCGAACAGAAGACCACCGTTGGCGGTGAAAAGAAACCCGCCATATAATGATGCAAAAATCAGAATCTGACAAAAATCTCCCTGCCACCAGTCACTGCCAGGACCTTGTCGGCTGAAATGCTGGACCCCACACCACTGCCGAGCACACAAACACCCCACCCTCCAAATAATGAAGCCAAAATCACTGTGGTGGTCAGTGGAAGCCACGAGCGGCAAGTGGGCCCAACAGCAAGAAATGCATACATTGGTAAGTTTGAAACCCACACACCTGACACACATCCACAACACTATAAAACACTCACAGAGACTCACAGACACACCCAACAATCCTTTGCAATGAAAGAAGGGCAACTAATACAGAGAACTCCAGAAGCAGACACCAAACGACACAATCCACGATACTTACACCTAACCACATAAGAGCACTCTCACCTAGATCCACACAAGACACCATTCACAACACTCACCATGGCACCCCCCAAACATCCACGCTTCACAGAAAGGGAGCTAAGGACCATGGTGGACGAGATCCTAAAGGTCGAGCCACAACTATTCGGGGCACAGGTCCAGCACACACCCATTGCCAGGAAGATGGAGCTATGGCAGATAATAGTCAACAAGGTCAATGCAGTGGGACACCATCCACGCACCAGGGATGACATCTGAAAGAGATGGAACGACCTGCGTGGGAAGGTCAGGTCCATGGCATCCAGGCACCACATTGCTGTCCAGAAAACTGGGGAGGACCTCCACCAACACGACCCAACTGCACAGTGCCACAATGGCCAGCATAGCAGGTGTTCTGCTGTAGCTTGTCCCAGCACAGCCTGAGGCCCACACAGACCAGGAAGCCCCTACTACAGGCCAGGATACAGACCGGACAACAACAGCATCAGAGCAGCTGCACATGTACCACTCCTCTCAGGACACACAGGGGACATCCATCTCAACCTGTACCGGCCAACACCAGGTGCCCAAACTCACCCTCCGACCCAGATATGGCACAGGAACACCTGTCAAGAACAAGGCCCCCTCAAAGAAGTGACTCTGCCAAAAACTGTCCTCCAAGTGTCCCACTGAATCAACCACCAAACCGCATGAAAAATACAACAAACTCTTGTAAGCCTGGCTGGACCTACCACTACGGCCAACATTGCTGCGGCCATGCTGACATATTGTACAAACACCAGTAGCCCACTCCCATCACTGTAATCTGCACAATTTAATTCCTGCACCAAATAAAACACCTCTTCACCTGTTACCATGTCCACTGTCATTAAGTTTAAACAAAGTGAAGTATGGATGCAACTGTATGATAACTCTTTTATTGTTATCCGAGTAGCAGGAAATGTACCACAAGCCTCACATGTTGTTGTGCCTACAGATGTGTTGAACTTTATTGTAATCTGTCCTATGCAGACCTGGTCACAGTGGCAAAGAGTATTGACCCAACACCCCCCAACACCCCCCTAGATGACAAGGCACACTGACAGTATGATGCACAGACAGCAATCTCATCCAGTTGTCCCACAAAGTTACTGGAAATAAAGTTGTATCAGTTGGGTCCTGGTATTTACATATTCCTCCTCATCATCATCACCATTATTCTCATCCCCTCTCTGAGGAAGCTCGTCTGGATATACAGCACCCTCCTCCTCCAAGAAGGAGATAGAATTTCTCACAGCCACGTTGTGCAGCATGCAGCAGACCACCACTATTCTACACACCTTTTCAGGGCCATAGGCCAGGGAACTGCCAGAGATATGTAGGCAACACAATCTAGCCTTCAGGAGACCTATTGTGTGCTCTATCATTCTCCTAGGGCCTCATTGTAATTCCTTTCTGCATCTGTTTCCAGGATTCCTAACTGGTGTCAGGCACCACCGCAAGTTGGGATAGCAAGAATCACCTAGAAAAAGGTGCAAAACAGGACTTTTATTGACAACCCTCAGAGGCAGACAGCCTGGCTGTCTTCTATGTGGCAATAAGTGTCCGAAACACCTACCTATGATCCACCCTCTCTCCTCTTGTAGTTGTTCCATTTTGTGTGGCACACTACTGTTCCTCCGCACAAAGGAATCATGGACTGAACCAGGGAACATGGCATTCACGTGTGAGATGTGCTGGTCTGTAGTACATACCAATTGAATGTTCATGGAATGAAAGTTCTTCCTGTTTCTGTACACCTGTTCACTGACTCTTGGGGGGATGATAGCTGTGTGGGTGCCATTGATGGCACCTATCACATGGGGTATGTTGGCAAAGGCATAGAAGTCCGACTTGGCGACAGGGAGGTCAGCACTTTGGGGAAACCTCACATAGGACTGTAGGTGTCGAACAAATGCATTCAGGAATCTTGACAGTATAATGCTAAACAATGGCTGTGAAAAATCCTGCACCCATGTCCACTGTCACTTGACATGAGTCCGTGGCCAGGAATTGGAGTACAGAGAGCACCTGCACTTCAGTAGAGATGGCATGCTGAATACGATTTGCCGGTGTCAGTGCTGGATCCAGTAATGCATAAAGTTCAAGAATAGTTGCATGAGTGAGTCTGTAATTGATAATGATGTGAGGCTCCACCATGGTCCGCAAGTCATCAAGTGGTCTGTATACCGATGGGGCCCTTCCTCGCCACAAGGGTCTGTACCTAGGAGGAGTTGAAAACACATGTGAGGAACACACATACATCTGCATACATTGTTTCTCATTCAGCACTGCTGGCATGATTGTCGACAACACTAATGCAAAGGTGTGTGAAATTACAGCAACATGACCACAATGATATATCAGGGCTGATCAGGTGAGGTAATGTTTATTGTTGCATGCCCATGGGTGTTTAGGGGACAATAGGGCCTGCATTGTGTGGATGAGAGTTTTGCAACTGCGTAGTTAAGGCCAAAATGTCTGCCCCCTGTAATCCAGAAGTGTTGTGGTGAAAGTGACCTCATACCGCTAGTGGTTGACATAATAGCGTAAGGCGCAAATTCATTGGTTAACATGGTTGTCAATGGGGATTCTTAACGTATCATGATCGCTGCCGGCAGTGTCGGTGCACACCGCTGCGGTGTGTATGGGAACTCGTCACCCCAACTTCACTTGATTCCCTGATCTTGTGCATGCAGGTACTCCATTGAGTGTACTGCTGTGTCCTGCCTCCGGTCATGGAAATGGCACGTGTTGCAGGGGAAAGGGACCCGGCCTTCACCAATGAGGAATTGGAGAAGCTCGTGGATGGGGATCTGCCCCTGTACTCCAAGCTCTACGGTCGGCCTGAGGTACAGGTGAGTAGGAGGATTCGGGGCATGGATGTGTGTAGTGGTGGATGTTGGCTGCATACATCTGTGCACTTGTGACACTGGATGGTCTAGGGATCCTGACATGGTGCGTGTGCTGTTAGGCGGTTAGAAATTTCCATCCCATAGTGGACGTATAGCCAGCTGTATATGATTGGCCAGTGTCTGACCTCAGTGTTACTTTTCTGTGTGTCCCTTATAGGTAAGCGCCCACCAGAACAGTGGACTTCGGGATGCCATCGCCAAGAAAGTGTGGATCCTGGGGGTCTACAGCCGGCGGAGCACCCACTGCAGGAAGAGGTGGGAGGACCTGCTGTGCTGGGCGAAGAAGATCTGCGAGGCCCACCTGGGGAAGTCCTCCCAATGGGGAAGGGGTGCCCATCGGGCACTGACCCCCCTTATGCAACGCATCCTGGCGGTGGCATACCTGGACCTGGATAGGCGCTTGAAGGCTGCACAGCAGTCACAAGGGGGTGAGTACACATACCATATTTTGGCTCCTTGATGGATGTGTGTGTGTGTGCATTCGTAATTATGCTGTCTAGTGGCAGGGACTATGACTGATGTCTATCTACATTATGGCCCCCGTGGGGAGTGGGTGTGTTTGGGTCAAGTGTGCATTACGTCAGGTCCTTAAGTTAGTTGGGGAATGGCTGTAGAGCAGGGTTCAGGCCACTAGTCAGGGACATAGCCATGTGTATAGTGTTAGATGCTGCCTGTTGGAGGGTTTTCTGTGTGGGTGTATGTGTTAACACTAATGTACCTCCATTAAGCTATTTACAATTTCTTTTCTGTTTTGTGTCCCCATCCCTGTTCTCTTGTGTTGTCTGTGTAAATCAGCATCTGACCTCCTCTTGGACGGCATCCAGTGTCCCTGGTCATTCCATCCCCCCTCCAACCACCTCTACCTCTTCCAGCACCCTACTCCCTTCACCTGTCCAAAGCACACATTCTGACACGCAGGCACACACCTCAACACACACGAAGCACACTTCAAACCACAAGCACCACACCTCCCACCACAAGCATACACGCAGCCAACATACACATGCACACACACCAACATCCACTTCCCCCAGTGTGTCCACCTCTTCCTCCTCCCTGTCTGTCCCCAGTACATGCACACCCACAGTCACTGTACCCTCATTCAATGTTGCTGACCCTATTTCTGCAGTCACCACAATTGCACACATCCATTCATGCACCCCAGACACCATACCTGCACTCACCACAATGACTTTAGTTGACACATGCAGCACACTCACCAGACTTGTAGACACCCATACAACATCCATTTACACTGGCACCCTGTCTTGTGCCACTGGGTCCACCCCCCTCCTCCCAAGACCCTCAAACGCACCAAAACACACACCCATCACACATCCACCACACTTCAGCATACTGCCCAGTCACCTGCACCCACATCACGCACACCTACACCTCTTACGACCACTCCCTCTACCTCCACTCCCACGCCTTCCTCCAGGTCCACCCAATTGCACCTAAGAAACTTTTCCTCTCCCGGGTTGACCTATTCCAACCCACTGGCCCACCCCGTCTCTAAACATGCTCATCTCCTTGCCCTGTCCACTCCTCCCACATCACAGCCCGTCCCTGTCCACCCTTCACATTCCCGTGCCTCTTCCCCAGAGAGTGAGAAGCCCTGTGCTGAACCAGGTCCATCTGCCAACCCCCGGTCCAAGCCCACTCCCCCACATTCCAAGGGCAAAACCAAACCCCATCCACCTGCCAAATGAAAATCTAAGCCCCCCGTCGTAAGTCCCCACCCCTACTACCCCTGCCCCCATTCCCTGAGGTACCTGGATGCCCCATTGTTGCCCCTACGTGGTGGAGTACCGTAGCACTTGTGGGAGTCAAGTTGGGGCCATTGTGGCCCATCAGACTTATTTTACTATGGACTGGTCATTGGCCTTCTATGCACTTCTGTTGCTCAGTGAGCATAATAAAGGTTAATGTGTGGCCTGTGCTGTTAGAGGCACACTCTGGATCCGTGGTATCTGGTTTCATTGTTTGTGGGTGTGGGGCACATGTATGTACTTTGGGCATGTTGGATTTGCATTGTGTCGGGTAAGTACCTCTTGCTGTGGGGTGTATGGCTTATGCTGCTGTGAAGGGTTGTGGGAGCATTGCAGGGTGGGTGGAGTGGGTGGATATGTAACTGTGCCCCTTCTTCCCTTGTTTCGTAGGTTGCGGTACTTACCGTCGTCGTCTTCGTCTGCGGTCTCGGTCGTGGAGGTATATGGCAAGGAGTAGGCCTGGCATGATCTCCAACTCTCTCTTCATGTCTACTTTGGCGTGTTGTCTGGGCCTCCAGTGAGTGTTTCCTTATATTTGGTTCATTTCTGCCTGGCTTTGCGTGACAGTGGTTCCCGACCTGGAACTGACAGCGGTCTAGTGCTTCATTATTTGATGGGCCAGTAGAGCCTTTCCGTCGGCCTGTGGGCAGGCTCTGCTGTCATTTTCGGCACTCCTCTGCTGGTGGTGAGTGGCATTCAGGATGCCTGTGTATCAGTTGGTTCATGATTTGGCGGTTCGGACCGCACGTCTGTTGGTGGTTGTTACCGCCACCGCCGGCAGTGCGGTGTTTGCAGCCGTTTTCATAATGAGGGCCACAGTCTGGAACAAGTGTTCCTTTATCCAAGTGGAAAGGCAATCAATAAATATCCCTGGATAAACCATCAAGGAGGTGTAGTTCAAATTGAAATCTCATTGTTTCACATTTTCTTGAAGACATGTCAAGGACCCCTTCTTCAGTGCCTTTGATCTGTAAACCACATTTCTAAAACTACTTCAGAGGTTTTCATCTCTGATAACCTTTTCATATTTAAGGTCCACCATTTGACCACCTTTATTAGAGAGGTTCTTCATCTCAGATTACCCTGCAAGATACCATCTGAAGTTGATCTTGGTTGCTGCTAGCAATTAGAGAAGCTGAAGCATACTGACTGAAGCTGATAACATTTGAGTCCCTGAAAAGAGCTGCTAGGACGGGCATGTTTCCCTTTCACAGGGAACACTTACTTGGAAGCTCTTCTGATAATGACAGATTGAACTGTCAACAAGATATGCATTGTGCCGCTTATCCCCAAGAAACTCTAGTGTGTAAAATGCTCTACTATATGCCCTCCTAGGGTAGCACATATAAGTAGTCTTTGGGCACCAGGATTTTAAATGACAATTTAACTGCATTTGAAAAGTCCATGTTATGATTGTTTGCAATGTTACCTTTTGCTGTTTTAAGATATCCTGTGGGATTGTTTTAGATGTACTTGGAAACAGGTTCACACTGTTGTAATAAATACTTTTAGAAAAAAAGTATTTTTTATTCTTAGTACTGTGTGTGTGTGTGAAGCTGTGAAGAACGCAATGGGTTTACTATTAACACGATGCCCCTGATTCCCTTTTCGGGAATTGTTAGTAACCCAAAAGCAAATGACTCCACTTCAACTATAGATTTAGTGGAGTTTTGCAGGACTACAATAACCTGTCTTTCACATTCAGCGCTGGTGAATTGAACTAAGTTCACTTAGATCACTGGTTGGTGGGAAAGCAATCCTTGTAGAGCTATGTCAGAGTTGTAGCTCATACATCAGTTCACAATGTTGTGAGAAATATGTGAGGAAATTAGCTTTTGGTGTTTTAATGATGAGAAACACTGCTTTGGTTTCTATCTTCTAATACATTTTTCTTCACTGCAGGATTTGTTAGGGTATTCACTGCAAGAAAAATTACTAAATGGATAGTGGGAAATTATTTGGTATAATAGGCAATGATGTATGTTGACCAGCAGATTTATGGCTGGTCTCTCTGACCTCCCAGAAACAGACATGTCGAGCTGTGGTGGGGGAAATGGTTTGAGTTGGGAGGGTGCTAGTGCCATTGCTAGCAGATTTGTTTTGAAACGGAGGTACCCAGAGATGCTCATAATACATTTAGGTGAGGATAAGTTAGTTCAACTATCCTGCTTGATAGTACTAAAACAGATGAAAGATGATTTGGAATTGATAAGAACAATGTGTATAGGAGGTGTTATCATGTGAATTTAATTTTTGCAGAGAAGATGTATGAGAGGGGCATTGAACACACAACCCTAGATCAGGCATGGTGTAAATTAAAGAGAACAATGCTTATATTTTGCTTGTTTATTGCGGCTAAGGTTGTGTCACACAGTGATATAAAGGAGGAGGACAACTTTGTTTTCTGGACTAATAGGGTACAACTTTCTGAGTTTGAGTATGCTTTGACATGATAGAGTTGAGTGATTTATTGGAAAAACTCTGGAATGAGAGAATATGGTGCTCCAGTGAGCACTACATTTGGTGATACAGCCAGGGTTACTTGGTGGGGCAGGAAAACACCGATTGTACGACGAAACAACGAATTAAAAAACAACTACTGACTTAACAACGAGGTCGGAACACCGACCTCGTTGCTACTACTAATGATTTTACCACAAATGCCTTAACAACGATATTTCGTTGTAAAGGCATTCCTGATAAAATCATTAGCAATAGGCACCATTCACCCTACATCCCTTACCCCACCCCCCCAACCCCACCCCAAAACCTAAAACCCCCTGACCCCCCCACCAAATCCCCAAAACCAAAAACGCCCCACCCCCCCAACCCCACCCTAAAACCTAAAACCCCCTGACCCCCACCCACTCCCCAAAACCAAAAACGCCCCACCCCCCCAACCCCACCCCAAAACCTAAAACCCCTTGACCCCCCACCCACTCCCCAAAACCAAAAACGCCCCACCCCCCCAACCCCACCCCAAAACCTAAAACCCCTGACCCCCCACCCACTCCCCAAAACCAAAAACGCCCCACCCTCCCAACCCCACCCTAAAACCTAAAACCCGCTGACCCCCCACCCACTCCCCAAAACCAAAAACGCCCCACCCTCCCAACCCCACCCTAAAACCTAAAACCCCCTGACCCCCCAGCCACTCCCCAAAACCAAAAACGCCCCACCCCCTCAACCCCACCCCAAAACCTAAAACCCCCTGACGCCCCACCCCCTAAACCCACCACTTACCTTCGCCAACTCCCTTCTTTGTACCTTAACCACGCATGTTCGTTGTTTAGAACATTCGTAGTTAAGGCACAAAAAAACGGAGTCGTGGTTAAAAAAAAGCGTTGTTGCGCTTTCGTTAACCACGACTTTCGGAGAAAAAAAAGTAGTAAAAAAGGATGTTTCCCGGAAAACACCTAGTCAGGATTTTCCCAGGTGGTGATATTTTGGGGGGTGGAGAGTTAACTGCAGGGAAATACACCCCTTAAGTGGGTGAAAGGGACCTAGGGGAGGGGAAACATGAAAGGAGGAATAGTTTGAGAAGATGATGTTTAGGGATGTGAACAAGAGAGCGATTGAGGAATGCAATGGATGCGATGAGAATGTAAAAAGAAATGATGTTGTGGGGAAGCTGATTCGTGTTAGGGGATGTTACAATTGTTTGGATTTTAAGAGGGGTTGTTTAGAAGTTTATATGCCTTATTTAGGGTTGTTCTTTGCATTTAGCTGTAAATAAATAAATGTCTGTCCTAATAATGTGGCCTGGTCTACTATACAGGCTTGTGTTTTGCGTTTATTGCCCAAAGTGCATATTTTCACATGGAAGCATGTTTCAAGCTGAACTACAGATATTCTGTGTGATTTTTGTGTTTTCTTGTGAGGGAACATCTATACAACCTTTCCCATTTTCAAGCTGAAATAAGTGATTTTGGACAAGATTTGTGATTCCATGTGTTTGATTTTGTGAGCAACATCCTTCAATTTGTGAACAAATCCTGTCTAGCACATACCTTTCTACATTGTTGTATTGCTAGGAAAGTATCAATTGTGGTCATTCTCTCTCATGAATTAATAGTTCAGTGAAGAAGATACAAAACATACATATATCGAGCTGCGGCTGGAACTAAACTTGGACAACAGAAAGAAAGAAAGAAAACGCAGCAGAGGAGAAGAATGAGCAGCTACCCAGTTTTGGCATGTCAAAAGGAGAGCAAAAGGAAAAGCAAGCATTGGCAAGGTCAATAGGCCTGGTGTTGGCCACTTCGTAATTCTTGTTGTGTTCTGCCATGGTCTTTGCAAAACTTTAATGTTGGGAAAAATATTGGCTAACACCAGATCTAAAAATGCCAATCAGTCTCTCATTGGCTGCCAGCCTCTTGCCTTAGTTAATGCTTTTTTTGTAAATCATTACCACTACAAAGTCAGATAAAGAGGTTTGCATAGATAGATGGATGGATAGATAGATAAATAGATAGATAGACAGATAGGTAGCTAGATAATTGATAGCTGTAAAGGCAATTAGAAAGGCAATTAAATTAATTGGCAGACAGATAGGTAGCTAGACAGACAGGCAGGTAAACAGGCAGAACAGCAGCTAAAGGGATAGACAATTACATAGATATATAGACATAAACAGGTAGACAGATAGATACATCTATTTGGCACAACTTTAATTAGTAACAAAAAAGTTAATTGTCTAGCGTGCCATACACGAGCATTGAAAGTTACTTTTACTTTTTAAACCATAGATGTATCTAACTGCTTTCAATCCTACTAATTAATCTTACTAAATGCCAATTTCTTTTGTCTCCACCTCTTCTCTTTAATGTGAAAAATCCATAGTGGAGATGGAGGCTGAGGTGGAGTTCTCCACCCATCACAACATACAGGAAAAGACATAAAGGGACAATAAGTGAGCCATTCCTGAGCCACACAAAAACTCTGAAACAACCGACCTCCATCATGAACTCCCAAATGGCAGAGGATCGAAAAGCATGCACCCTGAGTCCCAGGAGAAATCGCAGATAATTGAGGAGAGGGTCCTCCAGATGTATTCACAGCTCTAATGGGATCCAGTAAATTAGCTGTACTATGTAGCACAGACAGCCATACTGAAGAATGGCTAGCCATTGTCATGTGCTACCATAGAGTGGGTGTTCACACACAATGAGCCAGGGAGTGTTGCAAACGCATGAAGGACCTTCTGCACTGGCCAAAATGCGGAGGATGTATTGACAGTAACCTCCCAGTCACATATGCAGTGAACCAGGCTTTTCCTTCTGAACTGGAGTGTCCGGAAATCAGTACAGTTAACCCTCCATGTACAGCTGGAAGCCCACAAGGAGCAATATTGTAGTAATTGTTATAGGACTAAATGAATTAAAAATGAACCTCTGCTTTGAAAGTTTTATAGTTTCATGCCCCATGTTTGTTTGCCTATTTTTATACAATTAGTATTTTATGTTCTGAAATGAAATGTGACTTTGAATAATTGTTACCAAAGCATTTACTTGCCCTTGCTCTTTTAAAAAAAGTGTTTTAAATACTTTATATTATTTTATGTTGGCATACATGTATGATAAATGGGATGTTTTTCAAGCCAAACACACATGTTAACCAAGGGCCTGAATTAGAGTTGATGGAAGGCTCCATTGTGATGGTGGAGGACAATACCTCCACCATCCCAAAGATGCTCTGCCACATTTAGGGCCAGATGTAGCAAAGCTTTAGCGACTCGCAAACGGCAAAAATCGCCGTTGGCGAGTCGCTAAAGACACTTTGCTATGTGAAATGCATTTTGCGAGTCGGAACCGACTCGCAAAATGCATTTCCGAGTCGCAAATAGGAAGGGGTGTTCCCTTCCTATTTGCGAGTCGCACTGGTATGCAATTTCATTTGCGAACGCGATTGCGGTCGCAAATGAAAGCGCTGTTACCATCCACTTGAAGTGGATGGTAACCCAGTCGCAAACGGGAAGGGGTCTCCATGGGACCCCTTCCCATTTGTGACTGGACCAAAAAATAATTTTTCAGAGCAGGCAGTGGTCCAATGGACCACTACCTGCCTTGAAAAATACTGAAACAAAAGGTTTCGGTTTATTTTTCAAAGTGCAGCTCGTTTTCCTTTAAGGAAAACGGGTTGCACTTTGAAAAAAAAAACTGCTTTATTTAAAAGCAGTCACGGACATGGAGGTCTGATGACTGCAGCAGGCCTCCATCCCCGTGAGTGCCCTGACTCGCTATGGGGTCGCAAATTGCGACCCACCTCATTAATATTAATGAGGTGGGTCTTTGCGACCCCATAGCGACTTGCAGAAGGTGTCTGAGACACCTTTCTGCATCCCAAATTGCGACTTGCAATTTGGGACTTTGCTACATCTGGCCCTTAGAGTTGTATGCCAGAATGGAGAAATCTCTGTACTTTGACATGTACCTCTGTCATGGTGTTCCTGGCAATATATGAAACGTTTGATGGATGGTACTGCTAACGCGTCCGTCTATGTTAATTTATACACATCAGGACTCGTTTCAGGCCAATGAATCTTTGGGCCCAGTGGTAAGACACCGTAGGACGAGATAACTAATCAAAATATCAATCAATAGGTCAATAACATTGTCAACATTTAACTCCAAAAGATCTCTTACTTTAAGCATTCAATAGACATTCGGCGCACCCATGACCTTTCAGTCATGAATAACCACACCTTAATGAAGTTTTATGAGTTTTATTCCCTATTGATTACAATCTAGTAGCAAAGGCATCAATCTCAAAGCTAGTAAGCATATAAGCACAATCACAAGATGACAACCATAATAAGCTTTCAATAATGCATAGATCAGAAGCATAGATAATCAGATGGATATAAGGGAATCATAATATATTGAATGTTCTAGGGTATTAGTTTAGCATAGCATCACGTCAGTCACGGCGGTTTGTCAGTCAAAATGAATACCTCGTCTAACCTCTAATTAGCATTAGCATGTTGGGCTTCATGCAAAATAATTTGAACATCAATTTGGAAAAACATCTAACTAAGGTCTCTTAATCAAAACATACAGCAGTTGGTACCTAGAAAGAAAAGGCAAATAGATTCCGTTAGCATTATAATTACCCTCCTCGAGATAGGTCAGCATACAGGATCAGTCTTCGTCTTCAGGACATCAGTTAGTTCACCGTCAATCTATCTAAATTAGAGGCAAGGGACACTTTCCTCATAAGGAGGAAAGTGTAATAGGGCAGTCTATGGGCTAGGATGATTTTGTCTAAGTCTCAAATCACCAAATAGAGTGACAGAGTTTCTGGATGCAATCGATATCATTCCCTACCTAATGCGTCTCGTCTCTCGTGTCATGAGTTTTTAACCCTTTTTCGTAATACATTCCCCCGAAATTCGATTGGTTAATAACTACACCCTACTATTGGTAACCAATCAAATTATACATTAAGTAATGCATTTGTCATTTCTTGATATTGGGTCTTCTTCTAATTGGTCTTCATAATCGACATCTCGTAGGTGGCATGTCCGGGGTTACTTCACCATCTTGGCACACGTCTCAGGTTAAAAGTTCTCTTCCCCTCGTCTCATTGTCCTTGGAAGTGTCCATGTTTGTTTCAAATCACAAAATTTTGAGCTAAAAGCTACTAGCATACGAATGAGAACATTCCTTCATGTTACTAATAAGTACAGAAAGAACAATAGCTGGGTCATGGTCGTTTGCAAGTCTGCATACTGGAAAAGCAGAAAAATACGCCTTTAAAATGAGAGTCTCACAGCTAGTTCGCGACTCATGCTAACTTAAGACATACGAGTTCTAGTGAATACAGTTTTGATAGTATTAATACATATAATCGAAGGATTATTATTATTAATTCAACATTAGTGTTCACAAATGAGTAAATCACCATTTTTATTAATACCTTTCAATCATTAGTTTTTAATATTGCATTGTCAAATGTAAGCGTTTCACGTCTATAATATATTTATTTAAACTATGCTCTCCTAGTCCCTCCTCTGATGACGCTCGTCATTACACAATCCTTGATCTTCAATTTTTCACCTTGCGCATAATGCGCATTTCAACATCTTGCCCTTTATGTGAACTTTCCCACATTTTATTGAACATTTTCTCTCTTTCACTTTCTTCGTTTCTTTTGGTTCTTTTAGTCCAATTTCTTTTCACTTTATCATTAATTTTGCATGTTCCCCAAAATCCCAATAAACAAATCAGAACAATTAATAATCCCATCATAATTTTTGCAAGTACCCCATTCCAAATATTGGTAAACCAGCTTCCCACTCGGGCAATTCCTTTTCCAAATTTTCCCCAAACACTTGGTTCTTTTAGATCCTTCAAATCTGTATTATCTCTAGTCAGGTTAGTAAGCATGCTTCTAATTTTCTTACTGCTATCAGGTATATATGAACAGCAGTGACGTTCATTAAGCATTTTGCACACACCTCCATTCTTTGCTAAAAGAATGTCTAAAGCAAGCAGATTTTGAAGAGTCATGGCTCTTTCTGCAGCAAGTTCAGTATCCATCAATAGTATTGCTCCTGTGAAATTTGTCAGCATGTTATCCACAATAGCAGACAACTTTTGAATTTTCATAGAATTTAAGATAACCCCAACTGATGGGATTATTGCCCCAAATATGTCACCAATGACAGCAGCCACTGATTCTCGTTTCTGTCTAGAATGTTGTATTTCAGAAGATTTAGGTATTTGTTTTAAGTCATCAATCTGGTATATCTTTGGGAAAACTATTCCCAAGTAACATGTCCCATACCATCCCTTTGGGAGACGGTAATATGCGTTTAACCCACAGATGTAATAGATTCCAGGAATCGCTGGGTCTTGTCCATTTAACATGAAGGTCCATTTACTCTGAAACAAAAACACATGTCTACATTCACTCGTTCCCACAAACAAATTGTCTTGCTCGGATTTTGGTCTGTATATACATAGCCTACCTACGTGTAATGCATCTATAGCTAATTTGTCTTGGGTTTTAATTGCTGTGTAAGCATAATCATTTGCATAAGTACGCTTTTCTAAGCCTTTTTCTAACTTCTCCTTTAATGCTTTGCGTCTATCATCTGTGTGGTCTAAAAAGCTTTTCTCTACTGAAGACAATAAGCAAGTCAGGTTATTGCGATGTGCGTAAGCAGTTCCAAATGTAAGTGTCGGCTCAAAGAATCCTCTAACTAGTTTAATATCATGTTCTTTAGCTAGCTTATTCAAAAATTCAAATACAGGCTCAAAAGAAAACACAACATCCAGATTTGAATAAAAGTAGTGTACATGCTCTTGATTATAGAATCTTGTTAGTAGCAAACTACAGCTAATCCCATAAGTAAGAGGGAGGCTATGATAAGTAACTCCCTCCTGCACAGATGAAGGAATTTTAGTGCACACATAACAATCTTTTGTATCCATGGTTTCCACATACTCATTTAATAAGCGATAGAAGACATTAGTAGAAAGTTCCCCTTTTGTATTTGTTCCCTCATGCAGATGTCTAGTATCTTGTTCAAATTTTTCCCACGGTGATAATTTATTAGTAATAGTAGTAGTCTCTGTTTTTGAAGTTGCGTTAATAGTTTCTTTCTCTCTCCACGGCATTCCTACAATCACTCCTACAATCATTATTGAACATACAACACCTACCATAAATCCTAACCAACCACACACCTTACTTCCTTTGTTACTATAAGCCATGTCTGTATAGAATCAGAATAGTAGATCAACAATCAACTAAAGATGGCAAACTCTTTCTGCGTATTTACAACGTCTTCTCTCACTCCAGGACCTTTTTCTTGTCAATTCAGGTTAGCAGCTTGTCGTAATTCTGTTTCTTGATGTCAAATCCAGGTTTAATGTCTATTTCCGTTAAGTTTATAAAGTCTCTTTCTTTTAATTTTATTAAATTTTCTTTTATAGTTTCCTTTCAAGTACCGTAGTATTGGCCTGGCACTTCTCGATCAAAACAAAATGCTAAGAATTCTTGTTGCCATTCAGAAGTTGTAGCATATGCCCATTCAGGACCTGTGTACCTTCGGTTTGCTATTCACTTTCTTTTTAATCTTCGTTCACCTTGCTGTTCTCCTTCACTCAGATCATCTGCCTGTGAGGCATCGCTTTCTTCTATTATTGTCTCATTTGTTAATTCTCTTATTCTAAAAGGTGACTTTTCTGGTGATTTATCACCTCTATGTGTCTTGTTTCGATGTTTTCCTTCAGGACGCTGGACAGCACCCTCCTCTTGTGATATGGTGTTTTCTCCTGGTAAGCTTGGAATTTGTTCAGAAGATTCTGATTCGTTCTGATTTAAATTTACCACGTCTCCGTCTCTCTCTCCTTCCTGTTCGATACTGTATTCAGGCTCTGAATTGTATTCGTCTGCTTCTGGGAGAACCTCTCCTTGTCTTTGTTCTCCTGATGCCTCCACTGAGATTGGCACTCCGTCACCTCTCTCGAACTCACTGATAGTTTGAGGGACACAGCTGTTCTCAGCGGGCTCTCCTGCTGTCTCGGATCTTTCTTGACTGATCTCTGACCCTGAGACTTCTCCTCTTGAAGTTGGTGTACCGGAATTTTCAAGTTCCTCTTCAACAGGACACGTTACCTTTTTTGTATGGCTGGCATGTATCCAGTTGGGAACCCCGGCACATTTCACAGCAGTAGTGGTCGTCAATATCACTTGATATGGCCCTTTCCAACGCGGCTCAAGACACTATTTTCTTACGTGCTTCTTGACAACCACCCAATCTCCAGCTTGCAGAGAGTGTCCTGGTTCGCCGATTGGTGGTAACGTGTTAGCTTCCACCTGGTGAGAGAAAGAGCGAATCACGTCAGCCAAACTTTTGCAGTAATCCAACACCATATCATCTGTAATATTCACTGGTGCATTTGCAGGTACCGCCGGTAACCTCATTGCTCTGCCCATGAGGATTTCATGTGGGGACAATCCTGTTTTCTTATCTGGCGTGTTTCTCATAGACATCAGCACTTTAGGTAATGCGTCTGGCCACTTCATGTTTGTTGCTGCACACATTTTTGCTATTCTTGATTTCAAAGTACCATTCATCTGTTCGACTAGTCCTGAGGCTTCAGGACGATAGCTACAATGCAGCTTTTGTTCAATGTTGAGTGCGGCACACAGAAGTTTAATCACCTCATTGTCGAAGTGTCTTCCCCTATCTGATTCTATAGAAACCGGAAACCCGAACCTGGGTATTAATTCTCTTAGTAGTAGTTTTGCAACTGTAAGACTGTCATTCCTACGTGTGGGATATGCCTCAATCCAATGGCTAAAAACACACACAATCACCAACACGTACTTCAAACCTCCGCAAACAGGCATTTCAATTAAATCCATTTGTATTTTATTAAATGGACCACCAGCTCTCCCAATGTGGCTCAAAATTACCACAGTTCCTTTTCCAGCATTCATCTGTTGACAGATGATGCACCTATGACAAGTAATTTCTGCGGCATGTCTGAATTTTGGATTGAACCAATCAATTCTAAAGGATCTGATCATGGGATCTCTTCCTAAATGTGCCTGTCCATGATACAATCGGGCAGATTGTGACAGAAGACTGTTTGGCAAAACCAGTTTTCCCTCTTCTGAAACCCAAATATCATCTGCTCTTTGTACACACTGCATTTTCTGCCAGGAACGTTTTTCTTCTTTACTAGCACGGGTTTGTAGTGTCTTTAATTCATCTAAAGTATCAACCACTCGTAATGCTAGGCTTAAGGTTTTATCATTCTCAGGTTGTGGTAACAGTTCCCACTGCTCCTTAAAAGATATACAGTTTAATGCACAAAATCTGGCAACTTGGTCTGCATAACCATTCCCCATTGACACAAAATCTTGTGATCTGGTGTGAGCACTGCACTTCACCACGGCAATTTCAAGAGGCAACTGAATCGCATGTAACAAATCTCTTATTTGTTCTCCATTTTTAACTGGTGAACCAGAGGATGTCATGAACCCTCTCTGTGACCAGAGTTGACCAAAATCATGTACAATTCCAAATCCGTATCTGCTGTCTGTATAGATTGTAACTTTCAGATTTACAGCAGCATGGCAGGCTTTTGTGAGAGCTATCAATTCTGCCACCTGTGCAGAAAACACTTTCTCGAGCCAGGAGGCCTCGACTATGCCAGATATGGTACATACTGCATAACCAGCTCTCAATGTTCCTGTTGAATCTCTTAGGCAGGACCCATCAACAAACATAATGCAATCGTTTTCCTCTAACTGGGTATCCTTTATATCTGAGCGAGGTTTGGTACTGAGCTCAGTCACCTCCAGACAATCATGCTCAAACTCTTCCCCGTCTTTTATTTCTGTATTCCCATTGGGAAGTAGAGTTGCCGGGTTCAGCACAGTGCATCTTTTCAATGTAATATTGGGTGACCCCAGAATAATTGTCTCATATTTGGTAAGTCGAGCATTTGTCATGTGTTGTGTCTTAGTTCACGTCAGCAGAATTTCAACAGAATGTGGAACCAATACTGTCAAAGGGTATCCCATGACTATGCCCTCACATTGTGAAAGGCTTTGACCAACTGCTGCGACTGCTCGCAAACAACCCGGTAAGGCTGCTGCGTCAGGGTCCAAAGTAGCTGAAAAATATGCTACGGGGCGATTTGCATCTCCATGGACCTGTGTTAAAACAGACAAAGAACAAGCATCACGTTCATGACAGAACAACAAAAATGGTTTCTCATAATCAGGCATTCCTAATGCTGGAGCCCTGCACATGCACTCTTTCAGCTCTAGAAATGACTCAAGCTCTTCTTTTGTCAATGTGATTGTGTATGGTTCGTCCTTAACTTCTTTTCCTGTCAGTTTTACTAAGGGTTTTGCGATGATTGAGAAGTTGGGTATCCACTGGCGACAGTAGCCCACCATTCCCAAAAACATCCTGACATCTCTTTTTGTTGTTGGGGGATTCATCTGTATGACAGCTGTTATTGTCTCTTTTGATATCCTTCGGGATCCTTTCTCAATTAGATGGCCCAAATATTTAACTTCTTTCTGACAGTATTGCAGTTTCTTAGGTGACACCTTATGCCCATTCTTTCCCAACTGGTTCAACAATGCAATAGTATCATATTTACAACTGTCTCTGGTTTTGGATGCAATCAACAAGTCATCAATGTACTGCACAAGAGTTGAATTAAAAGGCAGCACAAGAGGTTCCAGATCCTTCTTTAATATCTGATTAAAGATGGATGGTGACTCAGAAAACCCTTGAGGGATTCTGCACCAACTGTACACCTTATCCAGAAATTTGAAGCTGAACAAAAATTGGCTATCCTCATGTAGCGGTATTGAGAAAAATGCCTGTGACAGGTCTACTACAGTAAACCATTCAGCATCACAAGGAACTTGGAACATTATTACCGCTGGGTTAGGTACCACAGGGCAACATTTTATCACAATTTCATTTATTTTTCTCAAATCCTGCACAATTCGAACCTTCCCACAGGGTTTTTTCAAACCCATAATAGGTGAGTTACACGGGCTGCTCAAAACTTCTTTCAAAACTCCTTGCCTGAAAAAATCTGCAATTATCTGTGTCACTTCAATAAGGACATCCTGAGTCATGTGATATTGTGGCACTTGTGGGAACACTGCATTCGGCTTTATCTGCACCTTGACTGGACCTACTCCCTTGATTAATCCAACCTCCTTTCCAGTCAAATCCCACACCTTCTCTGTTACCGATCCTTGCAGATCAGCAGGTAGATCAATCAAGGTAAACACTGGGAAAAGAGTAATTAGAGGGTAATCTTCATTTATCTCTCCTCCTTCTTCTATGAGTTGACTCTCATCTCCCTCATCATCACTGTTTGTCTGTACCTCTATTCCACCATTGGAACAGGTAATCAAACATTTGGTTTTGCATAATAAGTCTCTTCCTAATAAGGATACGGGGCTTGAGTCACATACAACAAATCTATGCAGGCCCTGAAAATTTCCTATTTCAACCTGCACTGGGTCAGTGATTGGATTAGTCAGGTACTGGTTAGCCACACCAACCACTCGTATGGTGCGCCCCGAGAGAGGTAATCTTGGGACCTCTGCACTGCGAACCGTAGATCGTGTGGCTCCTGTATCGACTAAAAATGAAACTTTGTAGCCCTTTACTTTTCCCTCCACATATGGGCCTCTCTGGTCTACCTCTAAGGATGCTGCGAGTCTGCACTCTTCACTGTCTGAGCTGTCATCTGACCAATCCTCATTCATGTCATTTTCACCTCGTAATGGGAATTGTTGTACAGTGTTGTTTTGGTTTGTTACCTGACCTGTGACCTGTTGAGGAAGCGTCACCTGTTGCTGTCCCATCGGAGCTAGGGGTAACTGCATTTGCTGTCTAGGCACCATAGGGATCTGCTGTTGTATTGGTTGTACTGACACTGTCTGGAAACGCAGCATTTGCATTTGCTGCATAGGTTGCACCCCTGACATTTGCACCAAATTATTTTGATAGTTCTGATTCTGGTGTCTCATTCTTGGACCTCGTGAATTTTGTAGTGTACCGGCATTAATACTCTGCTGAACCGTACCATCCTGCATTATATTCGGACAATCCCGTTTCCAATGTCCCACGCCCCCGCACGCATGACATGGTGACATCTTTTTCACTCCTTGACCATCATTTTGAATAACAACATTATTCATGTCTGAACCACGGTTCACAAACCCTCGACCTCTACCTCTCGGCTGTGCCTGAAACACACCATTCAAATGCGGTTGTTGCTGTATCATTTGCTGAACACCATTTCCCTGTATTCCAGCCTGTGCAGTCCTTATCTGCATCACCATCACTTTCTCCTTCAACTTTTTCTGCTTCAACTCAATTTCGTCACTACAGTATTTCGCGTACTGTAATACTTCATCAATCGGTTTAGCTTGCCAACAAATCAAATGATTTTTGATCATTTGGCTGACCTCCGGTCTCAGCCCTTCGACGAATCTAAACACAAGATGATTCATGTCCTTCGGTTCAATTGTTTCAGTACCACTGTAATGTTTGAATGCCTTCAACAACCTTTCATAATATGCATGTATTGACTCTTGAAAACGCCGAAACTTGCCGGAGCCGGAGGAGGTGACGGGCAGCAGCTGTGAGCTGCCTTTTGATCAGGGCAGGAGCCCTTTAAAACTGCGTGTGCGCTCCCGCTCCGCGGGAAACGCCGAAACTTGCCGGAGCCGGAGGAGGTGACGGGCAGCAGCTGTGAGCTGCCTTTTGATCAGGGCAGGAGCCCTTTAAAACTGCGTGTGCACTCCCGCTCCGCGGGAAACGCCGAAACTTGCCGGAGGAGGTGACGGGCAGCAGCTGTGAGCTGCCTTTTGATCAGGGCAGGAGCCCTTTAAAACTGCGTGTGCGCTCCCGCTCCGCGGGACGCGCGCGGGCGGCGCCCGGGTGAAGCCCGGGCCAAGGGCGGGCCCGTCCTTGCCCGTCATTGCCAGGAAGAGGCAGGGCAGGGCCACCCCTCTGACACTTATTTTAAACTGTAGTCCCAGATAATCACTCTGCATTTGACTGCCCGAAGGACAAACTCAAGCCTATCTACACTGTGTTGGGGTAGCTTTCCCCCAAAGCTCTAGGCCTCTACCTAGTTAGTGGTCAACTACCTATACAAATCCGCCTTTGCTCGCCCCGTTGTGTTCCTACTTGAATCTCCCACTAATCCCCATATATTTTCCAAACGAAAATTCGTCCTTTTGGTAGGTGGTACGTGGCGCAGGGGTTGGAACTTTCCATTCATTTCCCGCCCTGTGCTTGCCTGCTCACGAAAAGTGGTTGGGCCAAACTATACATACATATATGTATTTGATTAGACGGCGCATGCGCGGGAGCTGAGCCACGTTTCCCTCTCAGCTGCTCTGTCCCCCGGGAAGGGCGGCAGTGCTGCCGTCTCCACGGTGACTCAACTTGTGACTGTTAAGCATGTCAAAGCAAAAAGTCCCCTCTATACCCCAGACATTGGATAATTATTTAGTGAAGATTGTTAGTAAAATTAATTGCGAGAGGAGACAATCCCTAGGGCTTAGCAGCCCCCCCCCATTATCCAGTGTGCAACTTTCACCTGTTCCATTGGCTCTGGATGACAGTAGCAGTGTCTGCGCTAATTCTGGTGTTCCTGATAGGGAAATGATTATGCAGAATACCTCTACCTTAGCCGATCCAGAGGTTTCTACTGATCCCATAGTGCAACATCCACCTACCCCACTACCTAGAGTGGTTAGAGCATGTAGAAAGATCCAGACTAAGAGTGGGGCTGCTCGGCCCGCAAAAAAAAGATTAGTTAGCCCCCTCAAGAATCCAGATAAGGATGAGGATAATACGGCAAATATCGACGACGTTAAACTAGATGCAGAAAAAATAAAAAATCTAGTAAGCATTATTGACTTAAAGATTAAGGGTATTGTCAAACCTCTTATGGTAAAAATTGATCAGCTAACCGCGGAGGTTAATAGATTAGGCGATCTCCTCAAAAAAACACTGGTGGAAGCAGATAGTGTGTCAGTCCCAATAACAATAAGTAATCATGATACTCAGGCTGCTCCTCCCGGTGATGTTACAGCTTTAGATATTAGTAGGAGTGTTGTACAGAACTACCCGACAGCACAGTCCTTAGCCTGTAATGATAGCCAGGTTGTTTTAATACCTGATAGAAAAGAGGATTGGACTGAGGTAAGGCAAAGGCGCGCCATTAAGCTCCCTCCTGACTGCGCACCATATGTGGTAGTTTTAGCTAATGTTCCCCCTGTTGCAAAGGGAAATCATCAGGAAACTCACGAGTCTTTAAAAAATAAAACCGTTTCCTGGATGCACAGGCATTGTGGATTTCCAACTGAATTCTCAGATCAAGTTTTGACTACCAGAAGGGTAAATTGGATAGGGAGCTCTAAGAAAAGTTTTAGTGGTGACTGTGTCATTATAAATTTTAAACACCCTCAACATGCTGCCACTGTATTATTAAGAGCTGCCTCATTACCATTTACTGATAATAATGTGTGTGCCCGCTCGCTTGCTTTCTTTTACAGCCATCATAATAATGCCCCTTATGGGAGTAGAGGAAGTAGATTACGCCCTGCTACACACAGGCTATACCCTGATATCTCAATGCAAAACCGGTTTCAACCCCTAAGATCTCTGGATGCAAATGATTGACTTAATGAGGGAGGGCAGTTCTTACCCCAGGTGATTATTATGCCCTGTGTGGATATTGGTATAGACAATACCATGGCCCAAGAGATGCCCAACAACATAGCAATTGAATTGGCGGTGGATATAAGGGCACCGCCCGATTGTGGGGACATAAGCAATTTAAACCAGAATGCGAATTGGGGACAAAACAATGGTATGGTGCCTGATAGTAATTGTGTTAGGGGTAAGGATACTATTACTATTGTTTGTTGGAATGTGGCAGGGCTGAAATCGAAGGAGAGGGATCCAGGATGGTTAACGTTTGTTAATGCCCACGATATTTTATGTCTTCAAGAAACATGGTGTAAAGATGATGTTAACTATGAGGGATTCGTTTCTTACAATTTACCAGCGTTGGGAGGTGGTATAGGTAGAGCGAAAGGCGGTCGCCTTATACTTGTAACGATCCGTCGTCCCATTGTGGTTAAAAAGTATATACCTGTAGGGGACCTTGTGCAGATCCTCTGGCTTGCGGATGACAAAGACCATAATGTTTTATTGATTAACTATTATAATAACATTTTTGATGCTACCCGGGTCAAAGTAGTAACAGACTTAGCCGGCGCTGTCGAAAATCTATGTCAGGAACAGTATGTTGTATTTGACTTCATCTGGGTAGGGGACTTCAATACTACTTTGTGCGATTTGTCTACACAAAGGGTTTGTGGGGTTACTAACAGTGCCGGCTGGGATGTTCTGCATTTTGGACATAATAGTTATGGGGAAGCACTGCATAAGTTCATGGGCTGTTATGACCTGGAAATAGTGGAGTGTTGTAAAGATGTTAAAGGTTTACCCATTCCCACTTTTAAAAATTGGCACACCAGTTCGGTTATTGACCATGTGATCACATCTTCTAATATTAGTTCTTACTGTGATCCACCAAGAATTGAAGTAACTACCCTAAGTGACCAGAACCGTATTATTTTGGACACTACCCTTTGGGCCGGTAGTTCGGTGGATGTGGGAATTATTATTTCTAATATAGAACCACATAGGACTAACGGTGTAAGGTTAAGATGGATTGGTGAAAGAGCCGATGATTTATCTAGCTCCATAATTAATGAGAGCCTGCTGGACATTGCTTCTATTTTAGAAAATAGTTCTGACTCTGAGAGGGTTTTATATTGTTTTAATCAAATTAATAAAGCTATTGATGCCAAGTTTATTAGTCGCAATAGTAGGCAAAGTAGGAACGGACCGAGATGGTTTAATCACCTTTGCACCTCCGCACTAACTGGCCTCAAGCAGGCTTTAGCAGCGAGGCCCAGAGACAAAAAACTGGTAAATAAATTAAGAATGGAATATAAATGTGCGCTCAAACAAAGGAAGGGCGAACTACAGCAACAGGCTTGGGATTCCCTCAACCAAGCTGCTGAATTATCAAATTGTACATTATTTTGGGCCACGGTCAACTCGCCTTTTTTAAGGGATGAAAAAATACCACAGTTGACTTCTAATGTTTCTAGTGAGGGGTGGATTGCACATTTCTCCAGCATTTTTGATTCTGATAAAGACAATGATCCTATTCCCAATAAGTGGCCTACTCTGCCTTTGGATATATCCGTTAGTGAGGTCAAATATGGTATATGGGCTAGCAAAGGAGGGAAAGCTCAGGGCCCGGACGGGGTACCTATAGACGTTTATAAAGCTGCGCCAAATGTCTGGGGCCCCCTTTTAACCACTGTTTTTAACGTTGCCGTGTGTGCCGAGGCCCCTGTAACTTGGGGTGAATCAATCATTGTGCCAATTCATAAAAAGGGAAGTAGATCTGATGCTAAGAATTACCGCCCGATCTCTCTCCTTGACTCTTCAGTCAAGGTTATGAGTAGAGTGATGTTAGTAAGATTAGAGGAATGGGCTGAGCAGGATAGCATACTGGCTGACAGCCAGTATGGTTTTAGGAAGGGACGAGGTACGCTCGACCAGTGCATCAATCTTGATCTACTGATCGGGAAGTATACTGAAGCAAAACCCGGTTCCCTGTATCTTTGTTTTGCTGACCTGAGCAGCGCATTCGATATGGTAGATCATTCCATTTTATGGCCAACTTTGTTAAATTTGGGAGCCCCAGAAGGCATAATCTTTTTCCTCGCTAGGTTATACGAGAAATTGAAAACCAACGTACGTTTTGGAACCAGAGGAGAATGTACTCCAAAAATCTGTGTTACACGTGGAATTAGACAGGGTTGTGTTTTGGCACCTCTTTTATTTATTTTATTTATTAATGGAATTGATGATATTTTAAAAAAGGTTAATACTGATGCTCCTCAGATCAATGGTGTTCCGGTGCCGGTGTTATTATATGCCGACGATGCTGTTTTACTTTCTCGAACACCTGTCGGATTACAACGACTAATGGATAGTTTTTCCTCTTTTATTAAAGATAGAAAACTAGTAATTAATAAGGGAAAAACGTATACCATGACCTGCGGAGCTAAAGCCAAAACGTTAAACGCCTTTTTTATCGACGGCGAAAAGGTGCAACAGGTGGATACATTTTGTTACCTAGGTATTACTTTCTCTAACGACAGGAAATGGAACAATGAATTTAATAACATCTGGAATAAAATGGCAAAAAATGCTTATGGTATTTATAGATTTGCTGCAAAAGTTGGGGATCGTCGAACCAGGGATATGCTCAAGATTTACCAAGCTAGGTGTGTGACTATTGCTCTGTATGGGGCAGGAGTATGGGGATATAGCTGTACCTACAACTTGCAGTTGGAGGAAAATATGTTTTTAAAAAAGCTTCTGTTTTTGCCCATCTCTGCCTCAACTGAATTAAGCCATCGCGAATTAGCCATTAATTATTTAACTGATTTGATATCACTTAAACCATTGATGATTTGGCGGTCTTTTTGGCTTGGCGATGAGAAGCTATTTAACAGAACTATTGTTGAGGATTGCCTACGTTTGGATAAATATCGAGATATTCCCTGGGTTAAATATGTTGTTGTCTGTTTTTCAGACATTTTTAATTTAAATATTTTAAATAATCCTAGTGCAGTAACCACGATCTCCAAATCAGAAATGAAAAGTATATTTCTAACTTATGCAGAAAGGAAACGAGCAATTATAGCCGGATCATTGTCCTCCGTCATTTTTTATAATAGATACAACCTAATGGAGGGTTTTCCGTTTTACCTAACTATGGTGACTAGGAATTCACATAAATGTGTGCTAACTAGACTAAGATTTGGGATGGCACATTGTTTAGTAGCCCATCCAAACATTAAGAAACACCCGATTGGGCCATGTAGGTGCGATAATGTATCTACACAGAGCACTGTGCACTTTCTGCTGTTCTGTAAACTGTATACATGTTTTCGTATAGTACTTTTGAAACCTCTGTTTGTTAAATACGGAACACGTACAGTTAAACATGCCATGGCTTTAGTTTTTAATCTGCAATCGGCAGATATTTGTTTTTATACCGCCACCTTTTTAAATCAGTGCATCAATTCCAGGAAAAGTATGAGTTTTTAATGTATTTTATTATTCATTCTATATATTTATGAATGACCATATGTATTACCCAATGAGCCATCAACTATAATTAATAACTGTAAGTTTTAATTGCAATGTCTTTTTAAATATGTATTGTTGTCTTTTTTTTCTTTTCTTCTCTTCTTTGTTTATGCTTTTATGGTCATTTATATGTGCCGAATAAAGCTTTATGAATTGAATTGACTCTTTAACCTCTTGAGAGGTCCGGTCGATTTTCTGCCAATCAGTCACCTTCGGCGACACCTTTTGTTTCAAAAACTCAATTACTCTATGATAACATTTCATCACCTCTTCAGAAGGTGCTCCAGTCACTTTATCCCTTGCTGGTTCTTTTGTGGGCCAATCTACCCCTCTCTTACACTCGAGCCACAAGTCTGGTGGAACAATAATCTCAAACAAGGTATTTAAGTCTTCCCAGAGACATTTTGTAAGCTTCACGAATCTATCTGTCTGTTGATACCACTCAATCGGTTTTTCTCTCAACCTAGGATAATTATTTGTAAAAGACAAAATGTCTCCCCTGGACCAAGGCACATGCACCAAAACACCTCCAGCTGTTTCTCTCATAGGTAGGATTTTCCCTGTTTCTAAATTTGGTGTGACTGTTGTTTCATTAGATCCTGGACTATCTCTTTTTCCCTTATCTCTTTTCTTTACCCATCGGCCTTCCCATTTCTCTAGTGCACCCCAAATTTGTGCGCTTTGCAGCAACACTTTCAAATGTGTTCTCATGCCTGCAGATCTCATGTGTTCAAAATCCTTTGTGTCAAAATCTAATCTGTAACTCCGTTTTAAATGTTTCGTGTTTCCAATGTCGATATTGTACTTGTCTGCCAAATTCGTTAATTTCTGGTGTACTTTGCCTACCTCTTTAGTAATTTTAGGGCATAAGTACCTTAATTCTGCCTCAGTGTAAGACTCCAACCTATTTATTCCTATTGTTCCATCCACCAATGCAGCAGCTTCTGCTCCTAGTCGTACTAGATTTAGGTATTCATCTCGTTTTTCTTTTTCAGGTTCGATTGTAGTCGCTGTAGTCTTTTGTGACGTGCAAGTTTTCTCTAACCACTCATTTAACTGTTGTACTGTAAAACCCTGCAGTGAAATGTTCCCTGCATGTATCATTGGAGTGTATGAGGTATTTGTACTCATAGTTTGGGGAGTCAGGACTCCCAACCCTGCTTGTCGCATTGCTTCAGTAGGTGCCCCTATTGGACTAAGGTCCATTAAGGGTCTCTGTTGCTCACATACCTGTTCTTCCTTAGCCATTATTTGTGGAGTTCTAATAGACCCTCCTCTTATCGTTTGATGAGTCATGACTCCCTGTTCACATGTCCTTGTTCTCTCTTGGGCATATAACGGTACTGGAGGACCGACAGTGATAGGTAGTGATATAGCGACAGTTGTCTGACCTGCACCCAGGCTTCTAGGAGCCGCAACACCATAGGTCTGTTCTAAAGTACCTGGTACAGGTACTAACGGAGGTCCTGCTACAGGATTATATCCTGGTATCAACTGTGGCGGTTGAGACACTAGCTTTGGAGTTGACTCAATCTGAATCAATCTTGGTTTTGTATATATCGGGTCTGGCTGCACCACTAAGTTCGTAGTAGTTTCAAGCACTGGAACATCGGGATAAATTCTTTTTTATCTGTGGTGGAGGTTGTAACTGTATCGGCGCGTCTGGTGCAGTAGGTACACTGTCACCATTCTGTATCAGGGCTGTATTGCTAGTTTGTACCGTATCAGTAACTCCCTTCTCCTGCGTCTGGTTCCCAGGATCCAAGCTAGTACTTGGAGCACTGTCGTTCACCGCGTATTGTGGCGGACGATCATGTAACAATCTATCCATAAACGCCTCATCATCTGAATCATCCTCTTCTTCCCAGGACCTTTTACTCTCCTTGAGTTTGCCTGAATCTTTGTCAGTTTTACAAGAAGGTTTATTTCCCTGTGTCTCTTCTCCCTGTGTTATTGCCGGAAACAATTTTAACCCATCCACTATTCCTCGTCTCCACATTTTGTTTTCATTATCCCATCTAGCCTCTGCATAGGATTTTTCTGCCCTCGTCAATCTTCTATGAAATCTTTCTTGTCTATGTTTAAGAGCCATCAGGTCCCAAATTGCCAAAGCCTCATATTGTGCCGGTCTCGGAGGTGGTTTCTGCGTACTTAACATCCACCTTAAATTTTCTAACACCTTTTGATTAAATGTTCCATGTTCCGGAAACGCTAGACACCCCTCTTTCTCTGTTAATTTGTGCCATTGTTTTATCCATAAACATGGTGCAACACCCTTTTCCTCCATAACCGTGTAAGCTAGTGTACCCTCAGGTGGTGTAGGTTCCCCATCAGTTGCAACAATATACACATCTCCTTTCAAAGCGCTTTTGAATGCCTTAACGAAATTCATTTTATTTTAGATTTAATCAGGAAAACGGCTTAGTTCCCAGGACACTCTTCACCTGCCCTTTGCTCACCTTATTGCCTCTCACGGACGGCAGCCAATCCGTGCGCGACCCCTCTCGACATCTGACCTATCCCAGCGCGGCACCACTGACGTCACACTCATATACACTGCAGCTGACAAAGTCTTGCGGCTTGTCCACACCTCGCTAACTCCTTACAACTCATACAAACTAATGCGAATTATTGCTAGCACTTAAATGACAACACAAATCTGCCGGTTTACTACAGGAAGGGTAACACATTCGCTTCAGAACTTTACAGAGATTTCACTTGAAGCCTCGGCCGCTACTCTCTCCTTCTCAGTTCCCTCATACGCAAGCAGAATTCGACCTGCAAATCCTACTCTCGACTTGTCAATGACTCCTTCTAGTGCACTTTAGAACTTTTCAAATCTCCATCGAAGGTTTCACACATGCATCATAACTCAAAACTTGACTTGTCAACCACGCCCGATTGACCTACTAATCCGCACAGATTACCACATGAACCAATTTAACATCATACTCCGGAGTCTTAGACCTCAATAGGCCCGTATACAACAACCAACCACGTGGATAATTTTGAACAACAACCGCTGCATTCACATGAAGTACGCCGACTTCCCTACTCTCATGCTGTGGAGTACGCCCACTCCTTCTAAACAACACTTAATTTGGCCTAATCGCACTCAAATATTCACAATCACCTGCAAAGTGCATAAGATTTAGTAAGCGCAAAAGACCCTAACCACACATACTATGGCACCGAGAACATTCCCAACTCATTTTAGGCAGGCTCCGAGATCCCGGGAAAGCCCATGGCGAATCTAGCAACTCATAATTTCTCCAAATTGTATTAACACAAGAAAACAATTAAACAATAAAAACTCCGTCCTAGGGCCCCCCAAGGGCCAGAAACCGTACTCTGCTACCAGAACTGCTAACGCGTCCGTCTATGTTAATTTATACACATCAGGACTCGTTTTAGGCCAATGAATCTTTGGGCCCAGTGGTAAGACACCGTAGGACGAGATAACTAATCAAAATATCAATCAATAGGTCAATAACATTGTCAACATTTAACTCCAAAAGATCTCTTACTTTAAGCATTCAATAGACATTCGGCGCACCCATGACCTTTCAGTCATGAATAACCCACACCTTAATGAAGTTTTATGAGTTTTATTCCCTATTGATTACAATCTAGTAGCAAAGGCATCAATGTCAAAGCTAGTAAGCATATAAACACAATCACAAGATGACAACCATAATAAGCTTTCAATAATGCATAGATCAGAAGCATAGATAATCAGATGGATATAAGCGAATCATAATATATTGAATGTTCTAGGGTATTAGTTCAGCATAGCATCACGTCAATCACGGCGGTTTGTCAGTCAAAATGAATACCTCGTCTAACCTCTAATTAGCATTAGCATGTTGGGCTTCATGCAAAATAATTTGAACATCAATTTGGAAAAACATCTAACTAAGGTCTCTTAATCAAAACATACAGCAATTGGTACCTAGAAAGAAAAGGCAAATAGATTCCGTTACCCTCCTCGAGATAGGTCAGCATACAGGATCAGTCTTCGTCTTCAGGACATCAGTTAGTTCACCGTCAATCTATCTAAATTAGAGGCTAGGGACACTTTCCTCATAAGGAGGAAAGTGTAATAGGGCAGTCTATGGGCTAGGATGATTTTGTCTAAGTCTCAAATCACCAAATAGAGTGACAGAGTTTCTGGATGCAATCGATATCATTCCCTACCTAATGCGTCTCGTCTCTCGTGTCATGAGTTTTTAACCCTTTTTCGTAATACATTCCCCCGAAATTCTATTGGTTAATAACTACACCCTTCTATTGGTAACCAAGCAAATTATACATTAAGTAATGCATTTGTAATTTCTTGATATTGGGTCGTCTTCTAATTGGTCTTCATAATCGACATCTCGTAGGTGGCATGTCCGGGGTTACTTCACCATCTTGGCACACGTCTCAGGTTAAAAGTTCTCTTCCCCTCGTCTCATTGTCCTTGGAAGTGTCCATGTTTGTTTCAAATCACATAATTTTGAGCTAAAAGCTACTAGCATACGAATGAGAACATTCCTTCATGTTACTAATAAGTACAGAAAGAACAATAGCTGGGTCATGGTCGTTTGCAAGTCTGCATACTGGAAAAGCAGAAAAATACGCCTTTAAAATGAGAGTCTCACAGCTAGTTCGCGACTCATGCTAACTTAAGACATACGAGTTCTAGTGAATACAGTTTTGATAGTATTAATACATATAATCGAAGGATTATTATTATTAATTCAACATTAGTGTTCACAAATGAGTAAATCACCATTTTTATTAATACCTTTCAATCATTAGTTTTTAATATTGCATTGTCAAATGTAAGCGTTTCACATCTATAATATATTTATTTAAACTACGCTCTCTCAGTACAAACTGGGACTTTGTTTTTTAAACAAAAACGAATGCCCCCCATGTTGTGGGAGCTTTCTGTTTTTCTGGTGGTGATGTACAGGAAAAAAATCCTTTCCGTTGACAGAAGTAACTGGGACTCCATTGATGGAATGCTTACTGTTTGCTTGCCTCTGTTATGGCAGGCAGATCATCAGTTTGGTGAACATGTGCTCTGTTGAGCTTGCAACAAAGTACTAGTTCTGCCAAACTCTAATCAGGCCCTTAGACTTTGTGTTAGACATTTCCATTTTTTTTATTTCGCAAAGATGTTTATTATGATTTAAGGTACATACAGTTTCTTATTACAAGTAGCAGTCATTCCATGTACATAATAGACAAGGATGCTGTATCAATTATTAAACAGGTTTGGACCTTCTAATCATACTGTTCCTTTTTGCTATCAGAAGTGACTGTTAGGATAACAATGTTTTGGTATTTCTAGCCATATCTCTATGCTTAGGTAACCTTTCTGTTAATAATTCACACATAAAATAATATTTTGCCTGTTTTGTATCTTTGGAAATCATAGTCAGCCACTGTTAAAAGTGGAAACTTAATTTTGAAAGCTTCCATTCCAAGGGAGAGTGGGTTATGTGACAATGGCTTTCATTGTCACATTCAATAATATTATACTGTTAATGTTTGAGTTACATAAAGTAGCAGAGAGATAGAATCATGATTTTTTTCTTTTTCACTTTTCCTTTTTGGTGGTCAGCCAAAGTAGAAAATGGGGAACAACAGTATCAGGGTGCAGGATTATGAGGGCATTGGTCACTATGTGAGTGTAGGAGAAAAAAAAGAACACTACTACAGATGGTGGAGGGAACATCCACCAGCAGTAAATGACAACGCTTTGGGTAGTGTTTGAGGAAACCACCGGCTGGGTGGTTGGTCTGGCCACCAGACACAAAGCAGAGGCAGACAATGGGCTCCTCCTGGACAAGAAGAACTAACATTTGCGGTGTTACTGAAGTATGCCTCCTTTCACTGGGGGCTTAAGGTGCCCTTCTATAATTCAGGAGGCCGTCACAACAATAGGCAATCCAGTTGCTCCCACTTCCATCCTCCTCCTCTTTCATACTCTGGGCCAGATGATCAGTGGATGAGTGTGATATTCAACCTGAGTATTTATGTGATGTATCACTCGTACACCCTAAATATGTGCATGAATCCTCGTTTCTGGAGAGGAAGAGGAGGATGGACAGAAATTAAGCCCCTAACCTGAGAATGCATTTTAAACACTCCTAGGGCCAGATGTAGGTAGGTTTCCTTTTGTGACGTGCAAATTGCGAGTCCCAGCGACTCGCAATTTGCACCTTGCAAAAGGAAATGCAGAATGGTGTCTCAGAATGGTGGTCCTTAAAAAAAACGAGCTGCAAATAGAAAAAATACCGAAACCTTTTAGTTTCATTTTTTTTCAGAGCTCTGAAAAAATATTATTGTGAGCATTCACAAAGGGGAAGGGGTCCCATAGGGACCCCTTCCCGTTTGCGAATGAGTTACCATCCACTTCAAGTGGATGGTAACTGCGAGTTGATTTGCGACCGCTTTCACGGTCACAAATCAACTATACATCGCGGTGCGACTCACAAATAGGAAGGGAACACCCCTTCCTATTTGCGAGTCTGAAACACATTTTGCGAGTCAGTACCAACTCGCAATATGTGTTTCTGCATCGCGTGAGGGCATTAGCGCCTCGCAAACGGCGTTTTTCGACGTTTGCGAGGCGCTAATGCCTTCCTACATCTGCCCGTTAGTTATTGGAGTGATTTTAAATTTATTTTAGACTTTGGACTTTCCCCTTTTAATTGAACATTCATTTAGGACTTTAGGACATTGTTTGGGGCTTTGTTTTACCATTTTGAATGTATTTGTGAACATTGTGAACTGGCCTGACTTTTGGATTCCCCAGAACATACAGGTATGGTACATGATGTATATGTTAATCGATGCATGTCAAATAGATCTCCAGGAAGAGCCTTTACCACTTGAATCATGGAGAACATTTCCTTCACCGCCTATTTTTTGTCCTGCCTGATTTTTAAGGATACACCACTCACAATGTATTGACAGTCTGTCACCTCCTGCACATGGCTGACTTTTGTGTTCCACTGAAGGTGTTTGGATGCAGACCATGCACTTTCCGGTAATGATCAACAAAATGGGTGACTGCAATGTCTGTCTCCTCCTCAGTGAAGGTCTTTTAACTCTTGATTGGGGTTGAATACTTCCTGAAGGTAAAAGCAGGCCTTAGGTTATGTGTCAGGAAGCAAAGTAGCAGTTTCTGGTGGAAAGAGAGCTATGCATTGGGTGTAGGCTGTATTTGTGTGTTGAAAGGATTAAGGAATGTCAGATATGTACTATTTAGGCTCTGGGAAGATCTCTGTTATAGGTATGTTGTTAAATAAGGTTATGAAGTTACACATAGTAACATTACTATATCATAAATCATGCCATAAACAACCTCATCCCCTCATGCAATGGTGTAGAGACTCTTAAACAGTACCAGAGTTTCCACTGGGAGCTAGAGATTATAATCCAGATGGAAATCTCCAACAAGGTGTGTGCAGAAAGATACAAGTGTAGAGATCTTTGCTTGTAGATTTTCCTTTGTGAATGAGGCCGAATTTGTGGAAGAAAGGAGGTTTCCCAATAAAAATAATTATTGCTAAATTATCTTTCTTTATCCGAGAACATGCTGGCCATTATTTAAAAAGCATAAACAAGTATTTTGGAAATAACCAAATTCATTTAACAAATTTGCAAAACAGCAAATACAAATACCTGTTCTCAGGGTGATTTACAAACTCATGTTGCAAACCCATGTTTGCCAACCAATGTTAAAAGAGTGGGCTCTTTACTTTGTATTGAAGGGCCACCCAGATGTAAGCTTTGATCTGTTAGTGTTGTTGTGAGTTGGACCCTGCATGCAATTGAAGTATATGTGGACACTTCTGTTTTATAAAGTTGCAATTATGAAGGTTCACTTTTGACTCAGGTGGATTATTTTATTTTATCCAAATTACCATTGAAATATAATTTTCTGCAGCATTACATTTACCATTATTTGTGCAAGACGAACATTGTCCAGAAGGGAGTCAAATAAAAAGGGACTTCCAGAAGAAAAGAAAATGACTGCCCTGGTTTTAGCAGAAGGAATTTGATTATGAATTACATATTTCTCAGTCAATGAAGACAACAGAATTATCTCTCACACACCACACATTGAAGAAGTACTTCTTACTTCCTATAAAAAGTACATCTATCCCTCACATACCACAGGCAGCATAGACTCAACTATGACAGATTTATTCCTTAACCAGCTGGCTGATCTTTTTCTTTCTGCTTGTCACACAGACTGCAGAGATACCGCTAATCTTTTGCCGAGATATGACCCATTAATTACAGACATCAGGAGTATTCCTTATTCCACTGATTACCTGCCTGTTTCCTTTTGTTTCTATATGTATGTTTACCACCATCCATCTGCTCCGTAGTTCTTATAGGTAAAACTCTAAAGATCAATGCTACCATAGCTGACACATACTGGGAGGAGAGCTGTGCTTCCCATCTGCCCCCTCTCCGGTCCAGCACTCCACAGAAAGAAATCAGAGCATCAAACTGAATCGTTTGTTATACATGAAAGGCGTCCTTGTCCTACAAAATGTCATCCTAGGGACAACCTTGCAACAGCACAACCTCAACTTACTCAGTCCAGGATGATGTTTAAGTACCAGCCCCTCTCCTCTCCATGAAGACTTTCTGTTGGGTAAACACACAGTCACAGACATTAACCTGCACATTATAAAACACCAAGACAACAACTAATTGTCATTTACTTTGCTATTCAAATCCCCAGAACATGTTAAGAAACCTCCTGCTTTTGAGATAAAAGCCCTGGGATGTCAACTACAGATGCAGGTACAGGGCAACTGGAGAAAATGGGGACACGAGGGAGGTAGATTATGAGGATAGTGCTAATCTCAGTAACTGGAAATTCCCGACATACTTACCTAAACATCCGACCTAGATCAAAATGTAATATCCATACACTATGATTACACAGATCATCATACCAGCAGTCTTATGTTACAACCAGTTGCACAAATCACCAAACCAGAAGCCTGATATTACAATTTGTCACTATCAACAATGCATCTAGCACATCCACTACACACACCCACTCACATAAGTATGCTACCAACACTTCATGGAGTATAGGTATTCATAGCAAGAGATCTACCACGATGCCGAACAGGCACACTGATATATGGTACTCAGAAGGTCAAATAAACCATGGCCCACTGCCAAATATCCTTCAGAGAAAACACTAATAACTCATTGCCTTCAAGTAGGTTGTCTGGGTGGTTTTATTTCTCATCCACTGTTTGAATTCAATAACAGAGAAAATTCTGTATCCTTCACAATCCCATTTCCACTTTCTTGGCTTGGTGTCCATGAACAGCTCAACAGATGGTGAAGCCCACAACCAGAGACACATATGTAAGCACATATGTAATGCAAGTACAAGCACTAAAGGGGCAAGTCACTTGCTGATATGTGCCCTTTAAATGCTGTGTAAAATAGTAAGATCTACCCTTTGCTACTCACATTATCTTCCCTCATCCCTATTCTGCATATTACGCAACACCTTTAATTGATGTTAGAGAGGGAGCTTTAAATCCAGAAGTCATGCATGCAGTCCATGTAGCGCTGATCCATCAAAATGAACCCACTTCGCCTTTTAGTCTGCCACCATCAACGGGTACAGTGAACTGGTGTAGATGTACGAGCATCTGCTTCGGTTGTTTATTCCCTACCTATCAGCTGCCGAACTATTCTGAACTATTTATCTAATGAATTGCTATTACAGTATATCTGGGCCAAACGGTGGAATAGGGTTCATCTTAGCACCTTCTTTAATATCATCCTCAGAAAATATTTAATGTGATCAATAGAAGGTTCACACGAAGGACAGATAAGTAAAGGAATTTGTGTCCTGGTGTAAGATGTAAAAATAGCTCTGTTTATCAATGTAATATTCTATTTTTCAAAAAAAAAAAAAAAAAACTGAAATAATTCATACATGTGTTTACATACATATAATATTACAGAGATTTACTCCTTTCAAGGGAAGGAATACATCAGAGTGGCTCTGGAGAAGAAACAGCCTTCAACATTTCTGAGGCTGTAAACATGAATGTAAGGGGTTTTTCCATGGGGAAAAGAAACGTCCTGTGGAGAGAATGCAAAATAAAAACTGTTTTTATGTGTGAGCAACATGGAATTCTCAAAATAATTAAATGAACTACTCTTAGGCCACTGTGATGGTCAGTCGATCACAATTTCCCATGAGTATTAATAAAATCATCCGCAAATTCCCTAAATGTCAGAAATACAACAGAATACAAAACTATGGGGCATATTTACAAGAAAGTGATGCTTCAGTCCCAATGTGCCACTTCCCTTACAATACGGCACAACCATGGTGGTCATTAGGGCAATATCAAAATGTCTTACGCTATTGTTGTGCTTTGCTCACTAGAGTCAAAAACATTGATGCTAGTGCAGAAAAGCACAGGGAGGGCCATTGATTACAATGGGTGCGTCACTTTAACCCCTGGTCTGAGCAGGCATTAAAAATGACAGAAACAATGATGTAAATTTCACTGCGTCATTTTTTTCAGGCCTCCCTGCATCAGAACACCCCCCTTGCATACATTCTGCCTGGTGCAGTCATAATGTGGCGCAAGGCTTTACAAAGTGGCCCAATGCGGCACGGGAGAAAGGCCTCCTTAACGCTGCCTTAGCGTAAAAAACAAATTATGCCACGGCAGCGCAAGGTGGTGCTAGGGGCTTGTATATATGCCCCTAAGTGGATGTTAATAGGAGTTAACTTTTGATTTTGGTTTTGATATGCTCAAAATGTACATGTTTGGTCACTGGAATCAAAAACAATTATTCCAACCTTGAGCCATCATAAGGATCTAAGTTCTCTGGGCAACAGAGTATACAATTGTACAAACATTTAGGAATTGTTTGACTATTATCCTGACATCAGAATAAAAAATATGTGATCTGAGACTAACCAGAGGCACAAATGTTGAGGGTGTGGTGTCGTGCAGAGCAATCACAGAGCACATCCCTCTGGACAGCCTGTACAAAAGCATTTTAGCCTGCAGTTCTCAAAATATTCTGTGCTAATATTTAGGATGTGCGCATATAACTAAGCTTTCTTCCTCAAAGCATTGCTTTTCTTCAGTTTTTCTCCTGCGGTGAAGCCATGCGCCTGTGGTTATGGCTTTGCTGTCTGCTGCCATCTAAGTGATCTTGATTGCAGAAATGTATCATTTTTTATTTTTGCCGGAGGTTTAAATGAAAGTAGTGAAGCTTAACGCAGAAATCTTTGCAATTGGGCAAAAGAGGTGAGAGCATGTTTTAGAAAGCACAAGAAGCAAAGGCATTGTGCAGAGTAGCATAACATGTTGGAAAGACTTTGGCAGTGCTGATAACATTGCTTGTAAAGATATGTGTTGTAGGTTATGGCAGGGATATTATTCTTCATTTGAGCAATACTTTCTATTCTTGAAATCCAAAGATTCTTTGAACATACTTTTTCAACGTGAGAACTAAATAGGAATCCTGCCAGAGTTAACAAAACACAATTTTAGGGCCACATTACAAGGCTGGTGGTCTTGAGGCTGCCAGCCTCGGGTGGCGGTCAGATCGACACACTCCAAGCAGTCCGACCACCACATCACTACCCTGGCAGTTGGACTGACAGGGGACCACCGTCCCCATCAGGAACATGGTTCCCGATGGGTGGATGGCAGTGAGACTCATGGTCAGCCACAGCGGCACTGAGTTTAGCACCGCCATGCTGAGCACGAGTCTCCTTTCTGCCAGCCTTTTCATTGCAGTTCAACTGTCAAGAAAAGGCTGGCAAAAAGGAAGTACAGTTGGCGAAATGGGGGGTGTGCCAAGGGGGTCACCCTGCCAAGCACCCTCAGAATATGTACTGTTGGCTTTACAGATTCACATTCTGAGGGTCCTATTGTTCTATGGTATTGGAGCCGAGACCAATACTGTAGCACTTTTCCCACTGGGCTGACCAGCTAGAATGTCATAATATGATAATACATTAGGGGGTGAGATGGCCGGGTTGATGGCTACCTGATCCCCACAAGTTTGGGGGCCACCTTGTCCACTCACCAAACTTGTAATGAGCCCCTAGTGTTTATTTTCAACCTTTTTTTTATAAAATACATTTTTGTATAATTGAAAAACGCCACAACAAAGATAAATTCCACAATATGTTTATGGCGCATGTGAGTTATTTATTTTGCTCAGTAGGAATCATCTTATGTCAATGTTAAAATTATTTAATCGGAGTACGAAAACTAGTATCATTGATTTACGTCAAAGGCCTAGAGTAAGAAATGTTAGTGCTGCGTTTGCACCATTTTTTTTACACGAAAGCGGCTCTAACTTAACAGCATATTTAGATTTTGACACTACAGCAGTCTAGCATCAAATTATTCGACTTAGCATAATTAGAGACCCACACACTACTACATCAGAAAAACACACAAAAGGAGAATTGGTAAGCAACTGGACACCATGGAAGTGTTAATCCTACAGCTTGGCACCCATAGAAGACAACAGTGATGATGCCAAGGGCTACCAGCACCAACACAGCGACTGCAAACACCACCACTGCAGCCACAAATGCAGCGTAAAAGACAGAGGAGGGATCTTTTGCCAGCGTGCACGCATCCTGGCCCTCAGGGAAGAAGAGGTCATCAGACTCTACAGTCTGAGGCAGAAGTCCATTGTACGCCTGATCCACCACATTGTGCCAGACATCACAGCAAGAGTGCAGAGTCACACAGCATTTCCACCCATGACCAAACTCCTGGCTGTCCTCCACTTGCGAGCGTAAGGTTCATTCCAGACAACTGCCACACAAGTTGGTGGGATTTCACAAACATCCCTCTCTGCCTTCCTTACGAAAGTTCTGGGCACCATCATTGGACTCACACCCCACCACATCTGCTTCCTTAAAACCCATGAACTGCAGCAGGAGACCAAGCAAGGTTTGTACCAGATTACTGGCTTCCCACATGCTCTGGGTGCAATGGACTGCACCCATGTCCAACTTGTCCCCCTGCAGCAAATATCCCGGAAGAGTCCATGATGCTTACATCGTCAGGCACTCCACTATAAACCAACAATTCCAGGATGGACAATATGACAATGGCCTACTTGTAGCTAAGATATCATACACATCATAACACACACAACACAACAAACGTGTAGTACAAACACAACATCAAACAGATATGGACAGGGAAACACAAATGTATAGACCACAACACATAAGCCACATGCTACACTACACTGCATGTAATGCACATCACCCTCACATACTCTCATACATACAAGTCCCTAGCACCTCCTGACTGACACATCACTGGACAGACAAGTGGAGCAATGGCTCCTATGTACACAAAATCTGGACTCAAACAAATAAATGTGTCCACAGGTTCACAACAAAACACAGAACATACACACATAGAACACTTACCAAGGAATCACTCTGCTATGTGATTTGCATTCAGCATTCAAAAGTCACATATTGGCACTGCCCCACATTTGCTATGCTGTAGAAGTCTCAGCAGCACTGATATCTATTGCCACCCAAGTGGTCCCATCACCATCTACATTTCACCTAAATATGATAGATTCACTCATTGTGCACAACTTTCCCTTGTGTGATGCATGGTCCAGCACACATTAAATTATATCACCATCAATGAAAGATCATGTGCACGAATGGACACCTCACAGCACACCAACGAACATACCAGTAAATCCCACATCTCCATACCATGATACAAGGGTACCAACAAAGGACTGTGCCAGATGTACTACTGACAATGTACAGGGAGAGGCCGGAAATGCACATGAATGAGGATACATGGAACTTAGCAGGGCTGGGCTCCTGATGTAGGGCTCTGCTGAAAAGCACAGCATGTCCTGTCATGTCCCACAGCTGTCTGAAAAATCATGCATACATCACAATAATTCCCATATAACTGTTCCACACTGGGCATATGAACCTTATGCACATGCGTATGCCAGCAGCAGTTGCTAACAACAACACTATGTGCAAGGGAGATATTACTAGGGCAAAGGGGTGGGATTCACATGCAACACACAGGGCCCTATCCCTGTTTCATGGCACACTACACATAAAATAGGTACACATGGTTACTAAATCAGTCTCCTGCCAGTTTAAAGTGAAGGCACTAAGGGGCACATGGCAGAAAAGTTGGAGAGTATCTATAGTAGTGGTTCCTCGCTTAGGCACCTTAACACCTCCCTAGACCCAACATGTGTGTGCCGTAGTCAATATGTGGCACACCATGGCACAGAGTAGGTGTAATACTGTCAGCATGATTGATACCATGGGTGGACTCTGGAGGATAAATGCCAAATGTTTGGTGAACATCCTGCACAGAACAAAGGCACACATTTAAAGCAATGGTGTGTCCCATTTTTATACCTGCTCTGTGCAGGCGTCAAAAAGTACCAGATAAAAAAATATGCTTTTGCACCTCTTAAATACCTCTGCACCATTTTAGCTTTAGTCCAATGGGGGAACAGACCCCGTGCATATATGATGCTTTGCACAAGCATAAAGTGTTGCTCAATTACACTAAGGCCCTCATTACAATATCGGGGGTCTTTTTGCAAGATCACCGAAGCCCCTGCCACCAACAGGCCACCAGTGTTTGTGGTCTTAAGACTGCCATATTTGGAGTTGCTTTGGATTTCTGCCCATTTACGGGCGGAAATCTCACCACGTCGGTCTGGCTGACCGAGGAAGAGAGACTGTTCCACCACCAGCACTTTCACTCCAAAAGAACTTCTGCCGCCGTATTACAATGTGTAATACAGCGCAGTGATGTCCTGTATGGCAGTACGGTGCTGGCAGTGGAAGACGCCATGACCCATCCCCTCCCAGACGACCACCTCACTGAAACAGGTAAGTGGACAGTCCAAACGGGGGAGGGGTGTTGGGTGCGTGTGTGTGGTGTGTACGTGTATGTGTAGCAGAATGGGTGTGCGCAAGTGCCTGTGTGTATGCATGTATGCATGGAGGGTGTGTGTGTCAGAATGGAAGCAAAGGGGAGGGGTGTGTGTTGGGGTGTGGGTGTGTGTGTGTGTGTGTATGCAGAGGGATGGGGGTATCTGTCTGAGTGCATGTATGTATGCTAATTGGGGTATCTACGTATCTGTAAGCAAGCAAGTGGGGTGTCTGGCTGTATGTGTGCGGTTGGGGTTGTGTGCCTGCATGTATGTGGATAGGGTTTGTGTAAGTGTGCAAATGAGGGGGTGTTTGCCTCTTTACGGATGGGGGTGTGTGCAAGTGTGTGGATGAGAGGGGTGTGTGCAAGTGTGCAGATGAGGGCATTGTGTGTGCAAGTGTGCGGATGAGGGAGGTGTGTGCCGATGAGGGGGGAGTGTGCATGTATGCTTATGCGAGGGTGAAGTGTGTGAACATATGCATGCGTGGAGGTGGTGGGGTGTGTATGAATGTAGAGGGGAGTGAGGGTGTGAATGATTGTGGAGAGGGGTACATATGTGTGAGTGCGAGTGGGTGTGTTTGTATGTCAGTGTGAGAGCGGGTGGGGGTGTTTGTATGGATACATGTGGTTGGGTGGGGAGGTGTTTGCAAGTGTGTGGACAGGTGGGGTGCATGGAGGTGTTTGGATGTGTGGGGGTGCTTGTGCCGGTGACAGGAATGGGGATTCCTATCGCTGGGTGTGTCACTGTCAGGCTTTTTGTGGCAGGGCGACCACCGTGTAAGACCTGGCTGTATCCTAATATGGCCAGCGGTCTGAGGCCTGCTACCGGGCTGGAGGAGCTCACTGCCGGCCACGTTGCCCAAACCAGCCTACTTGTAATGCAGCGGTCATTACCGCCGGGTCCAAAGCGGTAAGACCGCAACCGCGGATGTGACAGTCTTATGACTGCCACAGTCGCAATGAGGCCCTAAGTGTTGCACAGCATGGGTAGAGGCACTTTCTAAACATGGTACAGTGGTCATTTTCCTAGTTTGCCCTCAATAGTATCTACAGAAATTAGGCTAATGTGGTGCAAGGAGGTTCTACGGCCTAGTAAATGTGGTCCCCTGGCTCAAAGATAGAGAACACAGCACACATTTGGCATGGGTGAACTGTCAGACAACAATTCTAATTACAATCACCATGTTCCTAAGCCACAACACATGATCGGAAAATGGACCACCACATACCAATGCAATTGTAAATCCAATTAAGAACACACACAATAACAGATGTAAGTCTCAAAGATCACTCCCCTCAAAACAATTATGGGCCATGACACCTAGCAATTAACTAATGCACAAGATGTCACATGCAGTAACAATGACACTACTTTCACATACCCACAGGACCCCCACACAACATCACTGGAGAGGAGGTGCCAGCAACATCCAGTCCCTCCTCCGAAGAGGCCCACACGGATGCCAGCAGCTCTGCACACCTGGATCAGGATGACTAACTTGGCCCATCAAGGATCTCTGGGCAGTCGGTTACCCAGGCACAGTCCCATACCACCACAGAGCCTCCCCCCTCAGGAAACACCACCACAGCACCCATCCAGCTGGCCCTACCACTGTCCCCAGGACATGTCAATCAGCAGTGTGTCCACCACTACAGGGACCCCAGACGACCTCACAAACACAGGACGATCAGGGACCTGGGGTCAGTGGCAGTGGGCACACGGTTCAGGGGACAGAGGCACAGGACAACAGGGAAGCCAGGAGGACTGCTGTGAGACAGGGGGAGGACAGGCACAGGGTACCGACTCTCCACAAGGCAAAGTTGCAGGAGACCCAGCGGCTGCAGAAGGGACAGTACCTGGGGATCAGGGAGGTCCTTCAGGACATCCACACCACCCTGGTCACCATTGCAGGGGTGCTGGCAGACATGGCCAACACCATAAGGGAGGCTTTGGCACACCAACGGGTCCCTGACATTAGCCACACTGATGAACAGCCTTCCACCTCCGCTGATGCTAGTGGACAGGAGGCCCCGCCACAGGAACAACAAGCCACCAGCACCCCTCCCCTGCAGAAGGAGAACCAATACGCAAAAGATCCCTGCGATCCAGGCAGAAGCCAGAGAAGATTGCCAAGACCCCCGCAAGGAAATAAGACTTTCCTGATTGTCACCCTTGTGTCCCACTCTGTCACCCTGTCCACCTTGAAGTGCCATTGCTCCCCTTCCCATGCCCCCCTGGACAATGCACCTGTGATACTAATAGACTGGACTCTATCCTGGACTTTCCTGCATCAGCAACCCAGCCCATTGCAATACCCCCTTCACTTATTAGCACCTAAATAAACACCCTTGGAACAAATACAAGTATGGAGTCTGTCAATTGATTGAAATATGTATTCGTTTAACAAGCTGTAAATATTGCAATTTAACTGTACAGTTATGTATACATATGTATGACCTGTAGTGTGCAGCAGTAAACACACCAGGAGCCAGAGTGGGGCACAGATATCTGAAAATAGAGATGCCAAAGGGTACAGTAAGTGGGCATAGAATTGGGAAAATCAGCCTGCCATGTACAATGTCCAACACAAAACTGCAATGGAAGGTGAAGTCACTGTGTCTTACCTGTGTGTCACAGGAAGTACTGTTGAATTATAGTGTTCTGTTGTTGACATCGTCTTCCTCTGCCTCCTCTTCGTCACTGTTCACAGGCTGCACCGCTACCACACAACCATCTCCAACCTCATCCTCCAGCAGAAAAGGCACCTGGCGACTCAAGGCCAGGTTGTGCAACATGCAACATGCAACGATGATCTGGCAGACCTTCTTGGGTGAGTAGCACAGAGATCCATCTGTCAGATGGAGGCACCGGAAACTGGCCTCCAGGAGGCCAAAGGTGAGCTCAATGATCCTCCTTGTTCGCGTTTGTGACTCTTTATAACGTTCCTCTGCCCGTGTCCTGGCATTCCTCACTGGGATCAGTAGCCATGAGAGGTTGGGATAACCAGAGTCACCTGTAAATATCGAGGGATACCTGTTAGCCAGACACTCACCCTGAGGGCCAACCCCACACCCATATGCCAACAGACACTGGGTGGGGACGATGGGCTCACCTTTAAGCCACACCCTGTGCCTCTGAAGTTGAACCATCACATATGGAATGCTGCTATTCCTCAAGATTAGGGCATCATGCACAGACCCAGGATACTTTGCATTCACATGGGAAATGTACTGGTCTGCCAGGCACACTATCTGCACATTCAGAGAGTGAAAGCGCTTTCGATTTCTGAACACCTGTTCATTTCTCCGGGGGGGGGTGAACAAAGGCAATATGTGTACCATCAATGGCACCAATGATGTTGGGGATATGTCCCAGTGCATAGAAGTCAGTCTTCCCTGTGGCCAAATCCTCCACCTGGAGGAATACGATGTAGCTGCGCATGTGTTTCATCAGGGCTGACAACACTCTGGTCAGCACGTTTGAGAACATAGGCTGTGACATCCCTGCTGCCATGGCCACTGTTGCTTGGAAGGAGCCACTTGCCAAGAAATGGAGCACTGACAGGACTTGCACAAGAGGGGGGATCCCAGTAGGGTAGTCGATAGCTGAGATCAGGTCTGGCTCCAATTGGACACACAGCGCTTGGATTGTGGCCCTATCAAGTCTGTAGATTAGGATAATGTGCCTGTCCTCCATTGTCGCCAGGTCCACCAGGGGTCTGTACACGGGGTATGTCTCCATCTCCTATTCATTCTCAGCGGTTGAACTCTAGGGTGAAAAACGGTGAGCAGATGGTCATATTCAAAGATATCCTCAGAGTAACATGCCTTGCATTTTGTGACAGAAACAGTATGTCCGTTGATGTGCCTATGTCTGCTGTGACGCAGTTAGGCGCCATGGCCTGTTCCCCCCTGAAATGGCCGCCACCTGACCGGTGAGGAGGGACAAGTGGAAATGAGGTATTTCCGCTGACGTTGTGCTCCGTTGCGGGAGGCGGTTGATGACCGCCGTGCAACACCTCATTAGTTATCATTGGGGCCTATAGGTTCCATGAGCCAATGGTGATGTACGCTGGCGGAGACGGTAGGCACTACCGCGGATGTGACCGCCATTTTCTATCTGTTCACTCACTTTCTACCTGACCTTCAACAGGAGAGGACCCACACTGAAAGTTTTGCTGTGACCTGTGTCTGGAAGCAACAATGACTCGAGTGTCTGGGGAAAGTGCTGCCTTCACTTCGGAGGAGTTGGAGAAACTAGTGGATGGGGTCCTACCCCAGTACCGTTTACTTTATGGTCCTCCAGACCAACAGGTGAGTACACTGTGTGCACAATGCACAGGGCATGAATTTATGGAGTGCTGTGTGAGTAAGCTTCGTGTGGGAGGGGTGCCTGAGGGCTCATGGGTAGAGGGCTGCATGTATGGTGGCCAATGTCTGTGCGTAAGGGGATGGGAGGTATATGGTGGACCATGAGTGTAACAGGTCGGATGGTATGACTAATACCTTTTCCTATGTATCTTTTTCTGCAGGTCAGCGCCCATCAGAAAAAGGGTATTTGGTGTGCTGTCACCAAGGAGGTGCGGACCCTGGGGGTCTTTGACAGGCAGAGCACCCACTGTTGCAAATGATGGGAAGACCTGCATCGCTGGACAAGGAAGACGGCGGAGGTCCAGCTGAGGAAGGGGTGGCCTTCGTACCCCGACCCCCCTGTCCACATCCTGACGGTGGCCTATCCGGAGTTGGATGGGTGCTTGAAGGCATCACAGCAGCCACAAGAGGGTGAGTACAGTTTCTGAATCATGAAATTGCTCCTGTTGAGATGTTATCTGGGTGGGGATGTGGGTCTGTGGGTGTCCCTAGGCCAGAACAAACATGGCAGGGTAGGTTCCATGATGTGCAGGCTCAGATGCACTCCAAACCCAAATATGCTCGTGGGCATCTACTACTGGGCAAGGTCCTGTTGGTTTGTTTCAGGTGTGCTGCTATTGACGTTAGGCATTGAACCCCATGGCCTGTTGACTAGCATTGTAACTGGTAGTGCATGGCCTAGTGCATAGCGCTGTTCCCTGTGTGTTTTGTACGCCAACGGTGGTGTTGTTGCTGGCATTGACCAAGTGTATCCTCTGTCTCTCCCCCTCCTTTTGTTTTGTCACACTGCCCTTGTGTTCATTAGCATCATCTGGCGGAGGAGCAGAGGCACCGGTGACGGAGGGAGCTGCATCCCACATGGCCCATGAGGCCGAATCCACCGAAGGTGAGGGCACCAGTGGGACGGAGGGCGAGGGGAGCACCACAGCGGAGCTTGTAGGGGACAGTTCGGACTGCGACAACTCCTCCAATGGAAGCTCCCTGACAGTGGCCCACACCTCTGTGCCCACCCCAACTACAGGTTCAGCTGCCACCCCCTGTATCAGCACCGCCCTCCCATCAGCCCCTCAGTGTGTTTCCTGTGCCAGCTCACCAAGGAGGGTGGGCATCTCCTTCGCCCCAGACACCTCAGGCCCTGTCCCAGTGAGGTCTGCTGCCCTCAGTGAGGAGGCTATTGACCTTCTGAGATCCATCTCTGTTGGGCAGTCAACCATACTGATTGTCATCCAGGGTCTGGCAGGGCATTTGCAACAAACCAATGCATTCCTGGAGGGCATTCACTCTGGAGTGGCTGCCCAACAGAGATCGTTCCAGGCTCTGGCCAACTCCCTTCTGGCAGCCATTGTCCCTTTCACTAGCCTTCAACTTCCTCTACCCAGCCCCATTCCCCTCAACCCCAGCCTATCCCAAGCAAACCTTCAGACCAGCATGCACCCACATCAACACACAGAAGTGGGTCAGGCAAACACAAGCACCACACTTCATCCCACAGGCACTCACACAAGTACCATCCAGATGCAGACACACCAACATCCACTGCCTCCACTGTGGCCCCCACCTCCTCCTCATCCACCTCCCTCCCAGTAGCATCTCCACTCACACTTGCATGCACTACATCCTCATCCACTACCTCTATCACCAGCACGCCTATCACTACACACCCCTCACTGGCAGTCACCACCCACACATCCATGCACACGTCCCCTGTGTCCTCTTCCACTGTGTCTGTTTCCCCTCATCCCAAAGTACACAAACGCAAGCACTCAGACACCCAACAGCCATCCACCTCACGACAACATCCAGCCCATGCACAGTACCCAAACATAGCAGGCAGACACCTCCTACCACCACTCCCTCTTCCTCCACTCCCAAACCTTCACCCTCTTTCAGCCCCAGTGTCCCTAAAAGGCTTTTCCTCGCCACCCTTGACCTATTCCCTGCCCCCCATCCTTTCACTTCGGGCCAGGGTGGGCAGAACCCAGGCCAGCACCTCAGCCCCCCAGTCCACGGTCACTGTAGTTTCTGCAGCTACTGCAGGTGTGAGAGGCTCCAAGGAGACACACGTCAGCACTGCCAGTGTGCCTGCACCAGCTGCCAAGGGCAAGAAGGGTCCACCAGCTATCAAGGGCAAAGAGGCACCAACAGCTAGCAAGGGCAAGGAGGCACCACCATCTAGCAAGGGCAAGGAGGCACCACCAGCTAGCATGGGCAAGAAGGGACCACCAGCTAGCAAGGGCAGGAAGGGAACACTAGCTGCCACAAGCAAGGAGGCACCAGCAGCTGCCAAGGGCAGAAAGGGAACACCAGCTGCCAAGGGCAATGAAAAAGGCACAGACACCACAGGCAGGCTGGATCTGGTGTGTGGTACTGGAGTAGCATCTGGGCAAACAACACCAGCCATGGCATTTCAGCCGTCCGAGGCTGCGGGGCAAGGACTGGAGCCTCAACCCACCAGTAGCAGCACCTCCGCCAGCACCGCCACCTGCACCACACCTGCACCGCCATCAGCACCACTGCCAGCAGCAGCAGCCCCAGTGGACAGCCGTCCGAGGCTGCGGGGGAAGGACTAGAGCCTCACCCCACCAGTGGCAGCACCACCGCCAGCACCGCCACCTGCACCACACCTGCACCGCCATCAGCACCACTGCCAGCAGCAGCAGCCCCAGTGAAGAAGTCATTCACTAGAGAGATTGTGGCCTTGCACTCCCCAGGACCAAGCAGTGGGCAAACCACCCAATTGAGAAACTGTGGCTTTGCACTCCCTAGGACCAAGCAGTGAGCAAACCATCCACTTGAGAGACTGTGACTTTGCACTCCCCAGGACCAAGCAGTGGGCAAACCACCCACTTGAGAGTCTGTGGCTTTGCACCCCCCCAGGACCAAGCAGAGGGCATGAATCCCCCTCCAGGAGCAGTGGCGTTTTACCATCATCCGGCTGAGGTGCCCATATTTTCGACCTGATGCCCCAGCAGTGTTTTCTCCGTATTGAGGCAGGAGTCAAGTGTGGCCTTTGTCTATGTATTATGGCCCTGTGGGCCACAGACATTTTGGACTGGGCATTTTCCCTCCATTTGTTTATATTGTAGATATTGTTTTGTGCTTTGAGGACGTATTTATAGAAATTTATATTATTACACTGACTTTACTCACTTCCTTTTGTCCTTGCGTAATTCTTGAGGGGTACGGGGTGGATTTGTACTGTTGTTGCAATCTGTTTGTGTGTATGTTGTTGTGGGTGTAGGTGAGGCTGTTGCGTGTTGTGTGTGTGTGTGTCACTCTCTTTTTCCTCCCCTCCTCTCTTGTGTGCTAGGTGCAGTACTCACTGTGGTCGTCTTCACTGCCATTCATATTGCTGGTGTAGGAGGAGGTATGGCGTCGTAGTTCTTCCTTGAGTATCGAGAGGTGAGTTGTTTCCCTTCTGTGTTCTGTTTCCGCCGTGCTTTTGATGGCGTTGGTACCTCCCCGGAAAAGTTGGTGGATTGGCTTGTTGTAATATTGTGGGCGGTACATTGTATTCCGCCTGGCTGTTGGTGGTTACCGCCATAGCGCTTGTTGCTACCGCCGTGGCAGTCGGTGTGTTAAAGTGCCTATCTGTGTTGGCGGTTTCCACCGTGGTCAAAATTCCATTTTTTTTACCGCCGGCCTGTTGGCGGTATTACTGCCACTTTATCACCGACTGCCAGGATTGTAATGAGGGCTTAAGTATGTAAGTGGGGATACAGCTGGTAGAGAGGGAGAAAAAATGGTGCAGTGGAATCTAACAAAAACAACTGTGCCATATATTGCTGCTACTTGTGACACATGCTCAAAGCAGCTGTTTCAAGGGGGTATGCCATAGGTACCAATGGAATCCTGAGTACTGTTCATGGGAAGGGCCTAAATCTTAGCTTGGACCCTGAACAGTACATCAGTTGTGTCAAATACCTTATACGCTATTGCCCCCTCCCCTGTCCCTGGTGTGAAGTCTGTAAAATACGGTGCACACATGGTTGTGGAAATGCTAAGGTGGGGAAGAAATGTGGCCCTGCACTGGCCTCTGCACTTACTTTAATCTGCCCCATAGTCATGAGCAATAAACATCTAAATAATTCACTACTACATGAATTTGTTGGTGGAATGTAAGCATTGTCTCTAGCTAATAAAATTTTCATTGTCACACACATATCACACAAGTGTGTTGACTTGACGTGCTTGTAGCAATTCAGGAAAGATACGTGAAGACTGCTGTAGAGATGTATCGGATAGGTAGGAAAAGACTAGCAAGTACTTACAATGGCAGATTTGTGTCTGCTATGTAGGCTAGTTAAGTCTGAATGACAATTTCACACGTGAGTACTGAAAACATACTTCTCAGTGTCACTCACATATATTAGCAAGAGAGTGACATACAGGGACCACTACACACAAATGTTTGGTGTATTACACCCAATCAACTCAGAATGTGCATGTAAGTCAAGCAATGTACAAGTCACAGACCCTTGCCAAATTGTATGTGTAAAGGATGACATAGAAAAGCTTGATTGTGTCATTTCTTCTACTCATAGCTGACAAAATACACTCATTGGGAATGCTACATAGGTTGTGGAAAGCAAATCTGAGTGCCCAGGTATGAAAAATGAAGTGAAGCCACAGTAGAACAGTTGTGAGAGAAGTTGGAAGACTTGTAGGGCTAGTCCTGCTGAAATGGATACTAGGGGTACCTCAAAATACCAAGGGTCCAGCCATGGACCTATTTGTGGACGATCTCATCTTGAAACAGCTGCAAACATGTGGACCCCCAAAACTCTTTTAGGTGGAGGGAGCCCACTACATCCCAGGTGCACCATGAAAGCCTGGTGCACACCCTTGACGCATCATAGCAAGACTCATATAAACGTCTGATATAGGGACATGAGGCACCAAGCAGCTTGTTTTGCCACTCTATTGCATATAGGTAAAGCTTTGGTTACCTTTGTCCCCAATTTCTGTGTTTGGGTCCAGAGGCTGGGTCGCTGGGTCCTCTAGGTGAAGAAGACTCTGAGGGAACAGAACCACAAATAATCAATGATTTATCCGGCACAGATTTAATCAGCCTCAGCATGCAAAACTCACTTTTTAGAAAGCCCAGAAGCTGGTCGTGATTGGCTGGATTAGTTGTCAGGTGGCAGGAGGGTCAAGACACTGCAACTGCCTTAAGGTGGTGACAGCGGAAAGGAGAAAAGTGAAACAATTGAAGTAGAGGTGGGGGTTAAAACATAAAACAACTAGCCTGGCGCATCATCTCGATCACCCAAACAGATCTTGGGATCCATGAGGAGACGAGAGGGGCTCATGGGATCGTAAATGTGGCACTGGATATGCGCAAGATTAAGACAGTGGACATGAGACATCAACTTGGTAAAGACATTACAGTAAGGGGCTTGGTGGGGCCAGATGGCAGTTGTGATGCATTCTAGTTAGCAGTATGTTTGGTTAGGGCTTCAGGTGCTATACACAGTTGGTGAGGTGGGCTGTTTGGAATCTGCAGCACAGTGTAGCAGGGAGGAGGGAGTGACGATTGCAGAGAGGCAATCGTATAGTTGTTGTAGTTAATGTTCAAGCAAGATACATATGGTCAGTCAACATAGCTGAAGCACACAGGATATTCATTCTCACAGTCTGAACCCCAAACAGCTTAGGGCCGGCACCCCACATGTGTGGTCCTTTAACCATACAGTGGGATGTCCAAAGTTAGTATGTCAACACTAAGGATAGTATCCTGGAATGTCAATGGCCTAGGCGACAAAGTCAAACGGGGAGTGGTGCCTCAGTACATCCCCCAGAGATGGTTTTCCTACAAGAGACTCACCTCCTAGGTCATACGTGTAATGCCCTTCACCACTGAGGAACTAAAAAGGCTGCTAAAACAGGCCATACCACCTCCTCCAGAGGAGTAGTAATGTTTGTGAGGAGAACACTACCCCTGTTAATTTGGCAAATATGGCTCTATCCGCTGGGTCCCTATGTGGTGCTCTTTGGGACCTGGGAGTGGGGGCATCTTAAACATACCGTCAGTAGATATCACAACATGGCTTCCCAACTCATTACTGCCAGTCCTGACCATTCTGCTAAAGAGTCTTCAAGATGGGGATGTGATCATGTGAGGGGACCTCAATGCAACTCCAAATGATAGCATTGACTGACATCCCCCAGGCCCCTGGTCTCAGTCAGGTGACCATTAGGCCCAGGGACTGGCATATGTATTGTGTATCTTCAATCCAGCAAGCCAGCACTTCATCATTTTACTTGGGAGTGCATGATAGTCTCTCCTGAGGTGATCATCTTCTCATGCCAACTAACCAGCTGTTAAAAGTCAATGAGGCCACTAACTTAACCAGAGGTATTTCGGACTATTCTCCCCTATGGCTGGTGTATGGTCGGCCGAGAGAACAAACACTTCCTGCATCATCTTGAGCCCTTGGTACTGTAAAGAGCCAAAAATTAGAGAATGGGTGTTGGATGCAAAATAACATTATTTTCAGAGAAACATCACATCTGTTGAGTCTCCACTCAGGTGTGGGGGGCTTATGAGACAGTAGTCAAGGGGGTGGGTCTCAGCATGATGACACAAGGGAAACAACTGAAAAGGGAAAAATTGAAGGCTCTTGAACATGTGTTTTTGTCCCTTGATGCCGGCTTCCCAGATGAGGAGGGATCAAAGGGAGCAAACATCCTTGTCATGGAGCAAACCTAATACTGACATGTGGCCCAGGAAGCTGTGAATATGCACCATAGGGCAAAACAGCACAAAATCAATGTAATGGAGGACACAACAGGAAAAATATTGACCTGGCTAGACAGGTACGAGGCAGTGGATAGATGGGTACCTGGGATCCAGAAGGAGTCAGGGGAACTTGTTAGTAGTGGACAAACCATAGGCTAAATATTTGGCTACTAGTGTTGAAAAATCAATATTGCAAGGTCTTTCACCACAAAAAGAAAGCAGACGAGCTCCTGGGTGACATGCCCCACCCAAGCCTCACTGCAAAGGATAGGGAAGCCTTAGAAGACACACTTTCCCTGGAGATACCAGTAAGATCCATCAGGAATGTGAAGCCCATCAAAGCATCAGGGCCCAACAGGGTAACAATGGAACCCTAAGAGCTGACAGCCACTTTGCTTGCCTCACATCTGAAGCAAATGTCTGTAAAGAGCCAAAAGTGGTGAGAACTCCCAATAGACCATTGCCAGGCTTCCATAGTGGTCATCTACAAAGAGGGAAAGCCAGGGGAACACAGTATGTGTACCCTGGGTGTACAGACAAGAAACAGTTCAAAAAAATATCAATGACCTAACCAAGCATCCAAAGAATAACCACACCAAATCTTGACAAATCGTGTGAAACAATGGGAACTGATGAGACATGTCCTACAAAAACAAGCTGCCATTCCCCAGTATATGATAAGGCAAGCCTGACATCAAATACTTCAAAGGCAACAACACATACTTGGCCATGGGATCACACATGTGCAGGTGTATGTCTGCAGGGGACTGTGCATCACAGTGCAGTTGATCCACCATGAGGATGAGAGATTACCACTCAATGCCCCCTCAAACTCCTAAGTAGACTACACTGATCCTGAAATTATAAATTACTAAAATATATCAAGAGAAAGCTAAAGAAGATGTATGTGTGGCCACTCACCACTTCCATGGACCTTCCCTTCCTCAGTGTGCCTTGTTCAAAGTTTTAGTGGGTTTTAGAGAGTTAGACAGAGGTTAGGTAGGATAGAATAGGTTAGTTGTAGGATATAGGTAGTGTAGTTTGGGGAGTGGGATTTAGGCATTGCTTTTGTTTGTGGGTAGTTGGGTGGGGTTTATGTTTAGGGGTATATGTACAACAACAAAAAAGACAAAAAATATATATGTGTTTAGAACATAGGATTAGTTAGTACATAAGTAGATTTAGTTCATGTTATCCTACACATCTATTGTCTCATAAGGGGGCGGTGGGGACAATGTTTATTGAGTGGCGTTATGTGTATAAGTGAAGTTTAGAATAGGATAGATAGCTGTAGAGTTAAGTTAAGATAAGTTAGTATAGGTTTGCTTAGTTATGTTAGTGAGTAGGTCATGTTTTTTTATAGGTTGTGTACCAATAAATCCTGTTATATTTTTGACATTTAGGTGTCCATGATGATTGACTGGCTGGGTGTTCTAATGTCTGCACTGGCCAAGTCAGGGAAATGCCTTAGGGTATGCATTCAGTATTGATTTACATGTATGGCTATGTATATCCCCAATGACCAAGGATCTGTCTGATTGGCAGCGCTATGACATCAGCTTCTCGAGAAAGTTTTCAGCACAGTTCCTGACACTCTGCTTGTGTATGGATACAATATCTTTGACAGGTAATGATGCAACATCAATAGTCATTGCTGAGATCGGTCACAATCATTTTAGAAACGTTTTGTACATTAAACTCCACCTACTTTGGGTATGGATACTGGCACACTGACAGCTGCCTGTCACAGTTTTAAATATGTTCTTCAGTTCCACAAATATTTATTGTATTGGTACATTCCTCAGGGAATTTCCTGACACTTGAGTTCTGAACCATTAATGCCATATGTCAACTTGCATGGAAATATGTTCAATACGTGATTGGGAGGTTCAGTAAGGTGTTTGTAGTCCACAATACTATTGGTCACCGTCATTGTATTTAGTCCTACTGTGTGCCTTTGTGTCTGACAGTAAGCCACACATGTCATTTGGTTACGTTCTCATTGACATTGCTTCACACAAAGCATACATTTATATGAGTTGATTAAACACTGAAAAAAGTGCATGGTGATTTATTTGCATTTGCTTGTTTATTTTCCAATGTAGTAAAATGTCCTGTTCACTGACCCCATGAGAGATCCTGAGCCATTTGATGCACATTCAGAGTCCAAGGGTGAGGGACATGAGACATGTGCAGGACAAGTGTGCATTAGTGAGACTGTGTCCAAATTGACAATGGATTGGAATAGAAACAATGATAGTCAACAGTGGTTGAGTGAAGAGGGCACATTGCCAGCTGTCACAAAACTGGTATGATCATAAGCACAGAGATACTGTCCATGTGACACAGACTGGTGCTACCAGGTGTTTTTAAGTGTCAATGTTGTTCCTTCCACATCTTTATTCTCTGATGCCTCCTGTGCCATGGGTGGTGCTGTTGTTGAAATTGAGGGGGGCAGAAAAGCATCATGGGATAGAGATGTGGAATCAAAGGTCCCAGCAGCTGTCATTTGTGGGAAAGCATAAGGCATCACAGCAACAAGGAGGAACTGCTAATTTCTCAACACTGCAGCTACATCACAGTGGTAGGTTGGCATGTTTTCCCTGAGGGAGGCCAATTCCCACTGTTTGGACTCCAGGGCATTTTGAATAGCTCCCAGCCTGTGATCTATCATGTGGCTGCCACTTTGCTAGGGCAAGTGTTCAAGCCTCTGCCTCATGACAGCAGCTATATCAGCCAGGGACTGCTGGAGTCCACATAGTGGGAAGTGGGTACCTCTGGTGGCAGCTGAATGGGTCTGAGGCACCTCTGCACTCCCTCTAAGCTGCCTGCATGGTCTCCATCCCCACCCACACCTGCTGTGCCAGCTCCCACTGGACGCCTACCCCTGTCCTCTGAAAGGTGATGTCTAGGTCCTCAGAATCCAGGGCTGGTTGGTGCTGTGTTTTGTTAGTTGGGTGGTTCATGTGGAGACCCTGCAACACTCTGGTGGTCATTATGAATTTGGCGGTGTGGCCCGCCATACCGGCCGTGGTAGGAAAACCCGCCAGCCGGCATGGCGGACCACACCGCCACATAAACAACTGCATGAGGGCCGCCATCGGCAGCCCTCACTCACCACCAGGCTGCCTCCGTCAGGCAGCCTGGCGGTGGTCAGAATCATTATGCGACAGGGCAGCAGTGCTGCCCCTCGCATAATGATTCCTCAGCCTCCAGCCTTTCCCTGGTAGGTTTCCCCACCAGGGAAAGGCTGGTGGAAGGGGTGCACCGGGGCACCCCTCGGGCTCCTGCACTGCCCATACACTTGGCATGGGCCCCTGTGCAGTGCCCCATCGCGCAGGTCACTGCCCGATTTTCAGGCAGTGATCTGCGCAATGGGTGCAGCTGCACCCGCCGCACAGAGGCATTGGCGGCGTCTCCATGTGGAGCCGCCGTCAATGTCCCGGCCAGGCATTCATGTGGGCCGGTGGGCGGAAACAATGTTTCCGCCCGCCGGCCCCCAGGAATGTTCATAATACGGCTGGCGGGGATCCGAGGACGCTGGCGGTTAGTGTTTTGACCACCAGCATGAACACGGTGGTTTTGACCACCTTGTTCATAATGACCACCTCTGTGTCCTCCCTGCGACTGGAGGTGGTCTCTGGAAGGTACCTAGGACATCCAGGAGAGTCTCTTCATTGATGGTCAGCAGCTGGTTATTCATGTTATCTATATAATCCAGGACAGGCAGGTCTGCAGGATGTAAGGCATCATCCTCTGCTATGTGATAATAAAATGTCAATATTTGACTGTAATGGCTGTTGACATGGCTCATCATTTACTTGCTACTAGTGGCTCAGTGACATGTCACAGATGCCAAGTTGTAGTTGTTTATTATGTGTTGCATTGTTCATCACACATAAGGTATCTTTTCAAGGTATTTGATGCACTGATCCCCTACCACTATATTCCTTGCAGGCCCCTTGCCCCAGCCACTGACACCATGGCAGCACGTTATTTACATTCCTGATCACCATGGTGGACATTCCCACAGTAGTCTAATGAGTGTTGTCACTATTTTGGTGATTTACTGCATTTGGCACCATGAATGATGGCACTACAGTAGTGCAGCTGGTAGGTCCATTGCTTACAATGCATTTGTCACTTTGTCATCTGCCTGTAGCAGGCCTCACACATGTGGTAATTAGATGGCATAGTGCAACCTTTGTGGATTGTCAGTCCCTCCCTGCATAAGGGACATTTCATTGCATACATCATATCTGCCACAGCCATAGGTTGGTGTAAGGATTTACAATGTGGATCAATGTATGCATTTTATGAATTTGTTTATGTGGCATTAGGGGAATGGGCAGCTTGGATCCACATTGGCAACTATTTGTATGATGATACTTGTAGGAAAGTACCATCTTGCCTGGCATGTTACCCCCATATTTCACTGTACATATGTTGTTTTTGTCTATGTGTCACTGGGACCCTGCCAGGCAGGGCCCCAGTGCTCATAAGTATGTGCCCTGTATGTGTTCCTTGTGTGATCCCCAACTGTCTCACTGAGGCTCTGCTAACCAGAACCTCAGTGGTTATGCTCTCTCTGCTTTACAAATTTGTCACTAACAGGCTAGTGACTAAATTTACCAATTCACATTGGCATACTGGTACACCCATATAATTCCCTAGTATATGGTACTGAGGTACCCAGGGTATTGGGATTCCAGGAGATCCCTATGGGCTGCAGCATTTCTTTTGCCACCCATAGGGAGCTCTGACAATTCTTACACAGGCCTGCCAGTGCAACCTGAGTGAAATAACGTCCATGTTATTTCACAGCCATTTACCACTGCACTTAAGTAACTTATAAGTCACCTATATGTCTAACCTTCACCTGGTGAAGGTTGGGTGCAAAGTTACTTAGTGTGTGGGCACCCTAGCACTAGCCAAAGTGCCCCCACATCGTTCAGGGCAAATTCCCTGGAATTTGTGAGTGCGGGGACACCATTACAGGCGTGCACTATACATAGGTCACTAACTATGTATAGCTTCACAATGGTAACTCCGAACATGGCCATGTAACATGTCAGAGATCATGGAATTTTCACCCCAATGCCATTCTGGCATTGGGGGGACAATTCCATGATCCCCCGGGTCTCTAGCACAGTACCCGGGTACTGCCAAACTGCCTTTCCGGGGTCTCCACTGCAGCTGCTGCTGCTGCCAACCCCTCAGACAGGTTTCTGCCCTCCTGGGGTCCAGGCAGCCCTGGCCCAGGAAGGCAGAACAAAGGATTTCCTCTGAGAGAGGTTGTCACACCCTCTCCCTTTGGAAATAGGTTTGAAGGCTGGGGAGGAGTAGCCTCCCCCAGTCTCTGGAAATGCTTTGATGGGCACAGATGGTGTCCATCTCTGCATAAGCCAGTCTACACCAGTTCAGGGATCCCCCAGCCCTGCTCTTGCGTGAAACTGGACAAAGGAAAGGGGAGTGACCACTCCCCTGACCTGCACCTCCCAGGGGAGGTGCCCAGAGCTCCTCCAGTGTGTCCCAGACCTCTGCCATCTTGGATTTAGAGGTGCTGGGGGCACACTGTACTGCTCTGAGTGGCCAGTGCCAGCAGGTGACATCAGAGGCTCCTTCTGATAGGCTCTTACCTCTCTTGGTAGCCAATCCTCCTTCCTTGATAGCCAAATCTCCTTTTCTGGCTATTTAGGGTCTCTGCTTTGGGGAATTCTTTAGATAATGAATGCAAGAGCTCATCAGAGTTCCTCTGCATCTCCCTCCTCGCCTTCTACCAAAGGATCGACAGCTGACTGCTCAGGACGCCTGCAAAACCGCAACAAAGTAGCAAGACGACTACCAGCAACATTGTAGCTCCTAATCCTGCCGGCTTTCTCGACTGTTTCCTGGTGGTGCATGCTCTGGGGGTAGCCTGCCTTCACCCTGCACCAGAAGCTCCCAAGAAATCTACCGTGGGTCGACGGAATCTTCCCGCTGCTAACGCAGGCACCAAAGGACAGCAACACTGGTCCTCTGGGTCCCCTCTCATCCTGACAGCAACTCTGTCCAAGTGACTCCCACAGTCCAGTGACTCTTCAGTCTAAGCTTGGTGGAGGTAAGTCCTTGCCTCCCCACGCTAGACTGCATTGCTGTGTTCCGCGTGGTTTGCAGCTGCTCCGGCTCCTGTGCACTCTTCCAGGATTTCCTTCGTGCACAGCCAAGCCTGGGTCCCCGGCACTCCTTCCTGTGCACAACCTTCTGAGTTGTCCTCCGTCGTCGTGGGACTCCCTTTTATGACTTTGCGTGGACTCCTGTTCACTTTTCTTCTAAGTACCTGTTGGGGTACTTCTGTGGGTGCTGCCTGCTTTTGTGAGGGCTCCCTGAGTTGCTGGGCGCCCCCTCTGTCTCCTCCTCCAAGTGGCGACATCCTGGTCCCTTCTGGGCCACAGCAGCACCCAAAAACCTCTACCGTGACCCTTGCAGCTAGCAAGGCTTGTTTGCAGTCTTTCAGCGTTGGAACACCTCTGCAAGCTTCATCGCTATGTGGGACATCCATCCTCCTAAGGAGAAGTTCCTAGTCCTCTTCTTTCTTGCAGAACACCAAGCTTCTTCCAACCAGTGGCAGCTTCCTTGCCCGCTCAGCTGTCATTTCCTGGGCTCCTGCCCACTCTCGACACTGTCGTGACTATTGCACTTGGTCCCCTTGTCTTACTGGTACTCATGTCTGAAAATCCACTGTTGTTACAATGCTGGTGTTTGTTCTTCCTGCAGAATCCCCCTATCACAACTTCTGTGCTCTCTGGGGGTAGTAGGTGCACTTTACACCTACCTTTCAGGGTCTTGGGGTGGGCTATTTTTCTAACCCTCACTGTTTTCTTACAGTCCCAGCGACCCTCTATAAGCTCACATAGGTTTGGGGTCCATTCGTGGTTCACATTCCACTTTTGGAGTATATGGTTTGTGTTGCCCCTATACCTATGTGCTCCTATTGCAATCTATTGTAATTCTACACTGTTTGCATTACTTTTCTTGCTATTACTTACCTAATTTTGGTTTGTGTACATATATCTTGTATATATAACTTATCCTCATACTGAGGGTACTCACTGAGATACCTTTGGCATATTGTCATAAAAATAAAGTACCTTTATTTTTAGTAACTCTGTGTATTGTGTTTTCTTATGATATTGTGCATATGATACAAGTGGTATATTAGGAGCTTTACATGAAGCTACCTTCTGTCAGCCTAAGCTGCTAGAAGCACCTCTTCTACACTAATAAGGGATAACTGGACCTGGCACAAGGTGTAAGTACCTCTGGTACCCATTACAAGCCAGGCCAGCCTCCTACAGTACTGTTGCATTACAGGCTAGTAACACTGTGCAAGACTGATGCCACTTGTTGCTGTTGTTACGCATGAAGGTGTCGCTTTGTGCACAATGCCAACTATTTCCACAACACAGGCAACATTTTTACATGGTGAAATTGAAGCTACTTGTACAGCAAGTAGCTTCAATATGTTGTGTATGTTCTCTTTTCAGCCCATTCCCAAATGATGTATGGAGGTGTGTCAAAGTTGCTGTTGAGCCACCCTGTGCGACATGCGTAGGACCTGTTGCACACTGAGGCCCTAATAAATGTAAAAGTAGCACAGCTTAGTGATGCACCGAAAATAGCAGCAATGCACTGCACCAGTTTTGAAATGCAAGGATGCACCGTATTTACAGAAATATGGTGCACCACTGTGTTTGCGCCTTCGCTGACGCTGATTTAAGCTCCCTGCACCACTGCAGGCATCCTTGCACCATAGTGCAAGGGTGCTTGCATTGAGGGGATAGATTGTCTATTTGTTTATGTGCAAGAAGGTGTTTCTTTCTGAACATAAACAATATATTATGGTGACTTGGCAGGATGCAACACACATAAGAAGGGCAATGACATGAGGACAAAGGAAAGAATTACACCTTGTTGCGCCATCCTAACACCACCAGTGGGGTGGTGTTGGAATTAAACACAGCCTCAAGTGAACATTTAGGGGGTCATTACAACATTGGCGGTAAAAGCCGCTAACCGCCGTGCAGGAGACCGCCAACACACCACCTCAGCAGCGGAATTCCGCCACAGTCATTATGACCCACAGCTCGGAATCCGCCAAAATTGAGACACCCACACAAGTCCGCCACACCAAAGGTCAGTGATAAACTGGCGAAAACAAAACCTCCGCCGTCACGCCAACAGAAATACACCCACACTATCACGACCCACGAATCCACGCGGCGGTCTTTCAACTGCGGTATTCCATTGGTGGTACACACCGCCGTGCTCAAAATACACACACATTTACAAAACACTACCACATTGGACAATTCAAAATACACACACCTGATACACATACACACACCACTACCACACACCCAATACAATATAAAACACACGCCCACAGCGAGCCTTTGCCCCGTGCTCGCTCACCCAGGAGGGTGGGCATCACCTTCGCCCAAGGCACCTCAGGCCCTGCCCCAGTCACCCCTGCTACCCTCAGTGAGGAGACCATTGACCTCCTCAGATCCCTCAATTTTGGGCAGTCTACCATTTTGAATGCCATCCAGGGTGTAGAGAGGCAGTTGCAACAAACCAATGCATTCCTGGAGGGCATTCATTCTGGTCAGGCAGCCCTTCAGCAAGCTTTTCAGACTCTGGCCTCAGCACTGATGGCAGCCATTTTCCCTGTCTCTGGCCTCCCCCCTCCAACTTCCTCCACCCAGACCCAATCCCCTGTACCTCAGCCTACCCCAAGCACACCATCAGACCAGCATGCACACACCTCAACACACAAAGGAAGCTCAGGCAAACATAAGCACCACACATCCCACAGGCACTCACGCAAGCATCACACACATGCAGACATACCAACATCCACTGCCTCCACTGTGTCCCCCTCCTCCTCATCTCCCTCCCAGTCTCGGCTCCACTCACACCTGCACGCACTACATCTACAGCCACTACTTCCATCACCAGCACACCCACCACCACACCCCACTCACGTGCAGTCACCACCCCTACTACCATTCACACATCCCCTGTGTCCTCTCCCAGTGTGTCTGTGACGCCACCTCCCAAGGTACAGAAATGCAGGCACACACCCACCCAACAGCCATCCACCTCACGACACCCTCCAGCGCATGCACGTTCACCCAAAGTCACCAATCGTACACCTCCTACAACCACAACCTCTTCCTCCACTCCCAAACCCCCTCCAGCTACCCGTCCCAGTGTTCCTAAGAAACTTTTCCTGTCCACCCTTGACCTCTTTCCCTCACCTCCCCCAGCCCGTCAGTCTCCTAGGGGCCGACTCTCCAGGTCCCAACCTAGCACCTCAGCCACAACATCGGCGGGACCAGTGGTGCCATTAGCCACCATATTCTGGAGTGCACCAGCAGCAGGGCAGTCAGTGTGGCAAGGAGCCACAGCACGGACAGTCCCAGGAGGCGACCGCCAGCAGCCCCGCTGGCCCAGACAGGACCGCCAGCAGCAGCCCCGCTGCCCAAGACAGGACCGCCAGCAGCTGAAGCGCTGCCAAGGTCACCGCCACCACAATCACTGCTGCCAAGGACACCGCCGCCACAAGCACCGCTGCCAAGGACACCGCCGCCACAAGCACTGCTGCCAAAGACACCGCCAAAGACACCGCCGCCACAAGCACCGCTGCCAAGGACACCGCCGCCACAAGCACCGCTGCCAAAGACACCGCTGCAACAAGCACCGCTGCCAAAGACACTGCCACTACAAGCACCGCAGGCCCATGAGTGCCAAAAGCACTGACGCTACTGAGGCCGCCACGAGCAGGATGAAGCACTCTGGGCACCAAGCCCCCTCCAGAACCAGTGGAGTATCACATCCACTACCTCTGTCCTTGGCAGGATGAAGCACTCCGGGCACCAAACCCCCTCCAGAACCAGTGGAGTATCATATCCATTATCTCTGTCCTTGGCAGGATGAAACACTCTGGGCACCAAGCCCCCTCCAGAACCAGTGGAGAAAGGCATCCACTACCTCTGTCCTTGGCAGGATGAAGCACTCTGGGCACAAAGCCCCCTCCAGAACCAGTGGAGTATCACATCTACTACCTCTGTCCTTCGCAGGATGAAGCACTCTGGGCATCAAGCCCCCTCCAGAACCAGTGGAGTATCACATCTACTACCTCTGTCCTTGGCAGGATGAAGCACTCTGGGCACCAAGCCCCCTCCAGAACCAGTGGAAACTGTTATCCACTTGAGAGACTGTGGCTTTGCACTCCCCAGGATTGAACAGTGGGCAACCCACCCGCTGTAGAGACTTGTGAGACTGTGGCTTTGCACTCCCCAGGATTGAACAGTGGGCATGGAGCTCCCTCGTGGATTTGGCGTTGTGCCCTCAACCGGCTGAGGTGCCCCCCCTTTCTCTTCCCCCTGAGGTGCCTGTTTTATTTCTATCTGATGCCCCTGCAAAGTTCTCTCCGTTATGTTTGGGTATCTTGTGTGGGCCTCGCCCATGCAGTGTGGGCCCAGTGGTCCACGGACTTTAAGGGTGGAATACCCTGGACTAATATTTTTGATGTATATATTAGTAAATAGTGTATATATATTATTTGACTACTGAATTCTAATATATTACAATTGTTCAGCTCATTTCCTTTTGTCTTTGCATTCTTTGGGGGGTTGTGGGGTGTAACTGCAATGTATCATGCTGTATTAGTGTGTGTGTTGTCGTGGGTGAGGGTGGGGGTGTTGCGTGTTGCATGCGTGTTTCACTGATTTTTCCCTCCCCCCTCCCCTGGAGTCGTGTCGTAGGTGCAGTACTCACCGTGGTCTTCACCGCGGGCGTTCGTGCTCCTGGTAGAGGAGCAAGAAGATAAAGGCTGGTAAAATGTGGAGCTCGGGTTCCATTGCATCCTGTTTCCTCGTGGGGTGTGTAGAGGTGAGCGTTTTCCCTTCGAAGTCATGTTTCCGCCGTGTTTTTGTTCGCAGTGAATCCGCCCCGGAAAAGGTGGTGGATTGGTAGGTTGTGATACTGTGGGTGGTACATTGTCTCCCGCCTGTCTGTTGGCGGTGACCGCCGCACTGTTTGTTTGTACCGCCTTGGCGGTCAGAGTGTTAAAGTGGCTGTCTTTGTTGGCGGTTTCCACCACAGTCGTAATTCCATTTTGTTTACCGCCGGCCTGTTGCAGGTCTTTCCCGCCGCTTTAACACCGACCGCCAGGGTTGTAATGACCACCTTAGTCTTGAATCTTGGGCAACAACAATATGCAATGGGTGTTTTTGTGGAACAGCCACAGTCACACTGATTGCATGCACCTTCCAGGCAAAGGGCAGCATGAGTAGTGCCATATTTACAAGGTAGTGTTAAGCCACAGTAAGTGGCTTAACACCAGGTTGTATATATGTCACAGTGCATAGCGCCACCAGAGCATCACTAGAAGTGAGGCTCCAGTGGCGATGGGGAGAAAACTACTAAGAGAGCTACTCAAATGCACTTGAAGATACCATAATCTTCAAGAAAACCACAATAGAGTTTGAAATAATAAGAGCTATATATAATAGACCAATTATAAACACATGATATCAGGCTGCTATACTCTAGCAATTAATCACAGATAGAGTAATCCTATTATATGATTTTATATAAAAAAATTATTTTTGTTATTATTATTCAGTGATAATACAATCATAGAAAAATATACATCATTTTATAAAAAAGACAAACAAAGTACCTAAGTCAGACAAACCACAAGCATACTGGACAAAACAGATGGAAAGGAAGATCTTATCTACAAGTGAAACATGACATCAATAAAGCTAATCCTAATAACATAGAGACGCTAAAACAATTTTTTATGATAAAGATATATAAATATAAATTATTCTAATACATTAATGATAATCTAATACATAAAAAGAAAAACAATGCTCACGTGGTTCTATCGAAGTGGTACCGTAGGGACCAAAAGGCCTACGCGCGTTTCGTTGTTTTATGATATTATGGGTCACCTTCTTCAGGGCCGTTCCCAATGGTACTGTTCAATAGTGGTCTAGTTTTAGCAGCCAATTCTTCTGGAAAATTTGATTTTAGGTTTGTAGTGTATTTTTTGATAATGTAGTCAAAAAATTTGAGGAGTCTTTTCTAACTTTTTTATGTAGCAATAGTTGTTCCGGCTGTTTCTCTCTCATTACGGAGCGGATGCCAATTGTTAAACAAGGAGATGAGCTGAATATTAGCTGGTAGCAACTGTTAAAGTTAGGTCCTTATGTTTGATTTTTGTAGGTCCTCAAAGTCATAGCGATACAAGGGATGAATCCAAGATATGTGTATCTCTAATCTGCCATTGTTAGCCCGGAGCTGTTGGAGTGCTGGCCCTCAGATCCAGTTGCCCTTTCTCCAGATTGTCAGTGGCGATGGGGCCTTTTGATTCTGGACCTGCATACATTGGGGCCTAATTTAAGAGGCCCTAGTGGTATCTTAGCACCATCATAGCGTCTTTTTTTTTTACCCTTGCGCCACATTATGCCTGCACCAGGTATAATGTATGTAAGGAGGTGTGTTCCCCCTTTAGGTGGAGGTGGAGGGTAAAATGGTGCAAGGAAATCTGAGAGATTTCCTTGCACCATATTTTTTGTCACTTTTAACACCTGATCAGAGCAGGCATTAAAAGGCAGCATGCCATTGAATACAATGGGCCCCTATGTATTCTGCAGGAGTAGCACCAATATTTTGGCTCTACTCCTGCAAGTGCATCAAAAGCGTTAGGAATTGCCCCCTACCCTGCACCATGGTGCACCGTATTATAAATATGGCAAACACATGGTGGCGGTAGAGTGGCGCTAAGGGGCACAAGGAATGTGGCACTGCTTTTCTTAAATCAGCTCCTCAGTGTGTCCTATGTGCCTCCCCCTTCTGCCATTTGTAAAATTCCAGTTAGTACTCCCCTGTAACTTATCATGCCTTTGTGGTAGGTTTTGGTAGTCTGTACTGCCCTGTCCTGCGATTCCAGTGATCAGCTCCTCCAGGATGACCACTGCCACCATCTCCACCAGCTCATCCAGGTCCTCCTGGGGTGTGAGATTTCCACCTCCAGTCTACAGTGCTGCTTTAGGGTTCCTGGCCAGTTTCCGCTTAGTTCTGCGCTTGCAATCGTACCAGCACTTCTTATAATCAGTGACAGATTTTTTCACCTCTGCCATGCTGTTGAGTTGATCTACTATTTCCTGCCATATGGCCTCTCCCCTACCTATTGGCAATCTGGAGATGATGAAGAGTTGGTGTTGGAGCTCTGTCATCTCTCTGATCAAGATGTCATACTCCACCTCAATAAAGCAACACTTCCACTTCTCCTTCTTTTGCCCCTTTGCTGGCTCCTTCTGGCTCATACTGGGCTCATTGGATTCTCTCTAGGGTCTCTTCTGGCCCCCATTCTCCATCTGATCTCCCTATTATTATTTTCTTGCCTGACCATTTTTTATGCTAAATATGGCGCTAACATGTTCAGCATCAAAGAAGGTGCTGCAAAACGTTCTAATGCCACTTTGACAGTATTAGCATCATTGTTCTTTCCAGCATGTTGCAATGATAAAAAGTAGAATCTTGGAGAACATTTTGCAAACACCACCTTAGTCGTCACTCGTCAAGAGGGCACATATTTTACCCACTTCTGGATTTCCAAATGGGTGTCAGTTCTTTCCATCTTTCTGTGTTATATATTTCTCTTTCTCGTTTTCCAGTCTGCGCAATATACAGATTAGGATGAATCTCTTTTTCACTGTCTTTGCAATGGCGACAAGATAGTCACCAAAAATCTATCAATCATAGACAAATCCAAGAATCGGAATCCTCAGACTGGTAACATTTTTTTTTGTCTTGGGCTGCAACGGCAGGTAAGCGTCAGCCAATGGACCTGTCTGGCCCCATTCTATAGTCAAGCAGGGGATGGGTCATGCTATGTTCTCCTTTGCCAAGACACTTCTTCCCGTCCTCCTGCGCCCTTTGCAACCTTCCTCCTTATCCCTCTCACACATCAGACCGCTAGCCCCCGCACACATTTGTCACTGACTCAGAGAAGGAGGTAAATATATATGTTAAGCTTCTTATTATAAAGAATACTGGGCCGAATTGTGATTAGAAACTGCAGTTCTTTACAACTATTCTCCATTCCAAGAGCTAAGGCTCATAATTACACAGGACTAGTGGGGAGTTAATACTCAGTACTTGTAATTACAGGTGCGTATTCTGTGCCCCACCAATGGCAAGCAACTCATAATCAGGGCTAATGTGTTTTTAATGCCAAAGGAAGAGTAACGTTCACCGGGTATTGCAGTTCAAGTAGTTACTTCAAAAATGTTTATTCTATCACATTTTTCAATTATAAAATTATTAACCCCCATAGAGTGTGCATGTACAGTACTATTGCACTTAAGAGACAGAATATTGCATCTGGAACCATGTGCTTGAAAAGCACTAATTCACGATTCAAATGTTTTGTGCAAAACACATGAACATGATTTTTATCAAGAAATCCAATAAAATTATTGGAAGGCATTCGGAAAAAGGCCAAGATTTATTTTGCTATAATTTGAATGATTGCTGTGCTATATATATATATACATTATCCAAAAAGGGTGCTCACAGTGGAATAAGCACAATGAGGGAAATACATGAATCCATGTCCAGTTGTGAGTAGGAAAAGAAGTCATACAATGCTCACTAATGTTTATCAGCCACACACTGGATTTGCTCCCCCCCCCAAACACAATTTCAAAGTCAGAAAATTGAGTGTGTTTTGAAACAAACGTGTGTGAAGTCAACTTCAGAAGGAGTATGAGGGGCTGAGTAAAGTTTGAATTGGTGCAGTGTAATGATAGGTGTTTGGCCAGGTCCACTGTAGTTAGAGAGAGCAGGATTAATAGCAGAGCATCTGCTGTTAACTAGTAGGCTTCCAGGAATACTTCACTTGTCTTGCCCATCTTCATGCAGATTAATTCAAACATTCCATTCATCTTTTTTTTGGTATACTTCATTGTAATGCCTAAGTGTGATGGGAATTCCCTCACGGTGGTCCAAGCTACACCTGACTGAAAAGCTCCACACAGTGTGAACCAGCCTTGGGTTTCTTGTGTTCCGGTTCAAGGAGGACCTAGCTTGGCAATTAAGCTGCTGTTCCTATTGGAGCTGGGCAAGACTGATTTGCATATGACTGGGTCCGAAATAAGGTAGCCTGGTCTGCAAAATAATGGTGGACTGGGATGAGGCCCAAGTATTTCCTAGTGGCTGAGATTATTTCAAGCATTCCGTCCAGTACTTTTTCTATCCTTGAGTGCAACACTCTAAATGTGATGGTTATACCCAGATGTGGGTCCTGTGCTAACTGTGTCACTGTAACAAAGTGACACTTACTTTAGGAGCACCCCTGAGGATGAATCCAGTTGTGGATTGTTGCTGTTCTATTTCAGAGAGAGCCTAGCCTGGCAGTTGAAGCTGTATTGTTCCAAATGAAGCAATGGAGCAGGGTAAAGACTTATTTGAATATAGCTAGGTCCAAATTGAGTTAGCATGGTTTGCAAAATGATGATATACTAGGAAGTGGCCTGAGTAATTCCCAGTTGCTGAGTTTAATTTAAGCATTTCATCACTTTTCCATATTTTGGGTATACTTTTGTGCCTCTACTTAGGTTTCCCAACTCAATGGGGGTCATTCTGACCCTGGCGGTCTCCGACCGTCAGGGCCACGAACGACTGAAGCACCGCCAACAGGCTGGCGGTGCTTCATTGCCCATTCCGAGCCGCGGTCGGAAAACCGGGTCCGGCGGTTTCCCGCCGGATTAGCCCCGGCTGGGCAAATCCTCCATGGCGGCGCTGCAAGCAGCGCCGCCATGGGGATTCCGACCCCCTTCCCGCCAGCCTGTTTCTGGCGGTTTTCACCGCCAGAAACAGGATGGCGGGAACGGGTGTCCTGGGGCCCCTGGGGGCCCCTGCACTGCCCATGCCACTGGCATGGGCAGTGCAGGGGCCCCCTAACAGGGCCCCAGTATGCTTTTCACTGTCTGCTTAGCAGACAGTGAAAAGCGCGACGGGTGCAACTGCACCCGTCGCACACCTGCAACACCGCCGGCTCCATTCGGAGCCGGCTTCAGTGTTGCAGGCCCTTTCCCGCTGGCCCGGCGGGTGCTCCCTTGGCGGGCGCCCGCCAGCCCACCGGGTAAGTCAGAATGGCCCCCGTGGTCTTCTGACCGCGGAGCGGCCAATTGGCGGTTCCCGCTTGGTGGGCGGCAACCGCCGCCCGCCAAACTCGGAATGACCCCCAATATTCTCTAGTCTACTCTCTGTGGCACAATTGAAGAGAAAGGAGGCAAATAAATTCAGGCTTGAGCTTCCTGGTCAGATCCATGAGATGTGAGCATTCGCTCCAACAAGAGTCATCTATAACAGCAGTGCAGCACTTTCCAGCAATGTTCAGTCTTCTAGCGCATTTGCCATGAGGAGAGATTGTGGTGTCAGGAGGTAATATCCACACTGCGTGCAGCACAGGCAATGGAAACAGTTATCTGAGAGAGGCCACACCATTTTCCTGCTCCCACTACCTCACTGTTTGTTGCACTGGGGCCTGGTCAAGGCACTCGATCTTCATAGTTGGCCACTTGAGAGCAAAAGGACATAAAATTCTCCAGGGGCAGGTCTCACTGCCACCATTGTCTTCACAGTAGCCAGTGGATTCGTTGCTCACAAATCAAAGAGAAAGGGATCACATTTCAGGTCACTGCATTCCCTGGCAGTCAGAGAATTCAGTCCCCTCACATGCTTCCGTTATTGGTCTTCTACAGTCTCCTGCAAGCCTTCCAATGGCAACAGAGCTAAAAAGGTCTCAATTTCACCCCTGGCTAATGATGCTTTGAGAGACAGTGACCATCTTGTTCACCACCTATCTCCACCTTGGCATCAACAGTCCTGATGTAGGGCCAAATGGGGTGCTGAGTTGTGATACTCCAGGAATTCCAGAGTAGAAAGAACTTGAGAAGCAGATCTAGATGTATTGGCAAACTGTATGAGCTTCAGCATACAGGGGTGTGGTGTCACTGAGCTCCTCATGGCAGTAGATGGCTAAGTACAACAGCATCTTTGGTCCAGTAGTTCATGGAACTGGACATCTTGTAAAACAGAGCATACGTGGTGATTACTGCAGAATCAGCAGTCTCCAGGTTAATGGCACAGACTGGCAGAAGTTGAATTTCAAATATGGGAATAGAACCACAAGAGGCCTGTTATAGCTGAGGTACCCTTTCATCAATTATAGCTACTTTCTATTGTGGCCTAGCTAGGCCTTTGCATGCAGCAACATTATTTGTATTTGAGACATAAATTCATGTGCACCAACAGGTAAAAATAGAGAAATACTTAGCAGCTAAATGCTCATGTACAATCTTCTCCCAAGAAGCCTGCACACAAAGCAAGTCCCACATAAAGCCATGCGTTATGATCTAATGGAGGTATGAGAACCACACAAGTTCCCATCTTACCTCCAGGAGAATACATTGGTTAGAGAAGACCACATTGCTCCAGGGTGGGGTGATTCTTTCTTGTTTTGAACAATTTTGAAAAACCACTACACCCAGTGATCACAATGGGAAGGCACAGTCAGGCACTGGGTACCTTTATATATTTAATTTGAAAGATAATATCACACATTTTATTAGCAATTAAATATTGTTTTCTGAGAGAGTACTGGAACTTCCTTGGAGCCAAGAAGTACCCTGGCATGAGAATCTGTACTTTCATTTTCTGTTTCAGGGATTGATTAGACCCAGTGATTCCAGAGGTCAGTCCAAAGCAAGCAGCCACCATCATGCCCATGCAGGCAGCGCTGCTCATGTAAGATACAGAAATTTGACATGGACGTCAAAGAAAGCACATTTTATACAACCTACATGATGTTGAACCATTGACTGAAAGGTTATATTTCTAAACATTCAAAGGTTTGAAAAAGGCATCAAGTAAAGTGGACAGAAAATCATTGGGGTAGGTGTATTTTAATTAGGTTTGCAAATTCTAAACTTGCTCTGACCTGCAGAGCCACTGGGAAGCCTGAGGTATTTTTTCCATTTTTGAAGCATTGGGTAATCCAGCTTCTGTTGCTAATTTCCTCAAGTGAACAGAAAATACTGATATTATTCCTCAACATGGAAAAATAAAAGTTCAATTTTCTATCCAATTATTCTCATGATGAGTCCTAATATGTGTTATTGTTAGTGAAATTGGGAAGGTGCATACTAAGAAGATCAGAACTGATTTTTGCTAGGAATAAATATTATGACTGTAGTGGTTGGTCAATTCAAACTTCAGAGATGTAGTGGAGCATTTACATGGATGTTACTCAAGCAGTTACAATTCATTTCCACTAAGAATAAATATTGTGATTTAAGTACTTCATCAGTTGGCTGAATGATTGGCATTGGATTCTACTCAAACTGTCAAAGAGGTTGGCTAACATTCTTTGTAACATTTCTATGAAGATATTACATTTCATATAATTGAGTGCAAGAAACTCTCAAGATGTTTTAATAGTACTTAAAAAGACAATTGAAGTTGTTGTAAAAATAAACTGAGATAATTCAAATTAGAGTGGATCACAGCAAAGTCTAAATGACAACCATGAAAGATTATTTCCATCCTTCTCCATTGTTTCTGGTAGTTAGAGAAAGAGAAGGAGCAATTTAAAAAACATTTAAAAAGCGTAGCAATGTGTGCAATTTTTAAAGAGAATTAAGTCCCAAAGTGTTTAGATTGATATAATTTAAACAAAAACAAACCAGTTTATTGCCATCGATAAACCTAGGAAAGCAGAGACGGCCGATGATGTTTCTATTCAGTTGATCATAAACCACTCCAATTTTGTCTGTCTGTGGTATTTAAGCAACCCTACTCCGAACCAATGGTCATTGGTGGAGGTAGGGAAGTAAATAAAGAGATGAAATTGCATTTCACAGAAAACATTTCCAAATATGTTGGTTAAACAGCCACACAAATTTGGAAGGGTACCATGAAATATTCCAGCAAATTGGTTACATGAAATAGCTGCCAAAAATGCATATTACTTCTCTTCAGCACATGGTAACGTGTACCACAAACAAAAAATATGTTTTCAAAAGCTGTATGAAATGATAAAAAAAACAGCTTGGGAAATAAGTGGTTCAGAACAAATCTACAAAGCAGGGGATGAAAAGAACATTTGGAAAGGTCCAATGTCCACATTAACAGACTAAGACCAGAAATCACAGTACTGATCACCATATTCATGTCACAGAGACCAGCTAGCAGGCCTCTGAATTAAGACATAATAGCGTTACTATTAGTGTTTTAAGGTTAGTGGGGATAGACAGATCACCTATCCCCTACAGTAACACCTACTGTTCACAGCATTAAGCGCAACATATATCTGAAGTCTGAGCTATGTGAATATCAGAGTATCACTTGTGTAGAGCAAATAATACAAAGGGAGCTTAGGGGGAACACTATGAACATACTCAATAGGTGACTTACCCATGACATCCACCTTGCAAGAAGGCCTATTTACAACAGAATCAAGATTAGAGAAAGTGTATCATATTTTTTAGCCGGGCCGTTGTTAGAAATGTGGTCATTGGTTGGCAGTCAGGATACCCCCTGTCCAAGCAAGGACCATCACCCTAGTCAGGGTAAAGGAGAATCACCCTTAGTTAACCCCCACTCAGCTCCTTGGTAGCTTGGCATGAGCAGGCAGGCTTAACTTCAGAAGCAATATGTAAAGTATCTGTACCTGCACACACAGTAACTCAGTGAAAACACTACAAAATGGCACAATACAGGTTTAGAACAATAGGCAACATTTATCTTAACAAAACAAGACCAAAATGATAAATATCCGACATATACAAGTCAAGTTATGAATTTTAAGAAGAATAAGAGTCTTAGGTGGTCATTACAACCCTGGTGGTCGGTGTTAAAGTGGCAGTTAGACCGCCAACAGGCCGGCGGTAAACAAATTGGAATTACGACTGTGGCCGAAACCGCCAACATAGACAGCCACTTTAACACTCCAACCGCCACGGCAGTACAAACAAACAGCTTGGCGGTCACCGCCAACAGACAGGTAGAGGACAATGTACCACCCACAGAATTACAACCTACCAATCAGCCACCTTTTCTGGGGCGGATTCACCGCGAACAAAAACACAGCGAAAACAGGACTTCGAAGGGAAAACACCTTTATCTTCTTGCTCCTCTACCAGGAGCACGAACGCCGGCGGTGAAGACCACAGTGAGTACTGCACCTACGACACAGGGGAGGGAAAAACAGTGACACACACACACAACACGCAACACCCCCATCCCCACCCTCACCCACGACAACACACACACTAATACAGCATGATACATTACAGTTACACCTCCCAACCCCCCAGGAAGAATGCAAAGACAAAAGGAAATGAGGTGAACGATTGTAATATATTAAAATTCAGTATTAAAAAAATATACATACACTATTTACAAATATATACACCAATAATATTAGTCCAAGGTATTCCACCATTAAAGTATGTGGACCACTGGGCCCAAAATGAATGGGCGAGGCCCACACAAGATACCCGAACAAGACGGAGAGAACACTGCAGGGGCATCAGATAGAAATAAAACAGGCACCTCAGGGGGAAGGGAAAGGGTGGGCACCTCAGCCGGTTGAGTGCACGACGCCAAATCCACGAGGGGGCCCCATGCCCACTGTTCTATCCTGGGGAGTGCAAAGCCACAGTCTCTCAAGTCTCTACAGTGGGTGGTTTGCACACTGCTATATCCTGGGGAGTGCAAAGCCACAGTCTCTCAAGTCTCTACAGTGGGTGGTTTGCCCACTGTTCAATCCTGTGGAGTGCAAAGCCATAGTCTCTCAAGTGTCACAAGTGGGTGGTTTGCCCACTGTTCAATCCTGGAGAGTGCAAAGCCACAGTCCCTCAAGTCTCTACAGTGGGTGGTTTTCCCACTGCTTAATCCTGGGGAGTGCATAGCCACAGACTCGCAAGTCTCTACAGTGGGTGGGTTCCCCACTGTTCAATCCTGGGGAGTGCAAAGCCACAGTCTCTCAAGTCTCACAAGTGGGTGGTTTGCCCACTGTTCAATCCTGGAGAGTGCAATGCCACAGTCTCTCAAGTCTCTACAGTGGGTGGTTTGCCCACTGCCTAATCCTGGGGAGTGCATAGCCACAATCTCTCAAGTGGATAACAGTCTCCACTGGTTCTGGAGGGGGCCTTGTGCCCAGAGTGCTTCATCCTGCCAAGGACAGAGGTAGTGGATGTCTTTCTCCACTGGTTCTGGAGGGGGCCTTGTGCCCAGAGTGCTTCATCCTGCTCGTGGCGGCCTCAGTAGTGTCAGAGCTTTTGGCACTCATGGGCCTGTTGTGCTTGTGGCAGTGGTGTCTTTGGCAGAGGTGCTTGTGGTAGCGGTGTCTTTGGCAGCGGTGCTTGTGGCGACGGTGTCCTTGGCAGTGGTGCTTGTGGCGGCGGTGTCTTTGGCAGCGGGGCTTGTGGTGGCTGTGTCTTTGGCAGCGGTGCTTGTGATGGCGGTGTCTTTGGCAGTGGTTCAGCTGCTGGCGGTCCTGTCTTTGGCAGCGGTTCAGCTGCTGGCCGTCCTGTCTTAGGCAGCAGGGCTGCTGCTGGCCTTCCTATCTTGGGCAGCGGGGCTGCGGCAGGCGGTCCTGTCTTGGGCAGCAGGGCTGCTGCTGGCGGTCCTGTCTTGGGCAGCGGGGCTGCTGGCGGTCAGCTCCTTGGCAGCGGGGCTGCTGGTGGTCCTGTCTGGGGCAGTGGGGCTGCTGGCGGTCGGCTCCTTGGCAGCGGGGCTGCTGGCGGTCCTATCTGGGGCAGTGGGGCTGCTGCTGGCGGTGGGCTCCTTGGAAGCGGGGCTGCTGGCGGTCCTGTCTTGGGCAGCGGGGCTGCTGCTGGCGATCCTGTCTTGGCCAGTGGGTTGCTGCTGGCAGTAGGCTCCTTGGCAGCGGGGCTGCTGGCGGTCCTGTCTGAGGCAGTGGGGCTGCTGCTGGCGGTCGGCTCCTTGGCAGCGGGGCTGCTGGCGGTCCTGTCTGGGGCAGTGGGGATGATGGCGGTCTTCTCCGCCGTGCTGATCTTCCCAGACTTGCCAGTTTTCTTGTGCCCCTTCCCCACCTTGGAAGGTGTCGCAGCTGACTCCACACTCCCAACTGTACCCCTGGGAGCGGCTTTGGTGGCTATTGTCTTCCCCCTCTCCTGCCGGGCACTGCCCAACTTTTGATGCTTGACAGGTGGGGGACTGTCAGTGCTGTGGCTCCTTGCCACACTGGCTGCCCTGCTGCCTTGTGCACTCCATAATCCGTTGACTACTGGCACCACTGGTCCCGCCGATGTTGTGGCTGAGGTGCTAGGTTGGGACCTGGAGAGTCAGGCCCTAGGAGACTGACAGGGTGGGGGAGGTGAGGGAACGAGGTCAAGAGTGGCCAGGAAAAGTTTCTTAGGAACACTGGGACGGGTTGATGGAGGGGGTTTGGGAGTGGAGGAAGAGGTTGTAGGGTGTGTAGATTTGCTGACTTTGGGTGAAGGTGCATGGGCTGGAGGCTGACGTGAGGTGGATGCCTGTTGGGTGGGTGTGTGGCTGCGGTTGTGTACCTTGGCAGGTGGGCTCACAGACACACTGGGAGAGGACACAGGGGATGTGTGAATGGTAGTGGGGGTGGTGACTGCACGTGAGCGGGGTGTGGTGGTAGGTGTGCTGGTGATGGAGGTAGTGGCTGAAGATGTAGTGCATTCAGGTGTGAGTGGAGACGAGACTGGGAGGGATGAGGGAGACAAGGAGGAGGGGAACACAGTAGAGGCAGTGGATGTTGGTATGTCTGCATGTGTGTGATGCTTGCGTGAGTGCCTGTGGGATGTGTGGTGCTTATGTTTGACAGAGCTTCCTTTGTGTGTTGAGGTGTGTGCATGCTGGTCTGATGGTGTGTTTGGGATAGGCTGAGGTACAGGGGTGTGGGTCTGGGTGGAGGAAGTTGGAGGGGGGAAGCTAGAGACAGGGACAATGGCTGCCATCAGTGCTGAGGCCAGAGTCTGAAAAGCTTGCTGAAGGGCTGCCTGACCAGAATGAATGCCCTCCAGGAATGCATTGGTTTGTTGCAACTGCCTCTCTACACCCTGGATGGCATTCAAAATGGTAGGCTGCCCAAAAGTGAGGGATCTGAGGAGGTCAATGGCCTCCTCACTGAGGGCAGCAGGGGTGACTGGGGCAGGGCCTGAGGTGGCTTGGGCGAAGGTGATGCCCACCCTCCTGGGTGAGCGAGCACGGGGCAAAGGCTGAGGGGCTGCTGGGAGGGGGGTCCTGGAGGGGGTGTGGTGGCTGTACCTGTAGATGCGGGGGGCACAGATGGGCCCGCCACCGCAAGGGAGTTCCCATCAGAGGACGAGTCCGTATCACTGGTGTCAGCTCCTGTCCTCGCCGTGGAGCTCCCCTCGCTCTGTGTCCCACTGGTGAAATCGGAGTCCGTAGTCTCGCCGCCAGGGCCATGTGGGATGCAGCTCCCTTCTGCTCCAGTGCCACTGCTCCTCTGCCTAATGATGCTAATACACACAAGTACAGGGAGACCACAAAAAGGGGGGGAGACAGAAGAAAGACATGTTGAGTGCATGCATTACCGCTACCGTTGGCAGACAGACAGACACAGAAGCCCCCTGCACTACGCCGCGCACTTGGGGACTACTATTCAATCCCTGGGACATGGACTACAAGGCTATGGCCGATATCTGCAAACATGGATGTCACAGGAGCCGGACTAGGTGTAGTTGGCACTGTACCCAGGTGGGGTGGGGTGCCACAGGGTCTGCCTGAAAAAGGGGACTTAACTAGCACACTCGCCCTGGCCTAGGGGAACCCAAAGCCCACCTCCCCCACCCAGACACCTCCACTGCGCACTGAATCAGCAGAATGAGAGTGTACTCACCCCTTGTTGCTGTTGTGATGCCCTCAAGCACCCATCCAACTCCGGATACGCCACCACCGGGATCCTGAACATCAGGGGCGTCATGGTGCGATGGGCACCCCTCCCACGTTGGGAAGCCATCCCCAGCTGGGCCTCCGCCGTCTTCTTGCCCCAGCGGCGAATGTCCTCCCATCTTTTACGGCAGTGGGTGCTACGTCTGTGGTAGACCCCCAGGGTACGGACGTCCTTGGCGATGGTACGCCAAACATCCTTCTTCTGGTGGGCGCTGACCTACAGGAATTGTACAGGGGAAAAAAAAGTTATTACCAACTGCACCGTCACAGTTATTGGCCCACATCCCTACCCTTGCCATGCGGCACATGCACTCACCATCGTTTCATGCACGCCTCATTCTTCCCCCCCTATCTTTCATCCACCCCACTCCACACAGGCATTGCCCATGCAGCATGCTCACAGTGTACTTACCTGTTTGTCTGGAGGACCGTAGAGTAGCGTGTACTGGGGTGGACCCCATCCATGAGTTTCTCCAACTCCTCTGTGGTGAAGGCAGGGGCCCTTCCCCCAGACGCATGAGCCACTGTCTCTTCCAGACTGAGGTCACAGCAGCACTTGCAGTGTAGGTAGTCTCCTGTCAAAGATCAGGTATTGAGTGATTGAACTGATAGAAAATGGCGGTCACGTCCGCGGCAGTGCGTACTGTCACCGCCGGCGTACATCGTCATTGGCTCCTGGGACCCATAGGGTCCAATGTTAACCAATGCAGAATTGCGCTGCGGTCTTCGACCGCCTACTGCGATGGTGTACAACGCCAGCGCAGTTACCTCATAACCCATTGTCACACTTTACAGGCCAAGCAGCCGCCATTTCAGGGGCCCACATGGCTTTATTTTTAACTGCGTCACACATACCTAGGCCTTGGCTCAACACTCAGACAGGCAAATTTCAGGTTATGAATAGTTTTCTGGGTAAGCTGTGTTTACGTACCTCTGAGTTGGTTGACTCTGTGCTCGCTGTTGTCCTCCATAGGCACCGTCCGCTGGGACATGTGAGGAGATGGCGGCATCCTCCGGTGTACAGACCGCTGGTGGACCTTTCGACAATGGAGGAGAGACATGTAATCATCACCTGCAGGCTTGATTATGCCACAATCCTGGAACTGTGTGCCCAGTTGGAGCCAGACCTGATGCCAGCTATCCGGCATCCCACAGGGATCCCCCCTCAAGTGCAGGTGCTGTCAGTACTCTATTTCCTTGCAAGTGGGTCATTTCAAACAACAGTGGCCATAGCATCAGGGATGTCCCAGCCTATGTTTTCCAAAGTGTTGTCCAGAGTGTTGTCTGCCCTGCTGAAACACATGCGGAGGTACATCGTTTTCCCTTAGGTGGAGGATTTGCCAAGAGTGAAAGGTGACTTCTATGCCCTGGGACATATCCCCAACATCATAGATGCCATTGATGGGACACATGTGGGCTTGGTACCCGCCCGCAGGAGTGAACAGGTGTACAGAAACCGGAAGAGTTACCATTCGATGAATATGCAGATGGTGTGTTTGGCAGACCAGTACATCTCCCATGTTAATGCCAAATTCCCTGGCTCAGTGCATGACGCTTACATCCTGCGGAATAGCAGCATCCCTTATGTGATGGGGCAACTACAGAGGCACCGTGTGTGGCTACTAGGTGAGCACCTGAAACCAAATCAGTGGGAATAGTTGTCTGGGTCTGGGGATATCCCTAAGAGTTTGTGTGTGTCTAACAGTTGTCCCTCACCATTTGCAGGTGACTCTGGCTACCCCAACCTGTCATGGCTACTGACCCCAGTGAGGAATCCCAGGACAAGGGCGGAGGAACGCTACAATGAGGCCCATGGGTGAACTAGGAGGATTATAGAGCGGACCTTCGGCCTCCTGAAGGCCAGGTTCCGGTGCCTCCATATGGCAGGTGGTTCCCTATTCTGCTCACCAAAGAAGGTGTGCCAGATCATCGTGGCCTACTGTATGCTTCACAACTTGGCTTTACAACGACAGGTGCCTTTTCTGCAGGAGAATGGTCCAGATGGAGGTGTTGTGGCAGCTGTGGAGCCTGTGGACAGTGAAGACCACAGGAACTCTGGATCCTGCAATACTTCCAGTGAGACACAGGTAAGAAGACAAACCTGCCTACTACATGTACTTGAACACTACTACCTCTCTACTGTCTGTCCTTTTCACCTAGTGTATGGTCACTGAGTTTTCACTTTCTCTTACGATTTCACAGATGTGGGTCCCACTGTGTGATATCTGCTTTGTTTCCTCATGGACTAGAGCTGTGTGACATGGGTATGTTGACATTACATTTGAAAGAGCATTTTGTCACTGTAATTGCTAATACATTAATTCAAAATCACAGACAGACTCCAGATTGTGTTGTGCTTTAAGGGTGTTTATTTAAGTGCTCAATATTGGAGGGGGTTGTAATATGGTGAGGGGTGATGGTGGAGGAATGTCCATGGCAGAGTCTAAGCTATTTGCCTCACAGGTGCATTGTCCAAAGGGGCATAGGAAGTGGAGCTGGGGCAGTTTAAGGATGGACAGGGTGACAAAGTGGGACAAAAGGATGACAATCAGTGTGGTCTCATTTCTTGGCGGGGGTCTTGGCATTGTTCTATGTCTTTGTCCTGGATCTCAGGGACCGTTTGCGGGGTAGTTCTCTATCTGCAGGGGGTGGTGTGCTGGTGTCATGGTCCTGTGGCAGTGCCTCCTGTCCACTAGTGCCGGCTGAGGTGGTGGGCAGTTCATCGTCCAGGCTAGTGTCAGGGGCCCCTTGTTGTGCCACAGTGTCCCTCAAGGTGTTGAGGACTTCCTTCAGCACCCCTACGATGGTGCCCAGGGTGGAATTGATGGATCTGAGTTCCTCCCTGAAGCCCAAATACTGTTCCTCCTGCAGCCGCTGGGTCTCCTGAAACTTGGCCAGTACCGTTGCCATCGTCTCCTGGGAATGATGGTAGGCTCCCATGATGTTAGAGAGGGCCTCATGGAGAGTGGGTTCCCTGGGCCTGTCCTCCCCGTGTTGCACAGCAGACCTCCCAGTTCCCCTGTTTCCCTGGGCCTCTGTCCCCTGAACGGTGTGCCCACTGCCACTGCCGCCAGGTCCCTGTTGTTGTTGGGGTGGTGGGTTAGCCTGGGTTCCCTGTAGTGGTGGACACACTGCTGCTTGACGTGTCCTGGGGACAGAGGTATGGGCCCGCTGGGTGGGTGCTGTGCTGGTGTTTCTAGAGGGGGGAAGCTCTGTAGTGGCCTGTGACTGTGTGAGTGGAACCGACTGTCCTGAGGTCCCAGATGGTCCGGGCTGGTCGTCTAGATCCAGTTGGACAGAGCTGCTGTCCTCACTGGGAGCCTCTTCTGTTGGTGGTGTGGACATGTCTGGACCCTCCTGTAAGGTGACGTTGGGTAGGGGTCCTGCAGGGGTGTAAAAGCATGATTATTGTATCTGTGTGTGCCATGGTGAGCAATGGGTGGGTGACCGTGTACCTCAGTGCTTGCATTCCTGTGTGGGACCTTGTGTGATGATGGTTTGGGGGGTGTATGGGTATGTGCAGTGGCCATGCATTGGAGATGGTTGTCAATGCTTTGTTGTTGCATGCAGGGCTTGGTGTTGGGATGGGTGGTTTGTGATATTGGGACATTTGTGAGGAGTTGGAGTGATGGGGGTAAGGGCGAGGGTGGGGGAATGTGATAGCATGCAGGTAGGTTGGGGGATGTAGTAGCTAAGATTTGACTTACCAGAGTCCATTCCTCCAGCTGCTCCTGCGAGGCTCTCAGGATGCAGAATAGCCAAGACTTGCTCCTCCCATGTTGTTAGTTGTGGGGGAGGAGGTGGGGGTCCGCCGCCAGTCCTCTGAACTGCAAGGTGGTGTCTGGACTCCAAAACCGCCTGCAACGCATCCAAAACGCCTCGGCCCGCCTCATCCTCGACGTACCCCGCAACAGCCACATCTCCGCACACCTGAGACACCTGCATTGGCTCCCAGTCAGCAAAAGGATCACCTTCCGTCTTCTCACCCACGCACACAAAGCCCTCCACAACAAGGGACCGGAATACCTCAACAGACGCCTCAGCTTCTACGTCCCCACCCGCCCCCTCCGCTCCTCTGGCCTCGCACTTGCTGCCGTCCCTCGCACCCGCCGCTCCACGGCGGGTGGGAGATCCTTCTCCTTCCTGGCGGCCAAGACCTGGAACTCCCTCCCCACCAGCCTCAGGACCACCCAGGACCACTCCGCTTTCCGGAGACTCCTAAAGACTTGGCTGTTCGAGCAGCGATAACCCCCCCTCTCCCCATTAGCGCCTTGAGACCCGCACGGGTGAGTAGCGCGCTTTATAAATGTTAATGATTTGATTTGATTTGATTTGGATACCACGGAACTCATCTTCCCCCGTAGGTCGTTCCACTTCTTCCTGATGTCATCCCTATTTCTTGTGTGTTGTCCCACTGCATTGACCCTGTCCACTATTCTTCGCCATAGCTCCATCTTCCTAGCTATGGAGGTGTGCTGCACCTGTGATCCTAATAGTTGTGGTTCTACCCGGATGATTTCCTCCACCATGACCCTGAGCTCCTCCTCAGAGAACCTGGGGTGTCTTTGCCGTGCCATGGGGTGGTGTGGGTGATGTGTGGGGTGGTCTATGTTGTGATGTGTGGGGTGATATTTAGTGGTGTGTTGTGTGAGGCGCGTATGTTGTGTGAGTGATGGTGTTGAGTGCCTGTCGATGCTTGTTTGTAGATTGTGATGTCTCTCTCTGGCCTTCTTTTGGAATTTTTTGTCATAGGGGTTTGTGGGTAATGTGGGTGTGTGTTTTATATTGTATTGGGTGTGTGGGAGTGGTGTGTGTATGTGTATCAGGTATGTGTATTTCGAATTGTCCAATGTGGATGTGTTTTGTAAATGTGTGTGTATTTTGAGCGCGGTGGTGTGTACCGCCAATGGAATAACGCAGTTGAAAGACCGCCGCGTGGATTCATGGGTCGTGATAGTGTGGGCGTATTTCTGTTGGCGTGACGGTAGGGGTTTTGTTATCGCCAGTTTTTCACTGACCTTTGGCGTGGTGGACTTGTGTGGGTGTCTCAATTTTGGCGGATTCTGAGCAGTGGGTCATAATGACCGTGGCGGAATTCTGCTGCTGCAGCGGTGTGTTTGCGGTCTTCTGCACGGCGCTAGGCGGCTTTTACCACCAATGTTGTAATGACCCCCTAAATCCTGAGAAAACAGTGATAACTCTGTTAGTTCACAAAAGTACCTGTGTAGCATCAATATAAAGCCACACGTGCGAGTGTTCATCAAAAAAGACTGGCAATGCACCGATTTCTCATCTGCAGCGATGACGTACATCGTTCCTCCTTCGGTCAGGTTGCTGTGTGTCGTTCCTTCTCTCTCGCAAGAGGGCAATGCGTCGATACGGACGGGCACCTCGGGTCCGGCCAGGCTTTGCATTGATTTTCAGCGCCCAGCGATGTTGTGTTGAAATCCGGTCTCATGGTGTACATGGGGGCTTGCGTCATTAACAGAAGCTGCTGCAGGTGTTGCACGTTGTTTCTCCAACTGCATTGGGTTGATCTTTCAGCCGTGATGCAGGTGGAGCACAGATTTTAGCCATGGAGCCAGCAGCACAGCGTTTATCAGCCACAAGGCGGGTGGTGCATCAAAAGTTTCCCCGCATGGCGGACTTTGCATGGATTTCTGTCCTTTTCCACCAGCTGCACCTTTGAAGGGCCTAAAGACTGGTTAGGGCACCACTTGGTAGTCAGGACTCTCAGAAGACAGCCCAAGTGCTGACAGAGAGAAGTGTTTGGAGACTGCATTTTGTGAGGCAGGCACAGACCTTTCAGGTGTAAATAACCACTCTTGCCTCCCCTCAGCACATATGGCTCATCAGGATATGCAGGTTAAACCCCAGCTCTCTTTGTGTCACTGTCTAGAGGAGAGGTGCAAACAGCCCAACTGTCAAACTTACCCAGGCAGAAAATCCACAAACAAGCAGAGTCACAGAATGGTTTAAGCAAGAAAATGCCTACTTTCTAAAAGTAACACAAAAGGATGATGAACGGACTGCTGAACAATGCAAACACTCACCCCCTGTCACAGACCTGGCTTTAATCCATCATTCTTTTGTTCACCATGCCACCCCAGTTTGGATCCAGCCATATGCAAATCAGTCTTGGCCCTGATCCTCATGGGAACACTCCAGTCCGAACTGCCAGGCCAAGTCCTTGCTGGACTGGAAACAAGCACCCTGGGGCCAGTTTCAGGGTATCACCCTTTATCAACCAGGCTAGCTTGAATCCAGTGGCACAGTGAGCAAGGGACCCACCTATGGGCATACCCTTCCCACTTAAGGCAACTTAAGCAACACAAAAGGATGATGGACGGAGTGCTGAACAATGCAAACACTCACCTCCAGTCACAGATCTGGGCTTAATCCATTGTTCTTTTGTTCACCATGCCACCCCAGTTTGGATCCAGCCATATGAAAATCAATCTTGACCCTGGTCCTCATGGGAACAGTCTAGCCTGAACTGCCAGGCCAGGTCCTCCCTGGACCGGAAACAAGCATCCTGGGACCAGTTTCCGGATATCACCCTTCATCAGCCAGGCTAGCTTGACTCCAGTGGCACAGTGAGCAAGGGACCCACGTCTGGGCATAAAGTTTCTACTTATGGAAACTTTAGCAACAGAAAAGGATGATGGACGGAGTGCTGGACAATGCAAACACTAACCCCCAGTCACAGATCTGGGTTTAATACATTGTTCTTTAGTTCACCATGCCACCCCAGTTTGGATCCAGCCGTATGCAAATTAATCAGGGCAACTTTAGCAACACAAAAGGATGATGGACGGAGTGCTGAAGAGGGGTGATACCCCAAAACCGGTCCCAGAACGCTTGTTTCTGGTCCAGAGAGGATCTGGCCTGGCAGTTTGGGCTGGACTGTTCCCATGGGGAGCAGGGTCAAGACTGATTTGCATATGGATGGGTCCAAACTGGAATGGCATGGTGAGCAAAAAAAATGATGTATTAAACCCAGATCTGTGACTGGGGGTGAATGTTTGATTTTGTCTACATTCCGTCCATCAACTGTTCTTTTTACTCTCTAAAAGTGTCATTTTCAAACACACTATCAAAAAACAACCTTTACTTAAAGATGTTTTTTTGAATTGTGAGTTCAGAGACCCTAAACTCCATATTTCTATCTGCTTCCAAAGAGAATCTGCACTTTAATAATTTTTAAAGGCAGCCCCCATGTTAACCTATGACAGAGATAGGCTTTGGAACAGTGAAAACCGAATTTGGCAGTATTTCACTATCAGGACATGTAAAACACATAAGTAGATGTTGCACCTATTACATACACTGCACCCTGCCCATGGTTTACCTAGGGCATACCTTATGGGTGCTTTACATGTATAAGAAGGGAAGGTTTAGGCCTGGCAAGTGGGTACACTTGCAAAGTCAAATTGGCAGTTTAAAACTGCACACACAGACATTGCAGTGGCAGGTCTGAGCCATGTTTACAGGACTACTATTGTGGGTGGCACAACCAGTGTTGCAGCCCACTGGTAGCATTTGATTTACAGGTCCTGGGCACCTCTATTGCACTGTATTAGGGACTTATTAGTAAATCGAATATGCCAATCATGGAAAGTCAATTACACATACATTGTACATAGGAGCACTTGTACTTTAGCACTGGATAGCAGTGGTAAAGTGCCCAGAGTAACAAAAACAGCAAAAACAGAGTCCAGCATACATTAACCACCTGGCAAATGTAGGTGTTGGACTTTTTTGTTTATGAAGGGTCATCCCCAATCTTTTTGCCTCCTGCCTCCTATTTTTTCCTGACCTGTTGATGTTGACTTTTGAACTCTGAGCACTTTACCACTGCTAACCAGTGCTAAAGTGCATATGCTCTCTGTGTAAAATTGTATGTAATTGGTTTATCCATGATTGTCATATTTGATTTACTAGTAGGTCCCTAGTAAAGTGCACTAGAGGTACCAGGGCCTGTAAATCAAATGCTACTAGTGGGCATGCAGCACTGATTGTGCCACCCACATAAGTAGATCTGTAATCATGTCTCAGACCTGCCACTGCAGTGTCTGTGTGTGCAATTTTAACTGTAAATTCGACTTGGCAAGTGTACCCACTTGCCAGGCCTAAACCTTCCCTTTTCTTACATGTAAGACACCCCTAACGTAGGCCCTAGGTAGCCCCAAGGGCAGGGTGCAGTGTATGGTTAAGGTAGGACATATAGGGGGTCATTCCGACCCTGGCGGTCCATGACCGCCAGGGCCGGGGACCGCGGAAGCACCGCCAACAGGCTGGTGGTGCTTCCAGGGCCATTCTGACCGCGGCGGTAAAGCCGCGGTCAGAAAAGGGCAACCGGCGGTTTCCCGCTGGTTTACCCCTGGCCCAGGGAATCCGCCATGGCGGCGCTCAGCGCCGCCATGGGGATTCCGACCCCCTTCCCGCCACAAGGAACAGGATAGCGGGAACGGGTGTTGTGGGGCCCCTGAGGGCCCCTGCACTGACCATGCCACTGGCATGGGCAGTGCAGGGGACCCCTAACAGGGCCCCATAAAGATTTTCAGTGTCTGCAAAGCAGACACTGAAAATCCCGACGGGTGCCACTGCACCCGTCGCACCCCTTCAACTCCGCCGGCTCCATTCGGAGCCGGCTTCATTGTTGAAGGGGCTTTCCCGCTGGGCCGGCGGGTGGCCTTCTGGCGGTCGCCCGCCAGCCCATCGGGAAAGTCAGAATGATCGCCGCGGTCATTTGACCGCGGTACGGTCTTTTGACGGTTCCCGCCAGGCGGGCGGCTTCCGCCGCCCGCCGGGGTCGGAATGACCCCCATAGTAATGCGTTTTGTATGTCCTGACAGTGAAATATTGCTAAATTCGGTTTTCACTGTTGCAAGGCCTGTCCCTCTCATAGGTTAACATGGGGGCTACCTTTAAATCTGATTAAAGTGTAGATTCCCTTTGGGAGCGTATGGACATGTGGAGTTTGGGGTCTCTGAGCTCACAATTTAAAAATACATCTTTTAGTAAAGTTGATTTTAAGATGTGTGTTTGAAAATGCCACTTTTAGAAAGTGAGCATTTTCTTGCTTATACCATTTCTGTGACTCTGCCTGTTTGTGGATTCCCTGTCTGGGTCAGTTTGACAGTTGGGCTGTTTGTACCTCACACTAGACAGTGACACAAAGGGAGCTGGGGGTAGCCTGCATATCATGATGAGCCATCTGTGCTAGGAGGGAGGGGAGGAGTGGTCATTCACACCTGAAAGGGCTGTGCCTGCCCTCACACAATGCAGTCTCCAACCCCCTGGTGAGTGTCTGGGGCCTGGCCTGGGCAAGGCAGGATTTCACATTCCAAAGAGACTTTACTTTGAAGTATGCCTACTTCAAAGGAGAAATTGGGTATAAGAAGGGCACCCAAAACCACATACTTTAGAAACACTTCTGGAACCAAGAGGAACCTCTGCCTGGAGAAGAGCTGAATCGCTGAGGAAGAAGAGCTGCCCTGCCTGTGACTGTGCTTTGTGGAGCTATCCTGCAGTTGCTGCTTCTGTCAGAGTAAGAGGGCAAAGACTGGACTTTGTGTGCCTTCCATCTTGAGAAGAAATCTCCAAGGGCTTGATCTAGAGCTTGCCTCCTGTTGTTTGAAGTTTCAGGGACAGCAAAGACTTCTCTCTGCCAGCACCTGGAGTCTCTGGAGAGACTCCTACTCTGCCCTGTGGTGCCCATCCAGTTCCTGGGACCCTGAAAGGAGAAGCTGGCAGCCTAAAGAGAAGAAAATCCACGCACAGAGCGCTGTGCGGGGAAAAGATTGACGCAAATCCGATCTGCGGCTGAAAAAACGACGTGCCGCCGGCTCCGCAGCTGAGAAACAATGCTCGCAGGAAACGCGACCGAAGAATCGACGCACGGAGCAGGAGAAACGACGCGCAGCATTGCTGACGGAGGCGGGGAGATCACAACCTGCGCTGCAGGATTTTCGGATCATCGTGCAGCTGGATTTTTTACTCAAGTACCGCCGTGCGGAGTTATTTTTGACGCACACCCGCCCGTGCGGGGTTATTTTTGACGCACACCAGGTACATTTTCACTCTAGCAGCGCTAGGGTGTGTTTAAAACTACTGAAAGACTCTTTTTGCAATTTTATTGATAACTTGACTTGTGTATGGTGGATTTTTGTCGTTTCGGTCTTGTTTTGTTTAGATTAATATTTCCTGTTTTTCTAAACCTGTGTTGTGTCATTTTGTAGTGTTTTCATTAAGTTACTGTGTGTGTTGGTACAAATACTTTACACCTAGCACTCTGAAGTTAAGCCTACTGCTCTGCCAAAGCTACCAAGGGGGTAAGCAGGGGTTAGCTGAGGGTGATTCTCTTTTACCCTGACTAGAGTGAGGGTCCTTGCTTGAACAGGGGGTAACCTGACTGTCAACCAAATACCCCATCTCTAACATTGGTGATCAGTGGTTGGGATTTGGACTTGTATTTGTACTTGACATACAGTGATTAAGTGTACACTACTGTTTGAGTTCAGACCACTACGTAACCACATACTACTTGTCTTGTGATTCTGCTTTTTGTTCTCTGATGTCTTCCTGGAAATATTGCTAATATTTTTGGACTTTGGTTTTTGGTTGTGAAGTCTTTTCAGAATTCTCTTTTACCCTGACTAGAGTGAGGGTCCTTGCTTGAACAGGGGGTAACCTGACTGTCAATCAAAGACCCCATTTCTAACAGTAGGCAAATGATTAGGGAAGACCACACTAAGGATGCCAAGTCTAACACGTACCCCCCCAGCTGAAAATGGGGAGCTACTCCCCAACCTCATGGGAGTTCTCATCACTAAAGGGGAATAATCTGGACAGACCATCAGCATTGGTGTGTTCTGTACCAGGGCAGTGTTCCACCATAAAGTCCATCCCCTGTAGGGAAATGGACCACCTTAACAGTTTGGGATTGCCACCCATCATCTGCTTTAACCATCCGAGGGGCCTGTGGTCCACTGGAACCCAGAAGTGAGTCCCAAGCGAGTAGGGTCTTAGCTTGTTCAGCACCCAGACCACAGCAAAAGCTTCACGCTCTATTGCATCCCACCTACGTTCCCTGGGAAGTAACCTCCTGCTAATGAAGTCAATGGGTTGATCTAGGCCCTCTTCATTAAGCTGTGAGAGTACTGCTCCTACTCCATGCTCTGAGGCGTCTGTTTGCACAACAAACTCCTTGGAGTAGTCGGATGCCTTCAGCATTGGCGATGTGCACTTGGCAACCTTCAGGGAACCAAAAGCGGTCTGGCAAGCCTCTGCCCAGATCACCTTCTTTGGTTGCTTCTTGGAAGTTAACTCATTCAAGGGGGCAACAATGGTGCCATATCCCTTGACAAACCTCCTGTAATAGCTGGTGAGGTCTAAAAAGGCCCTCACCTCTGTTTGGGTCTTGGGAAGCTGAAAACCCTGAATGGTGTCAATTTTTGGCTGTAGGGGTGCCACCTTGCCACTCCCTACCTGGTGTCCCAAATACACCACTGAGCCCTGCCCTATTTGGCACTAGCTTGCCTTCATAGTGAGCCCTGCCTTTGGCAGGGCCTCCAACACTCTTCAGAGGTGCTGCAAGTGTTCCTCCCAAGTTGAATTCAACACTGCAATGTCATTGGGGTATGCTGGACTGAAGTAATCCAGCCCAGATAACAGCTGGTTGACCAATCTCTCGAATGTGGCAGGGGTATTTTTCATCCAAAATGGCATCACTTTAAACTGGAAGTGTCCTCCTGGGGTAGAAAATGCTGACCTTTCCTTGCCCCCCTCAGTTAGGGCAATCTGCCAATACCCAGACGTCAGATCAAATGTGCTGAGGTATTGGGCAGTTCCCAACCGATCGATTAGCTCATCAGCTCGGGAGATCGGGTGCACATCAGTTTTGGTGACTGCATTGAGACCCCGGTAGTCCACCCATAACCGGCGTTCTGGGGGTGGCACCAGGAGCAGCAGCCTTTAGGACCAAGACCACAGGGCTGGCCCAAGGACTGCTAGAAAACTCAATCACCCCTAGGGATATCATCTTAGACACCTTATCTTTGATGGTAGTCCTGACCTTATCAGTCACCTTGTAAACCTTCTATTTAATGGGTGGACTGTTCCCAGTTCCACATCATGTGTACACAAGTGTGTGATCCCTGGGATCAGGGAGAACGGAGAACTGACCCAATACCTGGTAACAGCCCCTCTGTTGTTCTGAGGTCAGGGAGGGGGAGAGGTTCACTCCTTGCACAGACCCATCTTTCCCTCCAGCAGACAGGAGGACAGGAAGAGGTTCACTCTCTTCCTCAACCCCATCATCTGCTGCTAGGAGAATGGACAATCCAGTCCGCTCAAAGTGTGGTTTGAGACGGTTTATATGCAGGACCCTAAAGCGGTTCCTTTGAGTACGCAAGTCCACCATGTAGGTGACATTGCTCTTGCACTCCACGACCTCAAATGGCTAAGTCCACTTGTCCTGAAGCGCCCTGGGCTCCACTGGTGCCATTACCCACACTTCTTTACCAGGCAGAAAACCAACCAGAGTGGCATTCAGGTCATACCACCATTTCATGTCTGCCTGGCTTCCTTCCAGGTTCTCTTGTTCAAGAGCTCTGAAGTGGGCAGTCTGGTTTCTGAAGGCCAACATGTAGCCAAATACATCCTGGGGAGGTTTACTGGGTATTTTCTCTAAGCTCTCCTTCACCAGACTCAAAGGTCCCCTAATAGGGTCGCCATACAGTAACTCAAAAGGACTAAATCCAAAACCTTTTTGAGGCACCTCCCTGTAGGCGAACAGAAGGCATGGCAAGACAATGTCCCGCTTCCGCCTTAAGGGCTCTGACAGGCCCATGATCATGCATTTTTAGGTGCAGTTAAATCTTTCAACCAGACCAATGCTTTGGGGGTGGTAAGGAGTGGTGAACTTATACATTACCCCACACTCCTGCCACAGAGACTTCATATAAGTTGATATGAAGTTGGTACAACTATCAGGTCCTTGGGAAACCCCATGCGAGTAAAAAAAACCATCAACGCATGACCCACCACAGGGGAAGTGATTGATCTCAGAGGAATGTCTTTTGGGTACCGGTTGGCATGGTCCACCAAGACCAGGATGAACCTGTTGCCCATGGCTGTCTTGGGATCCAGATGCCACACAATGTCAATACTAACCCTTTCAAAGGGGGCGCTAATCACTGGAAAAGGTTTGAGTGGAGCCTTACATTTCCCCCAACTCTTGCAACTTGCCTGATAAGTCTGGCAAGACCTGCAATGAGCATCTGAGTGCCTGCGCATTAGGGGCCAGTGAAAGTGAGTGACAAGCCGTTCAGAGGTTTTGTCCTGCCCCAAATATCTAGCTAACGGCACATCATGAGCCAGACCCAGTAGGAAGGCCCTGAAGCACTGGGGAACCACCAGCACATGGGCTGACCGAGGCTCAGGAAACTTATGCTCATTATACAGGAGGCCGTCCTCCCAATAAATCAGGTGAGATCCTGGCTCCTTGCCAGCCACCTGGTGCAAACCCACTAGAGTAGGGCATGTTCTCTGTGCCTCACAGAATGCCTCAGTGGTGGGACCCCTTCCTGCTGCCACTGTGGAAACTCAGGGACCTCCCCCAGCTCAGCCACCTGCTCCCCTGTAGGCTCTGGGGCATCACCCTCAAGCTCTGCCTCCTCCCAGACCAACGGAACTTCTGGGGTCCGTTTCCCCATGCCCATTTGCCCTGCCTCTTTTTGTCGGTCCTCTGGGCCATTGTTTCAGGGTCCAGGGGCTTCTGACCACCCGGACGGCCTGCCATTGACCTGGTGGATACGCATACCCACCCAGGCAGACCCAACATCTTCAAGTTTGACCTGTGTTCCATCCCCTTCCAAGGGGAATCCTCCAGGTCATTACCAAGCAAACAATCCACAGGCATGGTTGGACTAACAGCTACCTTCAAGGAACCTGAGATGCCCCCTTATTCAAAGGGAATCTGCGTCACTCTGCACAGGCACTCTGAGTTGTCCACTGCAACTACTTGGTAAAGTACACAGGGATCTATCTGTTCTTCAGACACCAGGTGACTAATCACTGCAGTCATACTGGCTCATATGTCTCCCCGAGCCTCCACCCTCTGTCCATTAATGGTCCCCTACTGCCTGTACTTTTTAGTCTTCTCAGGCACTAGGGTTCTCTGGACCATCTCACTGTCCCCTAGTGAGACAAGGGTCATCCCAGCTGGCTCCCACCCACCAGGAACCTACTCCTCCCAAAGGGCTACACTAGCCATACCCTGGAACTGAGCACCAGTGGGTGCTGGTGTACTCTTGCGGCATATGGGGTCCCCTCTCACATGACACAGCTGGTCACTTGCATAATACTTAGGTTGGGGATCCCCTTCCACAGGTTTCCCTTTGGAGAACCCTTACCCTGGGGACTAGGTTGGGGCCCTTTACAGAACTCCCCCTGTTAACCCTTAACCCCCTTTCTTCTGAGAGGGACCCTGCCCACTCTTGGCGTTGTCTCCCTCATAACTCTTCTGGACCCTGGTGCTCTCCCAGTGGTCAGCTTCCTGTGCAAGCTTCCTGGGGTCAGTCAGCTTGCTGTCAATTCGGTGCTGGCACAGCTCCGGAAAACATAAACTGTACAAGTGCTCCCAAGCAATCAAATTGTAAAACCCCACATACATTGTCACCTTACTGTCCTTCTCCCAACTATACAATGACCTGCAAAAAGAATCAACACATTCTAACTGTGTTTGGAATTCTTTCTTCCTATAGGACCTAACCTTTTCTTTATACTGCTCAGGGGTGAGACCATACCTTGTGAGTAGGGCATCCTTCATGACAGAGTAGGTGAGCCCCTGAGGATCCTCTAAGGATGTCAGAGTATCCCTCCACTCTACCTCAAAGTGCTTCCACAGACCCACCCCCCAATGAGCTTCAGGGACCAGATTCATATGGAGAGCAGACTCATGCCCATTGAACCACAAATATATATGTCATCCTCCCTTTAGTAATCCTTCACAAGGTCTTTAGGAATGTTCACCCTCCTCTCAGGCTGCACTGTGCGGGTTCTACCACCATCCCTACTCGACTGGATTCTCTGATCCAGCTCCCTCAAGCCGAGCTCATGAGCCAACAATAACTTTTTCTCTTCTATGACCATCCTCATTTTATCCAACTGGTGAGCCCTCTCTGCCAGTCATGGGTTGCACCTTCTCCTCCTCATCCTCCTCCTCTGTGTGCCTTTCAACTTCCTTGGCTGTCACCCAGGCCCACAGTGCCTTCTGCAGCTCCTCCTTCCTGGCAGAACCCTTAATGGGACAGGCAAGATTTTTGCAGAACTGCCTCAACTGAGCAACTGTATAGCTCTCCAGTTTCTCTAAATCAAGCTCCAGCTGATGTATCTCCAGACTGAGATATGAAGAAGAATCAACAAAAGTGCAAGTTCCTAGGCAGAAAAAAGAGTTCCCAATGAAGTTCAAAAGTCAATCCAAGATCAGCAAAAATATGGAAGCAGTAAAAAACAATCCAAAAGAGAAATTGCAAAAACAAGCTGTATGTGGTCACGTAATGGTCTGCACTGAAAACAGTAGTGTACACTTAATCACTGTATGTTAGGTACAAACACAAGTCCAATCCTCACCACTGATCACCAATGATAGAAATGAGGTCTTTGGTTGTGCAGTCAGGTTACACCTTGTCCAATCAAGGATCCTCACCCTAATAAGGGTAAAGGAGAATTACCCTTAGTTAACCCCTGCTCTCCCCCTTGGTAGCTTGGCACAAGCAGACAGGCTTAACTTCAGAAGCAATGAGTAAAGTATTTGCACCAACACACACAGTAATTTGGTGAAAAGACTATAAAATGACACAACACAGATTGAAAAAAATATAGGCAATACTCAACTAAACAAAACAAGACCAAAATGATAAAAATCTGACATACACAAGTAAAGTTATGAATTTTAAAAAGGATAAGAGTCATAATCCTGAGAAAACAGTAAGAACACTGTTACTTAACAAAAGTACCTGGGTAGCGTCAAAATAAAACCACACTGGCGAGTGTGAGTTGAAGAAGGCCATCGATGTGTCGATTTCTCACCCGCAAGTGAGAATGTGTGTCGTTCCTCCTTCGGTCGTGTCGGCGTGCATCTTTTCTTCTCTCTCACAAGGCAGAGATGCCTTGATCCAGACGGGCACCTCGGGTTCGAGCAGGCTTTGCATTGATTTTCTACACCCAGCAATGTTGCGTTGAAATTCGGTCACACAAAGTCTAGAAACCGCACTGCTTGGAGGCTTGCGTCATTAACAGTAGCTGCTGCAAGTGTTGCCAGTCGTTTCTCCAGCCATGTTGCATCGATCTTCCAGCAGCCACGCAAGGTGGAGTGTCGATTTTAGCTACAAGGCCGTCGGCACATTGTTTATCAATCGAGAAGCGGGTGGTGCATCGAAGGTTTCCCTGCACGGCGGTTTTTGTGTGGATTTCTGTCCTTTTCTACCAGCTGCATCTTTCAAGGGCCCAGAGACTAGTTAGGGCACCACATGGCAGGCAGGACTCTCAGCAGAAAGCCCAAGTGCTGGCAGAGAGAAGTCATTATTGTTCCTGAGACTTCAACAACAGGAAGCGAGCTCAGTTCAAGCCATTGGAGATTCTTCTCAAGCAGGAATGCACAACAAAGTCCAGTCTTTGTACCTTTTGACAGGCAGAAGCAGCAACTGCAGGATAGCTCAACAAAGCATAGTCTCAGACAGGGGCAGCACTTCTCCTCAGCTCTTCAGCTCTTCTCCTTGGCAGAGGTTCCTCTTGATTCCAGAAGTGATCTAATTTTCGGGGGTTTTGGGTGCCCTTCTTATACCTCTTTCTGCCTTTAAAGTAGGCCTACTTCAAGGAGAAGTCTCTGTTGTTTTCAAGATCCTGCCTTGCCCAGGCCTGGCCCCAGACACACACCAGGGGGTTGGAAACTGCATTGTGTGAGGGCAGGCACAGCACTTTCAGGTGTAACTGACCATTCCTCTCCACCCCTCAGCACTGATGGCTCATCAGAATATGCATGCTACACCCTAGCTCCCTTTGTGTCACTGTCTAGAGGAGAGGTGCCAACAGCCCAACTGTCAAACTTACCCAGACAGGGATTCCACAAACAAGCAGAGTCATATAATGGTTTCAGCAAGAAAAATGCTACTTTCTGAAAGTGTCATTTTCAAACATACAATCCAAAATCAACCTTTACTAAAAGATGTATTTTTAAATTGTGAGTCCAGAGATCCTAAACTCCACATCTCTATCTGCTCCCAAAGGGAATCTGCACTTTAATAATATTTAAAGGCAGCCCCCATGTTACCCCATGTTAACCTATGAGAGGCATAGGCTGTGGAACAGAGAAACCCGAGTTTGGCAGTATTTCACTGTTAGGACATGTAAAACACATAAGTACATGTCCCACCTTTTACATACACTTGCCAAGTCAATTTGGCAGTTTCGAACTGCACACACAGACACTGCAGTTGCAGGTCTGAGCCATGTTTACAGGGATACTAATGTGGGTGGCACAACTAGTGCTGCAGGCCCACTAGTAGCATTTGATGTACAGGCCCTGGGCACCTCTAGTGCACTTTACTAGGGACATATTAGTAAATCAAATATGTCAATCATGGAAAGTCAATTACACATACATTTTACATAGACACACTTGCCCTTTAGCACTGGATAGCAGTAGTAAAGTGCCCAGAGTAACAAAAACAGCAAAAACAGAGTCCAGCACACATCAACAACCTTGGAAAGAGAGGTAAAAATTAAGGGGAGACCATGCAAGGATGCCAAGTCTAACAGTTATAATGGGATGGCTTTTACACAGTGCATGCAGGGACAGTCCATTAAGCCAGTACAGTGGATCTAGGACCAGTGACGGGTTAATTTGGGACTCATATTGCTCACTCCGAAGAAGTGGTCCTGAAAGTGTCCTCACCCTTCATCTGCCAACTACAGTATCCAAAATTACTAAGGAAAAGTCAAAAGACCACCATGAAAATAGGATTCTAGAGTTGGCAATGTGAGACACAAATGTTTTTGCATATTTGTATGTTGTCTGCCCTGTTTTGCACTGCACATTTGCATTGTAATGTTATGTTGTACTGTGGTTGTGTTGCATTCTGGTTTCTACATTTGGTTGTCTTGTAACTGGTTATGTTTTTAGATGTCATGGTGCTTTTTGTATATTATTCTGTTATGTGCTGTTGTTCACTTTAGATATGTCGTCAACTGCCTTGAGATACAACTACAGACCTGAATTAGCACCAGTCAAAAATGTTTTGTGATCCATCTCCAGGTTGTAACTTAGTGCTACCTTGGCCACCTTACAAAATATATATCACTAGTACTATTAGGAGAGTGCTTGTCTAAACGTGTTTTACCACTATGTTATGAAAAAAGATTTTTGGAGGTGGTAATATGCCACAATAGTAAGTGTCCACATTTACCATGTGACGCTTTCTGTTGTAAAGTGATTTTGTTTAGTTATATTGGAGTTTTTGTGTCAAGTTCTATTTTGACTGTTTTGTTGTCATGTACCATGTTATGTTTTAAATGTGGTGTTATGTTGCTTTGTGTATGTTGTTGTGTTATAACTAGCTGTTTGCTTTAGATATGTCACCAAACACTGCTATATTCACAGCCAAAAGAAACAGATGTCTTGAAAGTTCTTGTTAATTACATTCAATTACCACTTTCAAAGTTGATAAAATAGTGCTGCTCCAGCTCTTCAAACACTTAAGAAACTAGAGAGCCTAAATGTGGCTATTGTCAGTACTCACTTTATGTGATACGGCCCCAAAGTGCTATCTCTATGTGCTGCAGCCCAAGATGTCTATTTATTTTATAGGATGTTGCATGTAATGTTATTCTTGCTTCTTTCCCAATTCTTTTTCAGACAATTGTACAATTTGTACACGTTTTAGTACCTGTAGCTGAGATTAAGTCAAACATTTCATCAAATTACTTTTTGGTATCCACCACTGCAGTTCCCTAAACCCAGATTTGTGTCTTGTGCTCATTGTGCCCCCTTGAAGCAAACTGCACCTGACAGAAAAGGATCAACTAGGCTGAAACCATTTTCCTTGCTAGTGTTGTGGATCAGAGAGGACCTGGCTTGTCAGTTTGGGCTTGACTATTCTCACTGGAGCACGACCAAGGTTGATTTTAATGCGACTGGATCTAATGTGATGTGGCATGTTGTTAAAAAAATATGATGGACTGGGGGACTCGAGTAATTAGCAGTTTCATAGATTAATTCAAGCATTACATCCATCACTTTTTTGTTTTCCTCTGGGCAAACAACTAAGTTCAACAGGTATACCCAGATGTGGGTCCTTTGCTCACAGTGCGGAGTGGAACCTAACTGCATCTCACTGAAGATTAACGACTAGGCTGAAACTGGTCTGGGTTGCTCCAGTTGGGAGAGACCATGGCTTGGCAGTTCGACTTGGACTGTTTCTATTGGAGAAGGCTTTCTATATGCATGGGCCTAATCTGAAATGGTATGAGGGCCAAAAAAATGGACTGGGGTGGGGCAGGAGTAATTGCCAGTGGCTGAGATTATTTCAAGCATTCCATCAATCATATTTTATCGTTCTTATTAACCTCTTCAGAAGGTTTCATCCCCTTTCAGACATAATAAGCTTTATGCATAGGAATTGAAACTTCTTTGTTTTTATTTTGCACTGTGATGTTTGGCTTAGCACGTATATTTCCACAGTGCATTTCTCTATTGATGTAGGGTAGCTCAGCACTGTTTGTGGCACAAATGTTGTACTGACTATCTACAAATTACTTTCCAAAATTGAGGGAAACAGTAAATACTATATTAAAATTGAATAACTTTTTAGATGTGCTTTCCTCTGGCAGGTTTTTATATTCAAATCGTTTCATTGTTTTATGAGTTTAATGTGTGTGCTCCTACCTTTTCTGCATTTATAATTATTCCCCTGTCAGATTTCAAAGGTAATAATTAGAGAATTGCCATATTTGTAATATCTGTCACTCAGAGCTACCTGCAACCAGGGAGAAAATATGTACATGTTGACTGTCTAATTATCCACACAGGGATTTGGCATACACACCTCAAACCCACATTTTCTGAAGCCAGACATGTCTAGCAGACTATAGTCATTATAGTCATTGTTTTTCTTTGTGATTTCTTGTTACCTCATTTGATTTGTTTTTTAATTCCCGTGCGCTTCTTTTTCTTGGCTTTTACAGTTCACTGATGTATTTCATAACGTGAAGAAAGATACCGGAGCAGGTAAAATGAGGTCACCGTGCGCTCTCCGTCCTCATCAGAAACACACGCATCAAATTTAGCTCCAAGGAACAAACAAAGACTGCATAAAAGGCCTCTCTGCCGCTAGAAAATGGACAACAAAGAGCAGCGTAGTGGGGCAGCAGTTTCATGAAGGAACAAATGCAGCCAAGCAATTGAACAATCAACAAAAGAAGCACACATTTATAAAACACAATCCTGGGAAATGTAATGAAAAGAGCAGGAGTAAAGAATGAGCCCGCCAAGATGTATATGCTGCTGCTGAGTTTCCTCGTGTTTGTCCGTCGATGCGTGTTGCTTTGATGAATCATGTCATGTTGCATCAGTCAAGCCACTTTACATCATGTGGGGAAGAGTGTAACAGTTCATGATTGATGCCACCCAACATCCCATGTCACAAAGATGCATGTCTGCCCAGAGCAATAACAATATTATTGACTAACTGGTAACATGGCCGAAATATAGTAAAATGAATTGAATGGAGCATAGCGTCGAAAGTATGAGAGCGTACTAGACGTCCAACAATTTCCTATGCAGACATGAAACAAAAAAAATAATTGGCTTTTATTTTGTTTTAGAGCAAGATCAAAGCTTTCCTAGGAAGGAGGGTCACCAACATCAGGACTGTGATCTGCATGTTGGATTTACTTACAGTATGGGAGTAGAAAGGGTAGACCATTCTGCCATGCAATTGGATATTTAATTGTTATTCACTGGATCCCTCACCTTCCATCTCTGGAGTAACACCCTTCTCCTGTTATTTACGACCCCCACATAGACAGAAAATAGCCTCCTTTAAATTATTTCACGGAAATCACAACTGGAAAAAGACAGGCAGAGCTTTCTGCCTCCACCTTTTCACTTTTCTGCTGTTTTGCAATTCACAAACCTTCCCAGATATGTGACTTCCACATGCACAGCTTTCAAGGCCTACTTCTGGAAATGGCAAATGCCCTTTTCACGTGTTTTCTCTATTCCTGGTATGAGGAATTCTTCTTAGCAGAGAAGTCTGCACAGGGGTAATGTAGTCATCTGAAAAAAACACTCATTTTTTCCCACGGGGATCATACTTTTAACATAAAACAGTGGGACTGTAAAAAATGGTAGCCATCCCAAACATGGCATAGCGAGAAGAAATATGTTTATTACTTCCTCTTTCTATGTGTGATGCATTCCGATGCATTCTACATCACACATAGAAAGAAACCATCTCTAAGGATTGTTTTTGCGCAGAAAGATATCCCTTCCAGTACAAAAACAATCCTGCACCATGGTGGTAGGGTTCCTGAGTTGGTGCTAGGTAGCCTCAAGTGTGCCAGGTAGCTTGGCACTGTTCAGACTTCTTCCGTTCATGCAACACAGCTCAGTGACTATGTTTGCTGCTCTGCATTGTGTAAACTTTTAGTAAATATACCACTCAGTTATCTTACACATAAAAGGGTGAGAGGTGCAGAATGTTGAACCTTTATCCTCCATTTATCTACAGAAAAACATAACAAGGGGTTTTGTACTCCTTCCTATGGGATGATTGTTATCTCCCATAGACAGATGTCTCTTTGAAAAGCAGGGCCCTCACCCACATCTAAATGTGGCATGCTTCAACATTGGGCTTCCCACATCCTAGAACCAAATGAGTCCAGGTTGGGTTTTTACCACCCTATGTGTGGGAGCAAGGTTTTTTTTTAAAAAAAATAGTGGAGTAAATATGCCACCTAAACAGAGATATAAAGAAAAACTTTAAAACTGCCAAGTGCTATCCTAATGTATTTACTTTATTCTTGAAAGCCCTTACAGGATTTTATATATATATATATATATATATATATGCAAAAAAGAATAGAGAACACTGGGTAGTTCCCAAGTTTAGGTGGAGAGCAGCTCTAGTAAGGAGCACCTTGTGACACTCTAGATTTGCTCACCTCAAATGTCTGTTTATCTAGCAAAGTTTTTAAGCATTGGATCAGCACAGTGCTATCCACACCGAGCTAGATAGTGACAAAGTCTTTTACCATTTGTGCAGCAAAGTCTTTAAGCATAGGTTTGACAAAGTGTCAACCTTGCCGAGCTGTAAAATGACAGAAGCACTGTATATATATATAAATAGGAGGATGAAGTTGGTGAATTTAGGATCCCTATCAACCCCTATATGGTGAACATGTTTTGGCCATTCTAAGTATGCCTAAAATGGTCAGTGGCCTTCTTCAGCACCTATAATCTCTGGTTACATAGATGCCACTAGCCCCAATACTAGGAGGTAGGTAGCCATAGAAAATTCCTGTCCTTTGTAATACTAACTATTGTTGATCCTATTTTGTGTTGAACGAAATAAACATAAAATATTCAAGAAAACTCCTCTTACATATCCTTGTTCCAGAGGACAATGCTCCGGGTACAAGGTGGGGAAATCTTAACCTGGGGAAACCAAGGCGGCATCACTTTGTTGTTGGAATGAAAAGCATGTTCATCAGCAGGGCAATGTTGTGAAACATACAAAAGAGCACCTCAGTCTTGCAGACTTTCCCTGAAACGGGCCTTCAAGAGCTCAAAATTCTGCTCCCTGGGACCCCTTGTTTGAACATGGTCATCACTGAAAGAAAGTTCACTTGGTTCTGTTGGGTTCCTCAGAGGTGTCAATAGCGTGTGTTAGACCTGACAGCCTTCGGGTGATCACACCTAACTTATTTACCTGCCTCCCTCCACTTTTTGGACATTGTTTTTGCTGGTTTTAGGACTCTGAGCACTTTACCACCTCTAACCAGTGCTAAAGTGCATATCCTCTCTCCCTTAAAACATGGTGACATTGGTTAATACCCAATTGGCTTATTTAATCTACTTGGAAGACCCCAGTAAAATGCACTACATGTGCCCAGGGCCTGTAGATTAAATGCTACTAGTGGGCCTGCAGCACTGATTGTGCCACCCACATAAGTAGCCTCTTAACCATGCCGCAGGCCTGCCACTGCAAGGCCTGTGTGTGCGGTTTCACTGCCACATCGACTTGGCAATCCTTAGACTCCCCTTTTTCTACATATGTCACCCCTAAGGTAGGCCATAGGTAACTGATAGGGCACAGTGCTATGCAGCTAAAATGCAGGACATGTGCCTTTGCAGTTTATATGTCCTGATCGTGTAAAACTCCTAAATTCGTTTTTACACTACTGTGAGGCCTGTGCCTTTCATAGGCTAACATTAGGGCTACCCTCATATACTGTTTGAGTGGTAGATTCTGATCTGAAAGGAGTAACAAGGTCATATTTAGTGTGGCCAGCATGGTAGTACAAAATCCTGCTGACTGGTGAAGTTGGATTTAATATTACTATTTTAGAAATGACACTTTTAGAAAGTGAGCATTTCTCTGTACTTAAATCCTTCTGTGCCTTACAATCCACGTCTGGCTGGGTTAGTTGACAGCTCCCTTGTGCATTCCAGTCAGACAAACCCCAAACACAGGATGCTCAGTCACAGTTGTACACATCTGCATATTGAATGGGTCTTCCTGGGCTTGGAGGGCCCGACACTTACATGTCAAAGGACAGTAGCCTGCCCTCACACAAAGGACTGCCACACCCCCTACTGGGACACTGGCAGACAGGATGGAACTGAAAGGGGACCTTGTGCACTTCCAAGCCACTCTTTGAAGTCTCCCCCACTTCAAAGGCATATTTGGGTATTTAAGCAGGGTCTCTGACCCTACCAACTCAGACACTTCCTGGAGAAGAAACCCAGAACCAGAACCTGCAACCTGCCAAGAAGAACTGCATGGCTGCCCAAAGGACTCACCTGACTGCTTTCCTGAGAAGGACTGTTGCCTTGCTTTTGCCCTGCTGCCTTGCTGCTCTCTGGCTGTGCTGAGAGGTGCTCTTGAAGGGCTTGGATAGAGCTTGCCTCCTGTTCCCGGAAGTCTCAGGACCAAAAATACTTCATTCCTGCAAAAGAACTCCTTTTGCGGTGAAAATCGATGCACAGCCTGCAAGAAACGATGCACAGCCTCCATTGCAGTGAGAAAATCACTGCACGCCGAACCGGAACGAGGAGAAGATTGATGCATTGCGAGCGTTGGGACCGGCAATTCGACGCACAGCTCACTGGATTGATGCAAAGTCGAGCCGGAACAACGCAGCCTGACTTCCTGAGAGGAATCGAAGCAGCACCTGCCGTCCGGCAGAAATTTCCACGCATCGCCCACTTGATCGTCGCAGCCCCTGTGAGTTCGTCTTGCATGCCCAGGATTTCGACACATCGGCCACAGGGTGTCTGAAAACCCCGCAACCTGAAGAGGATCACAGTCTATGCACTGGAAATCGATGCAAAGCCTGCCCTGCGTGAAAACTCAACAACACATCTCCTGTGTGCGCTGGAAAAATCGATGCACACCTCCCTGTTTTCCATGCATCTCCTCCTCTGTGGTCCCTTGTGGAGAATTTGAACGCAAAGCAGGTACTTTGTGCTTTCAAGAGACACTAGTTGCTTTTTAAGAGACTGAAAGACACTTTATATCATTTTTACAAATAAATATTATATTTTTTTTTAAACACTGTGTGGTGTATTTTTGTGGTGCTTTTCTGTGTTATTGCATGATTTATTGCACAAATACTTTACATATTGCCTTCTAAATTAAGCCTGACTGCTCAGTGCCAAGCTACCAGAGGGTGGGCAAAGGATAATTTGAATTATGTGTGACTTACCCTGACTAGAATGAGGGTCCTTGCTTGGACAGGGGGTAACCTGACTGCCAACCAAAGACCCCATTTCTAACAGTGAGTTACAACTCAAATAACCAGAGTCCCCTGACAAACATAAATGTAAAAAATAACTTTAAACAATCTCTGGCTACCAAGATCGTAACAATGAAAATGGGTGAAATGTAATGGATGGCACTTACCAACAAGCCAGGCCCTCCTTGGAGCAAGAACAGAAACAGAACAGAACTCCCCAAAATGGAGAAAATAACAAATGAAATTGCTAACTGTGCAAAAATATCCACAAAACACCAACCTACAAATACACACTATGGGGGTCATTACAACCTCGGCGGTCTTTTAACAAGACCGCCGAGGGACCGCCGTGCGGAAGACCTCAGTAGTGGCGGTTTGCCACTTGGCGTATTATGACCGTTGGCTGCCCTCCGTCGTGTTTCCGACGGAGATCCGCCAACAGCCATACTGGCGGGCGGCGGGGAAGTGGAGGTTGCTTCACCTCCACCGCCACGGCAACAGAACACCGCCCAGCGAATCACATCCTGTGATTCTGCGCGGCGGTGTTCTGTTGGCGGTGTGGTGTCGGCGGAGCTGCCCCTATGGCTCCTGTCCCCTCCCGGCAGATCGACGAAACAGGTAAGTCGACCGTCCATTAGGGGGAAAGGTGGGTGGGTGTTGTGTGGGTGCATGGGGAAGGAATTCCCTGGCACTGATAGTGCTTATCGCCATGGATTTCATGGCGGTTCCTACTGCTGGAAATCCAGTGCGGTAAGCCGGGTCAAAATACCGGCGGGGGTATTGTGACAGCCGCCGGGCTGGAGACCCAGGTCTCTAGCCCAGCGGGCGGAACGGTGAAACGGCGGATGACCATGGCGGTAACCGCCATGGTCATAATACTCAAAAAAAGACCGCCAGCCTGTTGGCGGTATTACCGCCGCTTTAACACCGTCCGCCAGGGTTGTAATGACCCCCTATATGTATTAATTTTGATCATATGAAATTCATTAGACATACAAAACAGAACCACATGATTTGGGAGTCGATAAAATTGCATCAATATTTGTCACAGCACTTTTTACATTTCAAGAAATCCTGTTCCATAGCAGCAGCAAGGTATGGGTTGAAGCAGCAGACTTTGTATACGTACTAGTAATGTAGAGATCTGTAGAGCAAGCCGTCTGCACATTGATGGAGCGGAAGTGTTTCTGACTCCAGTAATCTTGCTCATAGTCATAAAGTGGCACCAACAAAGAATGGATACCATCAATAACACCAACCGCCTGCGCCATGACTCTCAAACTTAAAAACTAGGCTTAATGCTATTCAGCATTGCCATATCTGTATTAAACTGGATGTACTCATGCATGTGTCTGAGCATAACATCCAAGACCTAGGTGAGTTGGCTGAGACATCTCATATAAGTCTCCCACACAACACTTAAAGGAGCCAGTGCCACAGAAATCTAACACTTCCATGATCTTCACAAAATTTGGGCGGGCAGTATGTATTCTGATGTTCAGGAATAGTGATGATTTCATGTGCTGAGCCAATTCCTCAATGGTATTTTGGTCAAGCCGGTTCTCTCTAAATATGTGTTTTTTCTGCATGGTCTATTGATTCGGATTTGGTCTGTACATACACTCATTACGTTCACGTATCCTTCTCCATCTTGTGCAGAGTGGCAAGCGGATGTGTCTAAAAAATATAAGTGCAGTGTTTCAGTGGTATGGATACACATGTTACTATGTCACATTGTAGAAACATTTAAAACATAATCCATTACTGGCATGGTGTCACGTCTACAATATGATTACTGGTTGTGATGGGAATCTAACACACAAACAAATATAGTTTTTCTCAGTCTCCATCTGCATGACTGTTTTATTGAGTAACCTGTCCAATAAACTATAAATAGGAGGGGAAAAGTTTACATTAAGCAGTGTGTTAAGTATTTATGTCTAATGCTCTAACCGAGACATCACCAGAGGAAACATTGCAGTCAAACCTAGTCTAAATAGAACAAGTGGACCATAGCTTTGCTCCACATGTAATTCTATTCAATGTATGCTGAATTAGGGTGTCTGCAAAGTGATGGTCCACCCACAAAATTTAGAGTAGTGCTGAATATCAACTTTGAACCAGTTTTTCCCCTGGTAACTCCTCTACCACAAAATTAACACATTGAGGACAATAGATTTTGGACCCTCATTGTAACTACATCACATCAACCATCGTATTTGCAATGGTTTTTTTTTTTTTCAAAGTACATGACCATTAGGAAAAACCTAATATAAAATAAATAAAATAAAATATTTCCACATCCTGTTTGAAAATTCACAGGAATTAAGTTAATATAATTGTTTGGCAGATGTCCTGCTGTTCATTAGGGAGGCAGAGGACATTACCACACTGATGGACTACCACCTACCAAATTTATAAATCACCATCAGCCCAGTATCAATCTACGTGCCTTCCAAGGAACTGAACTGGCTCTGAATGCACTGCATGTTTTGTGATTAGCTGCCATCTGTTTGACGCCAAGCAGGAGTTTCTGTTTCTGACAAACATAATAATAAAGACCCCATTGATCATTTTCTGGATTTTCTCTCCATGACCCTGGCGGTGATGAACAGAAAAAAAAGTAATCAGACTGCCTCCTCTAAATAGAGCGGGTGATCTGATGTTGGTATTCTGATATCATCTACTCCATCACACCACTGGATTAGCCTTTCTGATAGAAGAGCCAGTGGGGGCATTGCAGTTGAAAAACTAACAGCCCACCCAATTCTACAGAGAGTGGGCAGAGTCAGTTAGATGTACAGCATTTGTGATGGAGTTTCCTGTGTGCCAAGCCCTAAATCAGGCCCTAAGTTTGGAGTTGTTTTTTTAAAGAAATGCACATAACTTGGCAGTAGCGTGAATCACAGCACCTCCTCAGCAAAAGTTCTGTACATACACAAGAATTTCTTATATGACGTCTCCATGGAAGATAGATATTTGTGAGGCTGGTGGAGAACTTTAACTATTGTGTTCATTAGTTTTTCATGGTACCCCACATACTGATTTAGGCCACTATTTCAGATAGAGCTGAAACCAACAAATGAAAATGAAGTGAACAACAGTAAATTAAAGTTTACTTTATAAAGTCCGAACCATAGTTAAACTTTTGTGTCCAGAAAACATGACCGAAATTCGAGCTACCCTATTGTAAGTACCATAGAAAATAGTGCACTTGTAAGATAGTGGACAGGATATTTACCATGTTTCTGACAGACTTTTACATCTGCCACTCTCTAAGTAAGGCACACTGCCCCTTATGTTTAGTTAGAGGACAGGTTATTCCAACATAAATGTGTAGAATATCACATCCACCTTATTAAAAGGTCCATGATATCCTGTTGCACTTGTAATAATGTGGACCAGAAGTTCATCAAGTTGCTAGGAATGTCACATCCACCAATGTTTAAAGAAGACTCTGCTATTTTCAGTTTTGGGGACTAGGTATTGCGCCACAACCAGGTTGCACGTCCTATCAAGACGTATTACAAGTGTACAATAATCATTATCACTTTTAAAAAAAAGTGGATGGGACATCAGAACATCTGCCATACTGGTGATGCAGTCCCTGTCTGACACACCCAAACCTTTAAAGAAAGGTTATATATGTGGAAAACATGAACCCTAGATGGCAGTATAAGATTTTGATAATAAGAAATGTGTATTTATTTTGTATATATATAAGACATGTAACTGTTAGATAACCAGACATACCTCCAGACTTACTACAAGGCACAACACAAGGCTGAAAGTAATGTAACCTTATGAATAGGAATATAGATTCATGCTTATGTATGTACACTTTACAGGTCCAGATATGACTTGACGCATGTAACATTAGTGTGACACATTATGTAAATATTTGAAAAAAGGCAACATGCTGACTATACTGAATGCTCATTGTGTAACTGAGGAATGTTTTAAATCTTTGAGTAATCTTTGTCTACTTGTAATCTGATGTCATTGCAAAATGTCAGTGATGTTTTCCTAAAAAAGTGATGAGCCATCGGTCAATTTTCCAAATTTTGATTGAGGTGTGTAAAATTACATTGACACAATACATCATAAATGTTTTTATTCAAATTGTGATGTCTTTTATAATATTGTTTATTGGATTTTTTTCTTTCTTTGTTTAACTGCGTCTGCGTGGGTCAGCCCCCTCAATCATTAGAAAATCTCATGGGCCTTTGCAGAAATGTGCACTGTAAGGTGGTCTTTAAGCACTGCAGCTTCCACCCCCGCAGATGATGTAAGACTCTTTGGTGGTGGGAACACCTAATCACCTTAAACCAAATTGGAAGGTCTTTTGCTTTCTTGGAGTAGCCTACCCTGACTTGAATGGGACGCAGAAGGCCCAGAACAGTGACAAGGGGGCGAGTTTGATCTTAGGGGAGTCCGACTCCTAATTTACCACTTCAGTGTCCAGATTCCCTCCCTCCAGTTTCATGATTGTAAGCTACACAATACCAGTTTGTATATAAGCAATCTCACCTTCATATTGTTCACATGGTCCATGACATTCAAAACCTTAAGGCCAGACATATGATACTCTGATTCTCTCATACAAACGCAGAATGTGTATTTCCATTAATGTGCTCTTCACACACATACATTCATGTGCTATCGAATTTGAACTAGAATTATGAGTTCATCATTATCAGCACAAATTTTTTGAAGTGACCGGCAGGCTCACACTCATGTGGTACAGGTCAAAACTTTGGTCCACACTCTGATTTTTACAAAACTTGATTTGCTGTCACCATCGTACATAACAGACAGCTCTGTGACAGGGAGAATGTTCTTTGGACACTTTGTGAGGGCATGTTTATAGTGGACATCTTGGTGCTAGGAAAGTCCATGACAAGACTTTTGCAGCAAAGCAGGCCTAGGCTTTAACGTGCATTGGTTTGGTGGTAGGACAGGTCCAAAAAGCATTAAAACCATGATAGCAGATTGCATTAGTGACCGCACAGCATAGGTAAAGACTGTATGCATGCAGGGGGCATAAACATCCAAACACTAGGGAAGGTAAATGTAACACAATATAGGTGTTTGCTTATATCTGGAAGGTCTGGGTGCATGAATTTCATGTGAACTGTATGTTACATATGTAGCACTACATTGGTTGGGGCAAATTGTTTAGGAAGAGGGGTGGGCCTGTTTTGGGTGGAAAGGGTGAGTTTACTTTTATGGCTGTTGAGTGAAGAGAAACATTTATTTTATACTTTATGCCTGAAGAAGATTTTTGCGCTTTACTTTTACTTGGCACTGAGGCCTTTTTGCACAGCCTGTGTTTTTTTAATCCACTTCATAAAGTATATACCATTTAGTTATAGTTAGTTCCCCTACTACCCTCTGTCACAGTATTGACCACTAGGGGAATATGATGCCATTCCCTATATTGACTACAGCAACTTAGATAAACAATTACTTATCTGCAGTAGAAGTTAGTTACGCATCAACTAATTAGTTCACTTCACTCCATAGTTCTCTTGGTAGATTAGATGTAGTGATGGCTGCTACCTCTGTGAATCTTCCAAAACCTTCTGGAGGGTTTCCCAAGGTACCTTCTTAATGGTAGTGGTAGTATGATAACAGGGAAGGCATCATAAGCAAGGTCTCACTCCCACCTAGGTGAGCTCCAACTGTAGGATTAATCAAGAGGATTATCCATCACAGGTAACTAAATTGAAAGAAAACCACAGAGTTATTGGGTTACACATTGATGTCATAGCTTTAAAAAGACTGAGGCCAGTCTACTACCACCATGACACAACAAAGAATACCAGATATTAAAACAAAAACTAGTAATAGTATATTATTCTGAGCAATTGGGAGCTTGGATTTTTTTGAAAACTAAAGTTATAAAATACTTGAGTCAGCAAAAGTGTATTCAAAGTCTTTAATGGATAAGGTTAAGCGTTTACGCGACACAAGGCCTGTATGATGATGTTGACATAGATGAATGATGTTCTTCTACATCTCAACTATGTGGATCCCTTTTATGCATGGTTGGGTAAGAGGGACTTGTATGGGCAATTGCTCACGTGATAGAAGATCCTGCAGTGAGTTGATGTTGCATTTAACCACATCTATCCCACAAAGTGTGTGATCCATTTCAGGTAAATAGGTCATACCTCACTACATCACACAGCCAGGGGGGAAAGAGTTAGGAGTTTGATGAATAGATGGGAAAAAGTTTTTGGGGAAAGGTGTGTCAAAGACAAACACTACACAACACAACAACAATATTCATCAGGGTAATGAGCTGAAACATCATCGTCAATCCTTTGTGGAAGTAAAGGAATGGGTAAGACACTGTTCAGTTAAATGCATTTCAAACAGTCTTTCAGTCCCATGGACACAAGTTATTATTAGATATCTAATTGTTCTGTCATCTAGGTTTGAAAAATACAAATTATGGAGGAGTGAGGTGAACCCATCCAGTTCTAAAAAATATTATTATTTTTTTACTTGATCAGAATGAAGTAAAAACATAAAAATTTAATACATGAACACTGGGAATCATTGATAATGAGAAATAATTATCAGCCTCATTTCCCATGTCTTAAAGATATTATATCGGTCCCATAAAGATAGTGCCAAAAGTCCACAAAGGCCGACGTACCGACTGGATAGCCAAATATGAACATGCAATGACATGTAACAAGAAACATTGATACATTAAAAAGTGGTTACCACAAAAAAATCTAGGACTACTTTGATGTGCTACATAACTGATTGACCGCGATAACTGCTACCATATCTAATAAAGATGAACAACCCCTGAAAGTGAATCTGTGGTTTGATATGTTCCATAAATAACTGCCCATGTAGCTTATAAGAAAATTATGATACAATTCAAAGCAAGCCTACTTTATTGTAGTTATTATATACTTGATAGACCTGATTACAGCTCCTACTATTGTTGCCATATCTAATAAAGAATCCTAACCCATTAAAATGTACTGGTGCTTTGATATGTTTGATGGATAGTTGACTGTGCAGCTATGAGAAACCAGCAATACGCTACATTTAAGGCAATATAACAACAAAGATAAGCTAAAAACCAATCTCTAAAAGTTGCCAATCCAAAAAGATGTGCCATGCTATAGAGTGCTACCAAGTATTTTGTTCTATTACCTCCATAAACTGCCATGGGGCGATGAACCTTTTGATGTAGCCCACCCTTTTCACACATGCCTCTTCAAACGTTTTTTTTTATGGGTCATTTTAATAAACCACTCTTAATATGTTGGTACACTAGATGACTTCCAGTATTAAATGATCAAGGAGTGAGCTATTAAAGAAGAAATTGCAATAGACATCTGCCCCTCTTTACCTACCAAGGTGCTCTGCTTCTGTTTTGAAAAGCCAAAAAGAGCGACACTTTGCACTAGGTTGATGTAAGGGTTTTAGTTTTTTTGGGGTGGAATACTTTTTTTTAAATAATAAGCAAATACTTTATAACCTTATAATATAGATTAGTAAGTATACATAATTGGATATCTAAAAAGATTTTTTTCAATTTTAAAAACAATTTAGTTTAAAACTATGCAAGATAACCTTGGTGGGTGCTTTTTAATTATCGGTTCTGGGTAGTAAATCGTTTTTTCTTCTTCTTTGTTTATATATGTATATTTGTTTAGATATTTATTATTTTTTTATAGTTGTCAAACTATTTGTTTTTGTATCTTTGCATAATAGGTCATTATGTATATTACTTGTATGTTCTTTGTATGTATATTTTCTGTTTTTGTATAAGTCGAAGTATTTCCTTGCCAGGTTTTTTGTTTTTGTCATAGGATATTGAGTAAAGTTTAAAAGCTTTTTAGGAATATGTTTTTTGTCCTTTGAATTATGTATATTCTTTATACTTATTATTCTGTTGTGTTTCTTATTTTTTTTTGTTAGTAATGTTTATTGATATATAGGTGTATGTGTATGTGTACACTAAAAGGGAGCTATATTTATTATATTACAGCCCTGAAGAAGTCCTTTGCTAAGGACAAAACACGTTGACTGTTTCTGTTATGAATCTGTGCTGTTTTAAGTAAAAAGAATAAAAAGAATATTTGAATAACACTGCACTAGAAAGACTTTATTCGGTATGAAATAATTCAACCACTAAAACAAATAAACAACAATATATAATCCGAAATAGCAATAAAACAGTATATAAAAAAAATCCATCAAATAAAAACAGATAAAACCTCATTATTAAGAATTAAAATAAAGAAAATTATTTAAAAATCTCTATATTACTACGCCAAGTAATAGCTCCCCTCAAGAACGATCCCAACCCCCTCCGCACCAATGCATCTGAAGCCATTTGCAGCCACATAAAGGCAGGGCGATATTGCACAAAACCTAAAAGGTGCATAAAAATCACAAAATAATGTACAATGGGATAAGGTCTGCAGGGACACCTCGTCACAGGGGCAATGTCTAATAGTTTTTTCACCATACTGGCCTAACACTACACTAAAGAACTGGACATTCAAATATTGTTGATTGTGGTGCACTACCAGTGTTCTAATTGTATTTTAGTTCCCCCTTATTTAAGGATTGCACCTTGGCAGCAGGTGTTGGTGTTAGTGCACACAGAGAAAAAGAAAAAAGAAAAAAACATTTTTTTGTCAAATCATCCTCATATTGAGGGAACTTATGGGTCAGGTGCGCTGCGTTGTAGCCTGCTGTGTGGTTTGAGAATATTCTGTTGGAAGGCTGTCGCTGGCTAAAGCTTTCCCGGATGGCATAGAGGTGAGAAATTGCTGAATCTCAGCTACTGATTTATCTATGGCCATTTTCTCTAGCTGCGAGTTTGACAATTGTGACAGCCTAATGGACTGAAAATACTTTGCTATACTCTCCTTAGAGACAAAATATTTACTTTCATACAAGTTTTTATGGTATTGCAAAAAAAGTTTAATACCTCGTCCCTGTTAGATTCCTTTACACCTGATCCTGGCTTCAGAAGCTCAGTAACTAAAGCGGCATCATACTTAACCCATGTTGACTGTGCAAGCAATTTGCCAACCATCTGCCTCTCCTCATAAACTGGCTGTTGAAATGCCCTCAAACTCTTAATGCCCTCTCATATAAATAAAAACCTCAGCTCATGTTTAGCATTGGCCAGCTGTGCATTTTTTACCATTCGTGACCCTGGGAGCAACCCCTCATCTGGAGAGCGACATTGACAGCAGACTGGAGCATGGCTATTCACATCGCACAATTGTTAGCTTATAGTGCTGAAAATGTGATAATCCATCCTCGGATGGTTGCCTTAAAGGCTCCCCAAATTGAAAACAAAGAGGTTGTGCACTTGTTCAACTGAAAAACCTCTGTAACTAAAGTTCTCATACTCCATTGCCATTTATGATCAGCAAGTATCCTACAATCCATCTACCACCTAGATCTCTCCCTCCTTCTTATCTCTAATTTGATTTTGTATACTGACCAAGGAGTGGTCTGAAAATGAATTAGCCCAAATATTTGAATGTGTACATTTCAGGGTACGTGAAATGAGAAAATAGTCTATACAGGATGCTGATTAAACACGGCATGAAAAACAAGCATATTGGGAGACACCCACATGATCTCTACGTCATAGGTCAATCAATTGATCTTGCTTAACTGGGTCCAGTACCTTACTTTTATCCAGTACCATTTTAGCATGCAGCTTCAATTGTTTCCTGTTTTTCTTAGATGTATCCCAATCTAAATCATGAATACAATTAAAATTGTCTCCAAAAATGATCAGATCAACGGCTCCCATGGCGACTTTATTAATTGCTTTTGCAAGGGTATAATAATTTACCAAATCCATGTATGACCATTTACGCTAAAAGAAATCCAGATCCATCTAACGTTAGGGTCCCTTTGAATATGAGTAACCACCAAATACACTGATTTATCAAGATAAATCGCTATCCGCTCACCGCCAAACCGGCTGAAGCAAAATAAGACTCTGAATAATATTTGGGGAAAAAGATTTGGGGAATTATTTTTCAGATGAGTCACTTGAAGAAATAAATCTTGTGGGGAAAAAGAAGTCAACCATCTGATCAACCCACCATGCAACTGCTTGTGAGGAATACCATTAACATTACAGGATGAAGTCCTAAATTTACGGCTCATATCCCGATGGCTTACTTTGAGAGAGAACCCTTCTGCCATCAATCCATCCCAATGATTCTAAAATTCCATTGATTCTACTCATCGTTATTTCTTGTATCCCCTACCACCCAACAGACCCCCCTGCTACCCTCCCTACCTGTGACCTCACCCAAACCCAAAACCATGCAAGCGGGGAAGAGCATTCAAAACCCCTCTTTCCACTGTGATCTGCCACCCTGGGTGCCACGATAGAGCACCTTTAGAAGATAACCAACCGCTGCTCCCAAACGTGTCAAAACCCCAGTTACAGCATATTCCAAATTTTATCAGTTGGAAATCTTTCTGAACAACTCTTGAGCTTTTGCCAAATTGGTATACAAATAGAGCTGCCTTTTGACCAGTACTCTGAGTTTTGACGACTGAACAATTGTAGCGTGGGCTCCCCGAGTTTTGAACAAATACAATATTTTAACAATCCTTGTGCCCATGTAGAGCCGCTGCTGACGTATCAGGAAAGATTTGAAAATGGGGAAATTCATTAGTTGAAAACTATTTATTTTCTATTGTTTTGGATCATTTCTGCTATTTTATAGGATAATCTGAAAAGTTGACCAGAATTGTGCGTGGAAGTTTTGTGTTCCGAAATGGCTGTGGCGGGACCCTGCGTGCCCGTGGAATTATCAGATCCCCAGAATACTCCGGCAGCGCATGACTCTTAAAAAATTATTCAACACACTGAACAACTTGCTGTCCCTCACAACCCATTGTAACGCCCACAAAGCGCAGATTGGATCAATGAGAGTGGTTCTCCAACTCTTCAATTTTACTTTTTTCCAAGAAAGCCTTCTGCTATGTCACTCGATTGACTAAGTCCTGCATCACAGTGATCTGGTCTTCAAGATGTGAAATTCTTGATTCAGTTTCCTGCAATCTTGCCAGAAAGTTCTCCATTGCTTCTTCAATCTTTGACAAATTTTGACGCAGGGCTGCAACTTCAGTAGGCTGTGAGACTTTCAAGTCCCTAATTTCATCCGGAATTAAATTCAACATATCTTTAATATCCCACTGTGCTGTTCCCCCATCACTCTGCTGCCCACTTGACTGTAGCGACTCCTGGAACAGGAGAATTACAAAATCTTGAGGCAGAGACTGGTGCGGCCTAGCTAACATCGATCTAGCCGATGGATTCAGCTGGTGTTGCGACAACCTAGTGTCTGAGCTTGAGGTCTGATGAAGAAACTGAGGGATGGGCTGGACCAGGTCAGAGGATTGAATTGCTCCCTGATGTCCCAATAACAGATTTTTCCCCTTTGAAAATAGCGGGTAGTTCTTAGTTTTATACTATAGAGCAACCGTGTTGCTATCTTCCTGAAGCTGATCTTTTTGTCCCAGCCCCTTGCCATCATCCATTCCTTCTACGGTTATAGCACTGTTATCTATGGACTGCTTAGATAATTTTTCTCCTCTCTTGAGTACAGCCACATCTCGAGAGAGACCTGCTATGTCCATTCCTATATCCTGCCCTCTTTCTTTAGGGGCAACAACTACCTCCTCCTCAAAGCTCAGAGGACTTGTTGTTAGCCCAGAGAGACTGCGTGACTGAAAACTATGACCATGCAGAAGAGGAGAAGGCCACAAGGAATGTAAACATCGTGAGGAGTGTACCAAGAAAACTCAGAGGCAGAGCAAGAACATAAGAGGAGTTTCACAATTGCCACCACTGCAGTACACACACTCAGCAGCATTTTCCCAAATCAATGCACCTCTCTCTATTCCACAGAGCTGAGTACTAGGCCTCAGAGTCATCATCATGGTTTCCCTTTGAAGTCAATTATTTCATACTTCTGACTTGAGCAAGATAAACATGTAGTGCATTACTGTTAAAGAACAAATACAGAAGCAAAATTTGAGTATTTTGTGTAGATATTTGCTTGTCAACTAAAGTGACTTGCCCGGTCTCTGAAGAATCTGAAAAAAGGAGTGGACCCTGCAGGTAAATTTCACAAGTTTGAAAAGGCCAATCACCTTCAGTAAAAATGATCACCCATCAGATCTCAAACATTGCAAATAATCAAAATGAAGTTTACAAATTAGTTAAAAACCCTCCCTCACTGTCTGCCACCACAAACATGATCGATCATCACTCACAATCACTCAATCATATATCATCACTCACTGGTGCTGTTTGCATCAAAGAGGCGATATAATTGTGTGCCTACCAAGCACGGTGGTAGGTACACAATGATCTTGCCTCTTTGATGCAAACAACACATTTCAATTTGGCAGTCTTGTAAATCAATGATCTTCTGGGGCAGCCCGGCTAAGTGATTGAAACAAAAGTATAGGCATGGGAGGGAGACAGGCCTTGTCTTCGATGTCTTGATCCTGAAGGGAAAAAGAAGGCTTCTTCACTGGCCATGCATGTGCCTAAAAATGACAAGGTAGCATAAAGCAGACACAAACATAACATGGCAAAGAAAGAAGTTTAACAATGAAGGTATAAAAAGTGTTATGGTGGCATACTCATTCAGAGAAGTAGAGTTTGTCCTCAAACTCAGATGGTTCGCTCAGAAGTTAGTCAGCTAATCCACTTGATTGTGACAAATACTCCTCCTCCTGTGCTGTTTCCAGAACAGTGTTATTGTGCGGGATGAAGTGTTGGTTTATTATGATCATTGCCATGTTTTGAGAAGAGAGACTGGTCCTTCCCACTGTGACAACTGCACCAGCTGTACCGAACACAGGTTTAGCAGGCACACTGGCTACAGTAGAAGCCAGACAGATCCTTTTTTTGCCAGCCTGCTGAACTCTGGCCATTGGCGCATCTTCCCATACCAATGAACCAATGGGTTTTTGATCCACACAGACCTCTTTAGCGTCATCCAAATACTTCTGGAAGATTAGCCTAATGGTCATTGGTGCTTCCACTTGTTTCACCTCTTTTGCCTGCATCTCTGCACTGGATTTAAGACCTGCCACTTGAAACCAAGACAATGCCGAGGTTGGAGCAGATTCTTTTGTTCCTGTTGTTTCTGTTTTTGCCAGTTTTCTTGTTGCTGGTGTTTGCTGCTGTGAGACAACAAGATTGCCCTCTCTGGGAAGTTGAAGGAGGCACCCCAGAACTTCAGAGTGAGACTCTAATTTCCAGCTGTTCTCTTTCCAGGGCTCAGACTTCCTCAACAATCCATACCTTCGATTTTGAAACATCCCCTACAGAGAAGTGAATGAAAGTGGCTGGATTTGTTTTTGTAACATGGACCACGTAGTGTGGCACAGATGTACTGCTTGGACAGCATGATGTTTTTGTGCAGCCTTGTGTGAACAACCAAGTGACATATTAAGGCCCTCATTATGACATTGGCGATGAATCCCTCTTACCGCCGTGCCAACTGCCGCCAACATAATACTGTCGCGGCGGATAACCGCCAAGCATATTATGACACACACATATCAATCCGTCACTATACAGCCACACACACAAGTCCGTCAGCCCAAAGGTCAGTGATAAACTGGCAGTAGCAAAACCCACACCGGTATCCCAACAGAACAATGCCCACAGCATTATGACCCACAAATCACCGCGGGACATACCGCTGCACTCAAAATACACACACTCAAACAAAACAACACCACATTGGACAATTGAAACTACACACATCTGACACACATATGCACACCACACCTGCGTACCCGCAGAACTATAAAACACACACCCACATTACCTACAACCCTTTATGACTAGAAAGAATTGATGCCAAAGAGAGACAGCAAGAGCACACACACAACCAGAGCCACATAACATCATCACCTATACACCACCCACGCATTTTACATCACACACCCCAACACATCCCCCACACATCCCCCACACACCCACACCACTCACACCCATGGCACCACAAAGAGACCCCAGTTTCTGTGAGGAGGAGCTGAGGGTCATGGTGGAGGAAATCATCCAGGAAGAGCCACAGCTATTTGGATCACAGGTGCAGCAGACATCCATTGCTAGGAAGATGGAGCTATGGTGGAGAATCGTGGACAGGGTCAACGCCATGGGACAGCACCCAAACACAAGGGATGACATCAGGAAGAGATGGAACGACCTACAGGGGAAGACACCAACTAGCTGTACAGAGGACTGGCGGTGGACCCCCATCTCCTCCCCCACAACTAACAACATGGGAGGAGCAAGTCTTGGCAATCACACATCCTCAGGGCCTGGCAGGAGTAGGAGGAGGACTGGACTCTAGTAAGTTAAATCTCTATTACTATCACCCCCCTTACCTACATGCCACGCAAACCCCCACCCCTACCCTCACTCCTATCACTTCACCACCGGCCCCATACCCACCATCACAACCCACTCATCCCAATACCAAGCCCTGCATGTAACACCAATGCATGGAAACACCTCACAGACCTGCATGGACACCTATCACCACTGCATGCACACTGGAGAGAATCACCTAGCCCAACAAATAACTACTCACTCAAAGACAAATCTGCCAGGGCAACAACAACCATAAAGGGCAACACACAGATGCACATGATGTCACACCTAGAAACAATAAGACTGCATTTACATCCCCACAGGTCCCGAGCCAATGTCACTGGAGAAGAGGTGCCAGCAACATCCAGTCCCCCCCACCTCTGCTTGCCTGGATCTGGATGACCAACCTGTCCCATCAGGGATCTCTGGACAGTCAGTTACCCAGGCACACTCTCACACCACCACAGAGTCTCCCCCTCAGAAAACACAACCACAGCACCCACCCAGCGGGCCCATATCTCTGTCCCCAGGACATGTCAATCAGCAGTGTGTCCAACACTACAGGGACCCTAGACTACCCCACAAACACAGAACGATCAGGGACCTGTGGTCAGGGGCAGTAGACACACGGTTCAGGGGACAGGGGGCCTGGACAACAGAGAAGCTGGGAGGACTACTGTGTGACAGGGGGAGGACAGGCCCAGGGAACTGACTCTCCAGGAGGCACTCACCGCAATCCTTGGAACATACCACCACTCCCAGGAGATGATGGGCCAGATACTGGACAAGTTGCAGGAGAACATGCGGCTGCAGGGGTGCTGGCAGACATGGTCAACACGATGAGGGAGGCAGTGGCACCCCACCGGGCCCCTGACACTAGCCAAACCGATGAACAGCCCTCCACCTCCGCTGCCGCGAGTGGACAGGAGGCCCCGTCACAGGACCAACAGGCCACCAGCACCCTTCCCCCTGCAGAAGGAGAACCACCCCACAAATGTTCCCTGCGATCCAGGCAGAAGCCACAGACCCCTGCTAGGAAATGAGACTCTCCTGATTGTCAGTCTTGTGTCCTACTCTGTCACCCTGTACACCTTGAACTGCCATTGCTCCCCTTCCTATGCCCGCTTGGACAATGCACCTGTGATACAAATAGATTGGACTCCAACCTGGACTTTCCTCCATCATTCCCCCAGCCCATTGCACATCTCCTTCTACCTCTTATCACTTAAATATGGACTATGTCAAATAATTTAAGTATGTATTAGTTTAAAAGGTTTAAACTTTGAAAATCAACTGTACAGAAATGTATACATAGGAATGATCTGTAGTTGGTTGCAGTCAACACACCAGGAGCGATAGTGGGGCACACATATCTACAAATAGAGATGCCAAAGGGTACAGTGAGTGGCCATAAAAGTAGGAAAATCAGCCTGCCAGTGACAATGTCAAAGACAAAACTGTCAATTAAATGTGAAGTTACACTGTCTTACCTGTGTGTCATTGGACGTATTGACAAATTATTGCACTTCTGTTGTCCTCATCTTCATCCTCTGCCTCTTTATCTACACTGTCCACAGGGTTCCCTGCTGCCACATGGCCATCTCCAGCCTCCTCCTCCTGCAGAAAAGGTACCTGACGATGTAAGACAAATTTGTGCACCATACAGCATGCCACAATTATCTGGCAGACCGTCTTGGGTGAGTAGTACAGGGATCCTCCTGTTAGATGGAGGCAACGAAACCTGGCCTTCAGGAGGCGAAAGGTCCTCTCTATAATTCTTCTTGTTTGCCCATGTGCCACATTGTAACGTTCCTCTGCCCTTGTCCTGGGATTCCTCACAGGGGTCAGTAGCCATGAGAGGTTGGGGTAACCAGAGTCACCTGCAAATATCGAGGGACAACAGTTAGCCACACACCAACCCTTAGGCCCACACCCTACCCATACACCACCATACACTGGGTAGGAACCAGGGCTCACCTATTAGCCACAACCTGTGCCTCTGGAGTTGAGCCATCACATATGGGATGCTGCTATTCCTCAGGATAAAGGCATCATGCACAGACCCAGGATATTTTGCATTGACGTGGGGGATGTACTGGTCCGCGAGGCACACCATCTGCACATTCATCGTGTGAAAGCTCTTTCGATTTCTGAACACCTGTTCATTTCGCCCGGGGGGGGTGGACAAATGCTATATGTGTACCATCAATTGCCCCAATAATGTTGGGGATATGTCCCATTGCATAGAAATCAGCTTTCACTGTGGCCAAATCCTCCACCTGGGAGAAAACGATGTAGCTGCACATGTGTTTAATCAGGGCAGACAACACGCTTGTCAGTACTATTGAGAACATTGGCTGGGACATTCCTGCTGCAAAGCCCACTGGCACTTGGAAGGAGCCAGGTACCAGCAAATGGAACACTGATAGCACTTGCACAAGTGAGGGTATACTGGTGAGGTGATGGATAGCAGAGATTAGGTCAGGTTCCAATTGGGCACACAGCTCTGTGATTGTGGCCCTGTCCAGTCTATAGGTGAGGATAATGTGCCTGTCCTCCATTTTTGCCAAGTCCTCCAGGGGTCTGTACACGGGGTATGTCTCCATCTCCTATTCTCCGCAGCGGTTGCAATCTATGGGGCAAAATGGTAAGCAGCTGGTCAGTATCTCTTATTTCCAAACACCACACTTCAATGCATGTGGTGATTGTAACAGTATTTTGTTGGAGAGGTCCAAATGGTACATATGTGTACTGTGACACAGTTAGGAGCCATGGCCTGCACCCTCCCTTGAAATGGCATCCGCCTGTCCTGTTTGGAGGTACAGGTGGAAATTAGGTAATTCCGCTGACGTTGTGCCCTTTTGCGAGAGGCGGTCGAAAACCGCTGTGCAACTCCTCATTGGTGAACATTGGGCCCTATGGGGTACATTGGCGAATGGTGATGTACACCGGTGGAGACGGTATGCACCGCCGCGATGTCACCGACATTTTCTATCTGTTCACTCATTTGCTACCAGACCTTCAACAGGAGAGGACCTACCCTGCAAGTGCTGCTGTGACCTGTGTCTGGAACTGACCATGGCTTGTGCCACTGGTGAAACGGCCCCGGCCCGAATGCTGTATGGGCCTCCAGACCAACAGGTGGGTACACCGAGAGTACGATGCATGGGCCATGAATGCATGGAGTACTGTGTGTGAAGGCCTCATGTGGGGGGGGTTGGTGGATGGGCCATGGGCAGCATGCTGCATGTATGCCGGGCCATGTCTGTGCTAATGGGGATGGGAAGGGGCATGGTGGACCATGAGTGTAACAGGCAGGAAGGTTGGACTAATATCTTTCCCTGTGTCCATTTGCCTGCAGGTCAGCACCCATCAGAAAAAGGGAATATGGCGTGCCATCGCCAAGGACGTACAGACCCTGGGCACCCACTGTCGGAAACAGTGGGAGGACCTGAGACGCTAGTCACGGAAGACGGAGGAGGACCAGCTGAGGATGGCCTCCCAACGAGGAAGGGGTGCCTGTCTGGCAGTGGCCTATCCGGAGCTGGATGGGTGCTTGGGGACATCACAGCAGCCAAAAGGGGGTGAGTACAGTGCCCCAATATACAACTTGCGCATGGTGGGGTGGTATCCGGGTGAGTGATGTGGGCCTGTGGGTGCCCCTAGGCCAGGCCTGACATTGCACAGTAGGTCCATTGTTGGGCAGGGTTCTGATGTAAAATACCTCTAACCAAGCTAGTAGGCATCCACTACTGGGCAGGGGTCTGTGGGTCTCAGGTATGCTGCAAGTGGAGTTAGGTGTCCCTGTACATGGGCTGGTGACTAGCATTGTGACTGGTAGTGCATTGCATAGTGCGTAGGGATGTTCCCTGTGTGTGTGTGTGTGTGTTGTGTATGCCAACGGTGGTATTGTTGCCGCCATTGACCAAGTGTATCCTTTGTCTCTTCACCCCCTTTTTGTTTTGTCACCCTGTCTTTATGTGCATTAGCATCATCTGGCGGAGGAGCTGAGGCACCAGTGACAGAGGGAGCTACATCCCACAGGGCCCAGGATGCCGAATCCACTGAGGGCACCAGTGGGACGGAGGGCGAGGGGAGCACCACAGCGGAGACAGGAGGGGACAGTTTGGACATGGATTCCTATTCTGATGGAAGCTCCCTGGTGGTGGCGGACACCTCTGAGCCCACCCCAGCTACAGGTGCAGCCGCCACCCCCGTACCAGCACTGCCCTCCCAGCAGCCCATCAGTATGTTTCCCGTGCCCGCTCAACCAGGAGGGTGGGAATCTCCTTTGCTGCAGGCACCTCAGGCCCTGCCCCAGTTAGCCCTGCTGCCCTGAGTGAGGAGGCTATTGACCTCCTGCGAGCCATCTCTGTTGGGCAGTCAACCATTGTGAATGCCATCCAGGGGCTGGCAGCCCAAATGCAACAGACACATGCATTCCTGGAGGGCATTCACACTGGCATAGCGGCCCAACATAGATTAATCCAGGCTCTGGCCTTCTCTCTGATGGCAGTCATTGTCCCTGTTTCTAGCATCCCCCCTCCAACTTCCTCTACCCAATTTCATTCCCCCCAACCCCAACCTATCCCAAGCACACAGTCAGATGAGCAGGCACCCAGGACAACACACAAGAGTGGACATGGCATTCACAAGCACCACAATTCATCCCACAGGCATTCACACAAACACCATCCAGATGCAGACATACCAACATCCACTGCCTCCACTGTGGCCCCCTCCTTCTCCTCGTCGACCTCCTTCCCAGTTGCGTCTACACTCACACCTGCATGCACTACATCCTCATCCACTACCCCCTTCACCAGCACACCTATCAGCACACGCCCCTCACTGGCAGTCACCACCCCCACTTCCATGCACACGTCCCCTCTGTCCTCTCCCACTCTGTCTGTGCCCCCTCCTCCCAAAGTACACAATCGCAAGCACTCAGACACCCAACAGCCATCCACCTCACAACAGCATCCATCCTATGCACCTGCACTTAAACACGGCAGAAAGACACCTCCTACAACCACCCCCGCTACCTCCACTCACAAACATTCTTCCTCTTCCAACCCCAATGTCCCTAAGAAGCTTTTGCTCTCCACCTTTGACCTCTTCCCTAGCCCTCCCCCATCCCTCATATAGGAAACTGGCCTGGTTTGTAATGGGTACCTTGGGTACTTACACCTTATATCTGGTCAAGTTATCCCTTATTAGTGAAGTAGCAGTGTTCTAGCAGCTTAGGCTGATAGAGGTATCTATAGCAGAGCAGCTTAGGCTGAACTAGGAGACATGCAAAGCTCATGCAATACCACTTATAGTTACACAGTACTTATACACAAGTAAAGACAATACTCAGTGTTACCAAAAGTAAAGGTATTTATTTGGGTGACACAGTACAAAAATATATTAGAGACAATACTCCTTCCAGAGGTAAGTATTATACACAATATATACACTAGACCCCAAAATTAGACAAGTAAATAGTCATAGAGCAATGCAAACAAAAGTAAATGCCATAGAATGCAATGGGAGAAAATAGATCTAGGGGCAACATAAACCATATACTAAGAAATTGGAATGCGAATCATGAATTCCTCCTAGACAAGTGTAGAGTGTGCAGAATTACTGGGCGAGTAAGAATACAGTAAAGATAAGTAAATTACCCCACCCCAGAGCCCAGAAAAGCAGGAGTAAAGTCCTGCAAGTTTCCTTAGGACACACTGCACCTCATGATTGGGATTTTGCAGCAATCAACCAAGTCTTCAAAGAACAACTGCTGGATTCCCAGACCTGTAGACCTGCAAAGGAAGGGGACCAAGTTCAAAAGTCGAAAGAAGTTTCAGGAAGGACAGGAGCCCCTGCCAAACCAGAAGAGGGTGCAAAAGAAGAGTCTCAGGAGCCTGCTTAGTCAAAGACTGCAGGAGTGCACCCTAGGAAGATGTCACCGTGTTCCTGCATGATGCAAAGGATGTCCCATGATGTGAAGATCGTTGCAGATGTGATGTCGTGTTGGAAGTCACCAACAAACCTTGGCTACGACAAAAGTATGTTTTGCATCAAAATGGCACTGGATGGATCCAGGAGAGACCTGGGGGCAACAACTCTGTGTGAGGAGGAAGAGGGGGTCTCCCAGCACTTTAGAGAACCTCAGGATGCCAGCCAGCACCCGCAGGAGTTGCAGGATCCGGGGACAAAGGAGGTGCAAAATGTGGTTGATGCAGCACAACAAAAGAAGGTCCCACGCCGCCGGAGAACAACTCAGTGAGTTGAGCGTCACAGGATGGAGCACTGGGGGCCTGGGCCAGGCTGTGCAGAAAGGAATTTTGCAAATGGTGCACAGAGGCCTCAGGAGGTGATGAAGGCACAGTACACAGGGGTACTGTTGCTCTCAAGGAAGGCAAGGTCTTACCTCCTCCAAATTGTGTCAGCAGGACCTCAGGACAGTCTAGGTTGAGGATGTCCACCCTCTGTGTCCTTAGGAGCACACTCGTCGCTGTGAGAGGAGTCCAAGGGTACTGGTCATCGTCTTGGAAAGTGCCTGCTTTGGAGCAGGGGAGTGACTCCGTTACTCCATGGGAGATTTCTTCGGCCCTTCTGGTGCAGGATGAAGACAGGGAGTCCCCAGAACATGCACACTGTGGAAACTGTTGCAGTTGCTGACTTGGAGCTGAGGTTGCAGAAGAAAAGTGTCTCTTGTGGATACCTTGTTGCAGTTACAGTGTTTCTTGGAGCAGGCTGCGGTTGATCCGAGGTCAGAAGATGCTGAAGTTGTTGCAGAGGATTCTCGAAGGAAACGTGCAAGCAGAATCTGAAGAGAACCCAAAGGAGAGACCATAAATAGCCCTGAGAGGGGATTGGCTACCTTATCAGGTATGGACCTATCAGTAGGATCTCTGACGTCACCTGCTGGCATTGGCCACTCAGAGGCCTCCAGAGTGCCCCTACACCCTGGAAAGCAAGATGGCTGAAGTCTTTGACACACTGGAGGAGCTCTGGGCACCACCCCTGGGATGGTGATGGACAGGGGAGTGGTCACTCCCCTTTCCTTTGTCCAGTTTCATGCCAAAGCAGGGGAGAAGGAGTCCTTGAATGGGTGTAGACTGGCTTATGCAATGAGGGCACCATTTGTGCCCTTCAAAGCATTTCCAGAGGCTGGGGGAGGCTACCCCTCCCAGCCTGTAACACCTATTTCCAAAGGGAGGGGGTGTAACACCCCGCTCTCAGAGGAAATGCTTTGTTCTGCCATCCTGGGACAGACTGCTCAGACCCCAGGAGGGCAGAACCCTGTCTGTGAGGTGGCAACAGCTGTAGCTGCAGTGCAGGCCTCAAAGAGCTGGTTTGACAGTACTGGGGGTCCATAGTGGATCCCCCAGGATGCATGGAATTGGCTCCCTAATACCAGATTTGGAATGGGGGGACAATTCCCTGATCTTAGACATGTTACATGGCCATATTCGGAGTTACCATGGTGAAGCTACATATAAATATTGACCTATATGTAGTGCACATGTGTAATGGCATCCCCACACTCACAAAGTCCTGGGAAATGGCCCTGAACTATGTGGGGGCACCTTTGCAAGTACAAGGGTACCCTCACACTTAGTAACTTTGCACCTAACCTTCAGCAAGTGAAGGTTAGACATATAGGTGACTTATAAGTTACTTAAGTGCAGTGACAATGGCTGTGAAATAAAGTGTGCGTTGTTTTACTCAGATTTCAATGGCAGGCCTGTGCAAGGGTTTGTCTGAACTCCCTATGGGTGGCAAAAGAAATGCTGCAGCCCATATGGATCTCCTGGAACCCCAATGCCCTGGGTACCTATTTACCATATACTAGGGACTTATAAGGGGGGTCCAGTGTGCTAATTGAAATTGGTAAATTAAGTCACTAGCCTACAGTGAAAGCAGAGAGAGCATAAGCACTGAGGTTGTGATTAGCAGAGCCTCAGTGACACAGTCAAGCACTATACAGACACACACATTAGGCCATAAACTTTGAACACTGGGGTCCTGACTAGCAGAATCCCATTTAGAGAGGCAAAAACATACTGACATACAGGTAACCATTGGGGTTATATGCCAAGGAAAGATGGTACTTTCCTACACCTCACGTCAGGCCATGGTAGTCAGAACCCAGCCCAGTACCTCAGCCACCCAGTCTAGGGGCACAGTACGGTCCACAGCTACACCAGGTGGGAGAGGATTCCGGGCACCAGGCAGCCACACTGATAGGGTGCCTGCACAAGTGCTGCAAGGAAGGGCAAGGAGGCACCTCCAGCTACTGCAAGGAAGGGCGAAGAGGCACCCCCAGCTGCTCAAAGAAGGGAAGGGGGCACCCCCAGCTGGTAAAAGGAAGGGTAAGGAGCAGTCCCCAGTTGCTCCCAAGAGGAGCAAGGAGCCATCCCAAGCTGCTGACATGAAGAGCAAGGGGCCTGCACCAGCAGGCAAAAAGGACAAGAGGCCTGGAGCTGGGACTCAGTCGGAGCCTCCACCACCAACCATGGTGGTTCAGCTGTCCAAGGCTGCAGGGGATGGGCTGGAGCCTCCCCCCATCACTGCTAGCACCGCCACCAGCACCACTGCCAGCAGCCCCAGTGGTCAGCTGTCCGAGGCTGCAGGGGAAGGGCTGGAGCCTCCCCCGCCACTGCCAGCACCGCCACCAGCACCACTACCAGCAGCGCCAGTGGGCAGCTGTCCGAGGCTGCAGGGGATGGGCTGGACCCTCCCCCCACCACTGCCAGCACTGCCACCAGCACCACCGCCAGCAGCAGCAGCCCCAGTGGGCATCTGTCTGAGTCTGCAGTAGAAGGGCTGGAGTCTCCCCCACCACTGCCAGCATCACCACCAGTGGACAATGTGTAGTTCTGCGTCCATTGTGCGGCCTGGCCCCTGCAAATCCTGTGGGTCTGACACCCAGGTGAGAGACTGTGACCTTGCACTCCATAAGATCTACATCACAGGGCACAATGCCCCCTTCAGAACCAGTGGACGAAGCCATCCTCTCACCCCATCCTTCCCAGGATGAAGCACACTGGGCACAATGCCCCCTCCAGAACCAGTGGAAGAAGCCATCCACTAGAGAGACTGTGGCCTTGTACTCCCCAGGACAAGTCAGTGGGCAAATCACCCACTTGAGAGACTGTGGCCTTCCATTCCCCAGGAACAAGCAGTGGGCAAGTTACCCACTTGAGAGACTGTGGCCTTGCGCGCCCCAGGACCAAGCAGTGGGAAAGTCACTCACTTGAGAGATTGTGGCCTTGCACTCCCCAGGACCAAGCACAGGGCATGTTGGCCCCTCCAGGACCAGTGGCATTATACCATCTTCCGGCTGAAGTGCCTCCCCATTCCCTGTGGCCCTGAGATGCCTGTCTATTTTCAACCTGATACCCCTTCAGTGTTCTCTCTGTGTTGCTGCTGGAGTGAGGTTGGGACTTGGACTTTGTGATGTGGCCCTGTGGCCTGCAGACATTGAGGACTGGGCAGTGTCCCTTGCATTGTAAAAATGTATATATTTTTGATTTGGATGCACTTATTTCACCTATATTTATCTTATTACAGCCTTTTTACACTACATTAGTAGTCCTTTCATTATTCCTGAGGGGTACGGGGTGTACATGTTATGTTAGTGCATCTGGTTGTGTGTGTGGTGTTGGGGGTGGGGATGTTGCATGTTGCGTGTGTGTGTCACTCTCTTTTTCCTCCCCGGCCACCCTGTGTGCTAGGCGGCAGTACTCACCGTGGTCATCTTCGTCGGTGTTGGTGTTCGCAGTGTAGCAGAAGGTAGAAGAGCATGGGGAAGTCATGCAACTTGGGCTCCATGGTGGCGGGGATCTTCCTTGAGTGTCCAGAGGTGTGTTGTTTCCCTTCTGTGAAGTGTTTCCGCCAGGCTTTTGATGTCGTTGGTACTGCCCTAGAAAAGGTGGCGGATAGGTGGGTCAAATTACTGAGGGCGGTACATTGTCTTCTGCCTGGCTGTTGGTGGTTACCACAGTGGTGCCTGTTGGTTTCGCCCTGGCGGGCAGTGTGTTCAAGTGGATGTTTGTCTGAGAGGTTTCTGTCATGGTCATTATTTCATATTTATTACCGCCGGCCTGTTGGCGGTATTACCGGGGCTTTATCTCCAACCGCCAGCGTTGTATGAGGGCCTAAGTTCTCAACTAAGGCTTGCACTTTGGCGTTTCTGTTCACACCTGCCAGTGCAAACCTTTCAGGCACTTTTTTAACTGGTCCTGTAGCAGATACAACAACCGAAGAGCTTGGCCCATAGTACTGTCATCCTTGCTGAATTCCCATGTGAAAACCTCAAAAGGAAGTAGCATCTGTGTCAGGCATTTGACTGGGCCCAATTTGTTCACATCCAGGGTTATGCTTTTCTTAAAGACTTCTGGGTAACAGCAATTCAAACACCTTCCTGTTAAAGTCTTCCAAGATGTTTGTAGCTGTATAGAGTTTCTCCATAGGGAGCATGGGTACTATTGCATGCCGCCGAACACCCTTAAAAGTATCTCCAATGCTGAGACCTTTAGATAACTGTTGCCTAACCCCCGCAAAAGACATCCAATGTGCATTGATACAAATGTAGCTAGTTGCTTGACAACTGGTCCACATGTCTTTTGTCAGGTAGACGGTATGAACAAGGCTTTGCTGCAAAGCTTGACCAGCCAATTGCAGCACATCGTGATGGAGCACTGAAACAGTAACTCGAGCAACATAGATCTGACTGGGAAGCTTTCATTCCAGGCAGATGGCTGCCACAAATTCTTAAAATCCCACTCCTTCCACAAAAGAAAAAACACAAGAGGTCCTGTGCTAACATTTTAGCCAGCTTCCCATTGTACAAATGTAGCATTGGATGGTTGTGGTCGTAGGGCCCCTCCTGCCTAAATAATCCCATAATAGTAGACTGGATTTTCTTCTTTTTGGGGGCAACTGATGCAGGTGACTATCCTAAAGTAGGAGGTGGTGGACCCAAAATGCATCTTGGAGCAGTCACTGTATGTCATGGTGTCTCCATCTGACTCTTTTGTCATTTTGAGGTTGCTACGGCAGGTGATACTGGTGCACTGCTGAGAACAGGGCTGTTTTGTGTAAAGATGTCACCCTCTTGTTTCTCATCACCTCCCACTGTGATTGGAGCCAATGATTTCCTGATGTCCTCACTTTAACCACCTTCACATGCAGCAATTTTTTAAGCTGCTCCTCGCACCGGATTGCTTAATGTTTTTTTTCATATTGGCCTCTAATACCATAGTGTGAACCAGGATTACCTCAACGAACACTCATGTGGTAAATGGAGCATACTGAAAAGTTATCCCCCCTGCTCGCTAATCGTAAAAAAAGTCCCAAACTGGGGAGGAGAACTTTCTGAATGTGCCTGTGTAAATGCCTGAAGAAGAACTGGAAGTAGAGGGGTATGTCGTTGATAGCCTCTCTGCAGTGCATACTTCTACAGAGGTAGGGATTGATGCAGTTTTCAACAGGGGTCTTACAAATATGGGAGCTTGCACTAGGAGTGATACCTGTGCCACATCTTTCAGAGCAGGTTGAGTAGGAGGGTGATGTCAGTCTCCTCTGTGCCAGCTTCCATAGCAATAACGGGCTTGTCCTGATCCTTCTCATCCCCTTTCATAATTCCAAGGATTTCAAAAACTTTTCTTTTCCCTTACCTCTCTTGACCTGTCTTGTTCTTTGCCGGGGTCCAATTCAAGTCCAGATCATCATCAGAAGAGGAGCTTGGAGAAAATGGTGGAGTACCCTTCCTTTTTCTTGCTAGGCATTTGGGACCCATTGATTCTAAAAGAAGGAGTTCTTGCTTGGCAAGAAGCTCAACCTCCTGTTCTGCACCAACTTCATGAAGAACTACTATTGTTGGTTGCTGTCACCTTTGCTCTGTTTCCTGAAATGATCGGTTACTACTTTACGAAAGGGACAAATCCAATTCAATGTTACTGTTCGTTGGCATCACCATGATTGCAGTGACTGCCGTGCCTACAGACATTGGCTTGGGTTTTGCCTGATGTGGTGCCATTGATGCAGGAGTGATGCTTTCAGCTTTCTTCCCAGAGGCCGGTGTGGGAAGCACAAGTTTCTGGAAAAAAGTTGTGGTCGGCCCGCTGGCAGATTGGAGGACTGACGTCACATGTTGCGTGGTCATGTGTCTTTGTACAGACCTTCTGTCTGGCAGTATTGTGGGTAATGTCTCTTCTCTTCTGCGCCTAAAAACAAACACTTACTTGCCTATGTTTGATTTTTGTCGTTTTGGTCTTGTTTGATTTAGATAAATAATGGCTATTTTTCTAAACTGATGTGGAGTCCTTATGTGGTATTTTCACTGAGTTACTGTATTTGTGCAAATACTTTACACATTGCCTCCGAGATAAGCCTGACTGCTTGTACCAAGCTGCCAAGGGGGTGAGCAGGGGTTATCTGAGTTGTGTATCTCCCTTAGCCTGACTAGAGTGAGGGTCCCTACGTGGTCAAGGTGTAAGCTGACTGTCAACTAGACCCCATTTCTAACAGATACACAATAGATTTTGGAATTAAATTCTAAAATGTAAAACCAGAATTAAAATCTTCTAATTGAAGGTATGTCTTTTGAAAGCTCTATATGTGTATACTTTATTCAACACTGGTTGAAAATACAAAATGTCAAAACAGCTTTTATAATCAAATGATCACTTCAACCTTGACCAACTGGACGAGTTTACCAAACAAAGGTGTTAGGTATCTGGAAGCAGCCTCCTTTGTGTATTCCAGGTAATTTTTGGATTCACTGGCTCTACTGCCTGTAAAGGGCAATAAGAGTGTTGTGTTTTTTTTTGTTCTCTTCGGAGGTACTGAAGGATTAGTTCTGAAGGAGACATGGATCACACCAAAATGTCGCTGCAAGTTATAAATCACTGCCAGCAATTGATATGTTCTCTAGGTCCCACTTTTAAATGCCCCCTGGACTACCTCAGCTTTGCATCATTCTGAGATTGAGGACCATTATTAAATCCAGCACCATAAAATTCTCCATAGTAGTATCATATATTTGCAAAACATAGAAATTGCTAAAATAATCATATAATGTGTGACATAAAGACAAGATATTAATTCTTACCCCCATCCTTCATTATACTCCTCGCCGGAAAACTTCTCTCACTAAAAGCAAGTGTCCAGAAGCTGTTGGGGCAGGTTAAAACCTCCCACTCCTGAGGAAACCCCTGAAAAAACCCACACTAGACTCTGCAGAACTCCCCAACTATTGGATGTCGGGTCATGGAGACAGTTACCTTACAAATCATATATATGACCTTATGATCACAGATAAACATAACCCTGCCTCCTGATATCATTGGACAATCCAACTGTTTTCAACACAGTTTATCATCTCACCATCATGTCTTTCATAGATCTTTTCCTAACTGTCCACTTAACTTAAGTTCATTTATATAGGCATCTCCAGAGCTCAGACGATCTGTGTCATGAGCCAAATTCCCTCTGGTTCTATCTTGTGCCCTGTCAACATCAACATCTACATAGAGCCCCTTAACACTCTACTCAATGCCTATCAGCAGCAAAATTCACCTGACATTCTGGGGCATATTTACAAGAATGTGTTGCATCAGCTCTGATGTACCACTTTTCTTGCATCGCCTGCGCCCCCCTAAGGTCACCATGGTAGTGCTATACAGAACACTATGATCCACATTAGCACAATAGCATCATAACGTATGATGCTACTGTGGCCCTTTGCTGGAGTAGCGGAACAAAATATGGCACTAGTCCGGCAAAACAAAGGGAGGCCCATCGGTTATTATGAGAGCGTCACTTTAACAGCTGCCTAGAGCAGGCATTACAAATGATGGGAAACATGGTGCAGTGAAATCTTGTAAATTTCACTGTGACATTTTTTGGGTCTCCCAGCATGGAAGTGCTCCTCCTTTCATACATTATACCTGGTGCAGGTATAATGTGGCGCACAGTGTTACAATGTGGCGCAATGCATGTACTGCACCACTTTGTAAATATGGTGCTCATTGGGGTCCTCCTTAACACCTCCTTAGCATAAAGAAAATGATGCTAGGGCGGTGCAAGGAGGCACAAGGGGCTTGTAACTACGGCCCTCTGTAACTCAAATGCTGCCTGCACCTTACCTGGACTTGCGCACCCTGTCCAGCACCTACTTGAAATTCAATCCCACCAGAACAACAAAAAACATCTAATTGAAACATGGCTTACTGACATGAACCTGGACAGATTTGAACCACAAATTGAGCCAAGTCACTTTGCTGCACTCTGGTACCCAGCCTCTGCGTCAAGCAACATATCACCAAGAAAACCAAGCTGTCTTGGTACTAAACCGTTCTGCTAAAGAAATTAAAACTGCCCCTTCCAGAAAGTCATTTCAGAACTGCTATTCAATCCCATGTACTCATGCTTCTGGTTGGTGACAATGCTCTGCTTCACAATTCCACAGACTCCAAACTGGCCCCCACTTAAGCACATCCTACATTCTGCAGCACAAGTTATCTAGGGCTTGGAGAAGTATGATTACACTCCCTTCACCCTGATTGAGCTCCGCTGTCTCCCAAAGCCTGCCCATGCCATCTTCAAACCCAGTTGCATCATCTAAATATCCATCATTACTTGCAAAGCCACCTAACTGGCTAACAAACTCGCCAACTCCATGGACTCTTGGCACACCCACAACCTAGACACGAAGAAGTGCAAAAAAGAAAAAAACTGTTCAGCAGAATTTTCCATCTATGTTTGCAGGATCTGGAATAAGTGTATATCCATGAGGGCAGACCCAAACCTGTTCCAGTTTAGCAGAGAGCTGAAGACACACCTCCTAAAATTACAATACATCATGATAAAGTAGACATCTATTTCCACTGTCAGAACCGAGCCACCTCTTCAAATAACCACTGACCAATTCTTTGAATTTAACACTTTGCATTGCTCTTCTGCCTTTCAGGGAGGTTCAAGCTACACAAATATCACATCCATACGCATACAAACATATTGTATATTATTGATTTCTACCAGGAAATAGCAAATTACCCCTGAGAATTCCATGATCTGCAGTTCCTTTTCACGAGTGTTTTACAGCATAGTAAATGGGAGTGTGTACAACTATGGAGTCCTCTAAGGGTTGGTTTAAGGGTACTTATCAATAATATCTCTGTTTTGTCTTTAACGTTCTTGGTGATTCCACTCAATGTGTTCAATCCTTAGAAAATGAAAACAAGAATGCCACTCATATGTTTAACACAGGTTATATGTCCTTTGGTAGGTTGTGTGCCTGCTGGAAGTAGGTTCAAGGTGATATACAAACACTACAAACACAGCCCATAAACAAAACTATGTTTAAGGATATTCTTTACACATCTGTTGCAAATGTAATACATAACGTTTTTGTTATTGAAACCAAATTGCAAATTAGTTCTTCGTTCTGGGGGTAATTGTCATGCTCACGTGTCAGGGGCATAGCTTCAATTGCTGCGGAAGTTGGAGTGGCACCGCTGCCCAGACGCCGGAGGGCCCCCCTGAACCCTTATTATTTCTGCAAATTATCATTCAAATAGCAGCCGTGGTGCCATTCCCTCTTTACACTAGGGCCCATGACACATTGGCTACGCTAGAGTCGAGTGAATATTAAATAAATGTTTGATGCACTGAAAACCTAAGAAAATAAATGAAACCAAATAATGCATATTGTTTGGATCAGGGTAAAATCATTATTTACTTAGAAAAACAATGCTTAGTGCCTTTCAATAATGACTTGCATTCACGTACCATGTGAAATGCCTTTCTGTTTGTGTTTTTACTAATATTTACCTCAGTGCAATACAATTAAACTCGAAAAGTTTCCATCATTTAAAAACATGGGTTTATATGTTTCATGCTGTACGAAAAAATTGATGCATTTCGTAGAAAAGGGCTTCTTTTTCACTTTGATGAAAATTTACAATTTCATAGCAATCGACTCTAAAGTGGCTCCAATTTGTCTTTTGTTTGGTGTTACTACTTCCTGAACCTTTTAAGAAGAAGGTAGGGAAATATTGATCTCAATTAAACTTTTCTTCATACTGGTTGTTGGTTAAAGAAATAAGGTATGACAATTCGATTTCTTTAAGGGAAATGTTAATTTTTAGTAAACTTTTGCTGCACTCTTCACCCCTAGTTCAGTAAATAATTCCTTTCTGACAGAAACATTTGTGTATATGGCAAGATATACACAGGGTTTTCTCTTAGATGTTAGGATGTTTTGGGCCAGTCCTATAAAAAGTTCTGTTTGTAAAGATTATTGATTTGAAAAGAGCACGTTTTTGCACCGACAACCAGTGGATTCGTTTCAGGAGGGAAGACACGGAAGAACTTGTAGATTAATGATAGGAACTTTGGGAATTCCAAGATAAAGGCTGTTGGCATAGACTATTCTGGAGGTATTGAGGTTGTAGACTACTATCCTTTATGATTATAAAGACAAGAACTCCAGGAACGTTAGTAGCGTGTCTAAAATAGAACATCCTATACCTGCGATTGCCATAAATTGTGAATGGAATGATAGCTCTGAGTCGAATTTGATGCCCAAATTTCTAGTTGCAGCAGCTGATAGTTAGACCCGTTGGTCTCCACTCTGAAGGTGAACATTCATTATTCTATCTATATAAAAGTAAGTTTGTGTTGCATTCTGGTCGCTGTTGTTTATCCATTCAGTTACCCTGGTAAAACAGGCTTTAAAAGTTTGTTCTGACTTAGTTTAATTTTTTTGAGTGAAAGAGTTACTTGAGTGTTATCTGCATAATACATTACCGCAGCTCCAATTGGCTCAATCAAAGTAGTCAGTGGTGTCATGTAAGCATTAAAGAACTCCAGGAAGACCCCTGTGGAGCTCCATATTTCAGTCTTTCCTGAGCAGAAGGTGGAGATTGACACTGCCTGAGTTCTATCAGAAAGAAATGATTGCAGCCATCTTAATGAAGGGCCAAGGAGATTCCCACATCTTCCAGCTTTTGCAGAAGTAAAGTATGGGTGACGGCAACAAACGCCACTGACAAGTCTGTTACGAAAACAACGGTGTTCGATCCAATTGTCTCAAATACTTCTAGTACCAAATAATCAGTGGTGCGCTGTGGTCTAAACACTGATTGATTCCGATGTTCCAGATAAATAGACAATTGGCTCGTAACCAATTTTGTCAACATATTTGACAGAGAGAGGAGTAGGGAGAGGTATGAAATTTGACAAAATATCTGGATTGGCGGATGTTTTTTTAGTTTTTTTTAAAGAGGTCTAAATTGTGCCATCTTTCAGATCTCTGGTACTAAAGAAGTGTTATATATCTTGTTCCTATTTGAACTTATGATCTAGACAGTTTTTTTAAAGAACTCTGGCATACAGGGATCACAAGGTGACCCTGACTTACAACACTGAATTTCGTATTCAGTCTATGCTAAGATTCTGTGAGTATATTTTGATGGAATGCTCTGTACTTTTTAGAGTGAGGTTTCCAGACAGCTCCAAATTTTCATTGTCTATAAAAAAATATTTAATCCTGTAGATGCTAGGCTGAACCCCCACCCCCTCCACCCTCACAACCCCAGTGCTACTGCTTTTTTCACTCTTTGTGATAGTTCATGCTTAGGCCTCCACGCATGCCAAATTTGCGTCCTTTTTTCCAACTTCCTGGGGATTCTAAAGGTACCCAGAGATTGTGATTCCCCAGAGAGGACCAAGAAACTAGTGAAAATGTAGCAAACTATCCTTTTTTATGAGGAAATATGGGGAAAAAGTGCTGCAGAAGAAAGTGTCTTTTTTCATGCAAATGGTATCAGTGAAAAGTTTGTGATGCCAAAATCACCATCTTCACAGCTTTCAAGAAGAGGCAGGCTTCATTCAGAAAACCATATTTTTTACCACAGTACTGGCATTTTATTGGGAAAGAACCAATTTTTCCTATTGTTAGTGCTCTTCCTTCCAGTCTGTGGTGGAAACAGGTGTGAAACTCAAGGTGGATCCTGAACAACTTAACATTCCTAAAAAACTGTGCCCTTTTCCATATTTACAAAGCAGCGCAAAGCCGCCTTTTAAATATGAGCCCTTTACATGCATCACTTTGCGTGAAAGGGGCCAGCAATGGGTGTTGCTGTGGGTGTTTCACTGCAACAACCATTGCATTTTGATGCTGCCCCAGATTTAGGAGAAATCGTAGACCTGAGGAAGCACCACAAACTAATCCCACACCATGGGTGGCGTTAGAGTGGCACAATGAGGAGAAATACTTTTATTTCTCCTCCTTTTAGCTTTTATTGTGTATGCTGCATTCTGCAGTTCACATAGAGCAAAACGCCATTAATGATTGTTTATGTGCAGGAAGATGTCTCTTCCTGCACATAAACAATCACTAAATAATGACGATTTGCTACTTCTATGTGTGCGGCATTCTTCAGCATGCATAGAAGTAACAAGTCACCATAATTGATTGTTGTAGGAAGTTGGCTCTGTATGCACTATTTCAAAGTAAGGAATAGTATGCACAGAGTCCAAGGGTTCCCCTTAGAGGTAAGATAGTGGCAAAAAGAGATAATACTAATGCTCTATTTTGTGGTAGTGTGGTTGAGCAGTAGGCTTATCAAAGGAGTAGTGTTAAGCATTTGTTGTACACACACAAGCAATAAATGAGGAACACACACTCAGAGACAATTCCAGGCCAATAGGTTTTTGTATAGAAAAATATATTTTCTTAGTTTATTTTAAGAACCACAGGTTCAAGATTTACATGTAATACTTCAAATGAAAGGTATTGCAGGTAGGTACTTTAGGAACTTTGAATTAGCAAAATAGCATATACAGTTTTCACATAAATCACATATAGCTATTTTAAAACTAGTCTTTACCAGGCGTCAGGATCTGAGGAGCAGGCAGTCGCGATCAGAGGGAGCCTTGGGATTCCCTCTGCAGGCGTCGCTGTGGGGGCTCAGGGGGGGAAACTCTGGCTACTCACGGTCTTGCAGTCGCCGGGGAGTCCTCCCTGAAGTGATTGTTCTCCACAAGTCGAGCCGGGGGCGTCGGGTGCAGAGTAGCAAGTCTCACGCTTCCGGCAGGAAACACAAGTTGTTTCAAAGTTGCTGCTTTGTTTCAAAGTTGCAGTCTTTGGTGAACAGGGCCGCTGTCCTTCGGGGTTTCTTGGTCCTTCTAGAGCAGGGCAGTCCTCTGAGGATTCAGAGTTCGCTGGTCCCTGGGGAAAGCGTAGCTGGAGCAATGTCTTTAGAAGTGGGGAGACAGGCCGGTAGAGCTGGGGCCAAAGCAGTTGGTGTCTCCGTCTTCTCTGCAGGGTTTTTCAGCTTAGCAGTCCTCTTCTTCTTAGGTTGCAGGAATCTAAGTTCCTTGGTTCTGGGGAGCCCTAAATACTGAATTTAGGGGTGTGTTTAGGTCTCGGGGGTTAGTAGCCAATGGCTACTAGCCCTGAGGGTGGCTACACCCTCTTGGTGCCTCCTCCCTGAGGGGAGGAGGGCACATCCCTAATCCTATTGGGGGAATCATCCATCTGCAAGATGGAGGATTTCTAAAAGTCAGAGTCACCTCAGCTCAGGACACCTTAGGGGCAGTCCTGACTGGCCAGTGACGACTCCTTGTTTTTCTCATTATCTCCCCTGGACTTGCTGCCAAAAGTGGGGGCTGTGTTCAGGGGGCGGGCATCTCCACTAGCTGGAGTGTCCTCGGGCATTGTAACTCGAAGCCTGAGCCTGTGAGGCTCACTGCTAGGTGTTACAGTTCCTGCAGGGGGGAGGTGTGAAGCACCTCCACCCAGAGCAGGCTTTTGTTTCTGTTCTCAGAGAGCACAAAGGCTCTCACCACATGGGGTGAGAAACTCGTCTCTCAGCAGCAGGCTGGCACAGACCAGTCAGTCCTGCACTGAACAATTGGGTAAAATACAGGGGGCATCTCTAAGATGCCTTCTGTGTGCATTTTTTTAAATAAATCCAACACTGGCATCAGTGTGGGTTTATTATTCTGAGAAGTTTGATACCAAACTTCCCAGTATTGAGGGTAGCCATTATGGAGCTGTGGAGTTTGTTTTTGACAGACTCCCAGACCATATGCTCTTGTGGCTACCCTGCACTTACAATGTCTAAGGTTTTGTTTAGACACTGTAGGGGCATAGTGCTCATGCACCTATGCCCTCACCTGTGGTATAGTGCACCCTGCCTTAGGGCTGTAAGGCCTGCTAGAGGGGTGACTTACCTATGCCACTGGCAGTGTGAGGTTGGCATGGCACCCTGAGGGGAGTGCCATGTCGACTTAATCATTTTCTCCCCACCAGCACACACAAGCTGGCAAGCAGTGTGTCTGTGCTGATTGAGGGGTCCCTAGGGTGGCATAAGACATGCTGCAGCCCTTAGAGACCCTCCCTGGAATCAGGGCCCTTGGTACCAGGGGTACCAGTTACAAGGGACTTACCTGGGTGCCAGGGTTGTGCCAATTGTGGAGACAATGCTACATTTTAGGTGAAAGAACACTGGTGCTGGGGCCTGGTTAGCAGGGTCCCAGCACACTTCTTAGTCAAGTCAGCATCAGTATCAGGCAAAAAGTGGGGGGTAACTGCAACAGGGAGCCATTTCCTTACAATTTTTTATCTGCAGGAAGGGATACTTGCGGGTAGGGCTAGTGGCCATGATACGAAAGGCACCAAAACGCAACATGGACCCAGCTCATTTTCCCATTGAAAAATAACCCCTTTTTTGCAATGTGTCTAGCTGCAGATTTGGGGCCCTAGCCCAGCCAGCACCTAAGACAACGTAGCAAATCTGCACATTTTTTAAAACCAGGGTTGGGTGACTTGTCTGGCTCCACTAGGTTTTCCTACCCAGAAGCTCTTGCAAACCTCAAATTTTGACTAAAATCACATTTTTCTCATGTTTCTGTGATCGAAAGTTCTGGAATCAGCAGGAACCCACAAAGTTCCTTCCATCCAGCATTGCCCCTGTTATTCATATAAAAATTCTGCCCCTCTTGTGTGGCTGTGCCTGGTGCCAGTGACAGGAACAAATCAAACCAAGGTCAATCAGTGTCGCTTTGCGAGGACTCCAATTGATGTTTTTTGATTGTTTTTTGTTGTTGGCACTAAGCCCAGCCACACATGTGGGGCAGCATTTTTACTGGGACAAGTGGGGAAATGTTGTATGAATTTTGTGGATTCTTTCTGATTCCAGAAAAGTACATCACGGAAATGCAAGTAAAATGTGTGAATTTAGTCAAATAGTGAGGTTTGGAGGGCATTGTGGGTAAGAAAGCTTTATGAGATCCATCAGAGGCACTCCCCTGGGTATCTAGCGTTCAGAACCAGTTTTGGTAGTTTTTCCTGTTTGGCTGCTGACCCCAGGCCCAAAAACTGCAGCTACCCGTTTGTTGATGTTACCACATTGCGTCTTGGACCCCACACTTTTGAGGGCACTAGGCCCACCCACACAGTTGAGGTACCATTTAGGTATGCCAGAACTCTGAGTGGCAGAAAGTTTAAAGCTCCCAGCAGAATCCGTTACGCACAGGGATCCAGGTGAGCCACCCTGGATTCCCCCTGATAACTAGTTTACAGTCATATCTAGAGTTGGTGTATTCCCCCTAGCCATAATGTACACCATGGCAGAGAAAGACAGAAAAAGCAAATATTACTGTACAAACATCTACTCCTCAAGTACACACTGGAACCTACATTCTGGTAGGTCATGGCATGAGGGTGAGTGAAAAGTTCAAAATTTAAATTTTATTAACAACAGTTTTCACAAAAATGAAATTCAGTGTTCATAATTGAACAGAAATGCTAAACCAATGACTCAGAGCCCCTGAGCTGTAAAGCGACAACCAGCCACGACCTGCTTTACAGGCCATTCACACACCTTTTATGTGTGATACACACAAGACCATTCACAAAACACCAGCTGTAGGCCCAGCACATTTTAACACTCACATCAACAAACAGAGCCATTTATGGGCCCATCACTTTCATATGCCCACAAGACTGACACATCAGTCACACTACCTGGCAGCTGACAGAGTGTGTGGACTGGCGTTTGGCTGGCATTGTGTGTGTAGTGTCCAGCAGCAAGTCACTAAACACACATAGCCAGCCATATGACAACTCACACACACCACCAGCCAAGTGCCAGTCTGTTAGAAATGGGGTCTTTGGTTGGCAGTCAGGTTACACCCCGTCCAAGAAAGGACACTCTCTTTAGTTAGGTTAAGTCACACACAAACCGAATTATCCTCTGCCCACCCTCTGGTAGATTGGCACTGAGCAGTCAGGTGTAACTTAGAAAGCAATGTGTAAAGTATTTTTGCAATAAAGCATGCAATAAACCAGTATAAACACCACAAAAAGACACCACACAGGGTAGAAAAATATTGAATATTTATCTGATTAAATGCAGGTCAAAACTGTCAAGATTTGATAAGTACATGTTGAAATATCACTTTAGAAAATGATAAAAAGAGTCTTAAATTCCTAAAAGCAATAAGTGTCTCTTGCAAGCACAATGTACCTGGTTTGCGTCTAAATTATCTGCAAGGGACCACAGAGGAGGAGATGCGTGGAAAACTAGGAGGTGTGCATTGGTTTCTCTGGGCGCACGCAGACAATGTGTCAATATTTTCCTTGCAGCAAGGGCCTTGTGTCCATTTCCTGCGCGTGGACTTGGATCCTTTTCGGGTTGCTGGGTACTTGGACGCTCCAGGGATGATGCAGAGAAATCCTCAGCATGTGGGACGAGGTCACAGGAGCTGCGTTGATTAGGTGGGCAATGTGTGGAAATTTCTGTTGCAAAGCAGGTGCTGCGTCGATTCTTCCTCGCAGTCGGGCTGCATCATTCAGGCTCGGCAATGCATTGTTCCAGTGGGCCGTCCTTTGAAGTTCCAGTCACAACGCTGGCGCTGCGTTGATCTCCACTTGTGGAGCCGGGCTCCGTCGTTCGGGTTCGTGATTTTTTCACACGGCGGTGCAGGATGTGCATCGATTCTGGCAGGCTGTGTGTCAATTTTTCACCTCACAATGAGTTCTTTGCAGAGGTGACGTCTTTTTGGCCCTGATACTTCAGAAACACTAGACAAGCTCAATCCAAGCCATTGGAGAGCACTTCTCAGCAGAGCCAGAGGGCAGCAAGGCAGCAGGGCAACAGCCAGGCAGCAGTCCTTTTCAGCAAAGCAGTCAGGTGAGTCCTTTGGCATCCAGGCAGCTTCTCTTGGCAGGTTGCAGGGTCTGGTTCAGAGTTCCTTTCCCAGTAGGTATCTTGCCAAGAAGTGTCTGAGTTGGTATGGTCAGAGATTCGGTTTAAATACCCAAATGTGCCTTTGAAGTGAGGGAGACTTCAAAGAGTGGCTTGGAAGTGCACAAGGTCCCCTTTCAGTTCAATCCTGTCTGCCAGGGTCCCAGTAGGGGGTTTGGCAGTCCATTGTGTGATGGCAGGTCACTATCCTTTGACATGTAAGTGACAGGCCCTCCAACCTCTCAGCCCAGGAAGACCCATTCAATATGCAGATATGTGCAGGTGTGATTGCGCATCCTGTGTTTGGGGTTGTCTGAGTACAAGGGAGCTGTCAACTAACCCATCCAGATGTGGATTGGAAGGCACAGAAATATTTAAGTGCAGAGAAATGCTCTTTTTCTAAAAGTGACATTTCTAAAATAGTAATATTAAATCCAAATTCACCAGTCAGCAGGATTTTGTACTACCATTCTGGCCATAGAAAATATAACCTTGTTCAGATCAGAATCTACCACTCAAATAGTATATGAGGGTAGCCCTAATGTTAGCCTGTGAAAGGAGCAGGCCTCACAGCAGTGTAAAACGAATTTAGGAGTTTTACACTATCAGGACACATAAACCTCACAGGTACATGTCCTGCCTTTTCCCTACATAGCACCCTGCCCTATGGGTTACCTAGGGCCTACCTTAGGGGTGACTTATTTCTAGAAAAAGGGGAGTTTAAGGCTTGGCAAGTACTTTTAAATGACAAGTCGAATTGGCAGTGAAACTGCACACACAGGTCTTGCAGTGGCAGGCCTGAGACATGGTTAAGGGGCTACTTATGTGGGTGGCACAATCAGTGCTGCAGGCCCACTAGTAGCATTTAATCTACAGGCCCTGGTCACAAGTAGTACACTTTGACTAGGAACTGATAAGTACATTAAATAATCCAGTTGGGTATGATCCAATGTCACCATGTTTTAAGGGAGAGAGCATATGCACTTTAGCACTGGTTAGCAGTTGTAAAGTGCGCAGAGTCCTAAAACTAGAAAAGCAGTGTCAAAAAGTGGAGGGAGGCAGGTAAAAAGTTGAGGGTGACCACTGTAAGGCTGTCAGGCCTATCACAGTCCATGCACACTGCCTGCCAAAAGCCAGTCCATGCACACTGCCAGCCAATCACTAATCCATGCACATCACCAGCCAAGCACATGTCAATACAAACCACCAGCCAAGAATCAGTCCACACACACTGCCAGTCAAGCTCCAGTCCACATACTACTAGCCAAGTGCCAGTCCACACACACCACCAGCCAAGCACCAGTCAACACACACTGCCAGCCAATCTACAGTCCATGCACACTACCAGTCAAGCCCCAGTCCATGCACACTGGCAGCCAAGCGCCAGTCCATGTACACCACCAACACCTTTTTTTTAACAAAAATGAAAACACAAAACAATTTAAAGGAGCTGAAAAAAAACTATGACTACAAACACAACCGATCTTGCTAAATACATCAAACTACCACCAACTGTGAAACTGAACAAAAAATATAAAATAATACTGAGCAGTCAGTTTACTTTTCCTCTCATGGCTGCTCCCAATGCTTGAGTTGTGTGTGTTATGATTTAAAACATTTGGTCACACAGAAGAGGTAGACGAAGGGGCGGAGCTAACAGAAAAAATGGGCATGGTAACCAGTTCCAGGGACAAAAGAATGTGAGATTTAGGGACTCAGCTATTAATATAGTTAACTTATCGAGTGTGACATTATCACCAGACAGTACATCATTGTTGGAGAAGGGACTAAGCTTCTGTCCTACCAATAGTGGTGACATTTGCAGAGCTAAGTTAGATCTTTTTAAATTCATTAGACGGTTGAAATTGAAGAAATATTTTAAGTTGAACCCTATGGGTCTAAAAATTAAGGATGATTTAGCACTTAATGTAGAGAATATACCTTCTATTCAAGATGTGTTTGATATAGCTATGTTGCTTTCTATCTGGATTTGTTATCAAGTATAAGGTTACAAAATGTTTGGAGGACCTGTCAAGAATAAATATCAATGGACTATGAAAATTATTTGGAATCATTATTTAATTTATCTGTGAATTTGAAGGAAATGGACTCATATTTTTAATTCTGAGGGAAAGGGGAAGTAATTGTGATTAGAGGGGGCTATTGATTTGTTTGAATGAAAATTAAAAATTTTGGAAATTTATGATCTGTTATTTTCTTGTACTACTGTTTTTCTTTGAGCCTATTACTGATAAATATTCGTTGAGTTTTTCATTTGTGTAGGAACTTTTGTAAAATAAATGTTTTTTTTTTCTTTAGGATAATTGTATACATGCTCAACGAGTGCCTCAGCATTGTCATAAAGATATTTGATTGCTTATCCAATCAATTTTGGGGGTTCTAGGGTGTATTCCCCATTGTAGTGCACCATTGCAGATTTAGATATTGAATTGATACAATCCAATTATTTGGTGTGCCATTTCTCCCACTAGAATACACCCCTGTCTGGTAGTGACTATAGGTTTTTTTAGAAGAGGGCGGCACAAGTAGGATTTAACTGTGATGGACAGAATTAGGATGGCAGAGGAACTTTTTGGCAACCTTGAGAAAGGCAGTACAATAATGTTCTCTAATTGTCCACGGAATGAGGGTCTTAAGATGAAATTTATAAGGTTGGAGAGGCTGAAGAAGAGTGAACTTTCGAAATGGTGGGATGGTGCCACACTGAAGCAATACATAAAACTGAATCGAATCCCAAGAGTTTTGAGGTCTCAGATATTTCCCACATACAATGATTTGGAAACTGATCTACTTAGTTTATGGGATAAGGAATTGACATCTAGCTCTCTTAGACTTATGAAAATCCTTATAACTAATTCAGAAAGGAAAGTGGCCTCATTTCAGAAGGAAATTGTTACCTTGGAGGGTAAAATTAAGGAGTTAAACCTTCCGGAGGCTACTGACAAAAATTATAGGATTTTGGAGGAAGTACTATTAAAGTATAAGGAGGAAATTATGCAGAGAAAAACTCGGAAATTTAAGAGGGACGAGAGGGATTACCAGACAGGCAGGGTATTAACTTTTGCTAGAAAATATGATCATTTGGTAAATCTTACCGTGCCAAGACGGGGATCCCAAACATCAGTGTCCTCTGATTCTACCTCTATGAGTGGAGTGGCTTCAAGTGAGAGTGAAATAGAGGGGGCAGCCGGAACATCTGCACAGGTTAAGTCCGACAATAAAAGTGTTTTTTTTACAGGAACTTCTGAGGATGAGACAAAGTCAACGAGATCTGAACAGGCGAAAGATAGCTACAGGAGGATCAGAAGGGGTAGAAGAAGGGGCGGAGCTAACAGAAAAAATGGGCATGGTAAGCAGGTCCAGGGACAAAAGAATGTGAGATTTAGGGACTCAGCTATTAATATAGTTAACTTTTCGAGTGTGACATTATCACCAGACGGTACATCATTGTTGGAGAAGGGACTAAGCTTCTGTCCTACCAGTAGAGGTGACATCTGCAGAGCTAAGTTAAATCTTTATAAATTAATTAGACGGTTGAAATTGAAGAAATATTTTAAGTTAAACCCTATGGGGCATATTTATACTCCGTTTGCGCCGGAATTGCATCGTTTTTTTTGACGCAATTTCGACGCAAAACTAACTCCATATTTATACTTTGGCGTTAGACGCGTCTAGCGCCAAAGTCCATGGAGTTTGCGTCATTTTTTAGCGTGGACACCTACTTTGCGTTAATGAGATGCAAGGTAGGCATTCACGTCTAAAAAATCGACTCCGAGGCATGTGCGTCGGATTTATACTCTCGGGCAAAATTCACGCCCGGGAGTGGGCGGGTCAAAAAAAATGACGTACGGCTGCTTTTGCGACGTTTTTTAGCGCCTGCAAAAGGCAGGCGTTAAGGGACCTGTGGGCTCTGAAGGAGCCCAGAGGTGCCCTCCCATGCCCCCAGGGACACCCCCTGTCACCCTTGCCCACCCCAGGAGGACACCCAAGGCTGGAGGGACCCATCCCAGGGACATTAAGGTAAGTTCAGGTAAGTGTTTTTTTTTTTTGTGGCATAGGGGAGTCTGATTTGTGCCCCCCTACATGCCACTATGCCCAATGACCATGCCCAGGGGACAGAAGTCCCCTGGGCATGGCCATTGGGCAAGGGGGCATGACTCCTGTCTTTGCTAAGACAGGAGTCATTTCTATGGGGGTTGGGAGTGAAAAAAATGGCGCAAATCGGGTTGAGGCGAAAAAATTGCCTCAACCTGACTTGCCCCATTTCTTGACGCCCAAGCTCCATTTTCCCCTACGCTGGCGCTGCCTGGTGTACGTCGTTTTTTTTAACGCACACCAGACGGCGCCGGCGGCTAACGCCGGCTAACGTCATTCAATAAATACGGCGCCCGCATGGTGCTTCAGAATGGCGTTAGCCGGCGCTAATTTTTTTGACGCAAAACTGCGTTAGCACAGTTTTGCGTCAAAAAGTATAAATATGGGCCTATGTGTCCAAAAATTAAGGATAATTTAGCACTTAATGTAGAGAATATACCTTCTATTTAAGATGTGTTTGATATAGCTATGTTGCTTTCTATCTGGATGTGTTCTCAAGTATAAGGTTACAAAATGTTTGGAGGACCTGTCAAGAATAAATAACAATGGACTATGAAAATTATTTGGAATCACTATTTGATTTATCTGTGAATTTGAAGGAAATTGACTCATATTTTGAATTCTGAGGGAAAGGGGAAGTAATTGTGATTAGAGGAGGGCTCAAGATTTGTTTGAATGAAAATTAAACAAAATTGAATTTTATGATCTGTTATTTTCTTGTAATACTGCTTTTCTTTGAGCCTATTACTGATAAATATTGGTTTAGTTTTTCACTTGTGTAGGAACTTTTGTAATAGAAGAAAAAATATCTTTAGGACAATTGTATACATGCTCAACGAGTGCCTCAGCATTGTCATAACGGTATTTGATTGCTTATCCAATCAATTTTTGGGGTTCTATGGTGTATTCCTCATTGTAGTGCACCGTTGCAGATTTAGATATTGAATCGATGCAATACAATTATTTGGTGCGCCGTTTCTCCCACTAGAATACACCCCTGTCTGGTAGTGACTGTGGGCACACATAACCCAGGATAAGAAGGACACTCAGGGTAATACATACAGCTCTCCTTTCGCAAGCCTCTTCGGACACTGACTCTACATCTCCAATAAAGAAGGTTTTTTTGGGTGTGGGAGGAACGTATTTAGGAAAGTGGTGATCTTCAAATCTAGCCACATCTTCAACCACTCCAACTCAAGGAGCACTTGCTTACTCCTCTACAATAAGGCTGCATATTATAGACTGCTAAAACTGAACAAACGTCATCTTTGAATCTGGAGAACACTCCTTGAATACAACCAAAACATTGAAGGTTGGCAAATGAAACAAATGGACAACTTCTCATACCAAATGTGTGACTTATGAACATCACTGTAAGGATCTAACCCTCGATCTACTCTATGTATACCACCCATGTGCTTATTGTAGTCAAATATGCACAAAGGTTTGCGCACTTCAGCAACCTGACCCCAAACAGTCACAGGTGAAGTACTTTCATCATGAATGGCTGTCAGCATGTGAACATATCTCCTGTCTGAAAATTTCATAGCTATAAGTTCACCACTACGTAAGACACTTTACTGTCCTCTCTGATTTTTTTTTACATACAAGCTCTTTATGGTAATCTTCGTGGTTAGAGCATATTGTGCCACGTCCAACAGTGTCCACTTTGAACAATTACACACCACTGTAGAAGTTATCTGCATATAAATGGGGACCTTTGTTAAAAAGTCCTCTACCAAGTTCCCGCACAATTTTCTTACTGATTCCAAATGCAGACGGATAACCAGGGAGTCATTAGAAGAATCCCTACCAGTGTACACTCTGAAATCATAGATATGTACTGATTTCAGACAGCACATACATCTTAATTCCTTAAAATGTTCTCTTGCTAGGAATGTACTGTCTAAAAGCCAAACAGCCATTAAACAGGGCCAAAGGCCCACCCACAGCTATTTCTTTCCCTGGTACATAGATCTCTGAAAAGCAATCTACAAAATGATCAAGGACAGGCTGAACCTTGAGGAGATTGTCACATTCAGGGTGATCCGTGGCAATGCTGAAGCACTATCAACAAAATGCAGCATCTGAAACAGAAGCAAATGCTGATTACAACCCATGGTTGAGGGAAATACAGCAGTTGCCATCAATGAACTAGTTGACCAATATGAAGACAACAGCAGCTTCCTTATCAATCCCATCAACAAAGTTAAACACCAGAACCTTTTCGTCTCATCCAGATTTGTGGGAGTGCACCAGCTGGCTCTATAGTAGAGCATAAGCCTGGTACTGTTTTCCCTCAAATAATGGTCAGCATAAAAATTAGTCCATAAACAACTTAAAGAGATTTATAGGCAAAATGTTTTCAGTATTTACCCTATACTCTGTGACACCACTAAAGGCAGGGAAAACAGACTGCACCATGTTTGGGGCAACCCAGAGTTCAGCACTCCTAATGGGAAGCCTTCTAGCCCCAGGCTGCAATCCATATTTCTCTAGATGCATTATCAGCATATCAGTGTCTTCCTCTAAAAGGGGAACTTCCTCTGCATCAATAGAGGCTTCATCATCAAATGATTCTCTCAGACAGAAAATTCACTTCCAGAATCTTAGACTTACCCCTCTGCCTCAGAGGCAGAGTCAGTCTCAGAACCATGGTCAGAGGAAGATTTGAACTGCAAGCCAACATCCTGCTGAGTTGTAATCCTACAGTTAGCCATAATCCTTACTAATGAAAGCAACACAACAACAAAGAAGTCAATAATAATCAACATTGTGTTACATATCTAATACACTGTGGCTTTATCAAACAGAAAGTAAAACTACTGTCATATAGTAATCTAGAAGGAAAAGTAAATCAATACAAAGCACACAAAGACCTATATACTCAAAAACAATACTCCTCACTTGCCACAGACAGGTAGACTGAGGATCACCTACACCTACTGTGCACAGACACAACAGTCACCACCGATATCCCACTAGAAAGGAAAAAAAGAAAATTAATTACAATACAACACAATGCACATCTTGCACAAATTCAAAGAGAATTTGATACACAATTAAACAGAAGCTAAATAGGCTGCAATTATTACACCATTTAAAAAACACATTCATTCAAGGCAATGTTACTCATTTCAAGTAAACAGTACTAAAAGGTTTTCCTACCAAATACATGCAACTACATGAACTGCAGATCTACTACTGCTGAAACGGGCACGCAGAAGTCTCCACCCAGGAAATCAAAAGCTTTGCTCTCAAACAAAAAGGGGAAATAAAACATTAAGATCACAAATTATATCAATAAATAAAACAGTTAACATTATAACACACTATGAAGTCTGTCTCTGGAGGTAGATCAGCATTAGAAATATCTGATCTGCACCCAAGAGGGGCACAAAGCAGAGGCAAGAAACTGACGCTCTTGAGGAGGGTGACCCTTACCCCAGCTAAACACCACTTCACACACACCGCCACCCAAATGTCAGCCACACACATCACCAGCCAGAAGCAAGTCCACATACACCACCAGCAAAATCCCCAGTTCAAACACACCATCAGCCAAATGCCAGTCTACACTCACTGCCAGCCAAATGGCAGTACACGCACAGCCAGCCAACTGGCAGTATACACAGACAGTCAGACAAACTCCAGTTAACACACACACAGAAACTTATTCCCCGGTGTCTAGTGGTTTTTCAGCCACCTCGGGGGCAGATTGGAGTAATAAATACCCCAGAGGGCAGAAAATGTCTAAACACTTCCTCAATATTGGGGAGCAGCCCTTCCCCAAGGGCCCACTCCTCAGAATCTAAATAAAATAATCCCTGCTGTTTAGTATTTTTCTGTCCCCTCCCCTGGGTAACCAATGGGCCTACTAATATGGATGATATGCCCCTCAGGAGGCCAGAAAATCACCAAAACACTTCCCCAATAATGGGGAGCAGCATTTGCCCAAAGGCCACTCATCAACAACTAAATAATCACTTGTCTAGAGGCTCAATTATGGCTGATCTGCCCCTGGTGGCATAACCTGGCCAAAATATTGCCCCAATAATAGGGAGTGACCCTTTCCCAAGGGGCCACTCCCGAAAGAAAAGAAAATCCTTAGTGGCTAGTGAGTGCTTTCCTGCTGCACAATCACTGCCCTACCTGTGATCCCTAAGCAGGAATGCACTCCAGAGAGACACTGCGCTGCCTCTCTGCTCTCCCCCAATCCCTCCTCAGAGGAAATAATCACCTCTGGGACTGCGATGGAAGCAAATGGCTTCCTGCATGCCCTGGAGTGTTTTGATGATGTATGCGCGCTGTGTGCTTGCTAATGTCATCAGATCATCGGGGAAGGGTTTAGGGGTGGCAGCGTAAGGGCTTCTGCTGCCTTTCCTTTGTGGGGGCATTTGGTGGGCAGGACCACAATGAGAGAGACAGAACCTTCCCTTGGGTGAGTGCCAGGATGGCATGCAGCCGTCCTCCGCCCACACCGACCATGGCAAAGGAAAGCTTCACACCGTCCTAAGCTCAGAAGGGGTTAAATCTGACCGATTTTTCTCAATCTTTTCCTCCAAAAAGTTTGAAAGTTTATTGCACAGGCCTTGAGGTAGTTCACCTTCTGGCTTCCACACAATAGGATCAAGAAACAGCTTTGTTATTTAAAACATTTCACATGGAGTGTTCCTTTCTTTTTCAATTATTTTTGCATAATACACTACATATGCTGACTTAATTACTGTGTGGTAGTTCTGGATATCTTTCTTGTACAAGTGTTTGTCATCCTCCAATTAGTTCTTGCACCATCTCCTTTCTAAATTCTTGCACCTAATCTTTATCATTATAACATGTTTTGTGTTGAAATTCACTTTTTTTGTTTTTGTTTTTTTCTGTAAAAACTCTGCAAACTTGTCAGTTAAATTAATATGACAAATGGGTTTTTATTGCTCATACTAAAGTACTTTTCTCAATACCTAATTGAGAGTTGCAAAACTTGTATATTCAACAATGATTTTAGAACTTAATATTTAGCATTCTAAGTGATTCCTCATGGCATTTACTAACATCATTAAATAAAAGTGTATAATAAAACCTTTACTACATAAAGTGATATACTTTTTTTTACTTTTTGTGGTTAATAAAATGAGTCCATAAATACCATGTAATGGAGAAATGTTCACGGAAACTAGTGCAGAATCACAAATACTGTGTCTTTTTCAACATGTAAAATTTACTCTTGAATGAGTCTTTTGCTAATGAGCATCATTAACAATTATTGTTCATAATATTAAAAACATGCATAAAGGAAATATTTTCCAGTGAAACATTGTTTTTGGTTGTGTTCTGGTATGCAATAATTTTGTGAACATGTAAATGTTTTTATAAACATTAACACAGGTTAAGTATATTATTGATTATTTAATATGAAGTATAAAGTGGTCTGACCAGCAGCCAAGTCTTGTGTCCAACCCACCATAAAATATCAATCAGAAATATACAAGAACTTAAACCAAATATACCAATCATCAATATCAAAGTACCACTCATCAGGTTGAACACTTGATCTTCACCTAGGCATGAGGTGCATACCACCACAAGAGAACAATCAAAATATCCTTTGGACATATCTAGTAAACATCGTAATCAAGCACTATACATAAGCCTGAAAGCCTAGCCTTTGACCATGCTGTATACCCAACACAATATAAGGGAAAGATGTTTGTAATGCACAGCCTTCAGTGTACAGAGCAAACTTCACCATCTAGACACCATCCATAATCATTAAACCATGACCAGCGTTGAGGCTTTATATTCAAACACCCACAAGGGAACAATTAGTCTGATGGATGTTTTTGCAGGGTGCATTCCAAGCATTTCTTCCAAAGCACCATCCATGCAACGTAAATCTGGATTGATGCTAGGCCTTAAGTTTAGCCCACCAAGGGAAAAAAAATCAAGGGTATGTGCATCCTTTCCTTTGGCCATGCATCGCAAACATCATCATCAAATCAATATATATAGGAACATGAAACCTAGTCGGCAACTAAACCTAACACCAAGTATTCTAAAAGGGAACCATCAGAGGGATGCATGACCTTCAGATATGCATTAAACATCAAGGAACATGAAAGTCTAAGGGCCTAATTTGCAGTTCATCACAAACGTTACAGATGTCCTGTTCATTGCAATCTTAATATGGCAGATGGGATATCCATCATGCTTGTGACAGAATAACCCCCTCCGCTTATCTCTAAGGACCAGATTCAGAAAGGCAATCTTAGACTTTTTGTCTAAATTTGGCCCAAAAATCTAAGTTTATGACATTTCGGTATTCACAACGGTAAGTTATGAGTAGTATCTTTATGTGGTGAATACCAAAAAGTTGTAAACTTAGACCAAAAGTCTAACTTTACTTTTGTGAATCGGGCCCTAAATCAGGCCCTAAAGTCTAACCCACCACAAGGGAGCAATCAGCCATGGATACTGAGCATCATCATATTAGCATTTTTCTTGAGTTTCATAGCATGGCCAGAGCTCAGGCCTTTAGCCCAACCCAGGTTCAAGGGAACAATCAGCAGTATGCACAACAATAGTGGAACAACTAGATTGTGGAAAAAATTACCACAAATGATCAAGAAGTTTTCAAAACTGCAACAGAGGTTCATGAATTTGTTTAACCCAGACCAATTCCAAACTAGGAGTCTAGTTAGATTCAAGAGGTTCATAATGCCCTTGTAGAGAGTCACAAATCTCTTAAAACCCAAGCAGTTCCAACCGGGTGTTCAACCTGGTCCAAGAGGATATCAATATCTTTGAAGAGATTTCTGGACTAATTGAACCCAGAGTTATTCTAATGTGGGTGTCCAACTAAATCTAAATATCCGTGCCAGGCTTTGGACACTTTTTAAATCCCAAACAATTTGAGTGTGGTAGTTCAGTTAGGGCCAAAGGTTTTATGACACAGATATAGAATTTGTGAAACCTTAACCGCTAAGCAATTTACCATAGTTTGCCAGAAATGGGGTTCAGGAAACTTGTGAAATCTGTGATTGAAAGTCACGAACCCCAGACTTGTGTGCTGTGGATTCTCAACTCTGGCACCGGCTTTTGTGAATTGTTTGTGAAAAACTACTTTTTATTTTACTTTGGGGTTCTCCCCTATCAAACCTCCCCCAAGTTAGCAGCAGGAGTCAGGGTGTGACTACCTTAGTCCATTATCCAGCCTTTTTTTTTCTTTCAGTCACATAAAAAGGTGCTGTTTGAAATGGCACTTTCTAAAGAGTCATCCTCAAACTTTTTGCCATCCTCAAACTTTTTGTGCTGGATTTTTCCTCTTGTTGGCCTTAGGACTCTCTGGACTTTACAACTGCAAACCAGTGCCAACGTGCGTGTGCTTTCTCCCTAAAACATGGTTTAATTGCTTTATACCCAAATGGTATATTTACTTTACATTAAAGTCCCTTGTACATTGTATGCTACTAGTGGGCCTGCAGCACTTTTGTGCCATCAACCTAAGTAACCCTCTAATACTTGACCCCTGCTTGCACAGTGTCTGCTGCAATGTTTACTTGACATTTAAAATTCTCTGCTAAACCTTAAACTCTCCTTTTATTACACATAATTCATCATTAAGGCAGGCCCTATATATCCCATAGGGATAGGGCAGGGTGCTGTATAATTAAAAGATAGGACATGTACAGTACTTCTAGGTTTTCCATGTCCTGGTAGTGAAAAACGTGTTCTTTGTTTCTGTGAGGCCTTCCCCTCCCATAGGATTACATTGGGTATTCCTTATTGCATTTAATATGCTGTAATTCCTAAATGAGATGCAGTAGATAAGTCATGTTCGGTACCTATGAACTTGTAATGATAATGCTAAACAAATTTACCATTACAAGTTTGAAAATGCCACCTTCAGAAGGTTGTTTTTCCCCTCTCTTAGCCCTGTGTGCCTATACCCTGTCTCTGATCACTTGTCTGTTGTGGGTGACAGCTGGGCTTTGTTTATTTCCTCTAGACAGCCTCACATAATGGTAGCTTAGGTGTAACTTGATGTCCCTGGTGGGCCATTAGGACAGGATGGGAGGGAGGAGCTAGCCACAGCCTCACACGTACACTTGAAGAGGTTGTGTTCAATCCCCACACAAAGGGCTTCAACCCCCCCTGTAGCTGGAGCAGGAAGGAGGGACCTCTGTCGTTTTCAGCCTCCTTTAATGTCTCCCCCACTTCAAAGGTCCCACTTGGTAAAAGATATGGGCTTCAGACCCTACCACTTCAGTACACTTCTGGACCTGTGGATTCTCTGCCAGGAAGAATGACTTCAGTGTTGCTGAAGGGTTGCCACTCTGCTTGACTGCTGCTCTGGAGGAACTGCTTTCTTGCTGGGCAGACCTCCTGCACTTATTGCCTCAGCGAGAAGGACTGGACCGCATCACTTGAACCAAATACCCAGAGTGACGCCAATGGCCAGCTGACAGGTCTCCTCTTTTCTGAAGTCTTAGGGACATAAAAGACTTTCAACACACCTATGAAGGTACCTGGACTCTGCGAGTCTTGCCCTGCCAAGTGGTGCCAATCCAATCCTGGGCCCTTGAAAGTGGTTTTACAGTGCTGCTCCAGCAAGAATCAATGCATCTACATTTTGTAGCACTCGGAACCAGTGTATCTCCATTGACTTATTGCTGCTGCTGTAAGGGTCAAATGCTTTGCATCACTAACAGCGTAGCACATTGCCTCCATTTCCTGCACATCTACCACTTTGTGTAGCTTAGGGCTGATGAATCGCCTCCATCATAAGGATCGACAATGACGCATCGCCTTCCCTGCCCATTGCATTATTTTGCAGCGGGGCCAAGACTGGTCTGTGTTGGAGGCAGCACCGATTGACCATCAAATGTTGGAGGTGGCACATTCTGGGTGGCTGACACAAGGTCCTAGCCTGGCAGAACCTACCAATCCCGTCAGGAGTGGGTGATTATACTCATTGTATGCCCCACTCTCACCCTTGCGTAGCTTGGCACTGAGCATTCAGGCTTATCATAAGGCCAATGTCTAAAGCATTGGCACAGCACTCTTGCACCATAAATACACTGAGCATCACAAAAGAGACTTTACACATTGTGTATGTAGAGAAGATTTGTATTCAACACACACATTAACTAACATGACATGTAAATCATGTACTTCTGGGCATAAATCACATTCAGTAATATCACTAGCAGTACCAGGTCTAACCGTGGTGAAACGACATCAGCAATATGTGCACTTAGGAAAAATCCTACTCTCCCTCCCAACAACCTCATGCGGTTCAAGATGTTGTCAGCACGAGACTCACTCTAGCAATCATTCCAAATCAATACCACACAGGTATAGGGTGCAATCCAGTTCACAACAATAGCAGCAATGGTACACACTAATAATTACAACACTTGTAAATCTCCTGGGCCTAGGCCAGACAGGTAAAAACCAATGTCAACCGTGATAATCTTTTTGCAACGAAACAATGTGTATGGCAACACCACCATGCGATGCAGTTGATCACAGACAGTCACATTCACACACTCACTCCACACCACTACGCGGTGCCATGGATATCATACAGGCTCATATTTCACGCACTTGCACACACTCAATCCCAACACCCTAATGCAGTGCACTGATATCTGGCAGATCAGTTGGTACTGTACTTGCAGACCTCATGGACCCAAACTCCCCTCCACTCTTCTACCAATCCCCCACTACGATGCCTCATGGGTTGGAGATGAAAAAAACCTTTGCCCGGCTATGAGGCTGATTGCAGCCAAAGTCACACTTATTCAGGGTCCCATGGGAAAGGCTGGGGTAATAGAAAACAGGCTGATCAGGCAGCAGTAGACAAATTGAGGTTTGGCCCCCACTCAGGAAATTCATTCAAAGGTCTTCCAGCACAAGCACTGTTTTGCCAAGTACTGGGAGAGGGTCACCATAGGACAAACGCCATTCACAATAGTGGCCAGCCAAGCCAGGCACTCCAGTACACGAATCTGCCCCTCCGTACCCTATTAGAAATGGGGCATAACATCTGGTGTGTGATGACTTGAGTTCCAATCACACATAAAGAGTTGCTAATGCCATGCCTCCCAGAAAGGAGGCACAACATCTAGTAATGTCTTGCGTTGCACCAGAGAATTCTGATCACACATGAAGAGTTACCAATATTGTACCTCCCTGGAAAGAGGTACAACCTCAGGTGTGTAATGAATTAACTCACACCAGTCAATTCCGGTCACACTCAAAAGTTACCAATTCCACCCCTCTTTTGAATGAGGCACAAGTCAATGACTTGAGTCACACCAGACAATTCCGTTCACACAAAGAGGTGCAAAGTTCAGCTGTGCCACATGAGGAAGAATGAGGCACTGCTACGGATACACCCCGACCTTCAAAGGTCGCAAGCATGCATTCGGTATGTTGCATAAACAAAATGTGGCACAATCCACGCAGGGTCACACAACCAGTAAATTTGCTCATCACCACCACGATGAAGGGTCCCCCATGGAATCCAGCAGATGATGTGGGCACTTAGGAGGGCACTGCTCCCAAAATGTCACAGGTAGAAGGTGTAGATCCCTCACAGCAGGTCTTTCATGTCCTTGAGACCTCCACCAGAGAACACGGGGCAAGCCAACAAGCCCTTGGAGAGCACACTTTGGGTACCACACAGCAGCAGACAGCCACTATTCAGAAAAAATGCACAGTCCCTTCCAAGGGCAGCAATTTCTCCTTGTATGCAACAGATTTCTTTGTGACGGTGCACCATGCAGTCCAGTATCTCCGGTCCTACGTCCCCACAAGTTGATTTCTAGTTTGCTGCAGTGTGGCACAAATAGTTAGCCTGTAGTTTGCCTTTGAAGTTGGGGGAGATTCGAATGGTTCCCTTTTGAACCACAGATGTCTCCCCTAAATTTCACTCCTGTCTGATTTGGGGCTGTTGAATGCAGATCGTCAACTTAAATGTGTGCTAAATAATATACACACACACATATATATATATCACATATATTGTTTTTGTTCAGAAAATTTCATCTTCCTACACAAAAACAAACCTGAGTGTTTTTTTCCTCTTTCTATGTGTTCTGCAGAGAAGGAGGAAAAACGAGGAGAAATAAAAACATTTCTTCCCGATACGCCTCTCCTGGGAGGCATATCTTTTTGTTGCATTCCCAGGATTACATGTTCTTGTAAATCTGGAAACGTGTCAAAATTGATGGATGTGCATGGGAACACCCATGCAACGCCCATGGAAACGCCTCTGTGGCACAGAGTAAAGTAACATGTGTTACATTTCTCGAGATTCATGAAGCCAAGAAGGGCAATGCAAGGAGGCCTTGCATAGCTTCATAAATCTCACTTAACATTTGCTTCTCTCTTGCACCACATTGTGTGGTGAAAGGGCGAAGCAAACCAAGCTATAAATATGGCCTAGGTTTTCTATTTTGAACTTATTTTTAACTATGCTATTCAATTTTTAAATAAAATATATGGAGAGTGCAATAGGCTATTTGTTAGCATTTTGGAGAGAGAAGAGCAGCATGACCCACACAGGACTGAGTGAGATTGGGGCAGGGGCATTTAGAGGGAGAGAAAGAGATTGCACGTTGATTGAACCGTGTTAGCCCAAGACAATAGCATTCCTACAAATAAAGTAATTGATGGATATGATTTATTACATTTTTATTTATCATTTTGAAATATGCAGGGAACAAAGTAACAGCAATGCAGTTCAAGCATGGAAGTGATATCACAGAGAGGGAAAGATAACCATCAGTACATGTCATATATATCAATGTCATTTACAAAATCGCGAACAAGCCGGGCATGTAGACACAAGTACATTAATCTTTACACAAAGTGAATAGCGTGAGCAGGGTGGGCTCAACCTTGACTGGCATCAACAGACATCTGGGATATTGTAGGGGAAGCGGTAAGCGCAAGCAAGTAGTTTCTCATCGTTTGCCAGATATCCTTAGGTCTGGAACTCATAAGTTGCAAACTAGCATACAATTCACTCCTTGTATCACAATATGTGAGACTGACCAGCCAAGAATGTGTATTGGGCACATTTTTGGAACCACATCTGTGCACTATCTCTTGTTTAGCCATCAGGAGTGAAAGTGCAGTGAGGCTTCTAATGGACTTGGGTAATTCACCTGTGTATCCAAGAAGAGCCATGAGCGGATCAGGTCAGAGAGGCCAATCGACAATGGCCGACAATTTGTCATACACCTTGCACCAGAAAAAACTCATCCCCAGACAGGTCCAGGACATGTGAAGAAAATCGGCAGTCAGAGAGTTGCATTTGGTGCAAGCAGAAGAGTGGTTCCAGTCAATATGGGCAATATCTTTGAGCGTGATGTATATTCTCCTAAGGAATTTAAAGTGAACTAATTTATGACACTGATTGGTTGAGACAAACCTGGTCTGCATGCAGCATGCGTCCCACACCTTCTGCGATATTGGATAACCTAGATCCCTCTTCCAGGATTCCCTGAGTCAAGTGTACAGTATCTGAAGAGCTTTAATACAAGATAGATAAAGTTTGGATACCAAGCATGCTCCAGTGTCTGCAGTAGCCACCAAGGTAAGAGGAGCAAACTCTACAGAAGCCAAAGGATCTGTAGCATAGGGTGCCCGCACAGCGCGCTGCATCCGGCAGAGTAGGAAATGCTGTAAGTGTGTGGCATCAGTGAATCGAATATCTGTGGTGAGTGAGAATATATGGTCATCCAGGAAAACATTCCAAAAGGTATCTAGGCGGAAAGTGTGTAGTGTGCAATGGACAAGTGTCTCTTGAGAGATAGGTATAAATGGATTATTAATGAGTGCCAAGGCAGGAGAATATAGCGTGTCGCAGTGAAGCACACAAATGAGCTTGCGCCATGCCCAGCAGGAGAGAGTTTGAATATCACAGCTATGTAATGGGACACCCCCAAGCAGGAGGGCATTCAGCGGAACAGGTCTCCCTCGAGGATAGAGTATCGGAGACGAGCATCCAGACGATACCAATGATACGTGTAGTGGCACTATGTCACTGTGTCACAAAGTAATCGAGCTGGAAGTGTGGGACACTGAATCCACTGCGCTCATACGAGAGAATCGAGACCTCCCAACGAATGCGTGGATGGCGATCAGCTCACAGCAGACAGGTAGTCAGGCTACGGAGTAAGCAGGATCAGAATGTTTAAAAACAAATATAAAGATTGTGGGAGAACCACCATTTTAAGGAGTGATATTCGGTCCGCCATGGATATCGATAGTTTTACCCATCTGTCTCATGGGCAGAAAGTCTTTCCACCGCAGGCCCGTAATTGGGCCGCAGTACCTGCTCCATGTCTCTGTGTAAGTGAATACTGAGGTATTTCACAGTGTCAGGGCACCAGCGCAAAGGGAATCCCATCTCAGGCGGCTGGGTGGCATCGGTCAATGGGAAAAGCTTTGATTTAGCCCAATTGATATGGAGCCCTGAGAAGGCACCAAAACAAGTCACCTCTTCCAATACTGGTGCAAGGTTGATCTTGGGATGATGGACAAACAGCAATATTGCTGCTGTGGACCGTGAATAGAGCAGAGAGATCAATTTGGTATAGCCCCAGGGGAACCAGAGCTTTCGAAGGACTGCGTGCAGAAAGGGCCATTCAAGTGAGTCGAAAGCCTTTTCAGTGTGTAATAACGCTACAGCAGCCGGAACAGCAGGGGACACTCTATTTAGCACAGTGAATATAGTGCGTAGATTAATGGAAGTGGAGCGGTGTTGGAGAAAGCCAGACTGAGTGGAGAAGCTGAATTTCTCCAGCAAAAGGGATAGACATGTGGCTATCATCTTGGCTAAAATCTTGTTGGCAAAATTAATCAGGGAGAGAGGGCGGTCGGACTCACAATTTAGAGGGTCTTTAACAGGTTTCGTCAGCAGAGCTATGATCGCCTCTCTCATTGATTCCAGCAGGGCCACAATCTCAAGGGGCTCAGAGTACACTGAGAGGAAGTGAGGGCTAAGAATATCCTTAAATTGCTTGTAGAACGCTGCGGTGAACCCATCGAATCCTGGGGCACGCATCATAGCCAAATAACCTATCCCTTGTGATAGCTCTTCAACAGAGAAGGGCTTACTAAGGAATTGCTGTTGGGTAGATGACAACCAGATCACAGCCATATCTTCAAGATAGTCCTGAAGTGTTGAACCCAAAGGTTCAGTTCTTGCAGACTGGAGTAATAGTTATAAAACTATGCAAGAACCTCAGTGGTGCCAGCAGCAATACTACTGTCAGGTCTTTGAATTTCCAGTATATGGAGTACTGGACAAAATGGTTGGGTCAATCTGGCATGTAGTCTCCCGGGTCTCTCTCCCTCCCCATATCTATGGGCCTTAGTATATTTGCTCATGTATTGCACCTCTCACTCTGCCAGGTCGTTAAACTCTACAAGAGGAAGCCTGTGAGGACCCACATGGGAGGCAGCATCAGCATCAGTGGGTTCACGGTCAAAGTCAGCGAGCTGTGCCTCGACCCATGCAAGACCATTACATATGTCACGTAGACCACCAGCGTGTGTTGAAATACAAATACCTCTGATGTGTGCCTTGAAGGCATCTCACAACACCACCCAAGTGTCCACCGATCCCTCATTCAATTTTAAAAAGTCAAGCAATGATTTGTGCAAAGATTAACAGAATGGCGCGTCCAACAATGTCATTTCTGGGAACCTCCAAGATTTACTTCTGCAGCAGACTGCAGGTACAGAAAGAGTTAACAATACTGGGGAGTGGTCAGATAGGGTCCGCGGGAGATGCTGAACCGCTGTGGCCCACTGTGCAGTAGCACCTGTGAGAATTCAATAATCTATGCGTGACCATGTGCCGTGGGGAGCAGAGCGGAAACTATGGGGGTAATTCTGACCCTGGCGGTAATTACCGCCATGGCGGAGGTCGTCGGTAGCACCGCCAACAGGCTGGCGGTGCACCGCTGGGCATTCTGACCGCGGCGGTTCAGCCGCGGCCAGAAACGGAAAGTCGGCGGTGTACCGCCGACTTCCTGCTGCCCTTGAGAATCCTCCATGGCGGCAGAGCGCGCTCCGCCGCCATGGGGATTCTGACACCCCCTACTGCCATCCTGTTCCTGGCGGGTCTCCCGCCAGGAACAGGATGGCGGTAGGGGGTGCCGCGGGGCCCCTGGGGGCCCCTGCAGTGCCCATGCCAATGGCATGGGCACTGCAGGGGCCCCCGTAAGAGGGCCCCACGAAGAATTTCAGTGTCTGCTTTGCAGACACTGAAATTCGCGACGGGTGCAACTGCACCCGTCGCACCTTCCCACTCCGCCGGCTCCATTCTGAGCCGGCGTCCTCGAGGGAAGGGTGTTTCCCGCTGGGCTGGCGGGCAGACTTTCGGCGGTCGCCCGCCAGCCCAGTGGGAAACCCAGAATGACCGCCGCGGTCTTTTGACCGCGGTACGGTCTTCTGGCGGTTCCCGCTTGGCGGGCGGCGGCCGACGCACCAGAGCTGTGTGGTCACCAAGGGTCTTGAAAAGGGAAAGTGGAGCAGAGATCCTTCAATGCCCTAAGGGAGTGGGGCATAGTTGACAGTGCATGAGAAGTGGTATCCAACGCTGGATCTATTGCCAGATTAAGGTCACCGCCCATTAGGATCCGATCTATGTCAAAGCGATTAAAAAGGAGTAAACATCTTGAAAAAATTCAGGGGTGTCAGTATTGGGTGCATGCAAATTGACTAGCAGGATCCTGCACTTTTCCAACAGCCCCGCAACCATTACATATCTGCCTGCAGAATTCACCTGGGTCAACAGTGGTCAAAAAGGCATAGATTTGTTGAAAAGAATACAAACCCTGCAGGAGTAGGGGCTATAAATCATAAAGTACCGGTGGGGGGCCTAAGTGGTGGCAAATGGAGGCACCGCACCAGAAGCAAGGTGCGTCTCTTGCCGGAACGCAACCTGCGACGCATGCCTGCGAAGGTACTGCAGCACTATCCTGCATTTATGGGGATTGTTTAAACCGCGTACGTTCCAGGACATAAATGTAAGTCCCAAAGCATTTGTGTGTGAGGAGGCCGTCATTCCTCCGTGCAAATCATGTGATGTCGTCTGCGTAAACTGCGTGACTGCATTGCAAAACACAATATTAAAGTGCATAAATTGAGAACAGGAAACACCCTTCCCACCACCCACAACCAGGTGACAATTACCGGGTGAAAAACATAGGACCCTAAACAAAGAACATCAAGACTAAGAAAAGGGACCGTGGTATAAACCATGGGGGCTTGGCAACGCAACCACAGGAATCTCCTGCAACGCAAGTAAAATTGACAATGCAATATGGGTGAAAATAGCCCCTACGGAACATGGTAATGAACCAGTGAGAAGTCCTAAGCAGTGGTAGGGTATGAAAATCAAAGGATAGATAGCATGGTCATGAAACTGTCGGCAGTGTGGGTCCAAATAGACTCACCCAGTCAGGCGGGAAGTGTAGGAGGCTGGCCTGGCTTATAGTGGGTACCTGATGGTACTTACACCTTGTGCCAGGTCCAGTTATCCCTTATTAGTAGATTCATAGGGCCATATTTATACTTTTTGACGCACAACTGCGCCAACGCAGTTGTGCGTCAAAAATTTTAACGCCCATGCGGGCGCCTTATTTATTGAATGACGTTAGCCGGCGCAGCTGACTGGTGTGCGTCAAAAAAAATTACCCACACCAGGCAGCGCCGGCGTAGGGGAAAATGGAGCTTGGGCGTCAAATAATGGGGCAAGTCAGGTCTGAGGCAAAATATTGGCCTCAACCCGATTTGCGCCATTTCTTTTTACTCCCAACCCCCATTGAAATGACTCCTGTCTTAGCACAGACAGGAGTCATGCCCCCTTGCCCAATGGCCATGCCCAGGGGACTTATGTCCCCTGCCCAATGGTCATTGGGCATAGTAGCATGTAGGGGGCACAAATCAGGCCCCCCTATGCCACAAAAAATAAAAATAAAAATACTTACCTGAACTTACCTTAAGTTCCCTGGGATGGGTCCCTCCATCCTTGGGCGTCCTCCTGGGGTGGGCAAGGGTGGGAGGGGGTGTCCCTGGGGGTATGGGAGGGCACCTCTGGGCTCCTTCCGAGCCCACAGGTCCCTTAACGCCTGCCCTGACCAGGCGTTAAAAAATGACGCAAAAGCGGCTGGACGTCATTTTTTCAGGCCCGCCCACTCCCGTGCGTCATTTTTGCATGGGAGTTTAAATAAGGCGCACATGCCTTAGAGTCATTTTTTAGAAGGGAACGCCTACCTTGCATATCATTAACGCAAGGTAGGTGTCCACGCTAAAAAATGACGCAAACTCCAAGATCTTTGGCGCTAGACGGGTCTAACGCCAAAGTATAAATATGGAGTTAGCTTTGCGTCGGATTTGCGTAAAAAAAAACGACGCAAATGACGCGCAAACAGAGTATAAATATGCCCCATAGTGTTCTAGCAGCTTAGGCTGATAGAGGTAGCTATAGCAGAGCAGCTTAGGCTGAACGAGGAGACATGTAAAGCTCCTACTATACCACTTATATCATGTAGGTACTATATCACAAGAAACACAATGCTCAGGGTTACTAAAAATAAAGGTACTTTATTTTAGTGACAATGTGCCAAAAATATCTCAGAGGATATACTCCCTTTGGATGTAAGTAAAATACACACAATCTACACACAAACCAAAATCAGGTAAGTAAAACAGTCAGAAAGTAGTGCAAACACTGTAGAATACAATAGGATACAATAGGCTTAGGGGCAACACAAACTATATACTAAGAAAGTGGAATGCGAACCACAAATGGACCCCTAGGCTAGTGTAGTGTGTAGAGGGTCACTGGGAGTGTAAGAAAACACTAAGGGTGTCCAAGATACCCCACCCCAAGACCCTGAAGAGTAGGAGTAAAGTGCTACTACTTCCCCAGAAACACACTAAACTCGTGATAGAGGATTCTGCAAAGACCACAACAGACTGCGAACCACTGAAGATGGATTCCTGGACCTGAGGACCTGTAAAGGAAGGGGACCAAGTCTAAGAGTTGTGAAAGTGTCCGGGGGGTCAGGAGCACACTAAACCCCAGATGAAGGTGCAAAATGGCTGCCTCTGGATGGAAGAAGCTGAAGATTGTGCAACAACAAAAGGTGCTAGGAACTTCTCCTTTGTTCAGAAAATGTCTCATGGAGTGCTAGAGGATGCAGAGTTGTTTCCTTGGAGAAAGACCACAAACAAGCCTTGCTAGCTGCAAAGATTGCAGTTGAAGAAAAAGGGTGCTGCCTGGGCCCAGGAAGGACCAGGATGTTGCCCCTTGGGAGAGGGGACAGGGAGGCCCTCAGCAACACAGAAAGCCTATGCACAAGAAGGCAGCACCCACAGAAGTCCTTGAATATGAGTTCAAGAAGACTGAGAATGGCGGGCGTCTCAACACTACAAAAGAGGGTCCCATGAAGCCGGCGGTCAACTTATTGAGTTGAGCAATACAGGACAGATCTGGGGACCTGGGCTAGGATGTGCATGAAGGATTCCTTGCAAACGTGCACAGAAGCCCTAGCAGCTGCAGTTCACACAGTGCGCAGGATTACTGTCTGGAGAGGGGAGGCAAGGACTTACCTCCTCCAAATTTGGACAGTTAGACCACTGGACAGTCTGGGTCACTTGGGTCTACCACCTGTGTTCCAGGGGCCACGCTCGTCAGGATGAGAGGGGTCCCAGAGTACCAGTGACGCTGAAGTTTGGTGCCTGCTGGAGCAGGGGGAAGATTCTGTCGACCCACAGGAGATGACTTTGTGGCTTCCAGTATAGGATGAAGGCAGGAGCCCCCAAAGCATACACCACCAGGAAACAGTTGAGAGAGCCGGCAGGATTAGGTGCTACAATGTCGCTGGTAGTCTTCTTGCTACTTTGTTGCAGTTTCCCAGGCATCCTGGAGCAGTCAGCGGTCGGTCCTTGGCAGAATTCAAAGAGAGAGGTGCAGAGGAAATCTGGTGAATTCTTGCAAGTCGTTATCTGTGGAAAAGCCCACAGGAGAGACCCTAAATAGCCCTCAGAGGAGGATTGGCCACCTAGTAAGGTAAGCACCTATCAGGAGGGGTCTCTGACGTCACCTGCTGCCACTGGCCACTCAGATGCCTCCATTGTGCTCTCACACCTCTGGATTCAAGATGGCAGAGGTCTAGGACACACTGGAGGAGCTCTGGGCACCACCCCTGGGGTGGCGATGGACAGGGGAGTGGTCACTCCTCTTTTCTGTGTCCAGTTTTTGCACCAGAGCAGGGACTGGGGTTTCCCTGAACCGGTGTAGACTGGCTTATGCAAGGAGGGCACCATCTGTTCCCTTCAAAGCATTTCCAGAGGCTGGGGGAGGCTAGTCCTCCCCAGCCCTTAACACCTATTTCCAAAGGGAGAGGGTGTAACACCCTCTCTCAGAGGAAATTCTTTATTCTGCCTTCCTGGGACTGGGCTGCCCTGACCCCAGGAGGGCATTACCCTGTCTGTGGGTTGGCAACAGCGGTAGATGCAGAGAAAACCCCAGAGAGCTTGTTTGGCAGTACCCGGGGTCCATAGTGGAGTCCCGGGGATGCATGGGATTGACACCCCAATACCAGATTTGGCATGGGAGGACAATTCCATGATCTTAGACATGTTACGTGGCCATATTTGGAGTTACCATTGTGCAGCTACATATAGGTATTGACATATATGTAGTGCACGCGTGTCATGGTGTCCCCGCACTCACAAATTCTGGGGAAATTGCCCTGAACTATGTGGGGACACCTTGTGCCATGGTGCCCTCACACCTAGTAACTTTGCACCTAACCTTCAGCAAGTGAAGGCTAGACATATAGGTGACTCATAAGTTACTTAAGTTCACTGTAAAATGGCTGTGAAATAACGTGTGTGTTATTTCACTGAGGCTGTAATGGCAGTCCTGTGCAAGATGTGTCTGAGCTCCCTATAGGTGGCAAAAGAAATGCTGCAGCCCATCGGGATCTCTTGGAACCCCGATACCCTGGGTACCTAAGTACTCTATACTAGGGAATTATAAGGGTGTTCCAGTGTGCCAATTAGAATTGGTGAAAATGGTCACTAGCCTATAGTGACAATTTTAAAGGCAGAGAGATCATAAGCACTGAGGTTCTGGTTAGCAGAGCCTCAGTGACACAGTTAGTCACTACACAGGTACACACATTCAGGCCACAAACTATGAGCACTGGGGTCCTGGCTAGCAGGATCCCAGTGAGACAGGCAAAAACAAACTTACATACATGTAAAAAATGGGGGTAACATGCCAGGCAAGATGGTACTTTCCTACAGGAAGAGCTCCATGCTCGGGACGACTCCCACATCTGGATCGTTATTGCCACGTGGAGAGTCATGGGGTGAACCGGTCGGCAGAGGATGTTGCTTACAAAACATCATGGCCTCTTTTGGGTTGTCAAATTACCGCGTTTTACTGTTGACTGCAACCCTCAAACCGGGCTACATAGATCATGACATAACGTACACCAGTTTTCTGTAGGAAAGATTTGTCCTCAGTGAATTTTTGACCTGGCTACTTGCACCACAGGCGTAAAATCGGAAAAAAGGGACACTGTGGCTCCCTATACTGGAAAGGAGCTTTCTCCCTGGCAATTTGAAGGGCAGTGTCTCGGTCCCTGAAATTCAGCAGACCGGTCAATAATAAGCAGTCAGGAGACCCAGGGGCAGTTTAGGGCCCAAGGTACGGTGTGCTCTTTCCACCACAAAGGTTGAGGTGATGCCATGGTGCCCTAATTGATCCTTCAGCAATTTCTCTACAAATAGGTCAAGCCAGCTGGTGTTAGTAGATTCAGCAATTCCAGCAATGCGCAAGTTGTTGCAGCACCCCCTGGCCTCCAAATCTTCGTTCTTTGTGGCCACAGTCTTCAGCCTCCCCTTCACCTTCTCAACGCGCTTTCGCAGTGACACTGTGTCATCCTCAATGGCAGAAATTCGACCCACCGCACCCTCCAGGCATGATTGTTGTTTGTCCAGATGACTGCTCATGCTGTCAAGTCTGGTGGTCAGGGAGTCAAATCTTTTGTTGATGGTGCGAAACCCAGCCCTTAACTCCATCAATATGGCCTCCACTCCCAACGATTGGACACAAACCTGACCACTAGGGACTCCTCTGGGTCTCGCATCGGAGCTGCGGCTATGTCTGTTCGCTGTTTTTTCTCAAATGGGAGTCTGTTGTTTTGGGTTGCGACGGCCCATGGCCATCAGTGGCCCCCTGACAGCGCACCACAGCTCCGGTGTTGTGCGCCACACAGTAGCCGGCGGTATATCCAAATGGTGATTAATGCAATTATCACCATAGCAGCAGGACACCACCAGATCAATGGATAAATGACTCTGAACCCTCATTTTTGGAGGCTCATCAACAGTACAATTTAAAGGAGGCTCAAGGTGTCTGGTCTACTCAAGTCTGTATTTATAAGACCTCCAGCCGGTCCACGAAAATGCACATAGGACCAGCCAGTACAAACCGGGGTATAACCCCCACAGGAGGACCGCGATATGCCGGTGGAGAGGAGGGGGAAGCCAGTCACAGTACACAGGTCAGCTGTCCCACCTGGAGGAGGGTAAATTAGCTAGTCTCAAAGGAGGCCGCAACAGGCCACAACATCATGTGGACCCTCTTAGCCGAGAGTCGTAACAGCCAGAATCTCCTTACTGGTGTTGGGTTGTTTGGGGGGGGGTGGAGAGGGGCATGACGCTGGTCAAGCCCCCGACGGTACTGTACCACCAGGTTGCCCAGCCACTTCAGGCTCACCCAAGGCCCCTGTAGCCTTTGGGCCTTCGAGGTGTGTAGGCCGACGGACGCAGGCTGCAACAAATACCGCTGCCATGCCTCTTGTATGTGCTGCCACGGCCCCCCTCCTAGTGCCCCCTCCGCTCCACACCACATATCTGATGTCATCCGACCGATCTGAGGACCCAGGCATCTTCAATCGCTGATGTTAGGCGATCCACTGCCAGAGCTTCAGAGCTGCACGGCCATTATGGTCGGCGGCTTGGCCATGCCCCCATTGATGGATATGTTAATTGTAAAATAACAAAATCTTTTACTTCCAAATTTTTGTGAGAAGATTACACTTCAGCGGGAACTGTTCAAAATGAGGTCTAAAAAGAATCAGACACAACCTTTATGTTAGACAAGTCTGTTTGTTTTCGCACCCTTTCAAAAGTATGTTCACAGTTTTCAGCAAATTATCTGTGGTTTAACATTACACTGATTAGTCTGTATTTCATCTTTTAGATTCTCAACTCCTTGCAAGGAGACAGAGAGATTGTGCATTGTCCAGGTACTCATGCTGTGAATTAACAAATACAATATTCGTTCGTTTGGGGGAATGCTTTAGTTATTAATATACGACATAAGCCTTAACATTGTTATATCGAATAGTCTTGCATAGAATACCCCACCAGCCTCATTAAGCCATCAACCTAACGTGTTACCGACCCCCACCCATCTCTGACACAAACCGGGTTTCTGACTGACTACATCTCAAGTCTTTTGCTATGCCCACAGACTCGACATTTGACTCACTGATTATTTGTACTAATTTTCTCTCCGGTGTCTTTACATGTTTGCCACCTAGAAATGTAGATATGGATGGGGGGGACCCACAGGTGAACCTAGAATCTAACGGAACTTGTCACATTTGTAGTTGCCTTCCAGGTACACTAATTTATCTCAACTGATTCCACCCTCGGCACTGCAGGCCTTTCGTGGGACTGAGATGCTGGTATGAAATCTGAGTGAACAGACATTTTCCTGGGATACAACAGCTTGCAAATTAGCCTTTGATACAGAACGGAAAGCCTGTCACAGACACAAGCAAGACCTATGACTGACTACTTTGTCCCATTCATATGAGCCTCTGAAAGGTAAAGCACAACTTATAGATTCCTAGCCCCCACACCAATGACTGGAACATGACAGAGTTAAAGGAGAGAATTTGTCCAAAGCTTGCATTTTCTAGTGTGTGCTAAGCATAACTGTTCTATGAAACAATGTTAGGGCAGTGTATCCGTTTTACATATCCGTTGTGGGAAGTAGAATGAAAATTTCCTAGCTCTGATAAAAGACAAAAAGAAAATGGAGGCTCGTTTGTGTATGAAGTCTGTCAACCCAGCCCTTTGCAATGCTATTTATTGACATGTGTCCTTTTTCTATCCCGCAGAGGGCCCAATGCTGCAGAGCGTCATCATACTGGCAGGGCCCTCGTATTGGTATCAGCTCTCTTTTATCTCGACCATAACATGCACCTTTGAAGGTTGCAACCATCAATTTGTGCTACTTTTTATTTTACTCATTTCACCATTCTATTCCCCGTGCCTAGTGCTATTTTCCTGCAATGATTGATCTGTGCCATATTCAATCAAATGTGCTATAGTGTGTGCCCCCCTTGCCTCCAGTATAGTTGTTTCAATACTGTCTCCACATCAGGTGTTCAGGAGTAATAGTTTTTACCTCTGTTTTCTTTCTCAGGATGAAGGCTCTGTGTTCATGAATTGCGTACAATAGCCACGGGCTAATAAGACTGGTCACATATTTACATGCAAATAACCTTCCAACAGCCACCCTCCCAGTCTGAAATCTCTGCGTAAACTAAGCTTGCTCCTCCAATATTAACAGGTTAATGATAACATTTTCATGAGATTAAAAACAGTTCTTAGTAACTTTTTTCCAACTTTTTTAAACCGCAGAACAGTGGGAATGGGCTCATGAGGATTTATGTTTTCGAGATCGTATAGGACACAGGGTGCAGCGTTTTCAGTGTGTGTACTTCAGGGGAGCGGTGTCTCGGTGTGCGAGGTAAAGGCGTACAGGAACAACAGCAAAGATAGCCAGTGCACGTGCTCTTTGCATCAGCATTGCATCAGCCTACATCTGAGCGCTCTTTGCTTTTTCTAGGTCTATGAGATCAAAGCTTACACGGGGAGGAGGAGGAGGGGGCGTTCGTTGCCAGATGATGCTCATCAGTGGCAGAATAATAAACAATATAGCCGGAAAACTCTGTCCTGCCTGCCGGCTTGACTTGTGCAAGAACCTCTACGCTTCTCCCAGGGGGCTGTTATTGTTTTGTCTTTGTTGTGATCCTGGCAGAAGTGACATAAGTGTGCACGTATGTAATAATGGGGGTGAAAGGGAGGGAGGTTGTAGCGAGATCGACTTTGCCATAGTTCATCTTCCGTAAGGTCAGATAAATTATCAGAAAACATTTTCTTTTCATCTGTTTTTCATGTTTCCTCTAATGAGAATTGATTGATGTGCCTACATGCTTTAACAAATTACCATGAAAGGGCTATTATTTTGCAGTAACTTAGCCGTGTATGTATTTTTGTAAACACAGATATATTGCGTCTTGACCTTCTTTGACAAAGCAGACATTCAAAATTAATACACTTGCAGATTACTCATTCAAGATCATCCCCCTCCCCAATACACCTCCTCACCCAAAAGCGATAAAGACGATTAACGTGTGTCCTCCGATAAACACACGCACGGCTATTTAGCCTAAGGTGCTTAGATAATATATGGGCGTGTGAGATAACGTGCCCGAGCAGGCTGGGGTTTTCGATTCCCAGGGGCCTCCTCACTGAGTGAGATGATGTTTCCAAAGGTAGCATAAACATTTTTGATCTCATAGCAAATCGTTCTCAGTGCAATGTAAGGAGCACCTCTGTGCAGAGTATCTTTTCAAGTGCAGGTAGTTCCTTAAAAGTACCATGTGGTGGGGTGCTGACACTGGGAACTGTCTGCTATATCTACACCGATGTGAATGAGTATTTAAAATTGCAAAGTTGTCATGCACTAGCGCTCAAAAATCACAAACAGTTGTCCCGTACCGTAAGCGTTGATTTAAATCCAGGCTATCTGTCTCAGAACTGGCAAAGGTAGATTGATAAACCAAAGTTCCGCAATCAGTGCCCCGTAAGGCAAAATGATGCCCCCTTTGCAGAATATGATGAGTGTCCCCCGAGTCTCCCCTATCTCCCAGGCATTAATTGGCGCTGGAGCAGAATGGAGCCCCTCTTGAAGGATTGAGGAACCCTGGAAGGTTGGGGCTACCCTGTGCCACGACGCCTTTGTCAGCAGTGCTCTTGCCTCGTGCACAATTACCGAAAATAATTTCCCCCTTGATTATGCTTGCTTTCGCCAGACCTTTCTTTGTATTATGCTCGGCATAATACAAGAGAACGGTTCGTTCGCCCCATCTCCATTTGTTGTCCTGTATCTATATTTTCTAAGCAATCTGCATGTTTTATGCTATACATGTCTGGCTGTGAAATGCTCTTTAAGGATGAATGTAGCTGGGGCAGTTAAGCCCTACACAACAAGCATGCAAAAAAGAGGATGACAACTCCATGAGAGTTGAAATACCACAACCTGTTGCCTCAAGGACCGCTAAATTGTCAAAGGGTTGGAACAATGTCTAGGTAACTAGGTCGCCTGCTAAAATGACAAAATTCCGGGGGTAGGTGTGCAGTGGCGTAGCGTGGGTTGTCAGCACCCGGGGCAAGGCAAGTAATTTGCGCCCCCTAACCCGTGGATTTTAGCACTCGCGAGTGCGAGTGCGAGCGCGCCCCCCCCCCAGATGTTGCGCCCGGTGCGGCCGGCCTCCCCCTGCACCCCCCACGCTACGCCACTGTAACTCGGCGATTGACTCTGTAGATTAATTTTGGTTAGCTCTGCCGCGAGCTCAGCTGGCTTTAAGGCTAATTCGAGACAATGGCTAGTAGTCACAGACCATGATCTGGCCAAAATTTCAAGGCTTGAATATTGTTGTCAATGTTATCATCTTGAACCCAAGATTCATCACTTGTCCAATTTCATCCATGGGGATATGTCGCTTTAAATATCGTTCTTCAAACATGCACTGCTCTTATTTGTAAATGTGCCAATTTTGTTGGTATTACAATACCTGAGCGACAGAGCTGCAAGGTAACTTGCTCAGGATCACACAGCTGCTGTAAAAGGTGAGCAGTGATTATGCCCCTAGTTTTTATCACAAAGCACTTTGTTAATCCATCCTGATGGTCGTGCACACTTTTCAACTTCCCAACTATATCCCTGAACAGACACCCTATGCTCATTCTTTCACTCTGTCATTCCCTTGCTCACTCTGAAATAATGTTGCTGTACTCCTTCTCACAGGGACGTCTTCTATTCTCTCCTACAGGCATGTTGTACTGCACTGACTGACTGATTCACTCACTCACTCATTCAATCAGTCAGTCAGTCACTCACTCACTCATTTTCCTGTAATAATACAAAACCGTAAAACCTAAAGCAAACCACACAGAAGTATTTGTCCTACTTTCTTCCATATGTTCAGAATTTTTCAACTCATAAGCCAATGCCCTTGTTGGGTCAAAGGCGTAGGAGCCTTACTATAGCAACCATTTATGCAGAGTAAGATGAAATTTAAAGCTCCAATAGTCTCGTTCAAGAACTTTACGCTAGTTGAATAGGAAAACCTGGGGTCATATTTATACTCCGTTTGCGCCGAATTTGCGTCGTTTTTTTCGACGCAAATTCGACGCAAAACTAACTCCATATTTATACTTTGGCGTTAGACGCGTCTAGCGCCAAAGTTCATGGAATTAGCGTCATTTTTTTGCGTGAACACCTTCCTTGCGTTAATGATATGCAAGGTAGGCGTTCCCGTCTTAAAAAATGACTCCGATGCTATTGCGTTGGATTTATACTCCCGGGCAAAAATGACGCCCAGGAGTGGGCGGGTCTAAAAAACCCGCATTTGCGCCGGATTTTAGCGCCTGGGTCAGGGCAGGCGTTAAGGGACCTGTGGGCTCAGAATGAGCCCAGAGGTGCCCTCCCCTGCCCCCAGGGACACCCCCTGCCACCCTTGCCCACCCCAGGAGGACACCCAAGGATGGAGGGACCCACCCCAGGGACATTAAGGTAAGTCCAGGTAAGTATTTTTTTTTTTTTTTTTTGTGGCATAGGGGGGCCTGATTTGTGCCACCCTACATGCCACTATGCCCAATGACCATTCCCAGGGGACAGAAGTCCCCTGGGCATGGCCATTGGGCAAGGGGGCATGACTCCTGTCTTTGCTAAGACAGGAGTCATTTCAATGGGGGATGGGCGTCGTAAAAAAATGGCGCAAATCGGGTTAAGACGATTTTTTTGCCTCAGCCTGACTTGCCCCATTTTTGGACGCCCAAACGCCATTTTTCCCTACGCCGGCGCTGCCTGGGGTACGTGTTTTTTTTTCACGCACACCAGGCAGCGCCGGTCGGCTAACGCCGGCTAACGCCATTCAATAAATACGGCGCCCGCATGGCGCTTCAGAATGGCGTTAGCTGGTGCAAATTTTTTTGGCGCAAAACTGCGTTAGCGCAGTTTTGCGTCAAAAAGTATAAATATGGGCCCTGGTCTCCAGCATTTAGAAGAGCATTCCTCTTGGAATCCCCTCCCCACTACCCTGTTAGACGTCGAAGTACCTAGTAAAATTAACCAAAGTTTATCTATTAGCCCAAGCTTTGAGTCGTTCTTCACCATGGGGGCACTGCTAGTAAAGGTTCTGATCAGGAAAAAACAGCTAGCTATCAGTGAAAACAATGCCAGACGGAGAGGAGAAATGAGCCTTCTACTCGCATGAGATCCCTTTGGCTGTACTATTATTCTAACAGACTACATTTGATTTTTATGCCCCTAGCAGACTCATTTTCCTTCACCAGACACAGAGACAATAACTCACTCACTCGCTCGCTCACTCACTCATTCACTCACTCACTCACTCACACATATAAATGCAAAACTATTTGTTAGACCTGGCCTTTTTGCGGGGTCACCCCCAAACCTTTTGTATTCCTCCTCCTATTTTTCTTACACTCTTTTGTTTGACTCTAGGACTCTGGGCACTTTATCACTGCTAATCAATGATGAAGTGCATGTGCTCTCCCTGAAACTTGGTATGATTGGCTTACACCTGGTTGGCACATTTAGGGGCATATTTATACTCTGCTTGCACCGGATTTGCATCATTTTTTATTACGCAAATTCGGCGCAAACCTAACAACATATTTATACTTTGACGCCCGACCCCGCGAATGCCAAAATTCCGCCGTGTGCATCATTTTCTGGATGCGTGGAACTGCCTTGCGTTAATGACATGCAAGGTAGGCGTTCCTGTCCAAAAAATGACTTAAACACCCATGCGCCATATTTATCCAACCACACAAAAATGCCGTACGGTTGGGAGGCGGAGGCGGAAAATGGCACACAGCCCGATTTGTGTAAAAAAATAATGCCTGGGTCAGGGCAGGTGTTAAAATGGGGCAAACACACCATTACTTAAGGAAAACACACAGAAGCAACATCATAGCTCCAAAAGGAAGACATGGAGGTGCTATTCATCCAGCATACATGAAGACGCAGAGCACATGACCAAAACCAGTAGCTTCCAACACACCAGCAGGGACCTCAAAGGCAACGCAGAAGGCAGGAGAGGATATTCAGGACCAGGACAACCCTTCTGGGCCTCAGGGAACATAACGTCATCCAGAGGTACAGACTAAGCTGGCAAACCATACAGCAGCTGCTGCGCAACATTGAGCCACAGTTGGCACCCAGCTTGCAGACACCCCACACCATTCCACCAGAGACCAAGCTGGTAGCTGTCCTCCACATGTTGGCAAGTGTCTCTTTTCAAACCACTGGTGCCTTGGTTGCCAGGATCTCACAACACTCATTCTCTGCCTTCCCACCCAAGGTACTGAATGCCATCATCTCTCTCACACCCTGCCACATCAGCTTCCTCAACACACAGCTGAAGCAGCAGGAGACCAAACAGGGCTTCTACCAAATCAACAGCTTCCCACATGTGCTTGGTGACATTGACTGCAAACATGTACGGATTGTGCCACCTGCTGCAGCCGAGCATCTATACCGCAAAAGGAAGCACACACACTTCATCAATGTGCAGGCCATTGTGGATCATCGGGGATTGATCACCAAGATGGTGGCAAAGTATCCTGGCAGTGTACATGATTAATTCATCTTCCGCCACTGCACCATCAATCAACACTTCCAAGATGGACAATATGGAAATGGTCTACTTGTTGGTAAGTATAGAAACCTAGTTATATACACACAGCACAGCAACCCTGTAGAACACACAACACATGCACTACTACATTGACACGTGGCCAGGAAGACACTGAGGTTGTGACACTGCTAGTCATGTTTGATATCCTGACCCAATGAGATATTCACCTATTGGCAAATGACAGATGCAAATAACAACAGATGCCACACCAGGGACACGAGGGACCAATTTAAAACCACACAGTCACAATGACATGGCTTTAACTGGCAGTTCAACTTGGAAGATGAACCTTCCAACATCACATCAATAACACTTGGTCACACACTCTTCCAAGCAATACGTACTGTGTAAGGGATGTGTAATGTGTTTTGCTGCAGGTCAAACACCATGAGACACAAAGCATGATGATGATGACTCTAATGAATGGGACATGGAATCATTGAGGCTGTGCCAACATCTCACATCACTCCTGGGCTGACATTGGCCGCTACCAATAAGGAGGTGGACTGTGCTAAGAACACATATTGATGTGACAATATTGCAAAGTGCACATTGCTACACATACGGATTGAGACAATTGCACATATACACAACAGATGTACAGGCATATGGACCTTCTGACAATTAAACCTTTACCCCCACAACCAAGTTAGCCACCTTACCTGGACTAGGTTCAGTGGTGTAGGTACACGTTTGAACATGAGCCAACATGGTGAGGGCACAAAAATAGGTTTGCATAGAACTTGTCACACATGGGATATTTGTGCATTGTCAATTGTCAACACTTCAGTGCTGCCAACAAATGGAGATGTGTTGTACATTGTCACCTAGCCAAATCAAAGGGCCTCACTGTTGTTTTTCAGATGCTATTCCATATGTTGAATTGGATGGGATGTTCAGGCCATATAGTGCAATGTGTTACCACCATTGTGGAATTGATTCTGTGTGTGGAAGTATCATGTCACCCCCAGTGAAGACACCTGGACACCTCTTTCACATGACATAATGCATGGGACTACACAATGTACTGCAAGTGTACAAAAATACCGCTGATATCAGGTCAATCAGCCAAACACCAGTTTAGATAATGAAACACACCAATGCTTATGGTACATCCTAGAAGCCTAGGATTCTACACAATAACACAAACACAGATGAGTCACAGACAACACCATATAACAACTGCCATGCAAAGTGATAATCATGGTGCAAGCTCCATCAAAACATTTTCACATATTTTCTCTTTCAGCTGATCAGGGGTATGGGATCCAGCCATGGATCAAGAGCCCATTTGCCAAACCAAGCACAGCATCAGAGCGTGCCTATAATGAAGCACATCGGAGGACACGCACCATAGTAGAGAGGACTTTTGGCATCCTGAAGTCAAGATTCAGGTGCCTCGACATCACCGGAGGCAGCCTCTTATATTCACCGGAAATGGTCTGCAAGATCATTTTGACCTGTGCCATCCTGAACTACATATGTGTAAGGAGGGATATTCCACTCTATGAACCAGAGCCACAAATGCCTGAAGAGGAAGAAGAGGAGGATGTTGTCCATGAACATGAGGGGGACCATCCAAACACTGCAGCAGTATTGCGTTGGAGACAACACATTGTACCAAACTTCTTTCAACTCTAGTCACCATCAACACTGTCTTACCATATGTCATTAAACACCTCATTTAATCACTAAATCATAGTCTGGGTAATTATTTATGCATCACATGGTTCCTAGGCATCACAATCAGAGTTTAGCCTCACAGAGCAGTGCAGTAATACAGATTAGGAAACTGAAAAAGCCACATCACATTTGATGGGTATGAACGTACACCCAACTTCACACACAGTGTAAATGACATATATCGTGTTTATTTCACATTTGAAGGGCAATATCAGAGTATCACAGCTATGACACACATCCATGTTGGCAACATGGTTCATCGCAGCATATGGCACACAACTAAGACACCAATCATACGTTAAAAAACTGCTTCATACAAGAGGCAGTGGATGTGCTATTGCATTGGTAACAGGAATGTATGACCAGACCCTTGACAGCAGTAAGTGTGACATCAGCTATCTCTGGAAGGAGCATGTTTGACAAGAAGTCCATGTAAGCTGCAAATGGATAGCACGAGTGCCCCAGGTATGACAAGCATTGCTCACAAGACATGACCTGTGCATGCCATCCCAGGTTATAAGTCCTGCCACAGGCATGTGTTTAGTCTCTCTCCACCCTTCTCTAGGGGGCCCTGTAACTGGACTATTTGTACCCTGATAATCCTTCATCTACACACACCCAGACTCACATTCTGACTCCAGTGTGCTTACCTCTTTAGTATGGCATGCCACAGTCCTCGTTAATCAGTCTGCATGGACTTCAGGTCTGAAAATGCACTGCCTGGTAGTCTGTAGGACCTATAATCACTTGTCCATTGCTTCCCATGTGAAAGGTACTGTTGGCCCTTTGAACCTGATTCTCACCTACAGGACTTGTGAGAGACTGAAGCTGTACATGCCTGTGAGCACTTCCATGCAGACCAGCCATTTGAACATGCACTGCCATTGCTGCTGCCTGGAACTGCTTAGAAGCTGCCATTTTATGTATATCCTTGTTGTGTATTGCCTTATAAACCACTTTTATAACACAACCCTTGGGTTATTGTGTAACGTTGCAGCCCACAGCACAAATTCAGTTTTATTTTCCACAGTGTTGTTCCTGATTTTTCCAGTCAGAGTCTGCTCACTGTGCGTTTGCCTTGTTCATGTTAGTTCCTGACAGAGCGTGCATCCTGTTAGCCTGATTGGTTCCTGTCTTTGTGTTACCATAGAGGTTCCCTGTGGCTACATTTGTCTCATAGTTGCTTTCCATGCCCTCACTTTCCTCCTGGGGTATTGTGTCTGGTAGGTCTACTATGAATCCACAAATATAATGTATAGTGTAATCAGTTTACTTATCGTATCATGGTCTGGGACATGTATTCAAATAGCCTACTCCCGGCCCTATCCCTTGTCTCAGTTTCATGTATGCATGAGTGACAAATAGTGACAGTGTACTATGGCTGTATGCATGGATTGGGTATGGTGCCGGCAGCACAACAAACAACGTTTGCTAATGTGCATGAAAGGACAAAACATGTTTGTGCCCTGACGGTCCACACACAGATTCACATTGGCTGCAACCCAATGATGGTGCTTGCCTGGTGACTAGCTGTGAGATTAATCAGCACAGAGGCACTGATGTTCCCTGTTGCAGTAGGAATTTTAGAAGCCACCCTGTGTACAAATGTTGGGATGAAACCTGCCAGGTTCTATTTACTGATCTATTACGTTTGTGAGCACACCAAGGTTGCCCTGTTGTCAGCCTCATAAAACTTCTGCAGTGCCATAGCTGGACTATCCCCAGGTGTGTTGTCAATTCCTCTTTGGCTTTCGGTCAATTCTGCTTTGAAGGATACTCTGTTAATGCAGAGAATGGCTCCAAAGACTCATGACTAGACCTGCACGTAACTGTGACAACATGGAGGCCAGTAATGACACATGGTACACATGGCCACACACTTGAACTGTACACCAAAAACATAGGTAATATATATGACTCAAACTGTGGAGTGACATAACATTTTTGGATTGGTTTTGGGACTCTGTGTCTCAAACACTGTACCTACATAGCATTTTCAAATGCCTGACTCATTGGTAGTATACCAACAAGTGACCAGGATGTGGTTTCCAACATTCTTGTACATGTGATGGCTTACTCATTGCCATTATCAACCGTCCTCTACCTATCCTGTGCAGAGTTTGTCATGGGAGATGTTTTGTCCCAAAAGTCAGGGAAGTTCACACAGCATTAGATGCTACGTGTATGACAAACACATATCCTGACTCATTTCTACACTGAATAGCATCTGATGGTTATCCACATTTACAACACATGCATACAAGCATATTAATGAAAGTACGTCTTGTGACGTTCGCACAGAGGCCCAACAACAATTGAAATTGCCAATTCACAGACATTAGCACACAGGCCATGAGTGAATGTATTAAGTTGCGTAGCCTTGCTATCAAACTGGGTACTACAAATTGTTATTCAAAATGTTTGGGCAGCTGTTTTGTCAGTGAAGAGTGCTCATCCTGTACAACAACATGAGTATTATGGTCTGCAGTAGTGTGGTCTGCTACATGTGCCCAAAACTGGAACACACAATGCAGGTGCAAACAGCCTATCATTCGCCGCATATGTGTTGAAAAATGACGGTCACAGCCATTATACATCCATTGGGCCCGAGCGGTAATTCCTAGACTGTACCCCGTGAAATTGGTTACCAATGAAAAATATTTGGAACTATGAATGCGGGGGAATTTTGAAGCATTTGCGTCAAAAAAATGTGATGCACTGCCTGTAAGAATCATAACATTTTCACGCATCATAAGAAAAACACACCACATTTGAGACAGGAAGTGATGTAATAGGATATCCTGTTTACCGAAGTGGTACAGTGGGTGTACTTTCACTTTCACTTTGAAATCTATTATTTTTCTAGACTGTGTGGCTGTGCTGAATTTTGTCTGTCCAAATTGTGCTTTTGTCTCCTGTGTGCCATCCTATTTGTCATCTGTTGTCTTAGTAATTGTCTCAGTTGTTCATTGTAAGTGTGTTTTTGTCATATTTGGTGTCTAATTTTGTCTTTGTACTGTTGGGAGTGTGTAGTGGGTATTGTTAGTTTGGGGATTGTTAAGCTGTTTGCGGGTTACTTAACTTTCATTTTCCTCCCTCCTTTCCCTGTATTTTCCTCTGTACTCTTTCCTATAAATATTATTTTGGTCATGTTGGGTAGGTCACGTCTGGGGAGAATGGGCGAGGAGGAGCTGGGGGCATTCATTTGGCTGGTGTGCCACTTCCTCCCCCTGATGATTGAGGCTGGTGGAAGGGTGATACCAGGGTATCACACGGAGGCGAGGAGGCTCAGGTGGTCCAAGGTTCTGTACCATCTGAGGAGAATTTTCAAGAGACTGCGCAATGACCACCAACTCAAGCACCGCTGGGCTGACGTTGCCAGAGAACAAGACATGCTGGACCACCTGGGTGTGGTGATTGGTGGCCCTGTTGGTGAGTACAATTTAGACTTATGTGTACATATGAATGCTCTGTAGTGACAGTATCAGATTTGTTGATATGCTGCATGAAATGTTTTTGAACATGCGGAATGCAAGTTAAGTATACAGTGGCCCTGATTTATACAATATTTGCAACACATTCCCATCATTTGTTGATGCAACAGCTGTATAAACTTACAAAACACAACTTGATCTTGTAAATTAGTGCTGCTTTGACGTCAATAGATGATGGGAATGCGGCTCAAACATTTGTTTCATTCATGGTCTGTGTGTGTACCAAGGAAGAGATGTATTTCACAAGATAAAGCAAGGAATTAATGTGGTCCCCAATTATTTGGAATACATGTCTGAACTGTATTCCTGGCCATACGTACAAAGTTCTTCCTAACCTCTGGTAATATCTTAGGCTGATACTTTGACTTGCTTTTGTTCCGCAATTACATTAGAAATGGATGCCAAAGTAATGCACACGGGTTCACATCTACATGCTTGGTGCTACTTCCATTGCTGTAGCATAAAACATGAAGCAAATGCCACAAAGTGAGGAATAAAAAATATCTTTGGCCCTCTGTTCATTGTCCCTGTGTGTTTTAATTTGCCTTGGGCACAATAGCTGGAATAGAGCTGATGCATTTGCCATCTGTGTCACTTTATAGCCATGCAATTCTCATAAGTTATTGGGTCATCATGGGATACCTGGAGTTGGTGACTGCACATTCCCAATTTATTACTTGCATGATGTTGTGCAAGGGACCCCTGACTGGTTCCATCATACGTATATAAAGTGCCCAAATACTTTGCTACTCTACTTTACGTTTGGTACACACCTGCTTATCTAGTGCAGCATATGTACAATAGCTAACTTCCCAGTATGAAGGCTATCACAGACATTGGTGTATGCTAAGATCAGAAGACCAGCATTCCCGTGACTGCCGCCATTCCCAAGGTGCATACAAATTGAAACCTACATCATCAAGATTGCCACAGTAGGACATTTGCTAAACCATGTTTCAATAATGGAACAGTGTCAGTTTGTTGTATACCCGCAGATCACCCAACTTGGCTAATGTAAGATGATGAATGTGGCTAACTGTGTATTCCTATACCCGTTATGGGTACACAGGGCAATGAGTGACACATTTCACATGCAATGACTACACCTGCGCCCATGCATTATGTCACGGATGACCAAAATAGACACTGCCTGAATATATTTCCTTGTTTTAGAAAAATTGCCTATCCATGTTTAGCGTCAGATTGTCATCAAGTAACACACAGGATCCCTGCCATTATGGTGTCATAGGGGGCATATCTGGCTCAGGGTGCACTGTCAATGTAGCATATGTAACCTACAGACAACAGAGGCCCACATGTAATGGACCATAGAAAGCATAATAATTCATGAACTAAACACAACCCACATGAACATCACACAGCAACTGATTGTCCCTCGATGCACAAGGCACAATACATGAGTGACTGGTATTTCAGTGCACCAGGAACGTGGCTTTGCATGTCTCTCTTAACAACAGATGAATAAATGGAGTACACTCTATAAATGAATCTGCAACCAATAGAGGAATCATGTTTGTCAACACATGATTGTTAGGGCCACTGCATGTGTGCATATGTGTGTGTATCACTCAGTGGAGTGAAAGGGTCAATACATGTTTGCAGTGGTATGTCTGTTGGAGTGTCATCATGCCTGAGGGGCTGGACTATCAGATATTATGTCACACACAGTAATTTTTTCTTCACAGTGTTTTACAGTGCACAGGCATTGAGCACATTTCACCCTTCCATGTGTTAGAGGTGGACCTGCCCCTACACAATTGGAGAAGTGGCTCGATTTGCGGACCCAGACATATCCAGTAAGTGTTGATATTTCAGTTCTGTGTTGTGTTTGCAGCTGTTTTATCATTGACTCCTGTGTGTTGGACACATAGCAAGGTATGATGTGCTGGAACATGATCTGATATGTGAGTTGACTGGAGTTTGACTTTTTTTTGCCATATTTGAGTTGGACAATCAGTGGCGTAGAGTCATCCTTTGGGATTGTAGTGCAGCACTGTAGGAATTGCCATGTGAATAGGGTGACATTTGTTGTTACTTTTCTTGTAATGAAATATTTGGAGGTAGCCATTTTCATGATTTAGTCAGCAAGTTATACCCTGAATCACACAGAGCAGGGATGCTGAAGTATTACCCACAGACTTGAGCCTCCGTGTTAACTAATGAACATGTAGGACTGTATGTTTGACTTCCTAACAGCATCTAACTCCACATGTTGTGCTACGTTTATTTGGCACTCGAGTAGAATGTCATAGGTGTGCATGCAGCTCAAGCCCAGATGGGTGCTTGCATCTATGTGCTTGTTGTAGGACAGGTATTGATGATATCAAATGATGTTGACAATTGTCAGCAATTAGGAACATAAATGTGGATGTGATTTTACAATGTTTGTGTCTAACCTAGCTGGACAGCCTCCTTACCTGTGGTGGACTGACTAAACCCATGGACAGCTGTCCAAAGCTTCCTGGCTGTCCTTGATGTTTGAAAGTATGTGTTGCATGTCCATCCCCCCCTGAGGCACAGGCTTAGGGTTATGAAATATGTGTACCTAGTTGTGAGAATCCAAGTGTAGGACACAGACATGTTATTTATCAATTTGTTTGTTCCAACCTAGGATACCCCCTCATAATTAGCAACTGCATACCATCCTGGCAATGTCATTTACAAATCACACATCTTGTGGCCCTTGATTGTCATCCAGAAGATAGTCATTAGTTGGCCTGTCACATGTGGAGGTCTTGTAGCATTTGTTTTGTGACTAATGTAAAACAATGATGCTTAGATCATTTAAGTAGGTACACATCTTTTTGAGCATTGCTGTGCTGTTAGATAGGACATGTGTAGGCTGCGTTGGCATGTACTTCCCGAGGGACACTCTGTGATCTGTACTGTGATTTGGCCTGTTTCAGCTAATTTTGAGGAATTTGTTGAATATCATCAGTAGCTGTATCACGCAATGGTGTAACTAATGTTTGGCTTCATCTTTTTTAACAGCAGCCAATATGGATGCCATTCAGATCCGTGAATTCCAGAGGAGGGCGATGTGTTACAGCCACATTCTGGATGTTGAGTCTGGGTTCCGCCACATGACACAGCGTTATCGCCATGAGAGAGCCACAGGGGTCTGAAGGGCATTTGCCCAAGGGGGTCCATCCCTGTCCACAACAGCCACCATCAGCACTACCACTCCATCTCAAGTGGCACCAAGAATGACAACCACCACTGCAGGTCCCTCTACATCCTGCGCTCCTGGACCACTGACAACAGCACCTGCACCTCCCCCTCCAAGCATGGCACCGGCAACAGCACAACCCTCCCCAACTGGCACACAGACCACCCCTGCTGCAGTCATTGACAATGTTGATTTTAAGAACATGCAAAGTGACATGCAATGGATGTTGCACAGAATGGACAGGTTGCAGCAGGAGGTGTCCCAGATTAACAGGAGACTGCGTGGGATAAAAAAAATCCTGCGGAGGGCAAACTTGTGACTTTGAGACCCTCAGCCATGATTCCCTCCCATCCCTCCTCTTTCCTGGTTCTTATATTTAGTGGGTTTATGGGGCTTAGTGTTAGGTTAGAATAGTCTGTTAGTTTAGTTAGTATAAGTGGGTTTGGGGGTTGAGGGAATGATATTTGTTTTGTGGCTGGGTGGGTGGGGGATGATGTTGCTTTTTTTTTGTATTAAAAATAAAAAAATACAAAAAAAGATGTAGAAAAAAATACAAAAAATATATAAAAACAAAAGTATATATATAATTGTTCAGGATAAGATAGTATGTGTTTAGGTTAGTATATGGTGTCCTCCATGTGTCCTGTCATATAAGGGGGTTGGGGGTTGATGATTAGAGTGTTTAGTTAAATGTGATAAGTAAGTTTATCTTAGGGTAGTTGGGGCCAGTTGTGGGTAATGTGTAGTTAGGATAGGTTAGGTTAGTTAAGGTGTTTCCCCTAGTTTTATTATCCTTTTTTACAGTTCAATAAATATTTAGGTACTCCTTTACAGTATGTGTCATATGCTTGGGGATCAGGGCCTTGGCATGGGTGAACAGTGTCAATTTAGTATTTGCATTTGTGTTCCATCCTGCATCCAAATCCCAATGAGCTGTCACATTGGCAGCTGCACCAAAGCTACTTCTCTATGCACTTGCCATCCAGTGCACCCACCACTCAAGGTTATCATGGTTCCCAATGTGTTGTTAAGTTTGGATGTATGTTTTCAATCTGTCATACTTTGAGACCAGATTTTGTCTCTGGGACACTGTGGTACATCTGCCTGCAGCCTGACGGTCATGTGAACCCTGATAAGGTGAGTGATTGTAAAATCTTATGTAGTACTACTTGTAGTTTAGCAGCGATTAGATTAAGCATTAGCAGAAGACATCTTGTATGTAGTAACTATTGTGAGCATTTCGCGGAATCCATTTTGTATTCATGGAAGCCATTTTCTTTGCCACATGCTGCCATGTGCTCACCATGTGCTCTGTCCTACCTTTCTGTTAACTACTCTTGAAAATCTGCCTAGTGACAGGTTATATTTAGCATCTCCCACTTTTGCACATGCTCAGTAAGGTCTGCAGCTGTTAGTCCTTGAAAACTGTTAGCTCCTCCTACCTGTCGACTGTACATTTCCACATGACATTACATGTATGCAAGTCTTGCTTCTATAATTGTACCACCTCCTTTTAGCCCCTGCATGGGTATAAAAGGACCATGCTCTCTCAGTTCAGTGTGCTACTTCAAACATTACCAAAGGGTGCTGTTTGAACTGTAGTACCACCTCATGAGGTTAATAAACTTTGTCTTTTATTTCAGTTTCTGTGCCAACTTCTTCCTACATGGTCTGAGGACTTTGTGCAGAGAAAGGTGAACCCCTTGCACTAGTAGGCCTTGCTGAGGCTTACTTCAACAGTACAGTATACATAACTCACACCTATCATTTCTTACATTGTACTGTCAGGTTACTTATTTGTCCGTACACTTCAACACATCCATTCCTGTTGTATGGTCTGTGTGTGATGAAATTTTAGAGTCAAATGTCACATCCCTAAATATTGTCTAGAAGACAAATTTGAAGACATTGATTTTCTGCTTAGACACCACTTGAATCAGACTTATTCTGTCCAACATTATACTGTACATTTTCTATGTACTTCAGAAATAACCCTCAGGAAGGGCATATGATGGTACAATCCAGACCCCAGTGCATAATTATCAGCCCACAATCTTTCATGGCAGTTCTATCGACATTCTATGGCCATTGACAAGAGGCAAACATCACTAATCTCCTACACTATTGATGTGTCACATTACACAGAGACAAAGTGGTTGTGTAAGTACTAATTATTTTAAAGTGTTGTAGTGCTATATTCACATAGTCCAGGATTGTGAGTCCATTAGTGTGACGCCTTCTATTGTGATACTACAAAAGTGCAAAAGGTCATGTCATTGGACATGCTGGGATGAAGTGTCATATAGTGCAGAGGAACATGAATTGCCAATGAGGGAGTGAGAGACAATCACAGAGCATAGTATTAAGATAAACAGTGGGCTGGAGAACAGTGCATGTGAGCTGCAGTTGCAAGTCTGGCATGTTACGAAGCACAGGACCTTGGATATCAGTGCCCATGTGGCAAGGACTTGTGATACCGGGTACTCTTACGGGTGAAGGTGATCTGTTCCACGTCTTCATCTTCTGATGTGTGTATCATCTCCTCTGCCCTTGGTGGTAGTGGGTTTGAAGGGGCAACACACACTTCAGTGTTTGAAGACATGGAGTCAGAAATCCCGGTAGCTGCCAACTGTGGGGCTATTAAGGGCATTACTGCAGAAAGGAGGAGCTGCTGGTTCTTAAGTAAAGCAGCTACATCAATGTGGTAGGCAGCCAGGTTGGCCAGAGGGGGTCAGTACTGCATTCGTGCACGCAGTGAAAGGTTTGGTGTGTGAGGTGTTGTGGCAACTCCCTTACTGCTGTGCTGATTTCCTTCACATTTTGTTGAAGTTCTTGCAAGATAGATGTTCGCCCTTGCATGGCTGCTGCCTGTTCTGCAGATGACATCATGCACAAACGCATCCCCTCAAGGCTGGCAGCCATATTTTGCATCCCCACCCTCACCTCTTTGGCCAGCTCCTGCTGTACTCCAACTACAGTCCTCTCAAATCTGGTGCCAGTGTCGTCAGAGTTCTCAGCTGGGTTGGAGCTGGCAGGTTGTATAATTTGGGCAGTGGGTGGGTCCTCTGTGATGGCTGCTACTTCTGTGCTCCTCTTTGAGACTGAAGGTGGGGTCTGGAGGGTTCCAAGAACATCTTGGAGGGTCTGCTGGCTGATGTTTGTCAGCTTGTCATCCATGTCATCAGGGAAGTCCAGGACAGGCAAATCCCCAGGAGAGCCTTTGTCCTCTGCAATGAGATATTGTACAATTAGTGTGTCTGTGTTGTGGCATTTGTAATGTGAATATCCTGAGTTCCTATTAGTTGCACATTGTGATCTTGGTTCCTGTTCATTGTTACTGTCATCAATATTGGCATTCTCCCAGGCCTATGCCCCACCTGCATGTCACATGTAGTGTGGGCAGTTTAGGGAAATATCTGTGTCACATCCTCTAGGTATAGATTCTGCCCAAATTGTATGTTGCTACCTTCTTGTCTTACTCAACCCTCTATCTACTTCCATTATCATGGTGTGGCCTTGCACTGGCTTTGGGTGTTCTGATGGCACTTGCACCACACTTAACAATCTGGAACTGACCCAGTCTCAGATATTTCACATCCAGCTATATGTTGCTGATACCTAGCATATACTATGTATAGCATTGGCATGGCACAACACGGGTGTCAGCATTGGTAGTGTGTACTGCTGATGTTGGACGATGTGTGCTACATTGGATTGCACTGATGGTCCTAGCAGTGTTCCATTTCCTCTTACGAATGTGCGGGTGTGTTCCACTAGTTGGAAACATATGTCCTCCCCCCAATGCTGTTGTCTTAGCAGTATGACAGTTGGGATGTTGCATGGTAGCATTGCAGCTATTGTGACCCAGGCACAGGGTAGACCCTGACATGTGCAGCATGTGTATGAAATTACTGCTGTGTACCTCATAATGTTTATGACAGTGCCTGATGTTTGTAGCGACTATGGACATTAACATTTCACAGGATTAGCACATTTTTATTAATTACAAGGGATTGATAACATTGTCATCCTGAACCCTCTAATTTGGGTATGTTTGATCCATGGGCGCGTAACTGCCATTAGCTACTTGACCTGCACCCACAGCAGAGGTGGTAGTGGCAGCTGTTGTTAATGTTAAATTACACTTGCAGATAAGGCCTGAGACGTTAAATTGAGGCATAGTTCAAAAAAGCAACAATACCAGCTGTCGTGTGACAGCATGGCAGTTTTACATTGCACCCTACCCTCCTGGACTGGCTTTGTTTTTCTGACATCCTTGGCATGGCAGCATACCCCCATACAAAGGTTGTTGTTATAGTGTTGTGCTGTGCCCCAGGTTTGTCCAGCACAGCCCATGTCCCTGTGTCCATGCCTCTTTGCCCTTTCCACTACCTGATTATCATGGCTTACATACATTGTGTGGTAGGAATGCCCCCTCCGCCCGGTTGCAGTTTACAATTAGACATTTTAGTTCCCCATGCCACTTACCATGCATCTGTGTTGTTTCCTGGTAGTCTGCACTGTCCTGTCCTTGAATCCCTGTGATGATCTCCTCAGGGATGACGGCTGCCACCATCTCCTCTATGTGGTCCAGGGCCTCCTGTGGTGCTGGAGACCTCCAGTCTGCAGTGCTGCCTTCCTGTTCCTTTCCATCTTTTCCTTGGTCCTGCGCTTGCAGTCATTCCAGCGTTTCGTGTACTCGGTGACTGTTCTCTGTTCTTCTGCCTGTTTACATGTTGCAGTGTTTGTGCCGCTTTTTGCCACTATTGCATAAAAAAATGGTCTGTATCCGGTTTGCGATGTCATAAACAGGATAAAAGTCATTTGCGCCGCGTTAACGTAGTTTTTCTTTACCACGTGGCGCAGTGGTTTGAGTAAAAAAAAATGACTCTCACCAATGGTTTGCGCCGCCGTGTATCAAAGTATAAATTTGACGCCTAGGTGGCGCAATGAAATGCCGTTAGCCGGCGTTAAAATTTTTGATGCAAAACTGTCTCGCAGTTTTGCGTCAAAAAGTATAAATATGGGCCCTAGTTTACCTGTAGGTCCCTTGTACAGAGGTATCCCCTATACCCAGGGTCTGTAAATTAAATGCTCTAATGGGCCTGCAGAGCAGCGTGAGCCACACACAGAAGTAGCCTTTGAAACCTGTCACATGCCTGCCACTGCAGGGCCTGCATGCGCAGTTCACTGTCAGACTGACTTGACAAGTCAAACTACTTGCCTTACTCAGGGAGGGTGGAGGTGTAACAGGGGTACACCTGCATTTTGAGTGGTCTTCCTGGGTGGGAGAGGTAGAGTTGGGACGCACATGCATCTGTAAAGGCTGTGCCCCAGCCTCCCACAAAGGGCTCGTTTACCCTCTGTTATTGTCTGGAGCCAGTTCTGGAGGAAAAGGGGGCATTCCTGGAACTGGTTCGTGCTGGTTGGAACCCCTTCTCCACCTTTGTGGAAGATGAGCAAAATGAGTATAAGTACAGGGGCCTGTCCCGAACATTTTTAGGCACTGCATGGACCTGCCAGAGGAACCTGTTATGCTGCTATGAGGAACTGCCATCAGAACTGACCTCATGTGGCAATGACCTGTGGCCTGCTGGGTCACAAGGAGAACTGTTGCTTGGAACCAAGGACCCTGATGTCCTGGCCCACTGCTTTCTTTACTTTCCCTTGAACCTTCCCCAGTGATATCCCTTGGCTGGGTGGTGTGCCCCTCTTCCCGCCTGTTTTTATACTTCAATGCATAGGGAGCACTTGGTAGTTCCCTGCTTCAGTGCATGAAGAGCACTTTGTGTTTCCCTTCTTCAGTGAATGAAGAGTGCTTTGTGTTTCCCTACTTCAGAGCGTGGATAGCGCTTGGTGTTTTGCTGCTCTAGGGCAGACGAGTCACGCACTCTGTGGTGCCCTGGGTGCACAAGCAGGCCATACTCTGAATGCCCTTTACTGTTGGCCCCGGGAGCCGAGAGTACAGGTGGCCTGGGACGTTGTATGTTCCTGCCCTAGCACAGATGAGGCACGCACTCTGGTGCCCCGGGGCAGAAGCAGGCACTCACTCCTGCCATCGGGGTTGCATGGACGGTCGCTCTCAGCCTCACTTGTCCTGGTGTGTGGCACTATTGCATGATCACTGCAATGGTCCGTGAATTGCTGGTCGAGGAGTGAACAGAAGAGAGGAGCTGCACTGTGTGGGTGTGGGCAGCTGCTGTACAAAACTGAAAGCTTGAATGTGGGGACCGGCTAAAGTATCCTGTATGGGAGGATCTGTTCTTCCTGACCCAGCAGCAGGGTTCTCTTCCCTGCCAGGATCTTGAGTCCGATATTGATGGCCCCCTGCGTGAGACGCGGGCGGCTGTGTGTCGCTTTCCCACCCATGAGAAGGGAACCTGGTGAGGTCCCTCTATGGTGACAGCGGAAGTGTGACTGTCCTCCCCCCCACCCAGATCGGCCACATACCTTTGCCAGTGCAGCATTTTTGACGCAGTAAACATTACGGACTGGTGACCCTCGACGGAGGTCTCCAATCCTGCTAAGATTATTTTATATACACCACCCTGATTTAATAGGAGCACGGAAGCTACTATACCTGATACGGTGAATTGGAGCATGAGTAGCATAAATCGTCTAAAGGAAGCACAGTAGTACCGAAAACTTCGCGCAGAAGGTGTTATTGGTGATTCTGGTAGGAACTGCATTTCACCATTGCATTTCTGCCCTCCTTGTTATGCTGCATATTTCTGTGACCTGATTCCTGTTGCAGGTTGTACTTGCCATGTTGGGTTGACACCTAGGTTTTCAAGGTCTACTTTCAGAATACTTGTAACCTGTGTGATGTTCTGACAACTGCTTCTGTAGCAGGGTATTACTGATATATACCGTGTTTTGTCTAATGATGTTTTGTGCAATACAGATTATTTTTTTCTACCTTGTTGTGGAGTTTCCTTTGAGGTGTATTTATAGTGTCACATGTGTTGTGGTGGTTGTGCAAATGCTTTACACATTTCCTCTGAAATAAACCTGTCTACTCATGCCAAGCTAACAAGTGGGTGAGCAAGAGTTATCTTGGATGTGTAGCTCTCTTGCCCTGACTAGGGTGGTGGTCCTTGCGTAGCTGAGGTGCCTATCCTAACCAAATAGAAACCCAATTTCTAGTACTCTACCACTTTTCTGTCTAACTCCAAGAGACCCCATATTACCTATTCTACAGCAACTGTCCTGTAAATCTTTCCAGGGGTCTAGGAGTTGTCATGTGTGCTCCGATTACAAATTGGAAGAGTTACCAGGTGGTATAATACTATGACCCGTTTTATAAGATTTTTTGTTCTGAATCTAAGCAGGGAAATACCAGACCTGGTGTCACCAGTCAGAAATCTGGCTGGTAATATTGCTTCAGGTTTAGAATACAAGAGCAGCACAACCTTGGCTGCCCGAACCCCATCCCTTGCCTGACCCTGTCCAAAAGGCAAATACATAATATCCTCTTCTTGCAAAGCCACATGCTTCCCTACACACTGCCATCTTCCCCCTTCTAGCACGTCCACACTCCCTTTTACCATCTGTTTAGAGCAGTTGGAAAAAGGGAGCACCAATACTCATGGAAAAGGGAATATCATGCACAATTTCACCTGGTAAACTGGGACTGAGTGGTTATTCCTCATACTTTGGGGATTAATATATACTATGTAGATTTAGTTGAGGAGATACCAGACAGAAGTCTGACCACCTAGTAGTTCCACACATAACTGTGGGCCATACTAAAGTGGGACGCATAGTCAGTTCTCACCATGACACAGGCATCATTCAAGCAAACACACATTGCCCCAACAACCAGTCAGTACACATTAGACAGTATCACATGAACTCAAATAACTTCATACATGCTACAGTCAGCTACATCAGATAGAAGTCAGAACATTTCACACATCAATACACTACATTCAACACATTTGCAATTAAACATATAATTCTCCTCTCCCAAACAGAACATGACTATTAAGACCCCTTAATACTCCCATGTGCCCAAAAAGATATTAAAGCTATACAACTGGGAAAGAGTCACGCAACCAGCTGCAACATAACATATATTTTAGCACCATGTTGATAGCATTAGTTTATGCAAAGTGATGTTGAAGAGGAAAAATAGGTATTTGTGGAGGGGTCATTTATGATAGGGAGCGTCTGGACAGCAATTTATATGTGTAAAAGGAAATATTTGTATATTTTTCACAAGACAAGAAGAACAATGTTAACAGCCTTGATTTGCTTCAGATTTGATGCAGATGAGGATGTGATTTCTAAAGCTACATGCAGTCAACCCAGAATTGTATACACATTTTAATTAAAAAAGAAATGAAGTGCTACTACGTATACAAAGCAAACTAGTTAAACAGGATGCACTTGAACTCTAGAGCTGTAGACCTCATTGTCCTCTACATTCGGCAGAGCCTCTGAGCCATAACCTTGAATGAGAAGGGGAGGAAAAAGGTGGGCATCTTCAGCCATGGAAAGTGAACAGCAGATGTTCATAAACACACACAGATCAACAGATAAACATGCAAAATGCATAAACATCAGCACATTTTCAAGACTCGTACCCAGAACATATACCTCTGTCCACAGACAAGGACAGTGCAGAACACTTAGAGGCATCCATATACACAACCCATTTCTCGCAAAGGCACCCTTGCACACAGAGCAACTTATATGAATGAGGATATTTGCACATACTTATCCACTTGGCCCTTTAATTATCTAAGGGTCCTGGGGGACGAGTACCTGGGGCATTATAGTGGCCTGGGAGAGGGTCCTCATATACCCTCTCCTTTAAATAAGTATTGCCCCATGGGGTGGGGTTTGTGGGGCCTCAAAGAGGCTTGGGGAGGAGGCCCACGTGCCCCCCCTTAATTAGGTATCAGTCCTGTGGGATGGGGTTCCCAGGCCTCAAAGAGGCTCAGGGAGGGGAAATGTGCTCCCAACTCCCCTTTAAATAGGTATGATCCTTGGGCGATGGGGTCCGCAGACTGCCTGTGCCAAGCTACCAAGGGGCGTGCAGGGGTTATCTGAGCTGTGTATCTCCCTTACCCTGACAAGAGTGAGGGTCCCTACTTGGATAGGGTGCAAACCGACTGCCAACTAGAGACCTCATTTCTAACAAACACATTATGGTACGTGTAGTTGCCTCCCAGGTGCATGGTTACTAGGGGATGTATTTATACTTTTTGGCGCACAACTGCGCCAACGCAGTTGTGCGTCAAAAAATGTAACGCCTGCTAATGCCATTCCAAAGCGCCATGCGAGCGCCTTATTTATGGAATGACGTTAGCCGGTGGAGCTGACTGGTGTGCGTCAAAAAAAATGACCCACACCAGGCAGCGCCGGCGTAGGGGAAAATGGAGCTTGGGCGTCAAAGAATGGGGCAAGTCGGTCTGAGGCAAAAAATCTGCCTCAACCCGAGTTGCGCCATTTGTTTTGACTCCCACCCTCCATTGACATGACTCCTGTCTTAGCAAAGACAGGAGTCATGCCCCCTTGCCCAATGGCCATGCCCAGGGGACTTATGTCCCCTGGGCATGGTCATTGGGCATAGTGGCATGTAGGGGGGCACAAATCAGGCCCCCCTATGCCACAAAAAAATAAAATAAATACTTACCTGAACTTACCTTAAGTTCCCTGGGATGGGTCCCTCCATCCTTGGGCGTCCTCCTGGGGTGGGCAAGGGTGGCAGGGGGTGTCCCTGGGGGCATGGGAGGGCACCTCTGGGCTCCTTCCGAGCCCACTGGTCCCTTAATGCCTGCCCTGACCAGGCGTTAAGAAATGACGCAAAAGCGGCTGGACGTCATTTTTTTTGACCCGCCCACTCACAGGCGTCTTTTTTGCCCGGGAGTTTAAATACGGCGCACATGCCTCGGAGTCATTTTTTAGACAGGAACGCCTACCTTGCATATCATTAACGCAAGGAAGGTGTCCACGCTAAAAAATGACGCAAACTCCAAGATCTTTGGCGCTAGATGGGTCTAACGCCAAAGTATAAATATGGAGTTAGTTTTGCGTCGGATTTGCGTTAAAAAAAACGACGCAAATCCGGCGCAAACAGAGTATAAATATGCCCCTAGGTGTTGTGGATATATGGCTGAGATCAGGGTCCCCCACCGGACAAGGGAAAGACCTGCCTAGAATCTGGTGAAGCACCAAGGGAAAGGTCAAGTCAGCACCCGGGGATTGGGAGCATGAGATACCTGAAAACTCCGAAGAATCATAGTGTGGTAACATGGTAGGGCCTAAGGCACCCGTGCATGGCAGGGGGTAGTGGAGCCTCCAGATCAAGTGGTAGAATGGCATCAAATATGCTATCAAGCCCTTTGGGGAGATTCAAGAGCCATGAAAGGAGAGGCCAAGTTAAAAGAAGAGGTACAAGCATAATGACCACAGAGTGTGTGGGCAAGGTGCCTCAAATAATTCACTGGTGGTCATGGGCTCTAACCCCCACCAGTAGCTCATGGAAACAATCATCATATGGGGCCAAAGAGATCCTAATACTGCAAATGACAGTGATACAGACTATGCCACACAGTTATGCCATGCCATACTGGTACCAGACAGTCATGCATAATATGAAAAAACATACTCAAGTACAGTGATAAAGTAAAACAAATGTATAGATATATTCCTACAAAACTTTACTATTTTAATAGTAGGGCACTGTTAAGTGAATGAGAATATGATTAGGCTGAGTAAACATATATGGAAAGAGCATGCTGTACATATGGAAATGTCTCTTTCTTTACCTAGTTTTGCTTCTTTTAAAATACATTATCCATCCAGTTACTAAAAAGGTAATACTGCACAGCACATTTGTAATCTGCTGAACACATGTCTGAATTAATATCAGTGCTCATGTACTTCATCCTCTCCTCAGGAGGAACTTTAAATTCAGCAGCTCCTATTTCAGCAAAATTGAGTTCAGGAGTACCAAACTTTTGTCTTGATTAGAAAATGTTAGCACTCTAGCTATTCATTTCAACTTTGTGGTGACATTCCAGTAGATTACTAGGTGGTTAACTGACAGACTGATGCTTATGTTGGAAATAAAATGTTCACTCTGCATGTCACAATGTTTATTATCTTTTTAATTGATGAGGAAACCATTTAAGAACTCATAGAAAATGTGTTCTTGATTTAGCTTGTCAGTGTTTTTTCTATGAAAAAAGAAAACTGCATTTTGTTTATTTACTGTAGAATCCTCTGTAGGGGATTCATTTTAGTTTTGCAGCTTTAATTTCATCAAGATGCCATTCAGGTGTGCCACACCTTTGTCATAAATCCAGAATTGCAGCCCTCTAGTTGTTCATTAGAGCTCTGAGGTAAAGCTGCAATTTATAATGAGTGAATAAACAGACAATTGCTGCTGATGTTAAAAGTATATTTCTGTCTGCATTTCAGAATGTTTCACTGACATGAATGAGAGTTTTGAAGTAGAAGCGGGGGTGAAAATGGCAGGTGATTTATTAAGATATGGTTATTTTCCATTCTACTTCTAATTTGGGAGAAGGTATGGTATTGGGAGGATATGATCAGACTAGAGGAACTTCCACTATTTCTCAAGGGGGGATTATGTTCGTGGCTAGGGTGGACAATGAGTGCAAACACCATGGTAAATAGCAGCTAGGAGCTTTAAAGTAACTGCATGAAATGTAAGTGGGGTGAATAATCAGCCTGAATTTAGGGCAAGATTTAAAAGTCCCTAGTGCCACCGGATCATCACTTACAGTTATGTTCCGGTGGCGCTTTTCACTGCTCCGTATTTACAACGAGGTGTTACACCACTTTTTGTGGTGTTACACCTTCTTGTAAATATGGGCCCCTCTGATGCAGTTTTCTGTGTCCGAGGGGCTTGCAGTGAGTGTAGCAGTGTGTGTTCCATTGCAACACCTAATGTTTTTGATGCTGCCCTGGATTCACGAGAAATCATAAATCTGTGGCAGAGCCAAAAACTAACACCACTCAAGGGGTGGGGTTAGCATGGCAAAATAAGGAGGAATGTTTTTATTCCCCTTTGTTTTTTGCTTTTTCTATGTGTGCTGCATTGTGCCATAGATGACTGTGTACGTGCAGGAAGAAACAGTCATTAAAAAATGACGCTTTGGTACTTCTGTGTGTGCTGCACTCACCATTGTAGATTGTTTATGTGCCAGAAGGGACACTTTCCTGCACATAAACAATCACTCCCCTCAACGCAGACACCCTTGCACTATGGTACGAGGATGCCTGCAGTGGCGCAGGCAGCTTTATTAAGTGCAGGTGCAGGGGGAAACACAGAGCTGAGCCATACTCTTGTGACTACGGCACAGCCTTACGTTTTGAAACTGGCGCAGCACAGGGCGGTTGATTATGGTGCAGCACTGTGCTACGCCAGTTTCATTTAAATCTGGCTCTTAGAGCGATACTTAATTGGTTAAGGTCATCACAAGTTCAGATAATTGTTCTGCAGGAGATGCATCTAAAACTTCAGGCTGAAATTCCCAAGACACCCAATTTGATCTCTCAGTCTTTTTTGCATCGACTAGTCCCGCTGAATGTGGGGTAGCTGTCCTGGTAACACGTGTATTCCAGGTGGAAGTTTAACAAGTGTTTAGAGATCCCCATGCCAGGTGGACTAGAATTTGTAATAACATTTCAAATCAGCATGTGCACTTCGCAAGTTTCTATGAAATAACTTCCCTTCAGGGATTATATAGGGGGTTATTCTAACTTTGGAGGAGGTGTTAATCCGTCCCAAAAGTGACGGAAAAGTGACGGATTTACCACCAGCCGTATTACGAGTCCATTATATCCTATTATATCCTATTAACACTCCTCCAAAGTTAGAATAACCCCCATAATGTCTTGATTACTCTCCCGGGTTTGCTGGTTGTAGGGGGCGATTTTAACATTATACCAGATCCCAGACTTGATACATTGTGCAGGAACAAGTCTCAGAATAAACCCAGGGCATAATGATTTTTAGACAAAATGTATACAAGACTTAGTTTAGTGGATGCCTGGAGGGTAGATCATTCCCAGATGTTAGAATTCAGCAGCTTTTCCAAAAGATTCAACACGGCCTCTAGGATAGACTATGTTTTAACTTATTTTTAAAGGGCCAGGGGTGGTCCACTAATCTTGTCTAATCCTTTCTTTGACCAGTTGGCCCCCCTGATCGAGTTATGGGACATATTTATAAGCCCCTAGCGCCTCCTTGTGCAACATCAGCGTGATATATGCTAACGTGACATTAAAAAGGCATTTTTGCTGCACAAGATTTACAAAATGGCGCAATGCATGCATTGCGCCACTTTGCACCCACTTGTGCCAAATATTGTCCCACTACCATATTATGAGGCTGCACACCACCAGGATATCCATGGCTGTCTCACCACCATGAAAAGCCTTGTGAAAATGGACAACAGAAAGGGGAACACTATAGCTACTGAACACCATTTCAATGAGGCCCACGGTAGGACAAGACAGGTCATTGAGAGGACCTTTGGCCTCTTGAAGGCGAGATTCCGGTGTCTACACATCTCCGGAGGTGCACTACTCTACAAACCACAGTAAGTGTGCCAGATGATTCTTGCCTGCCACATGCTACACAATCTGGCCCTACAATGTCACATCCCATTGCTGGATGCAGACGGGGTGGCAGCTGTACCAGTGGCTGATGAAGGGGACATGGGGAATGATGAGGGGGAAGATGATGAGGATGCAGCAGACTCCAGAGCTGATGTAGGAAAGTACCATCTTTCTTGGCATGTTACCCCCAATTTCTGCCTGTTTGCCATTGTGTTTTGCCTGTCTCATAGTTTGTGGCCTATATGTGCTGTCAGTATGCTTGACTGTGTCACTGGAGTTCTGCTAACCAGAACTACAGTGCTTATGTTCTCTCTATGTAACAAGTCTGTCACTATAGTTTAGTGACTCCATTTTTCAATTCTGATTGGCACACTGGATCCCCTTTATAAGTCCCTAGTATGTGGTACCTAGGTACTCAGGGCTTTGGGGTTCCAGGTTTATCCTTATGGGCTGCAGCATTTCTTTTGCACCCATAAGGAGCTCATATAAACCTTTATTCAGGTCTGCCCTGCAGCCTAAGTGAAATAGTTCACACAATTTCACAGCTATTTTCACTGCACTAGGTAAATTATAAGTCATCTATATGTCTAACCTTCATTTACTGGCGGCTATGTGCAAAGTTACTGTGTGTGAGGGCACCCTTGCACTAGCTCCCCCATGGACCACCAGTACTGCCACACCAGCTGTCAGAGGTTTCCACAGCAGCCCCAGCTGCTGCCACCTCACAGACAGATTTCTACCCTCCTGGGGATTGAGCAGCTCTGTCCCAGGAAGGCAGAAAAAAGCATTTCCTTTAGGAGCCGGGTGCTACACCTTCTCCCATTGGAAATAGGTGTTACAGGCGTGGGAGGGGTATCCTCCCAGAGCCTCTGAAAATGCTTTGAGGGGCACAAACGGTGCCCTCCTTGCATAATCTAGTCTACACTGGTTCAGGGACCCCCAGTCCCTGCTCTGGCATGAAACTGGATAAAAGAAAGGGGAGTGACCACCCCGTCTATCACCATCCCAGGGGTGGTGCCCAGAGCCTCCCCCAGAGTGTCCTTGGCGTTAGCCATCTAGGATTCCAAGGTGTGGGAACCTCTGGAGACCTCTGAGTGGCCAGTGCCAGCAGGTGACGTCAGAGACCCCACCTGATAGGTGAATACTTGGGTAGATATCCAATCCTCCTCTCAGGGTTTGCAAGATTCCTCTGGGACTCCTCTGCATCCTCTGCTTCAGCTTCTGACCGTCGGTCCAACGCAGACTGCTCCAGGAACCGCTGTAACTGCAACAAAGTTTCCAGGAAGACTCCTTCGACCTGCAACTTCAGCTTCCACCAGCAATTGCAACAATTTCCAAGGTATCCACGCTTTGACGACTGCCTGTCTTCACCCGCACCAGAAGATCCAAAGGAATCTCCCCTGGAGTGATGGAGTCACTTCCCTGCTACAGCAGACACCTCTGCGACAACAACTGGTTTTCTGGGACTCCTCTCCTGTCAACGAGCATGATCCCTGGAACACAGGTAGTGGACCAAAGTGACCCAGACAGTCCAAAGGTCCAGCTATCCAAATTTGGTGGAGGAAAGAACTTGCCTCCCCGTGCTGCGACAGTACCCCTGTGCATCGTGTCTTCTGCAGCTCCTTGGGCTTCTGTGCACTTCTTCCAAAAGTTGTTCACACACAACAACTCATCGTAGGACATCTCTTGCACCAAGCAGGAACCTGCAGCTATCTTCCTTGGTGCATTTCTGTACTTTTCTTCCAACCAGATAATCCACTTTTGAACCTTCTTCCAGGTTGGCAGGGGCTCCTGTTCTTCCTGGACTCTTCTTTAACTTCTGGACTTGGTCTCCTCTCTCCACAGGTCTTCAGGTCCAGGAATGTATCAGTTGTTGTTTGCAGTCTTGCTTGGTTCTTGCATAATTCTTCATCACGACTTATAGTGTGTTCTGAGGAAACTTGCTGTACTTTACTCCTGCTTTCCTGGGCTCAGGGGTGGGGTAATTTACTTACCTTTGCTGTTTTCTTACACTCCCACTGCCCCTTCACACTACACTTGCCTAGGGGGGAATTCGACATTTGCATTCCACTATTTTAGTACATGGTGTGTGTTGCCTCCTAGGCCCATTGCAATCTATTGTATTTTCTTCTGTTTCCATTATTCTATGACTGTTTACTTACCTGATTTTGGGTACTAGTGTAGATATTGTGTATAATACTTACCTCCAGAAGGAGTATTGCCTTTAAGATAGTTTTGGCCTTGTGTCACCAAAATGAAGTACCTTTATTTTTGGTATCACTTAGTATTGTTTTTTATTGTGTGTAAGTACTGTGTAACTATAGTGGTATTGCCGGACTTTTGCATGTCTCCTAGTTCAGCCTTTGCTGCTCTGCTACAGCTACCCCTAGACAGCCTAAGCTGCTAGACACTACTTACATTTCACTAATAAGGGATAACTGGACCTGGTGTACGTACCTTAGGTACCCACTACAAACCAGGCCAGCCTCCTACAGCTGATACGACAGTACTTTCATTGAGATACAGGTATGTGTCAAAAGTATGGTAACCTGTACAACTGTCTGCCTTGTGCCATGTTACCACCTGGTGTCTGTAATCACTCACAGTATGGGTGCAGCTTTGACTGTGGGTGGATTGGGGGGTGGTTTACTTGTACCCATGAGTTAGGTTCTTACTGTGCACAGGTCAGTGCTATTCTCACCCTGCTGTTGTGTTGCTGCACTTGTGACATCTATGTGCATGGCCATTGTTCCCTGAACTGACAAAGCCAATATGTGTGCTACACTAGGTGGTATCCTCTGCATTGCATCCTATCCTGGGAGTTGACATTGGGGGCTGTGCAACATTACTGTTCATGGCTGTGGGAACTGCCTCATGTCTGGCTTGGTTTTCTGTGAGGGAGTGACCATTGGGGAGGTATGTCTTGGGTATGTGGGTTTGTTAGTGCAATATGGTTTGGGTCTTGACTTGCCATCTCAGGCTTGGCTTCCTGTACTGACAGTGCATGTGTGTTGAGTTGGCATCCTATAGTGACTGCTGTCCCTCTCTTGTTCAGGACATTGTTATAGTGCACTCTGGTCCCTGTCTCACCTGTTGCCTCCCTTGACACATGTCTCCAGCCACTGCCTGCTCCAGTGTAATCCTTGCTGCACATGCTCCCCATTCTGTCACTCTCATATACATTGGCAGAACAATGTTCCACATGTAATGGCAGTATCTTTTGTACTCATGACAATTAAAGATGTAGGCAGTAACTGTGCTCAATGGTGTTTTTTTTGGGATGGACAAGTGCAAGTGGTGATAAGTGGGGTCATGGTGGGTGGGATCATCAGAGTACTTAGGCCAGCTGTGGGTAGTCGAAGTCCAGTATGCTGGCCATGGGGCAACAGAAAGATGACAGTGGATAGTCAACAGGGTGTCAAAGTGACACACAATAGATGATGTTCAGGAGAGAGTCACTTCCTGGTGGTGGTGTTGGTCTTGGCATCAGTTCCAGCTGGATATCTGGTTGGACATTCTCAAATGTGTGGGGGGTCCTCAGCTACAGGGAAAGGGGTGCTGGTGTCCTGCGGGTCGTGTGGCAGGGCCTTCAATCTACTAGCTGCTGCTGACGTGGAGGGTTCAGATGGGATATGGCTATTGGAGGAGGCCTGCTGGTGGGAGGTGGACTCATGTAGAATGGTGGTGAGTTCTTGCAATGGAGGCCATTTTGACATTGCGCGTCTCCCACTGCTGCATGGCCACCTGATGGTGTTCCCTCTGCAACTTCTGGCAAACTTGCACGGTGGCAAGGATCTGGGACATGGTGTCCTTGGTTTGGTGGTGTGCACCCAGGACTTCGGTGAGGGCCTCCTGGGCAGTCTGTACTGTGGGGCACACTTCTATTTGAGTGGTCCCTGGTGCACATGTTTAGGGAGGAGGGGCTAGCTGAGGTGTTGTAGCTATATGGGAGGGGGAGTCTGGTGTGTCCAGAGTAGGGCTGCTGGGAGTGGGCTGACCAGTCGCCCCAGATGGCCCAGTCAAGTCATCCCCATCCAGACATCCACTGGGGCCTTCATCCTGGGGAGGGCTGTCTGAACCTGGCATCCTCTGCAGAGTGGCAGTGGCAGCGTTACCTGTGGATGGAAAGGGGAGAATTTGTATATGGATGCGTAGTTGTCATTTCCATGGTGTGGTGCATGTAGTGGATCGACTTGCTTCCCAGGGATGGCAATTTCAGATGCAGCACTATAGACATTGATTTGGGTATGGGGATTGTGCCATGTCTCCATGTGCCATGGTGGGCTGTGGATGGTGTTTGGCATTGCTGTCATTGTCATTTGTCGGGATGTTGTCCAAACAACCAGTAGGTGTGGGCTGTGGTATGGTTGCCCATGCAAGTATTCCACTGTGAAGTAGGACTGTGATTTTCTACTGTGTGAGGAGTGATGCATTATGTGAGTTGTGGTTCTTCACATTGTGATCATTATCTGTGCATTGGGGCAGTGTGTGGGGATGGTGGGAGAGGGGTGGTATGGCATGCAGAGAAGGGGTGTGTGATGATTGCGGTGGGAAGTTGTGTGTGATGAGATAAATTGGGGAGTGGTGGGGTGGCATGCTTGACAGGAGTGGTTGGTGCCTGGGGGGCTATTGTTGACTTACCAGAGTCAAGACTTCCTATGATACCAGTAAGGCCCCCAGAATGCATGGTGTCCAAGACCTTCTCCTTCCGGGATATTAACTCAAGTGGAGGAGGTGTGGGCCCACTGCCAGTCTTGTTCAGGGGATCTGGTGCCTGGATGCCATAGAATGAACCTTCCCACTTTTTCCTGATATCCTCCCTTGTGCGTGGATAGGTGCCAACTGAGTTGATCCTGTCGACAATCCTCTGCCATAATTCAGTTTTCCTGGCCAACAATGTTTGCTGGACCTGTGCTCCCATCAGTTGTGGCTCTACTCTAACAATCTCATCCACCATAACCTGCTTCTGGCATGACATGTTGAGTTGGGTGGTGGTGTGCGGGTAGGGTGCAGTGCGGGGTGATTGGTGGTGTGGGGGTGTTTGGATGTGGGTACGGGTGGGTTGTGGTGGTAGTGTGCAAAGTGTGCAATCTGAAGGTGTTTGTTGTGTATGGGATGTACTTCGTGACTCGTGTCTCTGTGGCTGGTCGTGGGAATCGCAAGGGATTGTGGGAGTGTGTGGGGGGTGTTTTATAGTACCGTGAGCAGGTGTATGTGGTGTGTCTATGTGTTTGAGGTATGAAGTATTCAAACTGTCCAAAGCGGTGTTGGCTACTATTGGCAGTACCTTTTTGTAATGCAGCGGTGCGTAATCGCCAATGGTTTACCACCTTGCATGTGCCATTGTGCTGAAAACTGACTCGTAATAGGGCGGTCGGAATAGTATCAGCGTGGTGGGGCCGATGGTGGGACAGTCACTCTTTCGCCGCTGGTCTGGCTGGTGTTGGTTTTGTGGCTCGATTTGGGCTGTTTGTTCTTTGTGACTTGTAATACGGCGGTCGCTGTACCGTCACTACTGGTGGTATGGTGACGGCATTTCAAATGGCGGTCTTGCCAAAGACCACCTAAGTCTGAATGTTAGTGCTCTAGTTGTTCATTAGACCATTGTGGGAAACTGCAGTTGAACACTGGGAAATAAACTAAGTGGCAGCTGCTGCTGTTAAGAGTACATGTTTTACTCAAAATATCAAGTTTTTTTCTCATATGTGTAGTGTCTTGCAAGATTTAGAACAGAAACTTTCTGGCTCGCAGAAGACTCCATATCAGTGTGACATAATTGCTAGAATGTAATGTAATGAAAGCTTGGTTTAGAAAGTTGGAGTTCCAAACGACATGTAGAGAAATAAAAACGTTTGATTTACATCTCTGTGAGTGGCCTAGTCATTGGCAGGTACCCAGACAGGGGAAGATGCCACAATGACTGGCTAGCTAGGGGATAAGTAACCTGAAGACTAAAGTGCTATCCTGGAGAGTTTGTCATGGTCCAAGCAAACTGCTTTTGAGTGCTTTTGAGTGCAACGTGTTCCTACTTGTCAAGTCGATGGTTGACTTATGTGGTTAATTATGGTTGACTTATATGGAGTCAAAGCACAACTCCTGCGTATGTGAAGCATGTGAATGGAAAGAAAGCTTCACTAATAAGTCTGCACATCGTTGGTCATGAAGCTACAGCCAAGATCACGCAAAAAGGTATTTCTCTGCCATGCAAAATAAAGGTATACTTTGTATGGAGCATTAAAGCTGAAGGCAGACACAACCAGGTTTATAGAGCTCATTTAAAGAAAATTATAATTTGCTATATATTATCATGAATAATAGCGCTAGCTGACAGAAAAAATAAAAAGGTAACATACTGCTACTACTGTTACCTGAGTCTTGATAAGTGGAGCATTACAACCTCAGCATCCGGGAGGGGAGACCCAAGAAGAGGCCCTAGGGTTACGCTTACTGAACTGTCCAGTACCTGAAGCAGCACACCATCAAAGCCGCCAGGTGGCAGCTCACAACAACTCCAGAGGCCTCCATGAGTGATGGGGCTCCAATGGAATCCAAGAAGAAGGACAAAACTTCAAGACTGTCCCGGATGACCACATGGCTGAACCATCATTGGGACTACCTGATGATGCAGATCACCAGGGGCAGTCAACAGCTACAGACAGAGCTCCATTTTCAAAGTCAGCCATTCCCATGAACAGTTACAATGCTGCTGCCTTCCTGATACCACCACCACCTTTCAATACATTTGAAAAGTGAAATATTGGCAGTAGATGGACTCCATGGATAGAGACATTGGAAGATTTCAATGATGCACCTCAAGAGACTGATAACAGAAAAATGATCAAATATCTAAAAGCTCTTGCTGGTGATGGTGATGGTGATGGTGTGAAAGAAGTCATAAAGAAAATGATGAGCACTGATGAACAAGTCACATACCGTCAGATGAAGAATGTGTTGAATCTCAAATTCAATCCAGTACCAAATGTCGATTATGAGACATACATTTTCAGTCAAGATTGTCAAAGGGTTAGTGAAACAATCAGTTCATGGAAAGACTCAACAAGCTCATCAAACACTGTAAGTTGAATTTAAGGATGAAGAAGCCATGCCACTCAAAGTTATTGATGGGTGCTTGTCTGATTCATTCAGATGACGAATGCTGAAAGAAACTCTTAGCTTTAAGCGAGTGTTGTTGGCTGTCAGAGCTGAGGAATGTGCTGAGAAACAAGCTGCTGACATGGAGGCCGGATGTACACAGAACAAGTCAGTCATGAGTGTTAATAGTAAATCAAAGCAAAAGACTGAAGGACACAAAGTGATGCCTAAATGTAAAAATGGGTTGTGTTTCAAATGTGGATTTTCATTTCTGCACAAAGGAAAGTGTCCCACCATTGGACAGATATGCAAAGGCTGCACTAAAGAGAACCTTTTTGTGATAATGTGTAAAGCTAAGCAAAGAGTAAGTACATCACAATGAGAATACAAAATGTCTGCTGCACGTTTCAGAAGCAACAATTGAAGCACTCCCACAAGGTCAAACGGCGACATTAATTGAGACAAATAGATTCTAAACAAAGTTGATCATCCTCTGAATCATCGTCAAACAGTTCTTCCACCTCAATATTAAGTGAAAGTGAAGAAAGTGATTGTGCCATGTTGATGTGTACCTCAAGAAGCACATGTTGGACTGGTCACATATGAAGAAAAAAATAAGTCAAAGAAAAGTTAACATTTCACAGCAACAAAATCTACAAACACTGTCTAAAGATTACATTGAAAATAAATGGATGCCAAATATTTTTCATTGTCAATAGCAGTGCATTGATAAAGATAATGCTTGAAGAGAAATAGAATGAGCTGCCTCCGTTACCACTGCTTACGCCATCAAAGACCACAGTGTATAATTGGACTGCATTGACACCCATGAAGCATGAAGGATCATTTGTAGCAACAGTGAAACATACAAAAACAAAGGTAAAAGCACCAATCCATGTGCCTCAAGGTACAGCAGCAAGCAATTGTTTGTTCAGTTTCAACACAGCTGCAGATATGGGACTAATTTCTGTGAGTTACTACATGAATTCTCATCACGAAATAGTAAGTCAATTCCCTTCATTATTTTATGGTTTAGGAGAGTTTTAAGAAAGTAGAGCTGCATGTTAATGAGGATGTCCGTCCTACTGCCTCGAGACATAGGTGGTCATTACAACACCGGCGGACGGTGTTAAAGCGGCGGTAAAACCGCCAACAGGCCGGCGGTAAAAAAATTGGAATTACGACCGTGGCGGAAACCGCTAACAAAGACAGCCACTTTAACACTCCGACCGCCACGGCGGTACAAACAAACAGCGCGGCGGTCACCGCCAACAGACAGGCAGAGGACAATGTACCGCCCACACTATTATGACAGGCCAATCCGCCACCTTTTCCGGGGTGGATTCACCGCGGATACAAACACGGCGGAAACAGGAATTTCGAAGGGAAAACACTCACCTCTACACACTCCACGAGGAATGAAGACACCATGGACCCGGAACTCCAAATCCTACCTGCTATAGTCTTCCTGCTCCTGTACCAGGAGCACCAATGCTGGCGGCGAAGACCACAGTGAGTACTGCACCTACGACACAGGGGAGGGGGGAGGCAAAAAACAGGGACACACACACGCAACACCCCCACCCTCACCCACTACAACACACACACTTATACATGTCTATACATTATAGTTACTCCCCCCAAGCCCCCCCGGAAGAATGCAAAGACAAAAGGAAATGAGTGTAACCATTGTAATATATTAAAATGCAGTACGCAAAAATATACATATATTCACTATTAACAAAATATACACCAAGATTAGTAGTCCAGGTATTGCACCATTTATAGTACGTGGACCACTGGGCCCAAAATGCATGGGCGAGGCCCACACACGATACCAGATCAAAACAGAGAGAACACTGCAGGGGCATCAGATAGAAATACACCAGGCACCTCAGGGGGAAGGGAAGGGGGGCACCTCAGCCGGATGAGTGCACGACACCAGATCCATGAGGGGGCTCCACGCCCATTGATGTATCCTGGGGAGTGCAAAGCCACAGTCTCTCAAGTCCATACAGTGGGTGGTTTGCCCACTGTTCAATCCTGGGGAGTGCAAAGCCACAGTCTCTCAAGTCCATACAGTGGGTGGTTTGCCCACTGTTCAATCCTGGGGAGTGCAAAGCCACAGTCTCTCAAGTCTATACAGTGGGTGGTTTGCCCACTGTTCAATCCTGGGGATTGCAAAGCCACAGTCTCTCAAGTCTCTACAGTGGGTGGGTTGCCCACTGCATTATCCTGGGGAGTGTAAAGCCACAGTCTCTCAAGTCTCTACAGTGGGTGGGTTGCCCACTGCATTATCCTAGGGAGTGCAAAGCCACAGTCTCTCAAGTCTCTACAGTGGGTGGGTTGCCCACTGTGCAATCCTGGGGAGTGGAAAGCCACAGTCTCTCAAGTCTCTACAGTGGGTGGGTTGAACACTGTTCAATCCTGGGGGGTGCAAAGCCACAGTCTCTCAAGTGGATAACAGTCTCCACTGGTTCTGGAGGGGGACGGGTGCCCAGAGTGCTTCATCCAGTGAAGGACAGAGGTAGTGGATGCATGTCTCCACTGGTTCTGGAGGGGGACTGGTGCCCAGAGTGTTTCATCCTGTGAAGGACAGAGGTAGTGGATGCATGTCTCCACTGGTTCTGGAGGGGGACTGGTGCCCAGAGTGCTTCATCCTGTGAAAGGCCAGAGGTAGTGGATGCATGTCTCCACTGGTTCTGGAGGGGGACTGGTGCCCAGAGTGCTTCATCCTGTGAAGGACAGAGGTAGTGGATGCATGTCTCCACTGTTTCTAGAGGGGGACTGGTGCCCAGAGTGCATCACGCACCCCGTGACGGTCCCAGTTGCGTCAGTGCCCATGCCGCTCATGGGCTAGCAGTGCTTGATTTGGCAGTGCCTTGTTCAGCGGTGCTTGAGTTGGCGGTGCCCTGTTCAGCGGTGCTTGAGTTGGCGGTGCCCTGTTCAGCAGTGCTTGATTTGGCGGTGCCCTGTTCAGCGGTGCTTGAGTTGGCGGTGCCCTGTTCAGCGGTGCTTGATTTGGCAGTGCCCTGTTCAGTGGTGCTTGATTTGGTGGAGCCCTGTTCAGCGGTGCTTGAGTTGGCGGTCCCTCATTGCCCAGCTAGGCTGCGGCTGGCGGTCCTTCATTGGGCAGCTGGGCTGTGGCTGGCAGGGCCCTCCTGGGCAGCTGGGCTGTGGCTGGCGGGCCTTCCTGGGCAGCTGGGCTGTGCCTGGCGGGGCCCTTCTGGGCAGCTGGACTGTGGCTGGCGGGGCCTTCCTGGGCAGCAAGGATGGGGCTTTCGGTGTCCTCCTGTCCAGCGAGGATGGGGCTGGCGGTGGCTTTCTGTGCAGCGAGGATGGGGCTGGCGGTGGCCTCCTGGGCAGCGAGGATGGGGCAGGCGGTGGCCTCCTGTGCAGCGTGGATGGGGCTGGTGGTGGCCTCCTGGGCAGCAAAGATGGGACTGGCGGTGGCCTCCTGGGCAGCGAGGATGGGGCTGGCGGGGCCCTCCTGGGCAGCGGGGATGATGGCGGTCTTCTCCGCCGTGCTGCTCCTCCCAGACTTGCCGGGTTTCTTGCGGCCCTTCCCCACCTTGGGAGGAGTCACAGCTGAGTCCACACTCCCAACGGGACCCCTGGGAGTGGCTTGGGTGGCTAGAGTCTTCCTCCTCTCCCGTCGGGCACTGGCCAACTTCTGGTGCTTTACAGGGGGGGGACTGGCTGTGCTGTGGCTCTGTGCCACACTGGCGGTCCTGGTGGCCGGTGCACTCCACATACCTGTGACAACAGGCACCACTGGTCCCTGAGATGTTGTGGCTGAGGTGCTACTTTGGGACCTATGAGTTGGACGGGGGGTGGTAAATATGTCAAGGCTGGACAGGAAAAGTTGTTTGGACACACTGGGATGGGTAGCTGGAGGGGGTTTGGGAGTGGAGGAAGAGGTGGTGGTTGTAGGAGGTGTACGTTTGGTGGCTTTGGGTGCAGGTGCATGCGCTGGAGGCTGTTGTGAGGTGGATGGCTGTTGGGTGGGTGTGTGCCTGCGTTTGTGTTTCTTCAGAGGGGGCGTCACAGACACACTGGGAGAGGACACAGAGGACGTGTGTATGGTAGTGTGGGTGGTGACTGCACGTGAGCGGGGTGTGCTGGTGAGGGACGTAGTGGCCGTAGAGGTAGTGCATGAAGGTGTGAGTGTAGACGAGACTGGGAGGGAGGAGGGAGACGAGGAGGAGGGGGACACAGTGGAGGCAGTGGATGTTGGTGTGTCTTCATGTGTGTGATGCTTGCATGAGTGCCTGTGGGATGTGTGGTGCTTATGTTTGCCTGAGCTTCCCTTGTGTGTTGAGGTGTGTGCAGGCTGGTCTGATGGTGTGCTTAGGATAGGCAGAGGTACAGGGGATTGGCTCTGGGTGGAGGAAGTTGGAGGGGGAGGCTAGACACAGGGACAATGGCTGCCATCAGTGCTGAGGCCAGAGTTTGAAAGGTTCGGTGAAGGGCCACCTGACCAGAATGAATGCCCTCCAGGAATGCATTTGTTTGTTGCAACTGCCTTTCTACACCCTGGATGGCATTCAGAATGGTAGACTGCCCAACAATGAGTGACCTGAGGAGGTCAATGGCCCCCTCACTGCGGGCAGCTGGGGTGACTGGGGCAGGGCCTGAGGTGCCTGGGGCGAAGTTGATGCCCACCCTTCAGGGTGAGCGGGCGCGGGGTGAAGGCTGAGAGGCTGCTGGGAGGGCGGTGCTGGTGGGGGGGGTGGCGGCTGTACCTGTAGATTAGATGCGGGGGGCACAGATGTTGCCGCCACCACAAGGGAGCTCCCATCGGAGGACGAGTCTGTGTCGCTGGTTTCAGCTCCTGTCCCCGCTGTGGTGCTCCCCTCGCCCTCCGTCCCACTGGTGTATTCTGAGTCCATAGTGTGGCCCTCCATGGCCATGTGGGATGCAGCTCCCTTGTGCTCTGGTGCCACTGCTCCTCCGCCTGATGATGCTAATGCACACAAGAACAGGGAGACCACAAAAAAGGGGGAGGGAAACAGAAGAAAGACATGTTGAGTGCATGGATTACTGCTACCGTTGGCGGACAAGGCAGACACAGAAGCCCCCTGCACTACGTCGCGCTCTTGGGCTCTACAGTGCAATTCATGGGAAATGGCCTACAAGGCTATGGATGACATCTGCACACATAGATGACACAGGTGCATGAATAGCTGTACTTGGCACTCTACAGAGGTGGGGTGGGGGGTCACAGGGCCATGCCTTACGTAGGGGCCTAGCCTATGGAACTCGCACTGGCCTAGGGAAACCCACAGCCCTCCTCCCCCACCCAGACACCTCCACTGCGCGCAAAGTCAGCTGAATGAGAGTGTACTCACCCCCTTGTGTCTGCTGTGATGCCCTCAAGCACCCATCCAACTCCGAGTAGGCCACCGCCAGGATCCTAAACATCAGGGGGGTCATGGTTCGATGGGCACCCCTCCCACGTTGGGAGGCCATCCCCAGCTGAGCCTCCGCCGTCTTCTTGCTCCAGCGGCGAATGTCCTCCCATCTTATCCGGCAGTGGGTGCTCCGTCTGTGGTGGACCCCCAGGGTCTGGACGTCCTTGGCGATGGCACGCCAAATATCCTTGTTCTGGTGGGCGCTGACCTACATTAAATGTACAGGGGAAGAAGAGAAGTCATTACCAACTGCGCCGTCAAAGTGAGTGGCCCGCATCCCTACCCTTGCCATGTGGCGCATGCACCCACTGTCTTTCATGCATGCAGAACTCTGCCCCCTTCCTTCTTACAACCAGCCTTCTCCACACAGGAATAGCCCATACAACATGCTCCCTGTGTACTTACCTTTTGGTCTGGAGGACCGTAGAGTAGCGTGTACTGGGGGAGGACCCCATTGACGAGCTTCTCCAACTCCTCCGATGTGAAGGCAGGGGCCCTTTCCCCAGATGCACGAGCCATTGTCTCTTCCAGACCGAGGTCACAGCAGCACTTGCAGTGTAGGTCCTCTCCTGTCGAAGATCAGGTATCGAATGATTGAACAGATAGAAAATGGCGGTCACGTCCGCGGCGGTCACGTCCGCGGCGGTGCGTACCATCACCACCGGCTTACATCATCATTGGCTCCTGGGACCCATAGGGTCTAATGTTAACCAATCAGCATTGCGCCGCGGTCTTTGACCGCCTACCACAACGGTGTACAATGACAGCGCAGTTACCTCACATCCCATTGTCCCACTTTAGTTGTCAGGCAGCCTAATTTCCAAATGCGTCACACATACCTAGGCCTAGTCTCAACACACATACAGGCCACATTTTGAGTATGATTGGTGTTCTGTGTAGACTGTGGGTACATACCTCTGAGTTGTTTGACTCTGTGCTCGCTGTGGTCCTTTATAGGCACCGTCCGCTGGGACATGTGAGGAGATGGCGGAATACTCTGGTGTACCGACCGCTGGTGGACCTGTCGACAATGGAGGAAAGAAATTTGATTATCACCTACAGGTTTGACTGAGCCACAATCCTGGAACTGTGTACACAGTTGGAGCCTGACCTGATGTCAGCAATCCGCCATCCCACAGGAAACCCCCCCTCAGTTGCAGGTGCTCCATTTCCTTGCAAGTGGGTCTTTTCAAACAACTGTGGCCATGGCATCAGGGATGTCCCAGCCTATGTTTTCCAACGTATTGTCCAGAGTGTTGTCTGCCCTGCTGAAACACATGCAGAGCTACATTGTTTTCCCTCAGGTGGAGGATTTGCCTACAGTGAAAGGGGATTTCTATGCCCTGGGACATATCCCCAACATCATAGGTGCCATTGATGGGACCCATGTGGCTTTGGTCCCCCCCACAGGAGTGAACAGGTGTACAGAAACCGGAAGAGTTATCATTCCATGAATGTACAGATGGTATGTTTGGCAGACCAGTACATCTCCCATGTGAATGCCATGTTCCCTGGCTCAGTGCATGACTCCTACATCCTGCGGAATAGCAGCATCCCTTATGTGATGGGTCAACTCCAGAGGCACCGTGTGTGGCTATTAGGTGACTCTGGTTACCCCAACCTGTCATGGCTACTGACCCCAGTGAGGAATCCCAGGACAAAAGCAGAGGAACGCTACAATGAGGCCCATGGGCGAACTAGGAGAGTGATCGAGCGGACCTTCGGCCTCCTGAAGGCCAGGTTCAGGTGCCTCCATATGACAGGTGGATCCCTATTCTACTCACCAAAGAAGGTGTGCCAGATCATCGTGGCCTGCTGTATGCTTCACAACTTGGCTTTGCGACGACAGGTGCCTTTTCTGCAGGAGGATGGTTCAGATGGCGGTGTTGTGGCAGCTGTGGAGCCTGTGGATAGTGATGAGGATGAAGCAGAGGAAGAAGTCATGCAGAACAGGGACTCAGTGATCCAGCAATATTTCCAGTGAAACACAGGTGAGAATACATTCCTTCCTACTACATGTACTTTTACACTTCTACCTCTATCCTGTCTGTCGTTTTCACCCAGTGTATGGTCACTGAGTTGTCACTTTCCCTTACGGTTTCACAGGTGTGGGTCTCAACGTGTCTCATCTGCTTAGATTCCTCATGGACTAGAGCTGTGTTACATAGGTATGTTGACATTACTATTTCAAGAACTTTTTGTCACTGTAATTGCAAATACACTATTTCGAAATCACAGACAGACTCCAGATCTTTTGGTGCTTTAGGTGTGTTTATTTAAATACAAAATATTGGAGGGGGAAGTTAAATGGTGAGGGGTGATGGCGGAGGAGTGTCCATGGCAGAGCCCAGTCTATTAGTCTCACAGGTGCATTGCCCATATGGGCATAGGAAGTGGAGCTGGGGCAGTTTCAATATGGACAGGGTGACAAAGTGGGACAACAATCAGGGTGGTCTCATTTATTGGCGTGGGTCTTGGCATCGTGCTCTGTCTTGTTCCTGGATCTCAGGGACCGTTTGCGGGTGGTTCTCCAGGGGGGGGTCTGCAGGGGGTCTGCAGGGGGGTGGGGTGCTGGTGTGGTGGTCCTGTGGTGGTGCCTCCTGTCCACTAGCGCCGGCGGAGGTGGTGGGCAGTTTATCGTCCATGCTAGTGTCAGGGGCCCCTTGTAGTGTCACAGTGTCCCCCTTGGTGTTGAGTACTTCTTTCAGCACCCCTACGATGGTGCCCAGGGTGGAGCTGATGTTTCTGAGTTCCTCTCTGAACCCCAAATACTGTTCCTCCTGCATCCGCTGGGTCTCCTGAAACTTGGCCAGTACTGTTGCCATCGTCTCCTGGGAGTGATGGCAGGCTCCCATGATGGAGGAGAGGGCCTCGTGGAGAGTGGGTTCCCTTGGCCTGTCCGCCCCCTGTCGCACAGCAGCCCTCCCAGTTCCCCTGTGTTCCTGGGCCTCCGTCCCCTGGACCGTGTGCCCACTGCCACTGCCCCCAGGTCCCTGTTGTTGTTGGGGTGGTGGGTTATCCTGTGTTCCCTGTAGTGGTGGACACACAGCTGATTGACATGTCCTGGGGACGGAGGTATGGGCCTGCTGGGTGGGTGCTGTGCTAGTGTTTCCTGAGGGGGGAAGGTCTGTGGTTGCCTGTGCCTGTGTGAGGGGAACCGACTGTTGTTGACATGCACCAGGCAAGCAAAGCAATTGAATGAGAACAACATCCAGGTCTGCACATTGCTGACCTGATAGTGCTGACTAGATAATGCAATCTAATGGTGCTAAGGTCTTCTCTCAACTTCATTTCAATAAAGGTTATCATCAGTTGGAACTTGAAGAAAGTTGCGGGTATATTACAACCTGTTTTACATATGTTGGTTTGTTTAGATATAAGAGACTTAGGCCCAAATTTAAGAAGGGCCTAGCACCAATTATTTCCACATTAGCATCAATTTTTTATAATAATAATGTGGCAACAGTGTAGTAAAAACGCTGCGCCTCATTTACAAAGTGGACACTTTGTAAACTCTAGCGCTACATTATGCCTGCACCAAGCATAATGTATGCACAGGGGGTATTCCCCCATTAAGGGGCCCCAAAAGTGGCACAGTGGAATCTATGAGATTCAACTGTGCCAATTTTAGCATCATTTTTAACACCTGTACAGAGCAGGCGTTAAAAGGACTCATACCATCTTTTTACTGGGCCTTTATGTACTTTGCAGGCTTAGCACCAAAGATTTTGGTGCTAGTCATGCAAAGTACAACAATATGGTCATAAATTACAAAGCTATTGGTCCTAACCTACACCATGGTTCGCCGTATGTTAAATACAGTGCACCATGTTGGTGTTAGGGGAGGGGCAATGGCCTACATTAAAAGTGGCACTTAATGATATGAAGCGCCACTTTTCTTAAATCTGGACCTTAGTGTTGGTATGTCATTGGCTGCAAAACTTTTCCAAGATGTGATTGATGTGTCATACAACCTGTTGTGAATGTATTCAATAGTAGCAATTACATATTAGTCTTTGATGCTGCACAGAAGGAGCACAATAAAGCTCTCACACAAGTATGTCAATTAATCAGCCGGTTTGACTTTGAACGCCAACAAGAGTCAGTTCAATATGACAAAATTTGAATTCTTTGGCCAGATCCTTTCCTATGGGGGCATGACATCCGATCCTGTAAAAGTACAAGCTTTAGCTTTTACAAATGCTGAACTCCCACAAGATGTTTCAATAGTACGTATTTTTCTTGGACTGCCTAGTTACTGTTCAAGACGCATACAAGACTTTGTCACTGTTAATGCTCCATTGCAAGAGTTGATGAAGAAAAATGCTTTGTTTTAATGGTCAAAAGTATGTGAGAAATGTTTCAAGCATGTTGTAGCCTACGCTAGTAGAAGTTTGTCTCAAACAGAACGTGCTTACTCACAACCAGGCTAACCAATGCAACCTTGTGGCAGGACTCTATTATCCAGAACCCATATGGCCACAGGAGGCAGTCCCTGGAATCAAGAATCACCTGAGCATATCACACAGTGCTATATAGTGTGTCTTATCGGAGCCCATCTGTCAGATTTCACCAGGAATTTTTAAACACACAGACAAAATTGGAGACACAGTGTCTGCCTCTCTCTGTTTGGAAAGACTTAGAAAATGTTGGGTATTACACCAAATAATGCATTTCTCTCACATAGTCCACCAACCAATCTGCATTTGTCTGTCTTTCCATTGCCTCTTAAGACCAAATCAAATTGACCAAGCTACGCCCCTGGTCCCAGTAGGAGGATGGTCCTATATAGTGCATCTTATCGTCCCAGAGCACAGGCTAGCCAATGCAACCTTGTGGCAGAACTCAATCATCGTGAATCCCTAGGGTCCCAGGAGGTGGTCCCTGGAATCAAGAATCACCTGTGCATATAACATGGCACTACATAGCGCATCTTGTCATCCCGCAACGCAGGCTATCCAATCCAACCCAACCTTGTGGTAGGACTCTATCACCAAGAATCCCTAGGGCCCCAGGATGTGGTCCCTGGATTCAAGAATCACCTGTGCATATCACACAGTGCTATATAGTGTGTCTCATCGGGTCCTGTCCTGCGCCCTTCAGTGACAGAAAGAGGCAGGGCCACCCCCTTAGTCCTCTTCCTTATTACCATTGTGCCCCATTGCCTTGAACTTAAACTGGCTACTACCTTCAAAGGACTACATTTTGCCTCACAGCTCCCTAGGAACCTCCAACCAACAGCCCTTGTTATTTTGAGCCTTTGGTGTTTTGTTACTGGAAGTGAGGTGATCTACTTTATTGGGCTCCCCAAATGGAGAGGACCTTAGTCCAAGACCTGGCTGATAATTATGTACAGATTGCTGCCTATTTGAAGGCTTTTCTTGACTACCTACTTCAATCGGTGCTTGACTGGGATCTGTGAAACTGACTGCTGGATAATTCCTATACACAGTGCAGCGACTCGTGTATTGTCTAGTCTACCCAATGACGTGGCTCCTGAGCTAGATATTAAAGCCTGCACAGTGTAATTGATTGTTTAATTTTTTAAGGTGTTTGAGTGTCCATCATTGTGTAGCACAAATATCAATGTAACATGCAGTGTTTTGCTGAGCGACCTAGTAGGGTCAGTACCTTTTATATCAGCTTTACCTAGAGTTGGTTAACCCTTTTCATTGTGGCTAATTGAAAGCCTCAGGTTATCTACAGGGGGCTGAGGCTGCGAGTAAAGTCCCCAGGCATTCAGCAGAGAACTGTACTCTGAGTAAAATTGATGGCTTAATTGAAGAAGTGGAGGGCTTACTGGCAACAAAGTAAATAGATGCTCCACCAGAGAAGGGGGAAAGCAGATCACAAAAAGGGGATCAGATCAAATTCTAATAATACACAATAAAGAGGAATTAGTGGTGCTAGTAAAAAGAGGAAATGTAGAAGTACCATCTGCACAGCAAACTCTTGAGAGAGTACCTTACCAATCCCTCTGCAGGCTCCCCATTCTGAGCAAAATCATGAACCGACCACCTCCACAGCCAATATTGAATGCTCAAACCAGTATGGAGTCTTAGAATCCCTAGAAAGCAATATAGTGACTGAAGCAATAGATGCTGAGCATCCTAAGAATACTGTAAGCTAGAGGAGGGAAACAACAGTATAACTAAATCTATTAAAGGGCGAGATTGGCTGCATGCGTGAATGCATGGGGAGGCTGGATAAGGTGTCAAATAAGAAATTAGATAGCCTATCCACCATCGTAGCAAATATCAGCAAAGCCCTGGATGACAACAAGGGCACATTTCTGGTTCCTCACCAATGTCCCCTCAACTCAGAGGAACACACCAATTTATCTGAAACTGAATTACTGCAGGGGAACATGGGGAGTACAACAACTCAAATAATCTTGTTGGGGAGAGAAATTAATAATCCTTCCACATCAGTCCCCCCACAAGCTGAAAGATAGGATTATGGGGACATGTAGTGGAACGCAAAGATTTTCACTAACAATCTATTTGAAATAATGAGGCACAATTTCTCTAAAATCCTGAGTAGAGCAGCGAGGGAGGAGAATGATGATTTTTTTTGACTGCTATAGTGGAACTTGGCTGGAATTAGAACAAAGCTTACTGACCCTAAGTGGGGGGAGTTTATTGACCAATATCATAATATTGACTTCTTGGAAACCTGGGCGTTGTCCCCGGTATATAGAAGTGGCTTTCTTATTTTCTTTGCCAACACAGTTCCCTCTACATCGGGGAGAGCTTCAGGTGGCTTATTGATATGGCTAAGAATGGATCTCTTTCCAGGAGCAAACATAGTCCCATGAAATAGTAGAGACGTGCTGGGAGTAGAAATAAAAATAATCATGCCTCATGAGTCTAGACATATTGCCATCATTGATATGTATGTTAGATCTGTTCCCCAGCACATTAACCTCTTGGGTGCCTTGGACGAGATGATCTCGTCCAAGGCTACAGTTCCCCTGTGCCTTGGACGAGATCATCTCGTCCTAGGCACAGGGGAACTTGGGGGCGCGCTAGCGCGCCCCCGTGCACCCCCCTCCCCCCCCAGGCGGGGATGGAAGGGGAAGACCTTCCCCTTCCACCCCCGCCCCCCCCCACGGCAATCCGATGACGTCAGCGCACGCACAGCGCGCTGACGTCATCTAGTGTTGCCGGGCGCGCTGGAAGCCATTTGCTTCCAGCGCGTCTACCGAGGAGGACGCAAAAAGTAAGTCCTCTTCGTTTTTGGGGGTCGGGGGTGGTGGAAACAGACACGGGGGGAAAGGAAAGGGTTTTTCCTTTCCCCCAGTGCCTGTTTTCATTAGATTCCTGCTCCACGATCGCGGGCAGAGCCCGCGATCGTGGAGCAGGAATCTCCACTAGCCACCAGGGATTTACTGTTTTCAATATTTTGGGGGCGACCACTAGACACCAGGGATAGTTATATTTTGCCATTATTTTGGGGGCGACCCCTTGGGCAAGGGTCGCCACCCCCCGGGGGCAATTTTTATTTGTATTTCGCCCCCCCCTGGGGGCAGATCCGCCGATTTTTCGGCGGATCTGCCCCCAGGGGGGGGCGAAAACCACTAGACACCAGGGAAAATTTATTATATTGATTATTTTGGGGGCGACCCCTTGGGCAAGGGTCGCCCTCCCCCGGGGGCATTTTTTTATTGTATTTCGCCCCCCCCTGGGGGCAGATCTGCCGATTTTTCGGCGGATCTGCCCCCAGGGGGGGGGGGGCGAAAACCACTAGACACCAGGGATATAGTATTTTATGTTTATTTTGGGACGACCCCCTTGGGCAAGGGTCGCCCCACTCCGGGGGCAATTTTTTTTTGTATTTCGCCCCCCCCCCCTGGGGCAGATCCGCCGAATTTTCGGCGGATCTGCCCCCGGGGGGGCGAAAACCACTAGACACCAGGGATTTTATATTTTGTGTATATTTTGGGGGCGACCCCTTGGGCCAGGGTGGCCCCCCCGGGCAATTTTTATTTGTATTTAGCCCCCACCCCCCGGGGGGCAGATCTGCTGATTTTTTGGCGGATCTGCCCCCGAGGGGGGTTGAAAACCACTAGACACCAGGGATTTATTTTTATTGTAAAGTTTTTTTTGGGGGGCGACCCTTTGGGCAAGGGGCGTCCCACTGGGGGACACATTTTTTAGTATTTGCCCCCCCCCTCCCCCTGGGGGCAGATTGCCAATTTTTGGGCTGATCTGCCGCCGGGGGCGGGGGGCGGGGGGGGCAAAATCCACTAGACACCAGGGATTTTGTTTTTGTTGTTTATTTTGGGGGCAACCCCTTGGGCAAGGGTCTCTCCCCTGGGGAGTTTTTTTTTTCTGTTTCGGCCCCCCCGATGGCAGACCAGTCATTTTTTGGACGATCTGGCCCCGGGGGGGTGGAAGCACACTACGCGCCAGGGATTGTGTGGTGTGTGTGTAATTTTGTAGGCCCATCTGCCCCCAAGGAGGGAAGAAACCACCAATACGGCAGGGATTTTTTTGTTTTGTGCTGGGGGTGCCCCCTTTGGGAAGGGTTGCACCCTAAAAGGGGGCACAGAGGTGTTGCCCATTTCGGCTAATTTTGTTACGCCCATCTACCCCCGAGGGGGGGCAGGATCCACTTAGGTACCAGGGACAACTTCTAAGTTCTTGGTGGTGGGGTGTTTGTCAACTGGCAAAGTATTTGTATTTGTGATTATAACAATTTATTTCTTCTTTTTCTTCTAGTTCAACGCTTTTGCTTCCTTTGCTGTGGATCTTAGCGGTTTTGGCAGTAGTTGTCCAGTGGTTTGCATAGCTGCATGTTTTAGGTAAGTGAAAGCAATTTACTCCAAAGGAGTATTGTTGACATGCATGAATGACATGTTTGTAGGTGGTGTACTAAATGAAGTATTGTGTGTTTGACATTGTCCTTAGATTTGAGCACAGTGATGTTTGTGTTGTCATATGTCTAATTTGCTTTTTTCTTTTTTCTTTTTAGTGGGATATCATTGGTGATTGCTGTGTCTGTGCAGAGTAGTTGCTTGGTGAGTAGCTATTTCAGGCAACTGAGTGGTATAGTTTTTTGTAGTACATAACTCTTTGTGATAAAGCTACACTTTGTTTATTACTTATTTTAGTGCTAGTTGTTGTTGGCAATCCATTTGTTGTTAGGATCATGGCTAGCCGCAAAGTGACCGCTCAGCAGGTTGTTCGCATGCTCTTTGAGTCGTCTTCAGACCATGATTACGACACTGACTCTGCATCTGAGGCAGAGGAGGAAGCAGGAGATTCTGGAAGTGAGTTTTCTGTCCAAGAGTATTCTTCTGATGAGGAAGCTACTCTCAGTGCAGATGAAGGGCCTGAGTTAGAGAAGGACATTGATGTGCCAAGAGTGCAGCAGCCTGGGGCTGAAGGGTTTCCCATTAGAAGACCTGACACCTGGATTGCCCCAAACATGGAGCAGCCACAGTTACCTGCATTTACTGGTCTCCCAGGGTGTAGAGTTAATACGGAAAACTTTCTGCCTGTCCCTTTCTTTCACTTGTTTATGGACGATGTATTTTTGGAAGAGATTGTGGAGCAGACAAATGTGTATGCAGAGCAATATTTGCGGGACAACGCTGCCAGACTTAAGCCTCAGTCTAGAGCTACTCATTGGGTTCCCACATATCTGGAAGAGATGAAAAGGTTTTTAGGTTTGTCTTTTTTGATGGGGTTGATCAGGAAGCCGTCACTGGCTTCTTATTGGTCTACTAGTCCCTTGATGGCAACTGCTATATTTCCTGCAACTATGACACGTAATCGGTATTTGCTTCTTCTTCGTATGCTGTATTTTGTAGACAATGCTTTAGCCTTGCCACGAGATCACCCTGATTGTGACCGCCTTTTTAAGATTAGGCCTGTCCTTGATCATTTTGTGGATCGGTTTTCAGAGGTCTATGTTCCAGGCAAAGAGATAAGTGTGGACGAGTCTTTAGTCCTTTTCAAGGGGCGTTTAGTTTTTAAGCAGTACATCCCTAGTAAGAGGGCACGGTATGGGATTAAATTGTATCTGCTGTCAGAAAGCAGTACAGGATATGTTTATAATTTCCGGGTCTACACTGGTAGGGATTCCAGTATTGACCCTCCTGGTTGTCCGGCCACTTTTTGAGTTAGCGAAAAAATTGTGTGGGAACCTGCTAGACGGCTGTTTAACAAAGGTCACCATTTGTACGTAGATAATTTCTACACTGGAGTGCAGTTGTTCAAGGAGTTGTTTAGGGTGGACACTGTTGCTTGTGGCATAATCCGTTCTAACCGCAAAGGCTATCCAAGGGAGCTTGTCTGTAAAAAACTTGAGAGGGGACAGTGCAGTGCCTTGCGGAATAATGAGCTGTTAGCTATGAAATTTTCAGACAGGAGGGATGTGTACATGCTATCGACCATCCATGATGAGAGTACTTCCCCTGTGGCTGTTTGGGGTCAGGTTGCGGAAGTGCGCAAACCTGCGTGCATTTTGGACTACAATAGGCACATGGGTGGTGTTGATAGAGTAGATCAGAGGTTGGAACCTTACACTGCTCTTCGTAAGTCGTATGTGTGGTATAAAAAGTTGGCCCTACATTTATTTCATTTGGCAACTTTTAATGCCTTTATTGTATACAAGGATTGTTCACCTGAGTCAAGGATGACTTTTGTTAAATTTCAGGAGTCGGTGATAGAAAGCCTTATTGTGGTGGAACCGGCAAGAGTTCCTAGAGTAGAAGTGGTGGAGGATGTGGCTAGATTGAAAGATCGGCACTTTCCAGATCACATTCCTCCCACTCCCAAAAAAGACATGCCCACAAAGAAATGTAGAGTATGTGCCCGGAGATCAATCCGGAGGGAGAGCCGGATGTACTGCCCCGAATGCCCTTCAAAGCCTGGGCTGTGTGTGCCCAGCTGTTTTAGAAGTTACCACACAAGGAAAAACTTTTGGGAAATACCGTGAGCGTAAGCTGTCTGTTTTATATTTTCATATGTTTCACGGTTGGCATCTGTCGTGTATTTAGTTTGAGGTTTTGTGTTTGTAGTTTTGTGCCTATTTTATAATTAGTAGTTTATTTGTTGTTTATAAATAAAAAAAAGTGATTGCGGTGTGCGTGGGGTGGCGCTTGGCTGGCGGTGTGCGTGGGGTGGCGCTTGGCTGGCGGTGTGCGTGGGGTGGCGCTTGGCTGGCGGTGCCAGCCAAACGGCAGTCCACACTCCCATCAGCTGGTGTGATTCTTGTATCAGGCATGTGGCGTATGTAAGTGATGGGCCCTTGAGTGGCGCGGTCTGTCGATGTGAGTGTTGTAATGTGCTGGGCCCGTGGCTGGCGGTGTGAATGGTCTTGTGCGTGTCATGTATGAAAGGTGTGTGAATGGACTGTAAAGCGGTTGGTGCCTTGTCGCGGCTTTACAGCTCACGAGCTGTGAGTCATTGGTTCACTTTTTTGCCTTTCAGTTATTAGCAGTGCATTTCATTTTTGTGAAATCTCTTGTTAATAAAATTTGATCCACTGAACCATCACTCACCCTCGTGCCAAATCCAACCAGTATGTGTTGTAAAAAATGACAAAACCTGCTCCGCTGTAATCAGGCGTCGCAGCACACCTGTGACACGCTAGGTGCCTCGGGTGGGACCCCGATGATGAAGCATGCCACCAACTTGGTTGGTGGGTGAGGGGTCTTCTTCACATAACCTAAGTGTGTTTCTTTTCACTATTTTAGTGTTTGGCACATCACGGACATATGTGCACACATCAAAATGATATATTGCAAAAATACCTATCCCTTCTATCTCTTCAGGTTTTGGGCCTTATTCTGTTGCAGGCACCTGGCCCACCCACATAAGTGAGGTATCATTTTTATCGGGAGACTTGGGGGAATGCTGGGTGGAAGGAAATTTGTGGCTCCTCTCAGATTCCAGAACTTTCTGCCACAGAAATGAGAGGAAAAAGTGTTTTTTTGGCCAAATTTTGAGGTTTGCAAAGGATTCTGGGTAACAGAACCTGGTCCGAGCCCCGCAAGTCACCCCTCCTTGGATTCCCCTAGGTCTCTAGTTTTCAGAAATGCACAGGTTTGGTAGGTTTCCCTAGGTGCCGGCTGAGCTACAGGCCAAAATCCACAGGTAGGCACTGTTTTCTTCCAAAATTTTGGTTGTGTCCACGTTGCGCTTTGGGGCGTTTCCTGTCGCGGGCGCTAGGCCTACCCACGCAAGTGAGGTATCATTTTTATCGGGAGACGTGGGGGAACGCTGGGTGGAAGGAAATTTGTGGCTCCTCTCAGATTCCAGAACTTTCTGCCACAGAAATGTGAGGAACATTTGTTTTTTTAGCCAAATTTTGAGGTTTGCAAAGGATTCTGGGTAACAGAACCTGGTCCGAGCCCCGCAAGTCACCCCTCCTTGGATTCCCCTAGGTCTCTAGTTTTCAGAAATGCACAGGTTTGGTAGGTTTCCCTAGGTGGCAGCTGAGCTAGAGGCCAAAATCTACAGGTAGTCACTTTGCTAAAAACAGCTCTGTTTTCTGTGATATGTCCACGTTGTGTTTTGGGGCATATCCTGTCGCGGGCGCTAGGCCTACCCACACAAGTGAGGTATCATTTTTATCGGGAGATGTGGGGGAACGCTGGGTGGAAGGAAATTTGGGCTCCTCTCAGATTCCAGAACTTTCTGCCACAGAAATGTGAGGAACATGTGTTTTTTAAGCCAAATTTTGAGGTTTGCAAAGGATTCTGGGTAACAGAACCTGGTCCGAGCCACACAAGTCACCCCTCCTTGGATTCCCCTAGGTCTCTAGTTTTCAGAAATGCACAGGTTTGGTAGGTTTCCCTAGGTGGCGGCTGAGCTAGAGGCCAAAATCTACAGGTAGTCACTTTGCTAAAAACAGCTCTGTTTTCTGTGATATGTCCACGTTGTGTTTTGGGGCATATCCTGTCGCGGGCGCTAGGCCTACCCACACAAGTGAGGTATCATTTTTATCGGGAGACGTGGGGGAACGCTGGGTGGAAGGAAATTTGTGGCTCCTCTCAGATTCCAGAACTTTCTGCCACATAAATGTGAGGAACATGTCTTTTTTCAGCCAAATTTTGAGATTTGCAAAGGATTCTGGGTAACAGAACCTGGTCCGAGCCACACAAGTCACCCCTCCTTGGATTCCCCTAGGTCTCTAGTTTTCAGAAAGGCACAGGTTTGGTAGGTTTCCCTAGGTGGCGGCTGAGCTAGAGGCCAAAATCTACAGGTAGTCACTTTGCTAAAAACAGCTCTGTTTTCTGTGATATGTCCACGTTGTGTTTTGGGGCATATCCTGTCGCGGGCGCTAGGCCTACCCACACAAGTGAGGTATCATTCTTATCGGGAGACGTGGGGGAACGCTGGGTGGAAGGAAATTTGTGGCTCCTCTCAGATTCCAGAACTTTCTGCCACAGAAATGTGAGGAACATGTGTTTTTTTAGCCAAATTTTGAGGTTTGCAAAGGATTCTGGGTAACAGAACCTGGTCCGAGCCACACAAGTCACCCCTCCTTGGATTCCCCTAGGTCTCTAGTTTTCAGAAATGCACAGGTTTGGTAGGTTTCCCTAGGTGGCGGCTGAGCTAGAGGCCAAAATCTACAGGTAGTCACTTTGCTAAAAACAGCTCTGTTTTCTGTGATGTGTCCACGTTGTGTTTTGGGGCATATCCTGTCGCGGGCGCACGCTGGGTGGAAGGAAATTTGTGGCTCCTCTCAGATTCCAGAACTTTCTGCCACAGAAATGTGAGGAACATGTGTTTTTTTAGCCAAATTTTGAGGTTTGCAAAGGATTCTGGGTAACAGAACCTGGTCCGAGCCACACAAGTCACCCCTCCTTGGATTCCCCTAGGTCTCTAGTTTTCAGAAATGCACAGGTTTGGTAGGTTTCCCTAGGTGGCGGCTGAGCTAGAGGCCAAAATCTACAGGTAGTCACTTTGCTAAAAACAGCTCTGTTTTCTGTGATGTGTCCACGTTGTGTTTTGGGGCATATCCTGTCGCGGGCGCTAGGCCTACCCACACAAGTGAGGTATCATTTTTATCGGGAGACGTGGGGGAACGCTGGGTGGAAGGAAATCCGTGGCTCCTCTCAGATTCCAGAACTTTCTGCCACAGAAATGTGAGGAACATGTGTTTTTTTAGCCAAATTTTGAGGTTTGCAAAGGATTCTGGGTAACAGAACCTGGTCCGAGCCACACAAGTCACCCCTCCTTGGATTCCCCTACGTCTCTAGTTTTCAGAAATGCACAGGTTTGGTAGGTTTCCCTAGGTTGCGGCTGAGCTAGAGGCCAAAATCTACAGGTAGTCACTTTGCTAAAAACAGCTCTGTTTTCTGTGATATGTCCACGTTGTGTTTTGGGGCATATCCTGTCGCGGGCGCTAGGCCTACCCACACAAGTGAGGTATCATTTTTATCGGGAGACGTGGGGGAACGCTGGGTGGAAGGAAATTTGTGGCTCCTCTCAGATTCCAGAACTTTCTGCCACAGAAATGTGAGGAACATGTGTTTTTAAAGCCAAATTTTGAGGTTTGCAAAGGATTCTGGGTAACAGAACCTGGTCCGAGCCACACAAGTCACCCCTCCTTGGATTCCCCTAGGTCTCTAGTTTTCAGAAATGCACAGGTTTGGTAGGTTTCCCTAGGTGGCGGCTGAGCTAGAGGCCAAAATCTACAGGTAGTCACTTTGCTAAAAACAGCTCTGTTTTCTGTGATATGTCCACGTTGTGTTTTGGGGCATATCCTGTCGCGGGCGCTAGGCCTACCCACACAAGTGAGGTATCATTTTTATCGGGAGACGTGGGGAAACGCTGGGTGGAAGGAAATTTGTGTCTCCTCTCAGATTCCAGCACTTTCTGCCACAGAAATGTGAGGAACATGTGTTTTTTTAGCCAAATTTTGAGGTTTGCAAAGGATTCTGGCTAACAGAACCTGGTCCGAGCCACACAGTCACCCCTCCTTGGATTCCCCTAGGTCTCTAGTTTTCAGAAATGCACAGGTTTGGTAGGTTTCCCTAGGTGGCGGCTGAGCTAGAGGCCAAAATCTACAGGTAGTCACTTTGCTAAAAACAGCTCTGTTTTCTGTGATATGTCCACGTTGTGTTTTGGGGCATATCCTGTCGCGGGCGCTAGGCCTACCCACACAAGTGAGGTATCATTTTTATCGGGAGACGTGGGGGAACGCTGGGTGGAAGGAAATTTGTGGCTCCTCTCAGATTCCAGAACTTTCTCCCACAGAAATGTGAGGAACATGTGTTTTTTTAGCCAAATTTTGAGGTTTGCAAAGGATTCTGGGTAACAGAACCTGGTCCGAGCCACACAAGTCACCCCTCCTTGGATTCCCCTAGGTCTCTAGTTTTCAGAAATGCACAGGTTTGGCAGGTTTCCCTAGGTGGCGGCTGAGCTAGAGGCCAAAATCTACAGGTAGTCACTTTGCTAAAAACAGCTCTGTTTTCTGTGATGTGTCCACGTTGTGTTTTGGGGCATATCCTGTCGCGGGCGCACGCTGGGTGGAAGGAAATTTGTGGCTCCTCTCAGATTCCAGAACTTTCTGCCACAGAAATGTGAGGAACATGTGTTTTTTTAGCCAAATTTTGAGGTTTGCAAAGGATTCTGGGTAACAGAACCTGGTCCGAGCCACACAAGTCACCCCTCCTTGGATTCCCCTAGGTCTCTAGTTTTCAGAAAGGCACAGGTTTGGTAGGTTTCCCTAGGTGGCGGCTGAGCTAGAGGCCAAAATCTACAGGTAGTCACTTTGCTAAAAACAGCTCTGTTTTCTGTGATATGTCCACGTTGTGTTTAGGGGCATATCCTGTCGCGGGCGCTAGGCCTACCCACACAAGTGAGGTATCATTTTTATCGGGAGACATGGGGAAACGCTGGGTGGAAGGAAATTTGTGTCTCCTCTCAGATTCCAGCACTTTCTGCCACAGAAATGTGAGGAACATGTGTTTTTTTAGCCAAATTTTGAGGTTTGCAAAGGATTCTGGCTAACAGAACCTGGTCCGAGCCACACAGTCACCCCTCCTTGGATTCCCCTAGGTCTCTAGTTTTCAGAAATGCACAGGTTTGGTAGGTTTCCCTAGGTGGCGGCTGAGCTAGAGGCCAAAATCTACAGGTAGTCACTTTGCTAAAAACAGCTCTGTTTTCTGTGATGTGTCCACGTTGTGTTTTGGGGCATATCCTGTCGCGGGCGCTAGGCCTACCCACACAAGTGAGGTATCATTTTTATCGGGAGACGTGGGGGAACGCTGGGTGGAAGGAAATTTGTGGCTCCTCTCAGATTCCAGAACTTTCTGCCACAGAAATGTGAGGAACATGTGTTTTTTAAGCCAAATTTTGAGGTTTGCAAAGGATTCTGGGTAACAGAACCTGGTCCGAGCCACACAAGTCACCCCTCCTTGGATTCCCCTAGGTCTCTAGTTTTCAGAAATGCACAGGTTTGGTAGGTTTCCCTAGGTGGCGGCTGAGCTAGTGGCCAAAATCTACAGGTAGTCACTTTGCTAAAAACAGCTCTGTTTTCTGTGATATGTCCACGTTGTGTTTTGGGGCATATCCTGTCGCGGGCGCTAGGCCTACCCACACAAGTGAGGTATCATTTTTATCGGGAGACGTGGGGGAACGCTGGGTGGAAGGAAATTTGTGGCTCCTCTCAGATTCCAGAACTTTCTGCCACAGAAATGTGAGGAACATGTGTTTTTTTAGCCAAATTTTGAGGTTTGCAAAGGATTCTGGGTAACAGAACCTGGTCCGAGTCACACAAGTCACCCCTCCTTGGATTCCCCTAGGTCTCTAGTTTTCAGAAATGCACAGGTTTGGTAGGTTTCCCTAGGTGGCGGCTGAGCTAGAGGCCAAAATCTACAGGTAGTCACTTTGCTAAAAACAGCTCTGTTTTCTTTGATGTGTCCACGTTGTGTTTTGGGGCATATCCTGTCGCGGGCGCACGCTGGGTGGAAGGAAATTTGTGGCTCCTCTCAGATTCCAGAACTTTCTGCCACAGAAATGTAAGGAACATGTGTTTTTTTAGCCAAATTTTGAGGTTTGCAAAGGATTCTGGGTAACAGAACCTGGTCCGAGCCACACAAGTCACCCCTCCTTGGATTCCCCTAGGTCTCTAGTTTTCAGAAATGCACAGGTTTGGTAGGTTTCCCTAGGTGGCGGCTGAGCTAGAGGCCAAAATCTACAGGTAGTCACTTTGCTAAAAACAGCTCTGTTTTCTGTGATGTGTCCACGTTGTGTTTTGGGGCATATCCTGTCGCGGGCGCTAGGCCTACCCACACAAGTGAGGTATCATTTTTATCGGGAGACGTGGGGGAACGCTGGGTGGAAGGAAATCCGTGGCTCCTCTCAGATTCCAGAACTTTCTGCCACAGAAATGTGAGGAACATGTGTTTTTTTAGCCAAATTTTGAGGTTTGCAAAGGATTCTGGGTAACAGAACCTGGTCCGAGCCACACAAGTCACCCCTCCTTGGATTCCCCTACGTCTCTAGTTTTCAGAAATGCACAGGTTTGGTAGGTTTCCCTAGGTGGCGGCTGAGCTAGAGGCCAAAATCTACAGGTAGTCACTTTGCTAAAAACAGCTCTGTTTTCTGTGATATGTCCACGTTGTGTTTTGGGGCATATCCTGTCGCGGGCGCTAGGCCTACCCACACAAGTGAGGTATCATTTTTATCGGGAGACGTGGGGGAACGCTGGGTGGAAGGAAATGTGTGGCTCCTCTCAGATTCCAGAACTTTCTGCCACAGAAATGTGAGGAACATGTGTTTTTTAAGCCAAATTTTGAGGTTTGCAAAGGATTCTGGGTAACAGAACCTGGTCCGAGCCACACAAGTCACCCCTCCTTGGATTCCCCTAGGTCTCTAGTTTTCAGAAATGCACAGGTTTGGTAGGTTTCCCTAGGTGGCGGCTGAGCTAGAGGCCAAAATCTACAGGTAGTCACTTTGCTAAAAACAGCTCTGTTTTCTGTGATATGTCCACGTTGTGTTTTGGGGCATATCCTGTCGCGGGCGCTAGGCCTACCCACACAAGTGAGGTATCATTTTTATCGGGAGACGTGGGGAAACGCTGGGTGGAAGGAAATTTGTGTCTCCTCTCAGATTCCAGAACTTTCTGCCACAGAAATGTGAGGAACATGTGTTATTTTAGCCAAATTTTGAGGTTTGCAAAGGATTCTGGGTAACAGAACCTGGTCCGAGCCACACAAGTCACCCCTCCTTGGATTCCCCTAGGTCTCTAGTTTTCAGAAATGCACATGTTTGGTAGGTTTCCCTAGGTGGCGGCTGAGCTAGAGGCCAAAATCTACAGGTAGTCACTTTGCTAAAAACAGCTCTGTTTTCTGTGATATGTCCACGTTGTGTTTTGGGGCATATCCTGTCGCGGGCGCTAGGCCTACCCACACAAGTGAGGTATCATTTTTATCGGATGACGTGGGGGAACGCTGGGTGGAAGGAAATTTGTGGCTCCTCTCAGATTCCAGAACTTTCTGCCACAGAAATGTGAGGAACATGTGTTTTTTTAGCCAAATTTTGAGGTTTGCAAAGGATTCTGGGTAACAGAACCTGGTCCGAGCCACACAAGTCACCCCTCCTTGGATTCCCCTAGGTCTCTAGTTTTCAGAAATGCACAGGTTTGGTAGGTTTCCCTAGGTGGCGGCTGAGCTAGAGGCCAAAATCTACAGGTAGTCACTTTGCTAAAAACAGCTCTGTTTTCTGTGATGTGTCCACGTTGTGTTTTGGGGCATATCCTGTCGCGGGCGCACGCTGGGTGGAAGGAAATTTGTGGCTCCTCTCAGATTCCAGAACTTTCTGCCACAGAAATGTGAGGAACATGTGTTTTTTTAGCCAAATTTTGAGGTTTGCAAAGGATTCTGGGTAACAGAACCTGGTCCGAGCCACACAAGTCACCCCTCCTTGGATTCCCCTAGGTCTCTAGTTTTCAGAAATGCACAGGTTTGGTAGGTTTCCCTAGGTGGCGGCTGAGCTAGAGGCCAAAATCTACAGGTAGTCACTTTGCTAAAAACAGCTCTTTTTTCTGTGATGTGTCCACGTTGTGTTTTGGGGCATATCCTGTCGCGGGCGCTAGGCCTACCCACACAAGTGAGGTATCATTTTTATCAGGAGACGTGGGGGAATGCTGGGTGGAAGGAAATTTGTGGCTCCTCTCAGATTCCAGAACTTTCTGCCACAGAAATGTGAGGAACATGTGTTTTTTTAGCCAAATTTTGAGGTTTGCAAAGGATTCTGGGTAACAGAACCTGGTCCGAGCCACACAAGTCACCCCTCCTTGGATTCCCCTAGGTCTCTAGTTTTCAGAAATGCACAGGTTTGGTAGGTTTCCCTAGGTGGCGGCTGAGCTAGAGGCCAAAATCTACAGGTAGTCACTTTGCTAAAAACAGCTCTGTTTTCTGTGATATGTCCACGTTGTGTTTTGGGGCATATCCTGTCGCGGGCGCTAGGCCTACCCACACAAGTGAGGTATCATTTTTATCGGGAGACGTGGGGGAACGCTGGGTGGAAGGAAGTTTGTGGCTCCTCTCAGATTCCAGAACTTTCTGCCACAGAAATGTGAGGAACATGTGTTCTTTTAGCCAAATTTTGAGGTTTGCAAAGGATTCTGGGTAACAGAACCTGGTCCGAGCCACACAAGTCACCCCTCCTTGGATTCCCCTAGGTCTCTAGTTTTCAGAAAGGCACAGGTTTGGTAGGTTTCCCTAGGTGGCGGCTGAGCTAGAGGCCAAAATCTACAGGTAGTCACTTTGCTAAAAACAGCTCTGTTTTCTATGATATGTCCATGTTGTGTTTAGGGGCATATCCTGTCGCGGGCGCTAGGCCTACCCACACAAGTGAGGTATCATTTTTATCGGGAGACGTGGGGGAACGCTGGGTGGAAGGAAATTTGTGTCTCCTCTCAGATTCCAGAACTTTCTGCCACAGAAATGTGAGGAACATGTGTTTTTTTAGCCAAATTTTGAGGTTTGCAAAGGATTCTGGGCAACAGAACCTGGTCCGAGCCACACAAGTCACCCCTCCTTGGATTCCCCTAGGTCTCTAGTTTTCAGAAATGCACAGGTTTGGTAGGTTTCCCTAGGTGGCGGCTGAGCTAGAGGCCAAAATCTACAGGTAGTCACTTTGCTAAAAACAGCTCTGTTTTCTGTGATGTGTCCACGTTGTGTTTTGGGGCATATCCTGTCGCGGGCGCTAGGCCTACCCACACAAGTGAGGTATCATTTTTATCGGGAGACGTGGGGGAACGCTGGGTGGAAGGAAATTTGTGGCTCCTCTCAGATTCCAGAACTTTCTGCCACAGAAATGTGAGGAACATGTGTTTTTTTAGCCAAATTTTGAGGTTTGCAAAGGATTCTGGGTAACAGAACCTGGTCCGAGCCACACAAGTCACCCCTCCTTGGATTCCCCTAGGTCTCTAGTTTTCAGAAAGGCACAGGTTTGGTAGGTTTCCCTAGGTGGCGGCTGAGCTAGAGGCCAAAATCTACAGGTAGTCACTTTGCTAAAAACAGCTCTGTTTTCTATGATATGTCCATGTTGTGTTTAGGGGCATATCCTGTCGCGGGCGCTAGGCCTACCCACACAAGTGAGGTATCATTTTTATCGGGAGACGTGGGGGAACGCTGGGTGGAAGGAAATTTGTGTCTCCTCTCAGATTCCAGAACTTTCTGCCACAGAAATGTGAGGAACATGTGTTTTTTTAGCCAAATTTTGAGGTTTGCAAAGGATTCTGGGTAACAGAACCTGGTCCGAGCCACACAAGTCACCCCTCCTTGGATTCCCCTAGGTCTCTAGTTTTCAGAAATGCACAGGTTTGGTAGGTTTCCCTAGGTGGCGGCTGAGCTAGAGGCCAAAATCTACAGGTAGTCACTTTGCTAAAAACAGCTCTGTTTTCTGTGATGTGTCCACGTTGTGTTTTGGGGCATATCCTGTCGCGGGCGCTAGGCCTACCCACACAAGTGAGGTATCATTTTTATCGGGAGACGTGGGGGAACGCTGGGTGGAAGGAAATTTGTGGCTCCTCTCAGATTCCAGAACTTTCTGCCACAGAAATGTGAGGAACATGTGTTTTTTTAGCCAAATTTTGAGGTTTGCAAAGGATTCTGGGTAACAGAACCTGGTCCGAGCCACACAAGTCACCCCTCCTTGGATTCCCCTAGGTCTCTAGTTTTCAGAAATGCACAGGTTTGGTAGGTTTCCCTAGGTGGCGGCTGAGCTAGAGGCCAAAATCTACAGGTAGTCACTTTGCTAAAAACAGCTCTGTTTTCTGTGATGTGTCCACGTTGTGTTTTGGGGCATATCCTGTCGCGGGCGCTAGGCCTACCCACACAAGTGAGGTATCATTTTTATCGGGAGACGTGGGGGAACGCTGGGTGGAAGGAAATTTGTGGCTCCTCTCAGATTCCAGAACTTTCTGCCACAGAAATGTGAGGAACATGTGTTTTTTTAGCCAAATTTTGAGGTTTGCAAAGGATTCTGGGTAACAGAACCTGGTCCGAGCCACACAAGTCACCCCTCCTTGGATTCCCCTAGGTCTCTAGTTTTCAGAAATGCACAGGTTTGGTAGGTTTCCCTAGGTGGCGGCTGAGCTAGAGACCAAAATCTACAGGTAGTCACTTTGCTAAAAACAGCTCTGTTTTCTGTGATGTGTCCACGTTGTGTTTTGGGGCATATCCTGTCGCGGGCGCTAGGCCTACCCACACAAGTGAGGTATCATTTTTATCGGGAGACGTGGGGGAACGCTGGGTGGAAGGAAATTTGTGGCTCCTCTCAGATTCCAGAACTTTCTGCCACAGAAATGTGAGGAACATGTGTTTATTTAGCCAAATTTTGAGGTTTGCAAAGGATTCTGGGTAACAGAACCAGGTCCGAGCCACACAAGTCACCCCTCCTTGGATTCCCCTAGGTCTCTAGTGTTCAGAAATGCACAGGTTTGGTAGGTTTCCCTAGGTGGCGGCTGAGCTAGAGGCCAAAATCTACAGGTAGTCACTTTGCTAAAAACAGCTCTGTTTTCTGTGATATGTCCACGTTGTGTTTTGGGGCATATCCTGTCGCGGGCGCTAGGCCTACCCACACAAGTGAGGTATCATTTTTATCGGGAGACGTGGGGGAACGCTGGGTGGAAGGAAATTTGTGGCTCCTCTCAGATTCCAGAACTTTCTGCCACAGAAATGTGAGGAACATGTGTTTTTTTAGCCAAATTTTGAGGTTTGCAAAGGATTCTGGGTAACAGAACCTGGTCCGAGCCACACAAGTCACCCCTCCTTGGATTCCCCTAGGTCTCTAGTTTTCAGAAATGCACAGGTTTGGTAGGTTTCCCTAGGTGGCGGCTGAGCTAGAGACCAAAATCTACAGGTAGTCACTTTGCTAAAAACAGCTCTGTTTTCTGTGATGTGTCCACGTTGTGTTTTGGGGCATATCCTGTCGCGGGCGCTAGGCCTACCCACACAAGTGAGGTATCATTTTTATCGGGAGACGTGGGGGAACGCTGGGTGGAAGGAAATTTGTGGCTCCTCTCAGATTCCAGAACTTTCTGCCACAGAAATGTGAGGAACATGTGTTTATTTAGCCAAATTTTGAGGTTTGCAAAGGATTCTGGGTAACAGAACCAGGTCCGAGCCACACAAGTCACCCCTCCTTGGATTCCCCTAGGTCTCTAGTGTTCAGAAATGCACAGGTTTGGTAGGTTTCCCTAGGTGGCGGCTGAGCTAGAGGCCAAAATCTACAGGTAGTCACTTTGCTAAAAACAGCTCTGTTTTCTGTGATATGTCCACGTTGTGTTTTGGGGCATATCCTGTCGCGGGCGCTAGGCCTACCCACACAAGTGAGGTATCATTTTTATCGGGAGACGTGGGGGAACGCTGGGTGGAAGGAAATTTGTGGCTCCTCTCAGATTCCAGAACTTTCTGCCACAGAAATGTGAGGAACATGTGTTTTTTAAGCCAAATTTTGAGGTTTGCAAAGGATTCTGGGTAACAGAACCTGGTCCGAGCCACACAAGTCACCCCTCCTTGGATTCCCCTAGGTCTCTAGTTTTCAGAAATGCACAGGTTTGGTAGGTTTCCCTAGGTGGCGGCTGAGCTAGAGGCCAAAATCTACAGGTAGTCACTTTGCTAAAAACAGCTCTGTTTTCTGTGATATGTCCACGTTGTGTTTTGGGGCATATCCTGTCGCGGGCGCTAGGCCTACCCACACAAGTGAGGTATCATTTTTATCGGGAGACGTGGGGGAACGCTGGGTGGAAGGATATTTGTGGCTCCTCTCAGATTCCAGAACTTTCTGCCACAGAAATGTGAGGAACATGTGTTTTTTTAGCCAAATTTTGAGGTTTGCAAAGGATTCTGGGTAACAGAACCTGGTCCGAGCCACACAAGTCACCCCTCCTTGGATTCCCCTAGGTCTCTAGTTTTCAGAAAGGCACAGGTTTGGTAGGTTTCCCTAGGTGGCGGCTGAGCTAGAGGCCAAAATCTACAGGTAGTCACTTTGCTAAAAACAGCTCTGTTTTCTGTGATATGTCCACGTTGTGTTTTGGGGCATATCCTGTCGCGGGCGCTAGGCCTACCCACACAAGTGAGGTATCATTTTTATCGGGAGACGTGGGGAAACGCTGGGTGGAAGGAAATTTGTGTCTCCTCTCAGATTCCAGAACTTTCTGCCACAGAAATGTGAGGAACATGTGTTTTTTTAGCCAAATTTTGAGGTTTGCAAAGGATTCTGGGTAACAGAACCTGGTCCGAGCCACACAAGTCACCCCTCCTTGGATTCCCCTAGGTCTCTAGTTTTCAGAAAGGCACAGGTTTGGTAAGTTTCCCTAGGTGGCGGCTGAGCTAGAGGCCAAAATCTACAGGTAGTCACTTTGCTAAAAACAGCTCTGTTTTCTGTGATATGTCCACGTTGTGTTTTGGGGCATATCCTGTCGCGGGCGCTAGGCCTACCCACACAAGTGAGGTATCATTTTTATCGGGAGACGTGGGGAAACGCTGGGTGGAAGGAAATTTGTGTCTCCTCTCAGATTCCAGAACTTTCTGCCACAGAAATGTGAGGAACATGTGTTTTTTTAGCCAAATTTTGAGGTTTGCAAAGGATTCTGGGTAACAGAACCTGGTCCGAGCCACACAAGTCACCCCTCCTTGGATTCCCCTAGGTCTCTAGTTTTCAGAAATGCACATGTTTGGTAGGTTTCTCTAGGTGGCGGCTGAGCTAGAGGCCAAAATCTACAGGTAGTCACTTTGCTAAAAACAGCTCTGTTTTCTGTGATATGTCCACGTTGTGTTTTGGGGCATATCCTGTCGCGGGCGCTAGGCCTACCCACACAAGTGAGGTATCATTTTTATCGGGAGACGTGGGGGAACGCTGGGTGGAAGGAAATTTGTGGCTCCTCTCAGATTCCAGAACTTTCTGCCACAGAAATGTGAGGAACATGTGTTTTTTTAGCCAAATTTTGAGGTTTGCAAAGGATTCTGGGTAACAGAACCTGGTCCGAGCCACACAAGTCACCCCTCCTTGGATTCCCCTAGGTCTCTAGTTTTCAGAAATGCACAGGTTTGGTAGGTTTCCCTAGGTGGCGGCTGAGCTAGAGGCCAAAATCTACAGGTAGTCTCTTTGCTAAAAACAGCTCTGTTTTCTGTGATGTGTCCACGTTGTGTTTTGGGGCATATCCTGTCGCGGGCGCACGCTGGGTGGAAGGAAATTTGTGGCTCCTCTCAGATTCCAGAACTTTCTGCCACAGAAATGTGAGGAACATGTGTTTTTTTAGCCAAATTTTGAGGTTTGCAAAGGATTCTGGGTAACAGAACCTGGTCCGAGCCACACAAGTCACCCCTCCTTGGATTCCCCTAGGTCTCTAGTTTTCAGAAATGCACAGGTTTGGTAGGTTTCCCTAGGTGGCGGCTGAGCTAGAGGCCAAAATCTACAGGTAGTCACTTTGCTAAAAACAGCTCTGTTTTCTGTGATGTGTCCACGTTGTGTTTTGGGGCATATCCTGTCGCGGGCGCTAGGCCTACCCACACAAGTGAGGTATCATTTTTATCGGGAGACGTGGGGGAACGCTGGGTGGAAGGACATTTGTGGCTCCTCTCAGATTCCAGAACTTTCTGCCACAGAAATGTGAGGAACATGTGTTTTTTTAGCCAAATTTTGAGGTTTGCAAAGGATTCTGGGTAACAGAACCTGGTCCGAGCCACACAAGTCACCCCTCCTTGGATTCCCCTAGGTCTCTAGTTTTCAGAAATGCACAGGTTTGGTAGGTTTCCCTAGGTGGCGGCTGAGCTAGAGGCCAAAATCTACAGGTATTCACTTTGCTAAAAACAGCTCTGTTTTCTGTGATATGTCCACGTTGTGTTTTGGGGCATATCCTGTCGCGGGCGCTAGGCCTACCCACACAAGTGAGGTATCATTTTTATCGGGAGACGTGGGGGAACGCTGGGTGGAAGGAAATTTGTGGCTCCTCTCAGATTCCAGAACTTTCTGCCACAGAAATGTGAGGAACATGTGTTTTTTTAGCCAAATTTTGAGGTTTGCAAAGGATTCTGGGTAACAGAACCTGGTCCGAGCCACACAAGTCACCCCTCCTTGGATTCCCCTAGGTCTCTAGTTTTCAGAAAGGCACAGGTTTGGTAGGTTTCCCTAGGTGGCGGCTGAGCTAGAGGCCAAAATCTACAGGTAGTCACTTTGCTAAAAACAGCTCTGTTTTCTGTGATGTGTCCACGTTGTGTTTTGGGGCATATCCTGTCGCGGGCGCTAGGCCTACCCACACAAGTGAGGTATCATTTTTATCGGGAGACGTGGGGGAACGCTGGGTGGAAGGAAATTTGTGGCTCCTCTCAGATTCCAGAACTTTCTGCCACAGAAATGTGAGGAACATGTGTTTTTTTAGCCAAATTTTGAGGTTTGCAAAGGATTCTGGGTAACAGAACCTGGTCCGAGCCACACAAGTCACCCCTCCTTGGATTCCCCTAGGTCTCTAGTTTTCAGAAATGCACAGGTTTGGTAGGTTTCCCTAGGTGGCGGCTGAGCTAGAGGCCAAAATCTACAGGTAGTCACTTTGCTAAAAACAGCTCTGTTTTCTGTGATGTGTCCACGTTGTGTTTTGGGGCATATCCTGTCGCGGGCGCTAGGCCTACCCACACATGTGAGGTATCATTTTTATCGGGAGACGTGGGGGAACGCTGGGTGGAAGGAAATTTGTGGCTCCTCTCAGATTCCAGAACTTTCTGCCACAGAAATGTGAAGAACATGTGTTTTTTTAGCCAAATTTTGAGGTTTGCAAAGGATTCTGGGTAACAGAACCTGGTCCGAGCCACACAAGTCACCCCTCCTTGGATTCCCCTAGGTCTCTAGTTTTCAGAAATGCACAGGTTTGGTAGGTTTCCCTAGGTGGCGGCTGAGCTAGAGGCCAAAATCTACAGATAGTCACTTTGCTAAAAACAGCTCTGTTTTCTGTGATATGTCCACGTTGTGTTTTGGGGCATATCCTGTCGCGGGCGCTAGGCCTACCCACACAAGTGAGGTATCATTTTTATCGGGAGACGTGGGGGAACGCTGGGTGGAAGGAAATTTGTGGCTCCTCTCAGATTCCAGAACTTTCTGCCACAGAAATGTGAGGAACATGTGTTTCTTTAGCCAAATTTTGAGGTTTGCAAAGGATTCTGGGTAACAGAACCTGGTCCGAGCCACACAAGTCACCCCTCCTTGGATTCCCCTAGGTCTCTAGTTTTCAGAAATGCACAGGTTTGGTAGGTTTCCCTAGGTGGCGGCTGAGCTAGAGGCCAAAATCTACAGGTAGTCACTTTGCTAAAAACAGCTCTGTTTTCTGTGATATGTCCACGTTGTGTTTTGGGGCATATCCTGTCGCGGGCGCTAGGCCTACCCACACAAGTGAGGTATCATTTTTATCTGGAGACGTGGGGGAACGCTGGGTGGAAGGAAATTTGTGGCTCCTCTCAGATTCCAGAACTTTCTGCCACAGAAATGTGAGGAACATGTGTTTTTTTAGCCAAATTTTGAGGTTTGCAAAGGATTTTGGGTAACAGAACCTGGTCCGAGCCACACAAGTCACCCCTCCTTGGATTCCCCTAGGTCTCTAGTTTTCAGAAATGCACAGGTTTGCTCGGTTTCCCTAGGTGGCGGCTGAGCTAGAGGCCAAAATCTACAGGTAGTCACTTTGCTAAAAACAGCTCTGTTTTCTGTGATGTGTCCACGTTGTGTTTTGGGGCATATCCTGTCGCGGGCGCTAGGCCTACCCACACAAGTGAGGTATCATTTTTATCGGGAGACGTGGGGGAACGCTGGGTGGAAGGTAATTTGTGGCTCCTCTCAGATTCCAGAACTTTCTGCCACAGAAATTTGAGGAACATGTGTTTTTTTAGCCAAATTTTGAGGTTTGCAAAGGATTCTGGGTAACAGAACCTGGTCCGAGCCACACAAGTCACCCCTCCTTGGATTCCCCTAAGCCTCTAGTTTTCAGAAATGCACAGGTTTGGTAGGTTTCCCTAGGTGGCGGCTGAGCTAGAGGCCAAAATCTACAGGTAGTCACTTTGCTAAAAACAGCTCTGTTTTCTGTGATGTGTCCACGTTGTGTTTTGGGGCATATCCTGTCGCGGGCGCTAGGCCTACCCACACAAGTGAGGTATCATTTTTATCGGGAGACGTGGGTGAACGCTGGGTGGAAGGAAATTTGTGGCTCCTCTCAGATTCCAGAACTTTCTGCCACAGAAATGTGAGGAACATGTGTTTTTTTAGCCAAATTTTGAGGTTTGCAAAGGATTCTGGGTAACAGAACCTGGTCAGAGCCACACAAGTCACCCCTCCTTGGATTCCCCTAGGTCTCTAGTTTTCAGAAATGCACAGGTTTAGTAGGTTTCCCTAGGTGGCGGCTGAGCTAGAGGCCAAAATCTACAGGTAGTCACTTTGCTAAAAACAGCTCTGTTTTCTGTGATATGTTCACGTTGTGTTTTGGGGCATATCCTGTCGCGGGCGCTAGGCCTACCCACACAAGTGAGGTATCATTTTTATCGGGAGACGTGGGGGAACGCTGGGTGGAAGGAAATTAGTGTCTCCTCTCAGATTCCAGAACTTTCTGCCACAGAAATGTGAGGAACATGTGTTTTTTTAGCCAAATTTTGAGGTTTGCAAAGGATTCTGGGTAACAGAACCTGGTCCGAGCCACACAAGTCACCCCTCCTTGGATTCCCCTAGGTCTCTAGTTTTCAGAAATGCACAGGTTTGGTAGGTTTCCCTAGGTGGCGGCTGAGCTAGAGGCCAAAATCTACAGGTAGTCACTTTGCTAAAAACAGCTCTGTTTTCTGTGATATGTCCACGTTGTGTTTTGGGGCATATCCTGTCGCGGGCGCTAGGCCTACCCACACAAGTGAGGTATCATTTTTATCGGGAGACGTGGGGGAACGCTGGGTGGAAGGAAATTTGTGGCTCCTCTCAGATTCCAGAACTTTCTGCCACAGAAATGTGAGGAACATGTGTTTTTTTAGTCAAATTTTGAGGTTTGCAAAGGTTTCTGGGTAACAGAACCTGGTCCGAGCCACACAAGTCACCCCTCCTTGGATTCCCCTAGGTCTCTAGTTTTCAGAAATGCATAGGTTTGGTAGGTTTCCCTAGGTGGCGGCTGAGCTAGAGGCCAAAATCTACAGGTAGTCACTTTGCTAAAAACAGCTCTGTTTTCTGTGATATGTCCACGTTGTGTTTTGGGGCATATCCTGTCGCGGGCGCTAGGCCTACCCACACAAGTGAGGTATCATTTTTATCGGGAGACGTGGGGGAACGCTGGGTGGAAGGAAATTTGTGGCTCCTCTCAGATTCCAGAACTTTCTGCCACAGAAATGTGAGGAACATGTGTTTTTTTAGCCAAATTTTAAGGTTTGCAAAGGATTCTGGGTAACAGAACCTGGTCCGAGCCACACAAGTCACCCCTCCTTGGATTCCCCTAGGTCTCTAGTTTTCAGAAATGCATAGGTTTGGTAGGTTTCCCTAGGTGGCGGCTGAGCTAGAGGCCAAAATCTACAGGTAGTCACTTTGCTAAAAACAGCTCTGTTTTCTGTGATGTGTCCACGTTGTGTTTTGGGGCATATCCTGTCGCGGGCGCTAGGCCTACCCACACAAGTGAGGTATCATTTTTATCGGGAGACGTGGGGGAACGCTGGGTGGAAGGAAATTTGTGGCTCCTCTCAGATTCCAGAACTTTCTGCCACAGAAATGTGAGGAACATGTGTTTTTTTAGCCAAATTTTGAGGTTTGCAAAGGTTTCTGGGTAACAGAACCTGGTCCGAGCCACACAAGTCACCCCTCCTTGGATTCCCCTAGGTCTCTAGTTTTCAGAAATGCATAGGTTTGGTAGGTTTCCCTAGGTGGCGGCTGAGCTAGAGGCCAAAATCTACAGGTAGTCACTTTGCTAAAAACAGCTCTGTTTTCTGTGATATGTCCACGTTGTGTTTTGGGGCATATCCTGTCGCGGGCGCTAGGCCTACCCACACAAGTGAGGTATCATTTTTATCGGGAGACGTGGGGGAACGCTGGGTGGAAGGAAATTTGTGGCTCCTCTGAGATTCCAGAACTTTCTGCCACAGAAATGTGAGGAACATGTGTTTTTTTAGCCAAATTTTGAGGTTTGCAAAGGATTCTGGGTAACAGAACCTGGTCCGAGCCACAAAACTCACCCCTCCTTGGATTCCCCTAGGTCTCTAGTTTTCAGAAATGCACAGGTTTGGTAGGTTTCCCTAGGTGGCGGCTGAGCTAGAGGCCAAAATCTACAGGTAGTCACTTTGCTAAAAACAGCTCTGTTTTCTGTGATGTGTCCACGTTGTGTTTTGGGGCATATCCTGTCGCGGGCGCTAGGCCTACCCACACAAGTGAGGTATCATTTTTATCGGGAGATGTGGGGGAATGCTGGGTGGAAGGAAATTTGTGGCTCCTCTCAGATTCCAGAACTTTCTGCCACAGAAATGTGAGGAACATGTGTTTTTTTTGCCAAATTTTGAGGTTTGCAAAGGATTCTGGGTAACAGAACCTGGTCCGAGCCACACAAGTCACCCCTCCTTGGATTCCCCTAGGTCTCTAGTTTTCAGAAATGCACAGGTTTGGTAGGTTTCCCTAGGTGGCGGCTGAGCTAGAGGCCAAAATCTACAGATAGTCACTTTGCTAAAAACAGCTCTGTTTTCTGTGATGTGTCCACGTTGTGTTTTGGGGCATATCCTGTCGCGGGCGCTAGGCCTACCTACACAAGTGAGGTATCATTTTTATCGGGAGACTTGGGGGAACATAGAATAGCAAAACAAGTGTTATTGCCCCTTGTCTTTCTCTACATTTATTCCTTCCAAATATAGGGGTGTGTGTAAAAAAGACATCTATTTGAGAAATTCCATGTAATTCACGTGCTACTATGGTCACCCCGGAATTCAGAGATGTGCAAATAACCACTGCTCCTCAACACCTTATCTTGTGCCCTTTTTGGAAATGCAAAGGTTTTCTTGATAGCTATTTTTTACTCCTTATATTTCAGCAAATGAATTACTGTATACCCGGTATAGAATGAAAACGCACTGCAGGGTGCAGCTCATTTATTGGCTCTGGGTTCCTCGGGTTCTTGATGAACCTACAAACCCTATATATCCCCGCAACCAGAGGAGTCCAGCAGACGTAACGGTATATTGCTTTCGATAATCTGACATTGCAGGGAAAAGTTACAGAGTAAAAAGTAGAGAAAAATTGATGTTTTTTTTACCTCAATTTCAATATTCTTCTTTTTCAGCTGTTATTTTCTGTAGGAAACCCTTGTAGGATCTACACAAATGACCCCTTGCTGAATTCAGAATTTTGTCTACTTTTCAGAAATGTTTAGGTTTCTGGGATCCAGCATTGGTTTCATGACCATTCCTGTCACTGACTGGAAGGAGGCTGAAAGCACCAAAAATTGCACAAATGGGGTATGCCCCAGTAAAATGCCAAAATTGTGTTGAAAAATTGGGTTTTCTGATTCAAGTCTGCCTGTTCCTGAAAGCTGGGAAGCTGCTGAGTTTAGCACCGCAAACCCTTTGTTGATGCCATTTTCAGGGGAAAAACCACAAGCCTTCTTCTGCAGCCCCTTTTTCCAATTTTTTTGAAAAAAACGAAATTTTCACTGTATTTTGGCCAATTTCTTGGCTTCCTTCAGGGGAACCCACAAAGTCTGGGTACCTTTAGAATCCCTAGGATGTTGGAAAAAAAGGACGCAAATTTGGCTTGGTTAGCTTATGTGGACAAAAAGTTATGAGGGCCTAAGCGCGAACTGCCCCAAATAGGCAAAAAAAGGCCTGGCACAGGAGGGGGAAAAGGCCTGGCAGCGAAGGGGTTAAATCCCCCACTGTGGACTATCTCTCAGATATGTAGAGCCACTTAAGTCCGAGTACCATACAAATTGTTGCGGGTGATGGTAATACAAGATTAATAACTGAAAAGATTAAATCAGATCAAATGTAGCAATTTTTTGACTCACCTACTAGATCAAGGGAACCTAATCAAGTTGTAACTGATTTACCTATGGTGGCTATCCAGCTGGACGGTTTGATTTTTTAACATAGGCTAAGAATAGTCAATGGAAATATTAGATCAGATTTTCCCCCATGTTCAACATTCAAAAGAGGTACTATAACTAGTAATATTGATTATATATTGCTGGTTCAATTATTATGGTCCTCTGTAGTAGATATGGAAATTATAGTAAGATCGGACAGTAACCACTAAGCCCTGAGTGTTAAAGTGTTAACCACCATCCTTAAGAGCTTAAACTTGTCAGTTTTAATTTCCAAAATTCGTGTGGAGACAATAAATAACAGGAGAAATGTTAAATGGGTGGAAATATCAACTAGCTCTACAGTATAGATGCATATATATATAATATATTTTTGGAAAAATTGTCATCAATAGAAACAACAGATTTGACAAAGCTTGATTTTGTTACTGTGCATTGCCACTTAATGGACCAATTAAAGCAGATTTTTGTAAAACCTGGTAAGAGGGGTGTCGTCAAAAAACAAGCCAATCTGGTTCAGTAAAGAATGCTGCCTTACCAAGCATTGTCTAATAGATTCTATAAAGAAGGGCAGACAAATACAAAAAGCTTCAGCAAGGTAAAAACTATAAAACTACCCTGATAAAAGCTAAAAGAAGCTGGGAATGGGAACTGGGGCTAGAACTTTCCAATACCCTCGAGAATAGGAATCCAAATGCTTTTTGGAAATTAGTGGCAGCCGGTATGGGTGTAATTGACAATCATTTAGTGGCAGTAATACAGCCAGATAAGTGGGTTGCCCATTTTGGACCTCATTATAGTGAGTGGGATCAAAGAGAGTCCCAAGATAAGGATAAGAAAAAAGCATTAGTAACAGAGTGTGAAGTGCCATCTATTAGTGCAGGCAGTGAGGATAATGAAGATAGGGAGCACCTATGCTTCTTTTTAGTTGAAATGGCAAATGCCTTTAAACAAATGAAAAGAGAGAAATCTCACGGGCTGTATGATATCCCTGGTGATCTTTAACTGTCACACCCTGAAGTCTGGTTCCCTAATCATAATCATTTGAGTAATGCAATCATGAGGGGTAATAATATTCCTCCAACCTGGCTTGGCACTGCTATTATTCTGATCTACAAAAAGGGGAGTAGAGACTTGTCTTCTAACTACAAACCCATAAGCCACTTAGATAATGGTAAAAAAACTACTGTAGGCAACTCCTGGATTTCTCATATTCTCGAGGATGCACAGGCAGGCTTCAGGAGAAAAGTCAGTACCCTCGGCCGGGTCTTTTGCTTTAAGGTGCTATTTTGGAAGCATGTTATCTTGAAGAGGGACCATCTTTATGTTGCCTTTATAGACCTAAGGTCAGCATTCAACCTGGTACAGAGGGAAAATCTTTGGAGCGTATGGGCTAACTGGAGATCTTCTTTGGCTCCTAAGAGCACTCATACTAATACTTAAGCAAAGGTAAGGTGAAATATGGGATGAGATATAACAGATAAGTTCCTTATCAAACAGGGAGTAAAACAGGGATACATACTTTGCCCTACACTTTTTAGCCTTTATATTAATGGGGCAGTGAAATGGTTATCTGAATCCAAACATGACACACCAAGGAGTGCAGGAGCATGCATCCAATCCTAATGTTTGCGGATTACACTCTATTAACCTTGAGAACCACCATGAGATTACAGACGGCATTAGATGCTTTTGCTGCCTTCTGTAAAATTAGAGACTTAGAAATAAACCTATTGAAAACAAAATATATGGGACGTGACGCATCAAGGATAGCAGGAGCATGTGTCCCAATCCTAATGTTTGCAGACAACATTCTATTAATATTGAGAACCCCTATGGGATTACAGATAGAATTAGATGCTTTTGCTGCCCTCTGTGCAAGTAGAGGCTTAGAAATAAACCCACTGAAAACAAAACATATGAGACTTAACCCACACAAGTCCTTTAGAGGCAGAATGGAGATTGAGGGTTCCCCGATAGAGAAGGTCAAACATTTTGATTACTTGGGAATAAGAGTCACTGACACCTTGACCTGAGGCCACAAATGGGGAAGAGTAAATTAGCCCTCAATCAGAGAGCATTGCTAATTGGAAATAAATCTAAGGCAATCACTGGAGGTGTGGTGTCACCAGCTCTAAAAATCTGAAGAGCTATAGTGGTGGCAGCAGCCACCCATGGAGTGGAGATTTGGGGGTACGTTGAAGCAACCATGCTTACCACAATATCGAACAAATTAATTAGAGTCCTCTTCAGTCTACCTCTGAGCACTCCCTTCATTCCTTTGAGGATGGACTTAGCTCTAAATTGTATTCATATAGTGAAGGCTCTTTACATATTGGGCCCAGATCTGGACAACTCCAGAGTTAACACCTTACCGGGAATCTTTAGTAGATTTAGGTGGTCATCACAACATTGGCGGTAAAAGCCGCTTACCGCCGTGCAGAAGACCGCCAACACACCGCCGCGGCCGCGGAATTCCGCCACGGTCATTATGACCTACAACTCGGAATCCGCCAAAATCCAGACACCCACACAAGTCCGCCACACCAAAGGTCAGTGATAAACTGGTGATAACATAACCTCCACCGTCATGCCAACAGTAATACGGCCACACTATCACGACATACGAATCCACGCGTCGGTCTTTCAACCGCGGTATTCCATTGGCGGTACACACCGCTGCGCTCAAAATACACACACATTTACAAAACACTACCACATTGGACATTTTGAAATACACACACCTGAAACACATACACACACCACTCCCACACACCCAATACAATATAAAACACACACCCACATCACCCACAAACCCTTACGTCAACAATTGCGAATGAGGGCCAGAGAGACACACCACCATCTACAAACTAGCATCCACAGGCACTCCACACCATCACTCACACAACATCCACGCACCTCCCACAACACACCTCTAAATATCACCCCACACATTACAACACACACCACCCCACACATCACCAACACCACCCTATGGCACTGCAAAGACACCCCAGGTTCTCTGGGGAGGAGCTCAGGGTCATAGAGGAGGAAATCATCTGGGTAGAACCACAGCTATTCGGATCACAGGTGCAGCACACCACCATAGCTAGGAAGATGGAGCTGTGGCGAAGAATCGTGGGCAGGGTCAACACAGTGGGACAGCACCCAGGAACTAGGGATGACATCAGGAAGAGGTGGAATGACCTACGGGGGAAGGTGCATTTCGTGGTCTCAAGACACCACATTGTGGTTCAGAGGACTGGTGGCGGACCTCCACCTCCTCCCCCAAAACTAACAACATGGGAGGAGCGGGTCTTGGCTATACTGCATCCTGAGGGCCTCGCAGGAGTAGCTGGAGGACTCTGGTAAGTCAATTCTTAAATATTACATCCCCCACCCACCTGCATGCTATCACATACCCCCACCCTCGCCCTCACCCCCATCACTCCAACTCCTCATGTATGTCCCAATATCACAAACCACACATCCCAAACTCAAGCCCTGCATGTAACACCAAAGCATGGACATTACACATACCCATACACCCCCCTAAATCATTATCACACAAGGTCCTACACAGGAATGCAAGCACTGGGGTACACGGTCACCCACCCATTGCACACCATGGCACACACAGATGCAATAATCATGCCTTTACACCCCTGCAGGACCCCTACCCAATGTCACCAGACAGGAGGGTCCATATATGTCCACTCCACCCACAGAAGAGGCCCACAGTGATGACAGCAGCTCTGTCCAACTGGATCTAGATGACCAGCCCGGCCCTTCTGGGACCTCGGGACAGTCGGTTCCCCTCACACTGGCACATGCCACTCCAGAGCTTGCCCCCACTGGAAACACCAGCACAGCACCCACCCAGCAGGCCCATACCTCTGTCCCCAGGACACATCAATCAGCAGTGTGTCCACCACTACAAGGAACCCAGGCTAACCCACCACCCCAACAACACCAGGGACCTGGGGGCAGTGGTAGTGGGCACACGGTTCAGGGGACAGAGGCCCAGGAACACAGGGGAACTAGGAGGGCTGCTGTGCGACAGGGTGAGGACAGGTCCAGGAAACCCACTCTCCACAAGGCCATCTCCAACATCATAGGAGCCTATCACCATTCCCAGGAGACGATGGCAATGGTACTGGCCAAGTTTCAGGAGACCCAGCGGCTGCAGGAGGAACAGTATTTGGGCTTCAGGGAGGAACTCAAATCCATCAATTCCACCCTGGGCACCATCGTAGGGGTGTTGAAGGAACTTGTCAACACCAGGAGGGGCACTGTGGCACAACAAGGGGCACCTGATGCTAGCCTAGACGATGAACTGCCCACCACCTCTGCCGGCGCTAGGGGACAGGAGGAACCGCCACAGGACCACCACACCAGCACCCCACCCCCTGCAGATGGAGAACCACCCCACAAATGGTCCCTGAGATCCAGGACAAAGACAGAGAACAATGCCAAGACCCCCGCCAAGAAATGAAACCACCCTGATTGTCATCCTTCTGTCCCACTTTGTCACCTTATCCATACTTAATCTGCCCCAGCTCCACTTCCTATGCCCCTTTGGACAATGCACCTGTGAGACTAATAGACTGGACTCTGCCATGGACATTCCTCCACCATCACCCCTGACCATTTTACAACCCCCCCACTATTGAGCACTTAAATAAACACCCTTAAATAAAAAAACGATCTGGATCAGTCTGTGCTTTCGAAAATGTGTATTTGCAATAACAGTGGCACAATGCTATATCAAATGTAATGTCAACATACCTATGTCACACAGCTCTAGTCCATGCGTAAACAAAGCAGATGTCACACAGTTGGACCCTCATCTGTGAAATCGTAAGGGAAAGTGACAACTCAGTGACCATACACTGGGTGAAAATGACAGATGAGAGGTAGTAGAATTAAATCAGATGTAGCAGCCAGTGTTGTCTTCTTACTTGTGTCTCATTGGAAGTATTGCAGGATCACTGTGTTCCTGTTGTCTATGTCCTCTTCTTCTGCTTCCTCGACTTCACTATCCACAGGCTCCACAGCTGCCACAACACCTCCATCTGGACCATCCTCCTGCAGAAAAGGCACCTGTCATCGCAAAGCCAAGTTGTGAAGCATACAGCAGGCCACGATGATCTGGCACACCTTCTTTGGTAAGTAGAATAGGGAACCACCTGTCATATGGAGGCACCGGAACCTGGCCTTCAGGAGGCCGAAGGTCCTCTCTATAACCCTCCTAGTTCACCCTTGGGCCTCATTGTAGTGTTCCTCTGCCCTTGTCCTTGGATTCCTCACTGGGGTCAGTAGCCATGATAGGTTGGGGTAACCAGAGTCACCTGCAAATGGCGAGGGACAACTGTTAGACACACACTAACTCGAAGGGACATCCCCATACCCAGACAACTATTCACACTGTATTGGGTCCATGTCCTCACGTAATAGCCACACACGGTGCCTCTGGAGTTGCCCCATTACATAAGGGATGCTGCTATTTCTCAAAATGTAAGTGTCATGCACTGAGCCAGGGAATTTGGCATTCACATGGGAGATGTACTGGTGTGCCAAACACTCCGTCTGCACATTCATCGAATGGTAACTCTTCCGGTTTCTGTACACCTGTTCACTCCTGCGGGGGGACCAAGGCCACATGTGTCCCATCAATGGCACCTATGATGTTGGGGATATGTCCCAGGGCATAGAAATCACCTTTCACTGTAGGCAAATCCTCCACCTGAGGGAAAACGATGTAGCTCCGCATGTGTTTCAGCAGGGCAGACAACACTCTGGACAACATGTTGGAAAACATAGGCTCGGACACCCCTGACGCTATGGTCACTGTAGTTTGAAATGACCCACTTGCTAGGAAATGGAGTACTGACAGCACCTGCACTTGAGGGGGGATTCCTGAGGGATGGCGGATAGCTGACATCAGGTCTGGCTCCAACTGGGCACACAGTTCCTGGATTGTGGCACGATCAAGTCTGTAGGTGATGATCACATGTCGCTCCTCCATTGTCGACAGGTCCACCAGTGGTCTGTACACTGGAGGATGCCGCCATCTCCTCACATGCCCCAGCGGACGGTGCCTATGGAGGAGAACAGCGAGCAGACAGTCGACCAATTCTGAGGTACGTAAACACAGCTTACTCTGAAATATTGGCAAATCGACATATGCCTGTATGAGTGTTTAGGCAAGGCCTAGATATGTGTGACGCAGTCCAAAATAATGCCATGTGGGCCCATGAAATGGCGGCTGCCTGACCTGTAAAGTGGGACAATGGGTTATGAGGTAACTGCGCTGGCATTGTACACCGTTGTGGTAGGCGGTCGAATACCGCGGCGCAATCCTGCATTGGTTAACATTGGACCCTATGGGTCCCAGGAGCCAATGACGATGTACGGCGGCGGTGACGGTACGCACCGCTGCAGACGTGATCGCCATGTTCTCTCTGTTCAATCACTTGATACCTCATCTTCGACAGGAGAGGACCTACACTGCAAGTGCTGCTGTGACCTTAGTCTGGAAGAGACAATCGCTAATGTGTCTGGGGAAAGGGCCCCTGCCTTCAGCACGGAGGAGTTGGAGAAACCTGTGGATGGGTCATCCCCCAGTACACACTACTCTACGGTCCTCCAGACAAACAGGTAAGTACACTGTGAGCATGCTGTATGGGCAATGCCTGTGTGGAGTGGTGTGGATGAAAGATGGGGGGGTGAGAATGAGGCGTGCATGAAACGAAGGTGAGTGCATGTGCGTCATGGCAAGGGTAGGGATGCGGGCCAATTACTGTGACAGTCGGACGGTAGCAACTTCTTTTTTTCCCCTGTACTATTCCTGTAGGTCAGCGCCCACCAGAAGAAGGACTTTTGGCGTGCCATCGCCAAGGAAGTCCGGACCCTGGGGGTCTACCACAGACGAAGCACCCACTGCAAAGATGGGAGGACATTCGCCACTGGAGCAAGAAGATGGTGGAGGCCCAGCTGGGGATGGCCTCCCAACATGGGAGGGGTGCCCGTCGCACCATGACCCCCCTGATGTTCAGGATCCTAGTGGTGGCGTACCCGGAGTTGGGTGGGCGCTTGAGGGCATCACAGCAGCCACAAGGGGGTGAGTACATTCTGATTCTGCTTATTCAGCGCGCATTGTAGGTGTCTGGGTGGGGGAGGTGGGCTGTGGGTTCCCCTAGGCCAGGGCGAGTTTAGTAAGCTAGGACCCTTCTTAAGGCAGGCCCTGTGGCACTCCACCCCACCTGTGTACAGTGCCAACTACACCTGTGACATCCATGTGTGCAGCAATCGGGCATAGCCTTGTAACCCGTACCTCTGGGATTGAATAGGGAACTCCAAGTGTGCGGCGTAGTGCAGTGGGCTTCTGTGTCTGTAGTGTCCGCCAACGGTAGCTGTATTGCATGCACTCAACATGTCTTTCTTCTGTCTTCCTCCCCCAAACCCCTGTATCTCAGCCTATCCCAAGCACACCATCAGACCAGCATGCACACACCTCAACACATAAGGGAAGCTCTGGCAAACATAAGCACCACACATCCCACAGGCACTCACGCAAGCATCACACACATGCAGACACACCAACATCCACTGCCTCCACTGTGTCCCTCTCCTCCTCATCTCCCTCCTCCCTCCCTTTCTCGTCTCCACTCTCACCTCCATGCACTACATCCTCAGCCGCTACGCCCATCACCAGGCTTGAGGCCTCCACAGGCAGGATGAAGCACTCTGGGCACAAAGCCCCCTCCAGAACCAGTGGAGTATCACATCCACTACCTCTGTCCTTGGCAGGATGAAGCACTCTGGGGACAAAGCCCCCTCCAGAACCAGTGGAGTATCACATCCACTACCCCAGTCCTTGGCAGGATGAAGCACTCTGGGCACAAAGCCCCCTCCAGAACCAGTGGAGTATCACATCCACTACTTCTGTCCTTGGCAGGATGAAGCACTCTCGGCACAAAGCCCCCTCCAGAACCAGTGGAGTATCACATCCACTACCCCAGTCCTCGGCAGGATGAAGCACTCTGGGCACAAAGGCCCCTCCAGAAACCAGTGGAGTATCACATCCACTCACACAGTCCTCGGCAGGATGAAGCACTCTGGGCACAAAGCCCCCTCCAGAACCAGTGGAGTATCACATCCACTAGCCCAGTCCTTGGCAGGATGAAGCACTCTGGGCACAAAGCCCCCTCCAGAACCAGTGGAGTATCACATCCACTACCCTAGTCCTTGGCAGGTTGAAGCACTCTGGACACAAAGGCCCCTCCAGAAACCAGTGAAGAATGTTATTCAATTGAGAGACTGTGGATTTGCACTCTCCAGGATTGAACAGTGGGCAAACCACCCACTGTAAAGAATTGAGAGACTGTGGCTTTGCACTCCCCATGATATAGCAGTGGGCAAACCACCCACTGTAGAGACTTGAGAGACTGTGGCTTTGCACTCCCCAGGATTGAACAGTGGGCAAACCACCCACTGTAGAGACTTGAGAGACTGTGGCTTTGCACTCCACAGGATTGAACAGTGGGCATGGAGCCCCCTCGTGGATCTGGTGTTGTGCACTCATCCGGCTGAGGTGCCCCCCCTTCGCTTCCCCCTGAGGTGCCTGTTTTATTTCTATCTGATGCCCCAGCAGTGTTCTCTCCGTCTTGTTCGGGTATTGAGTGTGGGCCTCGGCCATTCTTTTTGGGCCCAGTGGTCCACGGACTATGATAGTGGAATACCTTGGACTTGGATTCTTGGTGTATATATTTGTTTATAGTGTGAATATCTTAATATATGTATAGATTATTGATTGCTGTCTTCGTATATATTACAATCATTCAACTCATTTCCTTTTGTCCTTGCATTCTTCCAGGGGGGTTGGGGGGTGTAACTGTGATGTATCATGATGCATTAGTGTGTGTGTTGTCGTGGGTGATGGTGGGGGTGGGAGTGTTGCGTGTTGCGTATGTGTGTCACTGTTTTTTCCCTCCCCCCTCCTCTGTGTCGCAGGTGCAGTACTCACCGTGGTCTTCTCCGCCGGCGTTCTTGCTCCTGGTAGAGGAGCAGGAAGATAAAGGCTGGAAGAATCTGAGGTTCTGGTTCCATGGTGTCCTGGTTCCTCGTGGGATGTGTAGAGGTGAGCATTTTCCCTTCCAAGTCCTGTTTCCGCCGTGTTTTTGTTCGCGGTGTATCCGCCCCAGAAAAGGTGGCGGATTGGTGGCTTGTAATAATGTGGGCAGAACATTGTCTTGCCTGTCTGTTGGCGGTTACCGCCGCTGTGTTTGTTTGTATCACCTTGGCGGTCGGAGTGTTAAAGTGACTGTCTATGTTGGCGGTTTCCGCCACGGTCGTAATTCCATTTTTTTTCCGCCGGCTTGTTGGCGGTTTTACCGCCTCTTTAACACCGACCGCCAGGGTTGTAATGACCACCTTAATCTCCTGTGTTAGAAAAGTCCACTTCCCATGGCTGAACCATGTTAAGAATCAGTGTAATGTACTAAAGGCAAAGAAATTGTGGAATTCTCCAGCCGAAATGGCTAAAAGTGCTATTCAGGAATGAAAAAAAAGTGTACTGGGATAATTACTTGGTGCAAATCATATCTGACCATGAAGAGGAGAGACCAGTTGGACAGCTTTTAAGCAACAAATGTTCACCAAAATTTTAACTAGACATGGATAAATGTATCCCTCTACAATAACGCATTTATACATACAGTTTAGAAGTGTTACCTTACCCCTAAAATAGTTTACAACGAAATGGGACAAATTAGGCTGTTCCCTACTGCATTGCCCATATTGCCCACAGAAAATAGAATCAGAAGATAATTTTTTGGTATTCTGCCCCAGATACTTCTTGCCAAGGAAGAAATGGATAGTCCCAGTGTGCATGTTGGAGGTATAAGGCATTTCGGGGAAGTGCAGAGAATCCTAAAAAGTGATCTGAAGGAATCAATCGTGGGGTAGTATGCTTCTTTCAGTGGGCATAGAAAATTAGATCAAAAGTGCTGACTAGAGCGAGAAATTTGCCTTGTTTAGAGGAGGTACAAACAAGTGCAGAAAACAGCTTTCAGAGGTTCTAATGGGTCAGAGGGAAGACTGCAAACTAGCTAGCTTCAATATCAACACATGATTGTAATTGGGTAAAAATGTATATGAAAGTATCTTATACTTGCTTTCTCATTTGGCTTGGGGGGTTTACAGTTTTCGTTAAACTGCAATTAAATATGAATTATAATTCTAATATAATGGTCATTCTGATTTCATATTTTGTTATTTATATTTATACTTTTTTACTTTTTACTAGCTTTGTTTGCTTTTTACCTGGCTAGCTGGTGTGACATCTGCATGGCCACATCTCTTTGAAAAATGTAAGCTGGCCTGGACTCTGCAGTCGGCATGACAGACCTTTTTTTTTGTTTATTTCAAGGACTTTCTAGAGGCTGCTAAAGACTGTATTCACTTAATTAGGAGTTCCCTGTGGAAATGTAGGCTGCTTTATTTGATGTCTATGTTTGTGTCGTTGTACGTATTATTATGTGCAATTTTAATGTGTATTTTATCTGTTTATTGTACTTTTATGGTCATTAGATGGAAATAAAGTATAACTAACTAAGTACTCACAGCCTGAAAATTAAAGTTTGGCTGTGATATGGACTTGTGAATATTCCCATGTGTTCCTGTATAGAAAGCTGTTTACGCTGGTGACTGATCCATGAAGCTTTGCTGACCATCTATGGGATTCCAAAAGCCAAGATGTCTTCTCGAATAGGACAAAAGGGATTAAGATTGCAGGAGTATGATCATAAAATTGTGCAGCATCCAGGAAAAGATCAGAATCCTGCTGACTACTTTTTGAGAGTGCCCATTCAAGATCACAGTGTCTGTTCCAGAATCTGATTTACTCGCTGTGTTTGCCCATTAGCCTATGGGTGATAAGCATGCAAGAGTTGAGTGTTGATGTCCAATGATGTGCAACGACTGCCCAAAACCAGGAAATGAACTGCAGGCCTTTCTCAGAAATAATGACAGAGGGCAGACCACGTAAGCACAGGATATTCTGTATAAACAATATGGAAAGAGTCTTGGCATTGGGTATTTGTTTTAAGACAATGATGTGGTCATCTTAGAAAACAGGCCAAAAACTGCCCAAATAGTGTTGTAACCTTTGGGTTTGGCAATTTGGTAATAAAATCCATACTTATAGAATGCCAAGGATGTTGGAATACAGGCAAGGTTCTCAACAACATCGTAGGGGCGATTTGAGAAGTCTTGTTCTGAGAACAGATGAGACAGGTCTGGACATAATCATGCACATCCTTGGACAGCATTGGTCACCAAAACCATTGCTAGCAATTAGGAAGAGTCTAGTAAATTCCAGGATTACCAGCTACAGTAGTGTAATGGCACCAAGTCAATGCTTCCTGTCTTAATTCCATAGAGGGAATAAATAAAGTGGTTCCGTGGTATGGAAGATTATTATGGACATAGTTAGACCTGACAGCCTTGGGGTGGTCAGCACCCAACTTTTTGCCTGCCTCCCTCTACTTTTCTGACACTGTTTTTTCTGGTTGTAGGACTCCAAGCACGTTACCACTGCCAACCATTGCTGAAGTGCGTATGCTCTCGCCCTTAAACATGGTAACATTGGTTCATACCCAATTGGCATATTGAATTTACTATAAGTGCCCAGGGCCTGTAAATTAAATGCTACTAGTGGGCCTGCAGCACAGATTGTGACCCCCCAAATAGCCCCTTAACCATGTCCCAGGCATGCCATTGCAAGGCCTGTGCATGCAGTTTCACTGCTACTTTGACTTGCCATTTAAAAACTTGTCAAGCCTTAAACTCCTTTTTTTCTACATATGTCACCCTATGGTAGGGTTTAGGCAACTCATAGGGCAAGGTGCTATCTAGGTAAAAGGAAGAACATGTACATATGCATTTTCTATGTCCTGGTAGTGAAAAACTCATAAATTCATCTTTGTTTTACTGTGAGGCCTGCTCATTTCATAGACTATCATTAGGACTGCGCTCCTATAATATTTGAGTGGTAGATTCTGATCAGAAAGGGGCAACCAGGTCATATTAAGTATGGCCAGAATGGTAATAGAAAATCCTGCTTATTGGTGAGGTTGGATTTTATATTACTATTTTAGAAATGCCCCGTTTAGTAAGTGAGCATTTCTCAGCACTTAAAAATCATCTGTGCCTTACAGCCTGTCTCCAATCAATGTCTGGGCTGGGCTGGTTGACAGCTCTGTTGTGCATTTCACCCAGACAACCACAAATACAGGACACTCAGTCACACCTGCACTCATCTGCATATTGGATGGGTCTGCCTGGGCTGGAAGGGTGGATGGGCTGACTCTTAAATTTCAAAGATTAGTGGCCTGCCCTCTCAAAATGGATTGCCAAACCCCTTACTGGGATCCTGGCAGACAAGACTATAGTGAAAGGGGAACATGTGCACTTTAAAACCACTCTTTGAAGTCCCCTCCACTTCAAAGAACATTTTTGGGTATATAAACTGGGTCTTTGACCCCACCGACTCAGACACTTCTGGATCTACACCTGCATCATGTTAAGGGGAATTGCCTGGCTGCCCAAAGGACTCATCTGGACTGCTTTGTTGAGAAGAACTGCTGCACTGCTATTGCCCTGCTGCCCTGTTGGTCTCAGACTTTGCTGAGAAGGACTCTGCCTTCCACAAAAGTGCTCTCCAAGGGCTTGGATAGAGCTTGCCTGCTGAAGTATCAGGACCAAAAAGACTTAGACCCTCATTACAACCCTGGCGGTCGGTGTTAAAGCGGCGGTAATACCGCATAGAGGCTGGCGGTTAAAAAAATGGAATCACGACCATGGTGGAAACCGCCAACATAGACAGCCACTTTAACACTCCGACCGCCACAGCGGTAGAAACAAACACCACGGCCGTAACCTCCAACAGACAGGTGGAACACAATGTACCGCCGACCGTATTTCAAGGCACCAATCCGCCAGCTTTTGCGGGATGGTACCAATGCCATCAAAAGCACGGCAGAAACAGTCTGTGGAATGGAAACCACTCACCTTTCAATACCCAACGAGGAACCAGGACGCCATGGAGCCGGAGTTACAGGTCCTGCCCATGTTGGTTTACCTCCTCTTCTATAAGGAGCAGCATAGATGCCGGCGACGACCACTGTGAATACTGCACCTAGCACAAAGGGGAGGGGAGGAGGAAAAAGAGAGTGACACATACACGCAACACGCAACACCCCCACCCCCACCCCCACCCCCACCCTCACCCACAACACCACGTACACAAATACATGCATCAACATTACATTTACACCCTGTCACCTCCTGGAAGAACGCAAGGACACAATGAAATGATTGTAACAAGTGTAATCATTGAAAAATCAGATAGGCCAAAATTAAAACATCAGTATATACAAATATGTACACCAACTACACAAGTCCAGATAGTAATGAAATCATTGTCCGTGGACCAGTGGTCCCAAAATGCATGGGCGAAGCTCACACATGATACCTGACTCGAAACGGAGAGAACACTGCTGGGGCATCAGATCGAAAATAAACAGGGACTTCAGGGGGTGCACCTCAGCCGGATGAACATATGACGCCACTGCTCCACAAGGGGGCTCCATGCCCACTGCTTTATCTTAGGGAGTGCAAAGCCACAGTCACTCAAGTCTCTCCAGTGGGTGGTTTGCCCACTGCTTTATCCTGGGGAGTGCAAAGCCACAGTCTCTCAAGCCCCTCCTGTGGGTGGTTTGCCCACTGATTTATCCTGGGGAGTGCAAAGCCACAGTCTCTCAAGTGGATACCAGTCTCCACTGGTTCTGGAGGGGGCTTTGTGCCCAGTGTGCTTCATCCTGCCAAGGACTGGGGTAGTGGATGATTTTCTCCACTGGTTCTGGCGGGGGCTTTGTGCCCAGAGTGCTTCACATGCAGTGTGGCAGGTCCCATTCCCTCACCTGGGTGTGTGTGCCACAAAATTGCCTGGGAACAGGTAGCATGATACTCCATAGAGGCAGAAACACACTCCACCCTGCTGCGACTTTGCCTGCCACCTTCAGGTACAAACAGTGCTGGGTGTCATGCCTCATGTACGCTGTGCAGGGTCCAGGACGTCTCCTGCAGCCTCGGATGGCTGGCCACTGGGGATGATAGCCATGTCAGCTGTGGTGGCACTGTCTAAGCATGTCGAGGGGCTGGTGGCGGTGGTTGCAGCGGTGTCTGTGGCGGAGATGCTGGCGGTGGTGAATGTGTCAGCACCTGTGGAGGGACACAGCAGGATGTCTCCTGCAGCCTCAGACGGCTGCCCACTGGGGATGATCCTGGGGACTGTTTCTGAGGCAGCAGACGTGCAGGTGGCGGTGCAGGTGGTGGTGCAGGTGACGGTGCAGGTGTTGGTGTCCACTGCTGTACAGGTTGCTGTTCTGATTGCCAGAAGGGGTGACTCGGGTCCCTCAGCCAGAGGATCCGTGCCCTGACTTGCCCATCACCTTGTGTCCCTTCCCCACCTTTGATGTCACTGCTGGTCCCTTGGCACTGTCCCCTTTTGCCTTAGATGAACCCTTGCTGGGTGGTTGGTGTGGCTTCTCCCTCTGGCATGTGGGCACCTTCTTCACCTTGGCAGGTGGTGGAATGGGCTGATCCTTGGCCTCTCTAGGTGGCACACCGGCAGCCCTGATAGGTGCCGCCTGCGATGTAACAGGACTTGCTGAGACAACTGTGATGGAGGATTTGGTGGCTGAGGTGCTGGGCTGGGACCTGGACATCCTTGCCCTAGGGGAAGGACGGGGGGGAGGTTTATGGAAGAGGTAAATATTAGCCAGGGAGTGTTTCTTAGACACACTGGGACGGGAAGATGGAGGGGGTTTGGGAGTGGAGGAAGAGGTAGTGGTTGTAGGAGGTGTACATCTGCTGAATTTGTGTGAAGGTGCATGGGCCAGAGGCTGGTGTGAGGTGGATGGCTGTTGGGTGGGTGTGTGCCTGCGTTTGTGTACTTTGGGAGGAGGGCTCACAGACACACTGGGAGAGGACACAGGGGATGTGTGAATGGTAGTGGGGATGGTGATTGCACGTGAGCGGTGTGTGGTGATGGGCATGCTGGTGATGGAGGTAGTAGATGAAGATGTACTGCATGCAGGTGTGAGTGGAGATGAGACAGGGAGGGAGGAAGAGGAGGACGTGGAGGAGGGGGACACAGTGGAGGCAGTGGAGGTTGGTGTGTCTGCATGGGGATGGTGCTTTTGTGAGTGCCTGTGGGATGTGTGGTGCTTCTGTTTGCCATGTCCACTCTTGTGTGTTGATGAGGTACAGGGGATTGGGTCTGGGTAGAGGAAGTTGGAGGGGGGACGCTGGACACAGAGACAATGGCTGCCATCAGTGCTGAGGCCAGAGCCTAAAATGATCTCTGTTTGGCCACCACGCCAGGATGAATGCCCTCCAGGTATGCATTTGTTTGCTGCAAATGCCTCTCGACACCCTGGATGGCATTCAAAATGGTTGATTGCCCAACAGTGAGGGATCTCACGAGGTCAATAGCCTCCTCACTGAGGGCAGCAGGGCTGACTGGGGCAGGGCCTGAGGTGCCTGGGGCGAAGGAGATGCCCCCCCTCCTGTGTGAGCGGGCACGGGAAACTCGATGAGGGGCTGCTGGGAGGGCGGTGCTGGTAGGGGGAGTGGTGGCTGTACATGTTGTTGCGGTGGGCACATAGGTGCCCACCACTGCAAGGGAGCTCCCATCAGAGGATGAGTCGCTGGTGTCTGCTCCTGTCTCCGTCGTGGATCTCCCCTTGCCCTCTGTCCCACTGGTGCCTTCTGACTCCGTTAATTCACCCTCCAGGGCCATGTGGGTTGCAGCTCCCTGCTGCTCCGGTGTCATTGCTTCTCCGCCAGATGATGCTAGTGCACACAAGGACAGGGTGACAAAACAAAAAGGGGGGAAAGACAGAGGAGACACATGGTCAATGCCTGCAACACCACTACCGTTGGCGGACACAACACACAGTGAGCAGCTCTATGCACTAAGCCATGCACTAACAATGCAGGGGAAAAGCACATGCCCATGGGGGACTCTGTCTAGACCCATTTCATGCACAGCTGGAACCCGTGGGAGCCTGACTAGGTGTAGAGGGCAAATACCACCTTTGGGGTTGGAGTGGGACTGAGCCTGCAAATCAATGGATCTACCTTTGCGCGTCTGCCCTGGCCTAGGGAAACCCACAGCCCACCTCCCCCACCCATCAAGCGGGCAGAGTCAGCTGAATGAGAATGTACTCACCCCCTTGTGGCTGCTGTAATGCCCTCAAGCGCCCATCCAACTCAGGATATGCCACCGCCAGGATCCGGTACATCTGGGGGGTCATGGTGCGACGGGCAGCCTTTCCACGTTGGGAGGCCATCCCCAGCAGGGCCTCCACCGTCTTCTTGCTCCAGCAGCGCAGGTCCTCCCATCTTTTCCGGCAGCGGGTGCTCCGTCTATGGTAGACCCCCAGGGTCCGCACTCCGTTGGCAATGGCACACCAAATACCCTTCTTCTTGTGGGCGCTGACCTAGAGTATAGTGAAGTAAAAAAGGATGTTTCTCTCCTGTACAGTTCTTCTCACACATTGGCCACAAACCCCCATCCTGTCCCAGAAAAACATACACTCACCATCCTCACATGCTGGCCTGTCCCCCCGTCTCTTCCATCCACGACACTCCATACAATCATGTCCCATCCACCATGCACACGGTTCACTCACCTGTTTGTCTGGAGGACCGTAGAGTAGCGTGTACTGGGGGAGGACCCCATCCACCAGTTTCTCCAACTCCTCAGCAGTGAAGGCAGGGGCCCTTTCCCCAGACACTGTAGCCATTGTTGCTTCCAGACGCAGGTCACAGCAGCACTTGCTGTGTAGGTCCTCTCCTGTTGAAGGTCAGGTATCAAGTAAGGGAACAGATAGAAAATGGCGGTCACGTCCACGGCGGTGAGTACCATCACCGCTGGCGTACATCATCATTGGCTCCTGGAACCCACAGGGCCCAATGATAACCAATGCTGAATTGCGCAGCGGTCCTCGACAGCCTACTTCGATGCTGCACAACGCCAGCACAGTTACCTCATTTCCCCTTGTCCCTCCTTACAAGTCAGGCAGCCGCCATTTCAGGGGGACACATGGCAGGCCAACTAACTGCTATTTCGGCCAGGAATTTGGACAGACAAAGGCACACAGAGATAATTTCACGATTGTGCTAAACAGCCTTGTGAAACCTATGTGGTGTATGACCCTCTGCTCACTCTTCTCCTCCATAGGGCACGTCCGCTGGGGCAGGTGATGAGATGGTGGCATCATCCGGTGCACAGACCCCTGGTGGACCTGTCAACAATGGAAGACAGACACATCATTATCACTTACAGACTTGATTGTGCCACAATCTAGGAACTGTGTGCCCAGTTGGAGCCAGACCTGATGTCAGCTATCCGCCATCCCACAGTAATCCCCCTCTAGTGCAGGTCCTGTCAGTGGGTCCTTTCAAACAGCAATGGCCATGGAATCAGGGATGTCACAGCCAATGTTCTATAACGTGTTGTCCAGAGTGTTATCTGCCCTGCTGAAACACTTGCACAGCTACATCATTTTCCCTCAGGTGGAGGATCTGCCCACAGTGAAAGGTGACGTTTATGCCCTGGGACATATCCTCAACATCATTGGTGCCATTGATGGTACACATGTGGCATTTGTCCCCCCGCAGGAATGAACAGGTGTACAGAAACCGGAAAAGCTACCATTCTATGAATGTGCAGATGGTGTGTTTGGCAGACCAGTACATCTCCCATGTGAATGCCAAGTATCCTGGCTCAGTGCATGATGCTTACATTTTGAGGAATAGCAGCATCCCTTATATGATGGGGCAACTCCAGAGGCACTGTGTGTGGCTAATAGGTGAGCCCAAGGTCCCCACACAGTTTAAATAGGTGTCTGGGTATGGGAGATTCCTTAATGTTTGGAGGATGTCTAACAGTTGTCCCTCGATATCTGCAGGCGACTCTGGTTACCCCAACCTGTCATGGCTACTTACCCCAGTGAGGAATCCCAGGACAAGGGCAGAAGAACGTTACAATGAGGCACATCGGCGAACTAGGAGGATAATAGAGCGCACCTTCGGCCTCCTGAAGGCCAGATTCCGGTGCCTCCATCTGACAGGTGGCTCCCTATACTGCTCACCGAAGAAGGTGTCTCTGATATTCGTGGCATGCTGTATGTTACACAACCTGGCCTTGCGACACCAGGTATCTTTTCTGCAGGAGGATGGGCCTGATGCTGGTCTTGTGGCAGCTGTGGAGCCTGTGGACAGTGAAGAAGAGGAGGCAGAAGAAGAAGATATAGACAACCGAAACAACATCATCATGCAATACTTCCATAGAGACACAGGTAAGAGGATGGCACTGCTTCACACATCTCATACTACTGTAGGACATAGCATAAATCTGCCTTTTTACCTCTGTGTATGGACCCTGACATGTCACTTTGCCTTTCCATTTCACAGATCTGCGTACCACTTTGTGCCCTCTGCTATGTTTACTGCTGCCCAACAACTGTGTAACATTGGTATGTGAACATGAACATTGACATTGATATATTTCTGAGAGGTTGAAATTACACATTTGTGAAAGTACAGACTGATTCCAGATTGATTTGTGATTCAAGGGTGTTTATTTCTGTGCTAATAAGTGGAGGGGGGTGTGCAATGGGCTGGGGTGACGGTGGAGGAATGTCCATGGTTGAGATCAGTGTCTTGGTCTCACAGGTGCATTTACCATGGGGGCATAGGAAGGGGAGCAATGGCAGTTTACAGTGGACAGGGTGACAAAGTGGGACAGGAGGGTGACAATCAGGAGGGTCTTATTTTCTGGCAGGGATTTTGGCAATGTTCTCTGTCTTGTTCATGGATCTCAGGGACTGTTTGCGGGGTGGTTCTCTTTCTGCAGGGGGCGGGGTGCTGGTGGCCTGTTGATCCTGTGGCGGTGCCTCCTGTCCACTAGCACCAGTGGAGGTGGAGGGCTGTTCATCGTCCAGGCTAGTGTCAGGGGCCCGTTTGTGTGCCACTGTGTCCCTCAGGGTGTTGACCAGGGTGGTGTTAATGGACTTCAAGTCCTCCCTGATCCCAAGGTAGTGTTCCTCCTGCAGCCGCTGGGTCTCCTGAAACTTTGCAAGTACCGTGCGCATGGTCTCCTGGGAATGGTGGTATGCTCCCATGATATTGGAGAGTGCCTCGTGGAGAGTGGGTTCCCTGGGCCTGTCCTCCCCCTGTCGCACAGTAGTCATCCCAGCTTCCCTGTTGTCCTGTGCCTCTGTCCCCTGAACCGTGTGCCCACTGCCACTGACCCCAGGTCCCTAATTGTCTTGGGTTGGTGGGTTTGCCTGGGGTCCCTGTAGTGGTGGACACATTGCTGATTGACGTGTCCTGGGACAGTGGCATGGGCCCACTGGGTGGGTGCTGTGGTCGTGTTTCCTGTGGGGGGAGGGTCTCTGGTGGCTTGTGACTGTGGCAGGGGAACCGACTGTCCTGAGGTCCCTGATGGGCCGGGTTGGTCATCTTGATCCAGGCATGCAGAGCTGCTGTCATCACTGTGGGCCTCTTCTGTGGAGGGACTGGATATGTCTGGCACCTCCTGTCCGGTGACGTTGGGTATGGGTCCTGTTGGGGTGTAAATGCAGAGTTTTAGTATCTGTGTGTGCCATCTTGTGCATTGGGTGAGTTACCCTCTACTCCTGTGCTTGCATTATTGTGTTTACCCTTGTGTGATTAGTGTTTTGGGGTCTGTGTGGGTATCTGTACTGGACATGCTTTGGCAATATGTGTCCATGCTTTGTTGTCACATGCAGGGCTTGGTATTGGGATGGGTGGGTTGTGATAGTGGGGCATATGTGAGGTGTTGGAGTGATGGGGTGGGGAGTGGCTAGGGGTATGTGAGGGCATGCAGGTGGGGTGGGGGATATGGTAAATAAGATGACTTATCAGGTGTCCAGTCCTCCTGCTACTCCTGCGAGACCCTCAGGATGCAGTATTGCCAAGACTTGCTCCTCCCGTTTTGTTAGTTGTGGGGGAGGAGGTGGGGGTCCACCGCCAGTCCTCTGTACAGCAATCTGGTGTCTGGATACCACGGAACGCACCTTCCCCCGTAGGTCGTTCCACCTCTTCCTGATGTCATCATGTGTTCTTCGATGCTGTCCCACTGCGTTGACCCTGTCGATGATTCACCGCCATAGCTCCATCTTCCTAGCAATGGAGGTGTGCTGCATCTGTGATCCGAATAGCTGTGGCTCTACCCTGATGATTTCCTGCACCATGACCCTGAGCTCCTCCTCTGAAAACCTGGGGTGTCTTTGAGGTGCCATAACGTGGTGTGGGTGATGTGGGAGGGGATATTTGCTGTGCTGTGTGATGTGTTGTGTTGGGTTGTGTTGTTTGAGGTGCGAGGATGTTTTATGAGTGATGTTGTGGTGTGTCTGTGGATGCTGGTGTTGTGTTTGCTATTCTCTCTCTCTCTGCTTTTTCAAACAAATTTAGTTGTAAGGGGTTGTGGGTATTGTGGGTGTTTGTTTTATAGTGGTGTGAGTGTGTGGGTGTGATGTGTGTATGTGTATCAGGTGTGTGTATTTCGAATTGTCCAATGTAGTTGTGTTTTGTAAGTGTGTGTATTTTGAGCACGGCGGTGTGTACTGCCAATGGATTACCGCAGTCGAGAGACCACAGCGTTGATTTGTGGGTCATGATAGTGTGGGCGTATTCTTGTTGACGTGATGTGGGTCGTAATACCCGTAGCAGATTTCCACCTCCGCCACAGTATGTTGGCAGCCTTCAGCACGGCGGTAAGCAGGATTTACTGCCAGGGTTGTAATGAGGGCATTAATCTCTTGAAGAAACTCCTTGTGCGTTGAGAATCGGTGCACCTCCTGCTGGAATTGATACAAAGCCCGCATTGCAATTAAGGAATCGCCACACAGCTGATTGGAAAGATGCAGCCTGACTTACTGAGTGGAAATTCGATACAGCGCCTCCCTTATGATGGAAAATTTGATGCATCACCTCCTGGATCGATGGAGCACCTATGTCTACTTTTAGAGTGTCAAGGATTTTCCCCCGCATTGCCCCAGGGCATCAAAATACCCCACATCGCAGTAAGGAACCAAGGCTGCGCCAAAAAACTATGCAAACCTTTTGCAGGGTGGAAAGAAACTACACATTCTCTGTGCCTTGCCAGAAAATCTGACTCACACCTTATTTTTCTACGAATATCCTCCTCTGCGGTCTCTGTGTGTCGTTATTTTTTTTGCAAACCGGGTACTGTGTTTAACAAAGAGACAACTGTTTATTTTTTAGGATGAAGACTCTTTTAAAAAATTTAAAATTGATATTTCTTCAGCTCGTACTTTCGTTCTTTGTCGTTGTGACCTTATGTGATTCAGATTAATATTATCTATTTTTCTAATTATGTGTGGTGTATTTTTGTAAGGCTTTCACTGTGTTACTGTATGATTTATTGCACAAATTCTTTACACCTTGCCTTCTAAGTTAAGTCTTACTGCTCAGTGGCAAGCTACCAAAGGATGGGCACTGGATAATTTGGATTGCGTGTGTCTTATACCCACTAGGATTGAGGGTCCTCCTTGGGCAAAGGTGTATCCTTTTGCCAACTAGAGATCCCATTTCTAACAGACATTATTATCTTTATTGGTTACCCAGAAGTCTAAAGGCCTGATTTAGAGTTTGGCGGATGGGGTTACTCTGTTACAAACATGACGGATGTCGCATCCACTGTATTATGATTTCAGTTCATCTTATGAAACTCAGAATTTGGTGGACGAATATCAGTCATGTTTATGATGGAGTAACCCATCTGCCAAACTCTAAATAAGGCCCAAAGTCCTCCTGGCTCATGCTCAAATCCTGTTAAAAAACGTCTCTTGTTTACAAAGACCTACTATTTGTTCAAATGCTATGATGTTCTGTGGTGCCTGTTCCTAAGAAATCTGAGTGGAATAACCCCATCGGGATAGCAGGTTTGCTTCAGTCTGTTATATACCTCGACGACAGGGAATGCTGAAATTGTATTCACTGAAAAACAACAACCACCTTACTTGCCTAGGGGTCAATGCCGTTAATGATTGCAAGATCTGGAGATTCTTATGATCGGTGTAAATTGCAGTAATATGTTGAGCCCCTAACAGGTATTTCTGCCATTCTTGGAAACATAAATTAATTGTCAATAGTTCTCAGACTGCAACTGTTCAGTTCTGTTCAGCTGGCAACAAAGAATGCACCTGGAAGCATGTGTCTGATGGTGTTGTCGTTTTGTAACAGAATACTACCTACTGCATTCTGAGAGGCATCCGCCTCTACAAAATAAGGTAAAGTGGGATCTGGATATCTGAGTACCGGAGCCATAGTGAATTTCTCCTTGAGTAATTTGAATGCATAATTAGGCTCCTGGGACCTGACAAAAGGCACCTTTTTCTTTTATGTATGGTAATTGGACTTACAATGTCACAGAAATGGGTGCTGAAACATCTACAAAAAGTTTGAAAACCCATAAAACTTTTACTTCCTTGAATCTGGTATATGCTGGCCAATCCGGTATCACTTGCACCATTTTTGGATCCATAGTAATTCCTTTGGGGATGGGAAATATCCCAGGAATTCAACTTATTGGGGGTGAAATGTGCATTTGTCCAGTTTAACAAAAAGGTCCTGTTCTCAGAATCTTTGTTGCACCTTCCTGACATGCTTTATGTGTTGTGTCATATCTTGGGAATAAATCAGGCTGTCATAGATGTGTACTACTGTGCAAACATCCCATAGATCTTGTAAAACCTTGTTTGTAAAATACTGGAACACTGCGAGGCAATACCTAACCCAAATAGCATGACTGAATACTCAAATAAACCAAATTTGGTTCAGGAGGCTGTTTTCCACTCATCACCTTTGTTTATGTGGATGAGGCGATAGGTGCTTCCCAGATCTAGCTTAGTGTACACAGTGGACTTCAGAACCTCATCGAGCAAGACTGGAATCAGGGGCAATGGATATCTGTTCTTAACAGTAACCTTGTTCAAGGACCTACAGTCTATGCCATTCTTCTTCAGTATGAAAAAGCGTGATGGAGAGACAGGGGAGGTGGATTCATGGGTGAATCCCAGGGCTAATAGCTCACCAAGGTATTTTTTCAGGTGTCTTGTTTCAGGATCCTAGACATGACTGGAAGGTAGCATGGCGCCTTTAACTAAATCTACATGGCAATCATATTCCCAAAGGAGAGGTAATTGTAAAGCCTTTTGTTCATCACAAACATCTCGAAAATCCTGCTATTTTGTAGGAACTTCTGTTGTGCATTCTTTTTGTAGAGCTGTGCACGTTAATGGAGATAAAACTTCCAGCAGTTTTTGATAGCAATGGTTTTGACAATAGTGGGGATCCAGGGTGACAAGACAACTGGACCAGTCAATGAGTGGATTATGAAGCTGAAGCCAGGGGACCCCTAATATGGTACTAAATGTGGGTATGTGTATGATCAAAGGCCAAGGTCTCCATATACCCATTCTTACATACTAGAATAATAGGAACAGTTTCATATGTAATAATTTCGGGGAGAGCTCAGAGCCATCCACAGCTCTAATTGGCTCCAGTTCACTTTTCTAAACACATATTACCTGCAAAGATCTGGCCAAAGCTAGATCAAAAAAGTTTCCTATAGCCCAAGAATCTAAGAGTATGGGCAATACCTTTCACTGTTGAGTTGAAAGTATTAAAGTAACTAATGTAGTAAAATGTTGTGGAACCTTGAAGCATTTTCCAAAAATTGGCGAGGTCTGCAGAGGACCTTTCCTACTGGTTGACCCCTGTGTCAGCCGGGCTCTCTAGTTTTCCGGTATTGAACTGGAACATTACAGAATCATTCTTTCGAATCCCTTTCAGTTTGACAGTACACTCAGAAGAGACATACTCTGCTTTACCACAATACAAATATGGCTTTAACCTTTCTCTTCGATCTTTTTCTTCAGTAGTCAAAAGACCACGTAAAACTCTTATCTGCATAGGTTCTGCATTATCCTGATTCTTGGTTTCAATCTCGCCAAGCTCTGGACATATGACTAATAGTTTAGGTTCACCCTTACAATCAGTTAACCTTTGGTCCAACTTGATAACTAAATCAATAAACTCAGAACAGTCCAATGGGAGATTCACAGTTTGTGCTAAAGAATCTTTCAAGTCATCTCTCAGACCTCTATAAAAGAGGGAGGCTCTCTTCTCTTCTGGTAATTGGGTGTCAGTAACTAGTCTACAAAAGGTAATTATATAAGACAGAAGATCCTTACTACTGTGACATAAGTTGAAAAATTCACTATCACTCACCTAAACAAAGTTGTGTTTGGCAAAGAGAAGACTCATCGCCTCCTTAAATCTTCCATAATCATATAAGATCAGATCATTATTTTCAATGAGTGAAATATTCCAGTTAGCAGCTGTGCCCCCAAGATGGGATATAATAAAGGCTATCTTAGCTGTGTGAGAAGGAAAGCCTCTGGGTTAACCAAACATTTTACTGGCACTGATTCCAAAATACATAAAATTTATTATTTACCCCTACAAAATCTTTCCGGCGGTGCCAGAGGCATGTGGTGGGACTGGTTACAGTAATGTGCACAGGATTCATATTTCCAGCGGAGGGCATACTGGTTGAATTTTGTGTTTTTCCAAAGTGGATTGTAGAATAGGCCACATGTCTTTAGGTGTTGCCCCAGCCCTCGCATCAGCTAACCATGGTGAATGGTGGAGGTGATATCAAACTAACTCATTCTTCAATGACAGATTTTCCTGTCACAAGGATTGAACTTCACCTTGTACCTCAGATAGTGCCTGAACTAATTTGTCAAGATGGTCGTCCATATCATCTGAAAGGTGGAAAGTGTGAGGCTTGGCCTTCTAACATGTAAGATTCTTGTTCCAACCGCGGAGACAATGCTGGACCTCCAATCCTAACTGAGGTAGCTTAATAAAACAAGTGACAACTATCTAGTTTCATCAACTGCCCCCAGAGGAGAAGGTTGGATAGGATAAAACAAGAAAAGATGAACTTGCGTCACTGAGGGGACTGCTCTGTTATCTTGTGCAGGTATAAAACATTAAAAACAACAAGAGGCATTGTTAGCCATCAGTACTTAACTCAGAATGATTTAGCAATTGTCTACCCAATATGTACACTTACAGAATTCATCATAAATATTACATGAGAGAGCAAGAATCCTTTCAAGAATAAACTGGAATTTGCTAGCACTCTGGAACATACATGCTTCAGATTTAAAGTCAGATACAACTTCAAGCTCTAAAAAAGTTCAGAGTGCTGCAATGTGAGTCCGGAGTGCTGGGCTTTAAGAGGGTTAATACTCAAACAATGTCCAATGTCCAAAGAGGTGATCATGCCTTCCTAGGAATCAGTCTTTGAGTTATCTGCAAAGCTAAGGATTAGTGTACATTAACCTGAGAGAAGAGTACTTAGCCTTATCTAGTACTTTAACTGGAATCAGAAGATGACAGGAGGCTATGGTGCAAGAAGCTCAAGAGGAGGTGGAATCATAGATCATGAAGGAAGACACTAGAAGCAGTGCAGAAGTCAGGATCACGGGATCATCAGGAAAGCTTAGAGGACTAGAACAGTGCAAGTTCTGGGCAGCTCCAAGGTTAGTGTAGGTATGATGCCTGTGCAAGACTAGAACAAGGCCAACTGCTGATACGGATTCATAGGCAGTATTTATGTTGGAAAAAGAGATTGTTCCAGAAGGCCTGTGTCCCACGTGGTAGTGTGGAATATCTCAATTGACCTGGGGAAAATCATGTGTTACATACAATGGATATGAGGCCTTGCATAAGGCAGGTGCAAACAGAAATCCGAAACAATTAACGAGTATAACAGAGTCCCAAGTGCATGGTGGTACAGTTGAATGGGTCACATTGGATAGCATACCTTGTCCTAAAGACATGTGATAATCTGCAGGTGCAAACAGACTAAACTTGTTTAACCAGGTAACAGAAGGTTCAGTGGTACAGGTTTCCTGGGAGGGGGGGCCATGGCGCACTCGAGATACGAAGGCACCATAAGGAAGCCTGACATGGAGTGTTTGGGACTGAGAAACACCACAATGGAAGGCTGACATAAGCATGGGGAGTAACACAGCACATAAGGACTAGATGGAATTGTGACAACGATTCTCTATCTAAGAAGGCTGAGGTCTACATCAATTTCATTGTCAAGTCAAGTACACAAGGGCCTGTATTGTTAGCCCAGATTGCCATTGCCATGAGTCATGCTAGTGACCTGTTAAAGCTCAAATGTTTGCTCCATCAGTCATGGAACAAACATATTTGACCTCTCCGTAAAGATCGTGAATGTAAAAAATACAAAAATCTCAAAGATGAATTGTCCATAATTCAGGGAAGAGTTATATTAGAAGGATCGAAAATCCTGACTCCAGGGAGTCTGTAACAAAAAGTGATTTAGGTGGCTCACAAAGGACATCAGGGTATTGTTGCCACAAAGAGAGCTCTCAGAGACCAAGTTTGGATTCCATACTTAGACAAAAGTGTTGAAAGGGAACTCAAGGCCTGTCACATATGCAATTGTCTGTCAACCAAAGTTACTCAACATACTCAAAACATGCCAGAACTCCCGAAACATGCGTGGGAGAGAACAGCCATTGATATCTTTGGTCCACGTGATAATGGACATGATTTAATAGTGAATGTTAATGAATACTCAATGGTTCCTTTGGTAAGGTTCCACATACACGACTCATGAACAAGTGATCGAAAAACTTGATGGCATCTTTGCAACATGGGGCTTTTCAGCCATTGTAAAATATGACAAGGGTCCTCCCTTCAGCAGTAAAGAAGTTAAATATTTTCTAGAGCATCTGAACATAAAGCATCAAAATATTAGACTTTTATGGGCAGAGGCCAATGAACCTGTTGAGCATTTTGTAGGTGCACTAAAGAAAGCTGTACAGCATGCAACTCTTGTGATGCTCAATTTGAAAAATCGTGTTGAATTCTACTCTACAAGCTTATCATTCGACACCTCACTTGACCACAGATGAAAGTCCTGCAACTTTGATGTTTGAGAGAGCAATGACAACCAAGCTACCCCAATTGACCATCATAAGAAATAAAAAAGAAAACATGATTTGTACAACAGACTTGGTTAATAAACAGAAAATAAAGTTAACACAGACAAGAGGGGATATGCAAAAGACCTCTCATTTAGAAAAGGAGACATGGTGATCACTCAACAGATACGGAAAAGATCATCTGATGCTCCTTATGATGCTGATCCTTTTCAAGTGGTATCTATCAAAGGACACATGGGGGGTCATTACAACATTGGCGGTAAAAGCTGCTTACCACCGTGCAGAAGACCGCCAACACACCGCCGCGGCTGTGGATTTCCGCCACAGCTATTGTGACCAACATTTCGGAATCCGCCAAAATTCAGGCACCCACACAAGTCCGCCCCACCAAAGGTCAGTGATAAACTGGCGAAAACAAAACCTCCACCGTCACGCCAACAGGAATACGCCCACACTAACACAACACACGAATCCACGCGGCGGTCTTTCAACCGCGGTATTCCATTGGCGGTACACATCGCCGCGCTCAAAATACACACACATTTACAAAACACTACCACATTGAACAAATCAAAATACACACACCTGAGACACATACACACACCACTCCCACACACCCATTACAATATAAAACACACATCCACATCACCCACAAACCCCCACGATCAAAAATACCGAAAGAAGGCCAGAGAGAGACAGCACCAGCAAGAACAACAGCATCAACAGGCACACAAGACCATCACCCACAGAACTTCCACGCACCTCACACAACACACCACTACATATCAGCACACTTATCACCACACACTCCACCCCACATATCAACTACACCACCCCATGACATGGCAAAGACACCACAGGTTCTCGGAGGAGGAGCTCAGGGTCATGGTGGAGGAAATCGTCCGGGTAGAGCCACAGCTACTCGGATCACAGGTGTAGCACAACTCCATTGCAAGGAAGATGGAGCTATGGTGAATAATAGTGGACAGGGTCAACGCTGTGGGACAGCACCCAAGAAATCGGGAGGACATCAGGAAGAGGTGGAATGACCTACGGGGGAAGGTGCGTTCCGTGGTCTCAAGATACCACCTGGCGGTTCAGCGGACTGGCAGCGGACCCCCACCTCCTCCCCCACAACTAACAACATGGGAGGAGCAGGTCTTGGCGATTCTGCATCCTGAGGGCCTCGCAGGAGTAGGTGGAGGAATGGACTCTGGTAAGTCAAATCTTAACTATTACATCCCCCATCCTACCTGCATGCCAGCACATACCCCCACCCCCACCCTCACCCTCACCCCATCACTCTAACTCCTCACAAATGTCCCTGCATCACAAACCACACATCCTAACACCAAGCCCTGCATGCAACAACAAAGCATGGACACCCATCACTAAAGCATGCCCACTGCACATACCCATACAACCCCCTAAACCATCATCACACAAGGTCCCACACAGGAATGCAAGCACTGGGGTACACGGTCACCCACCCATTGCACACCATGACACACACAGATGTAATAACCATCCTTTTATACCCCTGCACGACCCCTACCCAACGTCACCGGACAGGAGGGTCCACACATGTCCACACCACCAACAGAGGAGGCCCACGGTGATGACAGCAGCTCTGTCCAACTGGATCTAGATGGCCAGCCCGGCCCATCGGGGACCTCGGGACAGTCGTTTCCCCTCACCCAGTCACAGGCCACCACAGACCTTCCCCCCTCTGGAAACACCAGCACAGCACCCACCCACCCAGCGGGCCCATACCTCTGTCCCCAGGACACGTCAATCAGCAGATTGTCCACCACTACAGGGAACCCAGGATAACCCACAACCCCAACAACAACAGGGACCTGGTGGCAGTGGTAGTGGGCACACGGTCCAGGGGACAGAGGCCCAGGAACACAGGGGAACTGGAAGTGCTGCTGTGCGACAGGGGGCAGACAGGCCAAGAGAACCCACTCTCCACTAGGCCCTCTCCTCCATCATGGGAGCCTACCACCACTCCCAGGAGACGATGGCAACGGTACTGGTCAACTTTCAGGAGACCCAGCGCCTGCAGGAGGAACAGTATATGGGCTTCAGGGAGGAACTCAGAACCATCAGCTCCACCCTGGGCACCATTGTAGGGGTGCTGAAGGAACTACTCAACACCAGGAAGGACACTGTGGCACTACAAGGGGCCCCTGACACTAGCATGGACGATGAACTGCCCACCACCTCCGCCGGCGCTAGTGGACAGGAAGCCCGCCATAGGACCACCACACCAGCACCCCACCCCCTGCAGAGGGAGAACCACCCCGCAAATGGTCCCTGAGATCCAGGACAAAGACAGAGCACGATGCCAAGACCCCCGCCAAGAAATGAGACCACCCTGATTGTCATCCTACTGTCCCTCTTTGTCACCCTGTCCATCCTTAAACTGCCCCAGCTCCACTTCCTATGCCCATATGGGCAATGCACCTGTGAGACTAATAGACTGGACTCTGCCATGGACATTCCTCCGCCATCACCCCTCACCATTTCACTACCCCCTCCAATATTGAGCACTTAAATAAACACACTTAAAGTACAAAACAATCTGGAGTCTGTCTGTGATTTTGAAATAGTGTATTAGCAATTACTGTGACAAAATGCTCTTTCAATTGTAATGTCAACATACCTATGTCACACAGCTCTAGTCCATGAGGAATCTAAGCAGATGTCACACAGTGGGACCCACATCTGTGAAATCGTAAGGGGAAGTGACAACTCAGTGACCATACACTGGGTGAAAACGACAGACAGTAGAGAGGTAGTAGTGTTTAAGTACATGTAGTAGGCAGGTCTGTACTCTTACCTGTGTCTCACTGGAAATATTGCTGGATCACTGAGTCCCTGTTGTTCATGTCTTCTTCCTCTGCTTCCTCGTCTTCACTGTCCACAGGCTCCACAGCTGCAACAACACCGCCATCTGGACCATCCTCCTGCAGAAAAGGCACCTGTCGTCGCAATGCCAAGTTATGAAGCATACAGCAGCCCACGATGATCTGGCACACCTTCTTTGGTGAGTAGAATAGGGATCCACCTGTCATGTGGAGGGACCTGAACCTGGCCTTCAGGACGCCGATGGTCCGCTCGATCACCCTCCTAGTTCGCCCATGGGCCTCATTGTAGCGTTCCTCTGCCCTTGTCCTGGGATTCCTCACTGGGGTCAGTAGCCATGACAGGTTGGGGTAACCATAGTCACCTGTAAATGGTGAGGGACAACTGTTAGACACGCACTAACCTGGAGGGATATCCCCAGACCCAGACAACTATTCCCACTGACTTGCCTCCAGGTGCTCACCTAATAGCCACACACGGTGCCTCTGGAGTTGACCCATCACATAAGGGATGCTGCTATTCCGCAGGATGTAGGCGTCATGCACTGAGCCAGGGAACTTGGCATTCACATGGGAGATGTACTGGTCTGGCAAACATACCATCTGTACATTCATAGAATGATAACTCTTCCGGTTTCTGTACACCTATTCACTCCTGTGTCGGGGGACCAAAGCCACATGGGTCCCATCAATGGCACCTATGATGTTGAGGATATGTCCCAGGGCATAGAAATCCCCTTTCACTGTAGGCTAATCCTCCACCTGAGGTAAAACGATGTAGCTCCGCATGTGTTTCAGAAGGGCAGACAACACTCTGGACAATACGTTGGAAAACATAGGCTGGGACATCCCTGATGCTATGGCCACTATTGTTTGAAAAGACCCACTTGCAAGGAAATGGAGCACTGACAGCACCTGCACTTGAGGGGGATTCCTGTGGGATGGCGGATTGCTGACATCAGGTCTGGCTCCAACTGGGTACACAGTTCCTGGATTGTGGCACAGTCAAGCCTGTATGTGATAATCACATGTCGCTCCTCCATTGTCGACAGGTCCACCAACGGTCGGTACACCGGAGGATGCCGCCATCTTCTTACATGTCCCAGCGGACAGTGCCTATGAAGGACAACAGCGAGCACAGAGTCAAACAACTCAGAGGTACGTACCCACAGTTTACCCAGAACACCAATCATACACAAAAGGTGGCATGTATGTGTGTTGAGTCTAGGCCTAGGTATGAGTGACGCAGTTGGAAATGAAGCCATGTGGGCCTCTGAAATGGCGGATGCCTGACCTCTAAAGTGGGACAATGGCATGTGAGGTAACTGTGCTGGCATTGTACACGTCGCGGTAAACGGTCGAAGACAGCAGCGCAATGCTGCATTGGTTAACATTGGACCCTATGGGTCCCAGGAGCCAATGACGATGTAAGCCGGCGGTGAAGGTACGCACCGCCGCAGACGTGACCGCCATTTTCTATCTGTTTAATCACTCTACACCTGATCTTCGACAGGAGAGGACCTACACTGCAAGTGCTGCTGTGACCTCAGTCTGGAAGAGACAATGGCTCGAGTGTCTGGGGAAAGGGCCCCTGCCTTCACATCGGAGGAGTTGGAGAAGCTTGTGGATGGGGTCCTCCCCCAGTACACGCTACTCTATGGTCCTCCAGACAAACAAGTAAGTACACAGGGAGCATGTTGTATGGGCTATGCCTGTGTGCAGATGTAAGAAGGAAGGGGGGAGAGTGCTGCATTCATGAAAGACGGTGAATGCATGTGCCGCATGGCAAGGGTAGGGATGCGGGCCAATCACTTTGACGGTGCAGTTGGTAATAACTTCTCTTTTTCCACTGTACCTTTCATGTAGGTCAGCGCCCACCAGAAAAAAGACATTTGGCGTGCCATCGCCAAGGACGTCTGGACCCTGGGGGTCTACCACAGATGGAGCACCCACTGCCGTAAAAGATGGGAGGACATTCGCCGCTGGAGCAAGAAGACGTCGAAGGCTCAGCTGGGGATGGCCTCCCAACGTGGGAGGGGTGCCCGTTGCACCATGAGCCCCCTGATGTTCAGGATCCTGGCAGTGGCCTACCCAGAGTTGGATGGGCGCTTGAGGGCATCACAGCAGCCACAAGGGGGTGAGTACACTCTCATTCTGCTGACTTTGCGTGCAGTGGAAGGGTCTGGGTGGGGAGGTGGGCTGTGGGTTTCCCTAGGCCAGGGCGTGTTCCGTAGGCAATGCCCCTCTGTAAGGCAGGCCATGTGGAACCCCACCCCACCTCTGTAGAGTGCCAAGTACACCTAGTCATGCCCCTGTGTCATCTATGTGTGCAGATGTCGTCCATAGCCCTGTAGGCCATTTCCCAGGAATTGAACAGTGGAGCCCAAGAGCGCAGCGTAGTGCAGGGGGATTCTGTGTCTGTTGTTTCCGCCAACTGTAGCGGTAAAGCATGCACTGAACATGTCTTTCTTCTGTCTCCCCCCCCTTTTTGTGGTCTCCCTGTTCTTGTGTGCATTAGCATCATCAGGCGGAGGAGCAGTGGCACCGGAGCATGAGGGAGCTGCATCCCACATGGCCCTGGAGGGCAACACTACGGAGTCTGAATTCACCAGTGGGACGGAGGGTGAGGGGAGCTCCACGGCGGGGACAGGAGCTGACACCAGTGACACGGACTCGTCCTCTGATGGGAGCTACCTTGTGGTGGCGGCAACATCTGTGCCCCCGCATCTACAGGTGCAGCCGCCACCCCTCCTACCAGCACCATCCTCCCAGCAGCCCCTCCGCCTTTGTCCCGTGCCCGCTCACCCAGGAGGTTGGGCATCACCTTCGCCCCAGGCACCTCAGGACCTGCCCCAGTCACCCCTGCTGCTCTCAGTGAGGAGGCCATTGACCTACTCAGGTCCCTCACTGTTGGGCAGTCTACCATTTTGAATGCCATCCAGGGTGTAGAGAGGCAGTTGCAACGAACCAATGCATTCCTGGAGGGCATTCATTCTGGTCAGGCGGCCCTTCAGCGAGCTTTTCAGACTCCGGCCTTAGCACTGATGGCAGCCATTGTCCCCGTCTCTAGCCTCCCCCCTCCAACTTCCTCCACCCCAATCCCCAGTACCTCAGCCTACCCCAAGCACACCTACAGACCAACATGCACACACGTCAACACCCAAGGGAAGCACAGGCAAACATAAGCACCACACATCCCACAGGCATTCACGTAAGCATCACACACGCAGACACACCAACATCCACTGCCTCCACTGTGTCCCCCTCCTCCTCGTCTCCCTCCTCCCTCCCAGTCTCGTCTACACTCACACCTGTATGCACTACCTCTACAACCACTACGTCCCTCTCCAGCACACCCACCACCACACCCCGCTCACGTGCAGTCACCACCCCCACTACCATTCACTCATCCCCTGTGTCCTCTCCCAGTGTGTCTGTGACGCCCCCTCCCAAGATACAAAAACACAGGCACACACCCACCCAACAGCTATCCACCTCACAACAGCCTCCAGCGCATGCACCTTCACCCAAAGTCACCAAGCGTACACCTCCTACAACCACCACCTCTTTCTCCTCTCCCAAACCCCCTCCAGCTACCACTCCCAATGTGTCCCAAAAAACTTTTCCTGTCCAACCTTGACCTCTTTCCCACACCTCCTCCACCCCGTCCATCTCATAGGTCCCGAACTGACACCTCAGCCACAACATCTCTGGGACCAGTGGTGCCTGTAGTCACCGGAATCTGGAGTGCACCGGCCACCATGGCAGCCAGTGTGGCACAGAGCCACAGCACAGACAGTCCCCTACCTGTGAAACATCAGAAGTTGGCTAGTGCCCGGTGGGAGAGGGGGAAGACTCCAGCCACCAAAGCCGCTCCCAGGGGTCCCAGTGGGAGTGTGGAGTCAGCTGTGACACCTTCCAAGGTGGGCAAGGGCCACAAGTAACCTGACAAGTCTGGGAAGAGCAGCACGGCGGAGAAGACCGCCATCATCCCCGATGCCCAGGAGGCCACCGCCAGCACCAGCCCAGCTGCCCAGGAGGCCACCGCCAGCACCATCCCACCTGCCCAGGAGGACACCGCCAGCATCATCCTACCTGCCCAGGAGGCCTCCGCCAGCACTATCCCACCTGCCCAGGAGGCCACCGCCAGCACCAGCCCAGCTGCCCAGGAGGCCACCGCCAGAACCAGCCCACCTGGCCAGGAGGCCACCGCTAGCACTAGCCCCGCTGGCCCATGAAGGACCGCCAGCAAAGGCCCCACTGGGCCATGAATGGACCGCCAGCAGCTGAGACCCTGCAATGGAGACCGCCATCTCAAGCACTGCTGCACAGGGCACCGCCACCTCAAGCACCGCTGAACAGGGCACTGGTATCTTAAGCACCGCTGAACAGGGCACCGCCATCTCAAGCACCGCTGAACAGGGCACCGCCATCTCAAGCACTGCTGGCCCATGAGCGGCAAGGGCACTGACGCAACTGAGTCCATCACGGGGTGAATGATGCACTCTGGGCACCATGCCCCCTTCAGAACCAGTGGAGAGATACATCCACTACCTCAGTCCTTAGCAGTATGAAGCACTCTGGGCACAAAGCCCCCTCCAGAACCAGTGGAGAGATACATCGACTACCTCAGTCCTTGGCAGGATGAAGCACTCTGGGCACAAAGCCCCCTCCAGAACCAGTGGAGAGATACATCCACTACCTCAGTCCTTGGCAGGATGAAGCACTCTGGGCACAAAGCCCCCTCCAGAACCAGTGGAGACTGTTATCCACTTGAGAGACTGTGGCTTTGCACTCCCCATGATTGAACAATGGGCAAACCACCCACTTGTCAGACTTGAGAGACTGTGGCTTTGCACTCCCCAGGATTGAACAGTGGGCAACCCACCCACTGTAGAGACTTGAGAGACTGTGCCTTTGCACTCCCCAGGATTGAACAGTGGGCAACCCACCCACTGTAGAGACTTGAGAGACTGTGGCTTTGCACTCCCCAGGATTGAACAGTGGGCAAACCACCCACTGTAGAGACTTGAGAGACTGTGGCTTTGCAGTCCCCATGATTGAACAGTGGGCAAACCACCCACTGTAGAGACTTGAGAGACTGTGGCTTTGCACTCCCCAGGATGGAACAGTGGGCATGTGGCCCCTTCGTGGATTTGGCATAGTGCACTCAAGCGGCTGAGGTGCCCCCCCTTCCCTCCCCCTGAGGTGCCTGTTTAGTTGCTGTCTGATGCCCCTGCAATGTTCTCTCCGTCATGGTCGGGGATCTTGTGTGGGCCTCGCCCATACCGTGTGGTCCCAGTGTTCCACTGACTTTCTTAGAGCACTACCTGGACTACTATGCTTGGTATATATTATGTACATGGTGTATATATATATTTCTTCCTACTTGCTTTTAATATATTCCAATGGTTACACTAATTTTCTATTGTCTTTGTATTCTTCCGGGGGCTTTGGGGGGTGTAACTGTGATGTATTGATATGCATTAGTGTGTGTGTTGTAGTGGGTGAAGGTGGGGGTGGGGGTGTTGCATGTGTGTGTCACTGTTTTTTGCCTCCACCCTCTCCTGTGTCGTATGTGCAGTACTCCCCGTGGTCTTTGCCGCCTGCGTTCGTGCTCCTGGTAGAGGAGCAGGAAGACTATTGCAGGGAGAATTTGGAGTTCCGGGTCCATGGCGTCCTCGTTCCTCGTGGAGTGTCTAGAGGTGAGCGTTTTTCCTTCGGGATTCCTGTTTCCGCCGTGTTTTTATCCGCGGTAAATCCACCCCGGAAAAGGTGGCGGATTGGCCTGCACATTGTCTCATGCCTATCTGTTGCCGGTGACCGCCAAGCTATTTGTTTGTACCGCCGTGGCGGTCGGAGTGTTAAAGTGGCTGTCTTTGTTGGCAGTTTCCGCCACGGTTGTAATTGCAAATTTTTTACCGCCGGCCTGTTGGCGGTCTTACCGCCGCTTTAACACCGACCGCCAGGGTTGTAATGACCACCATGGTGACTGCTCAGCGCCCTTCTAGGTATATATTATATATGACTGCTCAGCGAAGTCTATTACCAGAGACAATTCTCACTTCAGGCCTGTGTTTTACCAGTCTTCAACTCGAGATGGTGAAAGAAACACTGATTCTGAAATCTCAGTGGCTGTTGCTGATTCCTCACCATCTTTCCTAATCTTTGACCCTGAAGACAACAGCCTACAGCTTCAAGTAACCAGATCAGGTTGGATGATCAAAGCACCGATAAGATTGATTGAAGAGAAATAATTATGTATTTTTTTTCTATATATATATGTCTATGACAAATGATTTTCTAAACAATTTTAATTTTTCATTTAACAGAGGGGGGTGTAGTGTCTTGCATGATTGAAAACAGAAGCTTTCTTGCTCACTGCAAACTTTATCAATGTGATGTAATTGCTAGAATGGAATGGAATGAAAGATTGATTTAGAATATTGGAGTTCATAGGGACACGCAGAGAAATAAAGACGTGTGATTTACAGATCTGTGTGTGGCCTAGTCATTGGTAGGTACACAGGCTGGAGAAGATGCCACAATATGGCTTTGGAAAATAATGTGAAGTCATAGAAAATGCCTCCTGGAGCATCTTCCTTAACCTCATTGAGAAATTCATGAGAGAAATTAGGGGCATATTTACAAGAAAGTGGCGCATAGGTCCTGTTGCGCCAATTTTCTTGCGTCGCACCTGCCCCACCTAATGACACCATGGTTACACAGTATTTCTAATACGGTGCACGATGGTGGTCGTTAGGACAATAGCACGCACATTTTTTACACTATTGTGGTGCTTTGATGCACTAGCATCAAAAAAGTACAGGAAAGCACGGGGAGGCCCATTGATTAAAATGGGTGCATCATTTTAATGCCTGCTCTGAGCTGGCGTTACAAATGAAGGAAAAATTGGCACAGTGAAATGTTATAAACTACACTGTGCAATTTTTTCATGCCTCTCTGCGTTGGAACACCCCTCTTGCATACATTATACCTGGCACAGGCATAATGTGGCACAAGGGTTTACAAAGTGGCACAATGGAAACATTGCACCACTTTGTAAATATGGCATGGGAGAAAGGCCACCTTAACGCCGCTTTGGTGTAAAAAAAAAGATGCTGGGGTGGTGCACGTGGCACTCAGGAGTGGGTCTCCTGGGCATCCTTCCCCACATGCCCCTGGAGTTAAGTGTGTACTCAGCCTGCCACCTTATATCTGTTTTAATTCATTTTCAGGACACAGGAACCATGCCCCTTTTTTTTAATGGCTAAAACACCATACTATTCATGTTGGAGCAAGCCAATCAGGATTTCTCTAGTCCTCTCTAACTTGGCCAATCAAAGTATTTCACGACACCGGCAGTCCAGATATACCTAACGTTTCAACTCCTTTATGCTCAAACTCAGGGGCATATTTACAAGGAGCTTGTGCAACAGCTGCATCATTTCTTTATGCATCAGTGGTGCATACAGTGCTCCATATTTACAAAGTGACACATTAGGCATGAAGCGTCACATTTTTCTGTCCTGTGTCATTTTTTTTACCTGCGCTACAACTGGCTGTGTCAGGTTATGTAAATCATATGCAAGTTAGGTGTTCCATCTCAAAATCCCAAGCAGAACTGGTGCATTCATTTTTACAAGATTTTAGGAAAAGGACACATCACTGGCAAATGATGCGCAGAGTCCAAAATGCGTCAAAATTCAGACACCTCCTTAACTTAGGTGTAAAAATGACTCATTGGCTTTTCAATGGGAATCTGACCAACAGAAGTCACTTTACACAGTGGAGAATGTCTGTATTTCACTTCCCCTCTACTAGTAGTGGGTCTATACATGTGACAGTCATGTCATAGGACCCCTTGACCAAGCTGGAACCATAGCACCTATGATTTCATCATGCACTGCAGCAAGGCAATGTGACATTGTGTACGTTTTTCAATGGACAGGCCAGGATTGTCCCTTCTCCGTGGAGCAAGGAATCCCCAAATTCAGACCTGCATACAGCAAAGGACAACAGGTTAAACATGTATTGCCACTTCATATTCCACCATATACTTGTATTCTCTTACATTACACTGTCACTCATTATGTCACACATACTCAGGTCTCTACATTCACAAAAGTATACTATGCTCAGTGTAATGTGACACATGGACATACAGCATACATGACCTCTTACATCCTGGACCAATGTAAATGTGTAGAAGGTGATTTTACACCTTTTGACAGTCTTTTACATTGTTACAAAAAAATTAGGCTACTTCTAATTTTGACGCATCACTGAAGTTGTGTCAGGTGTGAGGACAACTTTAGCTATGTATCACTTTTGGGGCTGATTCATTACAACAAAGTACCTACAACTTGGGTCATAACAGATTCCTGAAAATTGTAAATAATTTTGGTGCATCGCTGCCGCAATGCAGTGATGCGTCATTTCTTGTAAATATGCCCGAGTCTTTTCTTGACTGCTAATTTCCCAAAAACGGCTGAACAGATTTATACCAAGTAAAAAAAAGGCATTCTTTCTGAGAAAAGTTCTAACTTTCTGCTAACCTTTACACATTTCTGTCCAGCAATTTTCTTTGGAGGGCAAAGCTTTCTAGGTGAGTTAACAAGGAAAATCAGGTTTTTGCCCCACCACCATCTTTTACTTGGCTTCTGTTTGACAGCCCAATGCAAAACTTTCCATGAAAAGGCCACAGTGGGTAACTTCTTTTTGTCAGGTTCTATGCAGATTCGCCAAATGGTGCCAAAGTGATTAGTGAAATGAAAACACTCTTCCTATGGAAACTCTGACCCAACTTTAACTACACATTAAGGCCCATATTTATACTTTTTGACGCTAAACTGCGCTAACGCAGTTTAGCGTCAAAAAATTTAGCGCCGTCTAACGCCATTCTAAAGCGCCATGCGGGCGCCGTATTTATGGAATGGCGTTAGCCGGCGCTAGCAGACCGGCGCTGCCTGGTGTGCGTGGAAAAAAACCACGTAGACCAGGCAGCGCCGGCGTAGGGGGAAAATGGCGTTAGGGCGTCTTAAAATGGGGCAAGTCAGGTTGAGGCAAAAAAATCGCCTCAACCCGATTTGCGCCATTTTTTTCGACGCCCAGACGCCATTTAAATGACTCCTGTCTTAGTAAAGACAGGAGTCATGCCCCCTTGCCCAATGGCCATGCCCAGGGGACTTATGTCCCCTGGGCATGGTCATTGGGCATAGTGGCATGTAGGGGGGCACAAATAAGGCCCCCCTATGCCACCAAAAAAAAATAAAAAAAATAAAAAATTATACTTACCTGAACTTACCTGAATGTCCCTGGGATGGGTCCCTCCATCCTTGGGTGTCCTCCTGGGGTGGGCAAGGGTGGCAGGGGGGGTCCCTGGGGGCAGGGGAGGGCACCTGTGGGCTCATTTTGAGCCCACAGGCCCCTTAACGCCTACCCTGACCCAGGCGTTAAAAAGTGGCGCAAATGCGGGGTTTTTTGCCCCGCCCACTCCCGGGCGTGATTTTTGCCCGGGAGTATAAATACGACGCATTTGCGTCACCGTCATTTTTTTAGACGGGAACGCCTTCCTTGCATCTCATTAACGCAAGGAAGGCGTTCACGCAAAAAAATGACGCTATTTGCCCATACTTTGGCGCTAGACGCGTCTAACGCCAAAGTATAAATATGGCGTTAGTTTTGCGCCGAATTTGCGTCGAAAAAAACGACGCTAATTCGGCGCAAACGGAGTATAAATACGGGCCTAAGTTTTCATCAATATGTTACACAAAACTTGGCAATCTACTATCCCATTCAGGTTTTGGTGTGCTACTTTTCACGAAGATCCAGCTACAGGAAAATAAATATCAGTGGCAAAATGTTTATCATTCCCATTTTAGTCCAGACAGGACATTTGCAGAAAGATATTACAAAAGGAGCTGTACAGAATCAAAGCAAAGTTGGAATGAAAATGTACTCAAAAAGCCTTCCTTATTAACTAGGGTAATTAATTTCAGTCGTTTTTGGACCATGTGAGCTTGAAAGGTTTTGACATTTGTTTGTAGTGTGTTAATTGAAAAGTCATTTGTTAATTTTCTGATAACTTTTGCACTTTTCTTAATACATGCCTGATACTCTGGCAGACACTTGAGCCTTTCCCTTTCACTCAATACAGTACAGTAGGAGAAATTGCTCTGCTATGTTACAAGAAAGCGATGAAGAAGAACTGCTCAATACTTCCAGAGATATAGAGCAGTTCACCTGTGTCCTTGCGCTGGTGCCCTCTAGACAGCCTAGTGCTACCAAAGACACACTTGTGCCATTCAACACGTGTAGGAAAGCATTTCCTCTGAGAGCAGGGTGTTACACCCTCTCCCTCTGGTAAATGGTGTTACAGGCTGGGGAGGGGTAGCCTTCCCCAGCCTCTGGAAATGCTTTGAAGGGCACAGATGGTGCCCTCCTTGCATAAGCTAGTCTACACCGGTTCAGGGACCCCTTGTGCCCTGCACTGGCGTGAAACTGGTGCCCAGAGCTCCTCCAGTGTGTCCCAGAATTCAGCCATCTTGCTTTGCAAGGTGTTGGGGCACTCTGGAGGGCTCTGAGTGGCCAGTGCCAGCAGGTGATGTCGGAGACCTCTCCTGATAGGTCCTTACCTGATAAGATAGCCAATCCCCCTCTCAGGGCTATTTAGGGTCTCTTCTGTGGGTTTTCTTCAGATTCTACTTCCAAGTTTCCAGCAGGAATCCTCTGCAACTACTACTTCATCCTCTGACCTCGGATCAACCGCAGCCTGCTCCAGGAACCACTGTAACAGCAACAAAGTATCCACAAGGGATACTTTTTTCTACAATTTCAGCTTCAGCCAACAACTACACAGTTTCCATGGTGTGCACGCTCTGAGGACTCCATGTCTTCATCTTGCGACAGAAGGACTGAAGAAATCTCCCGTGGGTGACGGAGTCACTCCCCTGCTCATGCAGGCACCTTATAAGTTGATGAACGGTACCCTGGACTTCTCTCACATCAACAAGCTTGCTTCTGTACACAAGGAGGGTAGTCCCCATAGACACAGACTGTCTTGAGGTTCTGCTGGCACAATTTGGAGGAGGTAAGACCTTGCCTTCCCTGAGAGCTACAGTACCCCTGTGCACTGCATCTTCTTCACCTCCTGAGGTCTTTGTGCACTATTTGCAAAATTCCTTCCTGCACAGTCTGACCCAGTTCCCCAGTACTCTATCCTATGATGCTCAAATTGCTGAGTTGACCTCTGGCTGCATGGGACCCTTCTTTGCAGTGCAGCACCAACCGCGTTTTGCACGTCTTTTGTCCCCATGTCCTGGGACTCCTGTGGGTACTGCCTGGCATCCTGAGGGCTCTCTAAAGTGCTGAGAGCTCTTCTTCATTCTCACACAAGTTGAGGTCCCCATGTCCCTCCTGGGTCCAGCTAGCACCATTTTGATACAAAACGCAATTTTGACGTAACCAAGGCTTGTTGGAGACTTCCAACACAAAATCACGTCTACATCCATCTTCACGTCGTGGGACATCCTTTGCATCACACAGGTGTTGTAAATCAGTAGCGATTAGATTAAGCATTAGCAGAAGACATCTTGTATTTAGCAACTATTGTGAACATTTCGCAGAATCCATTTTGTATTCATGGCAGCCATTTTCTCTGCCATGTGCTCGCCATGTGCTCTGTGCTACATTTCAATTACCTACTCTGGAAAATCTGTCTAGGGACAAGTTATATTTAGCATCTCCCACTTTCGCACATGCCCAGTAAGATCTGCAGCTGTTAGTAATCAGTAACAGACAGTAATGTGTCAACTAGTCCTTGAAAACTGTTAGCCCCTCCTACCTGTCGACTGTGCATTTCCATATGACCTTATATGTATGTAAGGCTTCTATAATTGTACCACCTTCTTTTAGCCCCTGCGTGGGTATAAAAGGACCATGCTCTCTTAGTTCAGTGGGCTACTTCAAACATTACCGAAGGGTGCTGTTTGAACTGTTGTACCACCTCATGAGGTTTAATAAACTTTGTATTTTATTTCAGTTTCTGTGCCAACTTCTTCCTATATGGTCTGAGGACTTTGTGCAGAGAAGGGCGAACCCCTTGTACTAGTAGGCCTTGCTGAGGCTTCCTTCGACACAGGAACCTGCTGGCATCTTCCTAGGGTGCATTCTTGCAGTCTTCGTCCAACCGGAGACTCTTCTTTTGCACCCTGTTCTGGGTTTGCAGGGGCTCCTGTCCTTCCTGGGACTTCTTTCCACTTCTGGACTTCTTTTGCAAGTCTTCAGGTCCAGGAATCCAGCAGTTGTTGTTTGCAGACTTGGTTGGTTACTGCAATAATCCATATCACAAGGTGTAGTGTGTCCTAAGGAAACTTGCAGTGCTTTACTCCTTCTTTTCTGGGTTCTGGGGTGGGGTAATTTACTTACCTTTACTGTATTCTTACTCTCCCAGCAATTCTGCACACACTAGACTTGTCTAGGAGAGAATTTGTGATTCACATTCCACTTTCTTAGTATATGGATTGTGTTGGCCCTAGACCTACTTTCTCCTCTTGCATTCTATAGCATTTCCTATTGTTTGCACTATCCTATGTCTAATTACTTACCTTATGTTGGTGTCTAGTGTATATATTGTATATAATACTTACCTCCAGAAGGAGTATTGCATCTAAGATATTTTTGGTACTGTGTCACCCAAATAAACTACCTTTATTTTTAGTAACGCTCAGTATTGTCTTTACTTGTGTATAAGTACTGTGTAACTATAAGAGGTACTGCATGAGCTTTGCATGTCTCCTACTTCAGCCTAAGCTGCTCTGCTATAGCTACCTCTATCAGCCTAAGCTGCCAGAACACTACTAGTTCACTAATAAGGGATAACTGGACATGGTATAAGGTGTAAGTCCCAAGGTACCCACTACAAACCAGGCCAGCCTCCTACATTGGCTGTGCAGCGGTAGGATAAGTACTTGCAATTGCTTTACCACTTTGTTACTAGTGCTTTTTACAAGAAAAGCTTGTTCCAATACTTAGAGCATATATAATATATACCTAGAAGTAATTTTCTAACTTTCTAAAAAGTTCTTTAAACTTTGCAAAAGTTTTTACAAAGTTCTGAAATGTTTTCTTCTTTTCTGTAAAAAGTTAGCTCTGTTATTCTACTAACTTTTTACTCACTTTCCCAAACTTTTTCTCCTTTAATATGTCTTCTGTAGAAGCTACCCCTAGAGGTGTGAAGACAACATATGAAAATCTTAACTTAAGTTAGTCGCCTTCCTCACAGAAACCTGGATGAACGCCTCCTCAGCGCCCGACATCTCCATCGCCATCCCGGACGGATACAAGATCACCCGGAGGGACCGCATCAACGAGACAGGAGGAGGCATCGCCATTGTCCACAAGAACACCATCCGCATCACGACCAACTCCGACGACACCCTCACAGCTGCCGAACATCTCCACTTCCAGATTCACACCGACCCCAAGACCACACTCAGAGGCACCCTCATCTATAGACCCCCAGGACCGCGCACACAATTCAGCGAAGACATCGCAGACTTCATCAGCCCTCACGCCCTCTCCTCCGCTGACTACATCCTCCCAGGGGACCTCAACTTCCACCTGGAGAACAGCAACGACAACAACACCACCACCCTGCTGGACAACCTCGCCAACCTCGGACTCAAGCAACTGGTGAACACCCCCACCCACTACGCCGGACACACGCTTGACCCAGTCTTCTCCTCCAGCAAGTACATCTCCTTCAGCCACTCCACCGGACTCCACTGGACAGACCACAGCTGCGTCCACTTCAGCTTCAGAAAAACCACGACTCACCACCACCCACAACAGGCTCCCCGCAGGAGCTGGAACAAGATTACCACCGACCAGCTCTCCACATCACTGAGCCAGAACCCTCCCGCCAGCTCAGCGGACCCCAACCAAGCAGCCAACAACCTTACACAGTGGATCACCAACTGCGCTGACAACCTCGCACCTCTGAAAACCCATCCCATCAGGCCCAACAGCAAGAAAGCCTCCTGGTTCAACAATGACCTCAAGAACTCCAAGAAGAACTGCCGCACCCTCGAGAAAGCCTGTCGAAAAAACCCGACTACAGACAACATGACCGCCCTCAAGTACGCGTCCCGTAAACACCACCAGCTGATCCACACCACCAAGAAGACAGCATTCAAAGAACGACTAGACAACAACGCACACAACAGCAAGGAACTCTTCAGCATCGTCAAAGAGCTCTCCAACCCCAGCGCCGGAAACAACGACATCACCCCCTCACAAGACCTCTGCGACTCACTCGCCTCGTTCTTTCACCGCAAGATCGCCGACATACACAACAGCTTTGGCGCACAGACCACGCACCCAACCACCAAACCGACGCCCCCCAACACCACCCTCCGCGCCTGGACCCCGGTCAGCCCCGAAGACACCATCCATACAATGAACACCATCCATTCCGGATCACCAACCGACCCATGCCCACACCACGTCTTCAACAAGGCCGACTCCGTCATCGCACCCCATCTCCGGGACATCATCAATTGCTCCTTCAACACCGCCACCTACCCGGAGAGCTGGAAGCATGCCGAACTCAGCGCCCTCCTGAAGAAACCATCAGCAGACCCCACCGACCTCAAGAACTACCGCCCCATCTCGCTCCTCCCGTTTCCTGCCAAAGTCATCGAGAAGACCGTCAACAGACTGCTGGCCGCCTTCCTCGAGACTAATGGATCCCTCGACCACTCACAGTCCGGCTTCCGAGCCAACCACAGCACCGAGACCGCCCTCATCACAGCCACTGATGACATCCGAGCCCTGCTCGACAACGGGGAAACAGCGGCCCTCATCCTCCTGGACCTCTCCGCAGCGTTCGACACGGTCTGCCACCGCACCCTAGTGCAGCGCCTCAGCAACATCGGAATTCAAGAGAAGGCACTAGAGTGGATCATCTCGTTCCTCACCGGAAGAACCCAGAGAGTCCGCCTCCCCCCTTCAGATCCGAGGCCACCGAAGTCATCTGCGGCGTACCACAAGGATCACCACTCAGCCCCACCCTCTTCAACGTCTACATGAGCCCCCTCGCAGCCATCGCACGCCATCACAACCTCAACATCATCTCCTACGCCGACGACACTCAGCTGATCCTCTCCCTCACCAACGACCCAGCCACCGCCAGAACCAACCTGCACGAAGGGATGAAAGACGTAGCCGAGTGGATGATGAACAGCCGCCTGAAACTGAACTCAGACAAGACGGAAGTCCTCATCCTTGGATCATCACCCTCTGCCTGGGACGACTCCTGGTGGCCCCCTGCCCTGGGCAGCGCACCCAAACCAATGGACCACGCACGCAACCTGGGCTTCATCCTGGACTCCTCCCTCTCGATGACCAGACAAGTCAACGCCGTCTCATCATCATGCTTCAACATCCTACGCATGCTCCGAAAGATCTTCCGATGGATCCCCACCGAAACCAGGAAGACGGTCACCCAGGCACTCGTCACCAGCCGACTGGACTACGGTAACACCCTCTACACCGGAACCACGGTCAAACTACAGAAAAGACTCCAACGCATCCAGAACGCCTCCGCACGCCTCATCCTTGACATCCCCTGACACAGACACATCTCCGGACACCTGAGAGACTTGCACTGGCTCCCCGTCAGCAAGAGAATCACGTTTCGCCTCCTCACCCACGCACACAAGGCCCTCCACGACCTGGGCCCCAGGTACCTCAACAACCGCCTGACCTTCTACACTCCCACCCGCCAGCTACGATCGACCAGCCACGCCCTCGCCGCCGTGCCATGCATTAGAAAAGCCACCATGGGAGGAAGATCCTTCTCCTACCTGGCAGGCAAGACTTGGAACTCCCTCCCCATCCACCTCCGTCTGACCCAAGACCACCTCTCCTTCAGGAAGCAACTCAAGACCTGGCTGTTTGAGCAGTAGCGGTCCCCCCTCCCCCCAGCGCCTTGAGACCCTCCGGGTGAGTAGCGCGCTATACAAATTTTTTTGATTGATTGATTGATTGAGTTTGAGGGGTTTCAATACTGAAAGAAGTTTGGGGATTGGGAAGAACCCCAATAAGGAGTTCCTCTTAAATCTTCTCCTCCAAGATGACCAGGGACTCAGCATTGGTCCAGATCAGACAGGGGAAGAAGTAGAGAATGATTCCAATCAGGCAGGCTCAGAGGAGCAAAATGGCAATCCTGGGGAGGGTACTTCCACAAATGTATCTGTTAACAAGCCCCTTAGTACAAATGGTAGTGGGAAGGGTTCACCCACAAGAAGTGTTCCCTTCACCCCTAGAGGCCAGGTCACTAGAGTGGCCCCTGTTAAAGATAGATCTACCTCTGCACATTCCCATGTTACCTCTGTCTCAGAGGCATCCCACACATCTAACCCTGTGGACAGGGAACCCAGAAAGCTGAGGTTAGAGGAGGCCAGACTGAGGCTAATGCAGCAACATCCCTGGCTGTGGAAAAGGAAAGGCAGGGTTTGGGGTTAGGTCCCCATGGTAGCAGCAGCAGTTTCAGAAATTCAAATGTTAGGGAACCTTCATTTGATTCTATGAATCTGCACAAAGTTATCCCTCCTTACAAAGATTGTGATGACATCTACAAGTGGTTTGCTGCACTTGAGAGGGCCTGTAAAGTATAGAGGGTGTGTCATGTAGAGTGCGCTGCTATCCTTTGGTTATCCTTCTCTGGTAAGGGGAGAGACAGACTCCTTATTGTCAGAGAGGATGATGCAGATAACTATCAAATTCTTAAAAGTGCCCTCTTGGATGGTCTGGGCTTAACCACTGAACGGCACAGACTTAAGTTCAGAGAGACCAGAAAGGAGTCATCACAGAACTGGACAAACTTTGTAGACTGTTCTGTGAAGGCCCTAGAAGGTTGGTTAAATGGCAGTAAGGTGACAAGCTATGAAAGCCTATTTAACATGATTTTGAGCCAGCATATTTTGAATAATTGTGTGTCTGACTTGTTACATCTGTATCTTGTGGACTCAAATCCGACCTCTCCCCAAGAATTGGGAAAGAAGGCAGACAAGTGGATCAGAACAAGGGTAAACAGAAAGGTTCATACAGAAGGTGACAAGGAAGGCAAGAAGAAGGATGGTAAGTCACATGACAAGGGTGGGGACAAAGATAAAAAATCATCAGAGTCTTCATCAGGCCCACAAAAGTCCCCTGGGGGTGATCGGTCCAGCTCTTCTTCTCACAAAGATAAGAAAACTTGGTGTTATTTGTTCAGAGCCAAAGGCCATTCAACAACTGATAGTCATTGTCCAAAAAGAAACACCAACCCTCCCACCACAACAACCCCAACTGCAACCACTAGTGCCCCTAGTAATAGCAGGGGTGGTGGGATGAGCACTGCTAATAGCCAATCAAAGGTGTAGCTGTGCTCACCATTGGTAATGTATCTGGGGTTGGTCTAGTTAGGGAGATCACTGAGGCTGTTTTAGTCTCTGATGGTGGCATTGACCTAGCCACTTTAGTTGCTTGTCCCCTTAGTATGGATAAGTACAAACAGCTACCCCTGATTAATGGTGTTCAGGTTGAGGCCTACAGGGACACAGGTGCCAGTGTCACAATGGTGATAGACAAACTGGTTGCCCCTGAGCAGCACCTACTTGTCACCAGTACCAAGTGACAGATGCCCATAGCAACACTGTAAGCCACCCCATGGCTGTTGTGAATCTGAACTGGGGGGGGGGGACACTGGTCCAAAAGAAGTTGTGGTTTACCGGTAGAATATCTGTTAGGCAATGATTTAGAGACTTGGGTGAAGTGGAGTTGGAGGCGCATGCACCAATGCAGAGCATTCCTGGGCATATCTTTGCTCTTACCAGGGCTCAGGCCATGAAGCAAAGAGGAATAGGAAACTTGGATCCTGGAGTAATGGACCAAGTGCTCCCAAAAACGAGGGGTAAGAAGGGCAAACCCTTGTCCACTATCCCTCCCGCCACAGATGATTCCCCTTTCGAGGAAGAGGAATTCTCTCCCTGTGCAGAACGTACACCAGAGGAGCTGGAAGCTGATACAGCTGAACTGTTGGGTGCAGGGGGGCCTGCTAGGGAAGAGGTGAGTATGGCACAGCAAACCTGTCCCACATTGGAGGGCCTCAGACAGCAAGTTGTCAGGCAGGTCTGTGGAAGAGTTTTTCTGAGCTCCTCATGGTCGGCATTTTGCACCTCCTTTGTCCCCATGTCCTGGGACTCCAGTGGGTGCTGCTTGGCATCCTGAGGGCTCTATAAAGTGCTGAGAGACCCCTCTTGCTCCTCACATAGAGTTGAGGCCCCCAGGTCCCTCCTGGGTCCAGCCAGTGCCATTTTGACGAAAAATTATACTTTGTCGAGACCAAGGCTTGTTGGCGACTTCCAACACGAAATCATGTCTGCATCCATCTTCACGTCGGGGGACATCCTTTGCATCACATAGGAACCCGCTGGCATCTTCCTAGGTTGCGTTCCTGCAGTCTTCGTCCATCTGGGGACTCTTCTTTTACCCCCTTTCTGGATTTGGTCCCTTTCTTTTTACAGGTCTTCAGGTCCAGGAATTCAGCAGTTGTTGTTTGCAGACTTGGTTGGTTACTGCATCAATCCATATCACGAGGTGAAGGGTGTCCTAAGGAAACTTGCAGTACATTTCTCCTGCTTTTCTTGGCTCTGGGATGGGTAATGTACTTACCTTTACTGTATTCTTACTCTCCCAACGATTCTGCACACACTACACCTTTCTAGGAGGGAATTTGTGATTCACATTCCACTTTCTTTTTGTATGGTTTGTGTTGCCCCTACACCTACTTTTCCCTTTGCATTCTATAGCATTTCGTATTGTTTCACTATTCTATGTCTAGTGTATAATTGTGTATAATACTTACCTCCAATAGGAGTATTACCTCTAAGATATTTTTGGTACTGTGTCACCCAAATAAACTACCTTTATTTTTGGTAACACTCAGTATTGTCTTTACTTGTGTATAAGTACTGTGTAACTATAAGTGGTACTGCATGAGCTTTGCATGTCTCCTAGTTCAGCCTAAGCTGCTCTGCTATAGATACCTCTATCAGTCTAAGCTGCTAGAACACTACTCCTTCACTAAAAAGGGATAACTGGAACTGGTATAAGGTGTAAGTACTCAAGGTACCCAGTACAAACCAGGCTAGCCTCCTATAACAAGTGCATCTGTGTTAAGGTCAGGATAGTTTATGTGCAGGAAGAGATACCTTTTATGCTTATTCTTCATTGAATGCGTGATGCAAAATGCAGAAGTAATAAAGAGAAATATAACTTTTTCTCCTCGTCATGAAAGCCTGGCGTAGCCGCATCATTTTGGTGGAAACAAATGTGTAGAAGTCTCTATAAATAATGGTTTGAATCAGAATGCATGGACAGATGCACAGAAGCTCACATGTTCCACCATGTAATGCCTGCCTGACACAAGGTAATACAAGGCAGTGGTATGAGCAGTTTTGTGTTACTGGAAAGCCATGCAAATCTGGTTGTGTGTGGCTTTTTAAATCCCAAAATAGATGTTGCTTTGGGCTGCATCAAAAAATTATATTCACAGCTATGGATTCAAACAATTCTGTAGGGTGCCACCACCATTCTATACACTAAACCAGTGACAGTGGCTGTAGTTCACTGCCAGTGCACAAATGACACTTGATACAGAGTGTTTGTGCCTCTTTTGACAAGTTTTGTTAGTACCTTCTTACTCTTCTGTGCCTGTGATTTATGATTTTCATCCATTTCTGTGCCTCTTGTTAGTGCCTTCCTGCCTCTTTTTACACAGTTTGTTAGTGCCTGTTTGCCCTTCTGTGCATTGACATTGACCTTTGCTCACCACTTTTCTCACTCAGCACTCCTTACTTTTTTTCCCGCTTCCCATCTCTGACACAGCTCCACCCAACTCTGCCTCGCCTACACTCCTCCGACTCCAGAGACCTACCCCATGGCAACTGCAGAATGGACCACCCGTTCAGCAAGTTCACCCTGGCCCCTAAGACTTAACTGTATCTGGACCACCATCCAGGTGAGGCCCTTTTGGCTTCAGCTCCAGGACCTGAGGCTCCTGTCTAATTCCTCTCCTTGTCTCTCTCTCACTCTCTCTCTCCACCTCTCTCTTTCTCTCTCTCTCTCTCTCTCTATCTTGCTCCTACATGGATCGTACCAGCCTTGGATCTGTGCCTTGTTTGTTGTGCCTTCTGTTTGTTTGTGTTTCTTTAGGCTCATTTTGTTAGTGTCGTCTTGCTCTTCCGTGTCTACTTTTTGTGCATTTGGCCTGTTTCTGTGCCTCTGGTTACTGCCTTTCTACTTTTGACCCTTTTTGTTAGGCCTTCTTGCTCTTCTGTGTTATATTTCATACCTTTGACCCATTTACGTACCTCTTGTTAGTGCCTTCCTGTGTCTTGTAACTCATTTTCTTAGTCCCTACTTAGTCTGTTGTGCCTTTTTTATGCCTTCTTGAACCATCTTCTTAGTGCCTTCTTGCTGCATTTGACCCATTTTGATAGTTCCTTACTGCACTTTCTCGCGCATTCGTTTTATGTGGTTTTGACCCATTTTCTTTCTATCGTTAGTGCCAGTTTTCCCTTTTGTCTATTTTGTTTTTGTGCCTCTATTCAATGCTCAGTGCTCCTTTTTGCCTTAATGTACCTTTGTGGAACCCTCTTGGCACTGCTCTTCATTTCATACCTTCCTCCCTCAGCGCTACTTACCTTTTTTCTCTCTCTTCTGCTTCCTGAATCATGCACCGCCCCACCACCTCACCTCGTGCTCCTCCCAGGACCTACTTAATGGGATTTGAAGTGCCGACACTCCGAAGGCACATAAAAGGAAGTCCTTCTCACCCCATCCGTGCTTGCACTATGGCCAACACCAGAAACTCTGGTCCTTTCCAGAGCCAATGCTACCACACCACGTTCCTCAACCTTAGCTTCTGCTTGCGATGCTGCTGCCAAAGCACACCGCACCACACAACATTGAGAGAGCATCAACCTGAGCCTTGTACAGATACTTTCAAGCACCCTTCCACAACCCACTCCCGCACCTACAACACGTAAACACTTCATCCAGCCACTTGCACACAAACCACCCACTGGCCCACCCCAAACAAACCAACTACCACACATAAGTCACGCTACACTCATGCTCCTCAACATCTGCTCACTCACCAAACAAGCCACAGAGATACACTATCATCTGCACTACCACACTCTAGGCCTGCTTTTCCTCATGGAAACATGACTGAATCCAACCTCTGATCCGGACTTCATTACCCCCATCTCCAACAGCTATATGAATGTAAGGCAGTACCATCAGAACAAACCCAGAGACAGAGTCATTATCATATTCAAGGATACCATCAGCTACTCCACCTCCATGGACACTGCCAACAGCCACATTAAACATCTCACATTCAAGCTACACCTTACAGTCAATTTCACATGATGTGGAATGCTCATATACAGAGCCCCGCGACGCTATGCCAACTTGAGCAGAGATTTCACAAAATTAATCACACCCATTAGCATTGACACCAGCACATTCATTCTCCCTAGAGGTTGAACTTTTACCTAGAAGACATAACTGACCAGAACTCCAGACTCCTCTCATAGAGGAACTCGAAAACTAGCTCAGCATGTAAGTGGCCCTGCCCATGCCGCAAGACACCTCATGAACCCTATGATTCTTCCTCTTAGCAAGATTGTAGTCAATAAGGTATCATCAATAACCTAGATGGACCACATCCTCATCAGATTTAACATTCCCATCCTGAAACACCACAGAACCACCAGACACGCCTGCTAGAGCTGAAATACAATCACAGTAGCAGAATGGACCTCTACTCTACATGCACACAGCTGATCATGAAAGAAGCCTACTGAATGCCTTCAGGAACTTCAACAGCTGGACCTCTGCCTCTGCCAACTGACTAGTACCTCTCAATTGCAATGCCACCTCAGCGATATCTCAACCAAATGCAGCTGGTACACAGAGGATATCAGGCTGGCAAAAGAGTGCTCCCTGCAACTGGAGCAAGAGCGGAGGACCAACCAAGATACAGCAGACAGGAAAATCCTCAATCTAAGAGAATGCAACAAACAGAGTGCCAAGTGCACAAGTATCACAGACACCATTGACACGTGCACCAACTGCATCAATGAATTTCACCTCACCTTAGGCACCCTCCAGCAATATAGATACATATATTCACTTAAAAAGCCAAAGGTTACAGGGATGTTAAAATTAGGTTCTGAATACTCATACAAAACAGTAGAAATTCACCAGTTATATGTTTAGATATATCAAGTAATGATAACTCATGGCCTAAGGTAATTATAACTTGCAACCTGCCATGCACAGTTTTTTATGAATAATTTTACAACTAATGTTACATTGATATCATCACTAATGTTATAAAAGATGTCATGATTGCTGTAATATCTGGGATAATTAGCAGTGCATGGCGAGGGCATGAGTTATAGTTACTTTAGGGCACAAACTATAGTAACTTGAAATAATGATAACCATAACTGGTGAATTTCTATGCTTTTTTATGAGTAAATTCAGGACCTAACTGTTAGACCTGATGGCATTAGGTTGATCTTCCCCCAACCTTTTGCATGCCTCCCTCCATTGTTCTGATGTCATTTTTGTTGGTTTTAGGACTCTGCACACTTTACCACTGCTGACTAGTGCTAAAGTGCATATGCTCTCTCCCTAAAAAGTGGTAACATTCGCTCATACCCAATTGGCATATTTAATTTACCTGTAAGTCCCTAGGAAAGTGCAATAGATGTGCCCAGGACCTGGTAATTAAATGCTACTAGTGGGTCTGCAGCACTGATTGTACCACCCACTTAAGTAGCCCCTTAACCATGTCCCAGAACTGCCATTGCTAGGCCTGTGTGTGCAGTTTCCATGCCACTTGTCTTTTAAAACTGCTTGCCAAGCATTATATTCTCCTTTTCTTGCGTATGAGTCACCCCTAAGGTAGGTGCTAGGTAACCCATAGGGCAGGGTGCTATGTAATTGAAAGGCAGGACATATCCTTTTCAGTTTTGCAGGTCCTGGTAGTGAAAAACTCACAAAGTTGTGTTTCACTATTGTGAGTTTCCCTTATATGCTTTTAAGTGGTACTTTCTGATCTCAGAGGAATAGATGTGTCATATTTGGTATGGTCGGAATGGTAGTGAGACATCCTACTTACTGGGGAAGTTGAATTCTACATTACCATTTCAGAGACACCACTTTTAGAAAGTAGGCATTTCCCTGCACGTACTGCCATCTGTGCCTTACAGCCTGTCTCCAATCCACATCTGGTCTGTGCTGGTTGACAGCTTCCCTTGTGCATTTCACCCAGACAGTCCCAAACACAGGACACTCAGCTGCACCTACAATCATTTGTATACATATGGGTTTCCCTGGGCAGGAAAGGTGAAAGGGCTCTCTGACCCCTGACTGTACTGGAAGGACTCTGCCTTCCTCCTCAAGTACTCCTCAAGGACTTGGATTGAGCTTGCCTCTTGATCTGAGGTCTTAGGGCTATCAAAGACTTCAGCAAAGAGAAGAAATCCAGCGTGTTGGAAAATTGCCGCAGTTACTGCAGAACTCTACACAACACCTGCCAGATCGATGCACTGCCAGCTCCATGGCTTAAAAATACTGCATCACCTGCCGGATTGACGCAGCACCTGTTGCCTCTGCTCAATGCGTTCTGGATTTTCCATGTATCCTCCCAGGGCATCACAATATCCTAGCATCGCAGTGAGGAACCAAGTCTGCACTCCCAGACGCCGGCGCTTCGCCTTGCAGCATGGAAAGTATCAACACTTTTGTTGCGCTGGAAAAAAGTGATATAAAGCTTTAATTTTGGATGCTTCTCCTCCTCTGTGGCCCCTCTGTGTCGTTATTTTTATGCATCCCAGGTACTGTGTGTTAAAAGGATACAACAACGGACTCTTGAGGATTGAGACTCATTTAAACCTTTAGACAGTAACATCTTGACTTGTGGATATTAGGTTTTTGTCATTTTGGTCTTAATTTATTCAGATAAATATTATCTATTTTCAAAAACTGGTGTGGAGCACTTTTTGTGGCGTTTTCACTGTGCTACTGTATGAGCTATTGCACAAATACTTTACACATTGCCTTTTAAGTTGAGCCTCCCGAAGGGTGAGCACAGAATAAATTAGGTTGTGTTAGGGTTTACCCTGACTAGGATTGTGGTCCCTACCTGGGCAGGGTGCATACCTCTGCCAACTAGAGACTCAATTTCTAACACTAACTATAATGTCCCTATAACCTTTGGTTTTTTGAGTGAATTTCTATGGTTTTCTTAATTATTTTTCCTACGTATAACGTCCCTGTAACCTGTGTTTTGTTCAGTGAATTTCTATGTTTTTTTAACAGAGAGATTTTCATTCCTATACGTAAATCCAACCACCACCGTGAATGGTTCTGCGGCCAACCCGTATAACCACCCAACTCTATGCTGCACATGGCCTTCACCATGCTTAGTGGGGGGTAGCCCCAGGACCTGACCTGTAGACTGGCCCCGCTGAAATCCCTATAACCGCCCAGCCCCAAGATAGAGAAAGAGAGAGAAAGTGAGACACTGAGAGAGAGAGCGAGACAGAGATAGACTTTTTAGGCTTTGATGAATGATATTGGAATTAGATATTTGCAGACAAATAGAAAAGAAAAATGTTTTTGTCAATTAAAATTTGTGAGATCACCTTTCAGTATGTAACTTAAATAATGATAGTTGAAAAGAAACTAAAGTAAGAAATGACCACAGACTCAACAAGACTGGAACTCTCAACCACTCGGCCAGAGCTGACTCCTTACTGTGCAGTGTTCTGACTTAGTTATGACAATCAACCCACTGATTTTGAGGGGAAAAAGAGTAGGAATGTTTAACAGTCAAAACACTAGAAAATAAACACAGGGGGTAATTCTAACTTCAAATGACCGCCGCAGTGATTCTGACTTTCCCTCTGGGCGGGCGGGCGATCGCCAAAAGGCCGCGCGCCCACCCAGCGGGAAAGCACCAGCAACGAGGAAGCCGGCTCCGAATGGAGCCGGCGGAGTTGCTGGTGTGCGACGGGTGCAGTTGCACCCGTCGCGATTTTCAGTGTCTGCCACGCAGACACTGAAAATCAATGTGGGGCCCTGTTAGGGGGCCCCTGCAGTGCCCATGCCAGTGGCATGGGCACTGCAGGGGCCCCACGACACCCGTTCCCGCCAGCCAGGTTCTGGCGGTGAAAACCGCCAGAACCAGGCTGGCAGGAAGGGGGTCGGAATCCCTATGGCGGCGCTGCTTGCAGCGCCGCCGTGGAGGATTCCCTGGGGCAGCGAGAAGCCGGCGGGAAACCGCCGGCTTCCCTTTTCTGACCGCGGCTTTACCGCCGCGGTCAGAATGCCCCCGGAAGCACCACCAGCCTGTTGGCGGTGCTTCCTCCGTCACCTACCCTGGCGGTCTATGACCGCCAGGGTAGGAATGACCCCCACAGTCTTGAGATACTAAGTTTTGAACCTTCAACCTCCTGACATTCCAAGACCTTTAACATTAGGCCAGAAGTGACCATGGTCCACTGTCCATCAATACGTCACTATAATATTTGTGCCAAACATCTTGTTAGTTTGACGCTTTGAAGTCATTGTATGTAGTGACCATTGAAACAACAGTCTCTCTCTCTCTCTCTCTCTCTCTCTCTCTCTCTCTCTCGCTCGCTCTCTCTCTCTCTCTCTCTCTCTCCTATCCCATTATGGAATGGAAGAGAAAGAGAGTGAGTGACAGGATTGCGAAGGAAGTCTCATTTCCACTGCAGTCCTAGCTTGCTCCACGCGTCTTGTGGGAACTGGCATTGTTCCCACAAGCAGTGAACTGCTTTAAATAGCAGCTCACTGCTTGCAGAAGCACTGTTTTCATCTGTTTCCCTGCATGCAGGAGTTGTTTGACCGCTCCCACTTGGAGAAAGTGGAGTGTTTGCTGTGGCTTAGCTGGAGCTGTTAAAGCTCCTGCAAAATGAGAGCGAGCAGGTATGTCCCAGATGTGGGAATCCCAGGACATAGCAGGAGCCAGCCCTGGGTGGTTGTGGTCCTCGGGCCATCTATGGCTCCTTGAGGGTGGCTGTACAGCCCCCTCCAAACATTCAATTGACCTGGGGAGGTGGGCGATCCAAAGGACCAGGGGTCTGAAACGGATAGTTAAATTTAGCCCAGGGGAGGCGGTGATCCCTGGGGCTATGCAGTGGGTGGTAGGCACCTCCCCCGTATTTAATTAGTTATTAGCCCTGGAGATATGGCAGTCCACGGGGAGGGGGAGGGAATATGTGGTCCCTCCTTCATTTAAATAGTTATTATCCTTAGGGAGATGGTGGTCCCTGAGCTGCGGGGGACAAGATTTAAATAGTTGTTAGCTACAGGGAGGTGGCTGTCCCCTGGGCTGCGGGGGCTGTGCAGCCCCAACATTTATTCTAACTAAAGACCCGGACGATGGCAGTCCCCAAGGCTGCGGGGGGCCATGCTGCACCCTCGCATTGATTATAACTAGAGACCTGGGGAGTTGGTAGTCCCTGGGACTGTGGGGGGACCAGGCAGGCCCCCCATATGTAATTAGCTCTTAGTCCCGGGGGGCAATTCTAGGGTTTTGTACAAGAAAATTCAGAACCTAACTGCTAGACCTGACAGCCTTAGGATGTTCTTCCCACAACTTTTGCCTGCTTCATTCTATTTTTCTGATCTCATTTTTCCTGGCTTTAGGACTCTGCACTCTTTACCACTGCTGACCAGTGATAAAGTGCTCATCCTCTCTCCTCTAAACATGGTAACCCTGGGCTGCATGGGGGTGCAAGGCCCCCCACATTCATTATTACTAAAGCCCTGGGGAGGTGGCAGTCCCCAGGGCTGTGGGGTGCCACAGGGCCCCTTGCACTCATTTTAGTTTAAAGCCCCAGGGTAGGTGCGGTACCCAGTACTGCGGGAAGGAACAGGTGGCAGTCCTGCATTTTACTGTATGTTTGGCCCAGAGGTGTGATGGTCCCTGGGGCTTCAACAAGCCCAGGAGGTGGCCCCTCTTTCTTATTTTTGACATGCCCCCTGGACCTAGCCAACCTGGGGGCTTCATTAAAACAAGCACAAGAGTCATCAATTGTTTTTTTCAGTTTTTGCCACAGGTTCGCGGATCCAGTAAAAATTTCGCCCTGAGAGTTCACTCTGGGACACCATCACCAGAGCTAAGGGGTCAGTTTGTCCCTACCATGTCCCCTTTTGTTTTTTTTAATCTTTTGTGGCATATGGTTGAAGGCAAGCCCCAAGATGGCTGCCAACCCTTCCTGGTTGACGTGCTGGCCGCCAATCAGAGCTCTACATTTCTGTGTACGAGCTAGTTAGACCAAATAACTAAAATCACTCTTTCTGGACCAAGAGCTAGCTTTCTGCCAAATGTGTTTCATCCAGCAGTTCGGGCTGTAGTTGTGTCTAAAACCCCTATGGGAATTATAAAGTATAGTGGGAAACACACTTTTTTTACCCCCCCCCCCCTTTTTCTCAGCCACCGCTTGACAGATCAATCTGAAACTTCTCAGGTACAACAAGATTCTCAGGAACACTTTAAAAAAAAAAGTTTTGTGAAGATTTATCAAATGGTGCTAAAGGTATAGGTAAGTTAAAACATGTTTTTTCAATCGGAATATGGTCCTAGAAATAACTACCCACTAGTGAAGGGATGTGTGAGAGACCCCATGGACACGAAAAATGTTTTTTAGGGGTTCCTGAACATCTGCAGATCCTCTGCAGGGCTCAGCATACCCCCCTGTGTGAGTCCATAGCAGATCCACAGATCCAGACTCTAAATACAAAAAAATACACCTACTCACAGACCCACTCACTTTAATTTAAAAACCATTGTCCCAGCACCAATTTGTATCCCTCACATAGCATACATATATCTTTTGTCTCACTGGATAAATTTAACATGGCATTACTGCCCACATCAAAAACATCAACCTGACTTCTTGTCATTACAGTTGCCCCTGATGAAGGGTTCACACCCGAAATGCATGGGGATCCAATTTGAAATTCGATTACCATGATCCTGATCAAGAGTACATTCTGCATCTGTTCGAGTTTAATTGTGATGCAACATTTGTTACAATTTTTATTGTAATTTTCCAACATCATTAAAATGTATCAACATTCTTAAAGAAATTGTGAATTTTGATTATTCAGTTAATTATTTGTTTCTTGTACTGTAAGCCTTTTGGCATGCTAATAGTGCATTCTGCGACTAGTTGCACTGTTTGGGCACACTAGCTTTTTCTGATTGTTTAATACAAACACAGGCAGTAGTCACTCAAGAACTGCACACTGTATGGTCCTCATCCATTTAAAAATTGAAAAATGCTATCTTAAGTTCCAGATTTTGCATGCACAATACATTTATATTTTCAAAAGGTTTACTTTGGCAGGTCGAAATGGCAGCTTAAAACCACACACACACACACACAGTCTGCAATGACAGGTCTGTGCAGGTATGTGCTACATAAGTGAGTAGCACAACCAGTGCTGCAGAGCCGCCAGTAGCCTTTAATGTACAGTTCCTGGGCAAAAATAGTGCCGCTTTATGAAGGACTTACCTGTAAATTAAATATGTAATTAGGTGTCAATGAATCTCATGGATGAAGGAGAGAGAAAAAGCACTTCAGCACTGTTTAGCTGTTGTAAAGTGCACAGAGTCCTCAGACCAACAAAAGCAAATTTAGCAAAAATAGGAGGAGTGAAGGCAAAACGTTTGGGTATGACCCTGACCCTGCAGAAAGGGCCAAGTGCAACAACCCCCAAAATGAGTTCACTGCCTACATGATCAAAGTTGGTAAATAGATGAAAGCTAAGTGCCTCAGGCTCAATATCAACAAGACAGAAGTAGTGATCTGTGGCAATAACACCTCACCATAGGGATCCAACTGGTGGCCGTTCAAACTCAGGCACACACCCGCATCCAGCACCCATGCAAAAGACCTTGGAATAATCGACAACAGAAAACCGGACATGACGGCACAAGTCATCACTGTATCCTGCTTCCACACCATTAAGATGCTTAAGAAGATCTTAGGAAAAACTGTCATTCACATGCTACTCGCCAGCAAGTCGGACTACAGGAACACCCTCTATACCGGGATCACCTAGCAACTCACTGGAAAACTACAAATTATCCAGAACCCATGAACCAGATTAACCATCAACCTTCCACACAGAGATCACATCACACCTCATCTCAGGGAGCTCCACTGGTTGCTGATAAATTAAAGTGCTCATTTCACACTCCTCAGACACACATTCAAGGCACTGCACAGCGTAGGAGCCACCTACCTGCAGAGTTGCATCTCCTACCATCAACCAACAAGGCACCCCTGCTCCTCCATACTCCTACTCGCAGTCATCTCACACATACATATAACAAGGTCAGGAGGACAGGCATTCTCTTACATAGCTCCTAAAGCATGGAATTGCCTCCCACTTCACATCAGACCCTTCCCCTCTCTTTGTGAATTACATAGGTGGTCATTACAACCCTGGCGGACGGTGTTAAAGCGGCGGTAAAACCGCCAACAGGCTGACGGTAAAAAAGTTGGAATTACGACCGTGGCGGAAACCGCCAACAAAGACAGCCACTTTAACACTTCGACCACCACGGCGGTGCAAACAAACAGCACGGCGGTCACCGCCAACAGACAGGCGGGAGACAATGTACCGCCCACACTATTATGACAGGCCAATCCGCCACCTTTTCCGGGGCGGATTCACCGCGGATAAAAACACGGCGGAAACAGGAATTTCAAAGGGAAAACGCTCACCTCTACACACCCCACGAGGAACGAGGACACCATGGACCCAGAACTCCAAATTCTCCCTCCGATAGTCTTCCTGCTCCTCTACCAGGAGCACGAACGCCGGCGGCGAAGACAACGGTGAGTACTGCACCTACGACACAGGGGAAGGGGGAGGCAAAAAACAGGGACACACACATGCAACACCCCACCCTCACCCACTACAACACACACAAATGCATATCAATACATCACAGTTACACCCCCAAACCCCCCAGAAGAATGCAAAGACAATAGAAAATTAGTGTAACCATTGTAATATATTAAAAACAAGTAGGCAGAAATATATATATACACAAGGTAGAAAATAAATACCAAGCATAGTAGTCCAGGTAGTGCACTAAGATAGTCCGTGGAACACTGGGACCACACGGTATGGGCGAGGCCCACACAAGATCACCGACCATGACGGAGAGAACACTGCAGGGGCATCACATACCAAGAAAACAGGCACCACAGGGGTAGGAAAAGGGGGGGCACCTCAGCTGCTTGAGTGCACGACGCCAAATCCACGAGGGGGGCCACATGCCCACTGTTCCATCCTGGGGAGTGCAAAGCCACAGTCTCTCAAGTCTCTACAGCGGGTGGTCTGACAACTGTTCAATCCTTGGGAGTGCAAAGCCACAGTCTCTCAAGTCTCTACAGTGGGTGGTCTGCCCACTGTTCAATCCTGGGGAGTGCAAAGCCACAGTCTCACAAGTGGATGACAGTCTCCACTGGTTCTGGAGGGGGCATGGTGCCCAGAGTGCTTCATCCTGTTAAGGACAGAGGTAGTGGATGACAGTCTCCACTGTTTCTGGAGGGGGCATGGTGCCCAGAGTGCTTCATCCTGTTAAGGACAGAGGTAGTGGATGACAGTCTCCACTGGTTCTGGAGGGGGCATGGTGCCCAGAGTGCATCATTCACCCCGTGACGGACTCAGTTGCGTCAGTGCCCCTGCCGTTCATGGGCTAGCTGTCCTTGAGATGGCGGTGCCCTGTTCAGCGGTGCTTGAGATGGCGGTGCCCTGTTCAGCGATGCTTGAGATGGCGGTGCCCTGTTCAGTGGTGCGTGAGATGGTGGTGCCCTGTTCAGCGGTGCTTGAAATGGCGGTGCCCTGTTCAGCGGTGCTTGAGATGGCGGTGCCCTGTTCAGCGGTGCTTGAGATGGCGGTCTCCATTGCAGGGTCTCAGCTGCTGGCGGTCCTTCATGGCCCAGCGGGGCTGGCGCTGGTGGTCCTTCATGGCCCAATGGGCCTTTTGCTGGCAGTCCTTCATGGCCCAGCTGGGCTTGTGCTGGCGGTGGCCTCCTGGGCAGCTGGGCTTGTGCTGGCGGTGGCCTCCTGCGCAGCTGGGCTGGTGCTGGTGGTGGCCTCATGGGCAGCTGGGCTGGTGCTGGCGGTGGCCTCCTGGGCAGCTGGGCTGGTGCTGGCGGTGGCCTCCTGGGCAGCGGGAATGATGGCAGCTCTTCCCAGACTTGCCAGGTTTCTTGTGGCCCTTCCCCGCCTTGGAAGGTGTCACAGCTGACTCCACACTACCAACGGGAGCGGCTTTGGTGGCTGGAGTCTTCCCCCTCTCCCGCCGGGCACTGTCCAACTTCTGATGCTTCACAAGTGGGGGACTGCCTGTGCTGTGGCTTCGTGCCACACTGGCTGCCCTGGTGGCCAGTGCACTCCACATTCCGGTGACTACAGGCACCACTGGTCCCGGAGATGTTGTGGCTGAGGTGCTAGTTCGGGACCTATGAGACGGACGGGGTGGGGGAGGTGTGGGAAAGAGGTCACGGTTGGACAGCAAAAGTTTTTGGGACACACTGGTACGGGTAGCTGGAGGGGGTTGGGCAGTGGAGGAAGAGGTGGTGGTTGTAGGAGGTGTACGTTTGGTGACTTTGGGTGAGGGTACATGCGCTGGAGGCTGTCGTGAGGTGGATGACTGTTGGGTGGGTGTGTGCCTGCGTTTGTTTATCTTGGGAGAGGATGTCACCGACACACTGGGAGAGGACACAGGGGACGTGTGAATGGTAGTGGTGGTGGTGACTGCACGTGAGCGGGGTGTGGTGGTGGGTGTGCTGGAGATGTACGTAGTGGCTGTAGAGCTAGTGTGTGATGCTTGCGTGAGTGCCTGTGGGATGTGTGGTGCTTATGTTTGCCTGAGCTTCCTTTGGGTGTTGACCTGTGTGCATGTTGGTCTGTAGGTGTGCTTGGGATAGGCTGAGGTACAGGGGATTGGGTCGGGGTTGAGGAAGTTGGAGGGGGGAGGCTAGAGACGGGTACAATGGCTGCCATCATTGCTGAGGCCAGAGTCTGAAAAGCTCGGTGAAGGGCTGCCTGGCCAGAATGAATGCCCTCCAGAAATGCATTGGTTTCTTGCAACTGCCTCTCTACACCCTGGATGGCATTCAAAATGGTAGAATGCCCAACAGTGAGGGACCTGAGGAGGTCGATGGCCTCCTCACTGAGGGCAGCAGGGGTGACTGGGGCAGGGCCTGAGGTGCCTGGGGCGAAGGTGATGCCCACCCTTCTGGGTGAGCGGGCACGGGGCAAAGGCTGAGGGGCTGCTGGGAGGGCGGTGCTGGTAGGGGGGGTGGCGGCTGTACCTGTAGATGCGGGGGGAACAGATGTTGCCGCCACCACAAGGGAGCTTCCATCAGAGGATGAGTCCGACTTGCTGGTGTCAGCTCCTGTCCCCGCCGTGGAGCTCCCCTCGACCTCCGTCCCACTGGTGAATTCAGACTCCGTAGTGTCGCCCTCCAGGGCCATGTGGGATGCAGCTCCCTCGTGCTCCGGTGTCACTGCTCCTCCACCTGATGATGCTAATGCACACAAGAACAGGGAGACGACAAAAAGGGGGGGAGACAGAAGAAAGACATGTTGAGTGCATGCATTACCGCTACCGTTGGCGGACACGACAGACACAGAAGCCCCCTGCACTACGCCTCGCTCTTGGGCTCCACTGTTCAATTTCTGGGAAATGGCCTTCAAGGCTATGGACGACATCTGCACACATAGATGACACAGGGGCATAACTAGCTGTACTTGGCATTCTACAGAGGCGGGCTGGGGTGCCACATGCCCTGACATACGGAGGGGCCTTGCCTACGGAACTCGCCCTGGCCTGGGAAACCCACAGCCCTCCTCCCCCACCCAGACACCTCCACTGCGCGCAAAGTCAGCAGAATGAGAGTGTACTCACCCCCTTGTGGCTGCTGTGATGCCCTCAAGCGCCCATCCATCTCCGGGTAGGCCACCGCCAGGATCCTGAACATCAGGGGGGTCATGGTGCGATGGGCACCCCTCCCACATTGGGAGGCCATCCCCAGCTGAGCCTTCGCCGTCTTCTTGCTCCAGCGGCAAATGTTCTCCCATCTTTTCTGGCAGTGGGTGCTCCGTCTGTGGTAGACCCCCAGGGTCCGGACGTCCTTGGCGATGGCACGCCAAATATCTTTCTTCTGGTGGGCGCTGACCTACATGAAATGTACAGGGGAAAAAGAGAAGTTATTACCAACTGCACGGTCGAAGTGATTGGCCCCCATCCCTACCCTTGCCATGTGGCACATGCATTCACCGTCTTTCATGCAAGCAGCACTCTCCCCCCTTCCTTCTTACATCCAGCCTTCTCCACACAGGCATAGCCCATACAACATGCTCCCTGTGTACTTACCTGTTTGTCTGGAGGACCGTAGAGTAGCGTGTTCTTGGGGAGGACCCCATCCACGAGTTTCTCCAACTCCTCTGAAGTGAAGGCAGGGGCACTTTCCCCAGACACTCAAGCCATTGTCTCTTCCAGACCGAGGTCACAGCAGCACTTGCAGTGTAGGTCCTCTCCTGTCGAAGATCAGGTATCGAGTGATTGAAGTGATAGAAAATGGCGGTCACGTCCGCGGCGGTGCATACCGTCACCGCTGGCGAACATCGCCATTGGCTCCTGGGACCCATAGGGTTCAATGTTAACCAATGCAGCCTTGCGCGGCAGTCTTCGACCGCCTACCGCGACGGTGTACAACACCAGCGCAGTTACCTCACATCCCATTTTCCCACTTTACAGGTCAGGCAGCCGCCATTTCAGGGGCCCACATAGCTTCATTTCCAAATGCGTCACTCATACCTAGGCCTAGAGTCAACACACATACAGGCCACCTTTTGTGTATGGTAGGTGTTCTGTGTAAACTGTGGGTACGTACCTCTGAGTTGTTTGACTCTGTGATCGCTGTTGTCCTTCATAGGCAACGTCCGCTGGGACATGTGAGGAGATGGCAGCATCCTCCGGTGTACCGACCGTTGATGGACCTGTCGACAATGGACGAGCGACATTTGAATATCCCATACAGGCTTGACCGTGCCACAATCCATGAACTGTGTAACCAGTTGGAGCCAGACCTGATGTCAGCAATCCGCCATCCCACAGGAATCCCCCCTCAAGTGCAGGTGCTGTCAGTGCTCCATTTCCTTGCAAGTGGTTCCTTTCAGACAACAGTGGCCATGGCATCAGGGATGTCCCAGCTTATGTTTTCCAACGTATTGCCCAGAGTGTTTTCTGCCCTTCTGAAACACATGCGAAGCTACATCGTTTTCCATAAGGTGGAGGATTTGCCTACAGTGAAAGGGGATTTCTATGCCCTGGGACACATCCTCAACATCATAAGTGCCATTGATGGGACACATGTGGCTTTGGTACCCCCCCCCACAGGAGTGAACAGGTGTACAGAAACCGGAAGAGTTATCATTCGATGAATGTACAGATGGTATGTTTGGCAGACCAGTACATCTCCCATGTGAATGCCAAGTTCCCTGGCTCAGTGCATGACGCCTACATCCTGCGGAATAGCAGCATCCCTTATGTGATGGGTCAACTCCAGAGGCACCGTGTGTGGCTATTAGGTGAGCACCTGGAAGCAAGTCAGTGGGAATTGTTGTCTGGGTCTGGGGATATCCCTCCAGGTTAGTGCGAGTCTAACAGTTGTCCCTTACCATTTGCAGGTGACTCTGGCTACCCCAACCTGTCATGGCTACTGACCCCAGTGAGGAATCCCAGGACAAGGGCAGAAGAACGCTACAATGAGGCCCATGGGCGAACTAGGAGGGTGATCGAGCGGACCTTCGGCCTCCAGAAGGCCAGGTTCAGGTGCCTCCATATGACAAGTGGATCCCTATTCTGCTCACCAAAGAAGGTGTGCCAGATTATCGTGGCCTGCTGTATGCTTCATAACTTGGCTTTGCGACGACAGCTGCCTTTTCTGCAGGAGGATGGTCCAGATGGCGGTGTTGTTGGAGCTGTGGAGCCTGTGGACAGTGAAGACGAGGAAGAAGGGGAAGAAGATATGCACAACAGGGACTCAGTGATTCAGAAATATTTCCAGTGAAACACAGGTAAGAATACAAACCTGCCTACTACATGTACGTTAACACTACTACCTCTCTACTGTGTGTCGTTTTCACCCTGTGTATGGTCACTGAGTTGTCACTTTCCCTTACGATTTCACAGATCTGGGTCCCACTGTGTGACATCTGCTTAGATTCCTCATGGACTAGAGCTATGTGACATAGGTATGTTGACATTAAACTTGAAAGAGCATTTTGTCACTGTAATTGCTAATACACTATTTCGAAATCACAGACAGACTCCAGATTGTTTTGTGCTTTAAGTGTGTTTATTTAAGTGCTCAATATTGGAGGGGGTAGTGAAATGGTGAGGGGTGATGGCGGAGGAATGTCCATGGCAGAGTCCAGTCTATTAGTCTTACAGGTGCATTGCCCATATGAGCATAGGAAGTGGAGCTGGGGCAGTTTCAGTATGAACAGGGTGACAAAGTGGGACAGTACAATGACAGTCAGGGTGGTCTCATTTCTTGGCGGGGGTCTTGGCATCGTGCTCTTTCTTTGTCCTGGATCTCAGGGACCATTTGCGGGGTGGTTCTTCCTCTGCAGGGGGTGGGGTGCTTGTGTGGTGGTCCTGTGGCGGGGCATCCTGTCCACTAGCGCCGGCAGAGGTGGTGGGCAGTTCATCGTCCATGCTAGTGTCAGGGGCCCCTCGTAGTGCCACAGTGTCCCTCCTGGTGTTCACAAGTTCCTTCAGCACCCCTACGATGGTGCCCATGGTGGAGCTGATGGTTCTGAGTTCCTCCCTGAAGCCCATATACTGTTCCTCCTGCAGGCGCTGGGTCTCCTGAAACTTGGCCAGTACCGTTGCCATCGTCTCCTGGGAGTGGTGGTAAGCTCCCATGATGGAGGAGAGGGCCTCGTGGAGAGTGGGTTCCCTTGGCGTGTCCGCCCCCTGTCGCACAGCAGCCCTCCCAGTTCCCCTGTGTTCCTGGGCCTCCGTCCTCTGGACCGTGTGCCCACTACCACTGCCCCCAGGTCCCTGTTGTTGTTGGGGTGGTGGGTTATCCTGGGTTCCCTGTAGTGGTGGACACACTGCTGATTGACGGGTCCTGGGGACGGAGGTATGGGCCCGCTGGGTGGGTGCTGTGCTGGTGTTTCCAGAGAGTGGAAGGTCTGTGGTGGCCTGTGACTGTGTGATGGGGACCGACTGTCCCGAGGTCCCTGATGGGCCGGGCTGGTCATCTAGATCCAGTTGGACAGAGGTGCTGTCATCACTGTGGGCCTCTTCTGTTGGTGGTGTGGACATGTGTGGACCCTCCTGTCCGGTGACATTGTGTAGGGGTCCTGCAGGGGTATAAAAGGATGGTTATTACATCGGTGTGTGTCATGGTGTGCAATGGGTGGGTGACTGTGTACCCCAGTGCTTGCATTCCTGTGTGAGACCTAGTGTGAGGATGGTTTAGGGGGTTGTATGGGTATGTGCAGTGGGCATGCTTTAGTGATGGGTGTCCATGCTTTGTTGCTGCATGCAGGGTTTGGTGTTGGGATGGGTGGTTTGTGATGTTGGGACATATGTGAGGAGTTGGGGTGCTGGGGGTGAGGGTGGGGGTATGTGATTGCATGCAGGTAGGGTGGGGGTTGTAATAGTTAAGAATTGACTTACCAGAGTCCATTCCTCCACCTACTCCTGCGAGTCCCTCAGAATGCATAATCTCCAAGACCTGCTCCTCCCATGTTGTTAGTTGTGGGGGAGGAGGTGGGGGTCCGCCGCCAGTCCGCTGAACCGCCTGGTGGTGTCTTGAGATCACGGAACGCACCTTCCCCTCTAGGTCGTTCCACCACTTCCTGATGTCCTCCCGATTTCTTGGGTGCTGTCCCACTGTGTTGACCCTGTCCACTATTCTTCGCCATAGCTCCATCTTCCTTGCAATGGAGGTGTGCTGCACCTGTGCTCCGAATAGCTGTGGCTGTACCCGGATGATTTCCTCCACCATGACCCTGAGCTCCTCCTCCGAAAACCTGGGGTGTCTTTGCCGTGCCATGGGGTGGTGTAGATGATGTGTGGGGTGGAGTGTGTGGTGATAAGTGTGCTGATATGTAGTGGTGTGTTGTGTGAGGTGCATGGAAGTTCTGTGGGTGATGGTGTTGTGTGCCTGTGGATGTTGTTGTTCTTGCTGGTGCTCTCTCTCTGGCCTTCTTTTGGAATTTTTTGTTGTGGGGGTTTGTGGGTGTTGTGGGTGTGTGTTTTATATTATATTGGGTGTGTGGGAGTGGTGTGTGTATGTGTATCAGGTGTGTGTATTTTGAATTGTCCAATGTGGTAGTGTTTTGTAAATGTGTGCGTATTTTGAGCTCGGCGGTGTGTACCGCCAATGGAATACCGCGGTTGAAAGACCGCCGCATGGATTCGTGTGTCGTGATAGTGTGGGCGTATTTCTGTTGGGGTGACGGTGGAGGTTTTGTTTTCGCCAGTTTATCACTGACCTTTCTTGTGGCGGACTTGTGTGGGTGTCTGAATTTTGCCGGATTCATTATGTGGGTCATAATCGCTGTGGCGGAATTCCGCGTCGGTGTGTTGGTGGTCTTCTGCACGGCGGTAAGTGGCTTTTACCGTCAATGTTGTAATGACCGCCATAGTAAGCTAAAGACGTGGAATTAGCCACCCTACCACAGACAGGGCTAGGCACATATACCTGCTCAGAGCCAGGATACCCTTGCGGGTGACAGTGCACTTTACACATGCACATAACATAACCAGTGAACGCACTTGCACAAACCTTTTCAGCAGACATTCCTATTAGATACGTTGCTGTGTAACAAGCTACATGCTCATGTGAACCTTGCAATTACATCTGGCATGCGGACGCAGGCATAAACACCATTGGGTTCTTGCTATAGTTTATGAATTAGTGGCTGGTATGAAACTCCTGCTTGAGATGGATTGAGCTATTACTGCATAGAAATTCTCCTCTAAATCCATGAAACGTACCAAGGTAATTATAACTTAAATGGCAAAAATACATAAATACATTTGCTGTTTGATCACAAAATAACTATTTTCTTTGCCAGGTGTGTTTTAAAACTAATTCATAAGTACAAACAAACCTGTGAACTGTCACTGAGAAGATGTAACTGGATGAGCCTTAGAATAAAAACCGTGACAGATTTTGGGTCCCTTGAGCTGTATTCAAACATTTTGACTGGAGTGACAGATGCACCTCATTACAGTCATTTTCTGATTGTGTATGGCTTTCACTCTCAAACAAGAATAATTTACAAAATAAAATCACATGAAAACAAATCACGTATTAGAAAGGTGACCATTAAATACAACAACATGACAGCAATGAGTAGATGAACACACAATAAATTAAGCATTCTTTTTCTCCCAGCTTCAAGAGAACATTATCTCATTTTCGATTCCCTGCAGCACAAATCATTCATAATTGTGATGAAATCAGCAAGCAGTGCCGATATTTCATTATAATTGGCCTTGGCTAGAGGTGTCTTTCTGCCAGTACTTCTGTTCAAGCATTTCGCGTGTACTTTGGACACACTCCATATGCATCACTACCACCACAAATCAGTATGATTTGTAAAACTCTTTATCCACTGCAAGGATGGACGCCAGTAATTTACACAGGGCCATGCACCTGTGAGAATTGTTGTGCATTGATATTAAATTGTGCATTATTAACAACGAGAATAATATGAATCTACACTTAAATTTGCATGTGTACACTTATATGGATCTATTGCCTTTGATACTATTTGCTATTACCTGTAAAATGTATGAAAATATAGCTTGTGCTAACTAGGCCTTAATTAGGTCTCAATATATTGTTCAAAATGGGTGTCTCACCCTGCACCATTGTTTATTATTTCTGTTGCACACAAAAAAGCAAAGTTATGTTTGCTTCTTTCTGAATTACGTTCCTCTCAGGTAATCCTTTCTAACAAAGGCTCATTAATGTTACAACACTCAAGGTTTCTTCTGCCTGCATGCTTTATTGTATTCATTCACAAAAGTTCACTGTTGTTTTGTAACTAGTTCTCTGGATGATTTAAGTAGCAATCAGGGATACCTTTCCTCATCATTCAAAAAGTGAGAGTTGTCCCGCCCTAGAAATGACATCACAACTGCTACCGAGACTTCCAATGACCCACGGGAGCCCGTCCCGGAACTGATGTAGGTGTAGGTGAGTCACTTGTGTTGTGACATTGTGTGATGACATGTTAGTCAAGTGGCCGGTTGCTGTCCCTAGTGTCTAGGTGTATGTGTTGTGTAAAATGGAGGCTGTGCAAGAGGACAAGTCTGGACATGTTCATGCCGTCAGGCTAGTTGGGTTGCAGTGTGGCTCCTTAGTTAGAGGGAAGTGCAGTGGAACTATAGAGCCACCACCTATCCTCCCAGAGCTTTTCATAACTTAGAGGGAATGTACGATGGTGACCCTTTTAAAAAAAAAAAAAAAATCGTGAAGCCTACAGGCACAGAAAGGGCCAAGCAGTGTGCAAATTGGCATAGATCATGACCTTTAAAAACACAAGTCATAGGTACCTAAGGAGGGTAGCTGTGTATAAGGGAAACATAAGTGAGGCCTGGCAGGCCATGTGGGGGTTTTCAGGTTGTTACGTAGTTTCTAGAGGAGCTGCCGCCCACCACCCCTATTATCTTATCAGGCCTTCTTGTTACTGCTTACGTATAGCAATGAACTTTCAACCTAAGTTTTTGCAAGTCAGAGTGACCCATACATGTTTAGCAGATTTTTACGTAGAAAGAGGTAGCCCCCAGGTGAGGTGTTATGAAATTCTAACATAACCATAAAACATAAAGGCCCTCATTACAACCCTGGCGGTCAGTGATAAAGCAGTGGTAATACCGCCAAAAGGCTGGCGGTAAACACCGCCAAATTATGACCATGGCGGTAACAGCTCAGACAGACAGCCACTTTAACACACCGACCGCCAGGGCGGAATCGACAGGCACCACAGCGGTAGCCACCTACAGTCAGGAGGAAGTCAATATTCCGCCCACTGAATTATGACACATCAATCTGCCACCTTTTCCGGGGCGGTACCAGCGACATCAAAATTCTGGTGGAAATACTGCACAGAAGGGAAACGACTCACCTCTGGAGACTCTGGGAAGAACCACAACGCCATGGAGCCCAAGCTGTATATCTTCCCAATGATCTTCTACGTCCAGATCCACCATGAACATCAACGCCGGTGAAGATGACCACAGTGAGGACTGCCGCCTAGCACACAGGGGACGGGGGAGGAAAAAGACAGTGACACACACATGCAACACGCAACACCCCAACCCCCAACACCACACACACAAGCAGATGCAGTAACATAACATATTTACCCTGTACCCCTCAGTAATAATGGAAGGACAACAGCAATAGATCAAAGTGAGTGTAATAAGATAAATATAGTAGAAATACGTGCATCCAAATCCAACACTATATACATATTTAATAATGAAGGGACACTGCCCAGTCCTCAGTGACCGTGGGCCACAGGGCCACAATACAAAGTCCAAGTCCCCACTTGTCTCTGGAGAGAGCACTGCAGGGGCATCAGTTAGAAAATAGGCAGGAACCTCAGGGGGATGGGGTAGGGGGGGCACCTCAGCCAGAATATGGAACAAATCCACTGGTCACAGAGGGGGCAAGATGCCCTGTGTTTGGTCCTAGGGAGTGCAAGACCACAGTCTCTCAAGTGGGTGACTTGCCCACATGCTCTGGAGGGGGCAACATGCCCTGTGCTGGGTCCTGGGAAGTGCAAGGCCACAGTCTCTCGAGTGGGTGACTTGCCCACATGCTCTGGATGGGGCAACATGCCCTGTGCTCTTGAACCTGGGGAGGATGGGGTGAGTGGATGGCATCTCCACTGGTTCTGGAGGGAGCATAGTGCCCTGTGCCCTTGATCCTGGGGAGGATGAGGTGAGTGGATGCCATCCCCACTGGTTCAAGAGGGGGCGTCATACCCTGTTATCTTCATCCTGGGGAGGATGGGGAGAGTGGATCGCTTCTCCACTGGTTCTGGACGGGGCATCATGCCCTGTGATCTTCATCCTGGAGAGGATGGGGTGAGTGGAGGCCTCTTCACTGGTTCTGGAGGGGGCATTGTGCCCTGTAATGCTGGTCTTGGGGAGTGCAAGGTCACAGTCTCTCAGCTGGGTGTCATACCCACAAGATTTGCAGAGGCCAGGACGCACAACAGCTAATGGACACAGGACTACACACTGTCTGTCGACAGTGACAGCTGCTCAGTAGGGGCAGTGGTGGTGCTGCTGCTGGTAGTGGTGGGGAGAGGCTCCAGCCCATCCCCTGCAGCCTTGGATGGCTGCCCACTGATGCTGCTGCTGCTGGTGGTGGTGCTGGTGCGGTGCTGCTGGTGGTGCTGGTGGTGGGGGGAAGCTCCAGCCCATCCCCTGCAGCCTTGGACGGCTGCCCACTGGTGCTGCTGCTGCTGTTTAGGGTCTCTTAGGGACATTGGGGTGGGAACAGGGAGAAGGTTTGGGAGTGGAGAAAGAGGGAGTGGTTGTAGAAAGTGTCTGTCTGCTGTTTTGGGGTGCAAGTGCATGGGCTGGATACTGTTGTGAGGTGGATGGCTGTTGGGTGTCGAAGTGCTTGCATTTGTGTACCTTGGGAGGGGGGACACAGACACAGTGGGAGAGGACACAGGGGATGTGTCCATGGCTGTTGGGGTGGTGTCTGCAGGTGAGGAATGTGTTCTGCTAGATATAGTGGTGATGCTGGTAATGGGTGATGGTGTAGTGCATGCAGGTGTGAGTGTAGATGCAACTGGGAGGGAGGTGGAGGAGGAGGAGGGGGACACAGTGGAGGCAGTGGATGTTGTTATGTCTGCATCTGGATGGTGTTTGTGTGAGTGTCTGTGCGATGATGTGTGGTGCTTGTATTTGCCTGTGCCACTCTTGTGTGTTGTCCTGTGTGCATGCACGTCTGTCTGTGTGCTTGGGATAGGTTTGGGTTGGGGGAATGGGACTGGGTAGAGGAAGTTGGAAGGTGGAAACAGGGACAATGGCTGCCATCAGAGAGGAGGCCAGAGCCTGGATTGATCACTTTTGGGCCGTCAAGCCAGTGTGAATGCCCTCCAGAAATGCATTAGTCTGTTGCATTTGGGCTGCCAGCCCCTGGATGGCATTCACAATGGTTGACTGCCCAACAGAGATGGATCACAGGAGGTCAATAGCCTACTCACTCAGGGCTGCAGGGCTCACTGGGGCAGGGCCTGAGGTGCCTGGGGCGAAGGAGATGCACACCCACCTGGGTGAGCAGGCACAGGCAACTTGCTGATGGGCTGCTGGGAGGGTGGTGCTGGTACAGAGGTGGCAGCTGTACCTGTAGCTGGGTTGGGCACAGAGGTGTCTGACACCACCAGGGAGCTTTCATCGGAGGAGGTATCTGTGTCCAAACTGTCCCCTCCTGTCTCCGCAGTGGTGTTTCCCTTGCCCTCCATCCCACTGGCCCTCACCGTCGCTGGACTCTGAGTCCTGGGTCGCATGGGATGCAGCTCCCTCAGTAGCAGGTGCCACTGCTCCTCCACCAGATGAAGCTAATGCACATAAGGACAGGGTGACAAAACAAAAAGAGGGGATAGACAAAGGATACATTTGGTCAGTTGCTGCACCAACACCACCGTTGGCATACACAACACACTCACACACAGGGAACAGCCCTACATACTAGGCAGTAACAATGCTAGTCCCCAGGGCATGAGGAGAGACACATACTGCCAACTGCAGCATACCTGGGACCCACATAACCCTGCCCAGTAGTGGATGCCTACTAGCTAGGTTGAAGGAAATTCACATCAGAACCCTGTCCAACATGGAACCTACACTGCAATATCAGACCTGGCCTAAGGGCACCCACAGGCACACATCCCCCACCCGCATACCACCCCACCAGGCATAAGTAGTGAGGATGGGCACGGTACTCACACCCTTGTGGCTGCTGTGATGCCCCCAAGAGCTCATCCAGCTCCAGATAGGCCACCGCCAGTATGCGGGTCATCAGGGGGGTCAGGGTTTGACAGGCACCCCTTCCTCATTGGGAGGCCATCCCAAGCTGGACCTCTGCCATCTTCCATGCCCAGCGTGTCAGGTCCTCCCACCATTTCCGACAGTGGGTGCTCCACCTGCCGTAGACCCCCAGGGTCCGCACGTCCTTGATGATGGCATGCCATATACCCTTCTTTTGATGGGCGCTGACCTGCAGAGGAAATATGCACAGAGAAAGATATTAGTTAGACCGTCCTTTCTGTTACACTCATGGCCACCATACCCGTTCCTGTTTCCCTTACACACAGACATGGCCCAGCATAAATGCTGCACGCTGCCCAGGGCCCATCCACCAACCCCCACAGCACGAGGCCTTCACACACCCAACTCAATGAATTCATGACACATGCATCGTGCTCACAGTGTGCTCACCTGTTGGACTGGAGGCCCATACAGCAGTCCGTACTGGGGTAGGACCCCATCCACCAGTCTTTCCAATTCCGCTGAGGTGAAGGCAGGGGCCCTTTCCCCAGTTACATGAGCCATTGTAGGTTCCAGACACAGCACCACATGCGGTGTAGGTCCTCTCCTGTTGAAGGTCAGGTAGCAAGTGCTGGAAAATGGGTTATTGGTAAGGGCAGGTAAGTACCTACACTTAGCAATAGGCCACTAACCTCCACTTAGGTCCAGTTAGGTCTCAGTAAATCAAACCCAGCTCAACCCTTGGTACATTGGCAATGAGCGACAAGGCTTAACTTAGGAGACAGAGCATTCAAATATCATAAAACAGTAATTAAATAAAACACAGGAAACAGTTTAAAAATCCAAAACCAATTTATAATAATAGATTATATTTTTATCTTTAAAATAACACAAAAACAAATAAAAACGGATAAGGGGAACCGGAGATATGTATTTTTAAAGAATTATTATTTTTCTAGCGCCTAGAAACAAAAAGCACCAATCTGGTCATCTGGTCGCACCTCGACCGGGGCAAAGTCAAAGTTTAAGGCCTACCGTGATGGAGCTCGGCTCGGCTAGAGCCCGCAGGAGGCCTTCAGTCAAAAGTTTACCTTCTCACTTAGTCGTTTTTCTGAGGATTTTCTTCAGCGGGATGAATCTGCCAGTCCAATCCGACCTCCTGGAACTGTTCTCCGGATACGCGTCGCGGAAGTCCTCGGTGGAGATTTTTACCTTCGGACTTAGTCGTTTTTTCGAGGTGAAAATCCTTTGACCGGGGAAACCTGGATCTTGATCTGACGTTCTTGGAGCCCTCCTCAGATACGCTGGCTGGGAGGTCCCAGTCAACTTTCTACGTTCGGACTTAGTCTCTTTTTTGGGGATTTTCTTCTCCTGGACGAACCTGCAAATCAGGCTGGGTCGCGGTTGAGGCAAGCCGGCTAGAGTTGCCTCGTGGGTCAGTCCCTCTATGGAGCTTTTTTTCAAAAGTTCTCCAAACTCCTCCAAACTTCTGGGTCTTCTCCCAGATGATCCTTTGAAGTTCTTTTGGGGTCCACAGTTCACCCCAAGGTTCCAGAAGCTCTGAGGGGTGTAGACTACAACTCCCAGAATGCACCTGGCGCAAACTCCTTTTTGGCCACTGGACAGTGGTCAGCTGGTTGATTCCTTCAGGAGTTGGTGCAGGAGACTCTGGTTAGCAATTTTTCACCTGTAGCAAACAGGGAGTCCCTCCTTGAACCAGTTGAAGCCAGGCAAAGTCCTTCTTGCGGTGAAGCCCAAGTGTGCAGCTGGTTCAGTCCTTCAGAGTGCAGGGTCCAGGTGCAGGCCAGGGGACCAGCAGGGCAGTCCTTCTTCTTCTGTGGTTCTTCTTTGTTGGAATCTGGTGGGGATCTGAGGTGTGGGTGCAGGTATGCCAGTTTTATCCTTGCTCCTGGATGAAAAACAGGGGGGTTCTGGCTCTCCAATCAGGTGCAGGGTCCTTCCCCTTGTGACGACCACTTCCTGGGAATTGTGGCAAAAATCAATCCCAGGAGGCAACATTCCTCAAATATCCATCATGGCTGAAAGTGATTTTTGGGGGTTACATCTGGCTGAGCCCACCCACTGGTGTGGCTAAAAATCCTAAACACACCCCTCTCCTGCCCCCTCCTAATCTAATCAAGGGGACACCTAGTTGTCTGGGTTTGCAGGATGTGGGGGTGTTGCTGGGTTGCTCCAAATGTCCTTCTTTGCCTTTGAAGAACAGTTTGGCAGCCCTCCCCTTCCTGCCTCACCATCTGCTGAGGGGAGATCTCCTCCCACAGGCACATCTCTTTGTGTGAAGCCAGGCCACTTCACACCTCATCAAGGCAGCCCGGCCAGGCTGCCAGAGGCTGGCCAATCAGAGCACAGCAGCAAAAACAATTCAGGGCTGAAGTTGGCAACTTTTCAGGTAAAGTTTAAAACTCTTTACCTGAACAAGTTATATTAAATCCAACAACTGGAAGTTGTGGGATTTATTATAACAATTAATGTTATACCAAACTCTTTGTATCTGTCACTTAAGGGGACTTTTTAAAATTAAAATAAAGTCTCCATATTCTAGCCTATGAAGGCCATTCACTACAATGAGGGAAAAAAGAATGTGGCTGTTTTTAACACACCAGGGCTTATAAAACTATTTATATAAGGTCCCTGCTTCTAGTTACATGGCACCCAGCCCTCGGGGCACATAGGGCACACCTTAGGCGTGACTTATATGTAAAAATAAGGTAGTTTAAGACTTTGGAACTACTTTTAATTCCAAAGTCGAATTTGCATATACCTTTAATTTAAAAGCAGTCAGCAAGGCAGGCCTGCCTTTAAAATGACACTGGACATCTCAGAAGTGCACCTATAGGTGCACTACCTATGCTGGGGTCCCTAAACCTACATGCCCTACCATTTACTATGGACTTATAGGTGGGTTGACTTAGCCAATTATAATTAGCCTACTTTGCATATCCACTTTACACAGAGCACTGGCCCTGGGACTGGTAAGCAGTACCCAGGGCACAGCCAAGAGTCAGTAACCACCAGTACCTGTCCAAAAATTGTGGGGGTGACCAGGGCAAAAAGGAGGACTTTCCTACAGCAAGTGAGTGTACAGATAGAAAATTACAGTGACGTCTACAGCAGTGCATACCGTCACTGCCAGTGTACATCACCAGTTGCCACTGTACCCCATAGGGCCCAATGATAACCAATGAGGAGTTGCACGGCAGTTCCCGACCGCCTCCACACAACGGTGCACAATGTCTGCGGTATTACCTCACTTCCACCTGTCCCTCCATACAGGACAGGTGGACGCCATTTCAGGGGTGGGGCAGGCCATGGATCCTTAATGCAGCACAGTTCACAATTGTACATTCAGGACATATGCCACTAATTAATTATTAAAATCACATCATGCATTGAACTGTAGTGGTTACAATGTACAGAAAATGACCGGCTCCTCACACTTTTGCCCCATAGATGGCAACCACTGCAGATGAATACGAGATGGAAACATCCCCCCATGCACAGACCCCTGGTGGACTTGTCAACAATGGAGGACAGGCACATAATACTCAACTATAGACTTGACAGGGCCACAATCACAGAGCTGTGTGCTCAATTGGAGCTTGACCTGATATCTGCTATCCGTCATCCCACTGGGATCCCCCACTTTTGTGCAAGTCCTCTCTGTGCTCCATTTCTTGGCAACTGGTTCTTCCAAATGACAGTGGGCTTGGCAGCAGGAATGTCACAGCCAATGTTTTCAATCATGCTGACCAGAGTGTTGTCTGCCCTGATTAAACACATGTGCAGCTTCCTCGTTTTCCCCCAGGTGGAGGATTTGGCCACAGTGAAGTCTGACTTATATGCAATGGGACATATCCCCAACATTATTGGGGCTATTGTTGAAACACATATAGCATTTGTCCCCTCCCGGCAAAATTAACAGGTCTTCAGAAATCGAAAACGTTTTCACTTGATGAATGTGCAGCTGGTGTGTTTGGCAGACCAGCACATCTCCCATGTCAATGCTAAGTATCCTGGGTCGACGCATGATGCTTTCATTCTGAGGAATAGCAGCATCCCAAATGTGATGGGCCAACTTCAGAGGCACAGGGTGTGGCTAAAAGGTGAGTCCTGCTTCCCACCCAGTGGATGTTGGTGTATGGGTATGGTGTGGGCCATAAGGGTACTGTGTGGCTAACAGTTGTCCCTCAATATTTGCAGGTGACTCTGGTTACCCTAACCTCTCATGGCTACTGACCCCTCTGAGGAATGCCAGGACAAGGCCAGAGAAATGTTACAATGAGGCACATGGGTGAACAAGAAGGATAATTGAACGTACATTTGACCTCCTGAAGGTGAGGTTTCGGTGCCTCCATCTAACAGGTGGATTCCTGTGCTACTTACCAAAGAAGGTCTGCCAGATCATCGTGGCATGCTGTATGTTGCACAACCTTGCATGGAGGCGCTTTGTTCCTTTTCTGCAGGAGGAGGCTGGAGATGGCCATGTGGCAGCACTGGACTCCGTGGACAGTGAAGATGAGAAGGCAGAGGATGAGGATGAGGGCAACAGAACTGCAGTGATACATCAATACTTCCAATGACACACAGGTAAGACAGTCTAGCTTCACATTTCATTAACAGTTTAACGTTTGACATTGTCACTGGCAGGCTGTGACTTCCTACTTCTATGGTCACTAACTGTACCCTTTGGAATCTCTATTTGCAGATATTGGTGCCCCACTATTGCTCCTGGTGTGTTCACTGCAGCCAACTACAGGTCTTTCCTATGTATACATTACTGTACAGTTGAACTGCAATGTTTAAACCTTGTTAAATGAGTACATGCTTAAATCATTTGACATCCTCCATACTTGTATTTTTTCTAAGGGTGTTTCTTTAAGTGCACAGAAGTAGAGGGGCAAGTGCAATGGGCTGGGTTGATGATGGAGGAAAGTCCAGGGTAGAGTCCAGTCTATTTGTAGCACAGGTGCATTGTGCAAATGGGAATAGGAAGGGGAGCAATGGCAGTTTAAGGTGGACAGGGTGACAGAGTGGGACACAAGGGTGACATTCAGGAGAGTCTTATTTCCTGGTGGGGGTCTTGGCCATAGTCTCTGGCTTCTGCCTGGATCGCAGGGAACGTTTATGGGGTGATTCTCCTTCTGCAGGGGAGGGGTGCTGGTGGCCTGTTGGTCCTGTGGCGGGGCCTCCTGTCCTCTAGCGGCAATGGAGGTGGAGGGCTGTTCAGTATTCTGGCTAGTGGCAGGGGACCACTGGTGTGACACTGCCTCTCTCATAATGTTGGCCATGTCTGCCAGCACCCATGCAATGGAGACCAGGGTGGTGTTAATGGACTTCAAGTCCTTCCTGATCTCCAGGTACTGTCCCTCCTGCAGCCGCTTGTTCTCCTGCAACTTGTCCATGATCTGGCCCAGCGTATCCTGGGAATGTTGGTATGCTCCCAGGATCGCGGTGAGTGCCTCCTGGAGAGTCTGTTCCCTGGCCTGTCCTCCCCCTGGTGCACGGCAGTCCTCCCAGCTTCCCTGTTGTCCTGTGCCTCTGTCCCCTGAACCGTGTGCCCACTGCCACTGACCCCAGGTCCCTGATTGTCCTGGGTTTGTGGGGAGCCCTGGGGTCCCTGTAGAGGTAGACACACTGCTGATTGACGTGTCCTGGGGGCAGATGTATGGGCCCGCTGGGTGGGTGCTGTGGTTGTGTTTCCTGAGAGGGGAGGCTCTGTAGTGGTGTGTGACTGGGCTTGGGTAACTGACTGTCCGGAGGTCCCTGATGGGACAGGTTGGTCATCCAGATCCAGGCGTGCAGAGCTACGGTCATTACTGTGGGCCTCTTCTGTGGGGGGACTGGATGTTGCTGGCACGTCTTCTCCTGTGACTTTGGCAGGGATACCTGTGGGGATGTAAATGCAGTGTTATTGTTGGGTGGGTTGCCTGCTATGGTTGTTATTGTCCTGCCAGCTTTGCCTTGTGTGAGTTGTTATTTGGTGGGCTAGCTGTTTCCCTCTGGTGTGCACGCTTTAGTGATAGATGTCCATGCAGGTTTGTGAGTGGTGTCCATGCATTGGTGGTGCATGCAGGGCTTGGGATCGGGGTGGGTGAGATGTGATGGTGGGGTATGTGGCTGGTGTTGGAGTGATGGGAGTGAGGTTGGGGGTATGCGATGGCATGCAGGTAGGGGGGTGATAGAAATAGTAGCGAGTTGACTTAACAGAGTCCAGTCCTCCTCTTACTCCTGCCAGACCCTCAGGATGCATGTTTGCCAAGACTTGCTCCTCCCATGTTGTTCATTGTGGGGGAGGAGGTGGGGGTCCACCACCAGTCCTCTGTATAGCTAGTTGGTGTCTTGATGCCACGGAGCGTACCTTTCCCCGTAGGTCATTCCACCTCTTCCTGATGTCATCCCTTATTCTGGGGGACTGTCCCACAGTGTTGACCCTGTCCACGATTCTCCACCATATCTCCATCTTCTTTGCAATGGATATCTGCTGCACCTGTGATCCGAATAGCTGAGGCTCTACCTGGGTGATTTCCTCCACCATGACCCTCAGCTCCTCCTCAGAGAATCTGGTGTGTCGTTGTGGTGCTATGGGTGTTGTGTGAGTGGTGTGGGTGTGTAGGGTGATGTGTTGGTGTTTGTGTTTTGAGGTGAGTGGGTGGTGTATAGGTGATGGTGGTATGTGGCTCTTGATGTGTCGGTGTTCTTGCTTTCTATCTGTTGGCAATGGTTTGTATTGGTAAAGGGTTGCGGGTAGTGTGGGTGTTTGTTTTATAGTGGTGTGGGTGTGTGGGTGTGGTGTGTGTATGAGTGCCAGGTGTGTGTAGTTTGAATTGTCAAATGTGGTGTTGTTTAGTTTGAATGTGTGTATTTTGAGCGCATCGGTATGTATCGCCAATGGTTTACCGTAGTTGAATGTCTGCCGTGGTGATTCGTGGATCATATTGTGATGGGCGTAGTTCTGTTGGAGGAACGGTGTGGGTTTTGCTACTGCCATTTTATCACTGACCTTTGGTGTGGCGGTATTGTGTTTATGGCTGTATAGTGACCGATTGGAATATGTGTGTCATAATATGGTAAGCGGATATCTGCGGCGGCGTGATGTTGGTGGTAGTCAGCATGGCGGTAAGTGGGATTTACCGCCAATGTCATAATGAGGGCCAATATGTTTCAGAGCCCACCCCTTCACAAAGCCTAGGCATAATTAGCCTGGCATAGCAAGTATTAAACGCCCCCATAGGTATCATACACACAGGCATCTCACAAGACTGTTTTTTTGTGAGCGAAGAATTGAAGCTTGCGGAGAGCACTGTTACCAAAGACCATTAAGGAGAAAAATATGAAGGGGAGGGCACAAACTGGTGAGGCAAACCAGCTTCTACTGAAGGTAAATATCTTTGACATGTTTGAATATATTTTGTAATGTGATTCCAACTTGCTGTTGTCTCTAGCCCCATTCCCTAGGACACACAGAGCATATGGCCATGTACTTTGAATACTACTATTTAAAGTCATATTTTCTTTGAAAAATCTTTTTTATTAATAATATTATTATTGTTATATTCTACTAATGTGGAACGCAAAATGTGTATTAATTATGATAAAATCGGCTAGGGGTGCCCATCACGAACCCTTGCACCCTCTGTAGTTGTGACTCTCCATACAGTAGCATAGAGCATTCATACGCCTGTTGTAAAGAACAAAACTATGGCCTTCATTATGACATTGGCGGTAAATGCCGCTTACCACCGCTGTGATGACCGTCAACATACTGTCGCGGTGGTGATCATCCATTTGCCATATTATGAGACACACACACCAAACCAACAGAATACTGCCACAAACACATATCGGCCAGCCCAAAGGTCAGTGTTACAGTGTCAGCACAAACACCCACACCGTTACACCAACAAAACAACACCCACCACAATGTGACCCATGAATCACCACAGCGGACATTTAATGGAGGTAAACCATTGGCGGTACACACCGGCGCGGTCAGAATGGCCACCCAAATACAAAACAACACAACATTGGCCAAAACAAAAATCACACACCACACACATACACCCACAGCACTATAAAACACACACTCTCATTACCCACAACCCTTTACGAACACCAAAAATTGCCATGAAACAGACACGAAAATCACAGCAACAACTACACACACCACAAACCCCCATTCATCCATCACACTCCCTACATCCCCCGCCCCACCACATTACTCAACACCCTCTGCACAGCACACACAACACAACACCCATGTCCCCACTAAACCAACCCGTTTCACTGATGATGAGTTGCAGGTCATGGTGGAGGAAATAGTCAGGGTAGAGCCACAGCTATTTGTAGCACAGGACCAGCAAATTCCAGGAAAATGAAGCTATGGTGGAGGATCATGGACAGGGTGAACGCCGTGGGACAGCATCCAAGATCAAGGGATGACATCAGGAAGAGGTGTTATGACCTATGCAGGAAGGTACGTTCTGTGGTAGCAAGGCAAAAGCTTGCCATCCAGAGGACTGGTGGTGGACTTCCACCTCCTCCCCCACAGCTCACATCCTGAGGGACTCACTGGAGTAGCCAGAGGACTGGACACTGGTGAGTCAATATTTACTACTTATCATCCTCCATACCTGCATGCCATCTCACCCCCTCACCCTGACTTCCATCACTCCACTACATCCCACACAGTGCACCTATACATATGACTAACCCCAATGACAACCCTGCATGCTATACCAATGCATGTACAGCCATCCCAGCCATGCATGTACACCCATCACAAAAGCATGCACAGCATGGAGGAGAACTAACAATCACACAAAAAATCACCATACACAAACAAAGGTGGCAGGGCAACAGCAACGATAGAGGGAAAGCTAGGGATGTACAATATGTCACAGAAGCATAATACATCACTTATATCCCCACAGGTGCCCAAGCCAATCCCAGTGGTGAGGAGGTGCCACCACTATCCAGTCCTCCAACAGAAGATGACCCCAGTGATGACAGTAACTCTGGACTTCAGGATTTGGATGAACTACCTGGCATATCAGGGACCACTGGTCAGTCGGCCATCCCAGCCCACTGACAGTCTACCAAAGAGCCTCCCCATCAGTATCCAACACACAGCACCCACCCAACATCCACATACCTCTGTCCCCAGGACACGTCAATCAGCAGTGTGCCCACCTGTACAATGACCCCAGCCACACCTCACCCCAAAATAATCAGGGACCTGGGGTCAGTGGCAGTGGGCACACCATTCAGGGGACATGGTTCAGGGGAACAGGGACACTTGGAGGACAGCAGTGCGCCAGGGGGAGGACAGGCCCATCGAACTGACTCTCCAGGAGGCACTCACTAATGCCCTTGGGGCTTACCAACAATCCCAGGACAAGATGGGTCAAATCCTTACCAACATGCAGGAGAACAAGTGGCTGCAGGAAGTACACCACAGGAGATCAGGGAAACTTTGCAGACCCTCAACATCATCATGGTCTCCATAGCAGGGGTGCCGGCAGTTACGGCCAACATCATGAGAGAATGGACAGCACACCAGCAGGCCCCTACCACTTAGCCAGTCGACTGACCAGCCCTCCCTCCACTTCTGCTGAAGCTAGTGGACAGGAGGCCCTGCAACAGGACCCACAGGCCACCAGTACTCCACCTCCAGCAGAAGGTGAACCACCCGCAAACGTTCCCTGCAATCCAGACAGAAGCCAGAGACACTTGTGAAGACCAAGACAACTGCCAGGAAATGAGACTCTACTGATTGTCCCCCTTGTGTCCCACTCTGTCACCTTGTCCACTCTGAAGTACTTTTGCTCCCCTTCCTATAGCCCCTTGGACACGGGACCTGTGCTACAAACAGACTGGACCAATACCTTGTGCTTACCTCTACTATCACCCCCATTACATTGCATCTTACCATCTATACTTAGCTCTACAATAAACACCCTTGAACAAAACATGAGTGATAGTGTTTTATGTTATGAAAATGTGCAACTATGGAAACAGTCACATCTAGTGAAAATGATCTGAACACTGTGATAGCATACAAATAAAGACCTGTAACTGTGTGTAGTCATCACATCAGTACAGAGTTGTTAGAACACCAACAGCTGCAAAATTAGAAGGCATAGGTGACAGTCAGTTGAGATGCAAAGGAAGTAAATGCCATCCTGCTACAGCCACACTGAAAACATCAATAGTCAGAGGAGTGGTCAGTTACACTGTCTCACCAGTGTGTCATTGGAAGTATTGACCCATAACTGTTGTTCTGTTGTCCACATCCTCATCCTCTGCCTCCACATCCTCACTGTCATCAGGGTCCACTGCTGCCACAGGGGCATTTCCAATCTCCTCTTCCTGCAGATAAGGCACATGTCGTCTGAGGACCAGGTTGTGCAACATACAGCATGCTACTACTATCTGGCAGCTATCTCAGGTGGGTAGCACAGGGATCCCCGTCAGATGGAGGCATCTTTATATGTGTTCCGTCAATCACCCCAATAATATTAGGTATATGTCCCATTGCATAGAATTCTGCCTTCACAGTGGCCAAATCTTCAACCTGGGGGAAAGCAATGCAGCTGCACATGTGTCTCATCAAGGCGGAAAAAACCCTTGCCAGCACAATTGAGAACATTGGCTGTGACATTCCTGCTGCCAACCCCATTGTCACTTGGAAAGAACCAGTTGCCAGGAAATGGAACACAGATAGAACTTGCACAAGAGGGGGGATCCCAGTGGGATGATGGTTAGCTGATATGGAGTCAGGCTCCAATTGAGCACACAGCCCTGTGATTGTGGCCCTGTCCAGTCTATAGGTCAGTATTATGTGCATGTCCTCCAGTGTAGCCAAGTCCACAAGAGGTCTGTACACGGGGTCTTGTCTCCTCCTCCTATTCATCTGCAGTGGTAGGTATCTAAGGGACACAAGAGTGAGCAAGGAGTCACAATTTGAACAATGGAACCGCCACCTCAGTGTACATTGAGCATTAATGTGTTGGCACTATGTGAATGGCAATGTATGTGCAAATCTTAACAATGACGCAGTTCTCGATTATATGAATGTTGTCTGCCACATAAAATGCCAAACACCTGTCCTGTTTGTAGAGACAGGTGGAAGTGAGGTAACTCCGCCGATGTTGGGCGTCATGGCAGAAGGTGGTCTTGCACCGCCGTGCTATTCCTCATTAGCTAATATGGTGCTCTATGGAGTACAGTGGCCAATGGGGATCACTGGTAGTGGTGACGGTGTACACCGTCATGGACGTGACCGCCATTTTCTATCTATGACCTCACTTGATTCCTGACTTTCCACAGGACAAGGCCTTCACTGCGTGTGCTGCTATGACCTGTATCTAGACCCTGCCATGGCCCGTGTGACAGAGGAAAGGGCCCCTTCCTTCACTTCCGTGGAGTTAATGCACTTGGTGGATGGGGTCTTACCCCAGTATAAACATCTGTATGGGCCTCCAGACCAACAGGTGAGTATACCATGGGCACAATGCATGTGACAAGGTTGCATGGAGATGTGTGTGCAAGCATCGTGTCATTTGGGGGTGGTATGTTTGTTGGTGGTGTACATAGTGGGCAATGGGTGATGTGTGTGCCAATGGAGATGGAAATGGGATTTGTGTTCCATATGTGTGACAGGCTGGATTGTATGTGTAATGGTGTCTTCCTGCCTGTATTACCTCTGCAGGTCAGCGCCCATCAGAAGAAAGGATTGTGGTGTGCCATCACCAAGGACGTGTTGACCCTGGGAGTTTACAGCAGGTGGAGCACCCACTGTAGGAAAAGGTGGGAGGACCTGAGATGCTGGGCCTGGAAGAATGCGGAGGCCCAGCTGGGGATGCCATCCCAATGAGGGCGGTGTGCCTGTCGGAACCTGACCCTCCTGGTGGCCCGCATACTGGGTGGCCTACCCAGAGCTGGGTGGGCGCTTGAGGGCATCACAGCAGCCACAAGGGGGTGTGTACAATGGGCATTACAACTATAAATGGTAGGTCGCATGGGATCCTGGTGGTGAGTGTCAGTTAGTGGGTGTCCCTTAATGCCAGGTCAGACATTGCAGCATGATCCTGCTCAAGGGTAATGGGTGTATTGGAAAATCCGGTAACATAGCTAGTTTGCATTCCATGTCAGACAGTGCTTAAGAGGTCCCAGGAGGGGTGGAGTTGTTGGTGTTTGGCTCTCATCTTGCTGTGGTACCTAGCCAATGGAATGCCAGTGTGATGCATGGTACTCAATCCTGATCTCTGTGTGTGACGGTAATGTGTATGCCATCTGTGCTGTTGGTGCTGTAATTGACCCAGTGCTCCCTTTCTCTCTCTCCCCTTTTTTCTTCTATCATCCTGTCCATGTGTGCATTAGCATCATCTGGCAGAGGAGCAGAGGCACAGGGGATAGAGGGAGATGCACCCCACAGGACCCAGGAGGCAGAGTCTACGGACACCGTGGGACGGAGGGCAAGGGGAGCACCACAGCGGAGACAGGAGGTGATGGAAGGGCCCTGGTGGTGGCAGTCACCTCTGGGACCACCCCAGCTACAGGTACATCCTCCCTCCCATACCAGCACCATTCTCCCAGTAGCCCCTATCCGAGTTGCCCGTGACCACTAACCTAGAATCTGGCCTCCTCTCTGATAGCAGCCATCATCCCTGTTTCTACAGTCCCCCCTCCAACTACCACTTCCAAGTACCAGTCTCCTCAACCCCAACCCATCCCATGCACACATACAAACAAGCATGCACAGGAAACATCACACAAAAGTGGCACAGAAAACACAGGCAGCACACTTTAGGCCACAAGCCCTCACACAAACAACATACAGTTGCACAAACAACAACATCTACTACCTCCACTGTCTCCCCCTCCTCCCCCTTCTCCCTCACAGTCACATCCTTACTCACACCTGCATACACTGCATCAACAGCCACCATCACCATCACCACACCAAGCAGCACACAGACCTCACTTGCAGACACCTCCACAACATCCATCCACACGTCTCCTGTGTCCTCTCCCACCCAGTCTGCCCCCTCCTAAGAGACACAAATGCACATACTCAGACTCCAAACAGCCATCCACCTCACATCAGCACACTGCCCATGCACTTATACCCAAGTCCAGCAGACGTGCACCTCCAACAACCACTCCCTCAACCTCCACTCCCATCCCTCCTCCCTCATCCCTCCCTACCGTCCCTAAGAAGCTTTTCCTTGCCCAAATTGACCTCCTCCCTCCCTCTCCACCCCCTCGTCCTGCCCGTAAGAGCAATGTCCAAATGACCCAGCCCAGCACCTCAACCAAACAGTCCACGGGGATAGTGGAGGCACCTCCTAGTCATGAAGGCGAGAAAGAGAAGGTGGGGACCCAAGAAAGGGAAGGATCCCACTCCACCACCCAAGAAAGGGAAGGATCCCTCTCCACCATCCAGGAAAGGGAAGGTTCCCACTCCACCAACTAAGACAGGCAAGAGGCCCCATCCAACAGCAGTGGCCAAGGAACCCTCATCTCCTTCAAAGGCTGGCAGGGTAACACCTCAAACAGCAGTGGGCAAGGAGTCCTGACTTCCAGCAGAGGCTGGCAGGGTAACACCTCCAATAGCAGTGGACAAGGGGCCCTCACCTTCAGCTAGCACACAGCAGCCCTCACCTGAAGCTGGAAAATAGCAGCTGTCACATACAGAAGGGACACAGCAGTCCTCACCTGCAGATGGGACACAGCAGCCCTCACCTCTATCAGAGGGCATGTAGCCCACCCTCCAGGGACTATTGTACAAGGAGCCCCCTCCGGAAGCAGTGGGCAAGTTCCCCACTTCAAATGAGGTGCCCCCACCCCCCTTCCCCCTGACGTGCCTGCCCTTTGCCAACATAATGCCCCTGCACTGTGTAGTGTGGATCTTGTCAGGGAACAAGTTGGGCTTGGACTGTACCCTAAGGCCATGTGGACCTTTTGTACTTTGGACTGGCCATTGGCCCTTTCTGAACATTTACTTCAATTTATTTTATCACATGGACAATATGGTAGTTGTTGGCATCAAATTACAATATCAGTTTTACCTGTGTGTTGCCCTTGCATTACTATGACGTGGGTCCTGTGACATTGGTTTTCCTCTGCAGCTGGTTGTGTGTATGGTGTGTGTGAATGGTGTGAGTTGTGCATGTGTGTGTCACTCCCCTATTCCTCCCTCCCTTGTGTGCTAGGTGGCTGTACTCACCGTCGTCGTCTCCGTCGACGTTGGTGTTCCAGGTGGAGCATGACGTAGATGAGCATCGGTAAGTCTTTCGTCTTCTGTGCTTGTTTCCACAAGGCTTTTGATGGCATTGGTACCGCCCAGGGAATTGTGGTGGTTTGCTATGTCATAATATGGTGGGCGGTACCTTGTCTTCTGTCTGGCTATTGATGGCTGCCACCGTGGCCAGTGCTGTTAACACCCTGGCGGTTGGTGTGGTACATTAGTTGTCTATGGGAGTTATCACCGCCATGGTCATAATTTGGCAGTAATTACCGCCACTTTAAAAGTCACCGCCATTGTCATAATGACCACCTATGTGTGGATAGCTGTCAGTATAAGTAAAGCCAGCCTCTAACCGCGCTTTTAGAATTATATTAATGTGTGTGAAAGGAGGACTATGGCGAGATGTGGGGGGCTCCAACGTATTTTTTTGTTTTTTGGGTGGGACGGGGGGATGCCAAAAAGGCTGTTGCACGGCTCCACAGGCTATGTGCTCTGGGGCCCCCCTGAGAATACATATGTAAAGTATTGTGATGACTGGTGGTGACATTGCTTAATTTGTGCTTCTTGTTTCCGGTGCCGAGCACCTGCACGTATTTTTTTTTTTAGGGTTGGCACATATTCGTCTGCCTCAAGCATATGGGAAAAGATGGTGGTTGTTAGAAATTGAGTCTTTGTTTGCCAGTCAGGTTACCCCCTGTCCAAGCAAGGACCCTCACTCTATTAAGGGTAAAGAAGAATCACACTCAGTTAACCCCGCTCACCCTTTTGGAAGATTTGCACAAGCAGGTAGGCTTAACTTCAGAGACCAGGTATAAAGTATTTGTACCAACACACACAGTAGTACAGTAAAAACACCACAAAATGACTCACCACAGGTTAGAACAATAGCCAAGATTTATCTAAATAAAACAAGACCAAAACGACAAAAAACTGACATACACAAGTCAAGTTATGAATTTTTAAAGATTAAACTTAAAAATAGCGATTAGAAACACAAAGGGCCTGATTACAACTTTGGAGGAAGGTGTTAATCCGTCCCAAAAGTGACGGATATACCACCAGCCATATTATTAGTCCATTATATCCTATGGAACTCGTAATACGGCTGGTGGTATATCCGTCACTTTTGGGACGGATTACCACCTCCTCCAAAGTTGTAATCAGGCCCAAAATGCTTTGATGAGGTGTTAACACAATGTCGTGGTGGAGTTGTTCCCAACAATCCAACGCCAATGGCGCCGGGCACAAATTGACGCAGACCCCCAGGTACAGTACCTTAGTAAAGAGTGAAAACAAGCCGGTGCTCGAAGTCGAGGATCATGGCATTGTTGGATCCAAGGCAGCATCGGTTCCGGTGCTGTGGGGCGAAGGAGCAGAGACGTCATGAAGAGGTGTTGGGTCCTTGCTGCTGAGCGGGGGAGGTGAGGCGGCTTAGGTGTTAAGCGTTGAATCTGCACACTTCGGGCGGAGTCAATATCCAGCGGTCACGACGTGGTGCGATGACTTCCACAGAGTTGCAGACTTTGGAGGGCCACAGCAGTGTCAGGCCTGCGAGGGTTGTCGCACTCCAGTGAGAGCCATGGTGTCGGGTGCAGGCGGCATCACTGGATTTAGCAGCAGCGTCGGTCCGGAGTCGTCCGAAGTCAGTTTTTTGGGATTTTCATCAGCTTCTCCTTTCAAGGGCCGAGGGACTGGATAGGGCACCACTTATCAGGACAGGAGTCTCAGCAGAGAGTCCAGGTGCTGGTGGGGGAAGTCTTTGATGGCCCTGCGACTTCAGAACAGGGTGCAAGCTCAGTCCAATCCCTTGGAGATTCTTCTCAAGCAGGAATATACCACAAAGTCCACTCTTTGTCTCCTTTCACAGGCAGAGGCAGCAACTGCAGGGTAGCTCCACAAAGCACAGTCGCGGACAGGGCAGCACTTCTCCCCAGCTCTTCAGCTCTACTCCTTGGCAGAGGTTCCTCTTTATTCCAGAAGTGATCTAATTTTCAGGGGTTTTGGGGGCTCATCTAATACCCTTTCTGCCTTTGAAGAAGGACTACTTCAAAGGAAAGTCTCTCTTGTTTGTAAGATCCTGCCTTGCCCATGCCAGGCCCCAGACACACACTAGGAGGTCGGAGACAGCATTGTGTAAGGGCAGACAAAGCTCTTTCAGATGTAAGTGACCACTCCTCCCCTCCCTTCAGCCCAGATGGCCCATCAGGATATGCCGGCTACTCCCCAGCTCAAAGTACAGGCCTGATGGCCCTTGCCTCCCGCACTTGGGCCCTCAGACCCTTACTGTATACCAAACGTTTGGGGCCCTTGGGCCCCCAGCACGAGGCTTGGGTCCCCCGAGGCCCAGATGGCATTGTTTTTTGTTTTTTGTTAAATTTAAAAAAGAAAATAAATAAATGTAAAAAATAAATAAATAAACATAAATTAAAAAAATAATGATTTAAACAAAGTAATTAGTGGTGGCAGAGGAACACAGAGTATACTGTGTGTGTGTCCTCTGCCCTGTTGCCAACAGCACAACTTCTCAATGATGGGGGCTCTGAGCATCTAGAGCTCCACAACCCCCCCCATCCACTCACCTTAGGTTAGGGTCCTGTTGTCCTGGGGAGGTGTTGAGAAAGATGCAAGGGCCCCCCATGCTGCCTCCACAGCCTGCAATTTTCCAAAAAGAATGTTTTTGTGCTGGTGGAGCTAACTCAGCCTGTCTGCTCCACCCTCTAGGTTGGGGCTTAGAGTGAACTCCACCCCCACACATGGTTCAGAGCATTGGAGAGCTAGCGCAAAAACACGGAAATGGATCCTAGGATCTGGCTACCACTCTATTGTATATATATATGTACATACAAGGAACTCTGATGTTTTAAATTGTTTTGTGTTTTATATTTTTTTAAATTACTGTAATTATATTACGTTATAAGGACTAGAGGTGGTATTGTAATATGAGTAAAATAAGGCTGCCAAGCCCCTGGAACTATATAAATAATGCTTTATGGACAGATTCCTAGATATTATGATGCACATCAGTGCTGCCATGTGAACTTTTTTAAATAAACAGTGTATGGTTTTTGAGAAATGTGAACAAGAGGCTTTGTGTATCGTACCTTCAGAACAATGTAAGGGTATGATAGTGTACTTATTAGCTATTATCCTGAGTGAGCTTGCTTAATTGTTTATGTAATTATTCGAGTAAAAGCTTTTACATGTTTATAGAATATTTATGAATGTGTTATGACACAGCATAAAAATGAATGGCGGTCTAAAATCAAGTATGTCTCTTTTTGTACATAGGATCCCCAAAAGCAAGCGGTGCACCACAAGGAAATGGATGCCTTTCAGCAAGGTACAGCTACCTATAGTTTTATAATTATAGAACCGTGTCAATGACCTATTCTTATTACCTATTTTGCTTTATTTCTAACAATGTTTTCTGATACTTTTCTTTCTTTATACAGGATATGATGCCGAAGTACAGATGGCTGTCAAAGCTCTACAGCAGATCCTAGAGGCTCAAGACGTTAAGTCTTCATCGCAACATGATACAGCTCTTACGGGTAAATACAATTATCCGATGCCTCAGAGAACACTTACAGTCACTGGTTTACATTGTGACTTTTTTTCCCTCTTCTGTACAGAGCCCCTAGAGGTGTGCACGAGCAGTGCATCACTGGCGCAAAATGTGGAAGACGTCATTAACAAGGCAGGCAGAAAAAGGAAGTCTACAGCACCTAAACATGGAACACCAATAAAGAAAGGCCACAACCGCGGGAGCACATCAAGTGTGTTTTAAAAATGTAGAGCCTACAGAATCCTAACCTCTCTCTCTTTCTCTCTCTCTCTTTACCTCTCACTCTCTCTCTACCTAGTTTTCTTTCACCCTCTAGGATACAGTGGTTGAAGCATTATCTATATATATTTTTTTTAATCATTCACATCGTAGAAATGTCACAAAAGATCTCAGAAGTTGTCCACCGTAAGACCAAGTGCTCAGCCTTGCCTTTAAAGGACGTCATAGGAGTCTCACGAAACACAAACTCGCCAACAGCCAAGGCGATTTGCGCAGGGTGTCAGAACAAACAACGACCAGGGTCTACAGATAATCGTCATAGACCAGGTACAGCCCTTAACCACTGCACTACTTTACAAATAAACACCACCACCATTACAACAACTTCTTCCACTGAAAGTACTTTTCAGCAAGGGTTGGGTCACACAGACGATGGCGCCGTTACACCTGCAGACACACAACATCAAGTACTGTTTAAAACCACTGAGGGGGATCCCAATCAGTGCAACAAGCCTAAAATAAACCGTCTTTCCTTAAAGAATCATAAGAAGAAGCAACCGGTCCCTGATCTACAAATGGTTCCTCTAGATCTCTCAGTTAAAAACACAGTTACTCCTCTGACAAGACCCCATAGTGCTAAGTGTTTTAAGGCTGAAACGGGTAATGTAGAGGCGATTCCCAGCGGACTGGTCCCATAAACTCCTATAACTATTTTGGACTCTAGGTTTGAAAATGATCACCCTGTAGAGGACTCTTATGCTGCCTGTATAGGGCTCCTCAGAGCACTGGTGGGTGGGGTTGCGGTTTCTGAAATAAGTGCAGCCACTGAACACAACGGACCTTCTAGGTTAAACCCAGAGGCGCAGCAATCTTCAGGTCAGCAAGCACCAAATCCTAGCCCCTGCATATAATCCCACCAGCCTCCCACCCAGTGGATACGTTCCCCAGTCTTCCCCCTCTTCAACATACCCTGATAGTACTACAGGTGGCAGCGGGTTACAAACTCCAAGTTTTGGAACCCCGTCTAGCAAGGAACAGTCCTCCGAAACACCTGGGTGTTCACATTGGGGATAAATAGAAGAGGGACCGGGAGATTACAGGTCCAGTGTACAGCCTCCCAATGTAAACGTTATGAATCTAAGAGTACACTGTTCCTATCTAGATAGTTTATTAGAGTGAACAGAAATCTACAGGAGCAAGAACCCTCATGCATCGCAATGGATGACTGGCTTCATCATTGGGACAGCTCCTCGTTAGGCTGGTACTGCAATGCCTAACGGGCTCCCCCCATGGGGGAGCTCTTAACCGGGGTGCTCAAATAGTCGCACATCCAAAACATTTGTTTAGACTGGGTGCCCACTTCGAAGAACCCAAATGTAAATGGAGTGAATAGAACAAATTAAAATTGGTTCATCATCAACAAATATCACTCATAATTTAATCAGTTTTATGCGATGAAGACCAAGATTAAAAACAAGGCAGAGAGTCAAGGGTGATGAATGATGGTCACCCACTCTCAAAAAAACGAGGATAGACACTATACGGTATCACTCTATAGCAGGTCCTGCTTTTTTGACCTGTCCTTCTCCATTCATTCAGAAAGTGATTATTGCTGTTAACAAATAAACTGCACCTGGTTTGGCTCAGGGAAATATAAACCACACATCTAACACCTCAAGTAATGACCCAGAACATGGCGCTTTGGACCACACTAGAGTCTTGGACACCTATATTAAAGAAATACACCAATCTGTTAGAAAGCTAAAATTCTGACTGAGCCTGAAGACCTTAAAACTTGGGAGGGGGGTCACGATACTGCATCCTCCAGAGCCGGCCTGAGGGTTTTAACCCAAAGGTTGGAGTTGTGTATGAGAGCGGTGGTCCAAGCATGTGAATCAGCCGCTGCACACATAAGTAATATACAGGTGTGACTAGGTGTGAGGTGTCGCCTAAGGAGTCTAAGAACCACATTTATTAATACTAGTGTTCACAGGTCAAAATATAAAAAGAGAACCCTGGACATACTCACTAAAGCTCTACAGTTCTTACGAGCATTCAAAATAAAAAAACAACTGTGTAAAACCCCAATAATCAACACCCGTAACATATAAAACTAACTCCGCTATGCCTCAAAACATAAAGTTAGGAGAAAACATCGCAAACATAGGGGATTTTAAGACCTCAGCGGGTAGAGCCCAGAGCATGGTTACCCCCGAACAACCTGCAAGTCCCCATCCCTTAGTAGGTGAAGTGGCAAGGACACAGCTCGTAAATACATCAAATGTGGTTCAAAAAGGCTGCAGTCGGTTACCTAAAAACAGCTAGGTTTGTAAGAAAAACAAGTGAGCTAGTACAACATTATGAGGAATTCCGTTTTGTTAACCTGGATCATGTAAATGCCTCTGATCACTGCATTAAAGCTATCCATCAATCTGTACAAACAGTCATAGAAAGGCTGTTACATGATGTGGGTCCTAATGATTTCTTTCAACTACGCTTCCAAGGGCAGCCTGCGACATCTTTGACGCTGTAGAATTTAGAGAAAACCTCTCTAGCCTGCTACAGAGTAAGGGTGAAATAGTTGCATATGAGCCCTTCAGAGTCATTGTCCTTGTTGTCAGGGGTTGCGAAGGTGGTGTTTCCAGACCATTAAAGAGCATCTTGTATAGTAAGATCACTGGTAAGAAACAAAGATGGTTGCTCAACTTTAACGCAGGGGCATCCAACACGTGTCTGGCTACTAGCATAGCAGGATTACTGATGGATCACGCTACACCCAATGCTCACATTCTGTCTAGAGCTGCTGAAGCCCATAGGGCACTTGAAATACCGCATGACCGGATGGTCGGTTTTGGGGTTATTTTGCTGTTATGGTGAAAGTTCTTTACCCCAACAGTTCCTGGAAGTACTTCATGACCGGGAAGCGGACGAAAAACAAGACTGTGTATGTTCTTCATCATGAAAATCACTTTTATGGTATTTTGAACATGAGGGGTTTTCTAGGAGCCAAGTACTCGTGCACCCATTGCGACCATATCTACAACACACGGACAGATCACCAATGTGAAATGCACTGTAAAATGTGCCAGAGAGATGGATGTATTGAGATCGTGGGGCAGAAGGTACAGTGCTGAACGTGTAATATGTTTTATCACTCGCAAAACTGCTTGAGCATACATAACAGACTTGTTCGCTGTGTCTCTAAAACAGACTGCAGGAGATGGGGGCTCTATGTCGCCTATGAGCATAAATGCGAAGGTATGAAATGCCCCAGATGTAAGGTATATTGTCACATGGGGGCAGATGATAAGTGTTACATGGTTAAAGGGTTCCCTCAGACCAAAACCAAAGACTACGTATTGTTCGATATAGAGTGTACACAGTAGACTGGTGAATATCAATCTAATTATATTTATGCTCATCATCTAACTTCCAATGACAGCTGGGAGTTTGAAGGGTGTATGTGCATGAACGATTTCCTCACCACTTTCATGCAACCGAAATTCTACAGGTACACAATGCTGGCTCATAACTTGAAAGCGTACGACTCATTTATGTTGTAGACCATGATTGGTGAAAAGATGGCTGTAGAACTCATCACTCAGGGTCTACAAAGACCTGTTTTTGAAGCCCTGTACCAAAGCTCTAGTACCACCTGACCTCTATAACAGAAAACAGAAGTGCTATTCTACCCCCTCCATCCAATGGCTCATGTATGTCTCTGACAAGGAAAACATCTTCATTCAACACGTTTTACAGGGCAGTGAATACCGAGTGGTTCTTTATTATCTAGACGGCTACGCTATAATTAAGGGTATGCATACGGCTTTTGAGTATAATGGTTGTTTTTACCACGGTTGTCCCCGCTGTTACAAGGCCCATGAGTTTAACAGACTGTTGGGCACCAAGATTGAACACTTACACCACCGTACTCTGATGAAGGCTGAATATGTTGAAAGCCGTGGCTTTGTAATGAGAACCCTATGGGAACATGAGTGGTTATACATGCTAGCTTCGGATGCGGAATGTGCATCTTTTATTAAGAGGTAACAGTTACCTGAGCTTTTGGAACCCCGCAACGCTTTATTGTACAGGGCTGCAGGTGACGATGGAAAAATACACTACTATGACTTCACGAGCTTGTACCCGTTTGTGAACAAACAGAAGTTATATCCTATAGGCCACCACACCATCATCTATAGGGACTTTAAGCCCATAGGTGAATATTTTGGGCTCAATAAGTGCCATATCTACCCGCCACACCAGCTTTACTTCCCGGTGCTACCATACAGAGCCAACAGCAAGCTCATGTTGCTATTGTGTCATACCTGCGCTGAAAGTAAAGAGACTAAAGAGTGTAGACACACCGATGAGCAGAGGATGCTCATAGTTACTCGGTGTAGCATTGAGGTACAAAAGGCCCTTGAGAAAGGCAACAGACTTTGTAAAATACTGGAGGTATGGCACTTTGAATGAAGATCAACACATCTCTTTTCTAAGTATATCAACTTGTTTCTAAGAGACAAACAGGAGGCTTCGGGAATTCCTGAATGATGTTTCGATGCGTTCTCTAAGCAAAAGTACAACGATGATTACCACGCTCACGAAGGCATAAGATTGAGACCGGGGTTCATCTAAGTCAACCCCGCCAGGTGCCAGTTAGCCAAGATCTGCCTAAACTTGTTACGGGGAAAATTTGCCAAACGTACAAACCTACCAAACACTACCATAATAACAGATCCTGATGAGTTGTTTAAGTACCTTTTTTCACCTAGATATGATGTGTCCAGCTGCGAGTTTATACATGATGAGACCGCTGTTCTCTGCTGGAAATATGCTAAAGAGTACCCCACAACATGTAACAATATAAATATTTCCATAGCCTGTTTCACAATGGCTTACGCTCGCTTAGAGCTTTACAGGGTCTTAGATAAACTTCAGGACGTTGCCTGTATCACGATACCGACTCTGTTATCTTTGTGAGTAAAGGTGGTGATGAAAACCCACCCCTAGGTGATTTTCTAGGAGATTTGACTTACGAATTAGGTAAAGACGACTACATAGTAGAATTCACTTCATCGTGTGCTTGATAAAAGGGTTCTTACTGAAGATTACAAAACCCTGCTGTACAGCTATTAAAATTACATTTAAATACCGAATCCCCACAACTATGGACACAAGATTGCAACACCCGTTCTCCTGCGTTTTAGCAGGCCCCTGAAATTGCCATCAAAGTTATTTTAAAAAGAAGTTATAAGAAAACGCCCCAGGGTTTTATCCCACACCCAAACAATATTGTATGGCTTTATTAGTGCTGGCAAGATCTTTATACGGAACTATCCCTAAGGTTCCCCCACATTAAATTTATAGAAGGCGTACCCGCCACTCTCAACGAAGATGCCTTGTTACCTAAACACCTTATAAACATGGTGATTGTAGATGATCTTATGCACGAGTGCGGGGCCCATCCCGAAACAGAAAAAACTTTAACCCAATATTCACACCATCGTAATCTAAGCATATGTTACATTGTGCAGAACTTGTTTTAAAAGGGTAAAAGTAGTTGTTCTATAGCTCTAAACGCCTCATACCTCATCCTATTTAAAAACCCCTGTGACAAACAGACAATAGCTATCATCACTAAACAGATGTACCATGGAAACACCGAGGCCCTCGTTGCAACATTGGTGGTAAATCCTGCTTACCGCCACGCAGAAGACCGCCAACACACAGCTGCGGCGGGTTAATTCTGCTACAGCTATTACGGCCCACAGCTCGAAATCGGCCAAAATCTAGACACCCACACAAGTCCGCCACACCAAAGGTCAGTGATAAACTGGCGATAACAAAACCTCCACCTTCATGCCAACAGGAATACGCCCACACTATCACGACCCACAAATCCACGAGGCGGTCTTTCAACCGCGGTATTCTATTGGCGGTACACACCGCCGCGCTCAAAATACACACACATTTACAAAACACAACCATATTGGACAAATCGAAATACACACACCTGATACACATACACAGACCACTCCCACACACCTAATACAATATAAAACACACACCCACATCACCCACAAACCCCTATGACAAAAATTGAAAACAAAGCACAGAGAGAGAAACCACCATCAACAAACTAGCATCCACAGGCACACAACACCATCACTCACACAACATCCACGCACCTCACACAACACACATAAACACATCCCCTCACACATCACAACACACACCACCTCACACATCACCCACACCACACCATGGCACTGCAAAGACACCCCAGGTTCTCTGAGGAGGAGCTCAGGGTCATGGTGGAGGAAATCGTCCGGGTAGAGCCACAGCTATTCAGGTCACAGGTGCAGCACACCTTCATTGCAAGGAAGATGGAGCTATGGTGAAGAATTGTCGATAGGGTCAACGCAGTGGGACAACACCCAAGGACACGGGATGACATCAGGAAGAGGTGGAACGACCTACGGGGGACGGTGCGTTCCGTGGTCTCAAGACACAAGATTGCAGTTCAGAGGACTGGCGGCGGACCCCCACCTCCTCCTCCACAACTAACAACATGGGAGGAGCAGGTCTTGGCTATACTGCATCCTGAGGGCCTCGCAGGAGTAGCCGAAGGAATGGATTCTGGTAAGTCAAATCTTAACTATTACATCCCCCACCCTACCTGCATGGTATCACATACCCCCACCCTCACCCCATCACTCCAACACCTCACATATGTCCCACTATCACAAACCACCCATCCCAACACCAAGCACTGCATGCAACACCAAAGCATGGACACCCATCACCAAAGCATGTCCACTACAGATACCCACACAGATCCCCAAACCAAATATCACACAAGGTCCTAGACAAGAATGTAAGCACTGGGGTACAGGTAGACCCACCCATTGCACACGATAGCACACACAGATGCAATAATCATGCCTTTACACCCCTGCAGGACCCCTACCCAACGTCACCGGACAGGAGGTTCCAGACATGTCCAGCCCCCCACAGAAGAGGCCCACAGTGATGACGCAACTGTACGGTCCTCCAGATAAACAGGTGAGTACACTGTGAACATTGTGGATGGCACATAATTGTATGGAGTGTCGTGGATGGAAGAGGGTGGGGAGGGGGACAGGCCAGCTTGTCAGGATAATTTGTGTGTATGTATGTCTGGCCCAGGGTGGGAGGTGTTTAGGCAATGCATGAGATGAAATGTACGAGATAGTAACATCCATTCTAACTTCACTTTTCCTCTAGGTCAGCGCCCACCAGAAGAAGGGTATTTGGCGTGCCATCGCCAAGGACGTCCGGACCCTGGGGGTCTACCATAGACGGAGCAACCACTGACGGAAAAGATGGGTGGACCTGCACCGCTGGAGCAAGAAGACGGCAGAGGCCCAGCTGGGGATGGCCTCCCAACGTGGAAGGGGTGCCCGTTGCACCATGACTCCCCCGGTGTACCGGATCCTGGAGGTGGATGGGCGCTTGAGGGCATCACAGCAGCCACAAGGGGGTGAGTACACTCTCATTCAGCTGACTCTGCTCGCTTTACGAGGTGTTTGGCTGGAGGAAGTGGGCTGTGGGTACCCCTAGGCCAGGGCGAACTTGGTAGGGTAGGTCCCTTGTTAGGCAGGCTCTCTGGCACCCCAACCCCACTAGTGGTAATAGCCATCTACACCTAGTCAGGCTCCTGTGGTTTCCAGGTGTGCAGCAATTGGGCTTAGGCATCGTCCCCCATGGGCATGTGAATTTCCTAAGAACTGTTAGTGCACGGCTTAGTGCATAGGGCTGCTCCCTGTGTGTTGTGTTCGCCAACAGTAGTGGTGTTGCATGCACTGAACATGTGTTTCTTCTGTCTCCCCCCCTTTTTGTTTTGTCACCCTGTCTTGCATGCCTTAGCATCATCTGGCGGAGGAGCAGTGGCACCGGAGCAGGAGGGAGCTGCATCCCACATGGCCCTGGAGGGTGAAGTAACGGAGTCTGAAGGCACCAGTGGGACGGAGGGCGAGGGGAGCTACACGACGGGGACAGGAGCATACACCAGCGACAGGCGACTCCTCCTCTGATGGGAGTTCCCTTACGGTGGTGGGCACAGCTGTGCCCACTACATCAACAGGTACAGGTGCCACCCCCCCTACCAGCACTGCCCTCCCAGCAGCCCCTCAGCATGTGTCCCGTGCCCGCTCACCCAGGAGGGCATCTCCTTCGTACCAGGCACCTCAGGCCCTGCCCCAGTCAGCCCTCCTGCCCTCAGTGAGGAGGCTATTGACCTCCTGAGATCCCTCATTGTTGGGCAATCCACCATTTTGAATGCCAGCCTGGGTGTTGAGAGGCATTTGCAACAAACAAATGCATACCTGGAGGGCATTCATTCTGGGTAGGCGGCCCAACAGAGAGCATTTCAGGCTCTGGCCTCAGCACTGATGGCAGCCATTGTCCCTTTGTCCAGCCTCCCCCTCCAACTTCCTCCACCCAGCCCCAATCCCCTGTACCTCAGCCTATCCCAAGCACACCATCAGACCAGCATGCACACTCACCAACACACAACAGTGGACATGACAAACATAAGCACCACACATCCCACAGGCACTCACACAAGCACCATCCCCATGCAGACACACCAACATCCACTGCCTCCACTGTGTCCACCTCCTCCATGTCCTCCTCCTCCCTCCCTGTCTCGTCTCCACTCACACCTGCATGCACTACATCCTGAGCCACTACCTCCATCACCAGCCCACCCATCACCACATACCGCTCACATGCAATCACCACCCCCACTACATTTCGCACACCCCCAGTGTCCTCTCCCAGTGTGTCTGTGAACCTTCCTCCCTAAGTACACAAACGCAGGCACACACCCACCCAACAGCCATCCACCTCACAACAGCCTCCGGCCCATGCACTTTCACCCAAATTCAGCAAACGTACACCTCCTACAACCACCACTCCAAAACCCCCTCCATCTACCCGTCCCAGTGTGTCTAAAAAACTTTTCCTCACTAACTTCGAACTCTTCCCTACACCTCCCCCCGTCCTTCCCCTAGGGCCAGGCTTTCCAGGTCCCAGCCCAGCACCTCAGCCACCAAATCCCCAGGCACAGTGGTGACAGCAACTGTGGTCTCATCGAGTGCGCCACCCATCAGGGCTGCCAGTGTGCCTCTTAGCAAGGCCAAGGAGCAGGCCATTCGGCCACCTGCCAAGGTGAAGAAGGTGCCCACATCCTGGAGGGAGAAGCCACACCTACCACCAAGCAAAGGCTCCTCCAAACCAAAAGTGGACAGTGGCAAGACACCAGAGGCAACATCAAAGGTAGGAAAGGGACACAAGCCGAAGAGCAGGTCAAGACAGGGCACGGTGGCTCCGACTGAGGGACTAGAGTAACCCCTTTGGTCAACCACTACACTAACCTGTACGGCGGTGGACACTGCCACCTGCACCGCCACCTGCACCGCCACCAGCACTGCCAACTGCACTGCCACCTGCACCGCCACCAGCACCACCACCTGCATGTCTGCTGCCTCAGCAACAGTCCCCAGCATTATCCCCAATATCCGCCACAGACACCGCCGCAAGCACCGCCACCAGCCCTGCGACGTGCTCAGACAGTGCCACCAGAGCTAAAATGGCTATCATCCCCAGTGGGTAGCCGTCCGACGCTGGAGGAGACGTCCTGGACCCTGCCCAGCTTCCATGAGGCATGACTCTCATCACTGTTTGCACCTGCAGGTGGCAGGCGAAGCCACAGCAGGGTGGGGTATATCTCTGCCTCCATGGCGTATCATGCTACCTGTTCCCAGGCAATCTTGTGGCACACACACCCATGTGAGGGAATGGGACCAGCCACACTGCATGTGAAGCACTCTGGGCACAAAGCCCCCTCCAGAACCAGTGGAGATTGACATCCATTACCTCAGTCCTTGGCAGGATGAAGCACTCTGAGCACCAAGCCCCTTCCAGAACAAGTGGAGATTCACATCCACTCCCTCAGTCCTTGGCAGGATGAAGCACTTTGGGCACAAAGCCCCCTCCAGAACCAGTGGAGAAAAGCATCCACTACCTCAGTCCTTGGCAGGATGAAGCACTCTGGGCACCAAGCCCCCTCCAGAACCAGTGGAGAAAAGCATCCACTACCTCAGTCTTTGGCAGGATGAAGTACTCTGGGCACCAAGCCCCCTCCAGAACCAGTGGAGAAAAGCATCCACTACCTCAGTCCTTGGCAGGATGAGGCACTCTGGGCACAAAGTCCCCTCCAGAACCAGTGGAGAAAAGCATCCACTTCCTCAGTCCTTGGCAGCATGAAACACTCTGGGCGCAAAGTCCCCTCCAGAACCAGTAGAGGAAAGCATCCACTACCTCAGTGCTTGGCAGGATGAAACACTCTGGGCACCAAGCCCCCTCCAGAACCAGTGGAGAAAACATCCACTACCTCAGTCCTTGGCAGGATGAAGCACTCTGGGCACAAAGTCCCCTCCAGAACCAGTGAAGAAAAGCATCCACTACCTCAGTCCATGGCAGGATGAAGCACTCTGGGCACAAAGCCCCCTCCAGAACCAGTAGAGAAAAGCATCCACTACCTCAGTCCTTGGCAGGATGAAGCACTCTGGGCACAAAGCCCCCTCCAGAACCAGTAGAGAAAAGCATACACTACCTCAGTCCTTGGCAGGATGAAGCACTCTGGGCACCAATCCCCCTCCCTAACCAGTGGAGATTCACATCCACTACCTCAGTCCTTGGCAGGATGAAGCACTCAGGGCACCAATCCCCCTCCAGAACCAGTGGAGAAAACATCCACTCCCTCAGTCCTTGGCAGGATGAAGCACTCTGGGCACAAAGTCCCCTCCAGGACCAGTGGAGAAAAGCATCCACTACCTCAGTCCTTGGCAGGATGAAGCACTCTGGGCACCAAGCCCCATCCAGAACCAGTGGAGAAAAGCATCCACTTCCTCAGTCCTTGGCAGGATGAAGCACTCTGGGCACCAAGCCCCCTCCAGAACCAGTGGAGAAAAGCATCCACTACCTCAGTCCTTGGCAGGATGAAGCACTCTGGGCACAAAGCCCCCTCCAGAACCAGTGGAGAAAAGCATCCACTTCCTCAGTCCTTGGCAGGATAAAGCACTCTGGGCACAAAGCCCCCTCCAGAACCAGTGGAGAAAAGCATCCACTACCTCAGTCCTTGGCAGGATGAAGCACTCTGGGCACAAAGCCCCCTCCAGAACCAGTGGAGAAAAGCATCCACTTCCTTAGTCCTTGGCAGGATGAAGCACTCTGGGCACAAAGCCCCCTCCAGAACCAGTGGAGAAAAGCATCCACTTGAGAGACTGTGGCTTTGCACTCCCCAGGATAGAGCAATGGTCAAACCACCCACTGGAAAGACTTGAGAGACTGTGGCTTTGCACTCCCCAGGATACAGCAGTGGGCATGGAGCCCCATTGTGCAGCAGTGGCCTCGTGCGTTCATCCGGCTGAGGTGCCACCCCCTCCCCCTGAAGTGCCTGTTTCATTTCGATCTGATGCCCCTGCAGTGTTCTCTCCGCTTTGAGTCAGGTATCTTGTGTGGGCTTCGCCCATGCATTTTGGGACCTCTGGTCCACGGACAATTATTGGAACACTATCCGGACTTGTGTAGTCGGTGTACATATTTTTATATACTGATTTTTTAAATTGCACTATCTGATTTTTATTGATTACGCTTGTTACAATAATTTACTTTTGTCCTTGCGTTCTTCCAGGGCTTGAGGGGGTGTATATGTAATGTTGCTGCATGTATTTGTGTGTATGGTGTTGTCGGTGAGGGTGGGGGTATTGTGTGTTTGCGTGTGTGTATCACTCTCTTTTCCTTCCCACCCTCCCCTGTGTGGTAGCTGCAGTACTCGCCGTGGTCGTCGACGGCGTCTGTCCTGCTCCTGATACAGAAGAAGGAAGACCAGCATGGGCAGGACGTGTAGTTCGTGCTCCATGGTGTCCTGGTTTCTTGTTGGGTATCAAGAGGGGAGTGGTTTCCCTTCTTTGTACTGCTTCCATCGTGCTTTTGATAGCATTGGTTCCACCCCGGGAAAGGTGGCGGATACGTGTGCTGTAATACACTGGGCGGATCCTTGTGTTCCGCCTGTCTGTTGGCGGTTACCGCCGCGGTGTTTGTTTCTACCGCCGTGCTGGTCGGAGTGTTAAAGTGGCTGTCTATGCTGGTGGTTTCCGCAATGGTCGTGATTACATTTTTTTTCCCGCTGGCCTGTTGGCGGTATTACTGCTGCTTTAACACCGACCGCCAGGGTTGTAATGAGGGCCATAGTCTGATTTTGAGTTTCAATTATTTTATTGTAGACAATTATAGTGGCACGTATATAATCATTACACGGCCTTACACTTTTGACACACATCCTATTCTGTTTTAACATCGATCACCATAGCCCCGCATTTTCTTTTACATACTTCACAACCATGGAGTGGTTATTTACTAAATCGCACAAATATAGATTTAGAAAATTTCTAAACGTCATACCCACAGACATTTTCCTAATAAAATATAAGGGGGTCATTACAACCATGGCGGTCAAAGACCGCCAGTGCTGTTTTGGAGGAAGCACCGCCAACAGGCTGGCGGTGCACTGCGGTCGCACTGCCGTGACCGGCGTTTTTGATCCGCCAGGGCAGCGCTGCTTGCAGCGCTGCCCAGGGGATTACGAGTCCCCTACCGCAAGCCTTTTCATGGCAGTTTGAACCGCCATGAAAAGGCTGGCGGTAAGGGGAGTCGCGGGGCCCCCTGCCGTGGCCCTGTGCAGCTTTTTACTGTCTGCACAGCAGCCAGTGAAAAGCGCGACGGGTGCAACTGCACCCGTCGCACAGCCGCAACACCGCCGGCTCCATTTGGAGCCGGCTCCTGTGTTGCGGCTGAAATCCCCGCTGGGCCGGCGGGGATCTCAAAATGACCGCGGCGGGACTGCGGCCGCATTGGCGGGCCGCTTCAGCCGCCCGCCAAGTTTGTAATGAGGGCCATAGTTATCCCCCCATGTAAGGGATTAAGAACCCTGCACCCGCATCTTGTTATATTCGAGCCTACCAGCAGCCTTATTTATATACTTGAATATGGATTTTGTATAGATGGTTTGCTCGAGGAACGCCGCTGAAATGTCAAACACTCTAACTTTGTCAATATCCAAAAACATTCCCACCCAGTGTGTTCAATCCTTGTAGCGAGAGTGGTCTTCTACACCAACTTCCTGGGGTAGACCGTCACTCGTAAAAACATATAAAAAGTATTTCCTTGCATATTTATGCCTCCTTAAGAACTCATGTATCTGCAGTGTCCATTGTACAATATTTTAAAAATAGTCAACCATGATTTGGCTGGTGTGGTTGACCTGGATGACGCTGTCAAAAACCACAAATACAATCATGTTCACATTGGCAGCCAAGGGTTGACGAAAATGTATTTCAGCTTTTAGATTTCCATTTTTTATCAGATTATAATGATCACCGTCTTCCATGTTGGGTGTCAGATCTAAAGCAAACAGCGTGTAGCGGGCCCCATATCCTTCTCTTGATACGACAACTCCTGAGTCCCTCAGATGTTTTCCTGTTATCGACACCAGTCCAAGATATTCCCTGATAAAATTCAATGTTCCAAAACTGGGTGTGTATGATTTCACCAGAATCACCGCCGACGCTGCATAGTTGATGTTGTAGTATTTGAAATTGAAAGGGTTTGAGGTATACTGACCCCCAAAATCTGTATGGTCCAAAAACCCTATAATAATACGTTTTGGTAGTTGTCCAAGAAACACATTTTGCTGCTTTGTCAATCTGGTACCTGTTGACTACTCTTTCCACTGTGCACTTGGCGTTCGATAGTCGTAAGGCCTCGCGTGAGCCAGTCTGACGCTTGGTGACACTTTCAGTTTCTTTACAAACAAACTGGCGGACAGTATAACTAGTTCATACTGTTCTGCATCCCCACTGATGAGACAGAATGAGTCCTTGTTGCAGGTTAGTTTGATCTTAAGATTGATTCTATTGAAGAGTAGTTTATCTTGGTAGAAAAGGTCAGAGTGTATGCCACCTAGGAGGCCGAACTGCCTACTGTCACCGGGGGAGCTTGCTCTTTTTACAAAACCTTGATTGCGGCCTTCCAGAGCAGTAGCTTCAAAATGACAGTAAGTATATTTGTAGAAGACCCCATCTGAAAGCTGTGTGTCCAGGGCATCGTAATGAAGAATACTCTCAATGTATGCCCTGTACACGTACATGTTATTACTTTGCATGATAAAGCGATCACAGAAGGTAATGTCCACCTGAGTTAACATGGTTGCTACAGGGTAAGCGATCGTTGCCACTCTAGCATCGATCGCTACATTGGAACCATCAGCTTTTACAATTTTACAGATGAGGTGCAACAGCATGTTGTTGAGATCCAAATACGTATCGGTGGACCCTGACACATAAAACTCTATTGGCACAAAAGGTGTTATAGTGGCTAGTGGCGATACCTCCATGAAAAAACTGTTTTCAATGCTAGTCTGCGTCGGTTTTAGAGAAAGCAGGTCTAACTCTGATTTAGCGCATTCACCCGATGGGCAATGTATGAAGGCCATGTCTAAAGATTGATCTGCTTTAAAAAAAAAACAAATCTTCCTTAGCGACCCTTCTCTTCTTCTTCGAAGCTCTGTTCGGACTTAAGGTTGTTCTTTTGTGAGCGCTTTTTGAAGATAACTATCCCCTATTCTCTGTGACTCTACGATATTGCAATACATGCAGAGTGTATCGAAGCCGCCATTAATATCGGGGCATGACTGGTCCAGTTCTACATGACTTCTGATATGCTGCACTGTTCCTAAAACTCATTTTAATTTTCCAGAACAGTTAAACACCGCATCACGATTTGGAATTTAAAGAAACACCTTCTGTCTAACGTTATCTAACACTAAATCTATATTCACATACAACTCAGTGTTGGCAATGGTTCTGTTGATGGCTCTGACCACCGAGGCCACAGATGGGTGATATCCGTGAGGAAACCGGATATGGCTGGTCATAGCTTCCTGAGAAAGCTTTAATTTAAATACAGTGTTGTACATTGAAAATGTTTTCCATGTTCTGGGTTATTGGAATTCTGTTAGGGCTACCTCCAATCCCTTTCAGGTCTACAGGTTTAGCCAATTTCACTGTGTAATTAGAAATTCTATTGTTAGGGAACATGTCCGTGGAGGCATTGGACGTCAGAGTGATATAAAATGGCGCTGTAGCCATCTTCTAGTCTACAATGATCCCCATTGTATTCACACTACCTGCACGGAACTAGCCTGTACCCAACTGTTAACTTTCTCGGGCCACCCCCATCATTTAACAAAAATCTGGCAGTTAGCCCCGCTACCTTTCCTTTTTAGAATCCTTTCATCCCTGTACACCCTGTGCGGATCATTAGGTACCGTCTGTAGCTCCTCCTTGTAAAAGACACTAGTCCTTTAGCCTGTAAATAGATACATCCTCTTTAAGCTCAACACTTTCCACTATGACTATCTCGTCACTAAACGTGTGTTGGTAGCCCTTCGTAAAGAACCCTTTCAGTTTTGAGACCCTAACATGGTCACCTTCTTTTGAAACTGGCCTCTTTACATCTGCAACGATCCGACTCCATACACAGATCACCACACCTTTAACGAATTATCAGCCGTTACGTCTACGGGGGGCATTTTGATGGATCTGTGGTAAGTGGCGTTATAAACGTCTTTAAAAGCCTATTGAACATCTACTTACCGGTAGGTATTATAAGCCATGAAATATCTCCACATCTTAGACTTTAGGGTTCTGTTAAAATGCTCTATAACAGATACTTTTACCTCTGTGTGTGTTACAAAATGTTTAACATTATGCTGCTTTAAAAATTTCTGAAACACTTTGTTTAAAAAAAGTATTTTCCTGAGTCTGTAGTTTTTGAGGGGTTCACCCTTTCCTGAAGATCACTTTAAAGGCTTCAGTTACACCGGACCCACTTTTATCACTTAGCGCTTCTGCCGAGGCGTACTTGGACAATACACCTATAACCGTTAATATTGATGTATTGAACACTGTTATTATGCTTTGCTAAATCTTGAAGACTGATTATGTCCATCTGCCATTGATAATCTACTTGCACATTAACGATGATAGGTCTTCTCTTAAAACATTTCCTGGCAGGTCTTCACCAGGGCTCTGTTTACCGGTTCATTTTTAACTAGAGCCCTTCTAAACAGTGCTTCGGCACCCCCGAAGCTACCAACCCCACTTGTATCATAATAAAGCTTCCCTAATCGATCACTTGACATGTTGTCATCTGTTACAAACCATGAATTGAAAGACAACGGTTTTGTGTAATGGCGTTTTATTAAAAATAAAAAATATTAGCATGGATTAATCAATATACTTTACATTTCTAGAAACAGATCTTATGGCAGGGTATTGTTGGACATTAGGTTGTCTTTTGATTACATGTACATACTACTTCACTGGTTACATACGTTAGTAGTCGCCATGCTGCTAATCAACCTCAGCATCACAAGTTTTGCTATTTTATAGATATACACTCAATAGCTCTAGACACGACTTCCTTCTCACCCCTCCTATAACTTTGTACACACAGGATACTGACAGCATTCATAGGTTCGTACAGTTCAATGCCCGATAATACTAATCCCTTCTTTGTGAAATAATCATCTGTCAGAAGCTCCAAGGCTGTGCGTAATGCCATAGTCGGCAACAGTCTTAACTTATGCATACGCCTTTTGTACACGCTCCAATATTTATCAGCGGTGGGCATCACCATTTGGTTATACATTCAGGACTGTCAAACATCATCGCAGAGGAATGCTCAGAAATGTTCAGCTATTCTTTCTTTAATAAGCACATATGCCATTCGGTCAATGCACATGTATCCGAAGTGTAACTCATAGACAACTTGCACCTCGACATTCTGATACATGTCCTGAAAGTGAGTAGGTATGTACGTAAAATGACAGAGTGTTGACCCTCTACCCAGGACTATATATATATATGCATCTATATAAATATAGATATATGCATGTATATCTATAAATATCTTTTCCCAAAACAAATCAATTGTATACAATTGTAACTCCGTGGCACTCCAGGAGAGTTTTTCCTTTTATTTAAGTTTAGGACAACACCGAAACCACCACCTATGCATTTCAAACAACAGGTCTTGCTCACAGCTTGCGAGTCCATTTGTCCATTATGTCTCATTTATATTCTTTTTCAAACAAAACCATAGCAATGCATGATGGGAAACGTAGTAGAAAAGTATTAAAAACAGTTAAGTCAATTCAGTCTTTTTGTGCATATTATACATGGAGACAGAGGCTGTGTTTCTCATTTAGCAATGGTGCAAAAGGTATTAATAGTATGTTCAAGATAGCCTTATTTTAATAACTGCTCATCATGTTGATTTTCTTCATTAATATCCCCCATACTGCTGCTATATAACTGATCTTACAAATTTCAGAATAATGCTAATTATTCTACAGCTATGCCTCTTCATGTCATATCCATCCCAGTAGTAGTGACACTATCCTTACAATTTGACTCTTATTTTACGGATATGTTCTCTATATAAGGAGTCCCATAATGTCATAGATCATATTTTCTCTGTATTTCTAAATTTCATCATTGTATATTCACTGTCCTATTTTGATCATTTATTTGACTGACATTCTAATGTTTTCTATATATGTTCTTATTTGTGTCGCTATTTTCTCCACATACACTGCATTTATGATTCTTGTTTTCTTTCAATACTATATTTCCAGTAGTCCAATTGTCTTCATTACCTTTATTGTAATGAACAGATTTTCTGAGTTACAAAGATGAAAGAGGAGGAGACCGTAAATTGAAACTAAGACAATTGGAATCACGCTTGAGTATAAAATTACAGACTAAGACCAGGAAGGGTTTAAATGGGGACGAAGAACTTTTTAGCTATTTATAAAAGGAAAATGTGTTCATTACAATAATGAACAGATTTTCCTATGTATTTGTTTTAAACAGTCCTTGCAGGGCTAATGGGCCAATTCTTCTCTTTTTATAATAAACATCAACCAAACAGCTTCCTATAACTCTTTTTATAATCTTTCTATCAAAATACGCACACAACCCCTACATACACTCAAGTTTTGAACATGGTTCATTCTAGTATTTGATCTCTTTGAGCGCTGCTGAAATGATCTTAACCATATTAGGGTGTACATTTTTCTTTTCCTCTGACCTCCCATATAAAACTCTTAACATTTTATACACCTTCTATGGGTCTAGCCTGCTACAAATATGTCAAATTGTTTTTGGTGTGTATGACTCATATAGACACTCGTGAGCCTCCTGTTGCAGTTCATTCATTTTATGCCCATAACAAAGATTATAATAGTCGTGTTTCACACAAGTGTTCACAACAGTCACTGCAAAACCTTTAACAGGCCATACTGCATCTTGTGGGAAGCCCTTATCTTGCTTTTCGAAAATGCTGCCATTATAAGTACAAACATAATTCTTACGGGGCTCTTTGTTCTGGCTTGTGGAATTTTCAGACTGATTTGAACAAAATAAGCAGTAAAAATGTACATCGTTAACCATTCATGATGACCCTTCTCCAGCGGGGCTTTTTGTTGATGTTTTCTACGGTTCAATCACAAACAAAAACATACTATTAGTTAAAGGTCCAAAACACACACATAAATGCGTTAAGCATCTATATCGTACTTTTCACTAACCTCTTAATTTTCTTGACACTCGGCTGTGCCTCTGAAATCTTGAGAATCGCACAGATCGATGCGTAACCGTCGTCAGTGTTTAGACACGGTTGCTGCACAATAACTGTGTCCATTGCCTTTTCCTCCAGAAACCCTGTATCTTCATAGACAGGGGTGTTGGGAGGCCCTATAGATTCTTCTACATCATAAACATCGGTGAAAATGTTTCCAACATTTAACTCTTCACTCGATGCATCACCGTGGCTGCTGTTGCACTTAATAGGGGAGATCAGCTGTGGTAAATCCTTAAGGCTGAGCTTTTTAAGCCTATGGCAAATATTTTCTTGATATCCCGTAACATGGCACCCCTCGTCTTTAGGAGTGCCTTGCTGTGCATTCTCATCCAATACCAACGATTTTAGGGTTCGATAATATTTGTCAATAGTGTTCAAGCCACCCTCTGAGGCCGCCTTTTTGATGAGGGGAGTGTATCTCTTCATAATGACAGAATAATCTCTTCCAGCTAGATGCTCCGGGTTTAGCGCAGGTCGCTTAGACGGCCCCTTATATGCATTCTAAGGGTCAGAAAGGGCGTATTCCTCTACAACATAACACATGCTCTCCAAAGGGACTCTTATTTGTTGGGGAAATGTTGCATAACCCTACCCCACTGTGTTAGGACCTAGCCACATGCCTAACAAGTGTTCAGTCTATGTCACAATCCCCTCCTACACCTAAGTCAGTTCCAGGGTTGTTATGCAAGGCCCTAAGGAGGGTGAGTGGGGGCCTCCGTGGTTCCACCGCACCTCTCTCTGAGGAGCCACACTGCAGCCCAACCAGCCTGATGGCATGAACATGCCAAGACTTGTCCTCTGAGGCGCAGAAACACAGCGCACACCTACACGGTCATCATTTTACACAATGCATACACCTAGACATGAGGGATACCATCAGGGCACGTGACTAACACATCATCACACCATGTCACAACACACGTGACTCACCTACACCTAGTTCCGGGGCAGGCTCCCCGGGGGTCACCAAAATCCTGGTAACAGATGTGATGTAATTTCTGGGTTGGGACAACTGTCACTTTTTGAATGATGAGGAAAGGTATCCCTGATTACTACTGATTTAAGTTTCGTTTAGGTGAATCAATATTCATGAGGAGGATGAGGTGGTAAGACAATATGACATCTATTTATTATGTCCTCTGATTTACCAAAATTGTATTGTTTTGCTCACGCCATGATAAGTCTACACTTTCGGTGTCAGTCTATGAGGACATTTCCTATATAAACCCTAAAATTTGGGGGTGAGACAGACATTTTTCCCATGCTTCTAGGGAAGCTGTCCGATTTCTTACTGATTTTGCTACTTATAAGGACATAGAATATTTTGATTTTCTTGTAATTCTGTACTGCCTTACTGCTGAGTGCCTTCATGACAATGGCATTATGTACCTGCACTTTAAAATTTGTGTATTGCATCTTTTTTTAATTTTGTAATACGTTTTTCATTTTTTCTAAGTCCACCCTAGAAGTCACTTATTGAGTCTGTACTTACTTAATTGACTGTATTTTTTGTATGTTGTATGATGCCTTATCTTGGGACATATTGCTTGATAAACTTAACACCGTCTCAACCTATCCACCCGTGGGCGTACTTTTAAGGTTTCTTCCTGGGATGTAACAATTTAGTACTTCCCCACACCCGAACACCCATTCCATATTTCTTAGCAATTATCACTCGCCAAACCAATTAAACATTGCATGAAGTGCTTATAAATATCTGCCACAAGTTTTGTATCGTACAAAAGAGTTGCTTTGTGATAGAAAACTCTAAAACAGTTTGACAGGCCCCACAGAGCCATTTAAGAACTTGAATAGTAAATTCTTGTGTTGACAACAGAATCAAAGTGAAAGCAGCCATGGAATTCATGATGCTGTATTAGAAACGTAGGTACCTGCAGCATTTCCTATGGAGTGATCTTCAGAAAATTAGTAATATATGGAGTTTCTTTTGACAATATGCATTTAGTGAATTAATAAATTAATTGAGTTGTACTTGTCGAGTGCTCTTCTTTCCAGTGCATGTCCTGGTGCTGTTACATGATGAGGAAACAACTAGGTAAAATGTCAGTTTTACATAGCACAGTGTAGGAGGCAAAAGGTGTGTTTCGAAGAAGTGCCTAGACTAGAGATGCAATAAAGTGGAAGGATTCTTCAAGTGTTTTACACATAAATAAGTGGAGAAAAGGCCACCAAAATGAGTGATTTGCAAGGAGAGGAGCTTTAGATGATTGAAATTTGCAGAACAGAGAGTTAGGGTGTGCCTTTTGGTAATGGAAAATAGACTGTGGGTAGGGAGGGCCAATTTGTCTGAAAGCACTGTGAACAAAGCTGTGGGTCATCAAAATGACCCAACGTAAGACAAAGGAGCTCCAAGATGAAGCAAGCAGCAGCATTTTCAACAATTTGGATTCTCATAAGAAGATATTTTGGAAGACTAATGTGTTCTGAAGTAGCTTGGAACCCAGTTTTACAGCCATCCCACGGCAGCATGGGAGTGATCTGGAGATAGATAAAACTGATGACCATGGTGCAGGTGATTTGAGAAGAAAAGGAGGGTCAACATAAAAAATGAATCCTAAATTCTGAAAAGAACTGGAGGATGTGGGAGTGGGTATCAACAGCAGATGGGCACTGGTCAGGGGACCATATGGCAGAGAAGCTAATAATGAGAATTTTAGTCTTGTCAGAGTTTTGTTTCAAAGAGTTTTATTCCATCCAATTAGCCAGTTGTGGAAGCTGTATTTATCAATTTCTTGATTGTCATCAATTTCAGTATGAGTTGAATTTCATCAGCATACATCATCTAGGAGATAACAAATGAGCCAATGAGGCCATGATATAAAGTTTTAAAACAGTGGGGCTTAACCAATGTTTCTTTTCCCTTCAGATGCTTCACCCTACAATAAAGAAACCATCACTAGCTGTAGATCTGTACAATATTTAGGTCAGCTGCATCGTATACAAGGCTTTCGGAAACAACCCATCTGAAGTGCCAGTGCCTACATGGATTCAAGACATTGTCAGACTGGAATCAAAAAAATACAGGAAATTAAAGATTAGAGAGAAAGCCTTCCAGATCTATGTAGTCAAGGTTTGGAAAAATGTCCAGACCAACAATGAATCCTCTCTTACCATCATGGAATTAGGAAATAAAGTGTAGACACATTTCTTCACAGACTACTATCAACTCACCAGCAGGTACTCCCCTTCACACTGCCTTACAGTAAGAATTCTATAAAAATACAATACTTTGTTCAATCCTTTGTTGCTTCCCAGCTAAGTTTGTACTATATAGGTATGCATATATTCATATATATTCAAGATCCATATTCTTCTCCAAACTCAACCTGATACATGAAAGGATGCAATTCTCATGTTTCCAGCAACATGGTTGCTAGTAATGGTGCATCTAGTAGCAAGACTTAGCCCTCTGACTCTGTACCCAAACAATGTAATATGTTCTGATATTGTAGAGTTACCCCTTATCATATCCTCTGTTATGAAAGCTCCTGTCTATCTCTATCAGAAGTGCTGTGAGGTATTATCTAGAAAAACATGGTGCTCAGTCCACTAGTTAACTTGAGCCTAAGCTATGTTAATGTCCCTTATAACCATTTAGTCATTTAGTCTGCCTACAGACACAAAAAGACTCCAAAGTGCAACTGTACATCTTTTGGCTAAGGAAATGCTTGGACGTCTTTACATCACACATCTTCAAAAACACATCCAGTGCTGCCAACTCCAATGCCTTCTCAGCTACCTTTAAGCAAATCTCCCAAATGACCCCAAATCAAAATAAAAACTAGCAAGGGGACACATTAGTCCATAATGCTAGAACTCCCTGATGCCAGCAACTATTTGCCAGATGTATCAAAAAAACGATTTGCATTTCTTAAATAGCGAATTTTAAGAATCGCTATTTAAGAAATGAAAATGGTATGTATGATTTTTGCGATTCAGAAATAGCGATTTCTTAAAATTTGCAAATGCTATTACCGATTTGCAAATAGAGAATCCGACCCCATTCGCACCAATGGGCCTGTTGCTAATGTTTTTGCAATTCCCAAATTGCAAATTCCAGTTAGAAATTCGCAAATTAGGAAATGCAAATCCCAGGGTGCTGGGGGCCTAAGGCCCCCTCTGCTACACCCCAAAAATAGTTTTCCAGACATGTGAAGAACACACATGCCTTAGGGTCATGTGTGCGCTACATGTCAATTTTAAAAATGCATTAAACAAAATTTGCACATGGTTACCACCAAACTTTAGTTTGTGGTAATTGCATTTCCTAAATGCCAAATTTGCATTTAGGACATGCTTGTTACATGTGCTTTGGAAATCGCAAATAGGAAATTTCTATTTGCGATTTCCAATTTAGAGAATCATAATTTGCGATTCTCTAAATGTGGTCACAATTTAAAGGAATCGCTATTTTAGTGATTCCTTAAAATTGCACTGCAAATGCCTTTCATACATTGTGAAAGGCATTTTTGCATTCGCAATCGGCCGGATTTTGTAATTCGCACCGTTTGCGAATGGTACAGTTTGGAATGTTTTCTGCAGTTACAATAGAAATGAAACGCAATTTCATGGCAATATCTTGTCTATCATGTCAGAATGCAAATATATGGTGAAATAACCTATACTGCATGAAATAGTTAAACTGTTAGAGCTTTAAACAAGCACCTCTGCTGTCTATTCACATGTGACTCTGATGCCTTACTCAACTTAGTTATGCTGTGTACATTACAGAATCAAAATAAACTGTAACCCAAAGATAGGAGAGGATATGGCTCTCCTTTACTGTTTTAAGGTCTTGGTTACAGTCCGCTAACCGGCATATTGTTTAAATACATAATAAACAGTTACAGTGGGCTTGAGTAATCCCCTTGCTTGTGATTGGATAGCCTTTTCGTCTATATAAGGTGCCATCTTCTTTTTGGAAGGCTTTTCTCCCGCTACTTTTGTTTGTCCCACCCAAAAGTATTTCTCGTTCCAATTGCTCTGATGAGTTGAGTCTTTCTACTGCTGAGTTGATGAGCCTATGTGTTTCATTTTGTATTGATGACTCCATTGTAGTGTGTTTATTTCCTTGGTCCTCTCTACCCCCACCACAGGGACTCCTGTGGTATTAAATACTAGATAAGCCAGATCAGGCTTTGTGCCATTCATTTAATTGTCAATATCCCAGCGTGGGATTAACAGAGTGGAGTTTAGATGATTTCTCTCTGAAAATGCACCAATGCCATGTGCATTCTGCCTTTTAAGTCACTTTCCCTATATATGCCACGATATAGTGAAGTTTAAAGATAGCACCTTCATGTATAAGACATGATGTTTTGTGGTCATTCAAGACCATTTTCTATGTATATTATTTTACTTCAGAATGCTTTGATGAGTTCTTCTTTAATGACTTTTTCATTGGAAGAGCAGAACAGCAGAGTCTGATTAGCCTATGCACGAGCGTTGGGCGGGACCAACCAGCACATACAAGCTGAGTTGACCGGTACCATGGAAAAGTGACAGTCTTGATGAAGCATTTTTAAAACATTAAAAATGAATGCAAAAACTAGCAGAAAAAACATTTAGGCCTTAGATGAAAAATAAAGTTTTAAATTCAGGTAAATACAGCAAACTGCCATATTTACCTGTATTAAGCTTGAATAACTGAAGCATCATTTTGTGCAAAACTGACCTAGGTTAAGCATGTGAAATGTTTAATTTCTGACAAGCTGACATGTTGTGAAAGTGATGACAATGTAAAAGAAGTTAGTTTTGACCTTCCCATAGGCATACTTTTCATAGAATACAATAATGTGTTAAACTGTTTTAGTTTAACTCTGCAAAATGTTTCTAATCAAAGACTTTTAGTATAGAGAATGAATAAGTAGCTTTTGTTTTAGTGATGTGATCGAAAATCTTAGACATGAAACTGTAGTTTTCTTAAGGAAAGTCAATGATGAGAATGGGGATTCATACCAAGTAGTTAATAAAAATGATTTGCTTAAACATTGCTACCTGTGGACTGTTTTCTGGAGGGGAGATGACAAAATGTTCCTGTTACAATGAAGACATTGATAGCTGATTCGCTGACTGAAGGAAGAAGAAGAAACATGTTGCAAAATCTTAAATTATGTTCTTTATATGAGTGTGTGTTCCTAGAGTAGGACAAAGGCACTCTGGATCATACTCCTTCACTTTCCTGCTGAATCTATGTTGCTCTGAGACTGTCTGAATTTCATGAACTTCTCTTTATGGGAAGTTCTGCTTTGATTGATAATTGATATTTGACTCTGAAGCTTTCTGCTTTAACCTCTCTTTTTAAGCTCTTCGTGTGTTCTGACTGAAACATTTTTCCTTGTTCTCCCCAAATCGATTCTTAATCCTACATGAGGGATTCCTTACAATATGGAACACGCTTAATGCCTTTATTCTGATATTGATTGCTTATTTTGATCTATTCATTAAATGATTGATAATGATGACATCATTTGCTGATTTGAATAGAGATGAGCAATTAAAGAGACTGATAATGAAAGCATTTTAACTCACACCAGTTCTCATTATTGACTGAAATCATGCAGGTTATTTAATTCATGTGTAGCCCTGGTTAATCTTATCTTTCGTTAAAGGTCCATTGAACTGAGACATGGTGATTTCTCCCTGATGAGGTTGGTAGATCTTCCCTCATAAACTGATATTTCACTGAGATCTTTGCTCCATCAGCATTATCTGACAGGATATGCAAACTCTTCCTATCGTGGCTGTACTAAGGGCCTACATTAAGGAACGGCCTGGTACATATGACAAGAAAGCCACAGACTCCCTGCACAGTGTCCTAATCTATTATTTGTAACTGTAATATTACAGTTTTTACTTAATCATTTCATGGTACCATGATGGGATTAAGTAAACAAGGTAGACCGAAAGTTTAAAAAAAATATTCAGACCTTTATTGCTTCCCCATCCAATTCTTTGGGCTCGGAGGGTGACAACGGGCATGAAATGCTTTGCTGCACTTGCCATTCCTAGCTCAGATTTGTCCAACATAGGTCATTGAACACTGGGCCTATACTAGATGTTCAGTCTATCCACACCAATCCATCTTAAAAGAACCTACTTTCAATGCCTGTTACTTTCCTGAAAAGCTTGAAAGGATCCTGTCATTTGGGGCCTGCACTGTATACATCTGTCCTAGCCAGTACCGACTCGGATACCCCATGATCTCTCACTACCACCAAGCTAGGTTAATTGCATCACAAAAGCTTACACATTTTCTGTCCTGAACCGGTAGGTGAGGAATAGGCCCACTTAAGGGACTTCTTGAAAAATCAATATGTGATGTGCTTGGGATGTGCAAAGCCACCTTGCTGCTTGTGAAGCACCAAGAATGTACCGAGCACTAATGGCACTTGCTGTCTTTCTCTTGCTTTTAAATGTGAGCTTCATAGTGGTCAGTTTACTGTGCTTTGATAGCCATAGTGTGGATATGCTCTGTATGAGTTCGGATACAATAGGGCACAATCAGCATTCCATCCTTCTGAAGATGGCCTTTTTTGCTTTATTTCATTACACAATTCATATTTTTACACTATGTTTTCTATTTGCATTTAACAACATTGCTTTAACAAGAAACTGGCAAATGAAAGTGACACTATTAAAATGTGACATGGCTATGTACATAAAATACAAAATAATACAGTCCTCACTCAAAGAGCAAAACAAGAAGGGTAAATTAAACAATGTCATATTATTGGAATGGTTAAGAGTCTGAATGGGGACATGAAAAAAATATAAGATTGTCACAGAGATAAGATCAGTTGACAGAGGGCAGGTGGTTATGCTGGAGTTTCACTTGTATAGGTTTGGGGTTCAAGGCACTATTCAGTCATGCATTTATGAACCAAGGGAGAGTAGTATCCGTGAAATCTCCAACTCCCTAATGGTAAAAGTGCAAAAAGAGCACAGTTCTTCCCTTTGTACTAATTCTGTATGAATATACCCAACATAGTTCTATTTTATTTTTAGTTTAAATGTTTTGGGGTATTACTCAAAGACATTTTAAGAGTGCTTAAAAGAGTACTATAGCAGTACTCTTCTAGGCACTTTCACATGACTTTGGGAATTGCCCCCAGAATTCCTTTGGAAAATTCTTAGTATCTCATGCTTTAAAAACTATCTATTTAATCATTTTTCAAGCTTGTTCCTAGACAGAATTAGTAGATTTAATTTTTAATATTGGTTCCAAGAGTTTCGCTATAGGCCAGCCAGCTTTCCTACAGGTAAAATAGCTTTTGTGTACTAGTCACTGTACTGCTATGTTCTCTTTAAATTACTGCATGTCCCACTTTCAAATACCATGCACTTTCCTTATATTTTAAGGTGAGCTTGTCCCTGTCACAAATTAAATTTTGACAGGTCTGGCAGCAGTTTTAAAACTTGAGCAGTTGTGCTACAGTGGTAGGCCTAGGGGCGTGTTTATCCTATCACACTAGTAGCTGGCACAGAAGTGCTGTAGTTCATAGGTAACATATACCTTTCCATGCCATGGGTGTATTATTTGATGCCATATAGTATGGACAAATATGAATATTAGACGTAAACCAATGTCAACATGTTTTAGTGGCCAGAATACAATCACTGAGGCCTGGTCAGAAGTATCCCAATGCACAGAGTAAAAAAATCTGTAGCGTCAGTTCTCAAAAAATGTGGATGACCATGCAAAAAGAGGCATATTATCACACTCTCTAACACTAGAAGCACACAAGATGAAATCTACAAGCAGTGCAACAACATGCCTGGGAGAGTCTGTTACCTCACTTGCAGAACACACCAAGAGTCACTGGAAATTGGTGATGGGCCTCCCTGTTCCCTCAGTGTTATGCACCTGGAGAAACCTTTGCTGTCCATACTTCATGCTGATGGTGTGGTCAGAATTCCAAGCATAGTTCAGACTGATAAGTATAAACGCTAGCTTTCCCCCCACTCAGGCCCCTCTCTACCCTACCACGAATCTGTGCATCAATGACAACCTATTTGCACATGTATGCTACCTGGTTTGTTTCTCAACTCACTACATTTCAGGTGTAATCACCCCTTATCATTTCCCCACTCTACCACAATATTATCCTTAGCACAGTTCATAATAGAAACCTATACAAACATCATATTTTTGCAACAACTCACATCCTCCCATGTGTAACAGCATCATCAATAAGGTTCGGTGTCTTACTGTATGGTACAACCACCCTTCACATTCAGATACTACATAATAAGTCTGATGAGTCACTACAATGTCATATCAAAAAGTGAGTATTTAACGGTATACCAGATGAATCCTAGTCACTGGTACTAAATTGATCGAGTACAGGGTATTATTTCACCATATTCATATATTCTGAGTGTTGAATTGCAATTACCTTGGTAAATATACATGAATCTAATGATACTTTAAATGAAAATCAAGGAATGGAAAATTGCTTTCATGGTTACGTTGATCCATCTTGTCAACAAAGTAACACACTATTATGGCACTCATGATCCTCCTTAATTCAAGGTGAGTAGGTTGGGGCTTGAAAAGTGAAAAGGCTACATAGTTTTTTGGAACATCTGCCTACATTAAGCACAACTTATACTTTGAAATGAAAATAGATTGATGCCTACAAGTCCCTCAAGAGCACTGCAAAGTAGTCAGGGCACGCTAATCAGAGTGGCTCAGCTATGTCACTGAGTTGTGGTACTCAATACCATAGTTAACAACACATTGTAAGTGGAAGGGACACCGTTATCTGCTGATGCCTGGAGAGTGTTTGAGAGTCTGTATAAATATACATATAATATGTAAGAACTGAGGGATAGTGCAGAACCTGCATTATGTATCATAAAATGTAATTGACCAACTACCACAAAAGGGGTTGAATCAGAGAGAACCAGTGCTTTAGATATCTTTACCTCACACCTGCATATGGCATATCTGAAATTGTGTCTATTGTGTCTTTGTTTAATTAATATAAAGTAATATTTATACTGAAACTGAAGCACTGGGGTGGTCATTTCTTGTATGCACTTTTGGCTGTGTAATCTTATTAGGCTTCCCAATGGGCTCACACTAGCCTCCCTGAGAAGCTTATAGTTAATCATCATTATTAACACTGACATTCAAGTGCTTGAGGCATTGTACTTGACATTTGCCCTCATTACGACCTCGGCGGTCTTCTTCGAAGACCGCAGAGGAACCACCGTGCTGAAGACCGACAGTGCAGGCGGTTTTCTGCGTGGCATATTATGACTGCTGGCAGCCCTCCATCCTTTTGCGGATGGAGAGCTGCCAGCAGCCATACTGGTGGTCGGCGGGGAAGTGGAGGTTGCTCCACCTCCACCGCCCTGTCATCAGAACACCGCCCAACAAATCACATCCCATGTTTCGATGTGGCAGTGTTCTGGTGATGGGGAGCTGGCGGTGGAGTAGCCCCCATGGAGCCCGTCCCCCCCAGGAGGATCAACGGACAAGGTAAGTTGGTCGTCCATTAGGGGAGGGGGGTGGGGGGTTGTTGTGTGTTGTGTGCGTGCATGGGGGTGTGCGTGTGAGTATGTAGAGGGAGGTGTGAGTGCGTGTATTCATGCGGGGTGTTGTGTGTTTGAAAATGTGTGCGTATCTGTCTGTTTGTATGTCTGTGAGTTTGTGTGCGTGGATGTCTGTATGTATGTGTGCGTGTATGACTGCCATGGTCATAATTCCATTTTCTTTTCTGCCAGCCTGCTGGCGGTTTTACCGCCACTTCTCCCCCATCCGCCAGGGTCATAATGAGGGCCACAGTGTTGCAAGGTCATTGTAGGACAGAGAGCCAAACAATACTAGACTCTACTGCGGTGGGCCAGACCTGTCCTGTGTCCCCAGACAAATGTCATTTCACAATGGGCAATGCAAGTTGCAATATATAAGAATATTTTACAATCAATGCAGAAACATTTAAATTGAAATAGGAGTAAAAATCAACATTTATGTGCAAACAATCCAGAACTTTGCATTAAACACATTTAAGAAGTGCATCAGTTAGTTGCAGTTATTAGGGCGCCTATGACATTGACTTTATAAATTCATATGTAGAAGGTATCTGAGGAGGAGCTGGCATTTCACGCAGCAGCACAACATGAAAACCTAGATCAGCAAATGTAAGGAGCACAATAGGCCACTGCCATAGTGCAACCGAATCTCTCTTCTAGTAAAATAATATGCCACTTATATGCTAAAAAAAAAAACACCATCAAGATACCCATATGATAGATTTTTCAAGCCACTATCAGAAAAAATTCCATTATATCTGAGATGTAAAGTCTGTTTGAGTTACTCGCAAATGGACAATTTAAAGATGTTGGAAATGTAAAAAGATATCGAGGTTATAACTTATATTTTGATCGAAAATGTAACTCAGAACAAATGTTGATTGACATATCTCCAAACACTTTGTCACACTGACTGTATGTTATTGTACAAAGAATACAGGGCTGTTGAAAGGGAGAACATTGAGTCACAAGAGATTAAACTCTATCAGTAGACCACTGTATGTATCCTTTCGTCATAGGGCTTTAGTTGTAGGAATGAGACTGCTAGATTTTGGGGGGCAGTACCACTGAGCATGGGGAACTGATTCTGATTCCATAATGTGTGACAACTGTTGGCCCAACCCTTTTGGCTAGCTAGCAGCATCTCACCAGAACCTAAGAGTAAAGGTGATTTGTGGCAGCCTATCGCTTGACACTCTAAGACTCTTCTGGGAAGTTGTGGTGTAACAGATCCTACCCCTTTCTCTCAGTTATACACATCTCATGTATTGAAAGACAAACAGAAGCAGGACTGGGTTCAATAAATTTATTGAAGCAACTGCTTTCTAGGTAAAAATGCATGAATTGTGATTATTAGGATAATGAAACACAACACCATTAAAGCGATGACTAGAAATGTGAAACAGAGGAAAAGTCCCACCATACTGTCCCAATAGTGATTCCATAATCCCTGCCTGCACTACTAAGGGACTGATTTAAAAATCCCTAGCACCTCCTTGCGCCACATTAGTGTCATTTGTTAATGCATGGCACACACGGCCAAAATCGCTGCACCAAATTTACAAAGTGGTGCAGTATATGCATTGCACCACTTTATAACCGTTTGTGCTAAATTATGCCTGCACCAGGCATTGTTGTGTAGCCATTTTAGTTATAGCTCCATGCACATTAGTTTAATACACTAAGCCGCTGTGCACCCTGACCTAGATATATTTTATTCAGCTTCGCATTGTTATTTTTACAATAACCAGTTTTACGTCTTGTTTTCATTTCTTCTATCTAACTGTTTTGCTTAGCCCAGCACTGTGTTCTCAAGCCACTAATTCTTGGTCACTTTGTGCTTCAGTCAAGGCTACAATTTGGTACATTGCCGGTGAACGTGGTAGAAGTTTAGTCTCCAACATTCGTAGAAAATACACATCCTTACGTAGGGACATTTTCTTAGAACATTAGCTGTGTTATTATAAAAACACTTCCTAGTCCCATTACACGTTTAGAGGGAGATTCCAGCCAGGGAACCACAACTGTATGCTGAATGCTTCACTGCAGATGCTAATGCAGAATACAGGCCTTTGCTTAGGAATGAGGGTTGATGTCCTCCCGGGGCAACCTGAAAGGCAGGATTGGAGCTTAACATGCAATGCTCAAATTATGATTCAGATAGAAAATAGTCCATCGACTTTAGTGGCAATATGATAGCATTATTCTTATGCTTCACTCTCATCGTCACCATTTTAATATTGTTATGTTGTGTCATTCTGGTTATTGCAGCTCACGCTTTGCTATCTAAAAAGCAGTCGTTTTATTAAACCAGTCTTTAAAACTTATACAGCTTTCATTGTCATTTTTGTATGAGACCGAATTGTGAATGAGAGAACTGGATGCGACCTTAGTGACCACGACTTCCCAGAGAAGTATGATATGTCATGCGCTCGGCTGCCCAATCATCTCTACATTTCGGGAGATATGAGGCACTGCTAGTTAGCCGGAGCAAAACCCAGATTTGGAGCGACAGGTGTCACCCACCGTGGGTCAGACTCAGTATCCCACACTGTGGACGATCTTGCTGTTCAAAATACAATAGTCTCATTAGAATAATGAGAGCCTACGCGACAGCATAATGTATGCATAGGAGGTGGTCACCTGTGAGGAGGGCTGAAAAAATGGCACAAAGAAATCTAAAAGATTTCTTTGAATCATTTATTTCAACACGTTTAACGCCTGCTTGGAGCAGGCATTAAAAGGAGGTATGCCATTGTTTTAATGGGCATCAATGGGCTTTGCAGGATTAGCATCAACATTTCTGATGCTAATTCTGCAAAACTCCGAATTAGCATCTAAAGATTTGGTACTAGTTCACCTAACTATCGCCATGGTGCGTCGTATCTTAGATGCACATATGGTGGCGTTAGGGGGGTGGTAAGGGGTGCAAACAGGGCCTAAGATTCTACATGAGAGAAAAAGAAGTGTTAGCCATAATCTAGTCTTCTTCCCTGGAAGAAAACTCAATCTCTATACCTGTGCTATAGGTAGAGAAGAGGTCTGTTAGTCTGCTGGCAGTCCTCTCACATGGATGAAGAGTAGAGTTTCAGCAGGAACTATGACAACAATGTGCCACATGAGATTGCAAGCTAGCTGGAATGTCCCCTCTGAGGTTGGAGGGGCAGTGTTGTGTTTTATTATAAAACATCTGATATTCTATGAACTGCTCAGATGTGACAGACATTTTTCTGTGTAGGGTAGACATCGTACTCTTTGAACCAGCAATACCTGGTAATCTATTGTGTACATCCTTGAGTTGAGCACAGGATGAAAATGTTGTGCAAAGAAATGAATAACAAATTCTGCATGGAAGGGGAACAAATTAAAATAATAAAACATCTGCACTAAATTGAAACTTGGCTAAAATAATAAAAGAAAGAACAATGAAATGTAACTAGGAGAAATGGCACAGGCTGCAAGCCCATTGCTAAAATAATGTGCACTTGTAAATGCTAAAATACTCTTACAACATCATCCCGATTCACGGTTCAAAGTTCAGATGTCTGCAATAAAACCTAATATTAAAATCACCATTCCTACATTAAATACTAAAAGCAATCTAAAATATACAAGAACACATAAAATTGTCCATGTTGACAGCAGGACGAACCAAAGTTGAGCTAAATTGAAGAGGGTCAATTTTTAGAATTTCACAAAAATTTTATACCAATTAAAGTCAAGTGACAGAAGATCAACAATAATTGTGATCCTTTGAAAAAATAACCAATGTCATCAATTGTTATTGAATCCATGAAGGACCCCACTTCGTAGGTGTTTTAAAGTAACCAGTAACCAAGGGCCAGATGTAGGAAACAGTTTGCGACTCGCAAGCGGCAAAAATTGCCGTTTGCGAGTCGCAAACCGGAGTTTCCTATGCAGAAATGCATTTTGCGAGTCGGAACCGACTCGCAAAATGCATTTCAGAGTCGCAAATAGGAAGGGGTGTTCCCTTCCTATTTGCGAGTCGCAGTGGGATCTAATTCCATTTGTGACCGCGTACGCGGTCGCAAATGGAGTCGCAGCTACCATCCACTTGAAGTGGATGGTAACCCACTTGCAAATTGGAAGGGGTCCCCATGGGACCCCTTCCCCTTTGTGAATGGACCCCAAAATATTTTTTCAGGGCAGGTAGTGGTCCCAGGGACCACTACCTGCCCGTTCGGATTTTTTTTTAAGTGCAGCTCGTTTTCCTTTAAGGAAAACTTGCTACACTTGAAAAAAAAAACTGCTTTATTTAAAAGCAGTCACAAACATGGAGGTCTGCTGACTACAGCAGGCCTCCATGTTAGTGAGTGCCCATAGTCGCTATGGGGCCACAATTTGCGACCCACCTCATTAATATTAATGAGGTGGGTCTTTGCGACCCCATAGCGACTCTCAGACGGTGTCTGAGACACCGTTCTGCATAGCAAATTGCGAGTTGCAATTTGCGAGTCGCTCGGACTCGCAAATTGCAACTCGCAAATTGCTTTGTACCTACATCTGGCCCCAAGTCGTTGACAAGGAAAGCAGGGGAGCACTCATGTTCTGGTGCCTTAGCCATTGCTGTGGCTGAGCCGGCAGCATCCTGTGCAGTGCCAGGTGTTGTAGCACCAGGAACCACTTGTTTCACAAGGTGGGGCTCATAGAAATCTTCTCATAGCTATCACAATCTCAATGTGCATATCTTGTAATTAACCTTCATTGAGAACTCCAACAGACCTGCGTCCAATGAAGGTAGTCACTCCATAGCAAGACACACTTCCGGTGTATGTTGAAATGGGCACCACAAGCATTGAAAGAAGGGCTGCATGCAATTCAGAATGGGTCTGAATGAAAAAGCCCAGTTAGACTCCAGTTCATCCAGGAGTGGTACTCTAAAATACTGCATCAGGCGTTCATGACACAGTTGGGCTGGTGGAAGTGCCATCAGTCCTTCTTTTTTAAATGGGTCAGGCATCACAAAGGAAAAGCAGCAACAGCAAAATGTTGACAATTAATGTCAAAGTACCAGGGAATCCCCCCAAAACACTCAAAAAATTGAGTGCATGGCTGAAGGTATTATGCCAAAGATAGAAAGCGCTGACAAAACAGAACTGACAGCCTTAAAGAAATGCACAATTCCGAATGTGTTTGAGGTGTTGAGAATGCAACTTCTAAGTTCACCGGAATGTCCTGGAAAGTTGGTATTTAAAAGTAGGCCTGGGCACGAGTTCACGGAGTCCAACTCCGCAGAATGCCATGAGTTGAAAAAAAACTCAGTGGAATGCCGCAGAGGTGGGGTTCTGTGACCCTCTGAGTCCTGAATGCTACCGATCTCGGTAGCGCTGAGCAGGGTCAGCCCTGGTCAGCCAGGCCCAACCCTGCTTGGCACTTCAGAGATCTGGCACATTCTGGATAGGGCTGTAGTGCATTGCACAAGGGACAAACCGGTGGACAAGAGGCCTGAAACAGCAGTTTTCCTTTGCTGCCTACGACCCTGGCCTGAATTCAGGCCAGGGCTGTAGGCAGCAAAAGCTGCCATGCCTGTTGTGCACTGACCTTCCCACATGTGCAGTGCACATGGGACAGGCAGTGCACAAAAGGCCTGAAACTGCAGCTTTCATTGTCTAAGGCTTTGACCTGAATTCAGGCCAGGGCAGTCACCAGCTAAAGCTACCATTTCAGTCCTTGTTTATGCACCAGTGTGCACAAACAATGACAACAAATGAAAGCAGCGAGGACTTACCTTAGTCTTCCAGAGGGTCCTCCCTCTGGACTCTGCTACAGTGTGCGCTGCAGCCCAGTTATGTGCTGCAGTGTGCACCTGGTGAGCTTTGCTGGTGGGGATAGCAGAATTCTGGATAACTCCAAGCATAGCAAAGAGTTCCAAAAACTCTATTAGCTCCGCCAGAGTAGTGGAGCTCCCTACACACCCTTATTTAAAAGACACTGGGCCATATTTATACTTTTTGACGCAAAACTGCGCTAACGCAGTTTTGAGCCCAACAAATTAGCGCCGGCTAGCGCCATTCTGAAGCACCATGCGGGCGCCGTATTTATTGAATGGCGTTAGCCGGCGTTAGCCGACCGGCGCTGCCTGGTGTGCGTGAAAAAAAACCATGTACACCAGGCAGCGCCGGCGTAGGGAAAAATGGCGTTTGGGCGTCCAAAAATGGGGCAAGTCAGGCTGAGGCAAAAAAATCGTCTTAACCCGATTTGCGCCATTTTTTTTTGGCGCCCAGACGCCATTAACATGACTCCTGTCTTAGCAAAGACAGGAGTCATGCCCCCTTGCCCAATGTCCATGCCCAGGGGACTTCTGTCCCCTGGGCATGGTCATTGGGCATAGTGGCATGTAGGGGGGCACAAATCAGGCCCCCCTATGCCCCAAAAAAAAATTTAAAAAAATACTTACCACAACTTACCTTTTCTCCCCTGGAATGGGTCCCTCCATCCTTGGGTGTCCTCCTGGGGTGAGCAAGGGTGGCAGGGGGTGTCCCTGGGGGCAGGGGAGGGCACCTCAGGGCTCATTCTGAGCCCACAGGTCCCTTAACGCCTGCCCTGACCCAGGCGTTAAAAAGAGGCGCAAATGCGGGGTTTTTTGCCCCGCCCACTCCCGGGCGTCATTTTTGCCCGGGAGTATAAATACCACGCATATGCCTGGGAGTCATTTTTTAAGACGGGAACGCCTACCTTGCATCTCATTAACGCAAGGAAGGTGTTCACGCCAAAAAATGACGCTAACTCCATGAACTTTGGCGCTAGACGCGTCTAACGCCAAAGTATAAATATGGAGTTAGTTTTGCATCGAATTTGCGTCGAAAAAAACGACGCAAATTCTGCGCAAACGGAGTATAAGTATGCCCCACTGTATCTCCAGAGATAACCTCACCACTTGGAGAGTATAGGTCTCACGGGCAGATGTCAGTGCCATGTGTTTTTTAAACAAAAGAGCCCTCAGTCTGCGCAGCTTTTCCAAATTTATATTTGAAGTAACAATATGAGGCAACATTTCTGCTACTTTTATCTCTCAGGGGAAAAAGCACGTTCCAGCAACAAGTCACAATTTGAGAGACCAAGTCACAATTTTCAGAGACCGAAAATGCATAGGTAATTCTGGCTCAAATCCCACAACAGCTTCCTTTATTCATATCAGGTAACTCCCATTTAAGAGCACCTGGGATGCCGGACGAATCAAAGGGAAAGAAACATCCTTAAAATAACAGGCTAAATTTGCAGCTGAAGCATTAGATGCTCTGTGCAAAGACAGCTGTTTGCAAATAATTGAATGGCTCACGGAAGTCTCACATTTACTTCCTCTAAGAAAGATCTCTCTCATGCCATTGAAACATTTATGTTTAAAGGGTAGCTCCCACACCTCATGGCTGTAACTATCTCCTAGCTTCTCAAATGTGCCTACGGGAATGTGCTTCAAGCACAAGGTGAACTGAAGTGTTGAAATGGGCAGATTAATTACCCTGTGTATTATTTCTGCCACAATGAAAGGCAACTTTTCTAACTTTTCAATGTTAAGCATTATATAAATTGCTTCTTTCTTAGTCATTATCTGTTGTTTTTGCATCAAGTTAAGTGCAGCAAATAGGTCCCCGGAGCTGATGTGTTGTAAGGGTATGCAACCGCTTTTCAGAACTTGTATCATGAAACCTAAATGCATATGGACCGAAGTTAACTCTGTCTATGGTGGAAACATTAAATATCCTTTTTTGTAGGATGTTAACTGCACATGAAACAATGCTGTTAAGTGTGTGTATGTTGTGTTCATACCATTATCTACAATGGCCTAACATAAAATCTTTGCATTCAGGAATATAAAGTGTTCTTTAGAGTCTGTCAATGTGGAGGATTTCAACCATTGTTGACATAGTTTGCCCACACTATATGTGCTGATGATGTCAGAGTGTTGTTGCGAGATGTAACGAGTGTCAGTTCGACTCACTCTAAAACTCCCTGTGGAGTTTACAAAATGTGCATAACAACCATTTGTGACTACTGACATCAACACCCACCCGTTGGGACCTGAAAGTGTTGAATAAAGTTTCATTTTGAACCCACACATTGAGCTTATCTTCAGTGACATTTAAAATGTTTAGCCATTTGCCAAATGTTGCTGGTGACAGAATACTGGCCACATTTAGGGCCTAATTACAACCCTGGCGGCTGGCGGTAAGCTGGCGGTAAAACCACCAACAGGCTGGCGGCAAGCACAGCTGCCCTGGGGATTATGAGTCCCCAACCGCCATCCTGTCCATGGCGGTAAACACTGCCATGGAAAGGCTGGTGGCAAGGGGGACTCGGGGTGCCCCTTGGGACCCCTGCACTGCCACTTGCCAAGGGCTGTGCAGGGGCCCCCAAGCACAACCCCATTGTGCATTTCACTGCCCGAATTTCGGGCAGTGAAATGTGTGACGGGTACTACTGCACCAAATGCACATCAACATTGACGCCAGCTCTATTATGAGCCTGCTGCAATGTTGATGCGACTTTTCTGCTGGGCCAGCGGATGGAAACACTTTTACCGTCCGCTGGTCCATCACTAAAGTCATGATAGGGAGTAAGATATACCGCCAGCACTGGCGGTATACTGGCACCTGCAGCTTCGGCGGTCTTTGTGAAAGACTGCCGAAGTTGTAATGAGGGCCTTAATTATTGAATCTTTGCTAAGCCTAAGCAACTTGTTTCCTGTACAATTTGATTTAGAAATGTAATTTGTGACAAAATAAAGCATGCTCTAAACAAAGCTTCCCATCCCTGTATTTGCAAATTATTAGTTCCCCACACATTCCCTAAGTTAATCGACTTCAACCAATATTCATAGCCTTTTATAACCAACTGGGGAACAAAGGAATCAGAATAAATTAATTTAATAAGATTCAGCATTTTTGACATCATGGCCATTAAAATATGCAAACTTTTCAACATATGCTTTGAAACTTCTCCCTTGTGGGGTTAGACAATGCTCCCATTATTTATCATTATAAATGAAAAGTTCTCGGTCTGCTGGTTTTATGTATAAAATGGTATCTGTAATGATGGTAACAGAATTTATTGTTTGATGAACGTCTTCACTTTCAATCATAGTATAATATTCAGCTCAGAAAGCATTAAATCAACTGTTTTTACACCTCAATCATCAGAAACAACCCCTAGTGGTATAATATAATTCATAGAAACTTTGAATACATATGGAATTTGAATAATTTGCCTCAAACTGAATATAGTGAATGACACTTTATCAAAAACAAACCCATCAGGAATCGGAATAACTGAAATGTTAACCAGGCACAAGTCTCTTTGAACCACATGTGAGGATAGGTAAGGCTTCAAAACCTCATCCTCCAGTTCAACAGCAGAGCATTCAGGAAGATAATGATCATGTAGCAGCAAAAAGAAAACAATGACAAAACCAACCCAGAGAAGGAAGAAGGCAAGCAAAGTTAACAGAATCCACAGATAACTCCACGGGCAAATTAGATTAGATACTTAGTTTTAAGACAATTGAATAGCTTATGTGCCCTTGATACAGGTGCTGTAGAAGACACTGAAGAATTTGAAAGGGAGTCATTGATGTCTGCAAAATACCCATAATAACCAGAAGCGGTTCATGCAAGCATTGATGCCGGTGTTGGAGAAGGAGAACTGGCAGATGTATCCCTTGGTGGTATGTAGTGAACGATCTGTTTGTGCAGAATTTGAGTAAGATAGCTCAGAACTTTGGACATTTCTTGTTGCAGATGGAGTAACAGGTACTATGAAAGTTCATTTTCCACCCTCCAAGCTTGTGGAAATGTCATCACTGCTGCTTAAAATTTGTAGAGGTACATCCTTATTGGTAGTGACAGGGGTGCGGGAACTACCCAGGAGTCCTCGTCTTCCATGCAGGACTAGCACCATGGTGTAAATTGACATTGTCAATTGAAACAAAGCGGTTTTCTTTGGAACCAGGCAGCGGTGGTAGGATGACAGTTCTGATACCATGTATTTCCAGCACTGGAATCGGTGCTCAATATGAAGGTCCAAATTCCTTTTTGACAATGATTTTGTCTCGTATTAGATCCTCAACTTTTGGAATCCAGCCTGATGGTGTTGTTGGTGTATCCCTCATTCCCAAGGTGGCAGCACATGAAGATAAGTTTTCATCACAGAACTGTTGTAATTCCTGCAAGACAATGGAAGGGTCATTTACGTCAAAAGGTGTGTCTGCTGCCAACGCCCCAGAGCCATCAAGATCCAGGAAATACAAATGTAGCCCTCTAAAGGACCTTCTGGCAGATTATTAAGTGCTCTCTGCCCTCCATACAGGTGGTTAAGCCAATTATGACTCATACCTAGTACTCTTGCTGTTAAGGATTGCTTTAAGTCTTGGTTTTGACTCTCCACAACTGTGTTTCCCTTGGGATGGCAGAGAGATGAGAAATGGAGTTGGACACCAGCATCACCATGGTGTCCTTGAATGCCCTGGAAGTAAAGGCAGGTCCCTGGTCTGAATAGAATGCCGCTACTGCATATGTCCCGATGAAGCCTTGCAAATGTTTAATCATAGTTTGAGCGTTAGCTGATTGTTATGGCTATACCCATAGAAATCTGGAGCAAGAATCAACAGCGAATAATATGTATTTTTATGCACAATTAAGTGTTAAGGGACCACGACTGTCCAGGTACACACATTGTTACAGTTTTTATGAAATTAGGAGGGGTGTATGGGGTGGCCTCCTGATGGTGGACTCCCTTATTGTTCAGAGATGTCACTGTTTGGTCTGTTTACATAGACCTGGCCACCCGTACCATTTTTGGAGTAAAGAAATAGTAGTTGCCACACCTGCGTGGGCAGAAGCAATCCCATCATGTGCTGCTTTTATGAGATCTAATCTGTGTTCTCGGTTGGGAATCATATGATCACCCACCCCTGGTATGGTTGCGAATGCAACATTTTAGATGCGTAGGTGATAGGAATATTTGGCAGGATATACCTTTGGCAAGGGCTTGCATTCAGCTGGAGATTTCACAGCAGCCAGTATTTCATCATCCAACCTGTTAAGAGAATGAGCAATAACCGCAACAGAAGCCATAGCTTCTGCTGCCACAACGTGTACTCCTACATGCTGATGGCTCAGAGTATGCACTACATGGCATTTGGTAGCATTTCTGTCAGGTCTGCTACCTTCCCCCACAGGAATCTGTGCTTGATGGTGTTCCCTTTTGAATCTCTGAACCTATTTTGGCCCCAGTAATTCAGATGTTCATTAAAGGACTGGACTCAATAGTACGAATCACACACAAGCAGTGTCAGAATTTATGGGTCTGTAGGTTCCAGAGCCAATATTAAAGCCTTAAGCATTGCTAATTGTTCGGAGAAATTGCCTAGGGTCTGGGTGTGTGTGTTCTGAGGGTGGAATTTACCATACCTCATGAAACTATTCACAACTGCGCAAGCGGTGGATTATTGTTGTTTAGTGTCTATTGCTGGTTGCACTGAACCATCAGTGTATATGTTAATTTGGTATTGATCAAGAGGCAAAATATTTGTAGTTATTGAATATTCAAGTTCATATTGAAGGAATACTCGGTTATCAAGTTTTAGATCAAAAGCATGATCAACAGCAGTGGTATTCAGAGAGGTGGTCCATTGGATCCCATGTGAATGTAATACTTTTGCATTCAGAACATTAGCTTTCCTAACAGATGTTAATGCTGGTATTGGGGTCATGACAATAATGCATTTCCCCTGGGCCAGAGCTCTCTCTTTTATGACAGCCCTCTGAACAGCAGTTAGAATTTTTTCAATGGGAACAAAGCGTTGTTCAGTTATGGAATACAAATGTGTTTTGCATGCCATTGGAACAGTGTCACCTTCATTGAATGCTACATAGGTGCATCCGACGGCACCAGCAAATTACTCTGATAACCAAGTTTGTTTCATCATGTGTGTGTAAGTGTTTTGCTTCAAGCATATCCTGCTGTAATGCTCGAAGGATGTGTGTATGTTCAACTGTCCAATATTTACTTTAAAAGTCAGGGCGTATCAAATCATACAGTGGTTTTTACATTTTGCATAATCTGGAATGGATGTTCTGCCAAAATTGAAAAAGCACTACCATGATTGTAGCTTTTTGATAGTATTTGGTGGCTGTACCTGTGTGCACATTTTTTAGAAAGTGGGGTGCCAAGTTCTTACCTTCATCTAATAACTCATGTCCTAGAAATAGGACACTGACAAAGGCAATTTTTGTTTTCTTGAAATTACATTTGTAACCTAATTTGGCAAATCCCACAATAATGCGATCCAACCATCTTGGGTGTGTGACCAGGGCATCGTCTGTTAGGTAGACATCATCTACATAGGACAACACCTCAGGTACACTATAGTGTAATATTGGTTTTACACATGCTGAGAACAGTCTAGGACTGTTCTTATACCATTGTTGGAGTCGCAAAATGTTCTTTGAGTGATGGGCGTACTGAAGACTCATAGATCCCTACTTTTAAGTGCAAGATTTTGACATAAAAAAACATTGGAAATATCCAAGGTTGTCTTGTATTATTTCTACACTAAATTGTCAAATAAATGCTGTGATGTGTGCATTTTGTATAGCAAATGTGTGTGTGTTAGTATTTAAATGTCTTTAACCTAAGACTATTCTATATGAATGGTACGAGGAACTAAATGTTGTTCTATTTCACCCTGGTACTTAAGTTGTGAGAGTATTTCTCTCCCTGGTGCTTTAGCCTCTTGTTTATTGGGGTTTTGTGGTTGAGGCTGTGGTGTGGATCTAGGAGATGGCTTGAGGTTGTGGTGTGGATCATGTAGGATGGGATAGGATAGGTAGGAGGAGTCTTTATTTCATCTTACATGATTGCGATAAAGCGCTGGTCCTTGTACCAATGCCCAATCTATGACGTTCGCCTTTCTTAGTTCTCCAGTTTCAAGGACCGAGAAAGATGGCAAAATGGCATCCTACCCTAGTGGGAGATTATTGACAGATTCTGGTTCCTAATCTTTTTCCAGGAAACTATTGTAACTCAATTATAATCATCCCCAAAATATTGCTTTAATTATGTGCTCCATATCTCATTCTATTTGAATTTTCACTTTGTGAACCTGTCTGGGGTGGGAAAAACGCACCTGTCCGCAGTTTTGACTTCTAAATAGCTGTCAGCTCCTGTCATCTTCAAAACCTCTCGAAGATTCTAGCGAACTACTGTGACCTCTGCCACGCTTTCTAGCAGAGTCACTGCTGAACTCCTGTTCTTCATTAAAGTTCTCACTATGTGTGGCAATCCTAGCCACTGTTTTCTTTTTGAATTGTGCTTTCTGGTAGGGTAGTTTCTCTTCTTTTTTTATGGAAGCATCAAATGAACATTGGGAATCTTTTAGTTGTTTCACATACCTGTTTCATTGTTCTGAATGCCCTCCTCTCTCACTGCATTTATCCGGTGAGTCCTGGAAGGAACAATATTGGTGTGTATCAGTATATTGGTATCTATCAGGATTTTTTAAAGTATCCATATTTCTAAGTTTATAGCATTTCTCAGAGGTCTCCAAATCCTCTTTGTTTTATACTGTCTTTTTTGTTTGATTGTTTATTTCAGTGTTATTTAGAACCCTCTGATGCTTGCTTGGTAGAACCCTTATTTGATTTACCTTGTAGTTATGGTTTACCTGGTGGCTGCCAGACTATCCAGACCTATACTAGACAAGTCTCGACTCACGTTCTTGATCCTGTGCAGGAACATCCTGGGGCACCTGGGGTACTGCCAATGCTACTGATTCCTCTTTAAGAATACTTGACATTATCAAGGATACTGTGGCAAAACTGCCCATTAATTGCATCCCCAAGTCCAAGGCCAGAGCAGCCCCATACACATCCTGAATCTGCTTTAACACTTCCAGAAGATTTACAAGTGTGGGTGTACTATGTGCAGTACCGTAGAGTGCAGCAAACCCTGCACCCCAAGTGGAAGTTCTATTTTTATCATAGGGTCTCGTATGGGGAAGCACTGCCTCTGAAGCACTTATTTTTTACCCTAACCAAAATGAAATTTATTCATGTTTGGTGGGTACTTTACCCATAGTGGAATGTACAGTAGTATGGTTAATGCCGGCTGCAGCCACATGTGGTTGTGATGGGGCAGCCTTTGCTGGGGCCGTGTTTAAAATATGCATTATGAATTGCATTAAACGTCTATATATTTCTACACAATAAATGTTTGGACGGCGTACTTCTTCAACCATCATTGTATCTGCATTAGGGTATAGTGTATAGGTGCCCAGTTCTGGCCATGTAGACCCATAATTACTTATAGAACTGAATGTGTGTGGAATGTGTGGTAGGGTGCCATCAAGGCAATTTTGGTGTTCTTTATGATATAGTGGTATTTCTAAATATGCATATGATCAATATTGTGCAGGTGCATTTGGTGAAGTGATGTGGTGAAATATGCATGTGTTCCCATCTGCTGCTTAAAAGGTGACCCAAAAGTTGAAAATGTCAGTTCTGTATGCTGCGTGAGCCTCAACAACAAATAAAACTTCTCCTCCCTCATCTGTGAGGCCATTGTTTCTCAAACGTGTTGTTAGAGAGAGTCTCTTGTTTGCTGCAATTGCAACCTGTTGTTGGTCCCCCATAGCATTGTTCAGAGATAGAAACACCAATTGGGGAAATCCTTTTAAGAATTAAAGCTTGAACAACCTACAGCATAGGTGCTACCTATACAGCTAAGGAGGATATTCCCAAATACCAAGGACTTCTCTGAATAAGGTAATATGGGTGGCATTTGCATGTAATGAAACAGAGATACTGTAGAGTTAGTGCCTAACCAATGTTGGTGGAACCATGTCGTAGGACTCTTGTTGTAGGAACAAGACTGATGGAATTTGGATGGCAGCACCCCTGGGCGTGCAGCCTGAATCTGATCCCACACCCTGTGACAGCTGTCAGCCTAACTCTTTTGGCTAGCTTGAGCAGCTAACCAGAACCCAAGAGTGAAGGTGATTTGTGGCACCCTATCGCGTGACACTCTAAGACTCCTCAGGGAAGTCGTGGGGGAATAGATCTTAACCCTTACACTCAGTTATAAATGTATCATACATTCAAAGATAAACACAAGTGGGACTTTGATCAATATATTTACTGAAGCATTCTATGTAAAAAGGCATACATTGCGATTATTAGGATAATGAAACACAACACCATTAGAGCGGTGACTAGAAAAGTGAAATAGAGGAAAAGTCCACCATACTGTCACAATAGTGATTCTATAATACCTACCAGACTACTAAGGTTCCACATTAGAGCACAAGCAGTGTTAGCCCCAATTTGCCTATCTAGTCCCTGGAATAAAACCCATTTCCCATACCAATGCTGTAGGTAAAGAAGAAGTCTGTAAGCCTGCTGGGAAACCTTCCATATGAATAAAGAGAAGATGCAGAGTTTCAGCAGGAAAACAATATGCCGCATTAGATGGTAAGCTTGCTGGAATGTCCCCTCTAAAGTGGTGCGGGCAGTGTGGTGTTTTATTATAAAACATCTGATGTTCTAAGAACTGTCCACATGTGACAGCACATATTTTTCTGTGTAGGGTAGCCATCATACTCTTTGTACCGGCAATACCTGGTAAACTACAGTGTACAGCTTTGACTTGAAAACAGGATGAAAATGTTGTGCAAAGAAATGAATAATAACTTCAGCATGGAAGGGCAACAGGCAAAAAGATTAAAACAACTTCACTAAAATGAAATTTGGCTAAAATAATAAGAAGAATAAACAAGAAATGTAACTAGGTGAAAGATCAGAGGACTCAGGCCCAGAGCTCAAATAATGTGCCCTTATAAATGCTAAAATAACATCACAACACCATGGGGGTCATTAAGACCCCTGCGGTCATTGGAAATGTGGCGGTAGTACCGCCAACAGGCTGGCGGTACATACCGCCACATTATGACATTCCGCCAATGTACCACTTCGACTGCCATGGCGGTAGCAGCCACGGGCTGGAGATAACAATCTCCAACCCGGCGGCTGCCACTGTCCAGCCGGTGGCATTAAGACCCTGCCTACCATCATGGTCTTCGTGGCGCTTGTAACACTACAAAAACCATGGAGGTAGGTCCTACCAGTGACAGGGATTTCCTTCCCTGTCACTGGCAGGAGGCCCACCCACTTCCCCGAACACTCCCCAGACAGCCCCCACCCCTCTCCATCCACACTCCCCTCTTCCAAGCGTCCCCCTATACATGCACACTCGCAGGCACACACAACACATTCACACACTCACTCACACAGGCATACATGCATGCATCCATTCATTCATGCACCCATCTGTACACACATCCAAACTTACACGTAGACATGCATTCACATTTCCATTCATTCACGCATTCTCACACATGCACACACACACACAAGCAACACTACACACTCATTTGCATTCTCGCACACACTCACACATTCATGCACACACCCCACACACAAACACCCCCCACCGCCCTCCCCTGTCGGAAACCCGACTTACCTGAATCCAGGGTGTCTTCCGGCAGGGGATGGACGGGGTGCTGCTACTGCAAGCAGTGCCCTCCAGCAGAACACTTCCAGGCCGTATTATTTTCCATAATACGGCTGGCAGCGGTCTACTGGCGTAGCGCTGTTAGTGGTAGCAGTTCCATCTTAACACCATCTGCCAGCATTGCCACAGATGGATTTCTGCCCTTCTTTTGGCAGAAATCCGGCTGTGGTCATAATATGACGGACGGATGTTAGCCGCGGCAACGGTCTTTTGGTGGCCTTCCCCGCGGCGGTGGGTGGCACTTACTGCCAAAGTTATAATGTAGGCCAATGTTTGTTTCTTGAAATTCGAAATAGTATCAACAATGTTGAAGCGATTGCCCCCTACGTTGCACCATGGTGCACCGTATATTAAATACGGTGCACATATAGTGGTGGTAGGGGTGCACTAAGAGGTGCAAGAAAAGTGGTGCTGCACTGGGTGCAATGCACTTTTCTTAAACGTGCCTTAAATATAAAGAGTTAAGAGAGATGTTCAAAAATTAAATATGACTGTTACAATGCAAGCAAGTATGGAATACAACAATCACAAAGATATAAAGGGGCATATTTATACTCTGTTTGCACCGAATTTGCGTCGTTTTTTTCGACGCAAATTCGACGCAAAACTAACTCCATATTTATACTTTGGCGTTAGATGCGTCTAGTGCCAAAGTTCATGGAGTTAGCGTCATTTTTTTGCGTGAACACCTTCCTTGCGTTAATGATATGCAAGGTAGGCGTTCCCGTCTTAAAAAATGACTCCGATGCATATGCGTCGTATTTATACTCCCGGGCAAAAATGACGCCCGGGAGTGGGCGGGTCTAAAAAACCCGCATTAGCGCCGGATTTTAGCGCCTGGGTCAGGGCAGGCGTTAAGGGACCTGTGGGCTCAGAATGAGCCCAGAGGTGCCCTCCCCTGCCCCCAGGGACACCCCCTGCCACCCTTGCCCACCCCAGGAGGACACCCAAGGATGGAGGGAACCACCCCAGGGACATTAAGGTAAGTCCAGGTAAGTATTTTTTTATATTTTTTTTTGTGGCATGGGGGGCCTGATTTGTGCCCCCTACATGCCACTATGCCCAATGACCATGCCCAGGGGACAGAAGTCCCCTGGGCATGGCCATTGGGCAAGGGAGCATGACTCCTGTCTTTGCTAAGACAGGAGTCATTTCAATGGGGGATGGGCGTGGTAAAAAAATGGCGCAAATCGGGTTGTGGCGATTTTTTTGCCTCAGCCTCACTTGCACCATTTGTGGACGCCCATACGCCATTTTCCCCCTACGCCGGCGCTGCCTGGTGTACGTCGTTTTTTTAAACGCACACCAGACAGCGCCGGCGCTAATTTTTTTGGCAAAAAACTGCGTTAGCGCAGTTTGCCGTCAAAAAGTATAAATATGGCCCAAAGTCTATTACATGTCAATGACTAGTGCCCTACTAAATACAGGATGAGCTCAAATATGAATTGCCATCAACATATTTGGGGGTCTACATGTTTTCCACAGACAATATGCTCAGACAAACGTATAACCAACACCAAATATCCACAGACAGGCAACATCTGGTAATATAAAGTCTGAGTTCCACAGGTATCAGATTCCTTCGATAAAATTTGTGTATATTGGCATCACTCCGTAACTGAGAAGTGTGTCATTTACTGTGTCATAACCATGCCCCAATACCCAGCATGCATCTGCACTGCAAATGTCCATAAAAATAATGTCTGTGCAACAGTCCAAAGCATCCACCAATGACTTGCTGGTGCTCCAGCACATGACAGGATGAAATGACTCAGAAAGGATTAAGAAGATAAAATCATGAATTTTAGGTAAAAATGGTCATTAGATTTTCTAGTTATACCAACATTCGTACTAGGGAACCTCAGTCTTTCTAAAATATATTCATCTCTAAAAAACTTTTTTTTTTAAAACCTACTCACTAATTGAAAGTCATTTTTTTGGTTTGCAGATTCCTTTGTCAAAGAGGATACATCCATAGGTCAGACTACCAAAGTACAGAATATCACTTACCATCAGGCAAAATGTTTTTTCACAAAGCTCATGCTTGAGGTCAGTGCCTGCTCATCATTGTCATCTTGCGGCCACATGTCACCACCATGAACTTAGGATTCCCATCTGGTAATCGTCATCAGGAATGAATGGCATACTCCTCTGCAGAGCAATGTTGTGAAGCATACAACAGAGTACCATTGTCTTCCAGACCTTCCAGGTAGAGTAAAGGATGCCCTCCAGTCTATAACTTTGATAAACTAAGTTCTAAAAGAACCCTAATTAAAAACAAAAACATAAGTGAACTAAAGTTTGACTGAGCACATAACATTAGAAGTAATGTAAACATAGTGGCTGAAACCTGCCGACAAGCCAGATCCTTATTGGTGCAATGCCTATCATCTGTTGGATTATGCAGCTGTTGTGTAGCACCAGTGGCTTATGAGTGGACCCTGGAAAGCTTACATAGACAGTGGTGATGTAGAGGCAGGCAATGCAAATCACCTGCACATTGATGAAGTGGAAATGCTTCCTGTTGTGGTACACTTGCTCCTATCTAGATATGGCACCAACGCAATGTGGGTTCCATCTATGGCACCTTCCACAAGTGGCATGCATCTCAATAGATAGAACCAGGACTTAATATTGTTCAGTGTAGCATTATTAATAGGAAACTCGATGTAGTCATACAATCAAGTCTAAGCATAACATGTAGGGCCTGGCTGACGACAGCAGAGAAAGTTGGCTGAGACGTTCCGTTTGAGTTGCCCACCTGTATATTCGAATGACCTACATGCACAGAAATGTAACACTGCCACAAGACATAAAATAGGTATAACAGAAGTCTGAAGTTAGATGTCAGGAAAATATTCTGGTTGGAATTGCTGTTTCAATGCCTCTATGTTGTTATGGCCAAGCTTATATATAATACTGACATATCTGTCCTGCACAGTATATCCCAACATGGTCTGTGCACTCCTTTATTACATTGCAGTATGCTTCTCCAATTACCTGGAGTGGATGATGGACATGCCACAAAATATAAGTTCACAGTTGTGTGCCTTAAATTTGACTGCAAAATATCTTACTACTGGATTCTTGTGGCAAAAATATCAAGAACAAAAATATTTCGATTTTATATAGGCAAGTATAGATTTACTTTACTTAACTTCACATTTATGCACCAATCATCTTCAATATTTTTGCCAGGATATTCTGGTACTATGATACATTTGCTGTTGATAATTCACCATGTAACTAATTGCAATTTATAAATGATTATGTACAACCATTTCCGAATGTACTAATGCAGACCTATATAACATGGCTACAATGTGAGTAATATTGGCGACATTAATTACACACACAAAAATGTAATATGCCACACAATCATTAGATATTAAACAAAAAAAATATAAAAATATTTTTAAAAAATATATATATATTTTTCATGAAACTAAAGCTTCACACTTTAAAATATAATGGGCATATTTATACTTTTTGCTGCAAAACTGCACTAATGCAGTTTTGCATCAAAAAGTTTAGCACCGGCTTGCACCATTCTTGAACGCCAGTCGGGCATCATATTTATGGAATGGTGCAAGCTGGTGCAAAAAGTAGGCTAGTGTAATAAAAAATTACGTTAGCCGTGTGGAGGTGGCGGTATGGGAGAAGAGGGTTTTGCACCAAAAAATGACGTTAGGCAGGTTAGAGTAAAAAAAATGACTCTAACCAGCCTAGTGTCATTTTCTGACGCAAAACTATCCATACTACATGACTCCTGTCTTAGAAAAGATAGGAATCATGCCCGCCACCCCAATGTGCAGTAGAGGGGACCAGGGTCCCCTGGGCATGGCCATTGTACCCAATGTCATGTAGGGGGGCCCATTTCAGGGCCCCCCATGGCACTTTAAAAAATAAAATAAAATACTTACCTGTACTTACCTGGGATGGGTTTCCTCATCCTCCGCTGTCCATCTGGTGTGGGTGGGGGTGTCCCTGGGGCCTGGGAGGGCTCCTGTGGGCTTATTCCATGGTGTTCCACCATGGGCATAGGCCCACAGGTCCCCCAACACCTGCCCTGACCCAGGTGTTGAATAATGGTGCCAAGCAAGCTTTGCACTGTTATTTCACCCCTTCTCCCCGTGCATGATTTCAGCATGAGGGTAAATATGGTGCCAAGGCCATAGAGTGTTCTTTGCACAGGAATGCCTTCCTTGCATTTCATTGATGCCAGGTAGGTTTCCACGTCCAAAAAATGACTTTAACTCCATAACTTTGGCGCTAGGAGGGTCTAGCGCCAAAGTATAAATATGGAGTTTGTTTTGCACCAAATTTGCATAAAAAACAACTAATGCAAATTTGGCACAACACAAGTATAAATATGCCCCTAAGTGTTTAAATGTAGGTATTATATATGAATTTTGTATTTATTTATACATGTAATTTCACCATTTATATGTAAAAAACAATCAAACAACAGAAATTACACACAGAAGATGAAAATCTATTGTTTGCAAATAGGAAGATCCACTTATTACAGAAGCATGGATGACAGACTAGTAAAACAATACTGTACCCACCTTTTCAGCTGGCTGCGATCCCTCATTGGTAAGTGACTGAATCATTTATCTGCTGTGTAAACATCTATTGACAGAACATCTATCATTTTGACCTACATTTTTATGTCCATGAGGTATCTTGCCTCTGAAATAGCATCTGCATCAGACCTTCCCTACTGCAGCTAATCACTAACTTCTGCTGGGCCAGTCCATGGCTGAAGGTGTGGTGACTCCAGCTGGATGTTCTTTCAAAGGGACCTTACCAACCACAGCCAGCTATGTGGTCCAGTAGAGAAGCAGGTATGCAAAATAGTCATATTTTTAATTGTTTATTGATATATTGCACTAAATATTATTGTGAGAGATTTGACACTCTGACCTTAATGATGAAAGTGTCACAACTGTCACACTTGAAGTGTCAGCAACCCTTAGGTCTCTAAATTGTGTTTTTCACACAGGATACTTAAACATAAATGTTGTCCAGTACCCTTTGTGCTAAAGCTTTAACTTTGGCCACTTGATTTCACAACTGGATTTTACTATTGGTAGTACTAGTTGAGGTATCCCCTTGGTAGCTGTGGCATAGATCAGACAGGCTTAACTTAGAGGCATGCATAACTTATTTAAGTAACACTCAAACAGTAATGTAGTTAAAACACAACAAAAAATCCAAATTCAATTTAGAAAAATAGACTGACAGAAAGATCGACAACAGCTTCCAGAGAATCATCCTAGAGCTAACAAAAAGGTGACTCAACTATACCTCTACCTAATAGGAAAGTGTTCAGATCGTTTTAAATAATTCTTCTGAGGTAGGCTTTCTCAGGACTAAGGTAGCTCATCCCAAAACTTCGCTGCTTGATAAGAGAAGTAGTGGCTGCCCCTCTTGGCTTATGAATTCTGGGGATTGACAAAAGGTCCTGGATGGCAGTTTAAAGAGAGGAGGTGATAGCATATTCACTGAACCTAATTCTTAGAAATTCGAACCCATATTATGGACAGATCTGTAGATAAACAATAGGGCCTTGTATTTAAACGTTTTGTCCACAGGCAAACGGTGCAGTTATGTCAACAATAGAGAAATGGACTTCTGTCCAGACAGGTTGAGAACCAGCCTTGCAGCTGTATTTTGGACGATCTGCAGCTTGCGAGTGAGGGAAGGCAGGACTCCTGAATAAAGAGCATTTGCACAGTCTAGTTTAGAATCCACCAAAGTGTGAACTATCGTCTTATTAGCGTGAGCTCAAGGAAATTTTAGGATCTTTAAGGATTTAATAAAGGAAAAACAGGAAGCAGTAGTACCTCAAATCTATAGTTTGAAGAAAAGCTCACAATCAAATTTTATCCCCAGTTTACTCAAAGGGGGTGGGGAGCCTGCTGGGACCGTGGGGGCCTTTAGGCTCCCCGCGGTCCCCAAATATTTTGACAAGACACCCAGATGACATGGATGGGCCCCAGGGAATGAGGTCTCGGGTAGAGATTAGATTGGGGAGGGGGGCCGTGCTGCCCCTTGCCCCCCCAAAAAATGTAATGTTTAGGTTGAGTCCCAGGAGATGGGGTCCAGGGGCCGGGATCAGCTTGGGGAGATAGGCCATGTAGCTCTCCTCCCCCCAAAAATAAAATGTTTAGTCTGAGCCCCAGGGGATGGGGTCCCAGGGTCACAATTGACCAGGGAATGGGGGGCTGTGCACCCATCCCCAAACAAACCATATTTTAGCAGGTAGGGCCCTGCGTTATGGGGGTTCCTGGGCCGAAATTGGCTGGGCAACAGGGGCCACGTGGACCTGACACCAACTCCTGCTGCACATGGTCAAAGATTGGTTAAGAGGGTTGACCACAGTGACAGGCTGCAGGTCAGGCCCTGAGGCCAAAGACACCACCCACAGCTGAAGGTCATGCGAGGTGCAAGGTTGGGTGGTTATGACTACAGGTCAAGCCCTTCGGCCAACCACCGCTGCTGTGTTGGTTGGATTAATGTACAGTAACAAAAAATAAGTAAATAATAACATGGAGGCTCACTGAAAACAACAAAGGTTACTGGGATGTTATAGTTAGGAAACAGAATTTAAGAAAACATAGAAATTCACAACAAAACCAAAGGTTACAAAGACTGTTAGAAATGGGGTCTTTGGTTGACAGTCAGGTTACCCCCTGTTCAAGCAAGGACCCTCACTCTAGTTAGGATAAAAGAGAATCACCCTCAGCTAACCCCTGCTTACCCCCTTGGTAGCTTGGCAGAGCAGTAGGCTTAACCTCAGAGTGCTGGGCGTAAAGTATTTGTACCAACACACACAGTAACTTAATGAAAACACTACAAAATGACACAACACCAGTTTAGAAAAATAGGAAATATTTATCTAGACAAAACAAGACCAAAACGACAAAAATCCAACATACACAAGTCAAGTTATGATTTTTTAAAGGTTTAAAATAAAAAGAGTCTTTAGGTAGTTGTAACAACACACTAGCGCTGCTAGCGTGAAAATGTACCTGGTTTGCGGCAAAAATAACCCCGCACGGGCGGTGTGCGTCGAAAATAACCCTGCACGGCGAGGCGCGTCGAAAAAGCCAGCCACGCGACGGTCCGAAAGTCCCGCGGCGCTGGTTGCGATCTCTCAGCCTTCGTCAGCGATGCTGCGCGTCGTTTCTCCTGCTCCGGGCGTCGATTCTCCGGTCGCGTTTCCTGCGGCGTCGTTTCTCAGCTGCGGAGCCGGCGTCGCGTCGTTTTCTCAGCCGCGATCGGATTCGCGTCGATCTTTTCTCCGCACGGCGCTCGGTGCGTGTATTTTTGTCCTTAGGCTGCCAGCCTCTCCTTTCAGGGTCCCAGGAACTGGAAGGGCACCACAGAGCAGAGTAGGGGTCTCTCCAGAGACTCCAGGTGCTGCAGGAAGAAGTCTTTGCTATCCCTGAGACTTCAACAACAGGAGGCAAGCTCTACATCAAGCCCTTGGAGATTTCTTCTTCAAGATGGAAGGCACACAAAGTCCAGTCTTTGCCCTCTTACTCAGGCAGAAGCAGCACTGCAGGAAAGCTCCACAAAGCACAGTCACAGGCAGGGCAGCACTTGTTCCTCAGCGATCAGCTCTTCTCCAGGCAGAGGTTCCTCTTGATTCCAGAAGTGTTTCTAAAGTTTGTAAGTTTGGATGCCCTTCTTATACCCATTTTAGTCTTTGAAGTCACCTTCCTTCAAAGGGGACTCACACCTTCTTGTGAAATCCTGCCTTGCCCAGGCAAGGCCTCAGACACACACCAGGGGGCTGGAGACAGCATTGTCAGAGGCAGGCACAGTCCTTTCAGATGAGAGTGACCACTCCACCCCTCCCTCCTAGCAGAGATGGCTAATCAGGAATGCAGATCACACCCCAGCTCCCTTTGTGTCACTGTCTGGTGTGAGGTGAAAAACAACCCCACTGTCAACTGACCCAGACAGGGAATCCACAAACAAGGCAGAGTCACAGAATGGTTTAAGCAAGGAAATGCTCACTTTCTAAAAGTGGCATTTCCAAACTCACAATCTCAAAATCAACTTTACTAAAAGATGCATTTTTAAATTGTGAGTTCAGGGATCCCAAACTCCACCTGTCCATCTCTTCTCTAGGGGAATCTACACTTTAATCATATTTAAAGGTAGCCCCCATATTATCCTATGAGAGAGACAGACCTTGCAACAGTGAAAACGAAATTGGCAGTATTTCACTGTCAGGACATATAAACCACATTACTATATGTCCTACCTTATCCATACACTGCACCCTGCCCTTGGGGCTACCTAGGGCATACCTTAGGGGTGCCTTACATGTAAGGAAAGGGAAGGTTTAGGCCTGGCAAGTGGGTACACTTGCCAAGTCGAATTTACAGTGTAAGAATACACACACAGACACTGCAGTGGCAGGTCTGAGACATGATTACAGAGCTACTTATGTGGGTGGCACAACCAGTGCTGCAGGCCCACTAGTAGCATTTGATTTACAGGCCCTGGCACCTGTAGTGCACCTTACTAGGGACTTACTAGTAAATCAAATATGCCAATCATGGATAAACCACTTACATACAATTTAAACAGGAGAGCATATGCACTTTAGCACTGGTTAGCAGTGGTAAAGTGCTCAGAGTTGAAAAGCCAACAGCAACATGTCAGAAAAATATAGGAGGCAGGAGGCAAAAAAGTCTGGGGATGACCCTGCAAAAGCAAAAGTCCAACAAAGACGTTATAGTTAGGCTCACATTTTAAACGTACAAAACTATATAAATTCACCTGTTATAGTTGTAGTTATCTCAAGTAATTATACCTTGTGCCCTAAGGTAACCATAATTCGCGGCCTCTCTATCCATCGTTAATTACTCCACACATTATGGCACTCATGATATCTTTGATAACATCATTGAAAATATCAATGTAATATTTGCAGTAAACATTTGATGAAAAAACTGTGCATGGCAATGCACGAGTTATAGTTACCTTAGGGGACGAGGTGTAGTTACTTGATGTAAGAAATGGGGTCTCTAGTTGGCAGTCAGTTTGTACTCGGTCCAAGCAGGGACCCTCACTCTAGTCAGGACACACGTAAAATAATCCCTGCTCATCCGCTAGGTAGATTGGCAGAAGCAGTCAGGCTTCTCTCAAAGGCAATGTGTAAAGTAGTCATACCAACACACACAATAATACAGTGAAGCCTCTACAAAATGGACATCACACCAGTTTAGATAAATAGGTAATATTTATCTAAATTAAACACGACCAAAACAACAAAAATCCAACATACACAGGTCAAGATATTAATTTTTAAAATAAAAAGAGTCTTGCTTGACAGTAAACAATGTAAACATTGATTTTACATAAAGTCTCTGGTTTGTGTCAAAAATAAAACCTCACGGGCGAGCGTGCTCAGAAAAGTCAGCGATTCCTTACAAGTGAGGAGATCCATCGATTTACGGACAGGCACCTTGGATCCACGCAGGCTTGCATTGATTTTTGATACCCAGCGATGATGCATGAGAAATCCAACCACACGGTGTTAGAAAACTGCGCTATGTGGGATTTGTGTTGTTATCAGCTGCCGCTAGCGTGTGTTGCATCGATTCTCCAGCCGCAATGCATCAATCTCCCAGCCATGATGCAGGTTGATCATCAATTTTAGCCGTGAAGCAGTGGTGTGTCATTTTTCAGCCACGTTGCAAGTTGTGCGTTGAAAATTTCCCTGGACGGTGTTCTGTGCATGGATTTCAGTCTTTGTTCTACCAACTTCATTTCTCAAGGGAGCAGGGACTGGATGGGGCACCACTTTGCAGGGCAGGAGTCCAAGCAGAAAGTCCAGATGCTGGCAGAGGAAGTCTTTGATGGCCCTGAAACTTAAAATCAGGAGGCAAGCTCAGTTCAAGCCCTTGGAGATTCTTCACATGCAGGAATATACCACAAAGTCCAGTCTTTGTCCTCTTTCAGGGAGATGCAGCAACTGCAGGTCAACCCAGCAAAGCACAGTCACAGGCAAAGGGACAGTACTAGTCCAGTTCTTCAGCTCTTCTCCTTGGCAGATGTACCTCTTGACTTCAGAAGAAATAAAAAAATCTGGGGTTTTGGGCCCACTACTTATCCCCCTTTCTGCCTTTGAAGTAGGCAAACTTCAAAGGAAAGTCTCTGTTGTTCACAAGATCCTGCCTTGCCTAGGCCTGGCTCCAGACTCACACCCTGGGGTTGGGGACTACATTGAGAGGGCAGGCACAGCCCATTCAGGTGTAAGTGACCACTCCTCCCTCCACACTAGTTCAGATGGCACATCAGGATATGCAGGCTACACCCCAGATCCCTTTGTGTCACTGTTTAGAGTGGATTCACAAACAACCCACCTGTCAAACTGACCCAGACAGCGAATTCCCAAGCAGGGAGAGTCACAGAATAGTTCAAGCAAAAAAATGCCCACTTTCTAAAAGTGGCATTTTCAAACTGACAATTTGAAAACCAACTTTACCAAAAGATGTATTTTAAAATTGCGAGTTCAGAGACACCAAACTCCATATTTATATCTGTTTTCAAAGGGGAAAATACACTTTAAGCATATTTAAAGGCAGCTCCCATGTTAATCTATGAGAGAGATAGACCTTGCAACAGTGAAAACTGAATTTGGCAGTATTTCACTACTAGGACATATAAAACATAACAGTACATGTCCCATCTTTAACATACTCTGCACCCTGCCCAAGGGGCTACCTGGGGCCTACCTTAGGGGTACCTTGCATGTATAAGAAGGGAAGGTTTAGGCCTGGCAAGTGGGTATGCTTGCTACGTCAAAATGGAAGTTTAAAAAAAGCAGAAACAGACAATGCAGTGGCAGGTCTGAACCATGTTTACAGGGCTACTAAGGTGGGTGGCACAATCAGTGCTGCAGGCCCACTAGTAGCATTTGATGTACAGGCCCTGTGCACCTCTAGTGCACTTTACTAGGGACTTACTAGTAAATCAAATGTGCCAGTCATGGATAAACCAATCACCAATACAATTTACGGAAAGCACATGTACTTAAGCAGTGGTTAGCAGTGATAAAGTGCCCAGAGTCCTAAAGTTAACAAAAACTATTCAGACAAAATAGGAGGAAGGAGGCAAAAAGCTTGGGGATGACTCTGCAAAAGGGCCACATACAACACTCGAGGTAACCCTAACTATAACATGTGAATTTCTATGGTTTTGGAACTTTAAAATGTGAGCCTAGCTATAACATCCCTGTAACCTTTATTTTTTTAATTGAATATATATATACATGCACACGCGCACATAAATACATATATACATATATGTTTAAAATGTTGGGACTAAGGGCAGAGCCCTGCAGAGGCAGAGCACCATATCACAAATTCATGTAGTTAAATTTGTGTGTAGATGCAAGAATACAACCTTCTCTCGGTTGGACAGAAGGAATTTTAAACACTGTCTGGCAAGAACACGTAAATCAACCTCATTCAATGGCTCTAGTAGAGTAGCATAAGACACAATATCAAAAGCAGCATACAAGCCAAAATTACTTCTGAGTCATTGTCTAGTTTAGCTTTTCTAACTTCTGCAACCTCAAGAAAAACAGTTTCTGTACTAAATTCTGGACGAAAGCCAGATTGGTTCCCCTGGAGTAACTGGCATTCTTCAATAAACTGAGACAGATGTTTATTGATCAAGTCTTCCAGAACTTCAGAAAGTGCTGGTAGAAGAGAAATTGGTCAGACATTCTAATGATCGAGGAATCAGCATTCGGATTTGCTTCTGCAAAGAAGAGTTTAGTTCGAGCAACCTGATTCTTTGGCCCAGCTGTAACATATCTTCATCAGATCGGCTTGGCCGTTTGGTACCAGTCCCTCATTTGTTCTCAGAGCAAACATTTTCTAGGTATCAAGTTTCAAGATTTATTTGGAGGAGTACACTTTGGCACTAGTCAAGGGTCTAGGACCTTGGGGACTCCGTTATGGTATCAGGACTCCCTCAAGCAGCAGGGTCCAGGGCAGGTTGATTTGGAACTGGTCAGCTGAGAATGCAGAAAAAGCCCTATGTAAGTTGTTGTATACCTGTAGCATAAAAGGATGTTGGTGTTATAAATGTTGGAGTCCATTTCTTTGTCCTCAGTACAAGAGGCAGAGCAGGCACATTCTTCAGGGTGCTTAACACAGGTCCAGAAAATAGGAGAATACTGCAGACTTTACATTTATTTCCAGCCCATGGATGGGGAAATCTTTAGCCACGTCCTAATCAAAGAGGTAAAGGTTTCATGGGGTGCCCCTATACACTTTTGCAATACTTCCTGTGTATTTACTTGTGAACAATCTCACTGTGTCCCACTCTGCCTTAAATTAACATGGCAGAATATTTATTGCCTTGTGCAGAGCTCCTGTGCCCACCTGAGAGGTGAGGTCAGGGAAATGAGCAACTTCTCCCCTGTGGTCACTGTAAAATCAGCCCTGGCCACAGTCATTCTCCCTCTTGGTCTGATGCCTGAATAGCTGGGTTGAAAATAATAGAGTTAGGCATATTTGTTACCAAATTCTGTTGGTGACAGGGTAGGCTCCATTGAAGTTAATAAAGTTTATAGACACAGCCCAGATGTCCAGCCTGCCAGAGTAACTGAACACTTCCCCATATCCAGGGCCTTTGTCTCAGCTCTTAGGTTAAGTTCACACCACATCAAAGGGTTAATTCAGCTCCTGGAAGACAGCTGTTTATGCAAATTGCCTACTGGAGGCTTTAGACAGGAAACAGGTGATAATCTAAAAGTACCTGTTTTAAAATATATATGACAAATGCAACTTTACAAATTAATTAGGCTTGTAGTCCATATTTTAAAAAGTCAGTGAATGAACTCAGTAGTTGTTTTCTAGGCATAGATAACATTATTTAATGTTTAATATTGTATCCCACTGCTTTCCTATGGAACAGACAATCCTGCTACAGTAAAAGGGCTTTTTGGGCCTTTTTACTGTAAGGACATGTTTACCATTACACTTTTACATGTCTTACTTTTTAAATGCTATGTATCCTGCCTTAGGAGCAATAGGGCCTTCTCAGGTGCCACTGACAAATATTAAAAAGGAAAATTTAGCCTCTCCAAAGGGGTTATTTTGACAGATCAAATTTGCCATTAAAATCTGCACAGCTAAGCTATACATGGTAGGCAATGTAAACGTGTTGCATTGTCACTTATGTGGGAGGCACAGTGAGTACTGCAGCAAAATGGCGACATGTAACATACTGGCACTGGGAACATTGTGGGCACCATACACTAGGGACTTATAGGTAAGTAAAGTATTCCAGTTTCATCATGTTAAAAGGGGAACACAGGCACTTTACCGCTGGTCAGCTCTGGTAAAAGTACATATAGTACTCCAGTCAGTAAAAACAGTTGGGGCAAATGTTAGAAATGGGGTCTCTGGTTGGCAGTCATTTTACACTCCGTCCAAACAGGGACCCTCACTTTAGTCAGGGTAAGGGAGATACACACCTAGGATAAACCCTGCTCATCCCCTTGGGAGCTTCGCACAAGCAGTCAGGCTTATCTGAAAGGCAGCGTGGAAAGTATTTGTACAATCACACACAGTAACACAAAGAAAACATCACAAAAGCACTCAACACCAGTTTAGAAAACTAGCCAGTATTTGTCTGGGTAAAACAATACCAAACTGACAAAAATCCAACATACACAAGCAAAGTTATGATTTTTTAAAGATTAAACTTCAATATAGTACTTAGAAACACAAATGCTTCAGTTTGGTGATATCACGGTGTAGTGGCAGAGTCATTCCCAACAATCCAACACCAATGGCACAGGTCAAGGAGTCACACGGACCCCCAAGTACAGTACCTTGTGAAATGAGGAAACAACCAGTGCATGGAGTTGGGGTAAAGGCGTCGCTGGATCCGGTGCAGCATCAGTTCCAGTGCTGCAGAGGAAAGGAGCAGAGGCATTGGTTCTTGCTGCAGAGCTGTTGAGGTGAGGCCAAATCAGTGTGAAGCGTTGGATCCTTGTACTACCAGCAGGTTTGATATCAGGTGGCCAAAACGTAGTGCGGTGACCTCACAGGGTGGTGGTCACACCATGAGCCTGCAGGTGCAGTGGCGGAATCAGGTGTCATGGACGTCAGTGAAACAGCACTTCAGAACTCATGAAGTCATGGACTTCAGCTAAGCTGCAGCAGCATTGGGCCTGTGGAGTTGGGGTCTTTGCACTCCAGCAGGGACCATGGCTTCAGTTGCAGGTAGTGTCACGGGATCCAGCAGCAATATCAGTCCGGGCGTTGTCTGAAGTCAGTGCACTTGATTTTCTTTGTTTTTCAACAGCTTTCACTTTGAAGGGCCCAGAAACTGGAATAGGTACCACCTGGCGAGTAAGAGTCCACAGCAACTGAACTCAGAGGCTGATAGGTGAAGTCTTTGCTGCCCTGAGACTTCTTAATAGGAGGCAAGCACAATCCAAGCCCTTTGAGAATATTCTCAAGCAGGATGCACAGCAAAGTCCAGTCTTTGCCCTCTCTAATGCAGAAGCAGCAACTGCAGGCAAACCCTGCAAAGCACACGCAGCAAAGGGGCAGTACTCCTCCTCCAGCTCTTCAGCTCTTCTTCAGAGGATACACTTGATCCAGAAGTGTTCTAAAAGTCTGGGTTTTTGGATCCACTACTTATATTTTTTGCTGCCTTTGAAGTAGGTAAACTTCAAAGGAAAGTCTCTGTTGTTGACAAGATCCTGCCTTGCCCAGGCCTGGCCCCAAACACACTCCAGGGGGTTGAAGACTGCATTGTGTGAGGACGGGCACAGCCCTTTCAGGTGTATGTGTCACCTCCTCCCTCCCCACTCTAGCCCAGGAGACTCATCAGGATATGCAGGCTACACCCCAGCTCCCTTTCTGTCACTGTCTAGAGGGAATTCACACCAGCCCAACTATCAGTCTGACCCAGTGGTGGAATACACAAGCAGGCAAAGGCATAGAGTGGTTAAGCAAGCAAATGCCCACTTTCTAAAATGGCATTTTCAAACTGACAATCTAAAAAACAACTTTACCAAAAGATTTTAAATTGTCAGTTCAGAGACCCCAAACTCCACATCTCTATCTGCTCGCAATGGGAAACTGCCCTCAAAAGACATTTAAATGCAGCTATCATGTTAACCTGGGAGAGATAGGCCTTGCAATAGTGAAAAACGAATTTGGAATTATTTCACTATCAGGACATGTAAAACATAGCAGTACATGTCCTAACTTTTAAATACACTGCACCCTGCTCATGGGGCTACCTAGGGCCTCCCTTAGGGTTGCCTTGCATATTAGAAAAGGGAAGGTTTAGTCCTGGCAAGTGGGTATACTTGCTAGGTCAAATTGGCAGTTCAAAACTGCACTCACAGATACTGCAGTTGCAGGTTTGAGACATGTTTGCAGGGCTAACTGTGGGTGGCACAATTAGTGCTGCAGGCCCACTAGTAGCAGTTGACTTACAGGCCCTGGGAACCTCTGGTGCACTTTACTAGGGACTTACTAGTAAATCCAATATGCCAATAATCGATAAACCAATCACCAATATAATTTACACAGAGAGCTTATGCACTGTAGTACCGGTTAGCAGTGGTAAAGTGCCCAGAGACCTACAACCAACAAAAACTGGTCATAAAAAATAGGAGGAAGGAGGCAAAGAGTTTGAAGGTGACCCTAAAAAAATGGGCAGGTCCAACACAGCAAAAATCTAGGGGTACACCCCAGAAATGATGGCCATTTCCAACAGCCATAGAATAGTATTTTTTGTAATACAGATCAGCCTGGGACACTACTCTGGGCCTAATTTAGAATTTAGTGTAATGTAGTCCATCAAGATGGAAGCATGGAACTACCTGAGCTAAGGGAAGCCCTGGAATAATTTTCCTACAGCCATGCCAGCCTGGGCACTGCCACTCAAAAGATCCCAATTCATAGTGGACAAGTCACTCCATGATGTTTGTGATTCAGTACACTCATCCTTATAAAAAGAAACAGCCTAAGTTAGAGTTTGGCATAATGGGTATGCCATCACATTAGGACAGTTATCCCACTGGTCTCATTATGAGTGACACAGGAAAAATAGCACTTGTATTAAGGTGGGCAGGATATGTATCACTGTGTGATGAGGTAACAGGTCTGTCTAATACAAAATTAGACCTTACATTTTGAAGTTAATGCCATTACTCAATATTGAGTTATGTCCTTTGTAAAAATGGAAAAAGGATTGGCGAACAGTACAAAATCAGGCCAATGTGTATTAAGTAAACTTCCCATAATAATCCAATAAGGTTTATGAAAATATTGTGGTTTGTCATTATATGTTATTAATCTTATTATATGTTTGGTTTCTTAACTTCCTCTGTGTAGGCTGGCACCCATAAGATGAATAAGATCTTTTGGGACATTGCAAGGTGAATGTGCAAACAGGGCACTATCCCCTGCCAAAGATTTTAGGGGAACCTTCACAGTGGACACACCATATCAATGTATATCAACTGGGAAGGTCCTCCCAGCAGAAAAAGCAGTTGTGGTGGTCACTTACCGCCATGATGCAGTACATTCTGGCAGTGGCCTACTCAGACTTTGATAGGAAACTGAAGGGTATGGATCAGTGATAACAGGTTAAGTTTTTTCACCTTAGAAAATATTGATGCTGCTTGTAACCCTTGTTTACCGGTCGGTGGATAGAATACTGTGTCATAATCATGACAGATGTACTGTCCTCCATAGAATATAATATGTATGTCAGTGGATGGCATATCTGTCACATTGGTCAAAGAATAACCCAAAGAACTGACAATAAAAAAGGTCCTTTGTGTCTCCACATTGGTTTCTGTGTTAATAATAACAATGCATTTTTTGATGTGCACGATAATAATGTGTCTCTGTATATGAATGATACATTTTCATATTCAAACTAAATTGCATTGTCACTGTTAGATTCCCCCATTGTGAACTCTCCTTTGACCTCAGCATTAAGGTATTGCATCAGACAAGCCCTGCAACCCAGGCCTGAAGGTTAACAACTGACAGGTCATAGGTGGAATAACATTTAGCCGACAGCCAAATATGCACACAGGACATCTTAGATTACGATCCCACAGAGAGGCAGATAAAATGCAACAGTCTCAGGAGATTGGCCCCAAGAACGCACGTATGGCCAGCACGATAGGACATTCAAAAACACCATAAAGTTAGATGCTGCATGTAGTTAGGTACACCCAGCCAATCAGGATGCAACATACACAGCATACAAGGTGACAATGTGCACCTGAGGCCAGATATCTGGACTAGAACTCCGCTGCCGACATTTGTGTCCACACCAAGTCAAGGTCCACTTGCTTTCGCTCTCTAGAATTTATGTTCATGGCTCCTGGGCAGTTCTCAATTTATGATCCATGAGAATGGTGTAAAATGTTTCTGAACCAATGTACTTGGAGAAACAGTCCTCAGACCTGATTTTGTAACTGTTCTCCCAGCCATGTTTGATTAAACAAATGGTTTCTTGCTCTGCCAGACTCCTCTTGTCATTTGATTTTTAATGTAAATCTCATACAAGCAACATTTCGGTGACCCAGCCAGCAGAGATTGGCATCTCAGACTCGACTGCAGCCGAAGGAAGAGGACCCCGCCTAAACGGGTTCACATTCGCGCAACAAGGAAGGTGAGTAGATGGCACAATTGATTGAATTCATGCTGAGTCTGTGGGGTGTAGGTTCATCCTGAAGCTGCCGTCGAAGTTGCAAGAGACCACATCTGATCCTTAGTTTTAGAATTTGGCATTTGGCAAATTATGAAACCATAACCCATGGGGAGTCAGCTTTTCAACATTCAGTGTCACGGAGGGTGATTTTTGTGTTGCATTGTGTTGGTTGCTGACCACTTGGACTGCTGGGCATGATTCAGTGGTATGCATGGGCGCTGGGTGTGAGATAGAGCCGACATCTATATTTCACAAAGTGTCTTTTACACATAGGTTCTGGGTGTAGTATAGAGCCCACATCTCAATCTTAGGGTAAGGTGGTTATCTCAGCGCGGTTTCTCCAGTTTCGTAACACTGTTAGTGTCTGAAAGATGTGTGTTCAGTACCTGCAGGCTCCTGGTGATACAGGGCCCGCATCTCAATCTTATTAGGCTAAAGAGGATATCTCAGCACTGTCAGTTTCTTAGCACTGCTGGTGTCTAAAATAAGGGAGCTGTGTGTTCGCTTGGACCGCTGGGCATTATACAGATGGTACTCAGGACCCCTGGGTAGGACAGAGGGGGGATGTGGACATTAGGAGAACAATTTGAATACTGGAGAGTAGACATAGCTCATATTTTTGCCAAGAAAGGGTATATAATCATAAAAGGTAGTCCCTTCTTTCACCACGCAAATTGTTATAATCCTTTCCTCTGAGTTAGTATTGACTATTATAGGAATCCCTTGATTCCCACACAGCACAGATCTTCCTTTAATCACAAGATATCGTTCATTAGGAGGGGGCAGGGCTAAAGCTTAGCAGACAGGCCATTACCCTGATTCCTTTTTATGGGCCTAGTCCACTAAACACCTCTGCCAGGTAGAATAGTATTGTTTTAATATTGTGATGCTGGTAGGCCATTGTGATCGTGTTTGTGCTAAAGGTTGACTATTGTGGTTTTGTTGATGTTTTGTGTGCATGAAGAAAATTGGTAATCCAACAAAATTTTTGTTTGATGCCAAAACAATGCTTGCTATTTTGTAGACAGATTTCTTATGTTGCAGTGAATTAGCAATTGCATGTTTTCTAGGGATGTGAATCTTCATGCATTGATTGCTAAATGTTTATTTAGATGTATCTGTGAATAACCAAAGTGTATCTATCCTCCTCCACCAGATTAGAGTGCATAAAACCTCTTGTAAATATTTCCCACTACTGGGTTAGATCTAGTAACGCCTGTACATATTCCCCAGCACAGTAGAGAAAAGTGTTTCATTTGGTTCAAACTCCCATGGTGCTGGTTAAAAGTGCTGTGCATCATCATTGCTCAATAAAATATGATGTGTTTGTAATAATTTACTAATAAAACTACACCGTGAAACTATTCTGTGTCAAGTGAATGACCAAACTATTGTCACAAGCCTGACTGGACCTTCAATCACACATAGATTTTGTTTGAAGTTAGATCCATGTAATACATAAAGGGGGTGATTCTCACCCTGGCGGGCGGCGGAGGCCGCCCGCCAGAGTTCCTCCCTCCAGAATACCGCACCGCGGTCATTAGACCGCTGCGGGTATTCTGGGTTTTACACTGGGCTGGCGGGCGACCGCCTAAAGGCCGCCCGCCAGCCCAGTGTATAACAACCTTCCCACGAGGACGCCGGGTCCGAATGGAGCCGGCGGAGTGGGAAGGTGCGACGGGTGCAGTGGCACCCGTCGCGAATTTCACTGTCTGCAATGCAGACAGTGAAATTCTTTGTGGGGCCCTCTTATGGGGGCCCCTGCAGTGCCCATGCCATTGGCATGGGCACTGCAGGGGCCCCCAGGGGCCCCACGACAACCCATACCGCCATCCTGTTCCTGGCGGGCGAACCGCCAGGAACAGGATGGCGGTATGGGCTGTCAGAATCCCCCATGGCGGCGCAGCGAGCTGCGCCGCCATGGGGGATTCAAATGGGCAGCGGAAAACCGGCGGGAGACCGCCGGTTTTCCACTTCTGACCGCGGTCAAACCGCCGCGGTCAGAATGCCCAGCGGGGCACCGCCAGCCTGTTGGTGGTGCCCCCGTCATTTTAGCCCTGGCGGTCTTGGACCGCCAGGGTTAGAATGACCCCCAAAGTGTTATAGCAGATACTTACAATTTTGAATGGCGGACATGGGCTCGTTGTATACACCATGCAGGAGACATTCCTTTCACAAAAAAGTGACAGATATTCCACCTGCCTTATGACAAGTGCATTATATAATATGGCACTCGTAATAAGGCGGACAGGATGTCTGTCATATTATGACGGCATATCCCGTTCTCCTATCGCTAAATAAGGCACTATGTATTAGGGGTTTCATTTTGATTTTGCTAGATGGGATACTGCTTCACAAATGTGGCAGAACGCACATCCATCATAATGCAAGTGTGTTTTAGCATATGGCACTTGTAGTATGATGAACGCGATTCATGTTACATTTGTGATGGAGTATTTCATCCGTCAATCTTTGAAGTCAGTCCACATTGTTTTTGTGCCCCAATAAACTCTACATAAATTGGCAATGTCAGCTTGCCCTTAAATCTATATCTTTCCTTTTTTTGTGATGTTACTTTCGTGGCCTTTTATAATTATGTATAATACTAACATTCATTGAAAAGACTGAGGGTATCACTGCTGTGTGTGCATTTTGTTGATTCACTCTGTTCTTTATAACTGATGCATGCATATACCTGCATTCAGCATCATCTGGAGTAAGTGAGCGAGATACTGGTGACGCTTTGTGGGACCATCAGAAGGGACAATGGGAGTTGGACAGTAGAGCCACTGGCAAGAAGTGCTTAGTGGCACTACTCAAGAAGCAGCAAAGGCCAGATGTATGAAAAGTTTTTGCACTCGCAAACGGTGCGAATCGAAAAAATCGGCCGTTTGCGAGTGCAAAAACGTGGTCTGCGATGCATGAAAGGCATTCGCAGACCAAAAATAAGAAATCGCAAAATTTGCGATTTCTTGCGTTGCGACCTGGTTTTGCGAGTCGCATTTTGCGATTCGGTATTTCCAGGAAATTGCGAGGAGCAAAATGCGAATCGCAAAACCCTAATCGCAAAGAGATGCATCAAAAATGTGCAATTAGCGATTTTTCGCAGAATGGCATTTTGCACATGCAAAATACCACTAAGTGAAAGCAGGTGGTAACCAGGTGCAACCTAAATGAAGCGGCCCAGAATGCCTCAGACCCCCCACCACAATGGCTGCACTCTACGTCATGGCGAGTAGGATGAGGATCCTGGCAGGTTTGAGGAGAGGGAGGAGGAGACAGGAGCGCATTTCTAGAGTGCGCATTACACTATTTGACCTGACAGAGGAGGACATATTTGAGAGGTATAGGGTGAACTCAGCCATGATTCATGATCTCATAGCTGAGCTACAACCCATACTGCAGCGCAGAGAACACTAAGGACACATAGCATACCCACCCATGTGCAGGTATCATGCACCCTCTACCTACTTACCTCAGGGAGCTATCAAGGGGTCATAGTAGCGGCTGGGGGGGTCACACAGAGCACCATCTCCTGATTTGTCAATGCACTTATCAACACCATGCTAAGCAAACTCCAACAGTACATCCGATTCCCCCACACCCCACAGGAAATACAGCAGACAAAAATTTACTTTTATAAAATTGCACACTTCCCCCACGTCCTAGGTGCCATAGCTGGAACACATGTGGCAATATGTCCACCATCAGTCACAGAGCATGTGTACAGAAACAGTAAACACCAACACTCCATGAATAAACAGGAGATATGCAATGCCACCTACATCATAACTGATCTCGTGGCCAGGTAGAATAGTGGCTACTTGTGCAATCTTGCACAATATAGCTACAACCAGGGGCATATCTATAGAAATCAGTGACACCGACTCAGTTGAGGATGACAATCCCATACCACCTCTACAGCCAGCAGACAGGAACAGTGCAGCAGAGGGACGGCAAAGGCCTGCTGACATCACACACAACCATTCCAGACGTGATGATGTACAATCAAACTCTATTGACTACTGTAGCTATAGTGAGAAATAAAATGTATTCCTTAACGACAGGTTCAGAATTGTGATGTGTAAAATAAAAGGGGTATTGTCAAAACGAAAATGAACAAATGAACAGAATCCCACACTATTACTCCATAGTGAGGACACCAGAGTCAATGAGGCAGAAGTCACTTCCTCCTCCCTCGCACACCACTGGGGTGCCCAGTTGCATCACTGGCACCCTGAATGTCAGGTTCTATGGCAGTGCAGCACCTGGCACTGCACCGTCTGTGGTCTGGAGCTGGTAGGTGCACACTGCTGAGGCTTGAGGGATCCTCTGTGTCACCCAAGGCAACCTCACTCGGAGTGGCCGACCTCTGTCCCAATACCTGTTCGATCACAGTGGTGATCTGCACAAGGGCCTGGACCACATCCCTACTGGTGTGTGAAGCCTCATCCTGGGCCTCCACAGCACGACGGGCAATGAGGGCGGTGGAGTTGGCCATGCGATTGGATGACCGGCAGTATGTCGCAAACATGGTGCGGAATCGGTGCTCATGTCTGCGTCTACTCAGGCGTTCTTGTCGCAGCTCCTCGCACAGGTCACGCACAGCAGTTGTCAACTCACTAGTGTCCTGGGAGGCCTGTACCTGTCCCTCATGCAGCTGGTTGATGTTCTCATTGAGGGTGTCCAGTCTCCGATGCAGTCCGACCGTGTTCCGATTGTGGACTCTGAGGCTCCTGTCCAAACTTTGGATCCTTCTATTTTGCTGCTGTTGTTGCTGCAACATTGCAGCCTCCAATCTACCGAACAGGGATGTACCCTCAGCTGCCTCCTGCAATTGCTGTAGTGACACTGGGGCACGTGGACGACGCGCTGCAGGACCTCTGTCCTCCGGTACATGGCTGCGCATCCCGGATGCGGATGGTGTGCCAGAACTCTCCTGCTGCACATCTGAGTCACCACTGAGGTCCGGTAGTGGTAACGGCCTAGGCCTGCGGCGCACAGTAGGAAGATTGCTGGACCCACTGGTGTTGTTGTCTGAGGGCAGCTGCGTGTCCGTGTCCGCTACACCCGTCTCTGCTGTGGCTGCTGTGCCAGGCCCACCTGCAACAACAATCTGCAGCATGTCAGTTCTCTATGTTACATTATCTGTCCAGAAATGGCAATAATACTATACATACTGCTGTACATGGTGTAGTGTGTGTTGTGTTACCTTGGGTGTCCCTATGCTTGCTAACATTATCATGCCACTGTCTGTTCTAGTTTGTGGACCGCGACTCCCATAATGCATGTTTTGGCTCCTAATGAGATGTGGAGTGGACTACTTCACACACTACTTCACATTACATGCTAATTCCTAAGTGTTTTTTATGCATGCACATACAGTGTTCACACAACAGATTTGGCACTTACCTTGGCTGGTACTTGGTTGGGCTGAGGTGTCTATGTCAGTGACGCCTGTCACTGCTTCTGGTAGGAGGGTTGATTCCACCAGGTCCTCCAGTGGTGTGGCAGGTGGCTCCATTGGTGGTCCACCTCCTGTGCTCCTGGCCTCTGCAAGTTGCCTTGCCACCCTCTCCTTTGCCCGGGACCGCAGGTCGTACCAGCGCTTCTTGATTTCATCTATGGAGCGCTGGGCCACTCCAATGGCGCAAATCATTGTTTGGATGTCCAGCCAGAGTCTCCTCTTCTCGCTCTCTGTCACCAGGAGGGAGGATTTGCCAAACAGCCGGTCATGGCTCCTCACCACCTCCTCTGTTAGGATCTCCAGCTCCTGCTCACTAAATTTGAGCTTGCGCTTCCTCTCTCTGCTCCAGGACCTTGGGGCTCCATGGTGGCTCAGATGATGCTGCTCCTTCACAGTGCTCCTCACAGTGGCTGGACTGCTCTCACTCTGGATGCTGGCTTGGGTGTGGCTTTTGTACCTGCCTGGGATGACTCATTTCCTGCTGATGAGTCATCAATCACCTCCAGGTGTGCATTCTCGAACTTTCTAGCATTTTGCGATTTTTTACCGAATCGCAAAAAAATCACAAATTGCGAGACTGCAAATTGCGATTCGGAAAATGGGCCTCGCAAACAACAAAGAGCAATTTTGTTACATGGCCAATTGCGACTCGGAAATTGCGATTTCTTAAAATTCGCATTTTGCGATTCGCAGACCCCTGTTTTCATACATCTGGCCCTAAATCTTTTCAGAAAGACGTTTTTGAGTAAATATTCTATTCCATTTTATTTTACTTCTTTTTCAACAGGAAGGAAGTGCCCCATAGACTCCCACTTCCTCTTCCTGCCCTGTCCTGCCCCTCTCAGTGCTTTGCCCATATCATAGTCACTTTTTACATGGATTTGAAGGTGAAAGATGACTCTCCCTGTCTGCAATTCCTGCTGCATATATACCATTAGAATTTAAGGACTTTTACATTGAAAAACGTTGTGACTGAAATGTCAGAGGCCACAACATCCACTCCTGTGACCGCCACCACCACTAGTACCATGCCAACCTCACTCCTGTCCCCGAGATGCCAAGTTAGTAACCATTCTGAAAACCAACGGGGGTTTTCTTCACCCAGTGCACCTACCGACCTACTACCATCTAGGTCTGGAAAGAAATATACTTTGACTCACAGAGTTGAATGAATTCGGGAACTCCACCAATGCCTGTAACATGAAATTCCCAATAAACTCTGCCATCCAGCGTGTTGGAATTATTTTTCCATTTGTGTGCACAATACTTGTTTTGCATTGTGCAAGACTTGCTTTGCATGTGCTTGCAAGTGCAATAAGATTTGCTGGCTGCTAGCGAGTGGAAGCATGATTTGTTGCCCACTCATGTGGCTTTCGATCCCCACAAAGCCATCCAGGGACATTTTTGTGATGCTGGCAAGCATGAGCCACAACACTGCTTCTTGAGCAGATTTACTACTCGAGAAGCAGCAGAATCTATTCAAATTTTGCCTTTTTTTTTTTTTTTTTTCTCCAACCCCTCCCTGCCTGCTACAGGCTTCTGCCGCATAGCAGCATAAATTTTTTCTCAGAATTTTCATTACTCATTTTCCTTTGGACCCTTGTCTGACATAGATGCACAGCACCATACATTTCTTAAGGATTATTCCATTTTCCACTTGACCCCATGCCTGTCACTGAGAGGATTGTTCCATTTTCCTCTAGAGCTCCTGCCTCCCGTAGGCACGCAGCAGCATTAATTTTTTAAGGATTATTCCATTTTCCCCTGGACCTCCCTGCCTGCCACAAGTATCTCGCTTTGGATGCATCTAAAGCAAACTGTTACATGTGTATGTTGTTATCCTGATTAAAAATGAAACATTGTTCTATGGTGGTGTGGTTTGAATTTGAAATGGATAACCTAACCCCACTAAATCTGCACTATAAATAATTAAAATTGCCACGTTTCACTAAATGCTTTTCTTGCTTGTTTGCTTTTAGGTGCACAAGAGCCATCACCCACAGAGTACTGCCAAACAGAAGGCTGGCACAAAGTGACATGACCACAACATGTGAGTCTTCCAGTCTATCCGGATTATGCGGCTATGTGCCACTGCAAACTGACAGAGCTTGAAGATGGCCCCAAAGAAGTGTGCAGCCAAGAAAGTGACCAGTGAGGAGGAGAAGAATCAGATTTCTACCACTAACGTGGCAACGGAACACCTTTTCAGGAAATGTGTACCAACCGCACTGTCCTCTGGCCAGTAAGCTGGGATCAGCACTCACACACTAATGGCTCCACCCCAACTTTAGCCCAAAGCCATGTCTCTCAGCAAGGCAGTCTCTGCAGTCATGTTGACAAGCAGTGAGTCTGAATTGGAGTTGTCTCAGCTTCAAACTAGTACCCAACCGTCACAGGAAACTTAGTAAAATGGACAACAGGAGCCACAGCCAGCAATAGTAGATCTTCATGAAGTAGGAGCAGAACAAGAGGTTGAACCTCTTGCTGAGCAAGATATACTTCTTCTTGAATCATTGGCTTCACGATCTCCAGCAAGAAAAAGGAAGGGTACTCCAAGCCCTACTTTTGATGATCTAGACATGGATTGGACCCCAGCTGAGTCTGATACCCACGCTGTGACACAAGAGTAAAGGAAGGTTCCTGAAAGCCTTACAATTATGGAAGTGGATGAGGAGGACGAGCCAGTTATTGTCATGGAAGCTGGCTCAGAGGACACTGACATTACCCCTCCTATTCAGCCTTCTCCAAGGAATGTGGCACTGGTGCCACCACCGCTGTAAGCTTCCATATTTGTAAGACTCCTGCTGAAACCCACATCGACCAGTACCTCGGTCTAAGTATGCACTGTAAAGAGGTCATTTTTTTGACACGCCAACCTACCTCCAGTTCTTCGGGCATTATCAGTGGCACTAGTGGCTCACTAAAACCTTCCCCTCATCAGTTTGGGACTTCTTCATGATTAGCAAGCAGGAGGACAACATTGCAATATGCTCCATTTGTCACACAAGTGTTTTTCAGGGTAAGCCTGGTTCATAATATGGTACCGGAGGCAGGCCAAACGACCCACATAAAAATAAACTGTGCAATCCGGTGGCAGGAGCACCTTTAAAAAAAATTGCTACAGGTGGTGGTGGTGATGAAAGGGAGGAATAAGCTTGGATCACTGTGGGAGGTTAAGATGATGAGTAAGAAGAGGGTGACAGCTTTAAGGAATATATCCTCGTTCTCTACAGGGTGCCAGTATCACCTGCCTCAGCAACCTCAAAATGGCACAAGAGTCAGATGGAGATGTCACATCATACAGTGACTGCCAGAAGATGCACATTGAGTATACCACTACCTAGTTCTCTGAAGTCATCTGCATCAGTGTCACCAGACATGAAAAAAAACAGGGTACTATTACAGGAGTTTAGGCAGGAGGGGCCCCACGAACGCATCAACCCAATGGCACAATTGTACAATCAGAATCTGCCTAAAATGTTAGCGCTGGACCGGCTCTCTTTTAATTTTGAGGAAGAAGTGGTATTTTTAGAATTTGTGGTGGCCAGCTGCCCAAAACTGAATGTTCCAAGTAAGACCTATTTTGCCAGAGTTGCTGTTTCATCACTCCATAATGATAAGCTGCAATTCGTTGGACAATCTGTGCAGCAGAGTGCTGTTCACACTATCTACCTGACGGCAGACATGTGGACCAGTTGTCAAGCAACTGATTACATGTGTATCACTGCACACTGGATCTCTTTTATGTGGATTAGGCAACAGCTATCTCATGTCTCAGTGCTGAAGAAACTTTTAAGGGCATTTGACTGCATGGAACCGTAGCTATATTCGCCATGGAGAAATCCCATACAGCTACAATCATCTTGGAAGACTTTAACAGCTAAATGTTTAAATGGCTGCTACCCGGAAGTCTTACAATTAAACTTGTTGCCACAGACAATGGCAGTAATATAGTTAAGGCCATGGCAGATAGAGGCTATTTCAGCGGCCTGTTTTTGGCACATTGTATCATTCTAATGGTGCAGGACTTCATAAAAAACAAGGAAGGCATAGTCAGCAACATACTGACCATCTGCAGAAGAATCTGCACTCATTTAAAATATTCTTTTAAAGTTCGGGAGTAGTTGAGGATCATTAAGTGTGCTAATAGAGTACCAATTAAAGCTCTCATACATGAGGTGCCAACATGTTGGAACTTGACCTAATACATGGTGAAACGTCTGTTTGAGCAGTACAGGCTGATTAATGTGATTATGTGATTCAAAGAAGAAGGGATGCAATTGGGAAAAGCATGACCATGCATGTGTACAAATGGGGTCTAGTCAAATGCCTGACAGATGCTACTTCATTCTCATGTTTTCACATAGGAAATTAGCAAGGAGGTCCGTAATTGAGCCAAGCTATCCAGTTGCTTCATCTGCTACAGGACCAGTTAAAAAACGTATTGTAAAGGTTCTCCAGTTTGAATTGCAACAGAGTAGCATGTAAGTTGATTGAGATCCTTCACTTGGATGGTAATCCAAGGCTTAAAGAGACATTGTGCCCTCAAAAGAGTATATCTGTGACACAGTACTTGACCCACGGTACAAAAAAAAAAACTGGCCACTTTCATTCCTTTTGTAGATGGGGATGCTTCACTATACAAGACTTGAATTGTTGAGCAAATGAGAGACCTGGAGGAGGCATGACTGGAAGTTAAAAGTCCAGGCAAAACTATTGGCATGCAGCCTTCAACCTCCAGAGAAGGCAGTGCTGGCCAGAGAAGGCAGGTGAACACTGGCAACAACAGCAGCAGAAGAGTTGGACCCAACCTCTGTAATGGCTTGCTTTCATGTAGCAGGGCTTAAGTCAAGTACAGAGGCAAAGCCAAAAGAGGTCAAGCAAGTGACAGCATCAATTACCATTCAGGGGATGTTCCATGACTATCTGGATGACCCAAAAGAGGTCTATGTGCAGTAGCGGCTGGTAATTTTAGGAGGGAGGGGGGCGGGAAGCACACTCACACTCATTCATTCACACATGCACGCACATCCATTCACAACACTCATCAACATTTAACCATACACGCACACACCAAACATTCATTCAAAAAACACACACACACATACACACACACACACACTCTTACCTTCAGCTCGGAGGTCCTAGGAGGGTTGGGACTGCGGCCTTCCCTCACTGGCTGACCTTGGGTCAGCCAATGAGGTAAGGCAGCAGTCCCAACTTCGTCACAGAGTGGGATGGGGTCAGTGAGACTTCTGACCCCACCCGTCTCTGTGGCAAGGTGTCACTGATTGACACTTGCCCTGGGTGCTTCAGGGCTTAAACCTGAAGCGCCCCAGTCAAAGTCAATGGGTGATGCTTCCCCTCGTCACCGAGGGGAAGGGCCTCAAGGCACCTTTGCTGGGTCAAGGAGATCACGCCCATAGGAGCTGTGACCTCTTCAGCCCAGCAAAGTTCAGCTCAGGCAGCCAGGAGTCCACGCAAATCACCCATGTCTCGCTCCTGGCTGCCTAAGCTGAACATAAACAGTGTCTGTCAGGCTGACCTTTGCTCAGCCTGACAGGCACTCTTCATGAGGAGCAAAAGGTGGGGGGCGTAGCCCTTCCGCCCTAAAGGACGGGAACAAGCTGTCTATACGGATCAAAAGACATTTATCCAATGATATGGGAAGATGCACCAACGGCTTATGTGGCTTATCTGGTAACCAGTGTGTCTGCTGAGCATTTGCTCAGTGCAGCTAGCGCAGGTGTCACAGAGAGAAGGACCAGTCTCACACCTCAACCATGGAGATAATAGCCATGATAAAAATTAACCAACACTTCATACCACACAATTACACCATTCCTGAAATACCACGGGAGGAGGAGCGTTATTGGTCAGACCCAAGTGTGTTAACTGACCAACGTCTGGGCCAACCACCTGAGTGTGAGGACAAACTCTACTTCTCTAACTGAGTAGGTCACCTCTAAACTTTTTAATTATTTATCCTCCAACTGCTTTGCCAAAAAAACTGATTCAACTAGAGGAACTTGATGTATTTTGTTTATGCCTGACTTATGTAGCCCCACCATTTTAGACACATCTATGGCTGGATTGGAGTTAAACCAGTCTGTAGTGATAAAGCCTCCCCATTCCTTTCATGGAAAATGCCTGCCTTTGTCCCATGCCTATCCTTCTTTATTCATCTCCTAACAGGGCTGCCCAGTAAAGATAGAAAGATTTGATTTACAAGACACAATTGTGTACTACTGTGCTCGGATTAAAACAGGTAACTATTGCACCAGTGGGTGTTGTAATATTGAGTGATTGTGAGTGATGATTGATGATTCAAGTGGTGGAATAAAGAGAGGGAACTAAATTGTAAACTTGATTTTGATTATTTGCAGTGTTTGGGGCCTGATGGGTGTTTTTTCCTGAAGATGATTGGCCCTTTCACATTTAGCGAGATTTACTTGCAAGGTCCATTCCTTGCTGTACTTCTTGTCTGGTACTTCAGAGACCAGACTAGTCAATTTAGTTAAAAAACAGAAATCTACACAAAATACTAAAATTCCTCTTCTCTTCTCGTTCACCAACCACAGTGTACTACAGGTCTATCTCAATCTCATTTAGGTCGGGACCGAGTTGAACTTACTCATTACACAGAGTCCGGAAGGACTCAGGCCCTGATTTATACTTTGTTTGCACCACATTAGCGTAATTTTTTTGCGCAAAAGCAGCACAAACTTACAGAATACAATTGTATAATTTTACAGAATACAATTGTATTTTTTAAGTTTGTGCCGCTTTTGCGTCAAAAAATGACACTAATGCAGCGCAAAAAAAGTACAAATCAGGGCCTCAGTGCTGGACTACCTCAACAAAGGGACACCAACATGATGATGACTCTAAGAGTCCTACTCAGCTCCGTGGACTGGAAATAGGAGCATTCTTTTGGGAATTGCTGTTGAGTTTATGCACTGATTCAAATTTGAAACTCTTCTATTATTTGGTTGAGGTCGGGGAAGCTGAACTGGAGACAGACATGTGATGTCACATCATCACATGATGCATGCGCTTGGCTAAATGTTATGATGACAACTGTGAGATTGATCAGCCCAATACATGTAGCTACTTGTCTTGGATTGCTTTTAAAATTGCTCTCACTTCTCAGTTAATCACACATGAGTCATAATGAATGATTGCAGGAGCCCATGCTCTTGCTCTGCCTCTGAGTCTTGGTAAACTCCTCATGAAGCTTACCATCTGTACTTCTACTTGACTCTACAATATTGTTTCTGTTTTACAATCTGCAGGCCTTCTCTTCTTCTGCACAAAACATGAAAGCTCCATAGCACTCCAGCTTACCTTACCGGACTGGTTCCGCCAGCCACCCTAGAAAATGGAAATTCTGAAAAGAATGCAGATACACCCCCAATTTGCCATTTATACAGTATCATTTTGCTTTTAACAATCATAAATTTCAGAACTATGTGGATTCACACTTCCATAAATTTGTATTTTTCAAACCTAGATGGCAGAACATTTAGTGATATAGCAACCTCTTTTGAACTGAGGGACTGTTTGCAATGCCTTTGATTAAACTGTCAGTCCTTGTTTTCCTTCCACAACGGATTTGGTGATGATGATATGCTGCTCATCGTCCTAGTGAATATTGTTGTTGTGTAGTGTTTGTCTTTGTCACAGCTTTCTATAGCTCTCCTTCCCTATCCATTTATCAAACCCCTAACACTCTTCCCCCGGGCTGTGTGAGTTATTGAGGTGTGACTTATGAATTTATACCCTAAATGGATGACACATTTGGTGGGGCAGATGTGGTGAATGTGACACCAACTCACTGCAGGATCTTCTATTACCTGAGCAATAGCCCACGCCAGCCCCACTTACCCACCCATTTATAAAAGAGATCCATAATTTAGATATGTAACATCATTCATCAACTTCATCATTCAGGCCTTGTATTGTTATAAACACATAACCTTGTCCACTCCTAACTCGGAGTCCACTTCTCCTGCCTCGAGGATTTTGTAACTATAGTTTAAGTTCTAACTCCCAATTGCTCAGAAGAAGCTACTATTGCTAGTTTTTTGTTATAATATCAGGTCTCAGTGTAATGGTGGTAGTCTGGTCTCAATCTTTGAAAGGTTTTGATATAAATATAACCCACTAAAACTGTGTTTTTTTTTCAATCTAGTTGCCTGTGATGGATAATCCTTTGAATAATCCTACAGTAGGAGTTCACGTCGGTGGGACATGGAGTAGGACCTCACTTGTAATGCCTTCCCTGTTAGAGCGCTAGCCCACTACTACTACCACCACCATTAAGAAAGCATCTTGGGAAACCCTGCAGTAAGGTTTTGAAAGTTTGAGAGAGGTAGCAGCCATCACTTCATCTATTCGGGTAAGAGAACTATGGAGTAAAGAGGACTAGTTTATTAGTAACTAACTTCTATTGAAGATTAAGAATATGATGTTGTAGGCAATACAGGCATAGGCAATGGCAGAATACCTCCCCGCCCCCCAGGAGTCAATATAGTTACAAAGGGTATTAGGACAAGGTTACTAACTGATACACACTTTGATAAGGGGATTGAAAAAAACTGTGTAGGAGGCTGCCTGGTTTGTAGTGGGTACCAAAGGTACTTACACCTTATACCAGGTCAAGTAATCCCTTATTAGTGAAATATAGTTAGTGCCTAGAAGTCATGCTCTCTAGGGGTAGTGTGGATGAGCAGCCAAGGCCTGACTAGGAGACATACAAAGCTCATGCAATACCACTGTAGTCACACAGTATTCACACATGAAAGAAAATCCTCAGTGTTAAAAAAATAAAGGTACTTTATTGGGTGACACAAATGCCCAAAATACCTTAGAGGCTATACTTGCTTAGGAGGTAAGTAACATACACAATATATACATTAGAATGCAGTAATAGCTGTACAAAAGTTATAAAACAGTGCAAATTGTGAAAATCACAAAAGTTAGAAATAGGCCTAATGGAAACACAAACCAAGTACTAAAATAGTGGAATACGAAAGTCGGTTTCCCACCTACGCGAGTATAGTGTGTAGAGGGATGCTGGGAGTGTAAGAAAACACCAAAGGTAAGTAATAGAACCCACCCTAGAGCCAGGAAAGCAGGAGTAAATCACAGTAACTTTCCTAGACCACACAGGAACACAAGAAATAAGATTATACAAGAAGAAAAAGAGAATGCAAGGCACCAACAATGGATTCCTGGACCTGAAGACCTGTGGAAGAAGGGGACCAAGTCCAAGAAGAACTGAAGAGTCCAGGGAGAAATGGAGCCCCTGCTAACCCTGAAGAAAGTGCAAAAGAAGAACCACCAGTGAAGAAGAACAGTCAGTACTGCACCCAAGAAGATGGATGCGGGCTCCTGGTTGATGCAGATGTTGTTCCACGCTGGATGGATAATTATAGTTTGATTTGCGTCACTGGATTCTGCCAACAAGCCTTGGCACATGCAAAGCTCGCGTTTAGCAGAAAATGGCGCTGCCCGGGACCAGGAGGGATCTGGTGGCCTCTACCCAGGGGGGTGAGACAGAGGGGGCATTCAGCAACTCAGAGAGCCCTCAGAGGGCCAGGCAGCATGCACAGGAGTCCCACAGCATGGGGACAAAGAAGGTGCAAAAGGAGGCCCATGCAGCACTACACAAAGGGAACCCATGCTGTCGGAGAACCACGCAGGAGGCTGTGCATCGCAGGATAGAGTGCTGGGGGCTGCGGTGCATGGGTGTACTGTCTTGCATGGGGAGGCAAGCTCTTACCTCTACCAAAGTCGGACAGTACGACAGCAGGACAGTCGGAACCACTTCAGTCCACCCGTGATGCTAGATCCACGCACTTCTTCAGGTGAGGGGACCCAATCCACCGGTCATTGCTGCAGAGGGGTGTCTGCTGAAGCAGGGAAGTGACTCCTTCACTTCAAGGGAGATTCCTTCATTCTTCTGGTGCAGGATGAAGACAAGCAGTCCTCGGAGAATGCATGACCTGGAAACACTTGGAGTTGCTGGCAGGAGCTGAAGTTACAATGTTGCAGACGTTGTCTTTGCTTCTTTGTTGCAGTTTGTAGAGTTCCTACAGGGTCCAGATGCAGTTTCATTGGTAGAAGGTGAAGTAAATGATGCAAAGGATTCCTGCTGGAGTCTTGCAATCCAAATCTAATGAAACACCCAGAGGAGAGACCCTAAATAGCCCTGAAAAGGGCATTGGGCATCTACACAGGTAAGCACCTATCAAGGAAGGGCTCTAACATCAGCTGCAGGTACTAGCCACTCAGATGCTTTCAGAGTGCCCCACCACCTTGGAATCCAAGATGGCAAAACCCAGGGACCATCTGTGCCCCTCAAAGCACTTCAATAGGCTCTGGGAGTCTACCCCTAACATACCTATAACAGCTATTTCCAAAGGGAGAGGGTGGAACACCCATCTCCCAAAGGAAATGGTTTGTTCTGCCTTCTTGGGCTTGATCTGCTTAAACAACAGGAGAGCAGACACCTGTCTGTGAAGTGGCAGCAGCAGGGGCTGCCTAGAAAACCTCATAAGGCTGGTATGGCAGTACTGCGGGTCCACTGTGGAGCCCCCAGAGTGCATGGAATTATAACACAAATGGAATTATAACAGGTAAGCACCTATCAAGGGAGGGCTCTAACATCAGCTGCTGGTACTGGCCACTCAGATGCTTCCAGAGTGCCCCACCACCTTGGAATCCAAGATGGCAAAACCCAGGGACACTCTGGAGGAACTCTGGGCAACACCACTGTGGTGGTGATGGACAAGGGAGTGGTCTCTCCCCTTTCCTTTGTCCAGTTTCGCACGAAAGCAGGGAATGGGGGTCCCTGACCGGTGGAGACTGGATTATGCAAGTTGGGTACCATCTGTGCCTTTCAAAGCACTTCAAGAGGCTCTGGGAGTCTACACCTCCCATACCTGTAAGGAACACCCCTCTCCCAAAGGAAATGCTTTTTTATGCCTTCCTGGGCTTGAACTGCTTGAACAACAGGAGAGCAGACACCTGTCTGTGAGGTGGCAGCAGCAGGGGCTGCCTAGAAAACCTCAGAAGGCTGGTATGGCAGTACTTCGGGTCCACTGTGGAGCCCCCCAGAGTGCATGGAATTATAACACAAATGCTAGAATCAGCATTGGGGTATAATTCACAGATGTTAGACACCTTACATGGCCATATTCGGAGTTATTATTGTAAAGCTGGACATAGGTATTGACCAATGTACAGTGGACGCATAAAATACAGTCCCCACACTCAGACAGTCTGGGAAAATGGTCCTGGATGATGTGGAGGCACCTCTGCTAGTGTGGTGGTGCCCTCACGCACCGGATTCTTTGCACCTAGCCTTCAGGGTTGGAAGGCCTGACATATAGGTGACTTATAATTGACCTGGTGCAGTGTAAATGGCAGTGAAATGGTGCATGCACCATTTCACACAGACTGCAATGGCAGCCTTGCAGAAGCCTTTACATGGGCTCCCTATGGGTTGCAAAAATAATGCTGCAGCCCCTAGGGATTCCCTGGAACCCCAATGCCCTGGGTACCTATGTACCATATACTAGGGACTTAGAAGGGGTGACTAGTATGCCAATTTGGGATGAAATACCGGGTTACCAGTATGCAGTAAAAAAAGTTAGAGGAGAGAGAGCATAAGCACTGGGGGTCCTGGTTAACAGGATCCCAATGACACAGTCAAACATACTGACATCAGACAGAAATTGGGATAACATGTCAAAAAGAGGGTACTTTCCTACAAACAGGCTGCGCTAAAATGCAGCAGTGCAAAGAAAAACATAATTTCAGTCATAGAGTAACAGAATAATTTTACCTTAAATTCTTATTCACAATGTAAATAAAACCTACCCTCTCCAACCACAATAGGCCCACCCTCTTCCCAAACAAATCATTCCATCCACAACCAATGCCCAAAATTTGCAAAGGAAAATCAAGTGCAATGTCTGATTCCCTTCCCAATTCCCACCTTATCCACCCACAGCAAGTGTCCCTCCCACCAAAGTAAAAAAATAAAAACAAATGACTCAGGGGACATAATTTATGCAGGTTCTGAAGTCTTCCCAACTCCTGGGAAGTTGGACTTTAGGGGTGACAGCACTTTTGTTGGTAGGTGACTGAGTCACTCCTTAAACAAGTCTCAACTCTCGGCCCAACCCTCCTTGCTCACAAGCAGTGTCTCACCAAAACACCCAAAAAGTAAAAGGTGATTTCTGGCAGCCTTAAGCATGGACTCTAGATTAACCCTCTTATGGAAGTCATGGTGGAACGGAAGTTATACTTTTCTCACATTAGCAACAAATCTCAGTCAAACACAGACCATGATAGAAATGCAGGAGAGTTTTCAATATATTGATTGAAAAGACTGCAATCTATGATAAAAATGCATGAGCTGCAATGGTTAAGATAACAAATAGTAAAAGAAGCATACTTGTGAAGATGGGAGTTGTGAATATGAAACCCTCCACCATCTTGCAATAAACATGAGATGTAAAATTCCTAGCAAAGAGAACCTAATTTCTAACCTGAGAACTAGGTATGATAAACCTAATCTGCCATTACCATGTCCATGAGAAACACACCCCAACCATTGTTTCCTTGGCATGAGATCTCGAGGTCAGACTCCATGGTGACACAAAGGCTGCGTTCTGCAGCAAGGTGATGTGCTTCTGAAAGGAATCCCTCTAATGACCTTGTCTGTGTGAGATGTATTTATACAGATCATGTAGAACCCCTGATGCAGGTATGTTCCCAAACAATTGATAAGGAGGCAGACTTGTGACATCAATTACATAAACAATCCCCAACAAGTGTACATCATGTTTCTGTCACACGTAAGTGAGCAATGGACATGATGTCGATACCTACGTACACCACTGAGTATGACTCTTATATTGCACCTTCATAGAGTGCCACTGATAATGCAAATCAAAACATTTCTATAACTATAAACAACAGCAGCCTTTTTAAAAGAAATAATAAAATAAATGGACTAAAAAATAGCACGCTTAGTAGGTTTCAAGTCTCTAGGTGACAGGAACAAAGGCCTGCAAGCCAAAGGGCTAAGCTAAACACCTGAGCCCCAATAAAATTTAAATTGGACTCACCACACCCTCCCCATTGCTGAAACAAGGATGCTAACTTGCTATTAAGAATGCATGAGTCCAAGCTAAAATGCTCTGTACTAAAACCATCTAAAATCTAATTAAAAACTAGGCTAAAAAAATACAAAGAGATAAAATGTCAACCATGACAAGCACAGCAGGCCAAATGCGAGCTGAATTAATAAGACATTTTGGTGTTTAATATTAAAAATATTAAATAACGCCAATGGTTGCATCATTCAATAATAATCATGGTCTTGAAGAATGTCTCCGAAGTCATTGAATTTGAGTGCCTTCAGGAAGGACTCAACATCATCAGATGTAAGATCGATTGCAGTATTGGCAGATAGATCCAAAGAGCCGAAGTGAGTAGAAGCCTTCAACACAGGATCACCCATGTAGGAAGCACCATCCATAGTGCCTGATGTCGACAGAGCCAAGTAGTTAACCAGCGGTGACTCATAAGTGTCCTTGTGACTCAACCTCAGTCTCATTGGACATGACCGTGAATGAACCCTCATCGGGAACATTTGCAGTTCATTGTTGACAGGAGACACTGGCTGAACAGCAAGACACACCAAAGGTAGACACTCGAAGAGGCACTAGGTGCAAAAAAAGATAGGTTGCATACACCACAGGACTGGTCAGAATGACAATGACCAATCATGCTTCAATTCTTCCAGCAATGGAGCACCAAAGAACTGTACTATGCGGTCATGACAGAGCTGGGCCGAATGTAGTAACTCCATCACTCCGCTTAGCTGAGAAGGCACAACCACTGCGTATTAGGAATAGCAGTAGCAGTATCCCGCCAATCAGTGGCAAAGTCACAGGAAAGCAACCAATCACACTCGAAAACAGTGAATGGATACTCAATAAGATGACTCCAAAGACAGTATGGAAGATTTAAACAAATCCAGACCCAACAGACTAAAAGAAGTGTACAATCCCCGATGTGCTCAAGGGGTTGAATATTCTGAAGACCAGTTCCCAAAAGTGCTTGGGGAAGGTCGTATTTAATAGGGATTGTATCTCGGCTGATCTCGCTATTCGGAGAGCATACATCTCTCTGGCCAATGTCAACGCCTCTTGTTTTTGGAACAGTGGTGCCTTTAGTCTGCTCAACTTGTCATAATTTACATTAGTAGTATCAATGGGAGGTCACTTTTCAGTAACTCTTATCTCTTGTGTGAGGGGGGAATGGAACATGTCCACAACAAGTTACAATTTGAGATACTGAAATTGCAGAGGCAATACCCGGTCTCATTTTGCAGCAGCTCCGAATGCTTAGAACCACATAACTTTCATTTGAAAGTATATGAAATGCTGGATGAATCAAAGGGATGGGAGTACCCTTCAGAAAGCATGCCAAGTTTGTGACGCCCACATTGCAGAAACCGTGACGTGGCACCTGTTTGCAGATTATTGAATAACTAACAGTAGTCTCCCATTTGCTTCCGTTCAGAAAGACTTCTGTTTCGCAGTCCAGACATTTGAACTCAAAAGTCAACTCCCACTCTTCTTTCATATAGCTATCTCCTAGCCACTCTTATCTGCCCATCGCAAAATGTTTCAAACATTTTGTGAAACAAAAGGTGGAAATTGACAGATTGATAGCGCCCTGTATGAGCCATACTGTTGGCTGAGTTTCTGCTACGGTGAAAGGAAGGTTTTCTAACTTTTCTATGTTGAACATGGTGTAACTTGCTTCTTTTTCAGCCATTATCTGTTGCTCCCTGGACAAACTAAAAGCAGCAAACAAATCACTACTGTTAATGTGTTGCCATGGAGGGACCCCTGTTTGCAAATCAGTGAATGATTAACAGTAGTCTCACATTCGCTTCCACTAAGAAAGACCTCTGTTTCGTCGTTCAAACATTTATATTCAAAGGGCAACTCAAACTCTTCTTTAATATAGCTATTGCCTAGCTGCTCGTATCTGCCCACAGCTAGATGTTTCAAGCATTTCTAAAAATGACAAGTGGAAATGGGCAGATTTTTAATGTCATGCACGAGCCATACTGTTAATGGACTTTCTGCAGCTGTGAAAGGCAACTTTTCGAACTTCTCTACATAAAGCACGGTGAAGCTCACTTGCCTTTTAGCCATTGTCTGTTGTTCCCTAGATAAATTAAAAGCCGCAAACAAGTCACTACTGTTAATATACTTCCAAGGGATGGAGCCATTTTTCAGAATCTGTAATGTCCAACCCAACTGTATGATGGAACGCAGCTGACTTTGCCCATGTTGTGAGAGGGACATGTCATTCGGAATGATATCAATCGCAGAAGACATGATAATATTGAGTGGGTATATTCTGTTGGACAGAATATTCATGCAGTTATCGATAACAGCTAAAGACTTTTCCATATTTTCCTTATCTATCTGCCTTAAATGTGCAGCTGCTTCTATTTATAGAGAGCTTCCATATTTCATTGTATATGGCATACAAGAATCGTTTAGAGCAGGACCTTCTTTGACCTAGCAAGAAATCCTGCAAGTCTACTTCCTCTGATAGGAGTTTAAGGTGGTCATTATGAACATGGTGGTCTGGACCACCACACCGGTGGCGGTGGTCATTACCGCCAACGGCATGACTGCCATATTCTGGCAAAGCAGCCAGTTCACTACCACCCACTGCCAGGCCAGATTCAACCGCCATGCCGACTGTAGGCACATTCGACGTGGAGGTGGAGGACAGACAGGCAGTGGGATTATGATCCCATTTCCACCAGGGATTCCCTGGTGAGTTACCCTGACAGGTAATCCCTGGCGGAAAGCATAGGGGTGACAGGAATAATAATTCCTGTCACCTGTATGTGACACCCCAGGCCCCTCCCCCTTTCCACTATCCCTAACCATCGCCCAAACCCCTAGAACAGCTCCCACTCCCTACCCCCTGAACCCCGAAAACCAACTCCCACCCCCAAAACCCCATGTAGGTCCCCCCACCCTGACCCTCAACATACCCCACCTCCCAACCCTACATACAGGTCCCCCGCAAACCCCAACCCCCAACATCCACATGCACCCATTCACTTACATGCACACACTCATACATGCACTCAGACACACATCCACCCCACATACACTCACGCACACCCCATGCACTCACACACTCACACCTACACCCTCTTCCCTCTCGGACAGCACTTACCTCTTCTGTCACGCTGCTCCGGGAGGGAACAGGCTCCCTAGATGCTGCTCTGCCGCCATCGCCGCCTCTCCATACTCTGCCACGCCTTTAACTGCTTCATTATAGGTGTGGTGGTGTATGGAATGACTTGACGGTGAGGGTGGAGCATCATCCACTGCGCCACCGACCGCCAGCATGGCGCCCTTCACTCTATGCGTCATTATTTGGTGAGATGCCGGCCGCCAGCACGGTTTCATTGACCGCCAGCACGATTGCTGGCAAAGCATCCTGCCAAAACCATAATGACCCCCTAAGATGTTTTTTAGCGGCTGCTAAAGTGTTAGGTCCAGATGTATCAAGCGCCTAGTTTGCATTTCTTAAATAGCAAATTTTAAGAAATCGATATTAAAGAAATGCAAAATGGGATGCATGAGAATTGCAAGTCGGTAATGGCGATTTCTTAAAATTCACAATCGCTATTACCGAATCACAATTAGGGAATGGGACTCCACTCATCCCTATGGGACTGTAGGCTCATAGGTGCGAATGGTTTTGCATTACCTAATTTGCGAATTCAAGTTGCCCAAGGGGCATGTGTGCGCTACATGTCATTTTTAAAAATGCATTTATTATGCATTTTTAGAAATTGCACATGCTTACCACCAAATTAGATTTGGTGGTAATTGCATTTCCTAAATGCCCAATTCGCATTTAGGAAATGCTTGATACATGTGCTTTGGAAATCACAAATAGGAATTCCCTATTTGCTATTTCCTATTTAAAGAATCGCAATTTGCGATTCTCTAAATGGAGTTGCAATTTCAGGGAATCACAATTTTAGTGACTCCTTGAAATTGCATTGCAAATTCATTTCATAAATCCTGAAAGGCATTTTTGTATTCGCAAATGGTCGAAGTTTGCGATTCGCACCATTTGCGAATGCAAAATTGTTTGACACATCTGGCCATTAGTGCATAACCAATGGTGGCACAGTTTACCCACACTGTATGTGGTAACTATACCCGAGTGTTGACCTGAGACATAGCCAGGTCTAGTCGGCTAGTCTTGAAACCCCCTAAGGAATTAACAAAACATACCTGACACCCATTTGTGTATATTGGCAACAATAACTACCCACCAGGACTGGAAAATGTGGGATTTTAGGTACCTTCCTGAACCCAAGCATTCAGTTCCTTCTCAGTGACATTTAGGAATGTTTGTCAATTAGTGAATTTGGCTGGTGTGGGGATACTGGGCATATTCATTTCTTTCATTTTGAACCGTGTCATTTATGAATATCATTTGGATAGGAATAAGGCATTCCGCAAACAAAGCTTCCCTACCCTGAATTTGCCAATCTTGTGTTCCCAATACACTTTTCATATCATATCTATAGTGCTCTTCCAGTGTTCAGAACCTTCACCAGCAAGTCTGGAAACAAAGGAATATGAATAGATTATTTGGGTGTTGGTTAGCAACATCTTATGCTTTTTGGATGACGGTAATTGAATTAATGGTAATTGACCGTTTTGAAATAATATGAATCTGCATTTCTAGTGCCATACCCAGAAAAATATGCACATTTGTCTACATATGCTTTGTGGCTCCCCAGAGGTGAAGTTGAACAATGTTCCCACTGTGTGTAATTAAATACTGATCTGTCTAGTTGCTCAGTGCAGAAAATAATGTCCCCAATGGTGATAACAGAACGTTTCCCCATAATTCACTCTGTTCATATATATACATCATCCCTTTCAAATACTGTATAATCCTGCAGCTCAGCAAGCAGATAAGCAACTGTTTTACCATCCCAGTAATTGGAAACAACACCAGATGTAATTACATTAGACATTGAAATTTTGAAAACATAAGGAATTTGGATAACCTCAGTAGGCCCATATTTATCAAATGGAACTTTATCCCAAACAATTCCATCTGGAATTGGTACTGCTGAAATGTTCACAAAGGACAAGTCTCTTCAGACTTGTGAAGAAAGATATGGTATTAAAATTCATTAAATGGCTCAACAGAGGAGCATTCAGGAAGATAATAACTATTTATAAAGAGAAAGAAAACGGTCACAAAAACAATCCATAACAGAAAGGTGAGCAATGTCAGAAATATCCACAAATAATGCCACAGATTAACCAAATAGTTATTTCTACGCCATATGTACAGCTTACATGTCTTTGAAACAGTTTCAGTTGCAGGTGCAGATGAAGTTGAAGAAAAGTCATTAATGTCAATGAAATAACCAGAAGCAGTCTGCAAATGCAGGAGCCGGTGCATTACTGGTAGATGCATCCACTTCCTATGGAGGGTCATAGTAGACAATATTGTCAGTTTACATTGTATTGGAGTAAAAACAGCCACATCTTGGACAGTTCTTGTCCGTGAAGTGGCAACAGAAATCAGCAAATGCTAGTTCTCCACCCTCCCCATGCTTGAGCAGGCATTTGTAGTATCGTTGTACATGCTGGTACATTCAGAAGAATTGTTGTTTCTTCTTTGAAGAGGTATGTCCTGTTGGTTAGTGAGACTACCGGAGACTACCCAAGGGACTTCTGGGTCTACTGTGCAAAATTGGCCAAATGATGCAATTTGATGCTGTCGATGGAGAAATATCTCTTTCCTCTGTAATCTGGCAGCGGTGGTAGAATGACAGATGTGGTGCTTTGTATTCCCAGTACTGGAATGAGTACTCCGTAAGATGGGACAAATTCCTTCTTTACAGTAATCTTCTTATGAACCAGATACCCAACTTTAGGAATCCAGCCTGTAGAAGTTTTTGGCAAATCCCTTATTCCAAAGGTGTCAGCACTGGCGAATGAATCACAAAATTGTAGAAGCTCCTATAAGACAGTGTGACATTCATTTATGTCAAAAGGTGTATCTGCTGCCAACATACCAGGGCCATCTAGATCTGGGACACAAATAGGTATCCCAAAGAGCACCTCATAAGGAGTGCATCCCCTCAAGGACCATCTTGGCAGATTATTAAGTGCTCTCTAGATTTCACATAGGTGAGGAAGCCAACTGCAGCCTGAAATTAATACTCTAGCTGTTAAGGACTGCTTTAGGTCACGATTCCTCCTCTCAACAACAGAACTACCCTCAGGATGATATGGGGAAGATTAATGGAGTTCAACAACCATCGTCCTCATAGTGTCTGTGAATGCCCTAGAAGCAAAAGCAGGGCTTTGGTCTGAGAGAAATGCTGCAACCGCATATGTACTGTTAAACACCAGCAAGTCTTTTATAACAGTACAAATGTCAGCCAACCACTGTGGCCAGACCAACAGGTATCTAGAACAAGAATCAACAGCAACTAAGATGTATTTGTATGCACCATCAGGTTGTAAAGGACTACAATGGTTCAGGTACACACATTGTAGTGGCCTGTTGGACACTAAGAGGGATGTCTGTGGTGAGTATTTGATATTTGAGCCATTATTTTGCTGGCAAATGTCACAGCAAATGACATATTGCTTGGTCTGCTTGTATAAACCCAGCAACCAGAAGCTTTTCTGTAATAGTGATATTGTGCCCATGATAAAAGCATGAACAGATGTGACACCCTCATGCGCTGCTTTGATTAAATCTAATCTGTGATTTTCACTGGGGAGCACTCGATCTCCCACCACATGGAGTGTTGCAAAGGCAACATTCTGCGCACTGACATGGTAGGAATATTTTATAGGGTATGCTTTTGGAAGAGGCTTGCCCTCAGCCAAAGCTTTCATGGCAGCCTGAATTTCATTATCCAACTTCGTGTGAGAATGAGTCAATGCAGCAACAGAAGCTATAGCTACTACAGATTTGGCCACTTCATCAACCAAGGTGGTTCTTAAATGTGCACTCCTACATGTTGGTGGCCCAGTGTATATACCACATGAGAATATGGTTCCTTATACTTAAGATCAGCCAGCCTCCCTCACTGAGTTTTGTGTTTTATGGTGTTCTCTTTTGTGTCCCTGAACCCGTTCAAATGCCAAAGATTGAGATAATCATTGTAGGACTGGACACAGTAGTACAAATCATACACAGTGTGTTCTGGATCTGTATGTTTCGGGAAACGCCGTGAATGAAGACTCTGTAACAACGAAGTTGTGGTTAACGAAAGCGGAACAACGATTTCCTTAACCACGACTTCATTGTTTTGTGCCTTAACCACGCATGTGCTGAACAACGCACATGCGTGGTTAAGGCACAGAACAAGGGAGTCGGCTGAGGAGGACGACACGATGAGTCAGGTAAGTGGGGTGGGGCGTTTGGGGTTTTAGTTTTAGGGGCGGGGGGTCAGGGTATATTTGTTAATCGTTGTTAAGGCATTCGTGGTAAAGGCATTAGTGGTAACAACGCGGTCGTTGTTCCGACCTCGTTGTTCAGGCATGCGTTGTTCCAGCATGCGTTGTTCTGACATACATTTGTATGTTTCAGTGCCAAGATAAGAGTTTTAAGTGCAGCCAGCTGAGCTGAATTTTGTTTTAACACTTCCGGCAAGTTGGCAAGTGCAGAGGTACCATACGTGGTAAGGTAAATTGCAGCACAGACATGTGGTGCAGTCGTCCGCTGAGGGAACCATTCCAAATGGCAAGCACATTGTGAGATTTCCATGTTTATCTTGGTGATCCTCATGGGGAAACACTGCTTCCAGCTGGTTAGTTTTTTGTGCTACCCAGAATGGAATCTTCTCACGTTCTGTGGATGCTTTGCCCATGATAGAATGTACTGTTTGTGGGTTAATCCCAGTAATAGCCAATTGGTGACCAGCTGGTGCAACACGTGCTGGGGCGGTGTTCAAGGTCTGCCTAGCGAATTGTAATTATTGTCTGTAAAGTTGTAGTGCTCATTATAAAGTGGGTGTACATCAGCTATTTGCGTTGCCTGCACACCAACGTGTGGTGTATATGTGGCAAACATGTGCCACGTTGGTCTGTCCTTATGCAAGGGACCTAATCTCATGGGTTGTTTTACATGTGGTAGGGTGCATTGAACCAATTTTCATGTTCTTGATAGCAAAGCAGTATCTCTAAATACAGGTAAGCTTGGTACCGCTGCAGTACATTCGGTATTTAATATATATGAAATGTATGTGTGCTGTCATCTTCCTCTGGAAAGGTGACCCAGGAATAGAATGTTTCTGTTTGGTAAGCTCTGTGGGCTTCCACAATAAATGTGACATCCCCACCCTCATTTGTTAAGCCATGGGCTTCTCAGTGGTGTTTTAATGCATGTCTGACATTTTCTGAAATGTGTATGGCGTTAGCCATGTTGAATAATGGATGCAGAGATGGAACACCAAATGGGCAGAAAGTCCTTTTAAGAGTTCAAGCTTGAACAACCTATAGCCTAGTTAGTTGCTCCCTGTTCAGCTGAGGAGGATTATCCCTAAGACCATGGACGTCTTGGTATAATGGTATTTAAGGTACCTGCTGTTTGTGAGACAGAGATACTGTAAATTAGTGCCAAAACACCATTGTTGGTGGCACCATGTCGTGGTTGGACTTTCACTTCTAGACAAGACTGCTAGTTTAAGGATGACAGCACTTTTATTTGTAGGCTACTGAGTCACTCCTACAACAAGGCCCAAAGATGGGACCAACCATCCCGGCTCACAAGCAGTACCTCACAAAAAATCAAAACTGTAAAAGGTGATTTCTGGTAGCCTTACGCATGTACTCCAGATTAGACTACTCAGGGAATTTGTGGTGCAACACAAGTTATGCTTTTCTCACATTAGCAACAAGCCTCAGTCACACACCGGAAATGAAGGAGATGCAGGAGCGTTTTCAATATATTTATTGAAAATACTGCTATCTACGGTAAAATGTGTGAGCTGCAAGGTTAAGACTAACAAACAGTAAAATAAGCATAATTGACAAGATGAGAGTTGTGAATATAAACTCCCTCACCATTATGCAATAAACATGTAAAATTCCTAGCAAAGAGAACTTAATGAGAGCTAGGGTATGGTAAACCTAATCTGTCAGTACAATGTCCATCAAAAGCGTTTCCCAACCCTTGTTACTTTGGAATGATGTCTCTAGGTCAGATCCATGGTGACACAAAGGCTGAGTTCTGCAGAATGGTGAAATGCAGTGACAATGGAATCTGGAAGTAATACCTCTAATGACCATGTCCGAGTGTGATGTATTTATACGGATCATGAAGAACCACTGACGCAGGTATGTGCCCAAACAATTGATAAGGAGCAGACTTGTGGCAGCATTTATATAAACAATCCCGGACAAGTGTACATTATGTTATTGTCATAAGTAAGTGAGAAAGGGACATGATGTTAATACCTACCTTCATTACTGTTCATGACGCTGATAATGACACCTTCACAGAGTGGCACTGATGATGCAAATCAAAACATTTCTATAACTTTAAAAGAACAGCAGCCATCTTAAAAGGAATAATAAAATAAAGTGACTAAAAGAGAGCAAGCTAAGTAGGTTAAAACTCACTAGATGACAAGGGTACAGGCATGCCGCCAAAGAGCTAAGCTAATCTCCTGAGTCCCAATAAAAACTAAATTGGATTCACCACAATCCCATCTGCTGGCAGTGCTGGCGATGTTGTGGCTGGGATGGAGGTGCTGTCGACTCATTGGAGGAACTGGTGACCAGGACAGTGGCTGATGTCTCTGTCTCCTCTTCCCCAAGAGTCACCAGCCAATGATTTTCTGTCTGGGTGGCCTCCATCCGGTGCCACAACAGCGGGGCTGCTCTCTCCTGCCCAGATGGTAGTGGTGGATTAAAAGGAGTAGCTATATCAAGAAAGACAAAAAAAGAAAAAAGACATACTGATCTGTGCAAGCACTTGTTTAAAGGGTGTCACAGTAGCAGTACATTGCTGGTCCCCTGGGACCATTTGAATTTTTGATGTGATTAGTCACAGGGATAGATACTTTGTGTATAATATATAAGATCAATTATCTCTCATTAATGAGTAATAAATTATGCACTATACAGCACAGGTATACTTGTTGCACTGCATTTATGGAGGCCTACTAGAGCATCAGGTACTTTGCTACTCTCTGTAGTCTGCAGCTGGAGCAGCAGAAATAGACAATTACCTTACTTTAATTCCACTGGCTCTGCTCTTCTTCGACTGCCTTTCAATTCTACCCAGATCCTAAATTGGCACATGTATAATGATAATACTACATCACACAAGTCACATATATACCACAGATATCCTGTCTGCCATAAGTAAACAATGAGAAAAATGATTTTATTGGGCATGTTTGTCACAGATTATCCCATCCACCAAACTTTAAATCAGGCACATAGTCACACTTTACTCTCTGGCCGCATCCTCCTCCACAAATTATTTTCAAAAAATATCTTTGTTTGGTAGTAAGAAAACCTAACTTACTCTTCTGCAAGTTAATTTAGAGGGATTAGGCCAGGTAGGTAGCAGTTTTGCCATAAGAGCCCTAAGCTTTGACTCTGTCAGTCACTGTAGTTGGCGAATGTTGAAAGGGAAATCATGAACAAGCTTAAATTTGTTATGGAAACCATGGGATGTATGTGTACATAACTCACTTGGCTAAAAAGATGTGACAACTGCCAAGAATTAATTTTTCAATTTTTTGGTTAGGCTGGGACAGAATTTAGGAATGAATAAAGGTGTAAACTACTAGGAGGAGCGAGCACTATGAAACACACCTTGTTGTTGGTTTGCAATGCAATGCATTGAAAACTTAATAAATGCCTCATTAACTGAAGCAGACACACATTGTACAGCCAACCCTGCAGTGCCAAATTGAACCATGCTGCAGTTAAGTCACAGGTTGTGAAATGCCAGGGACAGGGAAGTGATGAATGATGATGGGTGGTGTTAGATCTGGTATACTTGCCGTGGACTCCCCTGATTGTTTTTGCCTCAGCTTCCTGTGTTTTGACTGTATGCTGAACTTCGATTTTGCTGGTTTTGGTACTCTGAGGACTTTACTACTGCTGACAATTGCTAAAGTGCAAGTGCTCTCTGTGTAAATTGTATGTGTCATTGGCTTTCCATGATTGGCATATTTGATTTACTAGTAAGTCGCTAGTAAAGTGCAGTAGAGGTGCCCAGGGCCTGTAAGTCAAATGCTACTACTGGGCCTGCAGCACTGATTGTGCCACCTACATGAGTAGCCCTGTAAACATGGCTCAGACCTGGCACTGAAGTGTTTGTGTGTGCAATTGTAAACTGCCAATTGGACCTGGCAAGTGTACCCACTTACCAGGCCCAAACCTTACCTTTTTATACATGTAAGGCACCCCAAAGAAAGGCCCTAGGTAGACCCATTCGCAGGGTGCAGTGTATGTTAAAGGTTGGGTGTGTGCTGTGTGTTTTTACGTGTCCTAACAGGAAATAATGCAAACGTCGTTTTTCACTGTTGCAACGCCTATCTCCCTCAAAGGTGAACATGGGGGCTGCCTTTAAATAACTTTTAAGTGCAGTTTCCCTTTGGGAGCAGATAGAGGTCTGGAGTTTAGGGTCTGAACTCACACTTTAGAAATACATATTTTGGTAATGTTGGTTTTCAAATTGTCAGCTTGAAAATGCTATTTTTAGAAAGTGGGCATTTTCTTGCTTAAACTATCCTGTGACTCTGCCTGCTTCTGTTTTCCCTGTCTGGGTCAGACTGACAGTTTGGCAGTGTTTGAATCTCAATTAGACAGTCACACAAAGTGATCCTATTTCTCAATAAGCTAGCAGTGTGAATTACCACCAAACATCCCTGCCACTGCTGGGGCTCCCCCTCTAGCCACCCCTTTCAGCACATCTGGAGCACTGGTGCTGCCACTGGCCCGGCACTGGTGGTCTGTGCAGTGAAACAACATCACACATTTTAGATGCCAAATACGCCTACTCTTATTATTTCTTTTTTTAACAAAATACAACTGCCATACCATACCACAGTTCAGTTAGCAGTATCTTTTATCAAAACTATCACTTTGGGCATTTTGGCCCTCTTTATGACCCTGGCTTTCTACTTTTACCTAGACCTCGCGAGGTGCATGGGCTGTTCCACCACCAGCCCCGCCCCACCAAAAGGACTCCTCCAGCCGTATTATGAGCAGTAATATGGCCTGGCAGTGTCCTTATGGTGGGGCACTGCCAGCGGTGGAAGCGCCCGTTCCCTGCCAGACAACCTCCTCGCCGGACAAGGTAAGTTGGACGTCCGACAGGGGAGGGGATGGGTGGGTGGGGGGATGTTGTGTGTGCGTGTGTGAGTGGGTGTTGTCTGCGTGTGTGAATGTGTGTATGAGTGTATTGAATGCGTGTGTGTGTATGTGTGGTTGAATGTGTGTTTGGATGTTGAGGTGAGTACATGTATGAACATTGAGGTGAGTGCGTCTATGCATGCTTGTGAGTGTATGCGTGTATAGATGATTGTGAGTGAATGCATGTATGTCAGTGTAGATGGATGAGTGTATGAGAGGTGCATGAGTGAGGGTATGCGGAGTGCATGTGGGAGTCTGTGTGCGTAAAGCGGGGGTGGGGGCAGGGGATGGGGTGCTGCACTAGAAGGGGTGAGGGTGCTGCACTGGAAGGGGGTGCAGGGAAGGGATGCTGTTCTGGTAGGCGCGTGGGGGTTCTGGTATGCAGGGGTGGTGGGGAATTGGGCTTGCTGGAAGGGTGGGGAAGTCATCTTCCAGTGACAGGAAATAGATTTCCTATCACCGGTAGCCTTTCCACCAGGGTTATCATGGCAGTGCTTCCGCCATGGAAACTATTTTGGAAAGCCGGCTCAAAATACCACTGGTGATCTTCATTGGACTGCTGGGTTGGAGATGCTGATCTCCGGACCGGTGGGTCCAACCGCCGTGGCGGTACAGGTAGAGATGTGACGGGATGAAGAACATTTTTTAAAAAATATAGTGGTACAGTTAATTCCCCAAACAATATTTTGACAGGCAACGCAGTAGCATTGTGCTTTTGTAAATCAAATTGCCTATAGTACTGGCATTGAGTTGACCTATTCCTAATTGCGAAAACCTAAGTCCTGTTCCTAATTTTCTGAACTACATTTGAAACTACTAATGCAACAAATGATCTTTGATTCTCAACCCCCATTGATGGGCCAAATGAGTCTCCCTTTTTAATTAATAGATGTATTCTACCCATCACTTGGAAATTGGGACTGTATGAGCTACATAAATAAAGGCACAGAGAATGCGTACTCACTGATATTACTACTGCCATTGTCTTAGTGACAGAACAGAGGAGTCTTCATAACTTCTTAAATAATCAGCCCAATTGAGCGCTGATGAGTATGATAAGGTAGTGCTGAGCACCTGGCTAGCTCAAGCTGATCTCATAATATTCATAGTGTAAACTTAACTTACCTCTGAGTGTGAGCAGCATGCTTTTTGAAAGAAAATGTGCATTGTAGAACACAAAATAAATATTTTTTTACAAAGCCCTGCAACCTCGACCTGCAGCAGGTTGAGCAGGTTATGTTCCCCATCAAGTATGTCTGACCAGTGTTGTGTCAGATGCGTCATTCTGGTCTCGACCCCAGTGCTTTGTTGCATACACTGGTACATTCTCCCTCAAAGGAGCCGATGCTCCAGAAATGTAAACCCCATCCCAGGCCTACCGCCTGCTACCAGCATGGAGGGGAGGTGGTGCTGCCAATAAAAACTAAGTGAGGCCATCTCCACCTGGGAAAAAATGGGGCGGGACGCACCCCTTGTTGGCGCAGGCAGGCTCTGAGATGTGCGGTTCCTGTCTGTCACTGCTCCTCTGACAAGGAACTGGATATGAATAGGAAGTAGGAAAGAAGTAAGAGAACAGAGAAGCAGAAAGGAACAATTAAAAAAGTGAAAAGGGAAAACAAAAAGACGCAGAAAAAGTTAAAAAAGTAAAATGCCCAAGCAAAAAGACACACCGATAAAAATAAGGTAAATGAGGGGTGGAGAAGTGGGGTGGGGAGAATTTAATGGCTATTAAAGGAATACAATGCAAAGAAAAGAAAGCAGGTAAAACGAAATGGTAGTGCGCACGTGGACCACGTGGTGATGGTTTTTTATCCTAGAAGTGCTACAGGCCTGAAATAGTAGTGCAAACGGGTAGATGGGCATGTTTTTGCCAGTTCGCTAAGTTGCGCTCGAACTCACAGAGTTTTTTCGGAAATCCTCTGAATTCTGAGGAGAAAATCTCTGTAAGTTCCACCTGGACCTACTACCATCCTGCAAACAGTGGTTTCAGAGGAGCTACTGGAGGTTCTTAATAGCCTCTCTCTGTGGGCAGACAGCATTGTTGCATGCTATCCGGGGTGTCAGTGAACAACTGGCTCAAGTGATTGGTAACCTGGATGACATGCACTCTGCCAAGACTGCCACACAGAAAGGTCCTATCTCTGGCACTAGCTCCTCTGACACTATTGCTTCCAGCACACCTGCCCATCTTCCTTCTTCTGGCCTCATTTCAACACCTGACCCCATACCCACACTTGACCCCAGGCCTAAGCCCACCACAATTTCTCCTGCTGACCAAAGCCTTCCAGCTCACACCACCACTCCATCTGCCGAATCCCCATCCCACACCTGAATATTACCATGTCCATAAACATCCCTTCTCAGAAATTCCTCATAGTGTCCACACTAAAAAATCCTTAAATCCCCATCCCTACCCAAGAAATAGGTGCAAGGATTCCCATCTGCTCCAGGAGAATGGAGAATGCCCTGAGTAGGACATTACATACTTTGGGGCAAATTTATCAGGATTTTGCGTCAACCTTTCCCATACATGCTAAGGACATGTGATTTTGTATGTGTTGCAGTGTGGGAGATGTAGTTCATACATGTATTAAAGGAAGTAGGGGTAGTGGTGCAAGGAGGTAGAGTGTGGATTGTGTGTGACTACATTTTACATTATTATTAGGATGATAATATTTAGGCATATTTCCAGGTGTCGGGGCTCACAGAATGTACATGCCATGCATTAAGGGGCCTATTTATCAAGCCCTAGTGCCACCTTACGCCACATTAATATCATTATTTTTTACGCTAATGTGGTCCAATGAGGCCGAAATCCCTGCATCGTATTTACAGAGTGGCGCAATGCCTGCATTGTACCACTCTGTAGCCCTTTGCACTACATTATGCCTGCGCCAGGAATAATGTATGCAAAGGGTGCGTTCCCCCGTTAGGGGGTCGGAAAAATGGCGTGAGATTTCCTTGCACCATTTTTTACAACACTTTAAAGCCTCCTCCAGGTGTTAAAAGGGGGCTTCCATTCTTTACAATGGGGCCATATGTACCCCGCAGGAGTAGCGCCAATATTTTGGTGCTACTTCTTCAGAGTACATTAATAGGGTCCAGAGAAATTACGCTGGAGGTGGAAGGGGGATGCTAAGGGGCACAGGGAAAGTGGTGCTGCACTAGGTGCAGCGCCACTTTCCATAAATCTGCCCCTTAGTGTGCACTGCGGTTGCCTATGTAATCAGAATTTATGTCATACTGATGTTTGTCCTGCCATTTTATGAGCAATATTTTAAAATGTAAAATAGCAATGTTTGACCTTTGGTGCTACGTAGTGGGAGTACATGTGATATGATTTTGAGATGTAAGTTAAGTGGGTAAACAGGGATCAAGGGGAGCCTCATAATAGTGTTTTTTTAACAAACTTCATAATAGTTGTGATTTTAAATTTAAAAAGAATAAACTTCTGTTTAGAGTTCTAACTAGCACACATACACTTTATTTATTTAAACATATAAATAGGTTAGTGTTAGAGATGGAGTGTCTGGTCGTCAGTCAGTTTTCACTCTGTCCATGTAGGGATCCTCTCGCTAGTCAGGGTAAAGGAGATACACAGCTCAGATAAGCAGTCAGGCTTATCTTTGAGGCAATGTGTAAAGTATTTGTAACAACACACATAGTTACACAGTGAAAACACCACGAAAGGACTCCACACCAGTTTAGAAAAATAGCCAATATTTATCTAAATCAAACAAGATCAAAACAACAAAAATCCAACATACTCAAGCAAAGATATGACTTTTAAAATTAAAAAGAGTCATAATTCATAGAAATCAACGGAAGCATTGTTTTAGTACAAAGGAACTGGTATGTGTCAAAAATAAATCCGCATGGGCGAGCTTGTGTGGGAAAAGCAAGCGATGCATTGATTCCTTAATCACAAATTAGGCCGGGTGTCAATTCATTCCCTGCAGGGCTAGCGATGCGTCAATTCTTTCCTTGCAGGTAAGAAATGCGTTGATTTCTGGACAAGCAGCCTCGGGTCGGTGCAGGGATGTTGCAGGTTTTGACACCCAGGGACGATGCTTGGAAAATCCAGGCACACAGCAGTGATTAAACCGTGCTGAGCTACCGATGCATCAATTATACTGCAAATGCTTTGATTTTTCAGATGCAGTGCAGACGCTGCATTGATTTTTCTGCTGCTCAGCTCCGGTGCGTAAATGTTTTCCTTGAGTTCACCAGCTTCTGTTTTCAAGGGCCCAGGGACTTGATGTGGGACAACTTGGCAGGGTATGAGTCTCAGCAAGAGAGCCACGTGCTGGCAGATGAGGTCTTTGATGGCCCTGAGGCTTTGGGACAAGAGGCAAGCTCAGTTGAAGCCCATGGAGAATCTTCGCAAGCAGGATACACAGCAAAGTCCAGTGTTTGTCCTCTTTAAGGCAGAAGCAGCAACGTCAGACCAACTCAGCAAAGCCCACATAGCAAAGGGGCAGTACTCCTCCTCCAGCTCTTCAGCTCCCCTCCTTGGCAGAAGTTACTCTTGATCCAGAATTATTCTAAAAGTCTGGGGTTTTTGGTCCACTACTTATACTCATTTCTACCTTTGAAGTAGGCAAACCTCAAATGAAAAAAGCCTCTGTTGTTCACAAGATCCTGCCTTGCCCAGGCCTGGCCCCAGACACAATCCATGGGGTTGGAGACTATATTGGGTGAGGACAGGCACATCCCTTTCAGGTGCTTATTTCAACTCCTCTCTCCCCACTCTAGCCCAGGAGACTGATCAGGATATGCAGGACAAACCTCAGCTCCCTTTGTGTCACTGTCTTCAGGGAATTCACAAACAGCCCAACTGTATATGTGACCCAGAATTGGATTGCACATGCAGGCAGAGGCACAGAATGGTTAAGCAAGAAAATTACCACTTTCTAAAAGTGGGATTTTCAAACAGACAATCTAAAAATCAACTGTACCACAGGATGTATTTTTAAATTGTGAGTTCAGAGACCCCAAATGCCAACTTTCAATCTGCTCCCAATGGCAAACTGCACTTAAAAGACATTTAAAGGAAGCCATCATGTTAACCTATGGGAGAGATAGGCCTTGCAATAGTAAAAAACGAATTTAGCATTATTTCACTATCTGGACATGTAAAACACACCAGTACATGTACTACCTATTAAATACACTGCACTCTGCCCATGGGGCTACCTGGGGCCTACCTTATGGGTGACTTACATCTAGTAAAAGAAAAGGTTTGGGCCGAATTAGCAGTGCAAAACTACACACACAGACACTGCAGTGGCAAGTCTCAGACATGTTTACTGAGCTACTCAAGGGTGGCACAATCAGTGCTGCAGGCCCACTAGTAGCATTAGATTTACAGGCTTAGGGTACCTCTTGTGCACTTTACTAGCGACTTTCTAGTAAATCAAATATGCCAATCAAGGATAAACAGTTATAATCACAATTTAAACAGGGTGCACTTATACTTTAGCACTGGTCAGTAGTGGTGGTAAAGTGCCCAGAGTACCAAAATCCAGCAAATACAAAGTCCAGCACACAGCCAAAAACACAGGAATCAGAGGCAAAAAAAACAGGTGAAACCACACCAAAAATGCCAGGTCTAACAGTGAGTTACAGTTTAGTATCATTAAATGTTTGACTGTTGAAAACTGGTTTTCTGTTTGGCAGAGGTATGCACCCTTCTCAAGCAGAAAGCACAGTCCTAGGCATAGTAAGTCACAAACACACCCTAGGTTAACCTGGGCTCATCCTCTGGTAGCTTAACACAGAGCAGTCAGGTTTAACTTAACTGTTTGCTTGAGTCTTTTGGTTGTTGCTTGACCAGGGCCCACACTCCAGTCAAACAGTAACCTAATTTCTAACACTGGCCGTGTAAGTACTGCAACCACCATTTTGTGGAACCAATGTTTGTGTGTATGTGTGTGTGTTTCATAGATGGCTATTTTATTTTTGTCATCCATTACCTCTTCTTTGCTGCAATGTTATTGTGAGGACTTCTGGAGCCCAAATTGGTTACCCCTGTTTTAGCTTTGTTTTATACTTCATGTTTTATTAATGTATTACTGCTGCTTTTAGCGATGGTTCTTACACATTTTTATCAGCTTGTTTTTATTTTAGGAAAATGAGAAACAAGTTGCTTGGTTCATTAGCCTTTGCACAACATATAATGAATACTTTCTGTTCAAGGCTGAAGAAAACTATATTGCATTCTGGTTGAGTTGCTCATTTAGGAAACAGCTTCTCACACCTAGACACAGCATTGCATTGGAACTGTACGTCCACATAGTATGGTTTAGTATATAACTGGTGCACTGAACCTGAGAAGTCAGAGGGCATTCCTGCCATAACTATCCTGGAATACATGGTGTGCAACATGCAACTTGCCTATCGCTGATCTACCAGCCTCCTGAAGAGATTGCCAGCTACATCACTGACTAACTTTCGACACTGTTTCCAGGTCTGTGGTTGGGACTAATCCCTTGCATCAGGCCAGGCAGAAAGGTACACCCCCTATGCTCTCAGAATAGACATAAGGTTTGGTAGAAACTTCTAGAATATCTAGAACCACATATATCATGTTTGGATTGTTTATATTTTTTACCATGTTTGTAATGCTGATTACTTTGCTTTGTACCATCTGACTAATTATCTCAGCTCACTCTCTATATGACACATTGCAATTGTTTAAATAAATATATTGAAAACGTATCTTGCATCTTTCGTGTCTCGCTTTGGCATGCATAAGAAATATTTCCAAAGGGGTAAAATCTGATTCCATTGTTTCCCTTGGGGAGTTAGAGTGTCATGTTCAGGTTGCCATAATCACATTCTACCCCAGTAGGTTTGGGGTGTGCGTGAGGCAGAGTACGCTACCAAGGTGTATGGAAGACAGTTACTAATGATGTGGATGTACTCAGTCTCCCACACTCTGCAATTCTGGTGTCCCAAACATGCAGTACTACTACCATAGTAGGAACCACATAGCAATGTGTGGTAATCACCATTTTATGAAGTCTGTGTTTATTTCATGTGCAGTCAATTTGTCTTTGTTCTCCATGCCTCTTTCTTTGCTGACTATGTGGAGACCATGACCAACATTTTAGAGATCCTGTGTGCCTGTCATAGATGGCCATCTTCTCTTTGTTCTCCATGCCTACTTCTTTGCTGGCTATGTATAGTGACCACCTTCTTGTGGAGCCTTTTTTATTAATCATATTATTGAAAACCTTTTGCTAGCATGGATTACTATGGCATTTTAGAAGCCCATGTAAATTTTGTTAATTTTTTAATTTTTCTAATACCTTTTTCATTAGAAATAATTTATTTGTGTCTGTGCCCAATTGCAATAGTCTGTAGTTCAAAGTTTAAGTATTTAATTATTTTATTTGATGTGTGCTTGCATTCTGTAGCGTTCCCATGGACCCTGGAGACACACCAGCTATTAGTATTTTAATTTATTTAGGCCCTCATTATGACTTTGACAGACTACAACGTAGACAACAGAAGTCCCGCCAGCCACAAGACCGCCAGTGATAGCAGTCTTCAGACCACCATATTATGACTGCTGGCAGCTCTCCTCCATAAATTGTGTGGAAAGCCACCAGCAGCCATACTGGCAGTTAGCAGTGCAGTGGAGGTTGCTCTGCAAGCACCGCCACGTCAACACTGCCACACCTATTACGACTTAGTAATAGGGTTGGTTGGTGCTGTTGTGGTGGTGGGGCACTGGCGGCGGAGCAATCAACATGGACCCCGTTCCCTCCCGAACAACCACCGCGACCACTAGGTAAGGTGATCAGCCGACAGGGGAGGGGGGGTGTTGAGTGTTGTGTGCGTGAATGGGGGTGTGTGTTGTGTGAATGGAGTGGTGGTGTAATCTTTGTTTGTGTGTGTGTGTATATACAAGTGTATGTGTGCTTGTGTGAATGCATGTGTGCTGGGGGTGTCGTGGCCGTCTGTGCATGTGTGTGTGAATGAATGTGCATATATGTGTGCATGTATGTATGTGTGTGTGATGTCTACCTGTGTGGATGTATGGGGGTGGGAGGGTTCGGAATGGGGACGGGGGGTGGGAATGGGGATTGGGGCAGGGGGGTTTGGAATGGGGATCGTGCACGGAGAGTTTCGGAATGGGGATGGGAGAGCGGAGGGTGTCACTGCTTAGGTGGTCGGGGCTTCTGATGGGTTTGGGGGGTGGGTCCTACATGGAGGGGGGTTGGGGAGTCCTGCATTGGCGACAGGAATGAGTATTCCTGTCACCAGTATCCTTACCACCAGGGATTCCATGGCGGGGCTGCCACCACGGAATTCCTGGCGGTAAGGATGCTCAAAATAACACTGGCGGTGTTAGGTGGACCGCTGGGTCGAAGGTGGTCAACCTTCGGCCAGGCGGTCATACCCACCTGGCGGTACAGGTGGTGAACTGCCTGCAATGTAGCCAGTTCACTACCATTGTAATAATTTGGCGGTCCTGCACCACCACCCTGTCAGTGGTCTGGCTGCCAGTATGGTGGAGCAGGACCGCCAGGGTCATAATGACCCCCTCAGTGTTGCCTGTTACCCATTTATTTCGTATGGGCCCTGGAAAGACACCATGTTAGCTTTTCCTGTGTTCTATCCAACAAAAGGTTAGGTTAGGCATGTGTGCACTATTGTTAAGCATTTGTGATGATCATGATGACTTATATTACATTGACTAGATTACCTAAGTCTTACTGTCTTCCTACTTAATTGTTAATGCTTGCAATTGCACAAGATGTTAGAATACAAAGATGGAGAGAATTCTGTGAATTGGTTGACAGTGACTCCAGAGTCCTCTCTGCTAATTGCTCCTTTAACCATACAAGAAGTAACACTGGCCCCAAAGAATGAGATTCCCGTCTAGAAAGCAGCCTGTGATGAAAGGAAGAAGTCTATTGCCACCACTGACATCAAGCCTTTATCCTTTTTCTGGAAATGTGGCATTCCTGCTGCATCCCTATGTGGGCAAGAAGAGGCTGGGAGCAGAATAATCCCTGGATCAACAGAGCAACCACTACCTTCAAACTTGAAGCTGATGTATTCCTGTGTTGCAGTGACTGCAGTCATGGCTGAAGGAAGTGAGTCTGAAACTGAATTTTCCCAGCAGCCAACCAAATCTTCTTAATAGGAATTAAAGAGCAACCAGATTCTTCTACAGCAGATTTTCAAGAGGTAGTAGCAGAGCAGAAAGTTGAACTTTCAGCTAAGCAAAATGTTTTTGTGACTGTTTTTCCAATTGACATATCATTTACATATCATCATAATGTCCTGCAAGTAAAAGATGGAGCAGGCCCCCATTCTCCACACCCCCTGTCAATGATCTTCTCACGGACTGGACCTAGGAGAGACAAGGAAGAAAGGAAAGTTTCTGAATAACTTGCAAGTGGTAAGGATAACATAGTGACTTTTCATGTGGAGAGTGGCAGTATAGGGAGTCGTGTAGTATCCCCAACACCACCTATTTCCATTTTTCATAAGCCAAAAAACCTACAGAAATTCACACCACCATTACTGCAGTAATAGCCTGCCCTAGAGGAAGGTAAACAGAACTGCCTAGTTCCACCTTCTATAGGCATGTGCTTGATAAGAAAGCTCTCCTTTCCCATTTGGACTTCTTTACTTTTAGGCTGCATGAGGAGCATATCACAGAACGCTTACTTTACTGCAAACTAGTGATTTGTTGTGAGCCATATGCAATTTAGGGCTAATTGACCCATCTGAGAAATCAGCATGCGATTTTGTGGGAAGAGCACTTCAGAAAAATAGCCACTGATAAGAGAGAAGAACTAGTTGAAAGGAAAGAAGGAGGTGGTAGTGAGGATGAAGAAGATGTTATGTGAGGCAGCCGATTACTGTTGGTCACTGTATGCACCCATCAATCTCAACCAGATACATGGGAAAGAGGGATACAGTCACCATAAATAATTAATCAGCTTGCCTCCTATCTATAGGACTCTTGTGAAGGTCTAGGAAGGAAAAAGGCTTATGACAATAGTTAACTGTGCAGCACACATACTCCCATAATGATACATGAATCAAGTCTGCAGTTCCGACAGTCATGGGAAGCTGGACCCACCTTGAGGGTTCATATGTTACTCAATGGTCACAGAGCATCCTTTTCAGGATGCAGATGCCCACACGCACCGAGGTGGCATGCTTCATCATCGGTCCAAGCTCCTCTTTGGGGGGGTGATGCAAAGCCCAACTTGGCTCTCAGGGGGACTCTTTGCCAGAGATTTTTTCTTGTGTTTGAAATGAAGCAGGAAACTTCAAATGACAAGTTCCCTTTAAGATTTTCTCTGTATGCGCACTGATAAATTGGACAGCAAAGGTGGTGATTAGTTAAAATTAACTTAGGGCCTCAAATCTAAAGGATTGATTTAGATCTTGGCGATTTTACCACCAATCTACAATGGCAGCGGGCCTGAAAACACCATCAAGTTGACAGTTTTCTACCGGCAGTATTTAGATGTAGTGCAGCTGAGCCTGCCAACCACCACGAAGGAGTGCTCTTCCTAGCCGTCAGGCTTGCAGGCTCGCACCGACCACATTTAGATGTTACAGTCATGCAGACGATTTACTGGTGGTGAATTGCTGATGAGGGAGTCTGTCGCTGGATTCAATGGACATTGTACAAATGGCAGTTGCAATGGAATAAAGGTAAGTCACATACACACACTATACCTTATCCATATGGGTAAAAAGTGCAAGCACAGCTTCACAATTTATTTATATAGAAACATTTCTTGTATTTCAATTCATGATAGGTTTTCTCAGCCCAGGAAACGTGTATATATTTTATTGCCCCTTGAATCCTCCCCCAAACAACATATTATGAAATCAAAAAGCAAGAACATTCACCACATCATTCATACCTCTCCTATTCTCTTTGAGATACAACCGCTCACATTCTAATCATATCATACTATTCTACAGTAAAATACAGTATAATCATAACTTCCTATCTGTTTTCAACCTAAATGTACATGATTTGTATAAATACAATCCATCAAAACACCGGTTTCAATAGAACTCTCTGGGACATAATCTAGTCCTCTTGGATGGCATGCTATCTATCAGGTTTACTTATCAACAGGTCCACCAACCCGAACCACCAGGTGATCCAGGAGATTGCCTTCTCTGGCAATGAGGTCTGCCCACTGGTGCTTGATCTAGTGAACTGTGCACTCCACCTTGAAGATCCTGCACAGCTGGAACAGGACCTTCCCCAGCGCAGCTTCCTGGCCTCTATAGGGTAGCCCATGATTACACAGCCACCAATTTTCAACATATTGGGAAGGTAGTGGCACACTAATCAAATGAACCCCCACCAGTTCATCTAGACTAATGTTCTGTGCTCTTTCCTTGCCAGACATCCTGCTGTCTCCCTCCACAGCAACCAATGAGCCAAACAATATATATAATAAGCCCACATAAATCCAAATACTCCAACAAACTACACTACCCCAAAACTAACACCTGATAATACAAATACAATGACTGGACAATAACACCACACAAAACTTAAAAATACAACAAATACCACAAAATGGACTGAACAGCAACAGAACACAGCACAAAACTCTCAGCAACCACCACTCCTCAACCAGCACCACACAACCTCTCTCAATCACAGACAGAATTGACTATAAAGTAAAAATCACTTTGCCATATGTGCAGCAAGGAAGTCCTGTTCTATCACTTCCTGGGCGTATGTGTCACGTTTTCTGATATGCGTCATTTTATTTTGATGCATGACGGCCATGCATGGATTTTTTCCATGAAGGCTGACAAGGCCTGTCGACATGCAATTAACGCACAGAGGCATTTTTGGAATTTGCGATGTTTGTAGGACAATAGTATGCATCACAAATTTTGACGCATACCGGGCATGCATGAAGTTTTGAGGGAAGGCTGAGAGAGGAAGACAGTTCAGACATGCATGGTGGTAGGTGTCATTTTAGTGATTTGCGCTGTATGGAGATGTACCATATGTGTATTTATTCATAAGGGCCATGCGTGGATTTTGGTGGATTTTGGTGGAAAGGCTGACAGTGCATCCACTTTCACATTCCTTGTTACAGTGGCTATTCATCTATGTAATTAGTATGGTAAGATTCTGTAAGCCATTTAAATGTGTGTGCATGTATGTCCACACTCTGGTGTGTTGTAAGGAGCAGACTTAATGATGCCAAGCAACACATGTAACATATGATTACCCATGCATGCAAATGTGGCATGTTTTTGTGTGAAACTATATTTATCATTTCTGATAAGTGATGCATGGTAGAGTGTTGTGTTCTAGGGATTGGACCCATACCAAATCTCTAATCCAGCTATTTTGCATATAAGCCATTGTTCCAAAGCTGTGTACTCATATCTGTGTAAAACATGTTTCAGAATGGGGGGACATTTGTACTGGTCAGGATCAGTTGTAAGTTATCATGTGACACGTACACATTTTCAGATATAAATTGTACTCATTTGTCCATCCTCAAATTGACAGCAACCCTGGTCCACCTAGCTGGGACATGTGTGGATAATTTAGATATGTTCTGACAACATACCTTTTCAAAGTTACATTACCCCAACATAGGTGTTATCAGCAGATTGATAAAACTGTATACAATCTATACAGCAGGGGTGCTCTCATGCAGTGATGGTACACTAGTCATCAGTGCTCTTGTTGCAATTTGAATTGCCATACAGGGCCATTGTTGTATGTATCAACACCGGTTGATTGTGGTCACCTCAGCTCAGTTAACTGTGAGCAATCAGCAGACCCTGACTGTGTCAAGGGTGAATGTAGCCTACTCAGGAGTTTGAGGGGCATTGGGTGGTAATCTGCCATCCTCATGATGGATCATCTGCTCTGTGATGGACAGACGCATACAGACAAACACCTGCACATTTGTGATCCAATGACCAGGTATGTGTTGTTACCTTTGAGGTACTTGATGTCAAGCTTGTCCTTTCAGATACTGGAGAATGGCAGCTTGTTTGTGTAGACATGTCTCATCCGTTCCCATTTTTTCACATGATTTGCCAAGAATCAGTGTGGTTAGTCCATGGATGATTGGATAAGTCATCAATATATTAACTTTACTGTGTCTTGTTTGTAGACCCAGGGTACAGATACTGTCCTCCCTGGGCTTCTCTTCGTTGTGGATGACCACTAAGGAAGCCTGCCACTGGTCCAACAGGAGTACTCATCCCTTCTGGCTCTTTTCATACATCTGCTTCAGATGTGAGGCAAGCTAAGTGGCTGTCAACTTATAGGGTTCCATTGTTACCCCATTGGGCCCTGACGCTTTGACGGGCTTCACATCCCTGATGGCTCTTACAATTTCCTCCAGGGAGAATTGGGTAGGGGATGTCACCCAGGAGATAGCCTGCTTTTTTTGTGGTGAAATATATTGCATAATCAATTTTCCCACAGTAGTGGCCAAATATTTGGGCTATGGTTTGCCCACTACTAGCAGGTTATCCTGCCTCCTTCTGGCTCCCAGGAACCGATCTATCCACTGCCTCATACCTGTACAGCCAGATCAATATTTTTCCTGTTATGTCTCCATTATATTGATGTTGTGATGTGTTCCTCTATAGTGCATATTCAGAGCTTCCTGGGCCACATCTCAGTATTAATTTTGCTAGAAATACCTTCCATACACAAAGTGCTATTGTTGGCAATAGCTGACTGGCATACATATGTGCATGAGGTTCATATGCCCAGTGTGGGACAATTATATGGAATATCTTGTGATGTATGCATGATTTCTTCAGACAGCTGTGGGACAGGATAGGGCATGGTGCACTTTTCAGCAGTACTTTGCATCAGGAGCCCAGCCCTGATAAGTTCCATGTATTTTCATTCATCTGCATTTCTGGCCTCTCCCTGTACATTGTCAGTAGTGCATCTGGCACAGTCCATTGTTGGTACCCTTGGATGTGTGTTTTGTTGTGAACCTGTGGACACATATAGTTGTTTGAATCCAGCTTTTGTATTCATAGGGGACATCGCACCACCTGTCCGTCCAGTGATGTGTCAGTCAGGTGGTGCCATGGACTTGAAGATATGCATGCGGTGCAGTGTGGCATGTGGCTTATTTGTTGTGGTCTATACATCTATGTTTCCCTGTCCATGTATGTTTGATGTTGTGTTTATATTGTTTGTATACAAAGTTGGTGTGTTGTGTGTGTCATGATTTGTATGGTATCTTACCTACAAGTAGGCCACTGCCATATTGTCCTTCCTGGAATTGTTGGTTTATAGTGGAGTGCCTGAAGATGTAAGCATCATGGACTGTTTGTGATAATTCCATGGTGGTCTACGATGGCTTGCAGATTGATGGAGTGGATATGTTTACGGTTCCTATAGGGGTGTTTGGTTGCTGTAGGAGGGACAAGTTGGACATGGGTGCAGTCCATTGCACCCAGTGCATGTGGGAAGCCAGCTATCTGTTGGAAACCTTGCTTGGCCTCCTGCTGCGGTTTCTGGGTCTTGGGGGAGTAGATGTGGTGGGGTGTTAGTCTGATGATGGCATCTGGAACCTTTGTAAAGAAGTCAGAGAGGGATGCTTGTGAGATCCCAACCACTTGTGCTGAAGTCATCTGGAATGAACCTGATGCCAATAAGTGGAGGACAGCCAGAAGTTTGGTCATGGGTGGAATTTCTGTTTGACTCAGGACTCTTGCTGTGATGTCTGTCACAATGTGGTGGAGCAGGTGTACAATGGACCCCCGCCTCAGATGGTAGAGTCTGGTCACCTCTTCTTCCCTGAGGGCCAGGATACTTACACGCTGGCGAATTATCCTCTCCCATCTTCTGTGCTGCATTTGTGGCTGCTGTGGTGGTGTTTGCGGTTGCTGCAGTGGTGCTGGTAGCACTTGCCATAGTTGCTGTTGCCTTCTACGGGTGCCAAGCTGTAGGATTAACACTTCCATTGTGTCCAGTTGCTTTCCAAAGCTCCTTCTGTGTGTTTTCCTGATGTAGTACTGTGTGGGTCTCATTTTAATGCCTAGTTTGACCAGGCATTAAAATGTTGACTCTAATCGGACTAAGGGGGTCATTCTAACCCTGGCGGTCGGTGATAAAGCGGCGGCCAACCCGCCAACAGGCAGGCGGTCCAAAAAATGGAATTCTGACCCTGACGGGAACCGCCAACACAGCCCGCCACTTTAACACTCCGACCGCCACGGCGGGACCGACAAACAGCGCGGCGGTCATCGCCAACAGGCAGGCGGCAGACAATGTACCGCCCACCCTATCACAACTCACCAATCCGCCACCTTTTCCGGGGCGGGAGCCCCGCCGATAAAAACACGGCGGAAACAGACTACGAACGGGAAAACGCTCACCTATACACACTCCACGAGGAAGGAGGACAGCATGGAGCCCGAATTACACATCCTACCGGCTATTGTCTACCTGCTCATCTACCAGGAGTTCGAACGCCAGCGCAGACGACAACGGTGAGTACTGCACCTACAACACAGGGGAGGGGGGAGGAGGAAAGGTTACGTGCACACACATACGCGATACACCCACCCCCCCAACCCACCCCCCCAATACCTACACACCAATGCAGGGCAACAAGTCAGAGTGACACCCCCCAAACCCCCCGGAAGAATGCAAAGACATAATTCAAATGAAGTTTAAAATTTATGTATAAAATAGGTTCATTTAAGTCATGGTAAATATGCCATATGAAATATACAAAAGAAATAATGAACATAGTGCAAAGTATAAACATAGTCAATAAGTCCTGCACAGTCCGTTAAATCTCCATAGTCCGTGGGCCAATGTGTACAAACACATGGGCAAAGCCCACACAGGAGACCGGATACCATTGGAGAGAACACCGCAGGGGCATCAGATGATAAAACAACAGGCACCTCAGGGGGAAGGGAAAGGGGGGCACCTCAGCCACATGAGTCCACGACGCCAGATCCACGAGGGGCCTCCATGCCCACTGTACCATCCTGGGGAGTGCAAAGCCACAGTCCATCAGATGGATAACCGACTCCACTGGTATTGGAGGAGGCATGGTGCCCAGAGTGCTTCGTGAACACCTGCTCGACACAGAACCGGCACTGGCAATGGACCAGCGGTGCTTGAGACGGCGGTGCCCAGCGGAGCGGTGCTTGAGACGGCGGTGCCCAGCGGAGCGGTGCTTGAGACGGCGGTGCCCAGCGGAGCGGTGCTTGAGAGGAAGGCCCCAGCGGAGCGGTGCTTGAGATGAAGGGCCCAGCGGAGCGGTGCTTGAGATGAAGGGCCCAGCGGAGCGGTGCTTGAGATGAAGGCCCCAGCGGAGCGGTGCTTGAGATGAAGGGCCCAGCAGAGCGGTGCTTGAGATGAAGGGCCCAGCGGAGCGGTGCTTGAGATGAAGGCCCCAGCGGAGCGGTGCTTGAGATGAAGGGCCCAGCGGAGCGGTGCTTGAGATGAAGGCCCCAGCGGAGCGGTGCTTGAGATGAAGGCCCCAGCGGAGCGGTGCTTGAGATGAAGGGCCCAGCGGAGCGGTGCTTGAGATGAAGGGCCCAGCGGAGCGGTGCTTGAGATGAAGGGCCCAGCGGAGCGGTGCTTGAGAGGAAGGCCCCGGCGGAGCGGTGCTTGAGATGAAGGGCCCAGCGGAGTGGTGCTTGAGACGGCGGTGCCCAGCGGAGCGGTGCTTGAGATGAAGGCGGGGCCCTCTTCAGCGGTGCTCTTCACGGCGGGGCCCTGTTCAGCGGTGCCTGTCTTGGCGGGGCCCTCTTCAGCGGTGCTCTTCACGGCGGGGCCCTGTTCAGCGGTGCCTGTCTTGGCGGGGCCCTCTTCAGCGGTGCCTGTCTTGGCGGGGCCCTCTTCAGCGGTGCTCTTCACGGCGGGCCCTGTTCAGCGGTGCCTGTCTTGGCGGGGCCCTCGTCAGCGGTGCTCTTCACGGCGGGGCCCTGTTCAGCGGTGCCTGTCTTGGCGGGGCCCTCCTCAGCGGTGCTCTTCACGGCGGGGCCCTCATCAGCGGGGCTCGTGCCTGTCTTGGCGGGGCCCTCGTCAGCGGTGCTCTTCATGGCGGGGCCCTGTTCAGCGGTGCCTGTCTTGGCGGGGCCCTCTTCAGCGGAGCTCTTCACGGCGGGGCCCTCTTCAGCGGTGCTCTTCACGGCGGAGCCCTGTTCAGCGGTGCCTGTCTTGGCGGGGCCCTGTTCAGCGGTGCTTGTCCTGTCTTTCAAGGGAGCCAGACCTGGCCAAGACTCCCCGCTTAGTCGCCCTCCGACCTTGCGGTAGCGGGGCACTCCTGTGATGGAGTCTTGTGCCCGTGGGTGTCGTCCGTCACACCAGGTATGGGGCTGGTGGGGCCCTCCTGGTGCGCTCGGCTGCTGCATGTCTTCTCCACCCTGCTGCCCTTGCCCTCCTTCGCTGCAGCTCTCTGGCCCTTGCCTCCCTTAGATGATGTGGCAGGTGACGTGGCAAGGCCACTCTCCTTGGTGGCAGCCGTCTCAGGCTTTTCACGCCGGCCCTTAATTTTTCTTGTCCTCTTCCCAGGGGGTGGGCTGGCTGTCCCCTTGCTGCTGGCCGATGTTCCTTCCCTAGGAGCTGGTGGACTCCAATAGCCCTGCACTATGGTGATACTAGATGCAGGGCTGGTGGTGGCTGAGGTGCTCTTTGGACTCTTACCAGATGGAGGGGGTGGGTCAGGTGATGCAAAGAGGTTAATTTTGGAGAGGAAAAGTTTTTTAGGAGCAATGGGAAGGGTAGGTGCAGTGGGTATGGGAGTGGAGGAAGAGGATGTGGTTGTAGGAGAGTCAAGTGTGCTGTCATTGGGTGCAGGTGCTTGGGCTGGAGGCTGTCGTGAGGTGGATGGCTGTTGGGTGGGTGGCTGCCTGCGTTTGTGTGGTTTGGAAGAGGGGGTGACAGACACAGTGGGAGAGGACACAGGGGACGTGTAAATGGCAGTGGGGGTGGTGACTGCACGTGTGCTGACTGTAATGGAGGGTGTGCCGGTGATGGAAGTACTGGCTGATGGTGGTGTGCATGCAGGTGTGAGTGGAGACGTCACAGGGAGGGAGGAGGGAGACGAGGAGGAGGGGGACACAGAGGTGGTAGTGACTGTTGGCATGTCTGCATCTGGATGTTGTTTGTGTGAATGCTTGTGGGATCTGTGGTGCTTATGTCTGGATGAGCTTCCCTTGGGTGTTGAGGTGTGTGCAGGCTGGTCTGCTGGTGTGGATGGGATAGGCTGAGGAACAGGAGACTGGGACTGGGTGGAGGGAGTTAGAAGAGGGAGGATGGAGACAGGGACAATGGCTGCCATCAGTGCTGAGGCCAGAGCGTTGAACGATCGCTGATGGGCAGCCTGACCCGAATGAATGCCCTCCAGGTATGCATTGCTCCGATGCACCTCCCTTTCTACACCCTGGATGGCATTCAAAAGGGTAGACTGCCCAACAATGATGGTCTGGAGGAGGTCAATGACCTCCTCACTGAGGGCAGCAGGGGTAACTGGGGCAGGGCCTGAGGTGCCTGGGGCGAAGGAGATGCCCACCTTCCTGGGTGAGCGGGCACGGAGCGAAGGCTGAGGGGCTGCTGGGAGGGTGGGGCTGGTGCGCTGGGTGGCGGCTGTACCTGTTGTGGCGGTGGGCACGGATGTTGCCACCACCGCAAGGGAGCTCCCTTCCGAGGACGTGTCGGTGTCGCTGACGTCTCCACGGGTCCCCGTTGTGGAGCTCCCCTCGCCCTCCGTCTCACTGCTGAACTCGGAGTCGGTTGCATGGCCCTCCGAGGCCATGTGAGATGCAGCTCCCTCGTGCGCCGATGCCACTTCTCCTCCGCCTGATGATGCTAATGCACACATGCACAGGAAGAAAAAGAAAATGGGTGGGGGGGAGAAATGAAGACAGGTTGAATGCATGCATTGGCAACACCGTTGGCGGAGAGGACAGACACAGAAGCCCCCTGCACTACGCTGCGCAATCGGGGTACACTACTCAGTTCTTGTGACTAGGCCTACAGGTCTATGGACGACAAATGCACACATGGGTGATGCAGGACCATGGATAGCTGTACTTGGCACCCTACAGAGGTGGGGGGTGGGGGCACAGGGCCATGCCTAACGGAGGGGACTAGCCTACAGAAAGCGCCCTGGCCTTGAGTTACCCACAGCTCTCCTCCCAACCCCGACACCTCCACTGTGCGCAAAGATAGCAGAATGTGCTGATACTCACCCCCTTGTGTCTGCTGTGATGTCCTCACGCGCCCATCCAAATCGGGGTAGGCCACCGCCAGGATCCGGGACATCAGGGGGGTCAATTGGCGGCTGGCACCCCTCCTACGTTGGGAGGCCATCCCCAGCAGAGACTCGGCGGTCTTTCTGGTCCCACGGCGGATGTCCTCCCACCTCTTTCGGCAGTGGGTGCCCCGTCTGTTGTGGACCCCCAGGGCCCGGACGTCCTTGGCGATGGCATGCCAAATGTCGATCTTCCGATGGGCGCTGACCTATTTGACATGTACAGGGTGGGAAAGGAAATATCATCACTTTTCTGCGTGGTAGATGTGAGTGGCCCCCCCTCCCCAACCTTGCCATGTGGCACATGTTCCCATCTGTCGTGCGTTGCACTCCTCATTCGCTCCCCTCCCCACCAGCTTACATACACCCCACTCAACAGAGGCATAGCCCATTCAGCGTGCACCCTGTGTACTAACCTGTTGGTCTGGAGGACCGTAGAGTAGCGCATACTGGGGTAGGACCCCATCAACAAGTTTCTCCAATTCTTCGGAAGTGAAGGCAGGGGCCCTTTCCCCAGTCGCAGCAGCCATTGTATCTCCCAGACCGAGGTCACAGCAGCACTTGCAGTATAGGTCCTCTCCTTTGGATGATCAGGTCTCGAGTGATTAATCAGATAGAAAATGGCGGTCACGCCCGCGGCTGTGCGTACCGCGGCGGTGCGTACCGCGACCGCCGGCGCACATCGTCATTGGCTCCTGAGACCCATAGGGTTCAATGTTAACCAATGCTGCTTTGCGCCGCGGTCTTCGACCGCCTACCGCCACGGTGTGCCATGCCAGCGCAGTGACCTCACATCCCACTGTCACACTTCACAGGTCAGGCAGCCGCCATTTCAAGGGCCCACATGGCATGATTTCTACTGCGTCACACAGGCCTAGGCCTTGCATTGCCACTCATACAAGCCGTTCCATGCATAGCGATTCGTGTACTGTGCAAGCTGTGTGAACGAACCTGTGGGTTGCTTGACTCTGTGCTCCATGTTGTCCTTCCTAGGCACCGTCCGCTGGGCCTTGCGAGGAGAAGGATGAATCCTCCCGTGTACCGACCGCTGGTGGACCTGTCGACAATGGAAGAACGACATATCATACTTACATACCGGCTTGACAGAGCAACTATACATTAACTATGTGCCCAGCTGGAGCCAGACCTGATGTCCCCCATCCGCCAACCCACAGGGATTCCCCCTCTGGTGCAGGTTCTGTCAGTACTCCATTTTTTGGCAAGTGGGTCGTTTCAGACAACAGTGGCCATATCATCTGGGATGTCTCAGCCTATGTTTTCTAAGGTTTTGTCCAGAGTGTTGTCTGCCCTGATGAAATACATGCGGAGCTACATTATTTTCCCTGAGGTGGGCGAATTGGCTACAGTGAAGGGTGATTTCTATGCCCTTGGACATATCCCCAACATCATTGGGGCCATTGATGGGACCCATGTGGCTTTGGTTCCCCCCAAAGACAGTGAGCAGGTGTACCGAAACAGAAAAAGTTATCATTCGATGAATGTCCAGGTGGTCTGTTTGGCTGACCAGTACATCTCCCATGTAAATGCCAAGTTCCCTGGGTCAGTGCATGACGCGTATGTCATGCGAAATAGCAGCATCCCTTATGTGATGGAACAGCTACAGAGACACCGTGTGTGGCTAATTGGTGACTCTGGTTACCCCAACCTGCCGTGGCTACTGACCCCAGTGAGGAATCCCCGGACAAGGGCAGAGGAACGCTACAATGAGGCCCATGGGCGAACTAGGAGGATCATAGAAAGGACCTTCGGGGTCCTGAAGGCCAGGTTTGGGTGCCTGCATATGACAGGGGGATCCCTCATGTACTCACCAAAGAAGGTGTGCCAGATCATCGTGGCCTGCTGTATGCGTTACAATCTTGCATTGCGACGCCAGGTGCCTTTTCTGCAGGAGGATGGTCCAGATGGTGGTGTTGTTGCAGCTGTGGAGCCTGTGGAGAGTGAAGAGGAGGAAGACGACGGGGACGACACGGACAACAGGGATACAGTCATACAACAATACTTTCAGTAGCACACAGGTAAGAAACAGCCACCCCAATTTACATTTACTTAAGGCCTCATGCGTCTCCACTGTCTGTGTTTCCCCCCAGTTCCTGTTAACTGATTTGTGACTTTCCCTTCCCTTTTCAGAGCTGTATGACCCACTGCCTGACTTCAGCTTTGTTTGCCCATGGACTAAAGCTTATTGAAATTGGTATGTTGTCATCACAAAGTAACTGGACATTATTGAACCGTTATGTGTAATACATTTGTTAAGAATACAAGCAGACTCCTGTTTATTTAAGTGGAATAAGTGATTTATTTTAAGTGCTAGATATAGGAAAATGATTGGGAAGCGGGGATGGGTGGGGGTGGAGTAATGTCCATGGCAGAGTCCAGTTCTCAGTCGCACAGGTGCATTGTCCATATGCCTGTGGAAGGATGGAGCAGGGGCAGTTCAAGGTTGGACAGGGTGACAATGTGGGACAGTGGGATGACATCAGGGGGTATCTTAGGCTGGCGGGGGTCTTGCAATCCTACTCTGTCTTCTTGTGAGATCTCAGGTTCCGCTTGCGGGGTGGTTCTTCTTCTGCAGGAGGTGGGGTTCTGGTGGCCTGTCGTTGTGTGGGGGCCTCCTGTCCACTGGCGCCGGCGGAGGTGGTAGGCTGTTCCTGGCCTGGGCTAGTGACAGGGGCCCTTTGGGGTGCCACATGGTCCCGCAATGTGGTTACGATCTGGGTAAGGGCCAGGACGATTGTCCCCATTGCGGAACCAATGTTCCTCAGTTCCTCCCTGAACCCCATGTACCGTTCCTCCTGCAGTTCCTGGATCTCCTGGAACCAGGCCAGTACCGTCGCCATCGTCTCCTGGGAGCGGTGGTATGCTCCCATGATGGAGGAGAGGGCCTCTTGGAGAGTCGGTTCCCCGGGCCTGTCCCCCCCCTGTCGCACAGCAGCCCTCCCAGTTCCCCTGTGTTCCTGGGCATCTGTCCCCTGGCCGGTGTGCCCACTACCACTGCCCCCAGGTCCCTTTTGTTGTTGGGGTGGTGGGTCAACCTGGGTGCCCTGTAGTGGTGGACACACCGCTGATTTACGTGCCCTGGAGACAGAGGCATGGGCCCGCTGGGTGGGAGCTGTGCTGGTGTTCCCAGAGGGGGTTGGGTCTGGTGTAGCCTGTGGCTGTCTGTGGGGAACCGACTGTCCAGAGGTCCCCGATGGGCCGGGCTGGTCGTCTGGCTCCAGGGAGACAGAGCTGCTGTCATCGCTGGGGGCCTCATCTGGGGGAGGGATGGACATTTCTGGACCCTCCGTGGCGGTGTGGTGGCGTTCGGGTCCTGCAGGGGTATAAAGGTATGGTTATTGCTTCTGTGTGTGGGATTTCGTGTGATGGGTGGATGTCCGTGTACCCATGTGCAGGCATTTCCTTGTGGGGGCTTTTGTGAGGGTGGCTTGTGGGGGTGATGTGTGTGTGCAGTGGGCATGCTTTGGTAATGGGTGTCCATGCTTTGGGGTCGCATGCAGGGCTTGATGTTGGGATGGGTGGGTTGTGATGGTGAGGCTTTTGCTAGGGGTTGGTGTGATGGGGGAGGGGGTGAGGGTGGGGGTATGATTTGGCATTCAGGTGGGGTGGGGTGGGGGTGGGAAGCAGTAGTGAAGATTTGCCTTACCAGAGTCCATTCCTCCGCCTACTCCTGCGAGGCCCTCAGGATGCAGGATGTGCAAGACTTCCTCCTCCCACGCGGTAAATTCTGGGGGAGTAGGTGGGGGTCCGCCGCCAGTCTTCTGCACCGCTATGTTGTGCCTTGATACCATGGAACGCACCTTCCCCCGTAGGTCGTTCCATCTCTTCCTGATGTCCTCCCGATTGCGTGGATGCTGTCCCACCGCGTTGACCCTGTCCACTATCCTTTGCCATAGCTCCATCTTCCTGGCAATTGTGGTGTGCTGCACCTGTGCCCCGAAGAGCTGGGGCTCTACACGGACTATTTCCTCCACCATGACCCTGAGTTCGGCGTCACTGAACCTGGGGTGTCTTTGGGGTGCCATGGGGTGGTGTGGTTGAGGTGTGGGGTGGCGTTTGTGGTGATGAGTGTGGTGAGTGTGGTGGTGTGTGGTCTTTGGTGCGTGGATTCTGTATGGGTGATGGTGTTGTGTGCCTCTGTGTTGTGGGATTCTCTATTCTGTGCTCTGTCTCTAGTCTTCGTCAATGATTTCGGGTCGTAGGGGCTTGTGGGTGATGTGGGTGTGTGTTTTATATTGTGTTGGGTGTGTGGGAGTGGTGTTAGTATGTGTATCAGGTGTGTGTATTTCGAACTGACCAATGTGGCTGAGTTTTCTATGGGTGTGTGTATTTTGACCGCAGCGGTGTGTACCGCCAATGGAATACCGCGTTTGAAAGACCGCCGCGTGGATTTGTGGGTCGGAATGGTATGGGCGTATTTCTGTTGGCGTGACGGTGGAGGTTTGGTCATCGCCATTTTTTCGCTGACCTTTGGTGTGACGGATTATTGAGGATGTCGGGTTTTCGGCGGTTTGGCAGTTGCGGGTCAGAATGACCGTGGCGGTTTACCACGGCCGCGGCGGTGTTATGGCGGCCTTCTGGCCGGCGGTAAGTGCCATTTACCGCCGAGGTCAGAATGACCCCCTAAGCGTCATTTTTTTAAGCCGGTCCTTTGCATGCGTTGTTTTTCTGTCAGGTACTAAATTTGGCGCTTGCGGTATACCGTCATATTTTAGGAGAGAACCTCTACCTTGCATATCATTGTCGTTAAATGACGCAAGGTGAGGTGGCACTCCCCAAAATTGATGCTAAGTCGGAAAATTTGACATTAGACTGTTCTAGCATCAACATCTAAATATGCCATTAAGTTAGAGCCCCTTTTGCGTTAAAAAACAAGGTGCACAAATTTTCTTAAAACTGGGCCTATGTGCTCTAGACAGGCAGTCAGGTGCCAACCCCATCAAAACGTTTTGAATGAGCTTCCACCCAGCGTTGTACAGTCCAAGCCCGGTGCTGCATTTGTTCGAAATGCTAAGGACCAACGGTGGCCGAGACACAAAGTTTTACGCCACTGAATAGTTAGGTTTCGTAGAATATATTATTTTTCTAGTCACTTTTACTTTAACTTGTTTTCTAATTAACTACGAGAATATAGGGTTGGAGAGTCGTGTTTCGGAATCATTTGCTTCTACAAAAAGCCATTTACTTCTTTTCATGTACTATTTGTAGCTGCTCGATAAATTTCTTATACCTCCGGATATTTCTTTATGTCTAATTTTTGCCTAGGGTGGAATTCTTCAGTAATAAGGGTGCCGAGTAATTATATTATTAATAAAATGATGAATCCAAAAGGACAGCAAAGTAGTGCAAGAATTCAACTTCCCTTCCTTCCGTAGCAACATCAGCTTTACAGCCCTGCAGCCAATAAGTAATATGAGCATTGATATACACATAAAGCCGCTTGGAAGCCATTCATCAAAAGATCATAATGATAGCATGAGAGCACGACAGACAAATGTTGTTCGGCAGTTTCAAAGTCATGTTTAATAGTAGTCTTTAAAGGAGCAGGACTGCGCATTTTTTTGCTTTAGACACCAATTAGAGCAAAACAAAATCCTTTCAACAGCATCTCATAATGACCATCGCAGTCTCATTAAAACCGTAGTCATATGAATGGGTTGATAATGTCGTCTACTTTCCATTCTCGCTGCTATCAACATCGCCAGAATGGCCAATTCTCTGGCCGCTTCTAATTATTTTGACTGTTTAGTGTTTTCCCAAAGGAGGCATGTTTTGTCCCTTTCATTTGCCCACTCATCCTGGACATGAAAGGAGTAATTTGCAATGTATTAATTCGATGACACCATTAAGTGGCCCTCGACAATAGTGTAGAAATGCATACCGCTGCAGGGAACCAGAGGTCACCCAGCACCTCAGTGGCCTCCAAAGGGAAGTTAAGTGAACATGGAAATATATGAAAAGTTGTCACAAATGTCCTTATAAAAAGATTGAGTATCGAACAAGTAAAGGTAACATGCACCCTAGCAATGCATGCTATGAAGGCCGGCTATGCAGTTTAAAGGTCTCAGCTGATTGATGCACGGTCCTCACTTGATCTTGGCTTGATCAGTAAAATCACTTGTGTAGCTGTCAGAGTGCCAATAGACAATGATGCTCCACTGAGCATGTTGTGCTCAACTAACTAAACGTACAGACCATATGTTACATTTAAGAGTTAAGGACTGTCATTTGAGACTTAGGTACAGCCTTGCCAGGATGTACATTGGCAAGCCTTACCGATGAAGAGCAAGTACAGCAGCAAATCTCAGTGAATGTAGAACAAGCACTGATAAGATGTTTAGAGCTCGTTTTAGGTCGAGCATAGCAGCGCGCAAGCGCTGCTTTTCTGAGGTCTTGCTATCTATGTGTGCCTTTAACCAGCCAACTGCATGCTCACCACTATCACTGGTTAATGGGCTTGCCTTTCAAAAATCATTTGATATCATTGGTAAATCTTTTACCTTTGTCTCTCCTGGGGGCAGTTTTGTTAGGCCTTGGCCATCGATCCTGTTACATGGATAATTGCACTTTTGCCTGTACTTTTGACTAGCGAGCAAACTTCTTTTTCCTTTAATGTCTCTCCTTCCTGCAAACATGCTCATGGCAGCTGTGGCGCTTTGAATCGGCTTGCTTATGTCAACTGTTTTACTTTTCATTTTCAATTTAAGTGGCAAGAAAAGTCCAGGTAGGCATTTACAACGCTAATAGCTCTAACTTGAGCAAATGACAGACCCATTCATTGGAAATGCGTGTTTCATATGATGGCAATTCAGCTATCAGTTTGCCTTAGCTATGGGCTGGGTAAAACGTCACTCTAGGATAGGACGTTTTGTTTGAAACATCGAATAATTTCATATCTACTTAAATGTTACTGTGTGTGCATGCCCTGCAAAAATAGTACAACGATTTAAAAACAATTAATTTACTGGTGATTCTGGCCTAGAAAGGTAGCTTTCTCGGTTTCGGTGTAATGCCCCTACAAAAACATGGGATATTTCTGGATGTTGTCACATTTTCAGCTGTTTGAGAATGTTACTTTTTACATTAGGTTCACCAGCATACCAAAATATATCTTTGCTATCTACCAGGCCCCTTACTGCGACGTTGTTTACTTTCACTGAGGGACTGACATCTGAAAGTAAATTCAATGGGAAGGAAGTTTTATGAATGGCTTTGAAAACCTCTTCTGTTATGCTCTCTTATAGTTTCTCTAGTTTATAATTGACCATTGAACTTGGCTTTCTGAGAGTCCACAGAGGCTTTCAGTTGTATTGGTCATCAGCATATTTCAGTCAGTCCCTATCAGCCAACCAGTTTGTCTTCAAAGTAATTTTTATTTGGTTCATGTCGCTGGACAGCTGTGTGATGCATTTTGCTACATTAAGGCCCTGATTTAGAGTTTGGTGGATGGGTACGCCCATCACAAACATAGTGGCTATCCCGTCCACCTGATTACACCTAGCATATAAAGCACCTGTGAAAAGGAGGATGGGATTCACACCACAATGAAGTCCTTAAACACAAATGCAGTGCATATTGTCCTTATCTCAGGACAATAGGAAACTGGTGGACGTTGTGGTGTAATTACTGTCCATGTTTGCAGGACTTTCCATCTCCACCGCTGTGGTGAGACTGTTTGGTGTTGCCCCCTGATAAAAGTGCATCCAGATACCATTTATGAGGGGCCCTTGTCTACAGTCAAGTATAGGACATGTTTGAAAGCATATAGGGCCTGATTACAACTTTGGAGGAGGTGTTAATCCGTCCCAAAAGTGACGGTAAAGTGACGGATATACCACCAGCCGTATTACGAGTCCATTGTATCCTATGGAACTCGTAATACGGCTGGTGGTATATCCGTCACATTTGGGACGGATTAACACCTCCTCCAAAGTTGTAATCAGGCCCATAGGGGGTCATTACAACATTGGCGGTAAAAGGCGCTTACCGCCGTGCAGAAGACCGCCAACACACCGCCGCGGCCACGGAATCCCGCCACAGCTATTATGACACACATCACAGAATCTGCCGAAATTCAGACACCCACACAACACCGCCACACCAAAGGTCAGCGATAAACATGCGGAAACAATACCTCCACCTCCACGCCAACAGAAACACGCCCATGCCATTACGACCCACGAATCCACGCGGCGGTCTTTCAACCGTGGTATTCTCTAGGCGGTACACACCGCCGCGCTCAAAATACACACACATCTCCAAAACACTGCCACATTGGACAATACAAAATACACACACCTGATACACATACAAACACCACTCCCACACACCCAACACAATATAAAACACACACCCACATCACACACAAACCCCTATGACCACCATTCACGGGCGAAGGCCAGAGAGAGACAGCACAGAACAGAGAACCCCATCACACAGAGGCACACTACACCATCACCCACACAACACCCACGCACAAAACACCACATACCACTACACTCACCACACTCATCAACACATACACCACCCAACACCTCACACACACCACCCCATGTCACGCCAAAGACACCCCCGCTTCTCAGAGGAGGAGCTCAGGGTCATGGTGGAGGAATTCGTCCGGGTAGAGCCACAGCTATTCGGATCACAGGTACAGCACACATCCATAGCCAGGAAGATGGAGATATGGCAAAGAATAGTCGACAGGGTCAACGCTGTGGGACAGCACCCAAGAAATAGGGAGGACATCAGGAAGAGGTGGAACGACCTAAGTGGGAAGGTGCGTTCCACGGTATCCAGGCACCACATCGCAGACTGGCGGCGGACCCCCACCTCCTCCCCCACAACTAACAACATGGGAGGAGCAAGTCTTGTCCATCTTGCATCCTGAGGGCCTCGCAGGAGTCAGTGGAGGAACGGACACTGGTAAGTCAAATATTAACTATCATATCCCCCACCCTACCTGCATGCTATCACACACCCCCACCCTCACACCCTCCCCCATCACCCCAAGTCCTCGCTAATCTACCCATGACACCAACCACCCATCCCAACACCAAGACCTGCATGACATAACTAAGCATGGATACCCATCACTAAAGCATGCCCACTGCACAGACCCACAACACCCCCCAACCATCAGCACACAAGCCCCCACACAGGAATGCCTGCACTGGTGTACACGCACACCCAACCATTGCACACCATGAAACACACACATGCAATAATCATGTACTCATACCCCCGCAGGAACCCGAAGGAATGTCACCACACCAGAGGGTCCAGACAACACCACTCCACCCCCAGAAGAGGCCCACAGTGACGACAGCAGCTCTGCCCTACTGGATCCTGATGACCAGCCCGAACCATCGTGGGCCTCAGGACAGTCGGTTCCCCTTGCCCAGCCACAGCCCAACACCGAAATTCCACCCTCTGGGAACACCAGCACAGCACCCACCCAGCGGGCCCAAACCTCCCTACCCAGGACAGGTCAATCAGCGGTGTGTCCACCACTACATGGCACCCAGGCTAACCCAACACCCCAACAACAACAGGGACCTGGGGGCAGTGGAAGTGGGCACACGGTCCAGGGGACGGAGGCACAGGAACACAGGGGAACTGGGAGGGCTGCTGTGCGACAGAGGGAGGACAAGCCAAGGGAACCTACCCTCCACGAGGCCCTCTCCTCCATTATGGGAGCATACCACCACTCCCAGGAGACAATGGCAACGGTACTGGGCAAGTTGCAGGAGACCCTGCGTCTGCAGGAGGAGCAGTATTTGGGGTTCAGGGAGGAGCTCAGGACCATCGGCTCCGCCCTGGGCACCATTGTAGGGGTGCTGACGGACATTCAAAAGACCTTGAGGGACACCGTGGCACTCCAAGGGGCCCCTGACACTAGCCAGGTCGATGAAATGCCCACCACCTCCGCCGGCGCTAGTGGACAGGACGCCCCGCCACAGGACCAACACACCAGCACCCCACCCCCTGCAGACGGACAACCACCATGAAAGCGGTCCCTGAGATCCAGGAACAGGACAGAGCAAGATGGCAAGACCCCCACCAGGAAATAAGACCACCCTGATTGTCCCCCCACTGTCCCACTTTGTTACCCTGTCCAAATCAGAACTGCCCCAGCTCCACTTCCAATGGCCAGATGTGCACTGTACCTGTGAGACTAATAGACTGGACTCTGCCATGGACATTCTTCCACCATAACCCATCCCCATTTCACAACCCCCCTTCATTGTTATGCACTTAAATAAACACCCTGGAAACACTAATAAAACTGGAGTCAGTCAATGATTTTGAACTTTGTAATGTCAATTACAGTGTCAAAAATGGTTACCCATTGGAAGGCCAACATACCAATGTCACACATCACAAGGCTTTCATGGGTGCAAGCTGTTGACACGTAGGTTACCACATTAGTGAAACTGAAATGGAAGGGGACAACTCAGTTAACAAATAGTGAGTGAAATGTAGGTGCAGGATAGAGGTAGACGTGTGAAAGTTAATATTATGTTAAACATGAACATGTACTCACCTGTGTCTCACTGAAAATATTGCTGTATGACTGACTCTCTGTTGTCGTTTTCTTCTTCATCAGCTTCATCCTCATCACTGTCCACAGGCTCCACAGGCTCCACAGCTGCTACAACACAGTCAACTGGATCATCCTCCTGCAGAAAAGGCACCTGGCGTCGCAATGCCAAATTATGGAGCATCGAGCAGGCGATGATGATGTCGCACACCTTCTTCGGTGAGTAGAATAGGGACCCACCTGTCATGGAGACACCTGAACCTGGCCTTCAGGAGGCCGAAGGTGCGTTCGATCACCCTCCTAGTCCGCCAATGGGCATCATTGTACCGTTCCTCTGCCCTGGTCCTGGGATTCCTCACTGGGGTCAATAGCCAGGAAAGGTTGGGGTAACCAGAGTCCCCTAATAGCCATACACGATGCCTCTGGAGTTCACCCATCATATCAGGGATGCTGCTATTGCGCAGGATGTAGGCGTCATGCACTGAGCCAGGGAACATAGCATTAACCTGCGAGATGTACTGGTCTGCCAAACAGACCATCTGGACATTCATCGAATGATAACTCTTCCTGTTCCTGTACACCTGTTCACTCCTGTAGGGGGGGACCAGAGCTACATGGGTCCCATCAATGGCACCTATGACGTTCGGGATATGTCCAAGGGCATAGAAGTCACCTTTCACTGTAGGCAAATCCTCCAACTCAGGGAAAACAATGTATCTCTTTACGTGTTTCAGCAGGGCAGCCAACACTCTGGATAACACGTTGGAAAACATAGGCTGGGACATCCCTGATGCCATGGCCACTGTTGTCTGAAAAGACCCACTTGCAAGGAAATGGAGCACTGACAGCACCTGCACGTCAGGGGGGATTCCAGTCGGATGGCGAATCGGTGACATCAGGTCTGGCTCCAACTGGGTACATAGTTCCTGGATTGTGGCACGGTCGAAATGGTAGATCACAATCAAATGTCTCTCTTCCATTGTCATCAGGTCCACCAGCGGTCGGTACACTGGCGGATTCCGCCATCTTCCAATATGTCCCAACTGACGGTGCCTAAAAAGGACAACAGCGAAGAAACTGTCAGCATTCCTCCAGGTATGTACCCACAGTCACACACAAGACTACAACAGACAATTAACCCATCCGGGAAATGTTTTGAGTGTAGGCCTCGGTATGTGTGACGCAGTAGTAAATGAAGCCATGTGGGTCCCTGAAATGGCGGCTGCCTGACCTCTAAACTGGGACAATGGAATTGTGGGGTAACAGCGCTGGCGTTGGACACCGTCGCGGTAGGCGGTCATAGAGCGCGGCGCTATGCTGCATTGGTTAACATTGGACCCTATGGGTCCCAGGAGCCAATGAACAGGTGCGCTGGCGGCGATGATGCGCCCTGCCGCGGACGTCACCGCCGCGGACGTCACCACCATTTTCTATCTGTTCAATCACTAGATACTTGACCTTCGACAGGAGAGGACCTACACTGCTAGTGCTGCGGTGACCTCGTTCTGGAAGCGAAGATGGCTGCTGCGTCTGGGGAAAGGGCCCCTGCCTTCACTGCACAGGAGTTGGAGAAACTTGTGGATGGGGTCCTCCCCCAGTACACGCTACTCTACGGTCCTCCAGACAAACAGGTTAGTACTGAGGGAGCACGTTGTATGGGCTAGGCCTGGGTGGAGAGGGCTGGGTGGAAGAGGGAAGGGGGCAGAGTACATAGAACAGTTATGCATGGGGATGAATGGACCACATGGCCTGAGTTGGGAGTGGGCCACTCACATTGACGGTGCAGTAGGTAATGACTGTTCCTCTTTCCTTGTGCATGTCCTGTAGGTCAGCGCCAAACAGAAGAGGGACATTTGGCGTGCCATCGCCAAGGAAGTCCGGAGCCTGGGGGCCCACCAGAGACGGGGCACCCACTGCCGTAAGAGATGGGAGGACATTCGCGCTGCAGCAAGAAGACGGCGGAGGCTCAGCTGGAGATGGCCTCCCAACGTGGGAGGGGTGCCCGTCGCACCATGACCCCTCTGATGTTCCGGATCCTGGCGGTGGCCTACCCGGAGTTGGATGGGCACTTAAGGACATCATAGCAGACACAAGGGGGTGAGTACAACCTCATTCTGTGGACTTTGTGTGCAGTAGAGGTGTCTGGGTGGGAGAGATGGGCTGTGGGTGTCCCTAGGCCAGGGCGAGTTAGGTGGGCAAGGCCCCTCCGTTATGTAGGCCAAGTGAGACTCTACCCCAGCTCAGAACAGAGGCAAGTTGATGTATAGTTGCCCCTTTGCCATCCATGTGCGCAGATTTCTACCATTGTCATGTAGGCCATATCCCAGAAATTGCATGTGCAGAGGGCAGGAGCACGGCGTAATGCATTGGGCTGCTGCGTCTGTCTTGTCTGCCAACGGTAGCGGTATGCCATGCACTAAAACTCTCTTTCTTCTGTGTCCCCCCCCCTTTTCTGCTCTCCCTGTCGTTTTGTACATCAGCATCATCAGGCGGAGGTACAGTGGCACAGGAGCACGAGGAAGCTGCATCCCACATGGCCATGGAGGGCCACACCACAGACTCTGAATGCACCAGTGGGACGGAGGGCTAGGGGAGCTTCACGTCGGCCACAGGATCACCAACCAGCGACACGGACTCGTCCACCGATGTGAGCTCCCCTGTGGTGGCGGCACCATCTGTGCGCCCCACTTCTACAGGTACAGCCGCCACCTCCCCTACCAGCACCGCCCTCCCAGCAGCCCCTCAGCATGTGTCCCGTGTCCGCTCACCTAGGAGGGTGGGCATCACCTTCGCCCCAGGCACCTCAGGCCCTGCCCCTGTCACCCCTGCTGCCCTCAGTGAGGAGGCCATTGACCTCCTCAGGTCACTCACTGTTGGGCAGTCTACCATTGTGAATGCCATCCAGGGTGTAGAACGAGAGTTGAAACACGGTAATGCATTCCTGGAAGGCATTCATTCTGGTCAGGCTGTCCTTCAGCGAACCCTGCAATCTCTGGCCTCAGCACTGATGGCAGCCATTGTCCCTGTGTCCAGCCTCCCCCCTCTGACTTCCTCCACCCAGACCCAATCCCCTGTACCCCAGCCCATCCCAAGCACACCTACAGACCAGCATGCACACACCTCAACACCCAAAAGTAGCTCAAGCAAACATAGGCACCAAACACACCACAGGCACTCACACAAGCATCACACCCATACAGACACAGCAACATCCACTGTCTCCACTGTGTCCCCCTCCTCCTCTTCTCCCTCCTCCCTCCCAGTGTCCTCTACACACACACCTGCATGCACCACATCTACAGGCACTAGGACTCGCACCAGGACACCCAGCACCACAAGCTGCTCACCTGCACTCACCACCTCCACTGCCATTTACATGTCCCCTGTGTCCTCTCCCAGTGTGTCTGTGACGCCCCCTCCCAAAGTACCCAAACGCCTGCAATCACTCACCCAACATCCATCCACCTCACAACAGCCTCCAGTACCTGCACCTGCACCCAAAACAGCTAAAGTGACACCTCCTACAACCACCTCCTCTACCTCCACTCCCAGACCCCCTCCAGCTACCCATCCCAGTGTCCGTCATAAACTGTCCCTCTGTCATATTGACCTGTTTGCCCCCCCCCACCCTCCAGTTCATCAGTCCCGTTGTAGCGCCTCAGCCAAAAAGCCTCCAGTGCCAGTGGTGCGTGTTCCAGGTTTTTGGAGTGCACCGTCCACCAGGGCAGGCAGTAGGACCCGGAGCCAAGGCACTGGCAGCCCACCCCCTGTAAAGGCTCCAAAATTGGAGAGTGGACGACGGGACCGTGTCAAGACTGCTGGTGGGACAACAAGTGAAATGGGATCGAAGGCGATTGTTGAGTCAGCTGTAACTCCAAAGAAGGTGGGGAAGGTCCTGAGGAAGTCTGCCCAGCCTGTTGTGAGTGTCACGGCGGAGAAGTGCGCCATCATTTCCGGCGGTCCAGACACAACCGCCAGCACCGTCGTTACTGGTCAGGAGACCACGCCAGAGTCACAGCCCAGGAGGGCCCAAGTATCGTCACTGGTCCAGAAACCCCCGCCAGAGTCACAGCCCAGGAGGGCACAAGTATCGTTAGTGGTCAGGAGACCACCGCCAGAGTCACAGCCCAGGAGGGCCCAAGTATCGTCACTGGTCCAGAAACCACCGCCAGAGTGACAGCCCAGGAGGGCACAAGTATCGTTACTGGTCAGGAGACCACTGCCAGAGTCACAGCCCAGGAGGGCCCAAGTATTGTTACTGGTCAGGAGACCACCGCCGGAGTCAGTGCCCAGGAGGGCCCAAGTATCGTTACTGGTCAGGAGACCACCGCCGGAGTCAGTGCCCATGAGGGCCCAAATATTGTTACTGGTCAGGAGACCACCGCCGGAGTCAGTGCCCAGGAGGGACCAGGATCCCACAGCCCCGCTGGGCGATGATGGAACGTCAAGCCACACACCAATGTCCAGTGTGGAGTTCATCATGCCACACACCAATGTCCAGTGTGGAGTTCATCATGCCACACACCAATGTCCAGTATGGAGATCGTCATGCCACACACCAATGTCCAGTGTGGAGTTCATCATGCCACACACCAATGTCCAGTGTGGAGTTCGTCATGCCACACACCAATATCAGTATCCGAACCGCCATGTCAAAGCACCGCTGAACAGAGCAAAGACCACCATGTCAAAGCACCGCTGAACAGGGCAAAGACTGCCATGGTGAAGACCGCTGAACAGGGCAAAGACCGCCATGTCAAAGCACCGCTGAACAGGGCAAAGACTGCCATGTCAAAGCAACGCTGAACAGGGCAAAGACCGCCATGTTAAAGAACCGCTGAACAGGGCAAAGACTGCCATGGTGAAGACCGCTGAACAGGGCAAAGACCGCCATGTCAAAGCACCGCTGAACAGGGCAAAGACTGCCATGTCAAAGCACTGCTGAACAGGGCAAAGACCGCCATGTCAAAGCACCACTGAACAGGGCAAAGACTGCCATGGTGAAGACCGCTGAACAGGGCAAAGACCGCCATGTCAAAGCACCGCTGAACAGGGCAAAGACTGCCATGTCAATGCACTGCTGAACAGGGCAAAGACTGCCATGGTGAAGACCGCTGAACAGGGCAAAGACTGCCATGTCAAAGCACCGCTGAACAGGGCAAAGACTGCCATGTCAAAGCACCACTGAACAGGGCAAAGACTGCCATGGTGAAGACCGCTGAACAGGGCAAAGACCGCCATGTCAAAGCACCGCTGATCAGGGCAAAGACTACCATGTCAAAGCACCGCTGAACAGGGCAAAGACTGCCATGTCAAAGCACCGCTGAACAGGGCAAAGACCGCCATGTCAAAGCACCGCTAAACAGGGCAAAGACCGCCATGACAAGGCACCGCTGAACAGGGCAAAGACTGCCATGTCAAAGCACCGCTGAACAGGGCAAAGACCGCCATGTCAAAGCACCGCTGAACAGGGCAAAGACCGCCATGTCAAAGCACCGCTGAACAGGACAAAGACCGCCATGTCAAAGCACCGCTGAACAGGGCAAAGGCTGCCATGTCAAAGCACCTGTTACGGCCATGTCAAAGCACCGCTGAACAGGGCAAAGACCGCCATGTCAAAGCACCGCTGAACAGGGCAAAGACTGCCATGGTGAAGACCGCTGAACAGGGCAAAGACCGCCAAGTCAAAGCACCGCTGAACAAGGCAAAGACCGCCATGTCAAAGCACCGCTGAACAGGGCAAAGACCGCCATGTTGAAGACCGCTGAACAGGGCAAACACTGTGTGGGTATGAATGTACCGCCACATCAGGCATCCTTATCCCATGTGCAGCAGGGACAGTGACAGGACATGAACTTTCACAGGGAGACTCATCCAGTCTAGACACCAGTCCCACCCAGTACCAGTTGAGAACTGCATCTACTTGCGATAATGTGGCTTTGCACTCCCCAGGATGGCACAGTGGGCAACCCACCCACTGTAGAGACTTGAGAGACTGTGGCTTTGCACTCCCCAGGATGGCACAGTGGGAAACCCACCCACTGTAGAGACTTGAGAGACTGTGGCTTTGCACTCCCCAGGATGGCACAGTGGGCAACCCACCCACTGTAGAGACTTGAGAGACTGTGGCTTTGCACTCCCCGGGATGGCACAGTGGGCAAGCCACTAACTGTAGAGACTTGAGAGACTGTGGCTTTGCACTCCCTAGGATAAATCAATGGGCATGGAGCCCCGTCGTGGATCTGGCTTTGCATTCATCCAGCTGTGGTGCCCCCCCATCTCTGCTTTCCCGCCATCACCTCCTGCTCGGCCCCGCCCCCCCTGCTCCCATTCGTCGCCCCCCTCCCGCCCCCAGCTGACCCCTCCTCCCCCCCTCCTCCCTCTTATGGCGGCCGCTGCGTGGCAGAGTCAGCGACCCTTGACCCGAGGGTAGGTCCCTCCCCCTGCCGCTGCAGCTCCACCAGCCCAGGCTCCTGACACCTCCCAGCAAGACCTGCTAAAACAGTAAGTACTCCCCCCGCCCAGCCCCGCGCTACTCACCTCTCTTTTCCTGTACTTCTGTCTTCTGCCTTCCGCTCTCTCCTCCAACCTCTCTCCGCACCTCTGCTGTCCATTTCTCTGCTCTTCATCTGTGTTCTTCGCTCTTCTCTGCACCCCGATCTGCGTGTTCCTTCTTCTTTCTTCATCTGTGTTCTTCTTTCTCCTCTGCACCCCGACCTGCATGTTTTTTCTGCTTTCTTCATCTGTGTTCTTCTCTGCACCCCGTCCTGCGTGTTCTTTCTTCTTCTGTGTTCTTCTCTGCACCCCGTCCTGCATGTTCTTTCTTCTTTCTTCATCTGTGTTCTTCTCTGCACCCCAACCTGCGTGTTCTTCTCCTCTTCTGTACTTTTCTCTCCGTGTTCATTTTCTTCCTCTGTGGCCTCTCCTCATCTTCTGGATGCTTCCCCTCTGCTTCTCAGTTCTCTCCTCTTCTGCCTGACTCTTCTTCTTGACTCTTCTCTCTTCTCTCTTGACTCTTCTCTCTTCTCTCTTGACTCTTCTTCTTTACTCTTCTTCTTGACTCTTCTCTCTTCTCTCTTGACTCTTCTCTCCTCTTCTTCTTTACTCTTCTTCTTGACTCTTCTCTCTTGACTTTTCTCTCTTCTCCTCTTCTTTTCTTCCTGACTCCCCCCTCCTCTGTAATCCCCCCTCCCCTATCTTTTCTCCCCTCCCCTCTACCAAACCCCCCACCCTCCGCTTTCCCGCCGCCACCTCCTGCTCGGCCTGCCCCCGCTCCCATTCGTCGCCCCCCTTACGCCCCCGCCCCCAGCTGACCCCCTCCTCCCCCCACTCCCTCTTATGGCGGCCGCTGCGCGGCAGAGTCAGCGACCCTTGACCCGAGGGTAGGTCGCTCCCCCTGCCGCTGCAGCTCCACCAGCCCAGGCTCCTGACACCTCCCAACAAGACCTGCTAAAACAGTAAGTACTCCCCCCGCCCAGCCCCTCGCCCAGCCCCGCGCTACTCACCTCTCTTTTCCTGTACTTCTGTCTTCTGCCTTCTGCTCTCTCCTCCAACCTCTCTCCGCACCTCTACTGTCCATTTCTCTGCTCTTCATCTGTGTTCTTCTCTCTTCTCTGCACCCCGATCTGCGTGTTCCTTCTTCTTTCTTCATCTGTGTTCTTCTTTCTCCTCTGCACCCGACCTGTGTGTTTTTTCTTCTTTCTTCATCTGTGTTCTTCTCTGCACCCCTGTTGAAGTAAGCCTCAGCAAGGCCTACTAGTGCAAGGGGTTCACCTTTCTCTGCACAAAGTCCTCAGACCATGTAGGAAGAAGTTGGCACAGAAACTGGAATAAAAGACAAAAGTTTATTTACCTCATGAGGTGGTACTACAGTTCAAACAGCACCCTAGGGTAATGTCTGAAGTAGCACGCTGAACTGAGAGAGCATGATCCTTTTATACCCATACAGGGGCTAAAAGGAGATGGTACAATTATGGAAACAAGACTTGTATACATGTAAGGTCATGTGGAAAATGCACAGTCGACAGGTAGGAGGATCTAACAGTTTCCCAGGACTAACAGCTGCAGACCTTACTGAGCATGTGCGAAAGTAAGAGATGCTAAATATAACTTGTCATTAGGCAGATTTCAAGAGCAGTTAACGGAAAGGTAGGACAGAGCACATGGTGAGCACATGGCAGCATGTAGCAGAGAAAATGGCTGCCATGAATACAAAATGGATTCCGCAAAATGTTCACAATAGTTACTAAATACAAGATGTCTTCTGCTAATGCTTAATCTAATCACTGCTAAATTACAACTGACGACCCTTTCAGCATTAGCTGAAGACATTTGTCTTTCTGGGATAATCTAAATATTCATCCTGTATATTTATGCTCATCATTTCAGCTATTTCCTTATCTAACATATGTTGTGCCTTCATTTCTGTAATATTTCTTTTGGTAGGCATACAAGCAGTAATACACATGGAGCAGAACATTGGACCACACTGAATACAGATACAGCATGTAAAAAATATTGCAATTATTACACACAGGATAGTCAGTAGTTTCCAGCCCCAGGCGGAAACAAGAGCCCAAAACCATCCAGAAAAAGTCCAAGTACCAGTCTCTGTATGGATTTCTGCAGCAATTTTATGCAATTTAGATATTGCATCATATACTGAAGGTGAGTGATCTGGGATAAAAACACAACAACTACTACCAATGATTCGACATGCACCACCTCGATCAGCTAATATCACATCTAGTACCATATGATTTTGGAGCGCTACAATCCTCGCAACTTGGAGCTCCTCAGTAATATTCCCAAGTGCCAGAGCTGCCTGATTGGTAACAGCTTCCACAACCCTAGTCAATTGTCTCACTTTCCTACTGTTTAACGCAACACCTACAAAGGGGAACAATCCTAAATTAAAATCAACATATTGTTGCAGGCTAGTATGCGTTTGGTCTACCTCATTTGTACTTATTTCCCTTTTATATCTATTGTTAATGATGTCATTGAACAGTTTTAAATCTCGGTGATATGATGCAGGAGCCAAAAACACAGGGGGTAATAGAAAAGATACATAACACACACCTGACCACCCAACAGGTAGTTGGTAATATCCATAGTTACCACAAACAAAATATGTATTATGTGAAGCTGTAAAACTACTATTATTTACACTCTCAATAGTTAAAATCAAGGTACAATCGCTTATCCCTACTGGAATTCATCCAATGCTTCGTATACATAAATCTGCTTTAGTTTTTGTAACAGAAATCACAAATTGTTCTTTCTTGCCAGAGTCTCGTATATTTGTGAAGACATATGGTATTGAAACATTGTACGGTTGATACTCTTCCGATTCCCATTTAGTTCCTTTAGCTTGGGGATACCCATCTTTGTCTTGGTAGCACACTTTATTAAGGCGAAAAAGAAGTCCACCCTCTGTACGTTTTCCAGATGCAAACAAAAGCATGTACCAAGCTTGACAAGAACCATTGTGTGAAAAAGGAAGAGGAATGAAAGGTGTTCCTCCTTTCTTTTGATGCACAGGTATCATTCCACATACCCAACAGTTAGTAGTATTTGTAGCATTATGAGTATGATGCAACATCTGAATGAAAGTATTATTGAAGTACGATTGACGGTGCTTCTGCTCCTGATAGGGAAGCGTAAAGTAATAGTAATCCTCTGGTACTGGAGTAGTGGCAACAAAAAACTCACGAGCAGGAGACTTCTTTTCAATAAACCAGGTGATTGTTGCTGTAACCACCAAAACAACAACAAACCCCATAATACTAATGATCAATTTGTTATTCATTTTAGCAACAGTGATAATCGACCCTTTCAGAAATGAATTAAAAACAATCGTTGGTGCTCTTATCCCTGGGCAGCCGCTGATTTCTTCACCACGGGCCAAGACGGGTGTCACTACTCTAATGCACATCTGATCCACCCCCCTTGCCACATTGGCTCTCCGTTTCACTGACCTAGGGCGGTAGCTCAACCAGTCTTTTCAAAACAATTTTCAGATTCTTTCCTTGGTCTCAAATTATATTGCGACACTCCAGAAGTCGTATGGTCCGGGAAGACCTCTGCAGATTCGTCAGGTGAGATAGCACGGCCTTTCTCCGTAGTCAAAATCTCTCGATGATCGGTCAGCACAGCAGGTTACACCAAGGTAGGTAGCACTCTCTTGCAGTGAGTACTATGGACCCAATTCTTTCGGTTCGTCACTCTAACTGCTGTCCTTGTCGCAAGGAGCACCTGTTCTGGGCCTTGCCACCTTGGTTCCAAGCTGCTTGATCTTTCAAAAGACTTAATCATCACCTGGTCACCAGGTCGGAGTTCATGGCCTTCACCTGTAGATCTGTCAGGAAGTGCTTCTCGAACCTGTTGATGAATAGAAACCAAATTGTCGGTTAACTGTGCCAAATAATCATTCATCAGGACACAAGGTACATCATATACAGATTTTGGTTTAAGAACTCCCCAAATATTCATTGGTCTCCCAAATACTACTTCATAGGGGCTAAGGCCAAGTCGGGAGTGTGGCACTGACCTAATAGACAATAATGCCAATGGTAATGCATCCGGCTAAGTTAAGGATGTGGAAGCCTGTATCTTCGCTAATTTCAGCTTCAATGTAGCATTATACCTTTCCACCAACCCTGCTGATTGTGGGTGGAAAACCGCATGGAACTTCTGTTTGATCCCTAATCCTTTCAGGACATACTTAATAACTTCCCCAACAAAATGAGGTCCGTTATCACTCCATAAAAGTCTGCAAACACCAAACCTAGGGAAAAATTATTTCAAAAGCACCTTCGCTGAAGGCACAAACCACCACCAAGACATACTTTAAATTGTTGCAGCGTTCAAGCTGAATATAATCCATTTGTAGAACTTCAAAAGGTGCAGTTGGTGTAGCAAACCCTCCTGCAGGAGTACGTGTCCCTTTTCCAGGATTGTATTGTAAGCAGATCAAACAAGACTGTACTACTCTCTTAGCTGTACTGGAAATTTCTGGATGCTCCCAAACTTGCGTAAGCAACTTTGTTATTGTTGAAGCTCCAACATGTGCCAGCCCATGTGCCATCTGAACCATAGGTTGTACAAAAGCTATAGGCAATTTCCATTTATCCATCTGCTTATTCCGCCAACAGCTCTCATCATCCAATTCTCCATCTTTAGACCATTGCTCACGTTCTTTCACAGAAGCAGATTTCTGTATATCTAATACGTCTTGTCTAGCATTATGCCAACGTTCAGCTTGTGACTTCACTACATACATAGAAGTAGTACTTCGCTGCATCGCAGTCTCACGTGCTCCCAAACTTTCGTAAGCAACTTCGTTATTGTTGAAGCTCCAACATGTGCCAGCCCATGTGCCATCTGAACCATAGGTTGTACAAAAGCTATAGGCAATTTCCATTTATCCATCTGCTTATTCCGCCAACAGCCCTCATCATCCAATTCTCCATCTTTAGACCATTGCTCACGTTCTTTCACAGAAGCAGATTTCTGTATATCTAATACGTCTTGTCTAGCATTATGCCAACGTTCAGCTTGTGACTTCACTACATACATAGAAGTAGTACTTCGCTGCATCGCAGTCTCACGTGCTACACGGTCTGCAAGAGCATTACCTTGCCCTATCTTATCGGTCACTTTCTTATGTGCACTACATTTCACAATAGCTAGTTTATTTGGATATGTCAATGCAGTCAAGAGGTTATGCACTAATTCTCCATGCATTATCTGCATCCCGTGGGATGTGAGAAAACCTCTCTCCTTCCAAAGCAAACCAAAATCATGAGCCACTCCTAAAGCATAGCGGCTGTCTTTGTAAATGTTCACACTTAAATCAGTACTAAGCTCACATGCTCATGTAAAAGCTATTAGTTCAGCTGCTTGAGCTGACTTCTGTGGTATACGAGCTGTCTCCACTACCGTGTGTATTGTGGTGATTGCATATGCAGCTGAGGTCGTACCATCTGGCAACTTCAAACAAGACCCATCAACCCACAGTTCCCCATCTACATCTAAAAGGGGCGTATCTTGTAAATCAACACGACCCTTGTCTGTTCTTCGGTAAGGAATATACAATCATGTGTTTCTTGTGACTGAGGCTGAGTCACCGGATATGGCAACAAAGTAGCTGGATTTAGTGTCGCACATCTCTTCAGTGTAATGTGAGGAGCCAACAATGTCAACTCATAACCTGTCATACGGTCGCTAGTTAAATGTTGTGTCTTTGTTTGATTTAAAAGAGCATCAACCGCATGGGGTACTAGCACCAACAGCTTATGTGACAAAACTATCCCTTCACTCTGACGTATTGAGACAGCTGTTGCGGCAACTGAACGAAAACACCCGGGCAACGCTCGAGCGACAGGATCAAGTACTGCTGAAAAATATGCACAGGGACGCTGATTATCGCCATGTGTCTGTACTAAAACTGACAATGCACATCCATCTTTCTCGTGTACGTAAAGTGCAAAAGGCTTCATGTAATCTGGAGTACCTAACACTGGTGCAGAACAAAGGGCTTGTCGCAGCTGCCGGAAAGCAGTCTCACATTCATCTGTCCATGGGAGGGGCATTGGAGTATCTTTAGTCAAAAGTGCTAGCAAAGGTTTGGCAATGTGTGAAAACCCTAATATCCATTGCCTACAAAAAGAAGTAAGACCAAGGAATGCACGAACATCTTTCTGAGTAGAGGGTACTGGTGTGTCTAAAATTGCTTGAATACGATCTGATGTAAGTGCACGGCCCTCCTTAGACAAAAGGTGACCTAAATAGGTTACCTTTGGTCTACAATATTGCAATTTCTTTCGTGACACTTTATGATGGTGTGAAGCAAGAAAAGAAAGTAAGGAGAAAGTGCACTTTTCACATTGCTCAGGGGTATCAGCTGACAACAAAATATCATCAACATATTGTATGAGAGCCACACCTTCAGGCAAAACAAAAGAATCAAGTTGTCGTTTTAACGCCTGACTATAAATACTTGGACTCTCCGTACAGCCTTGAGGAACTCTGCAAAATCTATTAGATCGTTTATTCAAAGTAAAACCAAACAAATATCGGCTGTCAGGATGAATAGGGATCGAAAAGAAAGCATTCTTCAAGTCTATCACAGAGAACGTAGTTGCTGTCGGGGGAACCAAAGTAAGGAGTGTTGTGATGTCAGATACCACAGGATATTGTGGTATCACAATCTTATTGACTTCTCGTAAATCAATAATGAATCGGTAAATCCTAGTATCAGTATCCTTTTTCAGAATAGGAATAATCGGACTGTTACAAACATTATACAGAACTTCCTCGACAGCTCCAACTGCAATAAGATCATACACAATTCGTGTGAGTGCTTCTTCGCCCTCCTGTGAAATTTTGTATTGAGGCAAATGTGGCAATACAGCTCCCTCCTTGACACTAATATGTACCTATGGAATAATCATTTGTCCCACATCAGTATCTGAAGTAGCCCACAAAGTACTAGGGAGTGAAGCTAATGCAACATCCTCTTTAACAAGACAAACTCTTTCCATCACAGGATGATTATCATTTAAAATAACACGCACCCCTTCAGGAGAGCATCGTATTGTAGCCCTGAAATACTTGAGCATATCAAGACCCACAATATTGTCTGGTGTATTTGGAGAAAGCAAAAATGGACATGGAGCAGTAAATTCATCAACATGGAATGCAAGTGGTTGTGACAATGGGCTAGGGGAAGGTGTTCCATTGAAACCTATCGATGTAATGGTTAAGCCAGACAGGGGAGCCCTTGGAATCAATTGTTTAGACAAGGTGCTACGAGTAGCTCCTGTATCAACCAGAAACTGATCAGTAAGACCCAAAACATGTGCTGTAACATAGGGACCCCTCTGATCTACTGGAACTTCAACTGATTCCTTACCCCATCCTAGGCAATCCTATGCATAAGCAGAATCTTGGAAATCAGGCTGCACATGATCAGACATCTGGTATTGGTTCCGTCTATCAAAAGTGTTAAACCCATCCTGCCCTCGTGTATTAGCATCAACCCTAGCATGATCATTTGTGCTTCTTCTAGGTCCTGAATATCCTGAGCGATTTCTCATTTGTCCCCGACCACATGAACACTGCTGAACACGTAGTACTGGACAATCGGCAGCCCAGTGCCCAAATTTCTTACAATCCGCACACTGATCATCAGACAAATTCGAACGAGTGTAAGAAGAACCATAAGATCCACGTCCACCTCTATCACTACCTCTAAAAGGCGGACCATAAGGTTGAGCCAACATAACCTTCGTCTTTAATTCTTTAATCTTTTTCTCCTCGCTACCTTTTGCTTCTAATTCCTGTCGTTCATAATACTGAGCCATAGTCAAAAGAGAAACTGGAGTAGAGGTAGTCCATGAACTTTCACTAGCTTTTAGACGACTAGCTATTCCTGGTAACAGATTTGCAACATATTTATTGACGAACAAATGTCTGCCCGTATCATCTGACAATGACTGACCGCTAAAATCATGAAATGCTTCTTCAAAGCGTGTAAAGAAATCAGAGACCGATTAATCTGCCTTTTGTTTACAAGACGCTAAAACAGTCCAATCTATCTTTTTAGGGGGAATAATCGTTTTCAACTTAACTAATATGGCTGCAGGAAGATCTGGAATCAACTGATATGTCTTTTTCGCAGATTCCCTATCCCCGTCCATCTGTTCTATTTCTTTCCATGATGCCCCAAAAACTGTACGATCATCAATTTTACGAACAGTTCTCCACATATCTGGCGGTAATATCAATCCGAAAAAGAAATCAATGTCAGCCAAAGTCATAGTACAAGAACTAATTGCTCCCTCAACTTCCTCATAAAAGGCGGCTGGATCTTTCCGCGGGTCAGGTAATGCTGTTTTAAGTGCCATTACATCTGCCCTATTCCAAGGAGTATACACCCAATTATAAATAAAATAACCCTTAGCATCAACAGAAGTTTTATCATCATTTGTACCCAATCCTTTAGGAGGAACATACAAAGGCGCGGCCTCCTGCATTGGTTTCGCGTGAACTATCATAGTCTTATCTGTTTCAAAAATGGAAGCTTGCGCCCCTTCGGTCTGAGATGCTCGTGCAACTGCGTCCGCAGCCCTTTTCTCTTCTTGCAAACGGACTGCCACAATACGTAATTTCATTAAACGCCTGATTGCATCAGCCACCTGGGAGAAAACAAAAAGACCATCACGCATTTGCTTATGATCAGCTGCTACATCATCGGGCTCTAACTCATCAGAATATTTCCGATATAGTTCAATAACTTCTGAGCCAAATGACTCAGTAAAATATAGCTGCTCCTTTTCCGTCCACCCTTTCATGTTGTCTAAAAGTTCAGAAGCAGAAACAGCGCTACAAATTGTTTTACGAGCAATAGATCTAAGCTCAGACGCACGGTCAGCAGGCAGCATAGAGCGACTGTCCCGCATCTTCTGTTGCTCCGAACTGGAGACTTTAGGTAACTCATGAGGGGCAGAAGGGGCGACATACGGAGGTGGAGGGCGATCTAGTAAGAATAAATCTTCATGTGGTTTATTAAGGATAGGATAGAGAGGTTGCCTAACAGTGTATTGGCCAGTTACCTGTAGCTTACGTTCTTTCTCTTCTAGCTCCTTTAAGTCATTTATTTCTTTCTTTCTGATTTCCAATGCTTTCACATATACATTCTTCCGCTGCTCTTTCTCAAGCAAGGCTTGCTCACGCTTCACTCGTCCACGCGCTTCTTTCTCCCACATTCGTACACAGTCAAACATATCTTGCCTAGACTTTCGCTTACACATACATTGTTCCACATACTCAATCTTTCGCAAATCAAATGACCCATGCATAGGCCAACGTAACTCAGGATCCGCGCTGGTGTATGGCTGGTGTATTTATTCCATAATGTGCTGTACATTATAGAAGAAAGACCATGTTTAACATACATATCTCTATTTGGCGTCCCCTCTGGGGGTGCCGGTTGCGATTCTTCCAATCTCAAATTGGTACCATTACAAAAGCAACACATCCTACGAAGTGCGCTAAAAACATGCATGCCAAAAATAGTGCAGAATATGCAATATTATAATCAAAGTAGCACTTAAGGTGCCGTTCAAATCAAAATTAAATTGGAGAAAATTCTCCTCATTACCTGCCTATATAAATTGCAATTTATATATCAAATCCAAAGAATACAAATTGACTAGTCACCCAAATCACGAGAGCCACAGTAAGTAGTGCTAAACTACATTACCAAACACAGGCATCAAACCCCACAGCAAGTGCCGTAAAACGGCTCTTACCAATCACAGGGTGTCCAGGTTCCAACTGCCAAGTTCTAAAATTGGACCAAATGGTCACTGCATTACGAATGAACAAAAAGGATCTCAGTCGAGGACCGGCGCCACCTGGGTGGTCAAATCAGAAAGAAGGGAAAAACGCCGTGGTTGCCAAGACTCGGGTCTCCTCAGGCATTGATCGTCCGCAGCGAGATTCCAATCCTTCGTCGCTACCAATCCGTTGGGCATTCGAGTCGCCGATGAGTCCCTGTTCGGGCGCCAATTTGTTGAAGTAAGCCTCAGCAAGGCCTACTAGTGCAAGGGGTTCACCTTTCTCTGCACAAAGTCCTCAGACCATGTAGGAAGAAGTTGGCACAGAAACTGGAATAAAAGACAAAAGTTTATTAACCTCATGAGGTGGTACTACAGTTCAAACAGCACCCTAGGGTAATGTCTGAAGTAGCACACTGAACTGAGAGAGCATGGTCCTTTTATACCCATACAGGGGCTAAAAGGAGATGGTACAATTATGGAAACAAGACTTGTATACATGTAAGGTCATGTGGAAAATGCACAGTCGACAGGTAGGAGGAGCTAACAGTTTCCAAGGACTAACAGCTGCAGACCTTACTGAGCATGTGCGAAAGTAAGAGATGCTAAATATAACTTGTCACTAGGCAGATTTCAAGAGCAGTTAACAGAAAGGTAGGACAGAGCACATGGTGAGCACATGGCAGCATGTAGCAGAGAAAATGGCTGCCATGAATACAAAATGGATTCCGCAAAATGTTCACAATACTTACTAAATACAAGATGTCTTCTGCTAATGCTTAATCTAATCACTGCTAAATTACAACACCCCGTCCTGCGTGTTCTTTCTTGTTCTGTGTTCTTCTCTGCACCCCGTCCTGCGTGTTCTTTCTTCTTTCTTCATCTGTGTTCTTCTCTGCACCCTGTCCTGCGTGTTCTTTCTTCTTTCTTCATCTGTGTTCTTCTCTGCACCCCGTCCTGCGTGTTCTTTCTTCTTTCTTCATCTGTGTTCTTCTCTGCACCTCGACCTGCGTGTTCTTTCTTCTTTCTTCATCTGCGTTCTTCTCTGCACCCCGACCTGCGTGTTCTTTCTTCATTCTTCATCTGTGTTCTTCTCTGCACCCCACCTGCGTGTTCTTCTCCTCTTCTGTACTTTTCTCTGCGTGTTCATTTTCTTCCTCTGTGGCCTCTCCTCATCTTCTGGACGCTTCCCCTCTGCTTCTCAGGTCTCTCCTCTTCTGCCTGACTCTTTTTCTTGACTCTTCTCTCTTCTCTCTTGACTCTTCTCTCTTGACTCTTCTCTCTTGACTCTTCTCTCCTCTTCTTCTTTACTCTTTTTCTTGACTCTTCTCTCTTGACTCTTCTCTCTTGACTCTTCTCTCCTCTTCTTCTTTACTCTTCTTCTTGACTCTTCTCTCTTCTCTCTTGACTTTTCTCTCTTCTCCTCTTCTGTTCTTCCTGACTCCCCCCTCCTCTGTAATCCCCCCTCCCCTATCTTTTCTCCCCTCCCCTCAACCGGAACCCCCCACCCTCCGCTTTCCCGCCACCACCTCCTGCTCGGCCCGCCCCCCCTACTCCCATTCGTCGCCCCCCTTCCGCCCCCGCCCCCAGCTGACCACTCCTCCCCCCTCCTCCCTCTTATGGCAGCCGCTGCGTGGCAGAGTCAGTGACCCTTGACCCGAGGGTAGGTCGCTCCCCCTGCTGCTGCAGCTCCACCAGCCCAGGCTCCTGACACCTCCCAGCAAGACCTGCTAAAACAGTAAGTACTCCCCCCGCCCAGCCCCTCGCCAAGCCCCGCGCTACTCACCTCTCTTTTCTTGTACTTCTGTCTTCTGCCTTCCGCTCTCTCCTCCAACCTCTCTCCGCACCTCTGCTGTCCATTTCTCTGCTCTTCATCTGTGTTCTTCTCTCTTCTCTGCACCCCGATCTGTGTGTTCCTTCTTCTTTCTTCATCTGTGTTCTTCTTTCTCCTCTGCACCCCGACCTGCGTGCTTTTTCTTCTTTCTTCATCTGTGTTCTTCTCTGCACTCCGTCCTGCGTGTTCTTTCTTCTTCTGTGTTCTTCTTCTGTGTTCTTCATTTCTCCTCTTCCTCATCGCGTCCTCTTCCTGCTTTGCTCTTCATCTGTGTTCTTCTTTCTCCTCTGCACCCCGACCTGCGTGTTCTTTCTTCTTTCTTCATCTGTGTTTTCTCTGCACCCCATCCTGCGTGTTCTTTCTTCTTTCTTCATCTGTGTTCTTCTCTGCACCCCGTCCTGCGTGTTCTTTCTTCTTTCTTCATCTGTGTTCTTCTCTGCACCCAGTCTTGCGTGTTCTTTCTTCTTTCTTCATCTGTGTTCTTCTCTACACCCCGACCTGCGTGTTCTTTCTTCTTTCTTCATCTGTGTTCTTCTCTGCACCCTGACCTGCGTGTTCTTCTCCTCTTCTGTACTTTTCTCTGCGTGTTCATTTTCTTCCTCTGTGGCCTCTCCTCATCTTCTGGACGCTTCCCCTCTGCTTCTTAGGTCTCTCCTCTTCTGTCTGACTCTTCTTCTTGACTCTTCTCTCTTCTCTCTTGACTCTTCTCTCTTCTCTCTTGACTCTTCTCTCTTCTTCTTCTTTACTCTTCTTCTTGACTCTTCTCTCCTCTTCTTCTTTACTCTTCTTCTTGACTCTTCTCTCTTCTCTCTTGACTTTTCTCTCTTCTCCTCTTCTTTTCTTCCTGACACCCCCTCCTCTGTAATCCCCCCTCCACTATCTTTTCTCCCCTCCCCTCTGCCGGACCCCCCCACTCTCCGCTTTCCCGTCGCCACCTCCTGCTCGGCCCCACCCCCCCCACTCCCATTCGTCGCCCCCCTTCCGCCCCCGCCCCCAGCTGACCCCTCCCTCTTAATGGCGGCCGCTGCGCGGCAGAGTCAGCGACCCTTAACCCGAGGGTAGGTCGCTCCCCCTGCCGCTGCAGCTCCACCAGCCCAGGCTCCTGACACCTCCCAGCAAGACCTGCTAAAACAGTAAGTACTCCCCCCGCCGAGCTCCTCGCCCAGCCCGCGCTACTCAGCTCTCTTTTCCTGTACTTCTGTCTTCTGCCTTCCGCTCTCTCCTCCAACCTCTCTCCGCACCTCTGTTGTCCATTTCTCTGCTCTTCATCTGTGTTCTTCTCTCTTCTCTGCACCCGGATCTGCGTGTTCCTTCTTCTTTCTTCATCTGTGTTCTTCTTTCTCCTCTGCACCCCGACCTGTGTGTTTTTTCTTCTTTATTCATCTGTGTTTTTCTCTGCACCCCGTCCTGCGTGTTCTTTCTTCTTCTGTGTTCTTCTCTGCACCCCGTCCTGCGTGTTCTTTCTTCTTTCTTCATCTGTGTTCTTCTCTGCACCCCGTCCTGCGTGTTCTTTCTTCTTTCTTCATCTGTGTTCTTCTCTGCACCCGGTCCTGCGTTTTCTTTCTTCTTTCTTCATCTGTGTTCTTCTCTGCACCCCGACCTGCGTGTTCTTTCTTCATCTGTGTTCTTCTCTGCACCCCGACCTGCGTGTTCTTCTCCTCTTCTGTACTTTTCTCTGCATGTTCATTTTCTTCCTGTGTGGCCTCTCCTCATCTTCTAGACGCTTCCCCTCTGCTTCTCAGGTCTCTCCTCTTCTGCCTGACTCTTCTTCTTGACTCTTCTATCTTCTCTCTTGACTCTTCTCTCCTCTTCTTCTTTACTCTTCTTCTTGACTCTTCTCTCTTGACTCTTCTCTCTTGACTCTTCTCTCCTCTTCTTCTTTACTCTTCTTCTAGACTCTTCTCTCTTGACTTTTCTCTCTTCTCCTCTTCTGTTCTTCCTGACTCCCCCCTCCTCTGTAATCCCCCCTCACCTATCTTTTCTCCCCTCCCCTCTACCGGACCCCCCCACCCTCCGCTTTCTCGCCGCCACCTCCTGCTCGGCCCCGCACCCCCTGCTCCCATTCGTCGCCCTCCGCCTGCCCCCTGACCCCAGCTGACCCCTCCTCCCCCCTCCTCCCTCTTATGGCGGCCGCTGCGCGGTAGAGTCAGCGAACCTTGACCCGAGGGTAGGTCGCTCCCCCTGCCGCTGCAGCTCCACCAGCCCAGGCTCCTGACACCTCCCAGCAAGACCTGCTAAAACAGTAAGTACTCCCCCCGCCCAGCCCCTCGCCCAGGCCCGCGCTACTCACCTCTCTTTTCCTGTACTTCTGTTTTCTGCCTTCCGCTCTCTCCTCCAACCTCTCTCCGCACCTCTGCTGTCCATTTCTCTGCTCTTCATCTGTGTTCTTCTCTCTTCTCTGCACCCCGATCTGTGTGTTCCTTCTTCTTTCTTCATCTGTGTTCTTCTTTCTCCTCTGCACCCCGACCTGCGTGCTTTTTCTTCTTTCTTCATCTGTGTTCTTCTCTGCACTCCGTCCTGCGTGTTCTTTCTTCTTCTGTGTTCTTCTTCTGTGTTCTTCATTTCTCCTCTTCCTCATCGCGTCCTCTTCCTGCTTTGCTCTTCATCTGTGTTCTTCTTTCTCCTCTGCACCCCGACCTGCGTGTTCTTTCTTCTTTCTTCATCTGTGTTTTCTCTGCACCCCATCCTGCGTGTTCTTTCTTCTTTCTTCATCTGTGTTCTTCTCTGCACCCCGTCCTGCGTGTTCTTTCTTCTTTCTTCATCTGTGTTCTTCTCTGCACCCAGTCTTGCGTGTTCTTTCTTCTTTCTTCATCTGTGTTCTTCTCTACACCCCGACCTGCGTGTTCTTTCTTCTTTCTTCATCTGTGTTCTTCTCTGCACCCTGACCTGCGTGTTCTTCTCCTCTTCTGTACTTTTCTCTGCGTGTTCATTTTCTTCCTCTGTGGCCTCTCCTCATCTTCTGGACGCTTCCCCTCTGCTTCTTAGGTCTCTCCTCTTCTGTCTGACTCTTCTTCTTGACTCTTCTCTCTTCTCTCTTGACTCTTCTCTCTTCTCTCTTGACTCTTCTCTCTTCTTCTTCTTTACTCTTCTTCTTGACTCTTCTCTCCTCTTCTTCTTTACTCTTCTTCTTGACTCTTCTCTCTTCTCTCTTGACTTTTCTCTCTTCTCCTCTTCTTTTCTTCCTGACACCCCCTCCTCTGTAATCCCCCCTCCACTATCTTTTCTCCCCTCCCCTCTGCCGGACCCCCCCACTCTCCGCTTTCCCGTCGCCACCTCCTGCTCGGCCCCGCCCCCCCACTCCCATTCGTCGCCCCCCTTCCGCCCCCGCCCCCAGCTGACCCCTCCTCCCCCCCTCCCTCTTAATGGCGGCCACTGCGCGGCAGAGTCAGCGACCCTTAACCCGAGGGTAGGTCGCTCCCCCTGCCGCTGCAGCTCCACCAGCCCAGGCTCCTGACACCTCCCAGCAAGACGTGCTAAAACAGTAAGTACTCCCCCCGCCGAGCTCCTCGCCCAGCCCGCGCTACTCAGCTCTCTTTTCCTGTACTTCTGTCTTCTGCCTTCCGCTCTCTCCTCCAACCTCTCTCCGCACCTCTGTTGTCCATTTCTCTGCTCTTCATCTGTGTTCTTCTCTCTTCTCTGCACCCGGATCTGCGTGATCCTTCTTCTTTCTTCATCTGTGTTCTTCTTTCTCCTCTGCACCCCGACCTGTGTGTTTTTTCTTCTTTATTCATCTGTGTTTTTCTCTGCACCCCGTCCTGCGTGTTCTTTCTTCTTCTGTGTTCTTCTCTGCACCCCGTCCTGCGTGTTCTTTCTTCTTTCTTCAACTGTGTTCTTCTCTGCACCCCGTCCTGCGTGTTCTTTCTTCTTTCTTCATCTGTGTTCTTCTCTGCACCCGGTCCTGCGTTTTCTTTCTTCTTTCTTCATCTGTGTTCTTCTCTGCACCCCGACCTGCGTGTTCTTTCTTCATCTGTGTTCTTCTCTGCACCCCGACCTGCGTGTTTTTCTCCTCTTCTGTACTTTTCTCTGCATGTTCATTTTCTTCCTGTGTGGCCTCTCCTCATCTTCTAGACGCTTCCCCTCTGCTTCTCAGGTCTCTCCTCTTCTGCCTGACTCTTCTTCTTGACTCTTCTATCTTCTCTCTTGACTCTTCTCTCCTCTTCTTCTTTACTCTTCTTCTTGACTCTTCTCTCTTGACTCTTCTCTCTTGACTCTTCTCTCCTCTTCTTCTTTACTCTTCTTCTAGACTCTTCTCTCTTGACTTTTCTCTCTTCTCCTCTTCTGTTCTTCCTGACTCCCCCCTCCTCTGTAATCCCCCCTCACCTATCTTTTCTCCCCTCCCCTCTACCGGACCCCCCCACCCTCCGCTTTCTCGCCGCCACCTCCTGCTCGGCCCCGCACCCCCTGCTCCCATTCGTCGCCCTCCGCCTGCCCCCTGACCCCAGCTGACCCCTCCTCCCCCCTCCTCCCTCTTATGGCGGCCGCTGCGCGGTAGAGTCAGCGAACCTTGACCCGAGGGTAGGTCGCTTCCCCTGCCGCTGCAGCTCCACCAGCCCAGGCTCCTGACACCTCCCAGCAAGACCTGCTAAAACAGTAAGTACTCCCCCCGCCCAGCCCCTCGCCCAGGCCCGCGCTACTCACCTCTCTTTTCCTGTACTTCTGTTTTCTGCCTTCCGCTCTCTCCTCCAACCTCTCTCCGCACCTCTGCTGTCCATTTCTCTGCTCTTCATCTGTGTTCTTCTCTCTTCTCTGCACCCCGATCTGCGTGTTCTTTCTTCTTTCTTCATCTGTGTTATTCTTTCTCCTCTGCACCCCGACCTGCGTGTTTTTTCTTCTTTCTTCATCTGTGTTCTTCTCTGCACTCCGTCCTGCGTGTTCTTTCTTCTTCTGTGTTATTCATTTCTCCTCTTCCTCACCGCGTTCTCTTCCTGCTTTGCTCTTCATCTGTGTTCTTCTTTCTCCTCTGCACCCCGACCTGCGTGTTCTTTCTTCCTTCTTCATCTGTGTTCTTCTCTGCACCCCGTCCTGCGTGTTCTTTCTTCTTTCTTCATCTGTGTTCTTCTCTGCACCCCGTCCTGCGTGTTCTTTCTTCTTTCTTCATCTGTGTTCTTCTCTGCACCCGACCTGTGTGTTCTTTCTTCTTTCTTCATCTGTGTTCTTCTCTGCACCCCGACCTGCGTGTTCTTTCTTCATCTGTGTTCTTCTCTGCACCCCGACCTGCGTGTTCTTTCTTCTTTCTTCATCTGTGTTCTTCTCTGCACCCGGACCTGCGTGTTCTTCTCCTCTTCTGTACTTTTCTCTGTGTGTTCATTTTCTTCCTCTGTGGCCTCTCCTCATCTTCTGGATGCTTCCCCTCTGCTTCTCAGGTCTCTCATCTTCTGCCTGACTCTTCTTCTTGACTCTATTCTCTTCTCTCTTGACTCTTCTCTCCTCTTCTTCTTTACTCTTCGTCTTGACTCTTCTCTCTTGTCTCTTGACTCTTCTCTCTTCTCTCTTGACTCTTCTCTCCTCTTCTTCTTTACTCTTCTTCTTGACTCTTCTCTCTTAACTTTTCTCTCTTCTCCTCTTCTTTTCTTCCTGACTCCCCCCTCCTCTGTAATCCCCCCTCCCCTATCTTTTCTCCCCTCCCCTCTACCGGACCCCCCCACCCTCTGCTTTCCCGCCGCCATCTCCTGCTCGGCCCCGCCCCCCCGCTCCCATTCGTTGCCCCCCTCCCGCCTCCACCCCAGCTGACCCCTCCTCCCCCCTCCTCCCTCTTATTGCGGCCGCTGCACGGCAGAGTCAGCGACCCTTGACCCGATGGTAGGTCGCTCCCCCTGCCGATGCAGATCCACCAGCCCAGGCTCCTGACACCTCCCAGCAAGACCTGCTAAAACAGTAAGTACTCCCGCCGCCCAGCCCCTCGCCCAGCCCCGCGCTACTCACCTCTCTTTTCCTGTACTTCTGTCTTCTGCCTTCCGCTCTCTCCTCCAACCTCTCTCCGCACCTCTGCTGTCCATTTCTCTGCTCTTCATCTGTGTTCTTCTCTCTTCTCTGCACCCCGATCTGCGTGTTCCTTCTTCTTTCTTCATCTGTGTTCTTCTTTCTCCTCTGCACCCCGACCTGCGTGTTTTTTCTTCTTTCTTCATCTGTGTTCTTCTCTGCACTCCGTCCTGCGTGTTCTTTCTTCTTCTGTGTTCTTCTCTGCACCCCGGCCTGCGTGTTCTTTCTTCTTTCTTCATCTGTGTTCTTCTCTGCACCCCGTACTGTGTGTTCTTTCTTCTTTCTTCATCTGTGTTCTTCTCTGCACCCCATCCTGTGTGTTCTTTCTTCTTTCTTCATCTGTGTTCTTCTCTGCACCCCGACCTGCGTGTTCTTTCTTCTTTCTTCATCTGTGTTCTTCTCTGCACCCCGACCTTCGTGTTCTTTCTTCTTTCTTCATCTGTGTTCTTCTCTGCACCCAGACCTGCGTGTTCTTCTCCTCTTCTGTACTTTTCTCTGCGTGTTCATTTTCTTCCTCTGTGGCCTCTCCTCATCTTCTGGACGCTTCCCCTCTGCTTCTCAGGTCTCTCCTCTTCTGCCTGACTCTTCTTCTTGACTCTTCTCTCTTCTCTCTTGACTCTTCTCTCCTCTTCTTCTTTACTCTTCTTCTTGACTCTTCTCTCTTGACTCTTCTCTCTTCTCTCTTGACGCTTCTCTCCTCTTCTTCTTTACTCTTCTTCGTGACTCTTCTCTCTTCTCTCTTGACTTTTCTCTCTTCTCCTCTTCTGTTCTTCCTGACTCCCCCCTCCTCTGTAATCCCCTCTCCCCTATCTTTTCTCCCCTCCCCTCTACCAGACCCCCCCACCCTCCGCTTTCCCGCCGCCCCCTCCTGCTCGGCCCGCCCCCCCTGCTCTCATTCGTCGCCCCCCTCCCACCCCCCGCCCCCAGCTGACCCCTCCTCCCTCTTATGGCGGCCGCTGCGCGGCAGAGTCAGCGACCCTTGACCCGAGGGTAGGTCGCTCCCCCTGCCGCTGCAGCTCCACCAGCCCAGGCTCCTAACGCCTCCCAGCAAGACCTGCTAAAACAGTAAGTACTCCCCCCGCCCAGCCCCTCACCCAGCCGCGCGCTACTCCCCTCTCTTTTCCTGTACTTCTGTCTTCTGCCTTCCGCTCTCTCCTCCAACCTCTCTCCGCACCTCTCCTGTCCATTTCTCTGCTCTTCATCTGTGTTCTTCTCTCTTCTCTGCACCCCGATCTGCGTGTTCCTTCTTCTTTCTTCATCTGTGTTATTCTTTCTCCTCTGCACCCCGACCTGCGTGTTTTTTATTCTTTCTTCATCTGTTTTCTTCTCTGCTCTCCGTCCTGTGTGTTCTTTCTTCTTCTGTGTTCTTCTTCTGTGTTCTTCATTTCTCCTCTTCCTCATCGCGTTCTCTTCCTGCTTTGCTCTTCATCTGTGTTCTTCTTTCTCCTCTGCTCCCCGACCTGCGTGTTCTTTCTTCTTTCTTCATCTGTGTTCTTCTCTGCACCCCGTCCTGTGTGTTCTTTCTTCTTTCTTCATCTGTGTTCTTCTCTGCACCCCGTCCTGCGTGTTCTTTCTTCTTTCTTCATCTGTGTTCTTCTCTGCACCCGACCTGCGTGTTCTTTCTTCATCTGTGTTCTTCTCTGCACCCCGACCTGCGTGTTCTTTCTTCTTTCTTCATCTGTGTTCTTCTCTGCACCCCGACCTGCGTGTTCTTCTCCTCTTCTGTACTTTTCTCTGCATGTTAATTTTCTTCCTCTGTGGCCTCTCCTCATCTTCTGGACGCTTCCCCTCTGCTTCTCAGGTCTCTCCTCTTCTGCCTGACTCTTCTTCTTGACTCTTCTCTCTTCTCTCTTGACTCTTCTCTCTTGACTCTTCTCTCCTCTTCTTCTTTACTCTTCTTCTTGACACTTCTCTCTTGACTCTTCTCTCTTCTCTCTTGACGCTTCTCTCCTCTTCTTTACTCTTCTTCTTGACTCTTCTCTCTTGACTTTTCTCTCTTCTCCTCTTCTTTTCTTCCTGACTCCCCCCTCCTCTGTAATCCCCCTCCCCTATCTTTTCTCCCCTCCCCACTACCGGACCCCCCCACCCTCAGCTTTCCCGCCGCCACCTCCTGCTCGGCCCCGCCCCTCCACTCCTATTCGTCGCCCCCCTCCCGCCCTGGCCCCCAGCTGACCCCTCCTCCCCCCCTCCTCCCTCTTATGGCAGCCGCTGCGCGGCAGAATCAGCGACCCTTGACCCGAGGGTAGGTCGCTCCCCCTGCCGCTGCAGCTTCACCAGCCCAGGCTCCTGACACCTCCCAGCAAGACCTGCTAAAACAGTAAGTACTCCCCCCGCCCAGCCCCTCGCCCTGCCCCGCGCTACTCACCTCTCTTTTCCTGTACTTCTGTTTTCTGCCTTCCGCTCTCTCCTCCAACCTCTGCTGTCGATTTCTCTGCTCTTCATCTGTGTTCTTCTCTCTTCTCTGCACCCCGACCTGCGTGTTCTTCTCCTCTTCTGTACTTTTCTCTGCGTGTTCATTTTCTTCCTCTGCGTCTCATCAACTTCTGGACGCTTCTGGACGCTTCCCCTCTGCTTCTCAGTCTCTCCTCTTCTGCCTGACTCTTCTTCTTGACTCTTCTCTCTTCTCTCTTGACTCTTCTCTCTTCTCTCTTGACTCTTCTCTCCTCTTCTTCTTTACTCTTCTTCTTGACTCTTCTCTCTTCTCTCTTGACTTTTCTCTCCTCTCCTCTTCTGTTGTTCCTGACTCCCCACCTCCTCTGTAATCCCCCCTCCCCTATCTTTTCTCCCCTCCCCTCTACCGGACCCCCCCACCCTCCTCTTTCCTGCCGCCACCTCCTGCTCCCATTTGTTGCCCCCCTCCCGCCCCGCCCCCAGTTGACCCCTCCTCCCCCCTTCCTCCCTCTTATGGCGGCCGCTGCGCGGCCACGCAGCGGGTGCGCTGCTGGCACGCCAAAGGCAAGCCCGTCTGCGCCCATCCGTGCCTGGACCGCGCCCAGTGCCACGACCCCTGGCCCCCAGCACTCCCAAACCCCTCAGCACCGCTACGACCGCAACACCCTCCACGCCCTCAACCCGGGGCGCTCCAGAACCTGCTTCCAAGCCAACCCTAAACGCACACATGGACCCTTCGCATGCCTCACCTGCAAATTCATCTTCCAGCGCGAAACCACCCTGCCCCCCAGCCCACGCACCAACAACCACCTCAAATGCATCCTGATCAACGCACGCTCCATCCACAAGCACGCCATTGAACTATGGGACCTCCTGGACTCCACCGCACCAGACGTCCCCTTTATCACTGAGACCTGGATGAAGGCCTCTTCGGCCCCAGACATCGCCATAGCCATCCCCGACGGCTACAAGATCTCCAGGAGAGACCGCACCAACCAAGTCGGTGGAGGAATCGCCATCGTATTCAAGGACTCCATCAATGTCACCACCTCCACCGAAGACACCCCCCTCGCCGCCGAACACCTGCACTTCCAGATTCACACCGACCCCAGGACCACCCTCAGAGGAACTCTCATCTACAGACCCCTGGACCACGCGCCCTCTTCAGCGACTCTATCACTGACTTCATCTCCCCGCACGCCCTTGCCTCGCCAGACTACATCCTCCTCGGTGACCTCAACTTCCACTTGGAACAGAACAACGACCCCAACACCACCGCCCTGCTCGACAACCTCGCCAACCTCGGTCTCAAGCAACTGGTGAACACCCCCACCCACATCGCCGGACACACGCTCAACCCCATCTTCTCCACCAGCAACCACATATCCTTCAGCCACTCCTCCATAATACACTGGACCGACCACAGATGTGTCCACTTCACCTTCCGACGCGAGACTCGCCACCTCCGCACACAACCCATCCCACGCAGACATTGGACCAAAATCCCCATGGAACAGCTTCTCTCCACTCTCAGCTACAACCAACCCACCTTCTCCACAGACCCCAACGACGCAGCCTTCAGCCTCACGCATTGGATCACCAACTGCGCAGACAACCTTGCACCCCTCAGACGCCTCCCAAGACAGACCAACACCAGGAAACCTCTTTGGTTCACAGATACCCTCAAGGAATCTAAAAAAAAATGCTTCACCCTCGAGAAAGCCTGGCGCAAGGACCACACCGCAGAAAACATGTCTGCCCTCAAAAACGCCACCAGCGAACACCACCAACTGATCCTCGCCACCAAAAGAACTTCCTTCACAGACAGACTGGACAAGAACACTCACAACAGCAAAGAACTCTTCAACATTGTCAAAGAGATCTCCAATCCTAACGCTAACGCCATCACGCCCTCACAAGACCTCTGCAACTCCCTCGCCACCTTCTTCCATCGTAAGATCACTGACCTACACGACAGCTTTGGACACCAGACCCAGCCAAACACCACAGAACCTACAACCCCAGCCACCACCCTCAATGCCTGGACTCACATCCGCACGGAAGAGACCAAAGCTACCATGAACTCCATCTACTCCGGTGCCCCCTCGGACTCCTGCCCACACTTCATCTTCAACAAAGCCGACGACATCATCGCCCCGCATCTCCAGTCCATCATCAACAGCTCGTTTGCTTCTGCCACCTTCCCCGAGAGCTGGAAACACGCAGAAGTCAACGCCCTACTGAAGAAACCTACGGCGGACCCCAGCGACCTGAAGAACTTCCACCCCATCTCGCTCATCCCCTTCCCTGCCAAAGTCATAGAGAAGACCGTCAACAAGCAACTTACCAACTTCCTTGAAGACAACAACCTACTCGACCCCTCTCAGTCCGGATTCCGAGCCAATCACAGCACAGAAACCACCCTCATCTCAGTCACAGACGACATCAGAACTCTGATGGACAACAGAGAAACAGTCGCCCTCATCCTCCTCGACCTCTCAGCTGCCTTCGACACCGTCTGCCACCGAACCCTAATATCCCGCCTCCGCTCCACCGGTATCCAAGGACAGGCCCTGGACTGGATCACCTCCTTCCTCTCCAACCGTTCCCAAAGAGTCTACCTCCCACCGTTCCATTCAGACCCCACTGAGATCATCTGCGGCGTCCCACAAGGCTCCTCGCTCAGCCCGACTCTCTTCAATGTCTACATGAGCCCCCTCGCCGACATCGTACGCAAACACAACATCAACATCACCTCCTACACCGACGACACTCAGCTGATACTTTCCCTCACCAAGGACCCCACCAGCGCCAAGACCAACCTGCAAGATGGAATGAAAGACGTCGCAGAATGGATGAGACTCAGCCGTCTTAAACTGAACTCTGACAAAACGGAAGTCCTCATCCTCGGAAACACCCCGTCCGCCTGGGATGACTCCTGGTGTCCCACGGCCCTTGGCACCGCACCAACCCCCTCAGACCACGCACACAACCTCGAGATTCATCCTGGACCACTTCTCACCATGACCAAACAAGTCAACGCCGTATCATCTTCCTGCTTCCTCACTCTCTGCATGCTCCGAAAGATCTTCCGTTGGATCCCCGCCAACACCAGAAAGACTGTGACCCACGCCCTCGTCACGAGCTGCCTGGACTACGGTAACACCCTATACGCAGGAACCACCGCTAAACTCCAGAAACGTCTGCAGCGAATACAAAACGCCTCCGCCCGCCTCGTCCTCTACATACCCCGCAACAGCCACATCTCCGCCCACCTGAGGCACCTGCACTGGCTTCCCATCAACAAAAGGATCACCTTCCGGCTCCTCACCCACGCACACAAAGCCCTCCACAACAAGGGACCCGAATACCTCAACCGTCGCCTCAGTTTCTACACTCCCACACATCAACTTCGCTCTGCCAACCTGCACTCGCCGCCGTCCCTCGCATCCACCGCACCACGGCAGGTAGGAAATCCTTCTTCTACCTGGCGGCCAAGACATGGAATTCCCTCCCCACCAACCTCAGGACCACCTCGAATTCCGGAGGCAACTCAAGACCTGGCTCTTCGAGCAGCAGTAACCCCCTCCCCCTAGCGCCTTGAGACCCTCACGGGTGAGTAGCGCGCTTTATAAATGTTTTTGGTTGATTGATTGATGTGTCTTGGACCCTCCCGCCTCAGCACAAAACTGCTCTTACGTGTTGGCAGAGGAAGTGTTGGCAGAGGAAGTTACATTGCCTTCTTAAGTGAAATTTTCCCCTACTACGGTGAACCCAGCCATGCCCTTCGTTCTGTGTTGCTGCCTTTGTCTTTAAAAAGGCAGTCACGTTTTCATCTCAGTTTAGGAGAGTGCACATTCATATCCTGACAAGTGCTAGCTGGCCTGATCTTGGACTTCTTGCTCCAGACACCTGAATACAACAAGAAATACAGGAAAGAGGTGAGGTACAGAATTCAGTAATAGACTATATTTAAGAGAACTTCTAACATGTATCCAACAAAGTCCAGATACACTATACTTGGCTATCACAGACCAAGCACTCACCATCTAGAAAACACACACATTCACCTCAATGCAACATACAATGAGAATACCAATAGACCTAAAATTTGCATGAGGAATTGCTAAAACCACCAATATTTTTAGACATTACAACCGTACACCAACAACTCAATGAATACACACAGTCAACTACTCAAAGATGGGCCAGATCAAAGTACTTGCAATACATCACAGGACAAGTCCTCTGATGTAAACGTCATCACTTTTTGAAAGGTTGCCAGGACAGCTAACAACACTGTGTGACTGTTACAGTGACAATGTTTACACTGTACACATGCAATACATCGATCTATCTGTTTTGTATGTAATCAGTCTATGAGTCCTGCATTGTTTGTACGGTGTGCACATGTAAGATCAAAGGTCAAACAGATCATCTGACTTTAATCCAACGCAGAACAGTTCCGACTTGTCCTCAGCCTACCTATTACCTAGAAATGCTACATAAATACCCATTAGAACACATAAGACATCTTTTCAATGAATCCAACATGCTTTAAATGAGCTATGTACTTGGATAAATTTGAGTGCTCAAGTAGCATTTAAACAGCATTGCATATTATCTAGCCCTGCATGTCTCTTTAGACCAACAGAACATTTTAGCACCTTCATGAGCAACCACAGAAACGAAGCCATATACTTTGAAAATTGTTGCTTCAATTAAAAACACATCCCCTTTCTCATACCAGCATACAACTAAGAACATTTAAATATTTTTCATCAGTATGAGCGTCAGTCACATTTTGGATCAGCACATAGAACAGCAGATGTGTCAGTCCCAATGTTTCCTCTAACTTTTTTCCTCTGTGTGCAGCACTGCAAGGTCCCTGTGTGCTGCAGCCAAGTCTATCTGCACCAGACATGCAAGCGAAGCACTCAAGTGTATAAATCTCAGAAAATTACTCCTCACAACCTTTATTTACAATTAGGTAAAAAACAAGTGCATTTCACACATATAGCTCCATTTATTAGGGCCTTGAGACAATTTTGCAATGTGGATGCAAGCCATCATGACATGAATTGTTTATTCTAGTGGCACCTACACCCCGGGTTTAGAAAAGGACCGGACTCAGAAGTAGCACATTATAAGAATTTACAGACTATTTCTGGTTGCAGCACTGCTCATTTGGTGGGGCAATTTTGGAAGACTATACAAGAGTATATACATTTAAGCTGGTTGTCAATTACATAACACATTTACATTTTCATGTACCACCTATTGATTATTGTCCCTGCTAAGAGACAGTGTTTGCATCCAGGCCAAACATAGAATGTGGGAAAGGGTGGCTCAAACAAGTTAAGTATCATCACTAGATGTGTGACACATTTGCTTCTCTTGCCAGTCTTTACTATTCTTCCAGTGCTGATAAACTATACCAAGGTCAACTTTGCCATTCAAGAGATTGGCCTTTGTACTTATCGGCATATCCAAGTTATTCTATTCCAATCTATTACTCATAATGGACTTGATAATGTGTATGAGGCTGAATCCTCATTCACAGCCTGCACTTGATGCTTGAAATGTTCCACATACATCTACAAGTTGCCATACCACATTATACTGAGTAGCATTCCATAGAGTAAAGATCACCATGTCTTGAAAAGTTGTAAACAATCTGCCTTTTTACATCTTTTGCCACAACATGCTTGTTGGACTTTTTGCCTTACGCAGGGTCATCCCCAGACTTTTTGGCTCCTTCCTCCTAGTTTTTCCGACCTCTCGCTGTTGGCTCTAGGACTCTGAGCACTTCATCACTGCTGACCAGTGCTAAAGTGCAGGTGCTCTCCCATCTAAAGTTGGTATGATTGGCTTATACCTAATTGGCATATTTAATTTACCTATAAGTCCCTTGTGCAGTGGTATCTCTATACCCAGGGCCTGTAAATTAAATACTACTTGTGGGCCTGCAGCACTGCTTGCGCGACCCACTGAAGTAGACTTTTAAACCTATCTCAGGCCTGCTAGCGCAGGGCCTGTGTGCGCAGTTTTCTGCCACAGGGACCTGGCATCTAAACTTACTTGCCAGGCCCAGAACTCCCCTTTTACTACATGTAAGTCACCCCTAAGGTACGCCGTATCTAGCCCTATGGGCAGGGTGCCATGTATGTAGAAAGGCAGGACATGTGCCAAGTTGCGTGGCCTGTCCTGGTAGTGACAAACAGCCTAACTGGTGTCTCACTGCTGTGAGTGCTGCCTTCTCATAGGATTGCATTAGAAATGCCCTGCCTTATGTGTAAGGGGTATTGTCTGATTTATGAGGGGTAGTGTAGGCGTGTTTGGTATGGTTGTGATGGTGATAATAAATGCTGCTTACTGGTGTGGGTGTATTTTTTATTACTATCACAGAAATGCCACTTCTAGAAAGTGCGCATTTATTTGTGCTTATGACTCTGGTGTTTTGCAGCTTGACTCCAATCCACGTCTGGGCAGAGTGACAGTTGTGGCTTTGTGCATACTATTCAGACAGCCTGTACACAGGGAGAGTGGAGGTGTCACAGAGGTGCATCTGCATACTGAATAGTCTTCCTGGGCTGAGAGAAGGGAGAGGCGGGGCCCACCTGCATTTGTAAAGACTGTGCCCTGGCCTCACACAATAGGGTTGTTAACCCCCCATCTGATGTTTGGAGCCTGTGCTGAAAGGAGAGGGGGGCACTCCCAGAACCAGTTGTAACTGGCTGGAACCTCCTCTCCCTACCATTGTAAAACACTGTAAGAACTGACTGTAAGTACAGGGGAATTTTCCCCACAATTTGGAGACTCTTGGAATCATCTTGGAACTGGACACCAAAGGCTGAAAGGACTCACCAGGAACCGCCATGGACTGCTGCTGCTGTGCTGACCTGTGACCTGCCTGGTCACTGTGAAGGACTTGCCACTTGCTGCCTTTCCCTTGTGCTGGCCTGTAGCTGGGCCCTCCACCTGAGGACCTTGTCTTAAGATTCTGCTCCCCAGGGGCAGGGTGCTGTGGCCCCTGACCCCTGCATCCATTTCTTCAAGAGGGGTGCTTCTCCGTGGTTGCGGCTGCCATTGCGCTGATTGCAGCGCGCTTATGGAGCCTTGGGAGCTCGTAGGCTCCTTGCTGCATTGTGCCCCTTCAAATAAGATCACCGCAGCGGCCCAGGAAGCTGGAAGAACACTCGTGCACTGCATCGGCTGCAGGCGAGTGTCTGCTCGAGCCCCAGGAGGGGTCTGATCTTCTTGTGGCTTCACGGCAGGACCAGGGGAAGGCGGGGGGAGTGCCCCCTTCCCCCTGGCCTCTGCGTTAGAAGAAGGACGCTCCTTTTCTGCTGTTACGTAAAACAGGCATTATTGTGCCCCCCCCCCCTTGGTGGAAGGGCCAGTGGAGGCCCGGGGGGCACCAGAGATCGTGGGTCCCGGGAGTGGCCTGTCATTAAACCGGAGGGGGTGCGTGGTGCCCCCCTCCTGCACTAAGTTGTTTTTGCTGTCTGTGGCCCCCCTCGTGGGGGCTGATTGAGGCCCTGGGGGGCCCCCAGTAATCACGGTCCCCAGAGGGGCCTGTCTATAAAGGAGAGGAGATGCATGTCGCCCTCCTCTGACCCCAGAGTATGAGGGAGGCCCCCGTTTTGCGCATAGGAGCACCGGGTGCCCCATTGTTCGCCTTCTGGGCACTGGAGGTGCCCTCATCCAACCAGGTACTGTTTAAAGGACCAATATAGTTGCAATCCAAAGTTCTTTCTACAGACTTTTGTTTGATTCATATATTACCTACCTGCGTTTGATGTTTTTACATATGTGTATGCAAATGTTCCTTTTATGGACATGCTTGCTAATATGTTTTTCTAACTTGCCATATGTTTTCTAATGTTCCTACTATGGGTATTTTATGATATTCTAAAGACAAGTGCTGTGATGTAACACGTGTTTTCCTGACTACTGCTTATGTTGCAGAATACTGAGTAACCTGTGTGTTATGTGTGACTACTGCTAGTTTGCAGAGTAACTAATGTGTAACGTTCTGACAACTGCTAAGGTAGCAGGATAGTACTGATATGTGATGTTTGGTCTGATAATTGCCTTGTGTACAATACAGTATATTTTCATATATTCTGGTGTTGTGTTTCCTTTGTGGTGGGATATTACGTCACATGTGTTGTGTGTGTTGTGCAAATGCTTTACACATTGCCTCTGGGTTAAGCCTGACTGCTCGTGCCAAGCTACCAAGGGTGTGAGCAGGGGTTATCTTGGACGTGTAACTCCCTTGCCCTGACTAGAGTGGGTAAGTTCTGCCTGGCTGAGGTGCATACCCTAGCCAACCAGAAACCCCATTTCTAACATTGGTCGTCAGCGGTGAGGATAGGACTTGCGCTTGCACAATACCATTGTGACTCATTATTTCACTACAAGGATTGCGTTTAGACCATCACATGTTTGGCTTCTCTTAACTTTCTCTCTTTGGTCATTTTTCCTGTTTTCAGTTCTCACACTTGGTTATTGTGGTTGTCACATTTGAGTTATTTGTACCTTCTCAAGATCGGGCTTACCTTTGATTTAGAGGACCTGCTGTTTTACACGCAGGAGGAATTAGAGGGGTTCTGTAGAGAGAGAGGGCTGCCTGTAGAAGGGGACCTCAGGAGATCTCTGAATTTCTTTGAAAGGTTTGTGACATATACCCAGGGAGGGAGTGTGCTTAGCGGGGTACCCAGAAGATCCTGAGTGTAGTGAGGGTTCCCAATGGGAGGGCTCCCAGACCTCATCCCTAGAGAGTGGTAGAGAGACTGATCAGGAGGGTGAGAATGACCGGTTGGGGACGCAAGTTGACAGGGAAGGCCCCAGTGATAGGGAGTCCCTTGCTGGGTCCAGTGTAAGAAGCAGGGCTACCTCTCATTCCTTGACGCCTGATGAGCTAAGAGATATGCGGGAAGAGAGGGACCTGAAGTTGCAGTTAGTGCGCCTAGCTGTTGAGGAGAGAAGGACTGAGGTAGAGAAGGCCTTAGTACAGGAGAGGATGGCAGAGGCAGAGAGGGCCTTTGCCAGAGAAAGACTCGCTCTAGAGGGCAGTCTGAAGGTTCTAGACTCACCAGTGCTGCAGGTGGAGTCCAGTGGTGGCAGCAATGTACAGTGCTGTAGGAAAGATGTTCCTCACATACCCATAGATCTGGTACCTAGGTTCCAAGAGGGGGGTGACATACGTCAGTGGTTAAAGGAATATGAGAGGGCTCTAGTAGAGCGCAGGATCCCTGAGAAGGATTGGGGAACTGGCCTAGGGAGCTTTATTCCTGAGGAGGGGAGGGATACCCTACTGACTCTAGAAGAGAGTAACAGGGAGGGGTACTCCACCGTAAAAAATGCAGATTGTGAAGTATGGTTTTTCCCCTGAGGAATACAGAAAAAGGTTTAGGGGTGGTAAGAAACTGTCCCACCAGTCTTGGGAGGAGTTTGTGGAGGATTGCTGCATTGCACTAGATGGATGGGTGAAGAGTAGCACAGTAAACAATTTTGAAGGGCTGTTTAATCTGATTGTCAGAGAGCACCTGCTTTGCTGTTGTTTTTCAGAGTTACGCCAACACTTGTCAGTGTGTGAGCTCTCTGACCCCAGGGAGCTTGCAAAGGAGGCAGACTTCTGGTTGCGTACCAGAGGGTCTGGTGTGGCATTAGGGGGTGTTCCTAATGAGAGTGGTCTAGGTGTTTCCCAACCAGGTGTGGTGGGAAAGGCTTGTGTCCCAGGTAGGTCCCAGTGTATTGGGGTGGGTAAGGCACCCCATGTCCAGTCTCAGAGGAGAGGGAATGGGGTTGGGCTGAGGCCCAGAGTTCCCGAGCTCCAGTCCCAGGTCCTGGAGGGTTCCCTGAGTGAACGCCAGGAGGTGAGCCTAGCCTGTGCTGATGGGCCAGCTGTTCAGAAGGATCCCATTTTGTCATTAGGACTTGGGCGGGTGGCTGGTGATAGCGTTCCGCCGGTCCTGGTGTCTGGTAGTCTTGCTCTACAGCGGAGGAGGTGGAAATCCAGGCATAGGGTTGAGAGGGGGCTGCAGGCCCCAGTGGAGAACCTGGAGGGTCAGGGGTCAGCTCTGAGAGCAGAGCCCCCCAGGAATGACCTTGGTGAGACCATTTCTGGGCTGGGGGGAATCCAGACTCTGTCAGATGGGTAGAGGTCAGGAGACCTGCGCCAGCCAGACTCTTGTGTGGCCCTTGAGGAAGGTGTTTCCCTGGTGGGGGGTAGGTGTGCCCCCCAGGAAGTCCTGGTGCGCCAGGCAACGATTCAACCGCAGGGTGGTGACTCTGGGTTGGATGATCAGGTTCAGGGGATAATCTCTGACCTGATGGGGAGTAGGTGTGCTCCCAAGGAAGTCCTGGTGCGCCAGGCAGTGGTTCAACCTTGGGGTAGTGACTCTGGGTTGGATTGCCAGATTCAGGGGGTATGCTCTGATATGGTAGGGGGTAGGTGTGCTCCCAAGGAAGTCCTGGTTCGCTGGGCAATGGTCCAGTCTAAGGGTGTCGTCCCTGGAATAGATAGACAGGTTCAGGGGGTAAACTCTGACCTGGTTGGGGGGGCGGTTAGTGTGCTCACCTCCCCGTGTGAAACTTCTGGTGGCTTCTCCTGAGGTGGGGAGATGCAGGACCCTGGAAGTGGGGTTCAGAGAGGGGGTAGCCCGCACCGGACCCCGGTGCAACCCAAGGGTGTTGTCCATAGGTTGGGTGGTCAGTCGCCAGGTAGTGATTCTGGGCTGGCGAGAGAGTTGTGCAGGGCTGCTGTACCCAGCACCCTGGCAAGTGTGGATTCTGGTGATACCCCTCCTAGGAGAGGAAGGCGGGATCCTAAACGGAGGGGTAGAGGGAGGAGAGCCCCGCCTCTAGCCCCTGTAGAACCTATGGGTGCGGACCCTAAGTTGGTGGATCAGTGGCAGGGTAGAGCCCCTGAACTGATTGGAAATGGAGTGGAGACAGGTTGCTTTGCACCTGGGGCTACCGCCCCCACTCGTTATGGTTTCAAAGACCAGAGGCCCCTAGATGTCCTGGGGCCTGGTTCTGGCCATTGGCAGCTAGAGAACCCCCGTGGGTTGGTCTAGGCTGCCTGGGAAGCATTAACAGAGAGATCCAAGTGGAGTCAGGAAGGCATAGAACTGGAACATGCCCCTGCTGTTGTGGGCCTGGGTCCTTGTTCTATCTCCGCAATTATGGAAGTACATCAAGGTATTGATTGTTCTCCCCTGACTTTTGGCTGGTAGGGGGTTCTGTTGGAATTTTTGCCTTATGCAGGGTCATCCCCATTCTTTTTGCCTCCTTCCTCCTGTTTTTTCTGACCTCTCGCTGTTAGCTCTAGGACTGTGAGCACTTCATCACTGCTGACCAGTGCTAAAGTGAAGGTGCTCTCCCATCTAAAGTTGGTATGATTGGCTTATACCTAATTGGCATATTTAATTTACCTATAAGTCCCTTGTACAGTGGTACCTCTATACCCAGGGCCTGTAAATTAAATACTACTAGTGGGCCTGCAGCGCTGCTTGCGCCACCCACTGAAGTAGACTTTTAAACCTGTCTCAGGCCTGCTAGTGCAGGGCCTGTGTTCACAGTTTTCTGCCACAGGGACCTGGCATCTAAACTTACTTGCCAGGCCTAGAACTCCCCTTTTACTACAAGTAAGTCACCCCTAAGGTACGCCGTAGCTAGCCCTATGGGCAGGGTGCCATGTATGTAGAAAGGCAGGATATGCGCCAAGTTGCGTGGCATGTCCTGGTAGTGACAAACAGCCTAACTGGTGTCTCACTGCTGTGAGTGCTGCCTTCTCATAGGATTGCATTAGAAATGCCCTGCCTTATGTGTAAGGGGTATTGTCTGATTTATGAGGGGTAGCTTAGGCGTGTTTGGTATGGTTGTGATGATGATAATAAATGCTGCTTACTGGTGTGGGTGTATTTTTTATTACTATCACAGAAATGCCACTTCTAGAAAGTGCACATTTATCTGTGCTTATGACTCTGGTGTTTTGCAGCTTGACTCCAATCCACGTCTGGGCAGAGTGACAGTTGGGGCTTTGTGCATACTTTTCAGACAGCCTGTATACAAGGAGGGTGGAGGTGTCACAGAGGTGCATCTGCATACTGAATAGTCTTCCTGGGCTGAGAGAAGGGAGAGGCGGGGCACACCTGCATTTGTAAAGACTGTGCCCTGGCCTCACACAATAGGGTCGTTAACCCCCCACTGATGTTTGGAGCCTGTGCTGAAAGGAGAGATGGGGCACTCCCAGAACCAGTTGTAACTGGCTGAAACCTCCTCTCCCTACCATTGTAAAACACTGTAAGAACTGACTATAAGTACATGGGAATTTTCCCCACAATTTGGAGACTCTTGGAATCATCTTGGAACTGGACACCAAAGGCTGAAAGGACTCACCAGGAACCGCAATTGACTGCTGCTGCTGTGCTGACCTGTGACCTGCCTGGTCACTGTGAAGGACTTGCCACTTGATGCCTTTCCCTTGTGCTGGCCTGTAGCTGGGCCCTCCACCTGAGGACCTTGTCTTAAGATTCTGCTCCCCAGGGGCAGGGGCAGGGTGCTGTGGCCCCTGACCCCTGCATCCATTTCTTCACGAGGGGTACTTCTCCGTGGTTGCGGTGCCATAGCGCTGATTGCAGCGTGCTTATGGAGCCTTGGGAGCTCGTAGGCTCCTTGCTGCATTGTGCCCCTTTAAATAAGATCACTGCAGCGGCCCGAGAAGCTGGAAGAACACTCGCGCACCGCATCAGGTGCAGGCAAGTGTCTGCTCGGGCCCCAGGAGGGGTCTGATCTTCTTGTGGCTTCACGGCAGGACCAGGGGAAGGCGCGGGGAGAGCCCCCTTCCCCCTGTGCCTCTGCGTTAGGAGCAGGACGCTCCTTTTCTGCTGTTAGGTAAAACGGGCATTATTGTGCTCCCCCCCTTGGTGGAAGGGCCAGTGGAGGCCCGGTGGGAACCCCAGAGATCATGGGTCCCGGGAGGGGCCTGTCATTAAACCAGAGGGTGTGCGTCGTACCCCCCTCCTGCCCTAAGTTGTTTTTGCTGGCTTTGGCCCCCCTCGTGAGGGCCGGTTGAGGCCCTGGGGGGCCCCCAGTAATCACGGTCCCCAGAGGGGCCTGTCTATAAAAGAGAGGAGGTGCATGTCGCCCTCCTCTGACCCCAGAGTATAAGGGAGGCCCCCGTTTTGCGCATAGGAGCACCGGGTGCCCCATTGTTCGCCTTCTAGGCACTGGAGGTGCCTTCATCCAACCAGGTACTGTTTAAAGGACCAATATAGTTGCAATCCAAAGTTCTTTCTACAGACTTTTGTTTTATTCATATATTACCTACCTGCATTTTATGTTTTTACATATGTGTATGCAAATGTTCCTTTTATGGACATGCTTGCTAATATGTTTTTCTAACTTGCCATATGTTTTCTAATGTTCCTACTATGGGCATTTTATGATATTCTTATGACAAGTGCTGTGATGTAATACGTGTTTTCCTGACTACTGCTTATGTTGCAGAATACTGAGCAACCTGTGTGTTATGTGTGACTACTGCTAGTTTGCAGAGTAACGAATGTGTAACGTTCTGACAACTGCTAAGGTAGCAGGATAGTACTGATATGTGATGATTGGTCGGATAATTGCCTTGTGTACAATACAGCATATTTTCATATAATCTGGTGTTGTGTTTCCTTTGTGGTGGGGATATTGCGTCACGTGTGTTGTGTGTGTTGTGCAAACGCTTTACACATCGCCTCTGGGTTAAGCCTGACTGCTTGTGCCAAGCTACCAAGGGGGTAAGCAGGGGTTATCTTGGACGTGTAACTCCCTTGCCCTAACTAGAGTGGGTAAGTTCTGCCTAGCTGAGGTGTATACCCTAGCCAACCAGAAATCCCATTTCTAACAATGCTCATAATCTCTGTACTGTTGAATAACATCGTCCGGTGTATCACAATTGTCCAGGACCAAGATATTCTTATACTTTTCCACAAGTCTCTGTAAATTCTCAGTCCCAAAGTCAAATTGTGATTGTGTTGATATGTCTTGGAATTCAAAGCTTCCCCACTCCTTCAGTGCCTCCACAGAGAACCTTGTTTGCATATGTTTAAAAAAAAATGAAACAAAAGAGTAAATAGACCCACTGATGAGCTCTCTGTGTTCCCTGTACAAAGAGATGAGCTCTCGTACCATGCTACTCCAAAAGGCACTGCTTTCTGTTCCTTAATTTGGACAATGTTAGCTTCAACAGTGGGAAACTAGCTTTTTTGAAACAGCGTAAACAAAGATGATAGTTCAACTAGAATATCATTCAGTATTGGATAATTTTCCTCAATTTTCCCATGTTTAACATACTTAGGTACACCCTCATAAGTACACATTTAGTGCAATATTCCTTGAAAGTCACAGCAATTAGTTCAGTGGTCAAAATTATTTCACTTCGGTTTTAGTTACCTATGCAATTTCGTCCACCTTGGTCTTCTTTGCAAGAGTTCTGCAGAACACAGTGTAGACAGTCCTTAATAAGTTCTCAATTTATGTAACTGCAGCACCTTCTTCCAGGCATTATGAATTTCCAGATCTTACCTGTGGTGACACTGTGCTGCTTAACTCAATGTGGAATTTCTTCTGTAAGGCTAGCAGCCAACAAAGTCACCCCCTTAAGGAACTCCACCTCCAGAAAATCCAGCAAGTCCACAAAGTGGTTCACTCCTGAACTCTGCACACTCAAGAAAGAATGCAAAGCTCTAGAAAGATGGTGGCAGACCAGCAGGGGTGAAGCAGACTGCACCACCTTCAAAGTAGCACTAAACAAATATCTCTGGCTCAGAGAAGCAAAAAAAGCCACCCTACTCAGCCGCATCGAGGAAAGCACCAACTGCCTGAAGGAACTTTTCAAAATCATCAAAGGGTTCTCCTGGCAAGCAGCCACCGAAAACACAATCAAATCCTCTCAGGCCCTCTGCAACTCACTAGCCGAATAGTTCCATGACAAAAATCACAGCCATCTAGAGAAACTTCCACCCCAAACTACCAGCATTGAACACCTACTGACGCCATCAGATGACTTTCCCAACTGTCTGATCACTGACTGGAAGCCAACATCCATCCATGAAACAGAAGCTCTCATGAGTTTGAACCCTTCTAGGGTCACCCAACGACCCATGACCCCACAAGAAATTGTCCGCTGACCCCAGCAAATCAAAAATTACTGCCCTATCTCACTGCTCCTCTTCCCAGGAGGACCTGGAAAAGGCCATCAACAAACAGCTCTCTAAACACCTGGAAAGACACAATCTACTGGACACCTCCAAATGTGTCTTCTGCACCAACTACAGCACTGAGACTGCCCTTATTGTTGCAATGGACATCATCAGGTCCCTCCTAGACCACTAAGAGAAAGTGGCCCTGATCCTCCTCGACCTCTCCTCCATGTTCAACACCATCTCCCATGACAGCCTCCCCTCCAGACTCCACCACAACTCCCTCAAATGGATACACGCCTTTTTCACAGGAAGTACCCAGAGAGTCCACCTTCCACCTTTTACCTCGGAACCAAAGAGCACCATATGCAGGATCCCCCGGGGATCTTCACTCCGCCGCATCCTTTTCAACACCTACATGATGCTGAGATTGTTCATCTACAGAATCAACATCATCTCATACACCAATGACACTCAACTCATGCTCTCCCTCTCCGAAGACCGTGCCAACCCTGGAGACAATTTCAGCAATGCCATGAACCACATTGCCCAATGGATGAAATCCAACTGCATGAAACTGAACACAGGCAAGACAGAGGTGATCATCTTCAGATCATCTTCAGAAGCAGCACCTCCCCCTGGGACGACTCCTGGTGGTCCTAAATGCTCAGACATCTGTCCGCAATCTCTACATCATCATTGACAGCAAACTCATCTTCAAATGACAGATAATGACAGATAAACGCAGTGGCCACCTCCAGCTTCCAAAACCTCCAAATGCTACAGAAGATCTTCAGATGGATCCCCATCAAAACCAGAAAGACAGCAAACCAAGCCATCATCGCCATCAGACTAGACTCTGTAAATGCCCTTTACGTCAGACTCCCTGCCCAGCTCCTCCACCACCTCCAGGCCATCCAGATTACAGCAGCAATACTCATCCTGGACCTCCCCAGGCAGACCCACATCACCCCCACCTCAGAGGATTCCATTGGCTGCCTATACTCAAGAGGTGCAAATTCAAGGTTCTCACCCATGCATACAAAGCTTCCACAACTCTGTTCTACTACCCTCACCCTCACCAAAGTCCCAAGCGTTTGACACAGCTGAGAGCGCTCCTTCTCCTACCTTCCCACCAATATCTGGAACAACCTCCCGCCCCCATACGGACCTCGCACACCCCCCTCAACTTCAGGAGGAAGCTCAAGACATTGCTCTTTGATGAGTAGATACCAGTTCGCAGTGATTACCCAGAATGCCTGGATACCCCCAGGGTGATAAGCCTCTCTTTACAAATGTAATGATTGATTGATTGAATGATTTAAGCAGCAACACCAGTTTGTTTGTCCAGCATTACGGATGCACCATCTGCCTTAAAAATGACCATTTTTATGTTGTCAAATTCATTGGCAATGTAGAAGTCTTTCACAACTGTGGTGATAGCTTTGGTATTACAAGTACTCAGCTTCACGATTCTCCCAAACATTGTTTTGTGCTCTGCTGACATTGCTGGTCTAAACTTGAAGTACGGGAAAGCATTTTGGTAACTGAAATATCTGTGCTCCCTTCAAATGTCAATATGTGACATTGATCATTGCGAAGTTCTGCCATGGCCTCAGAGTGTATCATGTTGTCAAAGGCATGGTTCTTGCTTCTAAACCTGTCTGATATCTTCACATATAATGCTTTTCAATTCAACCACTTCTAATCTGCTCCTCTGTCAGCAGCCATTTCTGTCATCATGATGCACATCCCAAATACCAACCTGGCAGCAGAACTTTTGTAGCCTAGGATAACTAAAGCTGATTCATGTACTTTGCTGTTTAGATGCAGTTTCAGGTAATCTAGTTTTCAGTCATCGCTCCACTTCTTCCCAGTGGAAAAGCCCCCAACAATATTTGCTTCTGCACATGCTTTTCAGATCAGGCCCATGTCTGGCCTGCCGAGTAATCACTCCCCCAGTTGTATGCAAATTGTATTCTTTGATTTTGGTGCCTCATCCTCCACAATTTCCTTCATCCACATAATCGCTATGGTGGCATTGGCGGTCCGACCACCGTCGGGTTGGCAGTTGGCAAAATTACGAGTCATGCAGACCTATGGAGCAAAGACTGCTGTGGTCCTGCTGGCACTGCCAAGCAGCACAGACAGCCACCATCACGAGGCTGCACATACAAGCCAGCGGAGACTGTATTCCTGCCGCCACACCACCAATGTGACCGTGGCGGTCCAACCTCCATGTCTCAGCAGGTGTAAATGGGGAGCACAAGGGGAGCAACTCACCTGTAGGCAGCCTTACACATTGGGTGCCACCATAGAGCCCATCATACATGTCCTGATGTTGCTGCTGATCATTAAAGGTGCACAAAATCCATGCTGCAGTGGGTGCAACCAAACATAAGTACAAAGACCTACCTGTGTCATTACGCTCAACAACAGATCATTGCGCCGTCAACCACATGATATGGGGGTGACACTACGGTCACCAGGTACATTTGTCATTGTGTCCTGGAATGAAATCATACTCAAAGAAGGACACGTTCACAGTCACCAAGCGCCCCCTTTGGGCAGGTCACTCACACTGCACTGCAACACTACACAAATGCACATGTCTGCTCATCTCAGGCACAGGGACACTGAAGTGTACACAATAGTGTGCCACACAACACCAACAACACAGCAATATCACATCTATAGATACAACTTGCACACTCACATTTTGTACACAGCCCATGGACTGTCATCACATTCAACACACATAGGTATGGATGACGCATGGAACACAAACACCACTCCCATTAAACAGCAGTGCAATGGACACACACACACATCAACCACATTGCAACACAATGGAAGGTCAATAGTATGCACAATAGACGGAGAAACAAATATAGACCACTATGCAAACAATACCTGAACAATAGGGATGGGGCATCAGGAGCACTCAAGGAAGGAGGCTGCACTTGGACACTTAGGTGGTCATTCTGACCCCAGCGGTAAAATGCACTTACCGCCGGTCAGAAGACCGCCATAACACCGCCGCGGCCGCGGAAACCCGCCACGGTCATTCTGACCCGCAGAAGGCAAACCTCCGAAAATCCGACAGCCACAACCGACCGCCAGACCAGCGGTCGGCGGAAAGGTGGAGGTGACCAAACCTCCACCGCCACGCCAACAGAAATACGCCCATGCCATTACGACCCATGAATCCACGCGGCGGTCATTCAAACGCGGTATTCCATTGGCGGGACACACCGCCGCGGTCAGAATACACACAAACGAACAAAACTCAGCCACATTGGACGATTTGAATCCCACACACCTGATACACATACACACACCACTCCCACACACACAATACAATATAAAACACCCACCCACATCACCCACAAACCCCTACGCAAAAAAATTCTGAAAGAAGGCCAGAGCGAGAAACCAGCATCCACAAACTAACAGCCACAGCCACTCAACACCATCACCCACACACTATCCACACACAAAACAACACACACCACCACACTCAACACACTTAACTACACATACTCCACCCCACACATCATACACACCACCCCATGGCACCCCAAAGACAACCCCGCTTCACAGACGAAGAACTCAGGGTCATGGTGGAGGAAATCGTTCGGGTAGAGCCCCAGCTGTTTGGCACACAGATACAATACACCAGCATTGCCCGGAGGACGGAGCTATGGCAGAGGATTGTCGACAGGGTCAACGCAGTGGGACAGCACCCCAGAAATCGGGAAGACATCAGGAAGCGATGGAACGACCTACGGGGGAAGGTGCGTTCCATGGTATCCAGGCACAACATCGCCGTGCAGAAGACTGGCGGAGGACCCCCACCTCAACCCCCACAATTCACATCATGGGAGGAGGAAGTCTTGAACATCCTGCATCCTGACGGCCTCGCAGGAGTCGGCGGAGGAATGGATACTGGTAAGTTGAAGCTTCAATACTGCTTCCCCCCCACCTGCATGCCAAATCATACCCCAACCCTCACCCCCATCCTCGAACCCCACCCTCACCCCCACCCCCATCCTCACCCCCACCCTCACCCCCACCACCATCCTCACCCCCACCACCATCCTCACCCCCACCCCCAGCACACCTATTCCCCGCCAATGTCTCACCATCACAACCCACACATCCCAAAACCTAGGCCTGCATGCGTCCACTAAGCATGGACACCCATCACCAAAGCATGCCCAATGCATATACACATCCCCCCCACAAGCCACCCTCACCAAAGCCCCCACACACGAATGCCAGCACTTGGGGACACGAGAACCCATAGATACATCCATATGCCACACATTGAAACTATAACCATACCTCTATACCCCTGCAGGACCCGACCGTCAACACACCGCGGCGGAGGGGCCAGAATTCTCCACACCCCCCACCCAAGAGGCCGTCAGCGATGACAGCAGCTCTGTCGACCTGGACACCGATGACCAGCCCGGACCATCGGGGACCTCTGGACAGTCGGTTCCCCTCACACAGGCACAGGCCACTACAGACCCAAACCCCTCTGGGAACACCAGCACAGCTCCCACCCAGCGGGCCCATGCCTCTGTCTCCAGGGCGCGTCAATCTGCGGTGTGTCTACCACTACAGGGCACCCAGGATAACCCACCACCCCAACAACAACAGGGACCTGGGGGCAGTGGTAGTGGGCACACCGGCCAGGGGGCAGAGGCCCAGGGAAACAGGGCAACTCGGAGGGCAGCTGTGCGACAGGGGGGGGACGGGCCCAGGGAACCCACTCTCCACGAGGTCCTCACCACCATCATGGGAGCATACAACCGCTCCCAGGAGACGATGGCGACGGTACTGGCCCGGTTCCAGGAGATCCAGGTACTGCAGGAGGAACACTATCGGGGGTACAGGGAGGACATCAGAGCCATCAACACCACCCTGGTTACCATGGTAGGGCTGCTGCAGGACCTCGTCAACACCAGGGCGGACACTCAACAACACCCAAGGGCCCCTGCCACTAGCCTGGACCAAGAACAGCCAACCACCTCCGCCGGCGCTAGTGGACAGGAGGCTCCCGCACAGCAGCAGCCCACCAGACCCCCACCTCCTGCAGGAGAAGAACCACCCCGCAAGAGGGCCCTGAGATCTCGCAAGAAGACAGAGTAGGATGTCAAGACCCCCGCCAGCAATAGATACCACCTGATGTCATCCCACTGTCCCACATTGTCACCCTGTCCATCCTTGAACTTCCCATGCTCCATCTCTCCACAAGCCTCTGGACAATGCACCTGTGTGACTGTTACTCTGGACTCTGCCATGGACATTCCTTCACCATAGCCCCCACCCACTTGAAACCACCCATCCCATTTTGAGCACTTAAATAAACACCTATTTTGCACAAAACTATCTGGAGTCTGGCTGTGATTTCAATATATTGTAATTGACATGACAGTGCAAATATGTCCTTGTACATGGTGAAGTCAACAAACAGCTGCCACAAAGCTGTAGTCCATGGGGAAACGAAGCACAGGACTCGTAGTGGGGACCCCAGATCTGAAATAGGGAGGGAAAAGCCAAAACTCAGTCATCATACACTGGGGCAAATAGACAGGCAGCAGAGATGCAGGAGAGTAGTTAACATTTACTAAATTATCTTTGAAATGTTACCTGTGTCCTATTGGAAGTACTGTTCAATGATTCTGTCCCTGTTGTCTGTTTCAGCCCCGTCGTCTTCCTCCTCGTCACTCTCCTCAGGTTCCACCGCTGCCACAACACCACCGTCTCGACCATCCTCCTGCAGGAAAGGCACCTGGCGGCGCAAAGCCAGGTTGTGAAGCATGCAGCAGGCCACGATGATGTGACACACCTTCTTAGGTGAGTACATTAGGGATCCACCTGTCATATGCAGGCACCTAAACCTGGCCTTTAGGAGGCCAAAGGTGCGTTCGATCACCCTCCTAGTACGCCCATGGGCCTCATTGTACCGTTCCTCTGCCCTGGTCCGGGGATTCCTTACTGGGGTCAGTAGCCACGACAGGTTGGGGTACCCAGAGTCCCCCAATAGCCATACACGGTGTCTCTGTAGCTGTTCCATCACGTAAGGGATGCTGCTATTCCTGAGGATGTAGGCGTCATGCACTGACCCTGGGAATTTGTCATTTACATGCGAGATGTACTGGTCAGCCAAACACACCACCTGGATGTTCATTGAATGGTAATTTTTTCTGTTCCTGTACACCTGCTCCCTGTCTCTTGGGGGAACCAAAGCCACATGGGTCCCATCAATGGCACCAATTACGTTGGGAATATGTCCAAGGGCGTAGAAATCACCCTTCACTGTAGCCAATTCGCCCACCTCAGGGAAAATGATGTAGCTCCTCACGGATTTCATCAGGGCAGACAACACTCTGGATAACACCTTCGAAAACATGGGCTGAGACATCCCAGAAGCAATTCCCACTGTTGTCTGAAATGACCCACTTGCCAAGAAATGGAGTACTGACATGACCTGCACCAGAGGGGGAATCCCTGTGGGTTGGCGGATGGGGGACATCAGGTCGGGCTCCAGCTGGGCACACAGTTCATGGATAGTGGCACGGTTAAGACGGTAGGTCAGGATAATGTGGCGTTCTTCCATTGTCGACAGGTCCACCAGCGGTCGGTACACGGGAGGATTCATCCGTCTCCTCGCCCAACCCAGCGGACGGTGCCTAGGAAGGACAACATGGAGCACACAGTCAAGCAACCCACAGGTACGTACTCACAGCTAGCACAGTAAACGATTCTCTATGCAGTGAATGGTGTGTCTGAGTGGCTATGCAAGGCCTAGGCCTGTGTGACGCAGTTGAAATTGAGCCATGTGGGACCTGGAAATGGCGGCTGCCTGACCTGTGAAGTGTGACAATGGGATGTGAGGTCAATGCGCTGGCGTGGCACACCGCGGCGGGCGGCGGGCGAAGACCGCGGCGCGAAGCCGCATTGGTTAACATTGAAGCCTATGGGTTTCAGGAGCCAATGGCGAAGGGCGCCGGCGGTGGCGGGACGCACCGCCGCGGTACGCACCGCCGCGGTACGCACCGCCGCGGACGTGACCGCCATTTTCTATCTACTTATCCACTTGCGACTTGAACTTTCACAGGAGAGGACCTATACTGCAAGTGTTGCTGTGACCTCGGTCTGGAAGGGACAATGGCTGCTGCGCCTGGGGAAAGGGCCCCTGCCTTCACTGGAGAGGAGTTGGAGAAACTTGTGGATGGGGTCCTCCCCCAGTATGCGCTACTCTACGGTCCTCCAGACCAACAAGTGAGTTTAATTCAATCTGGATTTGGGGCCACTGGCTGGCTTGGGGGCCTGGCGGGGGGCCTGGCGGGGATGGGGGGCATGTTGGGCCTGGCGGGGGGCATGGCGGGGGGCCTGGAGGGGATGGGGGGCATGTTGGGCCTGGCGGGGGCCTGGCGGGGATGGGGGGCATGTTGGGCATGGCGGGGGCCTGGCGGGGATGGGGGGCATGTTGGGCATGGCGGGGGGCCTGGCGGGGATGGGGGGCATGTTGGGCCTGGCGGGGGGCATGGCGGGGGGCCTGGCGGGGATGGGGGGCATGTTGGGCCTGGCGGGGGGCATGGCGGGGAAGGGGGGCATGTTGGGCCTGGCGGGGGGCCTGGCGGGGATGGGGGGCATGTTGGGCATGGCGGGGGGCCTGGCGGGGATGGGGGGCATGTTGGGCCTGGCGGGGGGCATGGCGGGGGGCCTGGCGGGGATGGGGGGCATGTTGGGCCTGGCGGGGGGCATGGCGGGGGGCATGGCGGGGATGGGGGGCATGTTGGGCCTGGCGGGGGCATGGCGGGGGGCCTGGCGGGGATGGGGGGCGTTGGGCCACTGGCAAGGAAAATGCTGACAAACTTGAACGTGGTATTTCTCCCTCCCTGTACGTGTCACATAGGTCCGCGCCCATGAGAAGATCGGGATTTGGCGTGCCATCGCCAAGGAAGTCCGGACCCTGGGGGTCCACCATCGACGGGGCACCCACTGCCGCAAGAGGTGGGAGGACATCCGCCGCGGGACCAAGAAGACCGCCAAGTCTCTGCTGGGGATGGCCTCCCAACGTAGGCGGGGTGCCTGCCGTCAACTGAGCCCCCTGATGTTCCGGATCCTGGCGGTGGCCTACCCTGATTTGGATGGGCGCGTGAGGGCAGCACAGCAGACACAAGGGGGTGAGTACAAGCATTATCTACTCTGTTGTCGCGCAGTGGAGGTGTCTGGGTGGGGGAGGAGGGCTGGGGGTCCCCCTAGGCCAGGGCGATATCTGTAGGCTGGGCACCCCCGTAAGCCCCTGTGTCCCCAGCCACCACCCTCAGTAGTTTGTCAGTACAGCCACCCCTGGGCCGTGTCATCCATGGGTGCAGTTGTCAACTCTAGGCGTGTAGGGCATGTTCCACGGAATGCGTAGCGGACCCCAAGTGCGCAACTTAGTGCAGGGGGCATCTGTGTCTGTCATGTCCGCTAACTGTACCTAAGATCCATGTACTCAATATCCCTTTATTTCTCTCTCCCCCCCCCTTTTTGTTTGTCTTTCTGTGCTTGTGTGCATCAGCATCATCAGGCGGAGGAGAAGTGGCATCGGGGCAGGAGGGAGCTGCATCTCACATGGCCCAGGAGGGCCATGCCACAGAGTCACACTGGACCAGTGAGACGGAGGGCGAGGGGAGCTCCACGACGGGGACGACTGGACCCTGCAGCGACACGGACACGTCCTCGGAAGGGGGCTCCCTTGCGGGGGTGGCACCATCCGTGCCCCCCGCCATTACAGGTACAGCCGCCACCCAGCGCACCATCTCCGCCCTCCCAGCAGCCCCTCAGCGTTCGCCCCGTGCCCGCTCTGCCAGGAAGCCGGGCATCTCCTTCGCCCCAGGCACCTCAGGCCCTGCCCCTGTTACCCCCGCTGCCCTCCGTGAGGAGGTCATTGACCTCCTCCGAACGCTCATTGTTGGGCAGACTACCCTTTTGAATGCCATCCAGGGGGTGGAGAGGGAGGTTCATCGCAGCAATGCGTACCTGGAGGGCATTCATTCGGGTCAGGCTGCCCATCAGCGATCGTTCCAGGCTCTGGCCTCAGCACTGACGGCAGCCATTGTCCCTGTCTCCTGCCTCCCTCTACTAACTCCCTCCTCCCAGTCTCCTGTTCCTCTGCCTGTCCCACCCACACCATCAGACCAGCCTGCACACACCTCAACACCCAAGAGAAGCTCATCCAAACATAAGCACCACAGATCACGCAGACATTCACACACGCAACATTCCGATGCAGACATGCCAACAGTCACTACCACCTCTGTGACCCCCACCTCCTCGTCTCCCTCCTCCCTCCCTGTGACGTCTACACTCACACCTCCATTCACCTCACCATCAGCCAGTGTTTCCATCACCAGCACACCCTCCACTCCAGTACGCACACGTGCAGTCACCACCCCCACTGCCATTTACACGTCCCCTGTGTCCTCTCCCACTGTGTCTGTCACCCCCTCTTCCACACCACACAAACGCAGCCACCCACCCACCCAACAGCCATCCACCTCACGACAGCCTATCCCTCCTGCACCCAAAGACAGCAAACGTGACTCACCTACAACCACATCCTCTCCCTCCACTCCCATTCCCACTGTACCTCCCACTCTCCATTGTCCCAAGAAACTCTTCCTCGCCACTACTAACTTCTTTCCTGACCCTGAGCCCCCCCCTCCTTCTCGTCGGGGTAAGAAGAGCACCTCAGCCACCACCAGCCCTGCAGCCCCCTTGACAAGGGTGCAGGGGTATTGGAGCCCGCCAGCCCGCATGTCTGGATCTTCGCCCAGCAGCAAGGGGACAGCCAGCCCACCCCCTGGGAAGAGGAGCAGAAGGCGGAAGGGGCGCCGCAGGAGCCCGCCTTCTACATCCCCCCCGGACACCACCCAGAGACAGTCACCAGCCACAGCTCAAAAGGGAGGAAAGGGCCACAGGCCCACGACTAAGGAGGGCAAGGGCAGCAAGTCGGAGAGGTCAGGCAGCAGGCCTGCTGCCCAGGAGGAGCCCACAACCCCCATAGCCGCTGCCCCGGGAGGAACCGGCACAGCTGCCCCGGGAGAGCCCACCACCCCCATAGCCGCTGCCCAGGGAGGACCCAGCCCAGCTGGCCAGGAGGGCCCCACCACCCACAGCCCAGGTGGGCATTGAAGGAGCACCATCCCCGCTGCCCAGGAGGGCACCACCAGGCAATGAGCAGTTGGCCATAGACCGGCCGCCGTCTCCAGAACCGCTGAACTGGGCCCCGCCGTCTCCAGAACCGCTGAACTGGGCCCGCCGTCTCAAGCACCGCTCCGCTGGGCCCCGCCGTCTCAAGAACCGCTGAACTGGGCCCTTCAAGGCAAGAAGCGCTGAACTGGGCCCCGCCGTCTCCAGAACCGCTGAACTGGGCCCCGCCGTCTCAAGCACCGCTCCGCTGGGCCCCGCCGTCTCAAGAACCGCTGAACTGGGCCCTTCAAGGCAAGGAGCGCTGAACTGGGCCCCGCCGTCTCATGAACCGCTCCGCTGGGCCCCGCCGTCTCAAGAACCGCTGAACTGGGCCCTTCAAGGCAAGGAGCGCTGAACTGGGCCCCGCCGTCTCAAGAACCGCTGAACTGGGCCCTTCAAGGCAAGGAGCGCTGAACTGGGCCCCGCCGTCTCCAGAACCGCTGAACTGGGCCCCGCCGTCTCCAGAACCGCTGAACTGGGCCCCGCCGTCTCAAGCACCGCTCCGCTGGGCCCCGCCGTCTCAAGAACCGCTGAACTGGGCCCTTCAAGGCAAGGAGCGCTGAACTGGGCCCCGCCGTCTCAAGAACCGCTGAACTGGGCCCGCCGTCTCATGAACCGCTCCGCTGGGCCCCGCCGTCTCAAGAACCGCTGAACTGGGCCCTTCAAGGCAAGGAGCGCTGAACTGGGCCCCGCCGTCTCAAGAACCGCTGAACTGGGCCCCGCCGTCTCAAGCACCGCTCCGCTGGGCCCCGCCGTCTCAAGAACCGCTGAACTGGGCCCTTCAAGGCAAGGAGCGCTGAACTGGGCCCGCCGTCTCCAGAACCGCTGAACTGGGCCCCGCCGTCTCAAGCACCGCTCCGCTGGGCCCCGCCGTCTCAAGAACCGCTCCGCTGGGCCCCGCCGTCTCAAGAACCGCTGAACTGGGCCCTTCAAGGCAAGGAGCGCTGAACTGGGCCCCGCCGTCTCAAGAACCGCTGAACTGGGCCCGCCGTCTCATGAACCGCTCCGCTGGGCCCCGCCGTCTCAAGAACCGCTGAACTGGGCCCTTCAAGGCAAGGAGCGCTGAACTGGGCCCCGCCGTCTCAAGAACCGCTGAACTGGGCCCCGCCGTCTCAAGCACCGCTCCGCTGGGCCCCGCCGTCTCAAGAACCGCTGAACTGGGCCCTTCAAGGCAAGGAGCGCTGAACTGGGCCCCGCCGTCTCCAGAACCGCTGAACTGGGCCCCGCCGTCTCAAGCACCGCTCCGCTGGGCCCCGCCGTCTCAAGAACCGCTGAACTGGGCCCTTCAAGGCAAGGAGCGCTGAACTGGGCCCCGCCGTCTCAAGAACCGCTGAACTGGGCCCCGCCGTCTCATGAACCGCTGAACTGGGCCCTTCAAGGCAAGGAGCGCTGAACTGGGCCCCGCCGTCTCCAGAACCGCTGAACTGGGCCCTTCAAGGCAAGGAGCGCTGAACTGGGCCCCGCCGTCTCCAGAACCGCTGAACTGGGCCCCGCCGTCTCCAGAACCGCTGAACTGGGCCCCGCCGTCTCAAGCACCGCTCCGCTGGGCCCCGCCGTCTCAAGAACCGCTGAACTGGGCCCTTCAAGGCAAGGAGCGCTGAACTGGGCCCCGCCGTCTCCAGAACCGCTGAACTGGGCCCCGCCGTCTCAAGCACCGCTCCGCTGGGCCCCGCCGTCTCAAGAACCGCTGAACTGGGCCCTTCAAGGCAAGGAGCGCTGAACTGGGCCCCGCCGTCTCAAGAACCGCTGAACTGGGCCCCGCCGTCTCATGAACCGCTCCGCTGGGCCCCGCCGTCTCAAGAACCGCTGAACTGGGCCCTTCAAGGCAAGGAGCGCTGAACTGGGCCCCGCCGTCTCAAGAACCGCTGAACTGGGCCCCGCCGTCTCATGAACCGCTCCGCTGGGCCCCGCCGTCTCAAGAACCGCTGAACTGGGCCCTTCAAGGCAAGGAGCGCTGAACTGGGCCCCGCCGTCTCAAGAACCGCTGAACTGGGCCCTTCAAGGCAAGAACCGCTGGCCCTTTGGCAGACGTGGCAGGGCAGGATCTATCTCGGGCAGGGCTGCAGGATGTCCTCTGGCCAACTTGCCTCCTCCAGTGGCAGTGGGGTCTGTTATGGACTGTATGGACCGTGGCTTTGCACTCCCCAGGATGGCCCAGTGGGCAGGCCACCCACTGTATGGACTGTTTGGACTGTGGCTTTGCTCTCCCCAGGATGGCCCAGTGGGCAGGCCACCCACTGTATGGACTGTATGGACTGTGGCTTTGCACTCCCCAGAATGGCCCAGTGGGCAGGCCACCCACTGTATGGACTGTTTGGACTGTGGCTTTGCTCTCCCCAGGATGGCCCAGTGGGCAGGCCACCCACTGTATGGACTGTATGGACTGTGGCTTAGCACTCCCTAGGATGGCCCAGTGGTCATGGAGTCCCCTTGTGGATCTGGCGTCGTGTACTCAAGTGGCTGAGGTGCCCCCCCTTCCCTTCCCCCTGAGGTGCCTGTCCTATTTTCTTTCTGATGCCCCTGCAGTGTTCTCTCCGTGGAGTTCTTGTCGTGGGACTGGGCCTTGCCCCTTTGCACAGGACCCCTGTGATCCACGGACAGTGGTTGGACTACATTTAGTAGCTGTGTATATTTTGTACATAGTTTATTTATTTATTGGGATTACTGGTGTACATATTTCAATATATCTGCCCGTTTATGATCTCTTCTTTTGGTCTTTGCATTATTTCGGAGGGGGGTGGTTTGTGGGTTGTGACAGTGATCTGTGGGAATGCATTGATGTGTGTGTTGTAGTGGGTGTGGGTGGGTAGGTGTGTGCCGGTAATCTTTTCCCTCCCCTGTGTCGTAGGTGCAGTACTCACCGATGTCTTCCGCGCCGCCGGGCGTGCTCCTGGTATATGAGCAGGTATAGGAGTGCGGGGATGACCTGCAACTCTGGTTCCATACTGCCGGAATCTCGCGTGGAGTGCGTAGAGGTGAGCGTTTTCCCGTTCGTAGTCTGTTTCCGCCGTGTTCTTATCGGTGGTGCTCCCGCCCCGGAAAAGGTGGCGGATTGGTGGGTCGTGATAGGGTGGGCGGTACATTGTCTGCCGCCTGGCTGTTGGCGGGGACCGCCGCGCTGTTTGTTTGTACCGCCGTGGCGGGCGGAGTGTTAATACGGCGGGCTGTGTTGGCGGTTCCCGCCAGGGTCAGAATTGCATATTTTAGACCGCCGGCCTGTTGGCGGCTTGGCCGCCGCTTTATCACCGACCGCCAGGGTCAGAATGAGGGCCTTATTTCATTGCACATGTCCCTTAAACAACATTTGCACAGGAACTGGCCCTTCAGGTATCTCTGGGACAAATAATAGTAGAGGCAAGTGACATGCCAATCTGCACAATGTGAAAGTGCAAGTCAACAAAGCAAATACAACTCCAACTGCATGGGAGATACATTTACAAGAAGTAGCTGCAAGATACACAAAACAAAATGGATACATGCACAGTCAAATACAAACAAAGGTAGTATAATGGAACACCCTCCATATCTGCACAAACAAAACTCAAGCTGCACACTTGATGAATTTATAATCCATATTAGGGGGACACACTTAACACCATACATGCTCACATTGGACAAGATGAAATACTTACCATACCAAACAGAATACAATACAATGACACCACAATTGCATTAACACCCACATATACATACAGTCAACATTTACCTTTATCTTGGGCGAGACCAGCACTGACCACAAAGTCAGTTACTGCAAACAAGAGCACATGGATCAACAAGCAGGCTGAAATACACACAACTAGAGGGAGACAATTCATGTTACTCAGGAACAACATAAAGGTTGAAAAGGAATTGCAGGACAAACCTGTATCCCAAAAAACAAGAACTTGTTTTTTTATTTTAAACCTAATTGGAAAAGCCCAAGGCCATTGGCCAGTCCTTATGAAATCATCCATGCACATCACTTTGCTGTCACTTGAATCCAACTGCCAGGGAACCTCCACAGGAAGGGTCATCAAGTAGGTATGCAGGCACCTCAGGGATCATCCTTGGGGTTGGTCAGATTTGGGATGGGTGGGTTTGGGTTTGGGAGATGTGGTCTACTTCTTAGGAGCGGGTGGACTTCTTCTTGAAGAGAGAGGTACGGGTGCTTGTGGGGGCTGGTGTAACAGGGGAGGATATGGAGGGGAAGAGATGGGCTGTGGTGGGTGGGATCCTCTTGGTTTTGAGACAGGGTGGAGGGAACAGGGAAAAAGGCAAGGTCAAACCAAAAGCTTTCTTAGGAACACTGGGATTGTCACCAGAAGGGGTGGGGATTTGGAGGTTGAGGGAGTGGTTGTCTGCTGTGTTGGTGTGTATATTTGGGTGTGTATGATGTGAGGTATGCTTATGTTTTGGTGGTGTCTGTTGTGTGTGAGTGTGGGCGATTGCGGGTGTTGAGAGGCTGGGATGTGGAGGTGTAGGGTGATGGAGTAGTGGATGTGTGTGTCTGTTAACGTGGTATCTGTGGGTATGCTTGTAGGGGTGAATGTGTCTGTGTGTGTTGGGGTGGTGTCTGCAGGTATGGGGGATGTCTTTGTGTCTGTTGGCGTGGTGTCTACAGGTATGGTGGATATTTGTGTGCCTGTTGGTTTGGTGTCTGCGGGTATGGTGGGTTTGGTGGTACCTGTGGGTATGCTTGATGTGGTGTGTGTGATGGTGTGGTGTGGTGGGGGTGCCTGGGGATGCGGTGGTTGATGTTGTGTGTGTCTGTTAAGTTGCGTGCCCATGTGCCTTGTGGTGTTTTTATTTATGTGCGCTGCTCTTGTGTGTTGAGATGGATGTGTGTAGATCAGTGTGTGTGGTAGGGAAATGAGGGATTTGGATTGGGAAGAGGGATGTGGATGGGGGCAAGAGGTCGTGGGTGACTGGCTTCCATCAGTGTGGAGGCCAGAGCCTGAAAAGATATCTGTAGGCCTGAAATTGCCTTCCAGGAATGCATTTGTCTGCTGCAGTTGGGTAGACAACCCTTGGATGACATTCACAATGGCTGTCTGACCCACTGAGCTACTCCCAGGAGGTCAATAGGCTCCTCACTGAGGGCAGCAGAGGTAACAAGACCAGGGCAGAAGTGCCTGTGACAGAGGAGACGCCCACCCTCTTGGGTGAGTGGGCACAGCCAATGGGGTGGGGAGCAACAGGGAGGGTGGCGATAGAACAAGGGGTGGTGGATAATGATGGTAGAGGGGTATTTTTCAATGGGTCTCCCACCACTAAGGAGTGGCCATCGGAGAATCTGATGATGAGGAGGATGTAGAGCCATTCTCCCCTGTGACACTCCCCTCACCCTCCGGGCCACTGGGTCCCTCTGTGTCGGTGGTGTCTTAACACGAGGTCCTATGGCTAGATGCTTCCCCTCTCATCTATACCCTGTCAACTTCACTTCCCTAGGATGATGCTGCAAATATAAAGGGAAATAGGGTCATCACATGTACATGATAAACATTGTGATTATCAAACATTACGTCAAGTAGGCCCCAGCAACCAACTCTCCTCAGTCGCCCCTTCATGTACCATACGCTATGCATGCATGCCATCTGAGCTGTCAAAAGTTGCCCACAGGAAAATCAGGATCTCAGAGAACAACAATTGTGTGGCTGAAGTTATGCAATCACAGTAGCCATTGAACAAGTAGGGAACCTCATCACCTTCAATGTTTTGCCTCATAGAGCATACCTCTGCTACCTGTTGTCACACAATAGTGGGCCAATGCCGACTCCATTGTCACAGATCCAACATAAGGTCATGCAGACATCTATCTGTCACATACACAATACCACATCAATATGAATTGATGCTCCCAGAACATGCCTTGTTGCTGACAACAGTACAGAAACCTGGAGAATGTGACATGGAATTACTCATGTCACACTGGAAACAGAGCCACAATGCACACTTCACTAAGTGATATTTGTCCCAATGGATTCATGGTGGTAGTACTAATGTTGCTTAGATATGCCACACATGTGGCATGAACATGTACACTGTAGACACAAAGGCCCTCATTACAACCCTGGTGGTTGGTGTAAAAGTGGCGGTAATACCACCAACAGGCTGGCGGTAATTACCAACAAATTATGACCATGGTGGATAGATCTGTGATAGACAGCCACTTCACCACACCTACCGCCAGGGGGGAAACAACAGGCACCACGGCGTTAGCCATCTGCAGCCAGGTGGAAGTCAATGTTCTGCCCACCATATTATGACTCTGGAAACTGACACCTTTTCTGGGGGGGTTCCAACTACACCAAAAGCCTGGCAGAAATACTGCACAGAAGTGAAAGGACTCACCATTGGAGATACAGGGAACAACCACGCAGCCATGGAGCTCGAGCTGCATGTCTTCCACATGGTCTTCTACGTGCTGCTCCACCATGAACACCAACGACAGCGAAGAGAGCAACGGTGAATACAGCCACCTAGATGGCATTCAAAATGGTTGACTGCCCTACAGAGATGGATCCGTGGAGGTCAATAGCCTCCTCACTCAGGGCAGCAGGGCTCACTGGGGCAGGGCCTGAGGTGCCTGGGGCGAAGGAGATGCCAACCCACCTGGGTGAGCGGGCACGGACAACTCGATGAGGGGCTGCTGGGAGGGTGGTGCTGGTACGGGGGTGGCGGCTGTACCTGTAGCTAGGGTGGTCACAGAGATGTCCACCTCCACCAGGGAGCTTCCATCGGATGAGATATCTGTGTCAGAACAGTCCCCTCCAGTCTCCGCCGTAGTGCTCCCGTCGCCCTCTGTCCCACTGGTGCCCTCAGCGTCGGTGGACTCTGCCTTATGGGTCCTGTGGGATGAAGCTCCCTCTGTCGCCGGTGCTTCTGCTCCTCTGCCAGATGATGCTAACACACATAAGGACAGGGTGACAAAACAAAAAGGGGGGAAGAGACAAAGGATACACTTAGTCAATGGCTGTACCAACACCACTGTTGGCGTACATAGCATCCTCACACACAGGGAACAGGCCAACGAAATATACATTGCACTACCATTGATAACGATAGCCATCAAGGCATGGGGAGGGGCACACACCACCAAATCCTGCAAACCTGGAACCCTATGCAGCCGTGACTAGTAGTGGATGGCTAAGAGCTAGGTAGCAGGACTATCCCTTCAAAACCCTAGCCATCAGGGGACCTAAGCTGCAATGTCAGGCCTGGCCTAGGGGCACTCACTGACACACATCCCCCACCCGGATACCACCCCTCCAGGCGTTAGTAGTAATGATGGGACCTGTACTCACCCCCTTGTGGCTGCTGTGATGCCCTCAAGCACCCATCCATCTCAGGATAGGCCATCGCCAGTATGCGGTCCATCAGGGGGGTCAGGGTTCTACGGCACCCCTTCTTCATTGGGAGGCCATCCCCATCTAGGCCTCCATGGCCTTCTGTGCCCAGCGTCTCAGGTCCTCTCACCATTTCCGACAGTGGGTGCTCCGCCTGCCGTAGATCCCCAGGGTCCGCACCTCCTTGGCGATGGCACACCACATACCCTTCTTTTGATAGGCGCTGACCTGCAGAGGCAATACAGACAGGAAAATAGTATTAGTCAGACAGTCCTGCCTGTTACTCTTATGTCCCACCATACCCCTTCACATCAACATTTGCACACACATGGCCTAGCACACAACCAATACGCCGCCCATAGGACATCCATCCACCCCCTTACACGAAACCTTCACACACACCACTCCATGCATTCATGCCACATGCATTGTGCCCACATTGTATTCACCTGTTGGTCTGAAAGGCTCATACAGCAGTCCGTACTGGGGTTGGATCCCATCCACCAGTCTCTCCAACTCCTCCGAAGAGAAGGCAGGGGCCCTTTCCACAGTCACACAAACAAGTCCAGACAAAGGTCACAGCAGCACATGCAGTGCAGGTCCTCTCCTGTTGAAGATAAGGTAGCAAGTGAGGAATCTGATATAAAATGGCGGTCACGTCTGGGGCAGTGCATACTTTCACCAACGGCGTAGATCACCATTGGCCACTGTAACCCATAGGGCCCAATGTTATCCAATGAGGAGTTGCACAGCAGTTCCCGACCGCCTCCCGCAACAGCCCACAACGTCAGAGGAATTACCTCACTTTCACCTGTACCTCCACACAGGACAGGCGGATGCCATTTCAGGGTTGGGGGCAAACCCTGGATAAGTGGTGCGTCACAGTTTACATTTAGACATACTGGACAGTTCACAGTGACCCATTACAAATTAACAGCATGCAATGTTCTGTTGTAGCCCAATTGTTCATTCTGTGACCGGTTTCTCACTCTTTTTCCCCTTAGATTGCTACTGCTGCAGATGAATAGGAGATGGAGACATACCCCCCTGTATAGACCCCTGGTGGACTTGGCAACACTGGAGGACAGGCACATTATCCTGACCCTTAGACTGGACAGGGCCACAATCACAGAGCTGTGTGCCAAATTGAAGCCTGACCTTATATCTGCTGTCCGTCACCCCACTGGGATCCCCCCTCTTGTGCAAGTTCTATCTGTGCTCCATTTCCTGGCAACTGGTTCTTTCCAAGTGACAGTGGGATTGGCAGCAGGAATGTCACAGCCAATGTTCTCAATAGTGCCGACAAGAGTGTTTTCTGCCCTGATTAAACACATGTGCAGCTACATTGTATTTCCACAGGTGGAAGATTTGGCCACAGTGAAGGACGAGTTCTATTCAATGGAACATATCCGCAACATAATAAGGGTGATTGATGGAACACATATTGCATTAGTCCCCCCCGGCAGAATGAACAGGTGTACAGAAATCGTAAGAGTTTCGACTCTATGAATCTACAGATGGTGTGCTTGGTGGACCAGTACATCTCCCATGTCAATGCTAAGTATTCTAGGTCAGTGCATGATGCCTTTGTCCTGAGGAATAGAAGCATTCCAAATGTGATGGGCCAACTACAGAGGCACAGGGAGTAGCTAATAGGGGAGCCCTGATTTCCACCCAGTAGATGTTGGTGTATGGGTATGGTGTGGGCCATATAGGATAGTGTGTGGCTAAATGATGTCCCTCAATATTTGCAGGTGACTCTGATTACCCCAACCTATCTTGGCTGCTGACCCAAGTGAGGAATGCCAGGACAAGGGTAGAAGAACGTTACAATGAGGCACATGAGCGAAACAGAAGGATTATAGAACAGACCTTTGGCCTCCTGAAGGCCAGGTTCAGATGCCTGCATCTGACAGGTGTATCCCTGTGCTACTCACCCAAGAAGGTGTGCCAGATAATAGTGGCATGCTGCATGTTGCACAACCTTGCCCTGAGACGCCATGTGCCTTTTCTGCAGGAGGAGGCGCCTGGATATGCCCGTGTGGCAACAGTGGACCCTGTGGACAGTGAGGATGAGGGGACAGATGATGAGGTTGAGGGCAACAGAACAGCAGTCATCAGACAGTACTTCGAATGACACACAGGTAAGACATTGTTACTTCACATTTCATAATAATTATATATAATTTCAATGCCATTGGTATGCTGTTATTTCCCAGTTCTATGCCCACTTACTGTACCCTTTGGCAATTCATTTAACAGATTTTGGTGCCTCACAATAGTTCCAGGGATGATCACTGCAGCCAGCTACAGGTCATTAACATATGCTCATTTACTGTAAATTTGAATTGTATTGTTTGAACCTGTTTAAATGAATACACATTTGAAAAATATGACACACTACATACGTCTATTTTTCCAAGGGTGTTTATTGAAGTGCTAGGTAAAAGAGGGGCAAGTGCAATGGGAAGGGGTGATGATGGAGGAAAGTCCAGGGTTTTGTTCCAGTCTATTTGTAGCACAGATGAATTGTTCAAGGGGACATAGGAAGGGGAGCAATGACAGTTCAAGGTGGATGGGGTGAGTGTGTGGAACACAAGGGTGACAGTCAGGAGAGTCTCATTTCCTGGCGGGGGTCTTGGCAATAGTCTCTGGCTTCAGTCTGGATCAGAGGGAACATTTGCAGGGTGGTTCTCCTTCTGCAGGGGGAGGGGTGCTGGTGGTCTGTTGGTCCTGTGGCGGGGCCTCCTGTCCACTAGCGACAGCGGAGGTGGAAGGCAGTTCAGATGTCTGGCTAGTGGCAGAGGCTCGCTGTTGTGAGACTGTCTCCCTCATAATATTGGCCATGTCTGCCAGCACCCCTGCTATGGAGGCCAGGGTGTTGCTGATGACCTGAAAGTCCACCCTGATCCCATAGTACTGCCCCTCCTGCAGCCTCCTGTTCTCCTGCACAATGCCCAGACTCTGGCCCATCATGTCCTGGGAATGTTGGTAGGCTCCCATGATCTCTGCAAGTGCCTCCAGGAGACTCAGTGCCCCTCCTGCAGCCTCCTGTTCTCCTGCACAATGTCCAGGATCTGGTCCATCATGTCCTGGGAATGTTGGTAGGCTCCCAGGATCTCTGCAAGTGCCTCCAGGAGAGTCGGTTCCTTAGGACTGCCCTCCCCCTGGCGCACAGCACTCCTCCCAGTTTCCCTGTTGTCCTGTGCCTCTGTCCCCTGAACAGTGTGCCCACTTCCACTGACCCCAGGTCCCTCATTGTCTTGGGTGCAATGTGTGGCCTGGGGTCCCTCATAGAGGTGGACACACTGCTGATTGACGTGTTCTGGGGACAGAGGTATGGATACGCTGGGTGGGTGCTGTGGTGGTGTTTCCTGATGGAGGAGGCTCTGTGGTGGTGTGTGACTGGGCCTGGGTAACCGGCTGTCCAGAGGTTCCTGATGGCCCAGGTTGGTCATCCAGATCATGAAGTCCAGAGTTGCTGTCATCATTGTGGGCCTCTTCTGTGGGGGGACTGGATATTGCTGGCACCTCCTCTCCGCTGACATTATCTGGGGTACCTGTGGGGATGTAAATGCTGTGTTATTGTTTCTGTTTCTGACATATTGTGCATAGCTGATTCTCTCTAGTGTGCATGCTTTAGTGATAGATGTCCATGCTTGTCTGTGAGTGGTGTCCATGCATTGGTATGGCATGCAGGGCTTGGCATTGGGATGAGTGAGATGTGTTGGTGGGGTGAGTGGGAAGTGGTGGAGTGATGGGACTGAGGGTGATGGAGGGATATGTGATGGCATGCAGGTAAGGGGGTGAAAGTAGTAGAGAGTTGACTTACTAGAGTCCAGTCCTCCTCCTACTCCGGCCAGGCCCTCAGGATGCATGATTTCCAAGATTTGCTCCTCCCATGTTAGTTGTGGGGGAGGAGTTGGGGGTCCACGGCCAGTCCTCTGGATAACGAGTTGGTGTCTTGCTGCTATGGAATGTACCTTCCCCTGTAGGTCGCTCCACCTCTTCCTGATGTCGTCCCTTGTTCTTTGGTGCTGTTCCACAGTGTTGACCCTGTCCATGATTCTCCGCATTAGCTCCATCTTGCTAGCTATCAATATCTGCCGCACCTGTGCTTTAAATAGCTGTGGCTCTACCCTGATGATTTCCTCCACCATGACCCTTAACTCCTCCTCTGAGAATCTATGGTGTCTGTGTGGTGCCATGGGTGTTGTGTGATTTGTGTAGGTGAGGGTGTATAGAGTGATGTGTTCTGGTGTGTGATATGGGGTGTGTGGGTGGTATATAGCGGTGTGGCAGGTAGTGTGTGGCTCTGGATTTGTCTGTGGTCGTGGTGTCTGTCTTGTGCCAATGGTTTGTAGTTGTAAAGAGTTGTGGGTAATGTGGATGTGTGTTTTATAGTGGTGTGGGTGCCATGTGTGTATGGGTGTCAGGTGTGTGTTGTTTGAATTGTCCAATATGTTATTGTTTTGTATGAGTGTGTGTTTTTTTAGTGCAGCGGTATGTACCGCCAATGGTTTACTGCTGTTTAATGTCTGCCATGGTAATACGTGGCTCCTAATGTGATGGGCGTAGTTCTGTTGATGTTATGGTGTGGGTTTTGATACCGCCTGTTTATCACTGACCTTTGGTTTGGAGGATTTGTGTATGTGGCTGAATAGTGAGGGATCGGTGTATGTGTGTCATAATAAGGTGAACGGATGTCCACCACGGCGGCGGTATGTTGGAGCCAGTCAGCGTGGCGGTAAGTGGGATTTACCGCCAATGTCATAATGAGGGCCAATATCTAAAATGTCAGGGAGATATGACTCGAAACTCCACAACACAATGAATCAGCAAGTCCCAGGGAAATCACCACTAATGTCTGGCACAGCTTACAATGACATACTCTAAGTGCATCAGTAGGCCCCATTAGTCCTTTGGATGTTGGAGAAGCCCAGATATTTGCAAGTACTTGTAAAAGGCACTCAACATATTCCTCAATTGGAAGCTGAATCATTGTCTTAATTTTGGTGATGCAAACCTAGATGTACCTGGATGAATAGTTGTACCCAAACATGTGATACCAACATAACTGCAAGTCACTCCATGATGTATGCTAACAGTCAGGTAACAAGATTCCCCATTTCACATGTGCTAAGCACTTTGCTACATGATTCTACACATTCTGCACATTGTGGATAACAACTCTAGGCCAAATGACTTGCTATGATGGGTGAGGGTATGTGTCAGCTGATAATCAACAGTGACACACTGCTGTCTGTGGCACAACATGAAATGTACTCCCATTATAAATGCCATTCTACACACACAGGTTGGCATGCACATACATGTTAGGGAATACAGAAAATATCCCCTCAACACAGGTAGACCATGGATAAACAGCAGATAACAAACGTTTCCTAAAGAAAAAGGGACACATGCTGACATGTAGGCACAAGGAATGTCGGCAACAGTCATGGCACATAACTCATCTCAATGAACATTCCCCATTTACCAAGGCAAAGTATTGATCTGTACATGCACCCCCCCAAAACAAAGTATGCACTTTCACATGTATGATAGCCATCTTCACATTACAGAAAGTAGTGAGGCACCAGCACCCGCCATATACTGCAGACAAGTAGCCTCTTGATGTCAGAGGTCAATATACTCCTTTCAAAAGACACAAGGCTAAGGACAGTGATCAATCACTACCTTTATTTTTGTCTGTAACACTGAGGAGTAGTGGTCTGTTGCATAGAAATGATACCCACTACAACAACAAATAGTTTTTGATTGATCACTGTACACAGCCATATGCTGACCCTGGAGAGCAACTTGTTTGTGGATTGTACACAGCTGTGTCCTTGGTCCCTGAGCCAATAAGCAAGGCACATCAATATGCACTACATGACATGTCTACACAGACAATCACTCATTTAAGGTGTCCACATGGCTCTGGGGAGCTGTCAGAACCTAACATATTCATTTGGCACTGTGACAGGCAGGAATATGCTCTGAACACACCCCCTTGTAACTGCTGTGCTCTCCTTAAACTCCCATCAAGGTCTTGCAAGGCCACCACCACAATGCAGGCAATTATAGGGGTCATGTTCCGATGGGCACCCCACCCACGTTGGGATGACATCCCCAACTGGACATCAGGGATCTTCCAGGCCCAGCATTTCAGGTTGTCCCACCACTTCTGACAGTGGGTGCGCTGCTGGCTATGAACCCGGAGGGTCTGCACCTTCTGGGGGTGGCTCTCCATAGCTTCTTCTTATGATGAGCGTTGACCTTCATGGATGCAAAATACAAATCAAGAGACTACAATCACATGTTTTGTCACAAATGGTTGAGCCATATACATGTCAAAAACACCAATCTAAAACTTTTCAATTTGTCAACACTCCACAAGTGTGAAACACACAAGCCAATAAGTACAGGGACATGACTACAGACCTATGTACTTGCATCTGCAGACTAACCCACTACCCTGCTCGGGGCCTACAATGACTAAGCAAGCTCACTGACATCAGGTTGTCCCTGCTCCAGCAACATGAGGTAAGAACAATGAAACACTACACACGTATGTTGCTTTTGAAGGGTAAACTCCTCAGGCCTGAATGGACCAACACATTCACACTCTGTGAGGTGACACTGTGAGTTGATTCACTGCATACAGTCCATAGAGGCAATTGCTATAGTAGAAACTTCACTGTAACATTTGAGTAACAATCAAGGGGCTGGCATGGTGGGTACAGAATGTGTATTCCTTGTCCATGTGTGGAGATGTTGAATATCAAATGCAGACTCGTGCCACTTCAGGGGCTGGCTTCTGTGGTATGTACATGTACCACAAAACAGTCCTTTGGATATATTTGTCTATTTTATAGAGATGGCATCCAACATATAAAAACATGAGATGTACAGTTTCTGCTATGTGACTAAGCTACTGAGTCACATATCATGGTCTCCCCAGAATCAACACACTTTCTGCACCATGGGACTCTCATGTATGTAGTAAACCTGTACAGGACAAATATGACCTGTGTGAAGGTGACAACAGAGTTGTGGGAGTAAGGGACCTTTCATGAGTCAAAGACACACATTTACAATTATCTAGTCAAAGGAATGATTAATTCAGGGCAACTTTTGCCACTAGTCCATGCCAGGATCTGCTGGGGTACATGGAGTGGGTACAATGCCACAGTTACATAGACATAGGGCTTCATTTTAAAGTTGGTGGCAAACACCGTTGACCGCCGTGATGACAGCCAACAAAAGACCACCAGTGGTGGTGGATTGTACACCGCAGTATAATGATGCCAAAAGACATACCGCCCAAAAATTGACAACCTCCACCCACCACCAGGGCCAACGATGGCGGTAATGCAGTGCACATCACCCCACCACCGCCACGCATACAAACTCCCCACCCACCAAATAATGATGCACAAATCAACGCGGTGGTCAGTGGATGTCGAACGACCATTGGCGGTACTGACCGCCTCGTTCAGCAATGGGAACCGCCACCAACAAATGCACACTGTGGCAAATTTGAAAAGCACACACCTGACACACATCCACCCCACTATAAAACACACCCCAAAATCCTTTGCAATGTCCATAGCATGACAGATATTGACATCTCAACAAGCATACACTGAACTAACCATCACACAAGTCACACACAGAAAACCACCAAGAAAACTCAAACACTGAACACCCACCATCACAAACCACACTCCCAACCACACAACAGCACTGTTACCAACTCACCTACAACACACCACACCAACCCACAACACATACCATGGCACCCCCTAAGTACCCCTGCTTCACCGACAGGGAGCTAATGGAGTACGAAATACTCAGGGTCGGGTCACAGCTATTCGGGTCACAGGTGTAGCAGACGCCCTTGGCCAAGAAGAAGGAGCTATGGCAGAGGATAGTCAACAAGTTCAACGCTGAGGGAAACCATCCACGCACAAGGGATGACATCAGGAAGAGATGGAACAACCCGCAGGGAAGGTGCGTTCCATGGCATCATGACACAACATCACGGTACAGGAGACTGGCGGTGGTTCCCCACCTCCTCCCCCGAATACACTGACTGGGAGGAGAGGGTTTTGGCTATCCTGTACCCGGAAGGCCTCACTGGACCCCCCGGAGGACTGGACTCAGGTAAGGCAATTACAATACCCTAACAGTCACCACACCTGTAATGCATGCATCACCCCATACTTCTCTCTACCACCATGCCCCCATCCCCTACCCAGCCCACAACGCCCAGCCACTCCTATGCATGTTTCCTTCATGCCCAGAACACCCATACAAAGCACTATCCAGCCCACTGTGCACAGTCGCTAACCCATGCAAGTAATATCAGGAGCACTACAACACCCAGAATGCACCACCACCCTCTCACTAAATGCATCAAAAAGAACATAAACCCCTCCATGCTACTACATGATAATGTAACCACCAATTACTGGTGAGCAGTGCTGCAAGGGACAAGAAAGTGCAGGACACCCACATCTCTATTCTCTCACACACAGACACCACCACCCATGCCACCCGGATGGAGAAGTCAAGAAGTGCCTGTCCTCCACCTGAAGTTGAAGGCCCCACTCAGGAGAGTGCAGAGGGATGTCTGGACACAGAGGAAATCCCTGGGCCATCCCACAGTCCTGGTCAGTCACCCTCTAGAAGCCTCACCCAGGACACCACTGATACCCCTACCACTCAGCCACTGCTATCAGCTGTGGCCCAACGCCACCACACCAGTATCTCCAGGCCACGGACTGGCTACCTACATGTACTGAGGCCTGAGTCTCCACCCACCACCAGGCAGAATAATGAAGGGCCCAGTGCAAGTGGGACTGCCAGACCTGTGCAGGGGACACAGGCACAGGGGGCTAGGGCCAGTGGGAGGGTATCAGTGGCCCAGGGGGGTGACCCAATGAGGGATGCTGCTGCCCAGGAGGTCATTGCTGAGGTCTTGGGAGCATACCACCATTCCGAGGACAGGATTTGACAGATCCTGGCCACTCTGGAGGAGAATCAGAGGCTGCGGGTAGCACACCACCAGGAGGCCGTGGAGCAATGGAACCAGCTCAGTGCTACCATGGCCTCCATTGCAATGGTGCTGCAGAGCCAGACCAACATCCAGCCTGAGTCGTCCACCCAACTGCAGGCCCCTTGCTCTAGCCAGGACACTGCCCTGCCATCTAGATCTGCAACAGCTAGTGGACTGTTAGAACTGCCAGAAGACTCACAGGACACCAGCACCCTTTCCCGTGCAGCCAGGTTCCCCCTTGCAAATGTGGCCTCAGACCCAGACATCCCAGTGAAACACCAGCCAAGACCAAGCCCACCACCAGGACGTGACTCTGCCCTGAACTGTCTCCCTTGTGTGCCACTGAGCTACTTTCTTGACATGCCAATGCCATTTCACCATCTTCCAATGGCCCCAGAGACTATGCCCCTGTGCTACCAACAGCTGAGGATATGCACCTGAGTATATTGCTCACCATGTGCCCACTCCCTTTCACTGTCCCATCATTCATGCATGTTTTATCTTCAAATACATACACTGGTAGAATCAAAATATCTGTCCTTATTTAATATAACCAATCAAATGTTAATGTGTATGTATTAACCAGTTTCCATCATAATTCCGCTTTTACTGCAGGAGGGGGTCTAATAGACTGTAGTGTCTGAAGTATGTCACACTATACATTCCATTGCTGTAAAATGTACCTGAGAGTCACTGGAAGTATAGCCGGATTCTGGAGTTGATGTCTTCCCCCTCTTCTTGTCCATCACTCTCATCCATCCTCTGAAGTGGCAGGGGTGGTTGGACAGCATCCTCCTTTTCCAGAAGTAGGATAGCTTTCCTCACAGCCAAGCTGTGCAGCATGCAGCAGGCCACCACTATCTGTTACACCTTGTCAGGGACATAGCCCAGGGATCCTCCAGAGAGATACAGGCAACAAAATATTGCCTTCGGGAGTCCTATGGTCCACTCAATCACCCTCCTAGTGAGACCATGTGCCTCATTATAAAGGACTTTTGCTTCTGTCCTGGGATTTCTCACAGGTGTCAGGAGCCATTGCATGTTTGGGTAGCCAGAATCCCCTGGAAAAGTGGGTGAAAGAGGGTTAAAACATGCACTTTCTACTTGCATACAGCCTGCCTGTCAGGTATGCAACTAATACAGTGTCATACACACTCACCTATGAGCCAAGCTCTGTCCCCCTGTAGTTGTCCCATCATGTGTGGCATACCGCTGTTTCTCAGGACAAAGGAACCATGGACTGATCCTGGGAACCTTTCATTGACTTAAGAAATGGACTGATCAGCAGAACACACCAATTGGACATTCATTGAGTGAACGTTTTTACGATTTGTGAACACCTGTTCATTTACTCTTGGGGGTATGAGGGCTATGTGGGTACCATCAATGGCACCTATCACATGGCAAATATTTTCAAAAGCATAGAATCTTGATTTGATAGTGGTGAGATCAGCCCTTTGGAGAAACTAGACTTAACTTTGGAGGTGCTGCACAAATGAATTAAAAAAATTAGACAGGATGTGGCTGAACACTGGCTGAGATACATCGGCTGCCATGCCCACTGTCACTTGGAATGAGCCTGTGGCCACAAAATGTAACACAGATAGTGCCTGCACATGTGTGGGTATTACATGGGGATTCCTATTAGCTGACATGAGAACAGGCTCCATTTGTGCACAGAGTTCCAGGATTGTGGCTCGATTCAGGCGGTAATTGATGATGATGTGACATTCCTCCATGGTGGCCAGATCTACTACAGTTCTGTAGACAGATGGGACCCTCCTTCACTACATGGGTCTGTACCTATGGGGGAGGAAGAGAGACACATTGAGTTGGGACATGCACTTCCAGAACAAGGTTCCTCTATTCATGTTGTACATGCGACACAATTGTCCCTCACACAGACACAAAGAACGTGGTAGTACTGTCAGGGTAATGTGGGGGGAGGTGTGTATGTTTTATTGCATCACAGTGTAGGCAAGCTTCCCACCATGATTCTATGAGGAGGGCCAGTAATCATAACAGTACTCGCCATAGACTAGGACCCCGGCCAGACTATGAAGGTGTAGTGTGGTTAGTTTTACGTATTCATTGCGCTTTAGCTTCAGGCTTTAGGCCTTTGTGCACTTTGCCCTGAATATATTTTATTCATTTGCTGACAGCTTAGAGCCTCTGTGCACTTTGCTCTACATGCTTTTTATTAGGCTCGTACTGTTATTTTTCAAATAGCCAGTTCTACGGTATTGTTTTTTTATTCATATCACACTGTTTTGCCTACTTCAGCACTGGAGTTCTCCATAACATATTTACTCTGTGCTTCAGTCAAGGATACAGTCTGGTACATTGCCGATAGACGTGGTAAGAGTTTAGACTTGGCATTCCTGCGTAGGGACATTTTGTGATCACGATGACATGTTAGTTATAAAATCACTTCCTTGTCCCAATACACGCAAGAGGGAGATTCCGACCAGGGAACCACAACTAGACGCTGACTGCCTTGTTGCAGATGCTGAACCAAGATCACAGGTCTTTGCTCAGGTATGAGGGCTGATGTCTCCACAGTGATTCTAATAGGCAAGCTAGAAGCTTAACATGCTGTGCTCTAGATAGAACAAGCAGAGGGAGAGTAGAAACTGTTTGACAATATGAGAGCTTTGTTCTTATGTTTTACTCTCCTGGTAACTATTACAATCCTACTGTGTTGTATCGTTCTGGTTATTGCGGCTCACGCCTTAATATCTAAAATACAGTCGTTTTATTAAAAAACATTATATAAAACTTATACTGTCTTTGTCATTTATATATGAGATCATATTGGAAATAAGAGAGCTGGTTTGGATCTGAGTAACCACGACTTCCCTGAGAAGTTCCAAAGATGTCATGCGCTCGGCTGCCGAATCATTCCTTCCACATGGGAGAAATGAGGCACTGCTAGTTAGCCGGAGCAAAAACCGGATTTAGGGTGACAGAGTTCTTTACACGTGGGTCAGACTCAGTCCCCCACACCGTTATAGATCCTGCTACCTAGAAATCCAGTCGTCTCATTTAGAATAATGAGAGCCCACGCGACATGGCGCCGCCAACGTTTGGTCTGGCTCTAATGTTTGGGTCCGACTGACTCTCTTGGTCTCATATGTATTTTGACTCCTCGGTTCCGTATACGGAGACGTCCGTGGGGCTGAGGGTTTCCGCCGCCACGGGATAGGTGCTTCCTATTGCTTAGTGTTGGACTTTTGCTTTTGCAGGGTCATCCCCAGACTTTTTTGCCTCCTGCCTCCTATATTTTTCTGACATGTTGCTGTTGGCTTTTCAACTCTGAGCACTTTACCACTGCTAACCAGTGCTAAAGTGCATATGCTCTCCTGTTTAAATTGTATGTAAGTGGTTTATCCATGATTGGCATATTTGATTTACTAGTCAGTCCCTAGTAAGGTGCACTAGAGGTGCCAGGGCCTGTAAATCAAATGCTACTAGTGGGCCTGCAGCACTGGTTGTGCCACCCACATAAGTAGCTCTGTAATCATGTCTCAGACCTGCCACTGCAGTGTCTGTGTGTGTATTTTTACACTGTAAAGTCGACTTGGCAAGTGTACCCACTTGCCAGGCCTAAACCTTCCCTTTCCTTACATGTAAGGCACCCCTAAGGTATGCCCTAGGTAGCCCCAAGGGCAGGGTGCAGTGTATGGATAAGGTAGGACATATAGTAATGTGGTTTATATGTCCTGACAGTGAAATACTGCCAATTTCGTTTTCACTGTTGCAAGGTCTGTCTCTCTCTCATAGGATAATATGGGGGCTACCTTTAAATATGATTAAAGTGTAGATTCCCCTAGAGAAGAGATGGACAGGTGGGGTTTGGGATCCCTGAACTCACAATTTAAAAATACATCTTTTAGTAAAGTTGATTTTAAGATTGTGCGTTTGAAAATGCCACTTTTAGAAAGTGAGCATTTTCTTGCTTAAACCATTCTGTGACTCTGCCTTGTTTGTGGATTCCCTGTCTGGGTCAGTTGACAGTTGGGTTGTTTTTCACCTCACACCAGACAGTGACACAAAGGGAGCTGGGGTGTGATCTGCATTCCTGATTAGCCATCTCTGCTAGGAGGGAGGGGTGGAGTGGTCACTCTCATCTGAAAGGACTGTGCCTGCCTCTGACAATGCTGTCTCCAGCCCCCTGGTGTGTGTCTGAGGCCTTGCCTGGGCAAGGCAGGATTTCGCAAGAAGGTGTGAGTCCCCTTTGAAGGAAGGTGACTTCAAAGACTAAAATGGGTATAAGAAGGGCACCCAAACTTACAAACTTTAGAAAACACTTCTGGAATCAAGAGGAACCTCTGCCTGGAGAAGAGCTGATCGCTGAGCAACAAGTGCTGCCCTGCCTGTGACTGTGCTTTGTGGAGCTTTCCTGCAGTGCTGCTTCTGCCAGAGTAAGAGGGCAAAGACTGGACTTTGTGTGCCTTCCATCTTGAAGAAGAAATCTCCAAGGGCTTGATGTAGAGCTTGCCTCCTGTTATTGAAGTCTCAGGGATAGCAAAGACTTCTTCCTGCCAGCACCTGGAGTCTCTGGAGAGACCCCTACTCTGCTCTGTGGTGCCCTTCCAGTTCCTGGGACCCTGAAAGGAGAGGCTGGCAGCCTAAGGACAAAAATACACGCACCGAGCGCCGTGCGGAGAAAAGATCGACGCGAATCCGATCGCGGCTGAGAAAACGACGCGACGCCGGTTCCGCAGCTGAGAAACGACGCCGCAGGAAACGCGACCGAAAAACCGACGCCCGGAACAGGAGAAACGACGCGCAGCATCGCTGACGGAGGCTGAGAGATCGCACCCTGCGCCGCGGGACTTTCGGATCGTCGTGTGGCTGGCTTTTTCAACGCGCACCGCCGTGCCGAGTTGTTTTCGACACACACAGCCGTGCAGGGTTACTTTCGACGCACACCGCCCGTGCGGGGTTATTTTTGACGCAAACCAGGTACATTTTCACGCTAGCAGCGCTAGTGTGTTGTTACAACTACCTAAAGACTCTTTTTATTTTAAACCTTTAAAAAATCATAACTTGACTTGTGTATGTTGGATTTTTGTCGTTTTGGTCTTGTTTTGTCTAGATAAATATTTCCTATTTTTCTAAACTGGTGTTGTGTCATTTTGTAGTGTTTTCATTAAGTTACTGTGTGTGTTGGTACAAATACTTTACGCCCAGCACTCTGAGGTTAAGCCTACTGCTCTGCCAAGCTACCAAGGGGGTAAGCAGGGGTTAGCTGAGGGTGATTCTCTTTTATCCTAACTAGAGTGAGGGTCCTTGCTTGAACAGGGGGTAACCTGACTGTCAACCAAAGACCCCATTTCTAACATTGGTGACCAGCGGTCGGGATTGGACTTGTATTTGTACTTGACATACAGTAATTAAGTGTACACTACTGTTTTGATCTCAGACCACTACGTGACCACATACTACTTGTCTTGTGATTCTGCTTTTTGTTCTCTGATGTCCTCCTGGAAGTATTGATAATATTTTTGGACTTTGGTTTTTGGTTGTGAAGCCTTTGCAGAATGGAAGTCAATTTCTGGCACCTATTTATGTATAAAAAGTGGCAGCTTAAAGCATTCTGCATGGAAAGGGGACTGGCTGTGAACAGGAAATCCAGAAGGGAGGATCTTGAGTCAGCCCTGTTTCAGTATGAATTGAAACGTTGTCAGGCAACACCACCAAATGAGTCTGAGGAGGATAACTACTCTGAGGAGGAGGATAACTACTCTGAGGAGGAGGAAACAGAAAGAGATGAGTGGCTCCTAGCTCGAATCCGGAGTCTGGAAGAGCTAGATGCAGAGCTTGAGAGGGCTGAGGAGGAGAGAGCCTTAGTCCTAGAAAAAGAAAGGATTGCAGCTCAAGAGCTGAGCTGTGAAGAGCTGAAGCTGGAGGCCATGAGGGCTGAGTCCAGTTCAGATGGTGGCAGCAAAAATCTTGTATCCAGTACTGCTGAAGAAGTGCACATGCCCAGAGATGTGGTGCCCTACTTGAAGGAGGGAGTTAACACACGCCAGGAGGTTCAGGGGTATGAGGTAGCTCCAGTGATGCACAGGGTCCCTGAGGTGGATTGGGGAACTGGCATGGGGAGTCATATTCCTACTGGTGGGAGGGACACTCTACTGACTCTAAGTGAGAGTGACAGGGAGAGGGGTTCCCCCCAGGTAGAAGTCCTGGTTATGGAGTGTGAAAACATCCCAGAAGAGTGTGGGTTGAGTGTCAGGGACAGTCAGGTACTGTCTCACCAGTCTCAGGAGGGTGATGTGGGGTGCTTTTTCAAAGCAGAGTCACTGGATGGTTGGGTGAAGGGTACTTTGGTTAATTCATGTGAGGGGCTGAGTGATGTAGTTGCTGGAGAGCATATGTCTAGTCCTTATTTTCCAGAGCTATGCCAACACCAGGTGGAGTGTGAGTTCTCTGACCCCAGGGAGCTTACAATGGAGGCAGACTTCTGGGTGAGTACCAGAGAGTCTGAAGAGGCATTTGGGGGTGCTCCTGAGAGGAGTGGTCTAGGTAGTTCCCAACCAGGTGAGGTAGGGAAGGATTGTAGTGTCCCAGGTAGGTCCCAGTGTAGTGGGATGGGTGAGGGACCCCATGTCCAGTCTCAGAGGAGAGGGAATGGGGATGGGTTGAGGCCCAAGGTGCCCGAGATCCGGTCCCAGGTCCTGGAGGGTTCCCTGCGGGAACCCCAGGAGGGGAGCCTAGCCTGTACCATAGGGCCATCTGTTGAGGGAGACCCCACAGTGTCAGGAGAACTTGGGGGGGCGGCTGTAGCCAGCGTCCCACCAGTTCTGGTGTCTGGCAGTACCACTCCTAGTGAGGGGTTGCAGAAGTCCAGACAGAGGGTTGAGAGGGGGTTGCGGACCCCAGTGGAGAACCTGGAGGGTCAGGGGTCAGCTCTGAGTGCAGAGCCCCCCAGGAATGACCTTGGTGAGACCATTTCTGGGCTGGGGGGAATCCAGACTCTGTCAGATGGGCAGAGGTCAGGAGACCTGCGCCAGCCAGACTCTTGTATGGCCCTTGGGGAAAGTGTTTCCCTTGTGGGGGGTAGGTGTGCCCCCCAGGAAGTCCTGGTGCGCCAGGCAATGATTCAACCGCAGGATGGTGACTCTGGGTTGGATGATCAGGTTCAGCGGGTAAACTCTGACCTGATGGGGGGTAAATGTGCTCCCAAGGAAGTCCTGGTGTGCCAGGCAGTGGTTCAACCGCAGGGTAGTGACTCTGGGTTGGATTGCCAGATTCAGGGGGTAAGCTCTGATCTGGTAGGGGGTAGGTGTGCTCCCCTGGAAGTCCTGGTGTGCCAGGCAATGGTTCAACCGCAGGGTGGTGACTCTGGGTTGAATGATCAGGTTCAGGGGGTAAACTCTGACCTGATGGGGGGTAAATGTGCTCCCAAGGAAGTCCTGGTGTGCCAGGCAGTGGTTCAACCGCAGGGTGGTGACCCTGGGTTGGATGACCAGGTTCAGAGGGTAAACTCTGACCTGGTAGGGGGTAGGTATGCCCCCCAGGAAGTCCTGGGTTGCCAGGCAGTGATCCAGTCTGTGGGTACAGACCCTGGATTGGGAGGCCAGGTTAAGGGTGTCCCCCCTGACCTGGAGGAAGGGGCTACTGCTAACCGTACCCCTACCATGTTGTCTTCTGGGGGGGCCGCTCCTAGTTGGGTGGTTCAGGACCCCAGAAGAGAGGGCAGGGGGAGGGAAGCCTCACCCCTGGCCCTGGTCCAACCTGAAGGTACAGACCCCAGGTTGGAGGATCAGTTGCAGGTTAACATCCCTGCACTGATGGAAGAATTGTGCAGGACTGCTTCTACAAGCACCCTGACAGTTTTGGACTCTGGGGGTGCCGCTTCTGCAGGGAGGGTACAGAGCCCCAGAGGGGAGGACCAGGGTCAGGTTGTCATCCCTGACCTGGTGGAAGAGAGAGTGGTCAAAGGGTGCCAGGCACCTGGGGCTACCGCCCCCCACTCTCCACAGTCACAGTGGTTAGAGAGGCCTGAGGTCGGGCTCTCATCCCTGACAGTTGTCTGGGGCCACTGTGGCTTGCTGTCCTGGTGGACAGAGTTGCCCCTGGGGGGGGGAGGACGAGAGTCACACCCCGGGGGTGGAGTGGGCAACACCACTGTGTTGGCCCTGGTGGTACTATCTGCCCATTGCAATACATCTGTGAGCAAAGTAAAGTTAGGTGTTGCACAGATGGTGTCTGTAGATGTGGAGAAGGGTTCCCCATGGGTTAGCTTAGTGGGCCCTGAGAGTATGGACAGAGGGATCCAACTGGAGTCAGGAAGGCGTAGAACTGGAGCATGCCCCTGCTGTTGTGGGCCTGGGTCCCTGTTCTATCGCCCCAATCAGGGAAGTACATCAAGGTATTGATTGTTCTCCCCTGGCTTTAGGCTGGTAGGGGGTCGTGTTGGACTTTTGCTTTTGCAGGGTCATCCCCAGACTTTTTTGCCTCCTGCCTCCTATATTTTTCTGACATGTTGCTGTTGGCTTTTCAACTCTGAGCACTTTACCACTGCTAACCAGTGCTAAAGTGCATATGCTCTCCTGTTTAAATTGTATGTAAGTGGTTTATCCATGATTGGCATATTTGATTTACTAGTCAGTCCCTAGTAAGGTGCACTAGAGGTGCCAGGGCCTGTAAATCAAATGCTACTAGTGGGCCTGCAGCACTGGTTGTGCCACCCACATAAGTAGCTCTGTAATCATGTCTCAGACCTGCCACTGCAGTGTCTGTGTGTGTATTTTTACACTGTAAAGTCGACTTGGCAAGTGTACCCACTTGCCAGGCCTATACCTTCCCTTTCCTTACATGTAAGGCACCCCTAAGGTATGCCCTAGGTAGCCCCAAGGGCAGGGTGCAGTGTATGGATAAGGTAGGACATATAGTAATGTGGTTTATATGTCCTGACAGTGAAATACTGCCAATTTCGTTTTCACTGTTGCAAGGTCTGTCTCTCTCTCATAGGATAATATGGGGGCTACCTTTAAATATGATTAAAGTGTAGATTCCCCTAGAGAAGAGATGGACAGGTGGGGTTTGGGATCCCTGAACTCACAATTTAAAAATACATCTTTTAGTAAAGTTGATTTTAAGATTGTGCGTTTGAAAATGCCACTTTTAGAAAGTGAGCATTTTCTTGCTTAAACCATTCTGTGACTCTGCCTTGTTTGTGGATTCCCTGTCTGGGTCAGTTGACAGTTGGGTTGTTTTTCACCTCACACCAGACAGTGACACAAAGGGAGCTGGGGTGTGATCTGCATTCCTGATTAGCCATCTCTGCTAGGAGGGAGGGGTGGAGTGGTCACTCTCATCTGAAAGGACTGTGCCTGCCTCTGACAATGCTGTCTCCAGCCCCCTGGTGTGTGTCTGAGGCCTTGCCTGGGCAAGGCAGGATTTCGCAAGAAGGTGTGAGTCCCCTTTGAAGGAAGGTGACTTCAAAGACTAAAATGGGTATAAGAAGGGCACCCAAACTTACAAACTTTAGAAAACACTTCTGGAATCAAGAGGAACCTCTGCCTGGAGAAGAGCTGATCGCTGAGGAACAAGTGCTGCCCTGCCTGTGACTGTGCTTTGTGGAGCTTTCCTGCAGTGCTGCTTCTGCCAGAGTAAGAGGGCAAAGACTGGACTTTGTGTGCCTTCCATCTTGAAGAAGAAATCTCCAAGGGCTTGATATAGAGCTTGCCTCCTGTTATTGAAGTCTCAGGGATAGCAAAGACTTCTTCCTGCCAGCACCTGGAGTCTCTGGAGAGACCCCTACTCTGCTCTGTGGTGCCCTTCCAGTTCCTGGGACCCTGAAAGGAGAGGCTGGCAGCCTAAGGACAAAAATACACGCACCGAGCGCCGTGCGGAGAAAAGATCGACGCGAATCCGATCGCGGCTGAGAAAACGACGCGACGCCGGTTCCGCAGCTGAGAAACGACGCCGCAGGAAACGCGACCGAAAAACCGACGCCCGGAACAGGAGAAACGACGCGCAGCATCGCTGACGGAGGCTGAGAGATCGCACCCTGCGCCGCGGGACTTTCGGATCGTCGTGTGGCTGGCTTTTTCAACGCGCACCGCCGTGCCGAGTTGTTTTCGTCGCACACAGCCGTGCAGGGTTACTTTCGACGCACACCGCCCGTGCGGGGTTATTTTTGACGCAAACCAGGTACATTTTCACGCTAGCAGCGCTAGTGTGTTGTTACAACTACCTAAAGACTCTTTTTATTTTAAACCTTTAAAAAATCATAACTTGACTTGTGTATGTTGGATTTTTGTCGTTTTGGTCTTGTTTTGTCTAGATAAATATTTCCTATTTTTCTAAACTGGTGTTGTGTCATTTTGTAGTGTTTTCATTAAGTTACTGTGTGTGTTGGTACAAATACTTTACGCCCAGCACTCTGAGGTTAAGCCTACTGCTCTGCCAAGCTACCAAGGGGGTAAGCAGGGGTTAGCTGAGGGTGATTCTCTTTTATCCTAACTAGAGTGAGGGTCCTTGCTTGAACAGGGGGTAACCTGACTGTCAACCAAAGACCCCATTTCTAACACTTAGTGGTTGGTTGTTCAAGCTTGAACTTTGAAAGGAAAAACCCCGATATTGGTGTGCCTTCTCTGACCTGAAGCCGTTTTTTATAAAATGGCGAATCCTAATATAGTGAACATAGCAATTAATATGCGACATCCGCTCACGGGACATCTATTGACACATGGACTGACAGTCCAGGGGGGTCCAGTCACTTTTGTGGTGGACTTCCATGCAGCCTATAGAACGGAACTATTTTATTCTTGGGTCGGATTTCCAGCAGTGGATGGGGGGAACAAATACTTTTCACGAATACACAGTTGCGAATGTCCCTGGACAATACAGGGCTTACGCTTATTTAGAAATACCTCTATCTTATCAAGAACACCATAATTGGCTTGATGGCTCCCTCCCACACTCAGTAGCACAAGTTAGGTTAGGTCCACTGAGTAATGATGGTCCTACCTGGCCTTTATTGGCTACATATACACCACATCCTGCGGTTGCTCAATTGGCAGTGGTTGAAGTTCGTCGTTAATATACAGAATTAACGGCTACATATAGACGATTAGTTCAGTTTGTCATGCAGACACTAAATACGAATGCAGCGCGCGCTGCTCCAGCGCACCCACAGGCTGTGGTTCCGGGTATTAATCCGGCCACTGTGCACTCAGTTATGGGTAAAGTACCGGCTAAACGAAAGGAGACTCCGTTTTGGCTGGCGCAAAAAATTAATACGCTGGAAGCAGTATTTCCCCATACGGAACCTCAGGATAAACATAGAATTTTGACGATGTGTTTGCCGTACGGGATGGTTCCTCCGGTGGACCTTTGTAATACCTGGGGCACAGTGTTTGCCGCACTCTACACTACGGCACACGGTACACCGACATTAGCTAATTTACCGGACGTACTTAAACAGATTCAGGATGAATATGGGGCTGCCCCTGCCTTGGATTTGGGCATGCAGTTGCTGGGCAATTTTGCCTCAGTTTCTTCTATTATTTTGAGTAATCTCAAAGGAGAGGCAGTAGCACTAGCAGTGCGAATGCGTCTTCGGGATGTTCCGCTGCTTAATCAGGAGCGGGAGCTTCCGAGAATAATAGCGGAAACATATTCTAGTATTGGTCGTGATAGCCTAGGGGCTAGACCACAAAAACCCCAGTTACAGGGTAAAAATAATAAAGACAATGCTAAACAGCAACAACCTGAGGGTTCGAAAAAGCGCTGGGAAAAGAAACAGCAAACACCTAAGAAAGATGGTGGGCAGTCTCCGCAACCGGAGACCCCGCAGAATAAGTATAATCTCAGGAATAGGGATACTTTGAAGATGCCTGATAGATATCTATATACTGATACACGCCAATCTCGTTCCTTTCAGGACTCCTCAGAAAAGAGAAGTGAGAGAGGTGGGCGGTTAGAGCGGAGGACGGAGTACGTGAAACCGAGACAGGATTCACAACGCTCAGCGGAGGTTTCTATTAAACAAGAAGAGAAACCGTTGCAACAAAAACAGCAGTTTAAGAAGAAGAAAGTGGCAGCTGTCTCAGTCAGACATGCCGCTCAAGAAGAGAGTTCTCTTGACGAACAAGACATGGGTGTTAGCACTGTTAGACAGCGCGGCAGAGGTCACAATAGTTCGCCGGAGTCTTCTAGAGCATCTGGAGGTGAAAGCAACTGATGACTTCATACAAGTCGAGACAGCGGATATGCGTGTCTCTGATCCTGATAGAGTATATGAAGTGACTCTGCGATTGGAAGGGGACATTGACCGTATTATAAACGCCATTTTTTGGGACCATATGGTAAAATCATATGATGTTCTGTTGGCCGAACAAGATTGGCCACCTGACTTTGTTCGCGACTGTCCAGTTGGGGAGGAGGTTATTACACCTTCCTTCTCACCACTTGTTCCGAGAGAACTCGCGGAGTTCTATAGTAAATCATGGGCTCTAGCACAGGCTCCCGCCTTGTATAGAAATAACGTGGGGTGGGACAGACAATCACCTTATCATGTAATTCCGAGAAAGGGCGAACCTCAGCCACAACCGCAGTATCCTATCAAATTTGAAGCTAGGGCATCGGTTAGAAAAATTCTTACACAATTGGAGTATCAGGGTGTAATTGAGCCCTGTGTCTCGCCGATGAATAACCCCTTGTTTCCGGTAGCTAAACCAGACCATTCATATAGGATAGTGGTGGATTACCGACATTTGAATAGTCATACACGCACATACGCAATACAGAATTCGCACAGCGCAGCGCTTATGAATAATATAGTGCGTAAAAAATACAAGACAACATTAGAGATCTCGAATGGATTTTTCTGCCAGAATATAGCGCCCGAGAGTCGGGACTATACCTGTTTCAGTGCGTTTGGCTCTCAGAAATTTTTTTGTTGTTTGCCTCAGGGATATAAGAATAGCCCAGGACTGTTTTCGGCTCGTGTAACTGAAATGCTGCATGAGTTCGACCCTGAAGCATTATCATATGTTGATGACATATATCTGACAGATGATGAGATTCTGCAACATCTAAGGCGTGTATCGCGCATTGTTGTCTCTCCTGGTGGGGTTTGCTGATATTGGCTATAAGTTTAATTTTAAGAAATCAAAGATTGCCTTCCTCAGCGTCGTTTTCCTGGGATATGAGTTGTCGAGTGAGGGCAAGAGCCTAGCGCCACATTTTTTGGAGAAATGTGCTTTATTGCAGCCTCCTAATACGGTTCGGAAGCTCCAGTCATTATTGGGGTTTCAGAATTTTGGCAGAACTTACATTCCTGATTATGCGACGCGTATAAAACCCTTAAACGAGTTGATTCGCCCGAATTTTTCGAGTAGATTTTGGACGATTGAACACACACACATACTGCGAGAGTTACAGAGTGATCTCTTAGCAGTTAAACACTTACACACACAGGACAATAAGACACATTTAGTCATCAGGGTGATACCTGGGGCTGTTGGGTTTACTTATGTCACCTTTAATGAAGGGGAGACAGTCCCGATTGCATACAAGTCTCACTTGTATTCTGCTGCAGAGCTCCGTTTTGCACAAACTGAGAAAATTCTCACTGCAGTACAGATGGCTGTTATTAAAGAAAGACCGCTGGCCCAGGGTCAACGCATTGTTGTCGTTTCCCCAGTTCCGGCTTTAGAGGCCGTTACAAAAGCGAGTGTTCCTAATTCGAAAGCTTTACACCCGCGAAGGATACAATGGGCTACGTCTTTGACAGCCACTGATGTAGATTATGTATTTGACCCTAAACTGCAGACTCAAGAATTTCTTCAATACGAAATAGAATACCCTGTTCCTGCTGGTACGTTGCCTATTGACCAATATCAAGTGGTCATGTATACCGATGGCTCTGCGCAACCAGCGGTTGGTACTAAACAACAGTATTCTGCTGCATGTGCGGTGGTGAGCGGCACTATGGGGGGGGGGAAGTGTTCTGCCCCCGACATACTTATACTAAAACCTTGGGAGATTGCACGGCACAGCTGGCTGAGCTCAAAGCTCTATTGTTAGCGTTGGAGCACGCGGATCCGGCACTTTTAACCTTGCTGGTCTGTGACTCCTACTACTGTGTGCAGTCTTTAAACGAATATTTACACTATTGGAAGATGAATGGGTTCAGAGATTCTAAAGGCAACACCATTAAACATAAAATGTTGTGGGGTAAGTTTGCGGATCTGAAGAAAACGCTTCCTAATGTCCATGTTGTACATACACTTGGACACCAGCGCGTTGGAATACACATTGCTGGGAATACTTTGGCTGCTGAAGCCGCGAAATCGGCAGTGGCTGTCGCCACTGTGGCCGCAGTGACTCGTTCGAGTTTCAAACCAGACACAGAAATTTCGGCTGCCATAAAGGCTACGGCTGCTGGCACGCCCTTTCCTAAAGGATTTCCTTCTAAATATAGTTACTGCTTGAATGGTGCGCTGAATGCTACTGTTACAGTTCCAGGCATTGGTGTATGTGAAATTCCCAATAAACTTGAGAGACCTCGATTAATTTCTGCAACACATGAGGGGGTGGCTTCTGCACATGCTGGTGTGGCTGCCACGATTTCACTTTTACAGGCTCGTTACTGGTGGCCTGGTCTCTATAAAGAGACAAAGCAATATGTCCTTTGTTGCGACGTTTGTCAACAAATTAAAGCATCGTCGGCTAGACGCCCGCAGCAGACGCCCCTTCTGATTTCAAATAAACCTTTGCAGTGTGTGTACCTGGATCATTGTCGTCCGCTGACACCAGATAGTGCATACAAATATATATTGGTTGCTGTAGATTCGTGCTCCAGATTTGTATGGGTATGGCCACAACGCTCGGCTGACGCTCGCACTGTTATTAAAGATTTGCGCATCTTTGTCGATATATTTGCAGTTGCGGCTTTTCATTCGGACCAGGGCCCTGCTTTTGCCTCTAAGGCTTTCAGGGACACCATGGCTTCGTTGGGGGTCTAACTCCAATTCTCGTCTCCATTTCATCCTGAGGGAAATTCTGTCGTGGAGCGTTTAAATCGTGATTTAAAGCAGTCCTTAACGGCCAGAGTTATAGGTACGGGTCGTGGTTGGCTAGCCCACCTATATGGAGTACAGAGAGCACTTAATAACTTGCCTAGAAGGTCACTGGGGGGTCGTACTTCATATGAGTGCCTGTTTGGAACACAAATGAATGTTCCTGATCTAGATGGTCCTGGTGTGGAGGCGGCAGATACGCCCTTTGACATAAATGATCGTGTCACTGTTTTGCAGGATTTACAACAATTCCGTGAAGATAACTCTTCTGCCAGTGCTGCCTCCTCAGGAATTAAGGATGAGCCAGTAACACCTACTGGTTGGATACCCAGGATTGGGGATCTGGTGCGTGAAAAGGTCGCAGTTAAAAAAGAATTTGGTCCTTCTTATCGAGAACCTGTCCCTGTGTTAGGGGTGAGCGGCACGAGAACTGTGATTTTACCGCCGCTGCGAGGGGCCAAAGGAAATCGCTTTGTTTCCATTGATAATGTCAAGTTACAACATGTGGCCGATTCTGCACAGCAGACCAAGAGGGACACCCAGTAGTTCCGGAATCCCTCTAGCTACTGGGGAAGAAGTCCCGCTGCAGGTGATTTACACCGACACTGTTTCCTCTCCGAGCTTGGGGAGGGTGGATGATGATCTTGCGATTGTTCCACCGACGGCGATTAATATGGAATCTTGTGATCAAATTGCTGTACGTTCTACTGACGTTACTGAACATGTGGTTTATAGCGTGCCACGGCGAGAGCCTCCATCTGCTTCTTTGTTCACAGTTGCACCTTTTGCTAGAACTGCTTCTGGCTGCTTCAACGACGCTGATAATGATGTGTCCGGGTCCTCGTCCTCGATGTCTTCTGTCCACGGTCCACGACGGAAGCTGGGTTGGCTTAAACGCACATATTTTGTTTTTCCTTGGAACTATTTTTGGCTGTTTTTGGCCGTGATGACTATTTTATTATGGTTGGGATTTGTGGTTACTTTTTTTCTGATAATACATGGTCATTTTCTTCCTGATCGATCTGACATTGAGCACGTGGAGACTGTGTTAAAACCGCATTTTTCGTCTCATATGGTTCGAAGAGACTTGTCCACAGTAAACATTTCTGCTATACCAGTTCCGGATGGAATTGTGTGGGATAAAGTAATGTTTGATATATATGGTCCCACTGAATTGATTCAAATACCGTATGTCCCCAAATTGTCAATGAATGATATTGTTATTCCTGGCATTGTTTCTCATGATTGGGATGTGAAGACGGTAGATTCTATGCTAACGGATTTGCAATATTATACTGTCTATGACGATGAAGATGCTTACCAGTTTAGAAATAATCATGGTGACATGTTTTGTTACAACTATTATGGACACCACTTTATTCATAAAGCTGGTAGCCCTAAGCCCATGTTTTATTATGTGCAATGGGAACATTGCTCGACTCCTCCACAAGGGAGTTCGAAAACGTATTATGATAAATTTGCATATTTTTCTGGGCATGATCAACGAAATGCTAAGTTCTACTATTTTAAAGTTGCACCGTATTCTAATAAGCAAATGTTATTGACCGATACTAAATTATTGTATTCCAATTTGTTTGTATCTAAACTTTCGGTCGAGGGATATGAACACTGGTTTAAAACTGTTGACTTGAAAAGTGTTTGGGGTTCGAAAAATTGGCACATGCAAGGCAGGGACACGCTATTTAGAGCATGCATTATCCCTGTGCAGATGATTTTCCTCAATGACACAGTACAACAGACTAGCTGTTTGGGCTTAGCGACAATTAGGGAGTTGACTTTGCCTAGTATACCTGTCCCTTCTAAATTAAAAAATTGGCAGCACTATGTGAATGCTACTTTTAGTGACTTTACACATTGGGTCCAGAATGGTACGCTTAACACTTCATCGTTACATCCAGGCGGGTGGTTATTATGGCCTGTGGACACTAATATGTGTCATCAACGTTTTGTCACCTCTTCAGGGGGGTTCAGGACTAGTAGGGCAGACCCTCGTTACGTTTCACCAGAACATGCTGATATTATAACTACATACAGTTTGGGGAAGCTTTGTCAGCAATGGTTGAAGTCATCCACGCTGGATGCAGTTAAGTCACATCTCACGTTACTGTCTAATGATACTGATTTACAAGATTTTTTGTCAGGTCCCAAAGTACCACGAAAGAAAAGGTTCTTATACGAGGTTTATAATGAGATTTGGAAGCTTTCACAACAGGAGGCTGCAGCCCGGTTGAGGCAGATTGATCAAGAAAATCTGATGCAGACTTTGTCTGTTGTTGATAATGGCATGCATACCCTTTCTGATCGTGTTTACACGATTGACAGCATTGTTTCCTTTGCCATTGACATTATTAAATCGGACATGTCTTCTTTATATCATGGGCAGAGTCAGACGCGGTCCATCATGCAGCTGGGTTGGACTCTTCAGACCTTGAAGGCGGGTCGCGTTCCATGGCAGCACGTTCGTGCCAGAGAGATCTTTATCTCTTTTAATTTGACTCGTCAACAACAACTGATGGCTAAAAAGGAAGCAACATATGTTATGTTAAATATTGAGAAATTAGAGAAACTGCCTTTCACGGTAGCTGAGATTCCGTCAGCTGAATGGTTGATTCATGGGGTTATTAATTTGCCTATCTCTACTTTGCAATTTACTTCGTGTTTGAAGCACATTCCGGTGGGAAGATATGAACTATTGGGAGACAGTTACATACACGAGGTGTGGGACCTTCCCTTTCAGTACAGATGTGTTAATGGTTTGAAGGAGGTTTTTCTTAGCGGCAGCGAATGCGAAGCTTCTGTCAGCCATTCAATGGTTTGTAAACAGCTGTCCTTGCACGGGGCGTGTAACGCTTCGATTGCTAACTTAGCTTGTTATCTGAAGGGAGTTCCAGTCCCGGTTATTAAAAACACTTTCCAGGTGCTTTCTAACGGCAGTTACATTGTTCTTAACAGCGAACGCTGCTGTGGCATGCGTGCCGGAATAGTTTACATCGTCGTTGTCAACAAGGCTGTTACGTGCTGCGGGAATGTGTTGTTTCCCCCCACTCAAATTAGGGAGGTAGCGGACATCTGGCCTCATAGTGCTACTTCCAAGGTTGATTTCGACAAATTGAGTCGGCTAAAAGATTTATTGTTTCAAAAGCATGTGGCCCTTACATCTGCTAGCGAGACCTACGCACTTCAGGTGGCAAGGTCATCGGTGGAGATACAGTCCCTTTTGAATACTAACTTTCCGAATCACTTCGGTTAACTTGTGGGACGTATATTTAATGCATCCAGCACTGCTGGTATTGCAAATTTTTTCAAAGTCGTTGGTGTTGGTTTCGCTCACACCTTCTCTTCCATATTCGGTTTGATACCTTCGGCTATACAATCTATTTTCGGAAGCATTTTTGGGGGTTTCCCGATTACTTTGGCTTTATTGGCTGGAGTCTTGCTGTTGTTGCTATTTTTTCGCAATGGCTGTCCCGTCACAACGAGATCCTGTATTGCTGCTCCCGTCAGCGCAGCTGTGTCGTGAACGCATGATGCAGCATTTTGGAGCGACACTCCTGGGACATTTGGAGAGTGACTGGTCTCTGTCATTCAGACCGGTTTTGGATTGTGTGCAACCCGTGTTTCGGTGCCTTTGGTGCTTGTTTGAACATGCACTGGCTCTCTGTCTCTCATTGCAGCGCCCTCCAATGGTCGATACTGATCTGTTAATGTTCCCGATTAGGGCTCATTCCCAGACTTGTGCACTACGGATGCGCTTGCTTCGTGAGGCAGTTTATGAGATTCCCTTCCTGGAGGAAGATGGTATTGTCTCTTTCATAGGCCCTGCACGGGGTGCCGCCCTGAATGGTTTTGGGGCTTTGGATCACACCTGCTCCATGGTGCTTTGTGGCGTGGATCTTCCGATATTGACATATATCGAAGTGGAGGAACTCCTGCGTTCTATTGCTTCTATCTGACGATTGGATTTTTACGAAATTGACACTATATTGAATTTGGCTTTATGGTCACATGTTACCTAAATTTATGACTTTGTTGTCTTCTCACTTTGTCGAAATAATTGTTTTAGGTATTGTTTATATTTGGGGCATCCTTTTATATTATTGGAACCACTTGCTACCGACAAGGGGAGGGTGTAGTGTGGTTAGTTTTACGTATTCATTGCGCTTTAGCTTCAGGCTTTAGGCCTTTGTGCACTTTGCCCTGAATATATTTTATTCATTTGCTGACAGCTTAGAGCCTCTGTGCACTTTGCTCTACATGCTTTTTATTAGGCTTCGTACTGTTATTTTTCACATAGCCAGTTCTACGGTGTTGTTTTTTTATTCATATCACACTGTTTTGCCTACTTCAGCACTGGAGTTCTCCATAACATATTTACTCTGTGCTCCAGTCAAGGATACAGTCTGGTACATTGCCGATAGACGTGGTAAGAGTTTAGACTTGGCATTCCTGCGTAGGGACATTTTGTGATCACGATGACATGTTAGTTATAAAATCACTTCCTTGTCCCAATACACGCAAGAGGGAGATTCCGACCAGGGAACCACAACTAGACGCTGACTGCCTTGTTGCAGATGCTGAACCAAGATCACAGGTCTTTGCTCAGGTATGAGGGCTGATGTCTCCACAGTGATTCTAATAGGCAAGCTAGAAGCTTAACATGCTGTGTTCTAGATAGAACAAGCAGAGGGAGAGTAGAAACTGTTTGACAATATGATAGCTTTGTTCTTATGTTTTACTCTCCTGGTAACTATTACAATCCTACTGTGTTGTATCGTTCTGGTTATTGCGGCTCACGCCTTAATATCTAAAATACAGTTGTTTTATTAAAAAACATTACATAAAACTTATACTGTCTTTGTCATTTATATATGAGATCATATTGGAAATAAGAGAGCTGGTTTGGATCTGAGTAACCACGACTTCCCTGAGAAGTTCCAAAGATGTAATGCGCTCGGCTGCCGAATCATTCCTTCCACAATGGAGAAATGAGGCACTGCTAGTTAGCCGGAGCAAAAACCGGATTTAGGGTGACAGAGTTCTTTACACGTGGGTCAGACTCAGTCCCCCACACCGTTATAGATCCTGCTACCTAGAAATCCAGTAGTCTCATTTAGAATAATGAGAGCCCACGCGACAAAGGTATAGTGGATGCAAAATGGCAGTCCTTGCCCTACAGGTAGCGCGGTATAGGAAGTGACCTCATTACACCGATGTTGGTCGTCATGGCAGTAGGCGGTGTTCACCACCGTGCACCTGATCATTGGATAACATTATGTCAATGGGGAAGCAGGGCCAATCATGATCACCGCCGGTGGTGATGGTGCACGCTGCTGCGGTATATAGCGGCATTCTACCATGCCCTTGCCACTTGACTCCTGCACCTCGGGTAAGGTTGAACTCCACTGCGTGTGCTGCTGTTTTCTGACTCTGGTCCTTGAGATGGCACGTGCTACAGGGGAACGGGCCCCAGCCTTCATCATGGAGGAGCTGGAGAAGCTGGTGGACAGGGTCCTACCACTGTACGCAAAGCTGTATGGGAGACCAGAGGCCCAGGTGAGTTGCTATTTGTCCTCCTTGATTGTGTGTGAATGTGGCGGATGTTTGTAGGCATTTTTCTTGGCTGCGTGACTGCTTATCCATAGTGTGTCTGGCAGGTTTTGGCTTGGCTATTGTCTATATGTATGTCTCCATGGGCTATGTCAGGTTGAACTGGCATGTCATTTGTGTATGGGGCATCCACATTGACATCTCTTTCTTTACTCTGTGTGTCCCATGCAGGTCAGCACCCATCAGAAGAAAGGATTGTGGCAAGCCATCGCCAAGGAAGCTTGGACCCTGGGGGGTCTACAATCGGCAGAGAACCCATTGCAGGAAGCAGTGGGAGCAGCATCTGAGGCACTGAGCCCAGAAGACCGGAGATGCCCAGTTGGGGGCAGCCTCCCAAGGAGGGAGGGGTGCCTGTCGGACCCTGATCCCCCTAACGGCCCGCATTCTGGCAGTGGCCTAACTGGATTTGGATGGGCACTTGAAGGCAGCACAGCAGCCACAGGGGGGTGAGTACCAACACTGTTGTGATGCTACTATGGTGAGTGTAGTTAGGTGCTAGAGGGTGCATACATTGTAGTGCCATGCCCATAGACAGATGTGTCCCTCCAGTCCTGCCCCCTCTACGTCCATGGGATAGTGTCTTTAGGTAGATATGGCTGGGAATGTAGGCCTGTGAGGGGTCCCCTGTTTGGGCTATTGTTTTTAATGTAGCCTCATGGATTTGCAGATTTTTTGTCTTGGCATTGTCTCTCATTGTTTCCCATTGCAAAGTGTAGCAGAGTAGAGGGCCACAATGGTAATGTAGTGTACTGAGGGATCATATATTGTGTCTGCTGAGGGTTAGTGCCTGAGATGGGTGGGAGTGTATGTGTCCCAACATGTATATTTTTCCTTCAATTGACATACTTCTTTCTTCTTTTGTCCCCCCGTGCTTTTGTGTCCTTTTGTGCTTTAGCATCATCTGGCGAGGGATCTGAGTCACCAGCAAGTGGGGATGCTGCAGCCCAAGGGACCCAGGATGTAGATTTCACCGATACCAAGGGGACCAATGGGTTGGAGGGCAACAGGAGTACCATTGGGGAGGCAACTACCACTGGAGATAGTGACTCCGACACCTCCTCTGATGGAAGCTCCCTGGTGGTGGTGGACCCTACTGGGCCCACCCATTGTTTGCCATCTTCCGCCACCCCCATACCATCACCACCCTCCCAATAACTCCCCACTGAGTTGCCACTGCCCGCACACCCAGGAGGGTGGGCTTCTCCTTCGCTCCAGGTGCCTCTTCTCCTGCCCCAGTCAGCCCTGCTGCCCTCACTGAGGAGGCTATTCACCTCCTGAGAAACATCTCTGTAGGTCAGACAACCATTGTGAATGCCATCCAGGGGCTGGCATCTGAGATGCAGCAATGCAATGCATTCCTGGAAGGCATTCACAGTGCCATGCTTGGCCTACAGAGATCTATTCAGGCTCTGGCCTCCTCTTTGACGGCAGCCAGTGTCCTGGGTCTTTCCACCCCCTTCCCACCACCTGTACCCCATTCCAGCACCCCACTCCCTTCACCTATCCCAAGCGCACATACAGACAGCCACGCACCCAAATCAACACAGAAGAAGCACACAGAGATGTGCAAAGCAAACATGCACCACACATACCATCACATGCAGGCACACACCCAACATACCAAACATACCAACATACCAAAGCAGACACACCAACATCCACCTCACCCACTGTGTCCACCCCCTCCTCTCAAAACATAGAAACACTCAAACTCATCCACTCTGCACACATCCACCGATCATATGCATACTAAACAGGCACCTACATCCAAGTCCAGCACACCTACACCTCGTACCACCACTCCCTCAACGTCCACTCCCAAACCTGTCTCTGAAACCCCTACAGCTGCACCTACAAAGCTTTTCCTCTCCCGTGTTGACCTGTTTGAACCCACTGGCCCACCCAGTCTTGTCCCTAAATGTTCCCTTGGCCTCCACAAGCCCACTCCACAAGTTCTCCCTAGTCCGTCCTACCCATTCCCATGCCCCTTCCCCAGGGAGGAAGAAGGCCTGTGTTGCTCCTGGTCCCTCTGTCACTCCCAGTCCAGTCCCACTCCTCCTCCTTCCAAGGACAAGCCTAAACCCTCTCCACCTCCAGAACCTATGCCCAAGATCCCCCCTTCCAAACCTGAGCCCCCACCTCTGTCACCCACTGCCCTTGATCCCTGAGGTGCCTGGCTGCCCCTTTGATGCTCCTTCTCAGTGGAGGATTTTTTTCATCATGGGGGTCAAGTGTGGGCTATATTTGCCCTTCCGGGACTTCAACATGGACTGTGCTATGGCCTTGTTTGGACATTTATTATTATTTCCTAAAAATAAGTTTTAGTGCCTAGCAGATCTGTTGGTGCTATATTGACCTGTTGTGCAGCGTTTCACTATGGGGGTGTGGTGTGCACAGGTGTGTGCATTGGTGCAGGTATTTCTTGGCTTGTGTCAAGTAAGAACATTTTGTTAGGGTATGTATGGCTTATGGTGGTGGGAGGGGTTGGGTGTGCGTTGCGGTGTGAGTGAGGTCCGTGGGTGTGTAATTGTGCCCTTTCCTCCCATGTGTGCTAGGCTGTTGTACTTACCGTCATTGTCTTCGTCGGCGGTCACGATCCTCGACAAATATGCCGAGGAGAAGCACTCCCATTATTTCCAACTCTTGCTCCATGTCGGCATATTCTGTGTGCCTCCGGTGAGTGTTTCCCTTTATCTGGGTCATTTCCGCCAAGCTTTGTGTGGCTTTGTTTCCCACCCCGGAACTGATGCGGTGTGGTGTTTCATTATATGGTGTGCGAGTAGGGCCTTTCCACCGGGCTGAAGATGGCCTCTGTCATCATCGGCGGTGCTACCAAGATGGCGGTGAGTGGATGGGCCGCTGGCTGTTTCTCATGTGCTTCATTATATGGCGGTCTGGACTGCCAGCCTGTTGGCTGTAGTTACTGCGACCGCTGGCTGGGCGGTCTTTCCCGCCAGGTTCATAAGGACCAACATAGTGTTTCCCATAGGATGGACTATGTCCTGTACTGGGAGATACATTTGACAGTCTCTGAAGATGCATGACAGTACATCATGTGGCCATCAGCAAATTGGCATGCGGTGTGTGTGGCAACCTGAAGGGCACAGTGAGTCATGATATGTCTTCCACACAACAGTTTAGTAAGGCCAGATATGGTTTGAAAGATCTATCACAAGGGGGCTCTAGAACCCCTTAAACCTCTCACACCACAATGTGACCAAACTTAACACATGGTACTGGCCACCAATACTTGCACAATATACATCCAATTGATGCCACACAGACTGAAAAAACAGACATACAAGAAGTCTAACTGGCACACAGGGGCACATTTTAGTCTGTAAGGAGGGAAATGATGGTGAAGTAGAGAGAAAACTGAGCAATAGAGCTGTACATACAGGGGTAGGACCTCATTTACAAACCTCTCCAGCTCCTCTGGCGAGAAGGCAGGGGTACTATTGCCTACTGGACGTGGCAAGATTGCTCCCAGAGGAAGCACACAGCAGCTCAGGTCATGGAGTTGTTGCTGACAGAAGTGTCAGGAGTCAAGTAAGTGAATCTGCACAACATGACGGTCACAATCACCACATACACGGTGATCATTACCAGCGGACAGAGCCACTGGACCATGACCACCACTGTCAACAACTTTAACCTATAGCTGTGCCTACCACAGTTGGAACTGCCTATCGCCATGATGACTTCCACCAGCAGTCACTGACAGTTTCTAATATTCAATGGAGTAGGTCAGGTATCTGCCATTTTAGCAGTCTGAAGTGCTGCATTTGGCTTTATAAACTGCATCACACCTACCAAACACATATTTTTATCTCCCAAACAGCCCTATGCTGTCTTGTTATGTAGTTTTGGGTATCAAAAGCATGAAAAAAATGAACAAGAAAGGGTACATCTTTAGAAAGCATTGTAGGTATACAAAATTGTGAAGACCTGTTAATTGAACAAATCGTTGTAGTAAGTACGAAGTACTCAATGGTAGCGTCACGTGCATATGTATGGAACATTGTAGGTAACAGAGAAAAGGACAAGAAATTGTCCCAAGTATGATAACAGAGCAGTAATAACATAAAAAACAACATATACAATGTATCATATAAAAGGGCGGAAAGGGATGAGTGTGTTTTCGCAACCACATTCGCCCTTTTCATTGTGGGTATTTTGTTTTACTACAGGCTTACAATAGCCATGTCCGCATGGAACACTCTATAACCCTTCAGTATCTGGCAAGACAGCCTATCATACAAAATCATCTTGGAAGCATGAATGTCACCTTATTTTTTGGATATTGCTCTTACAATCTTGTGGTATGTCCCTTTTTCATATACAAAACCTATTCTGATGTTTATTTAACAGGTTTACACTGTGAGGACTTTACACTTAATATTTGAGACTGGTGTGATTTGCTCATGACTAACATCACTCTTTCTTGCTTTTCAGTGACGTACGGGTATCACAGCCATGCAGATTGAGACATCATTACTTATTTTGCATGTATACTGGATTTTTACAATCTCTTATTCAGCGTTTCCGTGCACAAGCATGACACAACACAAGTGCTGTCTTCTCGTGTGATTTTAAGCCAGCACCTTCAAGGGAGTCTTGTACTATTCCCCCTCTCTCTTTTTTCAAAAGTTTTCACACGGTTGAAAACTATACAAGGGTTGTGGTGGAACCTTAAACAAGAATCATGATTCCCTGTTACCGTCATTCTATCTTAGTTTTACTCTTTTCTCATATCCATCTAGCAGCCTTCAGAAAGTCTTGATGACAAAACATGTATAGGCTGTTGTTCTTTGGATTCATCATGCCTTGGATAAATGCATTCCCACTAATCACAGATACGTGTTCAGAACTTTGATTGATGTACTCTATGGACTCTATGGATTATTCTGGTATGCCTTGGTAATTGAGCAATATACTTTTCAGTTTTGATTGGATCATCAATCGGCACAACTGCACCCGAGTTGGTTTGGTGCTGTAGTAGTAGGGCACATCCTCCCAAATGGAGCTGAACACAGCAATGTCATCCAGGTAGGCTGCTCTGAAATCATACAATCCAGTCAACTCCTGGTAATCAGCCTCTGAAAGGTGGCAAGGGCATTTTTCAGCCCAAAGGACATCACCCTAAACTGGTAATGCCCATCTGGGCTAGAAAATGCAGATCTCTCCTTGGCCCCCTCAGTCAGAGCTATCTGCCAATATCCAGGCGTTAATTCAAACGTGATTAGATATTTGGCATCCCCTAACCGATCAATGAGCTCATCAGTTTGGGGGATGGGGTGCTCATCAGTCTTAGTGACCGCATTGAGCCCTGGGTAATCCACACAGAACTGTAGTTCTGGTGTGGCACCAGGAGCAGCAGCTTTTGGGACCAAGAACACAGGGTTGGCCCAAGGGCCACTGGAGAGCTCAATTACCCCAAAGGCTAACATTTGGATACCTCATCCTTAATGTTGACCCTAACCTTTTCAGTCACTCTGTAAACTTTATGTTTCACAGGTGGACTGTCCCCACTGTCCACATCATGTGTACACAAATGAGTGACCCCTGAGATCAAGGATAACAATGAGGCAAACTGTCCCAGCACCTGGCGACAGTCCCTCTGTTGCTCTGTGGTTAGTGAGTAAGAACGGTTCACACCCTCCACAGACCCATCTTTCTCCTTAGCAGACAGGCAGTCAGGAAGAGGCTCACTCTCTTTCTCTACCCTATCATCTGTTGCTAGGACCATTGTCACCTCTGTCCTCTCAAAGTGAGGCTTGAGGAGGTTCACATGTAGGGTCCTCGAAGGGTTCATAGCTGTCCACAAGTTCACTAGATAGGTGGCATCACTCTTGGGCTCTACCACCTCAAAAGGCCCAGTCCACTTATCCCCGAGAGCCCAAGGCTTCACTGGGTCCATCACCCACACTTTCTGACCAGGCTGAAATTCAACCAAAGTGGCATTCTGGTCATACCAGCATTTCATATCTTCCTGGCTTGTTTCCAGGTTCTCTTGAGGGAGCTTCCTGAAGCTTGCTGTCTGGTTTCTAAATGCCAGCATGTAACTGAATACATCCTGGAGAGGGGTTACTGGAGGCTTTCTCCAAGCCTTTTCTAATCAGACTCAAAGGTGTCCTGACTGGCTGGCCATACAATAACTTAAAAGGACTAAATCCAAGACCATTTTGTGTCACCTCCCTGTAGCCGAACAGAAGGCCTGGCAAGAGGGCATCCCACTTACGCCTCAAGGGCTCTAACATGCTCCTTAATATGCCCTTCAAGGTGCAGTTTCCTTGGGGATGATAAGGAGTGATAAACATATTGGTTAGGTACACACTCATTCCACAGAGACTTCATATATGGAGATATGAAGTTGGTACCCTATTGGAGACCACTTCCTTGGGGAACCCCATGCAGGTGAAAACCCCATCAATGCACGTCCCACTACAGGGGCAGTGATTGATCTTAAAGGAATGGCTTCTGGGTATCTGGTGGCATGGTCCACCAAGTGCAGGGTAAACCTGTTGCCCATGGCTGTCTTGGGATCCAGAGGCCCCACAAGTTCAATACTAACCCTTTCAAAATGGGTGCTGTCTACAGGAAAAGGTTGGAGGGGAGCCTTATATTTCCCCACACTCTTGCCACTTGCCTGACAAGTTTGGCAAGATCTACAGTGTGCATCTGAGTGATTGCGCATTTGGGGCCAGTAAAAGTGTGTGACAACCCATTTAAAGGTCTTGTCCTGCCCCAAATGTCCATCTAAAGGCACATTGTGTGCCAGACCCAGTAGGAAGGCTCTGAAGCACCGGGGTACCACCATCACACAGGGCGTCCCAGGCTCAGCAACCTCAGGCACACTATATAGGAGGCCATCCTCCCAGTAGATCAAGTGTGATCCAGACTCCTTGCCAGATGCCTGGTCTGCAACCTGCTGCTACAAACCCTCCAGACTAAGGCATGTCTTCTGTGCCTCACATAATGCTTCCCTGGTGAGTCCCCCTACCAGCTTCCACTGAGTCAGCTCAAGGACCTCCTGCAGTTCAGCCACCTGTTCCCCTTTAGGCTCCCGAGCATCACCCACTGGATCAGCCTCCTCCCGGACGGTGGGAATTTCTGGAGCGGGTTTCCCATGCTCCTTGCCCTTCCTCCTTCTGGCAGACACCTGGGCCACTCTTTCAGGCTCCATGGTCTCCTGATCACCCGGACGGGCTGCCATTTTCTGGGTGGACACACACTCCTACTCAGGCAGATCCTACATCTCCAAGTGAGACCTTTGTTCCACCTCTTTCCAAGGGGAGCCCTCTAGGCCATTTCAATGCAGACAAACTAAAGGCATGGTTGAACTCACAGCACTCTCAAGGCATCTGAGACCCCACCCCCATTCAAAGGGGAACCTGCGCCACTCTGCACATGTGCTCTGACTTGTCTACCACAACTACTTGATGAAGTGCATGGGGACCAACCTGCTTCTCAGACACTAGGTGACTTCTCACAGTAGTCACACTGACTCTTGTGTCTCTCCAAGTCTCATCCCTCTGTCCACCCAATGCCTGTACTTTTTAGTGTTCTCAGGCACAAGGGTTCTCGGGACTATCTCACTGTCCCCTAGCGAGACAAGGGTCAAGTCAGCTGGCTCCCACCCACCTGAAACCAACTCCTCCCCAAGTGCTGTACTGGCCAAACCCTGTGACTGAGCACCAGTGGCTGCCGGTGTCCACTTGGGAGATTTGGGATCTCCCCTTACATGACCCACCTGGTCACATGCATAACATTTGCAGGACCCCCCTCTGCAGGTTTCCCTTTAGAAAACCATGTCTGCTTTTCAACTTGGGGCTGGGAATCCCTACCCGGGCAAGTAGGATGGGGCCCATTAGGAAACTCCCCCTTTTTATCCTTACCCCCTACACTTCTTCTGATGGGGACCCTGCCCACCCTTTGTGTGGGCCCCCCTATACTACTTCTGGACCCTGATGCTCTCCCCGCGGTCTTCTTCCTGGGCAAGCTTTCTGTCAGCTTGCTGTCAATTAGGTGCTGGTGCAGCTCTGGAGAACACATACTGTACAAGTGCTGCCAAGCAATTAAGTTGTAAAATCCCTCATGAGTTTTTGCCTTACTGCCCTTCATCCAACAATCCAGTGACCTGCAGAAAGAGTCAACACATTCTAGCCAAGTTTGGGATTCTTTCTTTTTGTGGGACCTAAACTCGTCCTTGTACTGCTCAGGGGAGAGACCATATCCTGTAAATAGGGCGTCCTTCATGATAGAGTAAGTGAGTCCCTGAGGATCCCCTAAGGATGTCAGAGTATCCCCACTCTACCTCAAAGTGTTTCCACAGACCTAACCCCCAATGTGCTTCAGGGACCATGTTCATGGGGAGAGCAGACTCATACCCCTTAAACCACATTTAGACATCATCCTCCCTCTTATAATTCTTCACTAGGTCTTTAGGAATGTGCACACTCCTCTCAGGCTGCACTGTGGTACCGCTGACACCATCTCTACTAGACTGGCTTCTCTGATGGAGGGGGTCATTATGACCATGGCGGTCGGCGCTAATGTGGCGGTAAGTACCACCAACAGTCTGATGGTACTTACAGCCATATTATGACATTGGCGGGTTGGCTGAAGCCATCCTGCCAATGTACCACTCTGACCGCCAGGGCGGTAAACAGCCACTGGGCTGGAGATATATATCTCCAGCCCGGTGGCCGTCATTGTTCCACTTGCGGGATTATGACCCTGACTACCACCATGGTTTTTGTGGCGTTCATAATGCCACGAAAACCATGGTGGTAGGCCATATCAGTGACAGGGAATTCCTTCCCTGTCACTGATAGGGGTCTCCCCCCTTCCTTCCCAGTAACCCCCACCCCCTCCTACCGCTCCAGACCCCCCCAACCACCCGCCCACATTCATGCCCCTTCACACACACACACACACGCATACACACACCCATTCCCACATGCTTACACGCATGCATACACCATTTAAACACACATCCGCGCACACTTTCTATATACACGCAGACAGGCATTCGTATAACACAACATTAACACACTTACACCTCCATACTTGCACACATGCATTCAACACAGAACACACACCCACATCCACGCACACACAAACATTCACCCCATTACACACACAACACCCCCCATACCTCTCCTCCATCGGAGACCTGACTTACCTGGATCCAGGGGGTCCTTCGGCAGGGGATGGGACGGGGCGCTGCTATCGCCAGCAGCACCCACCAGCAGAACACCACCAGGCCGTATTATTGGTCATAATACGGCTGGCAGCAGCGCCATCATACCTCCATCTGCCAGCATGGCCACAGCCGGGTTTCCGCCATTCTTGTGGTGGAAATCCATCTGTGGTCATAATATGATAGATGACTAGTAGCCGCGGCGACGGTCTTTTGGTGGCCGTCGCCGTGGCGGTAGGCGGTTTTTACCAACAATATCAAAATGAGGGCCTTAGTTCCTTCAAACTAAGCTCATGATCCAAGAGCATCTATTTCTCCGCAATGGCCATCCTCCTCTCTTCCAGCTCCCTCTCCATCTTAAGCTTCTCTAACTCAAACAGGTGCACCCTCTCTGCCTATCTGTCCTGCAACTCCTCAGGAGTCAGACCATTGGATCACACACTACTACCTGCCTTGGAGACCCTCTCCCCATGCAGAACAGGTACATCCACTACACCATTATGATTGCTTTACACATACTCCCCCTCTGTGTGCCCCCAGCCTCCTTGGCTGTCACCCAGGCCCTCAGCACTTTGTACTGCTCCTGCTTCCTGGTGGAGCTCTTAATGGGACAGGCTAGATCCTTACAGAACTGTTTCAGTTGGGCAACTGTGTAACTCTCCAGCTTCTCCAACTCAATAACAGCTACAGCTGGTGCATTCCCAGATTGAGACATGGTGGTGAGTCAAAAGTTGTAAAGTTCCAAGGCAGAACAAAGGGTTCCCAATGAGAAGTCCAAGAGAAAGCACACAAAAAATGAAAGCAGAAAAAGTCCAAAAAGAGAAAAAGCAAACACAAGAAGAAGTATGTGGTCATGTAATGGTCGGCACTGAAAACTGTAGTGTACAGTTAATCACTGTATGTCAAGTACAAACACAAGTTCTAGCCTCACCGCCGTTCACCAATGTTAGAAATGGGATCTCTGGTTGACATTCAGTTTGCACTCTGTCCAGGCAGGGGCCCTCACTCTAGTTAAGGTAAGGGAGTTACACTTCTAAGACAACCCCTGCTCACCGCCCTTGGTAGCTTGGCACAAGCAGTCAGACTTATCTCAAAGGCAAAGTGTAAAGTATTTGTTCCAACACACACAGTAATACAGTGAAAACACTACAAAATGGACACCACACAAAACTTTCAAAATAAAGAGTCTTACTCTATAGAAAACAATGGGAAAGTTGATTTTATACAAAGTACCTGGTTTGTGTCAAAAGTGAAGCCGCACGGGCAAGCATGCTTCGCAAAAGTCAGCGATGCGTTGTTTTCTTACTTGCAAGTGTGGCTATGCATCATTTCTTTTCCAGGCAGGGAAAGGCACTGCATTGTTTCCTCTCCCGCAAGAGAACGATACATCGATTTCCAGACAGGGCACCTCGGATCTGCGCAGGTTCACGATGACTTTGAAGCCCAGCGACGATGCATTAGAAATCCTGTTGCACAGTGTTATAAAACCCCACTACATGGGGTTTGTGTCATTATCACCAGTCGACCAGCCGCCAGTGGGTGTTTCTTCATTTCTCCAGCCGCAATGCATAAATTTCTTCAGCGAAGCCGGTGGCACATCTTTTCCGTCTGCATTGCAGGTAGTGTGTCCAAATTTTCCATCCACTGCTTCCTGTGTGTGGATTTCCATACTTTTTCTACCAGCTTTACCTTTCAAGGGCCCAGGGACTAGATGGGGTACCACTTGGCAGGGCCAGAGTCTCAGCAGAGAGTCCAGGTGCTGGCAGAGGAAGTCTTTGATGGCCGTGAGACTTCAAAAAAGGAGGCAAGCTCAATCAAGCCCTTGGAGATTCTTCTCAAGCAGAAATAAAGCAGAAAAAATCCACAGGTTCTGGAGGGGGCAACATGCCCTGTGCTTGGTCCTGCGGATTGCAAGGCCAAAGTCTCTCAAGTGGGTAACTTGCCACTGGCTCTGGAGGAGGCAACATGCCCCGTGCTTGGTCCTTGGGAGTGAAAGTCCACAGTCTCTCAAGTGGTTGATTTGCCCACATGCTCTGGAGGGGCAACATGCCCTATGCTTGGTCCTGGGGAGTGCAAGGCCACAGTCTATCAAGTGGGTGATTTGCCCACATGCTCTGGAGGGGGCAACATGCCCTGTGCTTGGTCCTGGGGTGTGCAAGGCCACAGTCTCTCAAGTGGATGATTTGCCCACTGGCTCTAGAGGGGGCATTGTGTCCTGTGCTTCAGATCCTGGGGAGGATGGGGTGAGTGGGTGGCTTACCCACTGGTACTAGAGGGGGCATTGTGTCCTGTGCTTCAGATCCTGGGGAGGACAGGGTGAGTGGGTGGCTTACCCACTGGTTCTGGAGGGGGCATCGTGCCCTGTGCTTCATATCCTGGGGAGTGCAAGGTCACAGTCTCTCAGCTGGGTGTCATGACCACAGGATTTGCAGGGGGGAGGCCACACAACAGCCCATGGAGGCAGGTCTACAGACCGTCCGCTGGTGGTGACGGCTGCTCAGTGGTGGGAGTGGTGCTGCTGCTGATGGCGGTTGTGGGGGGGGAGCTCCTGCCCATCCCCTGCAGCCTCAGACTGCTGCCCACTGCTGGTGGTGGTGCTGCTGCTGGTGCTGGTGGGGGGAGGCTCCAGCCCTTCCCCTGCAGCCTTGGACAGATGCCCACTGCTGCTAGGTGGTGGTCCTGCTGCTGCTGCTGGTGGCGGTTGTGGGGGGAAGCTCCTGCCCATCCCCTGTAGCATCGGAAGGCTGCCCACTGCTGGTTGTGATGGAAGTGGTGCTGCTGCTGGTTGCGGTTGTGGAGTAAGCTCCTGTCCATCCCCTGCAGCCTTGGACGGCTGCCCACTGCTGGTGGTGGTGGTGCTGTTACTGCTACTGGTGGCAGTTGTGGGGTGAAGCTCGTGCCATCCCCTGTAGCCTCAGACGGCTGCACAACCATAGTTGGTGATGGGAGCTCCAACTGAGTCCCAGGCCCCTCGTTCTTCCTGCCTGCTGGTGCAGGACCCTTGCCCTTCCTAGCAGCAGCTGGGGATTGCTCCTTGCTCTTCTTTGCAGAACGTAGGACAGGCTCCTTGCCCTTCCTGGTAGAAGCTGAGGATGGCACCTTGCTTTTCTTTGCAGCACTTGGGGCAGGCTCCTTGCCCTTCCTGCCAGCAGCTGGGGATGGCACCTTGCCCTTCTTTGCATCACTTGGGGCAAGCTCCTTGCCCTGCCAGGCAGCTCTTGGGGATGGGACCCCTTCACCCCTTTACCCCTCCACACAGGACAGGTGGATGCCATTTCAGTGGGGGGGCAGGCCCTGTATTATAACTGCGTCACAGTTCACAATTGGACATACAGGACACATGCCACTTATACATTTCTAATTAACATCATGCATTGTACTGTTGTGGCTACAATGTTCAGTTTGTGACCGGCTCCTCACTCTTTTGTCCCTTAGACTGCAACCTCTGCGGATGAATAGGAGGTAGAGACATACCCCTGTGTACAGATCCCTGGTGGACTTGGCAACAATGGAGGACAGGCACATTATCCTCACCTACAGACTTGACAGGGCCACAATCACAGAGCTGTGTGCCCAACTGGAGCCTGACCTGATACCTGCTATCCGTCACCCCACTGGGATCCCCCCTCTTGTGCAAGTTCTATCAGTGCTCCATTTCCTGGCAACAGGTTCTTTCCAAGTGACAGTGGGCTTGGAAGCAGGAATGTCACAGCCAATGTTCTCAATAGTGCTGACCACAGTGTTTTCTGCCCGGATAAAACATATGTGCAGCTACATAGTATTCCCCTAGGTGGAGGATTTGGCAACAGTGAAGGCTGACTTCTATGCAATGGTACATATGCCTAACATAATAGGGGCAATTGATGGAACACATATTGCAGTTGTACCCACCCCCAGCAAAATGAACAGGTATTCCAAAATCAAAAGAGTTATCATTTCATGAATGTCCAGATGGTGTGCTTGGCGGACTGGTACATCTCCCATGTCAATGCTAAGTATCCTGGGTCTGTGCGTGATGCCTTTATCCTGAGGAATAGCAGCATCCTAAATGTGATGGGCCAACTACAGAGGCACAGGGTGTGGCTAGTAGGTGAGCCCTGGTTCCAACCCAGTGAATGTTGGTGTATGGGTATGGTGTAGGCCATGTGGGATGGTGTGTGGCTAAATGTTGTCCCTCCATATTTGCAGATGACTGAGGTTACCCCAACCTATCATGGCTACTGACCCCTGTGAGGAATCCCAGGACAAGGGCAGAAGAACATTACAATGAGGCGCATGGGCATACAAGAAGAATAATAGAACGTACCTTTGGCCTCCATCTAACAGGTGGATCCCTGTGCTACTCACCCAAGAAGGTCTGCCAGATCATTGTGGCATGCTGTATGTTGCACAACCTTGCCTTGAGAGGACATGTGCCTTATCTGCAGGAGGAGGCTGGAGATGGCAGTGTGGCAGCAGTGGACCCTGTGGACAGTGAGAATGAGGAGGCAGGGGATGAAGATGAGGACAGCAGAACTGCAGTGATCAGACAATACTTCCAATGCCGCACAGGTAGGACAGTTACTTCATCTTCTATTGACAGTTTCTTGTTTATCTTTGTCACTGGCATGCTGTTTTTCCCACTTCTATGCCCACTCACAGTACCCTTTGGTAGCTCATTTTGTAGATGTTGGTGCCTCACTATCGCTCCTGGTGTGATCACTGCAGCCAACTGCAGGTCTTCCAATGTGAACATTACTGTACATTTGAAATACAATATTTGAACCTGGTTAAACTAATACATACTTAAATCATTTGAGGAAGGAGTAGAGGGGCAAGTGCATTGGGCTGGGGTGATGATGGAGGAAAGTCCAGGGTATAGTTCCAGTCTATTTGGTGCACAGGTGCATTGTCCATTGGGGACATAGGAAGGGGAGCAATGGCAGTTCAAGGTGGACAGGGTGACAGAGTGGGACACAAGGGTGACAATCAGGAGAGTCTCATTTCCTGGCAGGGGTCTTGGCAACAGTCTCTGGTGTCTGCCTGGATCGCAGGGAACGCTTGTGGGGTGGTTCTCCCTCTGTAGGGGAGGGGTGCTGGTGGCCTGTTGGTCCTGTGGCGGGGCCTCCTGTTCACTAGTGGCAGCAGAGGTGGAAGGTAGTTCAGATGTCTGGCTAGTGGCAGAGGCCCACTGTTGTGAGGCTGCCTCTCTCATAATGTTGGCCATGTCTGCCAGCACCCCTGCAATGGAAACCAGGGTGGTGTTAATGGCCTACAAGTCCTCCCTGAGCCCCTTGTACTGTCCCTCCTGCAGCCGCCTATTCTCCTGCACGTTAGCCAGCTCATCCTGGGAATGTTGGTATGCTGCCAGGATCTTGGTGAGTGCCTCCTGGAGAGTTGGTTCCCTGGACCTGTCCTCCCCCTGGCCTACAACACTCCTCCCAGCTTCCCTGTTGTCCTATGCCTCTGTCCCTGAAACATGTGCCCACTGCCACTCACTGACCCCAGGTCCCTGACTGTCTTGTGGGTGAGGTGTGCCCTGGGGTCCCTGTAGTGGTGGACACACTGCTGATTGACTTGTCCTGGGGTCGAGGTATGGGTATGCTGGGTGGGTGCTATGGTGGTGGTGCCTGAGGGGGGAGGCTCTGTGGTGGTGTGTGACTGTGGTGGGTTACCGACTGTCCAGAGGTCCCTGATGGGCCAGGTTAGTCATCCAGATCCAGGCGTCCAGTGTTGCTGTCATCACTGTGGGCATCTTCTGTGGGAGAACTGGATATTGCTTTCACCTCTTCTCCGGTGACATTGGCTGGGCTACCTGTTGGGATGTAAATGCAGTGTTATTGTTTCTGTTTGTGACATAATGTGCATCAGTGGATGCCCTCTTTGGTTGTATTTGCCCTGGCATGTGGTGGGCTAGCTGATTCTCTCTAGTGTGCATGCTGTAGTGATAGGTGTCCATGCAGGGCTGTGAGTGATGTCCATGCATTGGTGGTGAATGCAGGGCTTGGCATCGGGATGGGTGATATGTGATGGTGGGGTATGTGGGAGGTGGTAGAGTGATGGGAGTGAGGGTGGGGTGAGGGTATGTGATGGCATGCAGGTAGGGGGGTGAGAATAGTATGGAGTTGACTTACCAGAGTCCAGTCCTCCTGCTACTCCTGCCAGGCCCTCAGGATGCATGATTGCCTAGACTTGCTCCTCCCATGTTGTTAGTTGTGGGGAAGGAGATGGGGGTCCACCGCCAATCCTCTGTACAGCGAGTTGGTGTCTTGCTAAAATGGACCATACCTTCCCCCATAGGTTGTTGCACCTCTTCCTGATGTCGTTCCTTGTTCTGGGGTGCTGTCCCACGGCATTGACCTGTCCGCGATTCTCCGCCATAGCTCCATCTTCCTAGCAATGGATATCTGCTGCACCTGTACTCCAAATAGCTGTGGCTCTACTCGGATGATTTCCTCCACCATGACCCTTAGCTCCTCCTCTGAGAATCGGGGGTGTCTTTGTGGTGCCATGGGTGTTGTGTGAGTAGCGTGGGTGAGGGTCTGTAGGGTGATATGTTGGGGTGTGTGATGTAAGGTGCGTGGGTGGTGCATAGGTGATGTGTGGGTCTGGTCTTGTCTGTAGTCACGATGTCAGTCTGTGGGCAGTGATTTGTATTCGTAAGGGGTTGTGGGTAATGTGGGTGTGTGTTTTATAGTGGTGTGGGTGGGGTGTGTGTATGTGTGTCAGGTGTGTGTTGTTTGAATTGTCCAATGTGGTGTTGTTTTGTATGTGTGTGTGTATTTTGAGTGCGGTGGTGTGCACCACCAATGGTTTACCGCCATTGTATATCCGCCGTAGTGATTCGTGGGTCATAATGTGGTGGGCGTGGTTCTGTTGGCGTAACAGTGTGGGTTTGGTTACCGCCAGTTTATCACTGACCTTTGGTGTGGCGGACTTGTGTCTGTGGCTGAATAGTGATGGATTGGTGTATGTGTGTCATAATATTGTGAGCGGATGTCCGCTGCGGTGGCGGTAGGTTGGCGGCAGTCAGAGTGGTAGTAAGCGGGATTTTTCACCAATGTCATAATGAGGGCCTGTGTGTCAATGGCAGGGAAGTCTGCAAGAGAAGAAAAGATGTGGACTATGAATTGATTTACACAGTGATCTTGAATTTAACCTGGAACATCTGCCGCTTTACTTGTAATTAGTGGGTACTCACAACCTCCAGTTAAAATCCAAATGCTTTATGTATGGCAAGCCTATATTTAAAGACAAGGGGACTGATTTAGATCTCGGCAGACAAGTTACTCCATCACAACGGGGACAGAAAGCCTGTACGCCAAAAGGTAAATCCCATAGGATATAGTGGGATTTATACTTTGGTGGACGGGAAATCTGTCACTGTTGTGATGAAGTATCTCATCTGCCGAGACCTAAATCAGGCTCAAGGTATTTAGGACAGATTGTAAGACTTAACAAAAGAATGCAAATTACAGTTCCTGAGCATTAAAGCCCCTTGTATAGCACTGGTGCAAACGTACACTGAACCTTTTTCAAACAGTTGATACCAGTGTACCAGCTTACAACATAGTTTCTTATACTGTGACTCAGCTTCTCCAAATAACAGTTAGATAATGGTTCTTAATGTATGGGAAACCAAATATGACAAAATGAAGATCTTGAAGTTACAGCATCAAGACTCTGAGGATGCGTGGAATATGTGAGAATGGTGTCAGATTTCTCATAAGGCAGGTGAGAGTTTATTATCCTCTGTGAGTACATGAATGTATGGTAATTCCATAGAAAGTTTGGCTGTTTCTTCCAGAACTTCTATAATTCTAGTATGTTTATGTCTGTTCACAGAGAAGGTACAGCAAGCAATACTACCAATGAAAGAGTCAACCTTCATAAAACAAGAGAAGGGTTTACTGCTGGTCTTATACTTGAAACAAGCAGTTTTTGAAATAGGGCAGACATCCTTTGGAACATAGCTGATAAGCCCCAAATACAAAACATACAGTTGCCTGGATAGTCAAGAACAACAGATGGTATATATCAATGGTGTTTAGGAGACCTGTGAAAGGCAAGATGAAATGTAGTTCTTGTTTACATTTGGCAGCTTGAATGCCTGTTTGGGGACAAGGGCAGATGCATCACATAGGGTCTGTACAAAACCAAGAAATAATGTGGAATGCTGTCAAATGAGCAACATAATAAATACTCATTTACGCTGGGTTTCCCTATTTCACTACTCTTGAACGTACTAAGCCCAGGATATAGCAATGCAGCAGAAGGATCACCTCAGACCAGAGGTGGGCAAGCCAAGAAATTAACAATTAGAGACAAGGGCTGTCTCTGGCACAAAATAATTCAACAAATATGTTGGTGCATAATAAAGTGTTTTCACATTTCATGAAATTATTTATTTAACACACAGAAGTGTTTCACCTTAGAACATCAGATTATTTGAAAAGTATTTATTAAAAGTAAGAGTTTAAAAACAAACTAAAACATTTCTGGTCTCGTCCTAATGACAATGTATACTAGTGAAATAAGGGTCTAGTCAGTTGTCATGTATACATTGATTAATGTCATGATTCTTGCTATAGCTGGAGCAACATTGTAGACTATTACATCAAATACACCTACGTACAGTGCACATCCTGCAGTCATGTGTCTGAAGGTACTCTCTCATGTAATAACAAACAAAAAGGAGGTTCAGTGAAATAGGGATTTTTTAAGAGTAATATGATGTCTTGAGCCTTTTTGCAACAACTGTATTCTATCTATTGAGAATAGTCCGGGGGTGAAATCTATGGCACAGGGATACTGTTTCCGGCACGGAGCTTCCAATTAACAGCAGGATTCTAGAAGCTGTTTTCCATCTTGAGATAAATTGTACCACCAGTACAGACCTGCCTGAAAGCATTGGTTTCTGAAAGAAAAGTTGTGTCACAGTGAAAAGACCTTAATGGGGTGAAAGCTAGTAAGGGGGTGATTCTGACCACGGCGGACGGCGGTCGCCGCCAGCCAAGCGGTTCCCGCCGAAAGACCGCGGCGGTCATTCTGGCTTTCCCACTGGGCTGGCGGGCGACCGCCGAAAGTCCGCCCGCCAGCCCAGCTGGGAAACACCCTTCCCACGAGGAAGCCGGCTCAGAATGGAGCCGGCGGAGTGGGAAGGTGCGACGGGTGCAGTTGCACCCGTCGCGAATTTCAGTGTCTGCAAAGCAGACACTGAAATTCTTTGTGGGGCCCTGTTACGGGGGCCCCTGCAGTGCCCATGCCATTGGCATGGGCACTGCAGGGGCCCCCAGGGGCCCCACGACACCCCATACCGCCATCCTGTTGATGGCGGGTGAACCGCCAGGAACAGGATGGCGGTATGGGCTGTCAGAATCCCCATGGCGGCGCAGCAAGCTGCGCCGCCAATGCGGATTCCCATGGGCAGCGGAAAGTCGGCGGTACACCGCCGGCTTTCCGCTTCTGGCCGCGGCTGTACCGCCGCGGTCAGAATGCCCGGCGGAGCACCGCCAACCTGTTGGCGGTGCTACCGCCAACCTCCGCCATGGCGGTAATTACCGCCAGGGTCAGAATGACCCCCTAAATGTTGTATCTATCGGCCTGGGAGCGGTGGATGAGGGATGCTGGTATGAGCTTCAAAGGCAAGCAATACAGAACCATCCCCTAAAGAGAGGATAATGGCAAACTAGATATATCGAACTAATGAACCGAGGGTAGGTTGTCTTACCTGGAAGTGCGTGAGCCTCTTCTTCACGGAGTTCTGGATGATCAGGGTGATCATGGCCAGTTAAGAGTATGGGGCTTGACACAGCATCTATAGTTTTTCCTCTGATTTGCTTTCCCCTTCCGTCTTGTTTGCTCCAAGACTAGTCCCCTTCCAAACCTCAGACCTTTCTGCCTAGGCTCTCCTTCTTATTGGAATTACACATTGTCTACTTCCCTATTTAATCTGCCCAGCAACACTATCAGGGGCCTCTCACTCCTGGACAGACCTGCTATAACACTCTCTGCAGTGCCATTGCTATCTGCTAATCCAACTTAAAGCTGGGACTTCAGGTGAAAGTGTTTTTCGTATCACGATGGTGATTTTGGAGGGCATAATTTGTCTGTAATTATTGAATAGTTTGAGAACTAGCTGACTTTGTCTATCAAAGTCACATTTAAATGGATACTTCCTTCAAACTATGAGATTGAAAACTTTTGCTTGAAATTCTTACAACTAAAAATGGGTGTCCCTTATTTAAAATCCTGTACTTGTGACTTGATTGTGGCATGACAACCAACAATGAGATGGGTGGGGGCAAAACGGGCTATGCAGTGCATAGATGAACACAAGGAGTGTTTTATTTTATAGCTGACATGACATTGTATGAATTTGTTGTGTTCCATTACCCATAGTCTCATTGAGGTTGGTTGGTAAATACACATTCAAAGAAATGGAGGTGCTAGTACCCAACTTTACCTATACAATGTAATCTATGTCACTTTATTCAGTCTGCTGTAACACATACACATGATTTTGCATTGTACTTGCTCATTGTACACACACATGAGCTGCCCCCTGTGAGCAGGTCTAAGAAAGGGAAAGTAGACAGTGTAAGAAAATGCATTGATATGGACGGTCTAAGTCGTTGCATGTCGGGTGTGTCACCTTGAACTAGTACTTTATATGCTGGGATTTTAATTTATTATTTTGCTGCTATTATGCACCCATGCAACCTCTGGTTGTGGGTGGGTGTTTATAATGGGCCTTGTTGGATAGCTCTGGAGTTGAGGCTAAGGGAGGCATGAGATATGCACAATGACTGTCAGTACGTCAGAAAGGTTTTAGAATTCTGCTCATCCAATTGTTGGCCCTTATGCAGAGCGCATAGAGCATAATGGAGACGTGCCATATTAAGGGTGATATGCAAATGTACAATACTCTGCTTCAGAACTGATGCACAACATCCTGCTTCAGAACGGATGCACAATTCTAGCCTCCATGACTGATGCTCCCAGAGGCCTGTTCTGCCCCTGAGCATGTTGCTGGTGGGGGTTTATGATATGATAGAAGAGACAGAGAAAGCGAGAGTATATGACCTGAAAGTAAGTGTGTGTGTGTGTGTGTGTATGTGTGTGTGTGTGTGTGTGTGTGGAGCAAGACTGTTGGGGAAGGTGAATGAGAGAGTGCATGAGAAAATCTTTGAGTGTACATTTGTGAGTGACTGTGAGTGTTTATATATTCAAAAGAAATATAGTATTGGCACTTTCTGCGCTGTACAATAACTGAACAACAATATCTTATATCTGTGGTGCTACACTGCTCCATGTGCTAGTGCAAGCACATCCTGCACACTTTTAGCCAGCCTAGTCCTTCATGTGTTACCGACGAGCATGTTAAAGGAAGAGGAAAAGCCCAGAAATGTAGGGGAAAGGAATAAGATATGGGGAGAATGACCCATTGCATGGAGCCTGCAGACAGACCGTGCTGTACCATGAACTCATTGGCCCAGAATGCCCCATGTTGGGTATGTGGTTGGAGGATGGGGTTAAAGGTATTGACCACCAGTGGTGGTGCTCAGCGACTACTGCTCTGGCCTTTGTTTCCAGGGCGAGTAAAAACTCTTGTGATTAACCACAGGTTGTTTGCATCCAAAGCAGGGCTGAGCAGAAAGCACAACCAGGGACTGAGGAGCTCAAAAGTGCAAATTCACAAGGATATCAGAGTGTTGTGTAGCCATTTTAGTTATAGCTCCATGCATGTTATTTTAGCACACTAGGCCAGCTGCTGTGTACTTTAACCTAGATGTATTTTATTCAGCTTCCTTTATTAGTTTAACATTAGGCACACTTGAGGTCTTGTTTTATTTCTCTTTATCTAGCTGTTCTTTGCTTAGGTCAGCACTGTGTTCTTAAACAAGACATTTCTTTCACTCTGTGCTTCTCTCAAGGCTACTGTAAGATAGGTTTCTGGTAAAAGTGGTAACACTTTGTCTCTGGTATTCATAGAAACCTATACATCCTTACGTAGGGACATTTTCTCAGAATATCAGCTGTTTTATTATAAAAACACTTATCTGTCCATACACATTAGAGGGAGATTCCGGCCAGATGACCACAACTGCATGCTGATTATTGAAAACTTTTCTACAGCTGCTTATGCAGACTTCAGGCCTCTTGCTCAGGTATGAGGGATGATGTCTTCCCAGGGGAACCTGAAGGGCAAAACTAGAGCTTAACATGCTGTGCTCTAATATAGCCTACGCTGGAATTATAGTGATGACTAAAGTGATAATCTGGTAGCGTTATTTTTATGCTTCACTCTCCTTGTCACAATTTTAATCCTGTCATACTTCATCGTCCTGGTTATTGCAGTACATGCTTTATTATCTAAGACACAATTGCTTCATTAAAATCTTATTGAAATAAATACCGCCTCTGACTGTCCTTGCATGTGTGAGACTAATGTAACAGAGAAATGGATGTGATCTGAGTGACCACGATATCCACGAGGAGTCAATTGTGTCATGCTCTCGGTTGCCCAATCACGCCTGCGCTTGGGTAGAGATGAGGCACTGCTAGTCAGCCGGAGAAAAACCCAGATTAGGCTGACAGGTGTCACCTGTAGTGGGTTAGACTCAGTCCCCCACCCCGCAGGCAACTCTGCCACTCAAATCCTGTAGTCTCATTAGAATAATGAGAGCCTACGCAACATGGCTCCCCACGTTGGGGGCCATGTCGAGTAGGCTGTCAATATTCTAATGAGACTACTGGATTAGGCTGACAGGTGTCACCTGTAGTGGGTTAGACTCAGTCCCCCACCCCACAGGCAACACTGCCGCTCAAATCCAATAGTCACATTAGAATATTGAGCGCCTATGCGACAAGAGAAGGGTGCCAAGGGTTGGTGACTGTGAGAAAGGCCAAGAACAGATTGGGCACAGAGACAAACCTCACCTCTTTCTCTGCTGGTTACCTCTGTAGAGAGGCTGGTTACATTATTGGCAAAGGGGTGAGCTTCCCTTTTACCATGAATTTTGTCACTGCAAAGAGACCAAGGACTGATTGAGCACACAGATAGAACTTCTCTTTCTTCCCCTCCAGACAAGCACCAAAAGTCACCCTGGTGTTGTGTGAGACAATAAAGTATGTACAAATGAGTAATGAAACACATTGAAGCCAGAGTGTTTCATCCAAATAACCTGAAATGGACATTGAGTGAGATTGTTTTTTTAACCACAGAACTCAAAAAGAAGGATTTGTCAGTGACTATCTGATTTACAGGTATTTTCCAGGTGCGACAAATGAATGTAGTGTGAGAAATTCTGATCTTATTTGGCTTATCAGTTGATAAGGGGGTGCGTTAGAGGTTTGATGGCCCTTTTGAGTTGTTTAAGATGTTCACACCCAAGTTCTTAAATGCCATAAATATCATCAAATCCAACAATAAAATTATTTTGGAGTCAGTAACTTCCACACACCAGGTCCCATTTGGTCACGAATAACCACACCTTTTGTTATATGTTACAATGTTTGTTTCCCTAGATTAACAATGCTAGAATCACGTAAATTATTCTGAAAACCACATGATATAAGTATAAAAACAACACTGGTTGACTGAATCTTCTAAAGAATTTCAACTTGACTAAAACATTAATACCTAATCCCTCTAAAGCCAAAGTACAAACTAACAATACGAGTAATTGCGCAATGGAAATGATCTACATTTGAATTCAGCAATTGAGTAACATCAAATAGCAGATTAGTTGGATGAAAGAGTCCTCACTAACTTCAGATTAGCATTAGCATGTTTGCGCTTCATGCAAAAAGATTTAGTCAACATGATTTTGTAAAACATCTAACTATGGCTCTATCAAAGCAGCAGTTGGTACCTAGAAACAAAAAACAAATTAACAATAAAACATCATCAATTTGTTATACCTTTCCTTATGGATCAGCAAGCTGTGTTAATCTTCATCAAGTGGACATCAGCTCGATCAGCATCAGCAATGGGACAGTGAAGGGGAATGGTGCAGACTCAGGGACTCTAAGCTCTCTGAACCAGCTGTTGCAATGTCTATGTATAGGCAGCATTCAGCATCAGAAGCCTAAGCAAATTTAAAGTTAAAGAGCAAGATTCTCTAAGTAAGAGAATCAAAGGAGCGTACACGTCATCAGTAATGAAAATCGGCAGTAGAACGCAATAATGAGCTCACACCTGCGGTCCAGTTAAGTTAAAGTTGTCCCACGTTGCCATTGGTCAAAGAATTGTGTGTTAGCCATTAGTCCAATAAAATTAGTATTTCAAATGTAAGATATAACTAAACAGTCTTTCACACACTGATGATTGGCTCCTCTTCTTCTGCGCACATTGTTCGACTTGTCAAGAAACAATTTACTATCTGTCTGTCCTTCTATCAGTACATCCATTTTTAGTTCCTCGGAACATCGCTTTCTCACACTTCGAGTTAACATTTGTGACAGTTTAAAACATTCAGGTTTCTACACACATTACTTCATGAGAAAACATTTTGCTACTGCTAGGATTTGGTCAACCTTCAGTTAGAACAATACATATTTATTATTCACTAAACATGAGATCATATTTTATTCTGACATAGCATGTTTCAATATGAGGCCTAGACCTTGCTAATTTGAGGCCTACAGTTACATTAACCCCTTGGGTGCCCTGGATGTAAGGGTTACATCATAGGCAGCACCGCTCGGGTGCCCAGGATGTAACCGTTATGTCCAGATAGGGGCAAACGGGGGAAGCGCTAGCGCTCCCCCGGGGGCATGGCACCCCCTCCCTAGGGCAGGGATAGAAGGCCAATCTACTCAAAGAGGGGCCGAAACCACTAGGACCCTGGCGTTTGGTTTTTGCGCCACTTTTACTCAAGGGGAGAGACCCCATAGGCAAGGGTCGCTCCCCTTGAGGGAAAATATATTTTAGGCCATTTCTGCTCCCCTTGGGGGCAGATTGACCTATTTCTATTAGGCCGATTTGCCCCTGGGGAGGGCAGAAACCACTTAGGCACCAGGGATTGGTGTGTGTGCATGTGTCTGTTTTGTTTGGGGGGCAGCCCCTTGGGCAAGGGTCACTCCCCATGGGGGCATATTACTGTTGGCCATATCTGGAAGGCCCATCTGCCCACAAGGGGGGCAGAAAGCCCACCAAACACCAGGGAAGATTTTAATTCCAAAATAAGGGGGTGGAGGTATAGCAATTCCCCCACCCCAAATACATGGGGCCAAAGTCGTTCTGCCCACTAGTGGGCAGATGGGGCAATTACCCCCGATCCACACCCCGGGGGCAGAAAGTCTACTAGATGCAAGGGAATAAAAATAAAAAAAATCGTGGGTGGTGGCTACCAGCCAGTATGGCTGGTAGCCCTCACCCCAAATGAAGGGGTAACAGCCCTGGTTATGCCCTCACCCCAAATGAAGGGGTAACAGTCTTTCAGCTCTCCACCCGCACGCTAAAACATCTTATCCCATGGCAAGAAGGAGGACATTTGATTATTTTGGGTTTTAGTTTTACATTTGGGCGATGAGATCTTGGCTAACTCTCAAAATCATCCCACTTGGAATGGTGAGTGCTGCACTTTTGGACTTTGGGATGCTGCCATGTAGAAAAATCCACAAGACCTAGACACATCTGAAAACTAAACATCTGGGTGATTCCAGGGTAGTGTGCTTCACATGCACCCTGCACCATTTTCTTACTCACAGTCCCCTGCAACCTCCAACTTTGCTGGAAATCACACATTTTCCCACATTTTTGTAATGGAACCTTACGGAATATGCAGGAATCCACAAAATTCTTACCACCCAGCATTGCCTCATCTATAGCGATAACAATTCTGCTGCACTTGTCGGGCAATTTTTTTTTTCTTTTCAAACTGCCCTTTTGGTCCCCCTCTGGTTCCCCCTCAATTTCGACATGATTTTGGCTCTTCTCTGTCACAGGCAAATGGCCCACCTACCCAAGTGAGGTATCATTTTTACTGGGAGACTGAGAGGAACATTGGGTAGTAGGAAATTTGTCCCGGTGCAGTGATCCAACACAGAAATGTGGGAAAAATTTGATTTTGTAGCTAAATTTAAGGTTTGCTGAGGATTCAGGGTAAGAAAACTTTGGGGGATCCACGCAAGTCACACCTTCCTGGACTCCCCCAGGTGTCTAGTTTTCAGAAATGTCTGGGTTTGGGAGGTTTCCCAAGATGGCTGCTGAGCCCAGGACCAAAAACGCAGGTGTCCCCCGCAAAAACAGGTAGTTTAGTATTTGATGATTTTGATGTGTCCTGATAGTGTTTTCATGTATTTCCTAGGCCTACCCACACAAGTGAGGTACCATTTTTATCGTAAGACTTGGGGGAACGCTGGGTGGAAGAAACTTTGGGCCATATTTATACTTTTCCAAAAATTTACCGCCATTTCGTAGTGCCGTGCGGGCGTCAAATTTATACTTTGACGCACGGCAGCGCAATCAACAGGTGGGAGTAATTATTTTTTACGCACATTGCGGCGTCAAGTCGTAAAGGAAAACGACATTAACGCAGCGGAAATGACTGTGGGTCGATTTACGACACCGCAACCCGGATATGCGCCGTTTTTTGACGCAATAGCGTCAAAAATACCCACGAACACTGCAAGTGCACCAGAGGAGAGCCAAAATGGATCCCAGATGCCACTACAGATCCCAGGAAGATGACAGCAGACCAGGAACCAGCCAGGACGATCCATACTAGAACCAGGACATTTATAGAAAGAAAAGAAAGTGTCGCGTCAGTGCAGAGGAGCAGGAAATCCTGGTTAAAGAGGTGACGGAACACCAGCACCAACTGTTTATCACCTCTAAGTTGCCAATCAGTAGGAGAGAGGCCATATGGCACCAAATTGTTGACAAGATCAACAGTGTGGCTGAAGTACGCAGGACAGTCACCGAGTGTAAGAAACGCTGGCATGACTGCAAACGTAGGACAAAGGAAAAAATGGCCAGGAACAGGAAGGTAGCACTGCAGACTGGAAGTGGGAGTCCAGCACACCAGGAGGCCCTGGACCACATGGAGGAGATGGTCACAGCCGTCATCCCTGAGGAGATCGTCACACAGGGATTCAAGGACAGGACAGCGCAGACTACCATGAGACAACGCACATGCAGGGTAAGTCGCATGGGGAATTATAATACTGTACAATAATGTTGACTGTATGCAGGGGGGGAAATACCTACTACACATTGCATGTAAGTCATCATATACATGGAGTGGCATGGGTAAAGGGGCACGGCAGGGGGGCATGGACTGCACAGACAGAAGCTGGGGCACAACATTACACTACACCAACAACAGTCCTTTGGGGGCATGCTGTCATGCCAACAATGGAGCAAAGGGAAAGCCTCAATAGGAGGGAAGGCCACTACGTCAAACTTACATCCTGGCACTCGTCAGCCAACATATCTCCAACATTAACTAGGGCCCTATTAGCAATCCTCTAGCCAAACCAACAACTGCAATGTAACTGCCACAACAGTTGACACTACCACCTCTGATCTGTGTGCAGCTCAAGTAGCCAACGGCAGTAACCTCCCCATGGAACATACATACCTAAATTAGGGGGTGAGGATGACATCTGCAACAATCTCCTGAAACAAGACAAAGGCCCCAGTACACTCAAATGTCAATGTCCATAGGTGTCACAAACATCAGCCAATGTAAACAACAATAAGAGTGACACAGCACTAAGGACACACCAATGCTGCATATGTCAGGGTCCTTCCCATGCCTGGCAAACAAGGCAACATCCCAAAAGTAATACTGCTCAGACAACAGCATTGAGGAGGGGACACATGGAACTGGTCACTGAAATACACCTGCACAGTCAGAGGGGGAAATAGGACACTGATACGACAATCAGGGCAATCCAATGTAACACACATTACCCAACATCAGCAGGACACATTAACAATATCAACATCCATATCACATCATAACATTGCCATGCATAGGATATGCTACATGTCAATTACATTTAAGTCAATGTGAACGATCAGGAATTGGGGCAGGTCCTGAGAGTCAATTGTGCTGCCAGGACCATCAGAACACCCACAGCCAGTGAAAGGTCTCACCATGAGAATGGATATACACGGAGGGTTGATTAGGAAAAAAAGGTGGCTATTCTCTATTTGGTATAAAGCAACACCTAGAGGCGATTAGACAGACAAGTCTGATAACTCAATATCATACATGTGACACACAGGTGGGCCATAGGCCTATAACAATGCCCATCTGAAGGACAGCAGATACCAATACCAAAGAAGATCACAAAGTGAATTCATCAAAAGGCAGGCACGTCACGTCAAAATTGTCACAACACAGACACACTAATTGTACCCTGTTTCATTGCAGAGGAAGATGGATCACCTGCCGATATGCCTGTCCCAGATTTCCCTGATGACATGGATGACGAGCCCATAAACATTCCCCAGGAGACCATCCAAAAGGTCTTAGAAACCCTCCAGACCCCACCTTCAGTCACAAGGAGGAGCACAGAACAAGCAGCCATCACAGAAGAACCACCCACCACCCCAATTGCAAGACCTGCCAGCTCCTATGCAGCTGAGGACTCAGACAACACTGGCGCCAGCTTTGAAAGAACTGTAGTTGGAGTACAGCGGGAGCTGGCCAAGGAGGTGCGGGTGGGGATGCAAACTATGGCAGCCAGCCTTGAGGGGGTGTGCTTGTGCATGATGTCATCTGCAGATTAGGCAGCAGCTATGCAAGCCCTAACATCCATACTGCAAGGACTACAAGAAACTGTCAAGGAATTCACCACTGCAGTAAGGGAGTTGCCACAACACCTCGCACCCCAAACTTTACACTGCATGCACGAATGCAATCATGACTCCCTCAGGGCCGACCTGGCTGCCTACCATGTGATGTGGCTGCTATTCTCAAAAACCAGCAGACCCTCCTTGCTGCAGTACTGCCCTTAAGACCTTCCAGGGAGCAGCGACCGGGATGTCTGACTCCACGTCTTCTAACACTGAGGTGTGTGTTGCCCCTTCACAACCAACAACAACAAGGACAAAGCAGGCAACACACACATCAGAAGAAGAAGACATGGAACAGATCACATTCACAAGGAAGAGTACCCGGAAGCACTAGTCCCTGCACCATGGCCTACTTTGACCAAGGTCCTACGTTTTGTCAAATGCCAGTCTTACAACAACTATACTCAATGACTGTTCTGCTAACCATTGTATAACTTGTCAGCATTGCCAGTGAATGTCTCTCTCCTACTAATCGGCAAATCCTGTCCCTCTGCACTGTCTGTAACATCACCCCAGCATGTCATGAGCATTATCCACACCCCTTCTGTAGGATCACCATGTAAGATTTCACTAGAACGGACTCAGCAAACATGGACAATGTACATATTGCACTACACCACCTATCAATAAATTGCACTTGCACACCAAATATGTCTCTGTGTAATTTGACACATCAACTGTGCAGTAGATAACACAAATGTGCCTGTGTGACAATCATGTTGCTTGTCAATACAACTGTCCTCACACCATGTAGTCAGATACATCTGTGCAGTGGCCAGGATTGCATCATAGCCTGCCCATCCTGAGGAGAATAACTGATGAAGTGGGAAACCACACACAATCATGCTGTGTTGGACAGAATAATGCTTCATCAAGAGAAATCAAAGTCAACTAATAGTGGCTGATAAATGGTGTCACCATGCAATACTAACACATTGAATTATGCAGTCTAATCTAAGCAAACACTACAAAACACAGCTTCAATCAACCTTTCTGAGTAAACATCCAAATAGGTAATCATGCTGAATTTTTGCACAAATGATCTATGTCAGTAATGAAGACAAGAAGACAAGAGTGTTAACAAGACCTCATCTTCAAAGATGTCCCTGAACATCACACTGCAGTCCGACCTAAATTTTTTCCCACAATGCCAAGTCTGGAAGCACACTTTGTGACGTAGAAAACATACTCATCAACACAAATCCTTTGTGATCCATGTAAACTCCAATTGGTGGTTCTAACAAATGGTGGATACTTACCAAGGTAGCACAGGGGTAGCTGCCATTTTAAACCTCAGTTTTTTTTGGTTTGTAGCATAGGACACAAATGTCATAGAACAACCATCACCTACACTGATGGCAAGGCCATGATCAAGTAGCAGTTAACACATAATGCAAAGGGTTATCTATATATTTATTCATAACTAATCACACCAGAGGCAACTAAGGGAAAAGTCATACCTACACTAATCTAACCTGACTACTCATTACCCACAAATGTCCCTATCTAACCTAAGCTAAACTTACTCTACACATATACCGAATCGATCTAAACATCAACCCCCCACCCACCATTATGAGACAGGACACATGCAGGACAACGCATACTAACCTACACACATACTATACTATCCTAAACAATCATATATTTTTTTGTGATTTTTTTTAATTTTTTCAGATTTTTTTTATTTTTCTCTATTTTTTAAACACACAGGAACCCCAACATTGACATCCACCCACCCACCCACACACTTAATAATGAAAAGTAGAAAGAATCAGGACTCCCACCCTCCTCCCTAACACTAACTAAGCTAACAACCTATACTAACCTAACACTAATCCCCCAAGCCCACTAATCATGATAACAAGGAAAGAGGAGGGAGGGGAGGGAATTATGTACATTGACCATATCAGTCCTAGAGGTTGGCCCTCCGGAGGGTCCGCCTGATAGACCTGACCCGCTTCTTGATGTAGGCCACATCCTGGCTCAGCTTGTCCACCTTCCTCATAAATTTGTCCATTTTGCGTTCCAAAGCCTAGAATGCCGCAGGGTCTATTGGAGGTGCTGCTGCTGTTTGGGTCCCGGCAGAGGTGCTCTGTGTGGGTGTTGAGCCTAGCCCACTGGACTGTCCTGCAGCTGTCATAATGCTGGGTCCTGGTTGTGCTGCAGAGGCAGGGACAACTGTCCCCGCTGTGGCTGGGGCCACTTGGGGAGAACCGGTGGTTGTGGTGGTGGTGGCTGTAGTGGGCAACGTAGGGCCACCCTGTGGTAAAGCCCGCCATGCTCCGGAGGCCCGATCCGACTGGTATTTTCGGGCCATCCGTCGGAACCCCGACTGCACCTGCAGGATGTGTCGGTACCTCATGGCCCGCCTCTCAAATTCATGCCTCTGTGCGGCACTCATGTTTGCAGCTGTGAAGACAAAGGGCAACTATTTACCATAGGAACTGCATTGTGTGGAATAGCACAAGTGAAGTGGTCAATCTGACAATACATTTACTGTACTTGTAACAGCTCATATCACCATATAGATCATTGAAAGTCTCAGAGGAAGTACATGGGAAGCCTGCATACAAAGGTCATCTCACACAGAGCATATACAATAATCTACATGATGGGTAACAACTGCCAATAACTTGTCATCAAAGTATTTACAGTTGCAGCTAACAATCATGCTGCACCTCCTCCGCCTATTGCCTGGACTACATATGTCAGTGTATGTAATAACCATCACAAACCTCAAGATCTGCAATTTGTAATGTGATTTGCTAGTATAGAACTCATGTGCCATAACTGAGTGTGTACACTAGGTTCAAAAACATATTTCATATAATCACAAGTATGTGTAACATTCTGGTTGCTTCAGTCCTAGGTACCCTATTCAGAAACCCATGCCTGTCTTTGAGAGGGGGGGTGGGGTGGGGGGTGGGAAGAACAACAAACAATCCCAAAATAGATGCACACCCAAGAGTGTATAGAAAGCTCAACATGTTTTTGCCTCCACACACACACCACCAGTAAGGGCTATCAACAAATTGGAGTCAGCTAAACCTTGTCCTATCCAAGTTCCACACATGTCAAAATGTACTGACCTAGGCCAACATCACATACTTCCAGTGAGGCATATTTTTCTACAGACACAGAGGAGCAAGAACACCCATGATCATGAATAGCATGCACACCTAGGCTGTTGCACTCTAGTCCCACACACTTCTAGTACAACTTGTGGAAGTACATGCTCCCGGAAGATCCAACCTACAGTGTACTCAGTACATCGGTTACTAGGGAAGCAACAGATTTCAGACAAGCCATTTGCAGAAGTTATCTGGGAGAATGTCAGTCTGACATGCAGACTCAGTCCGAGATGAGTCCCAGTGCAACTCTTAAATTAACTAGTGTATTCCACATGACTCACCCCATTTCCCATAGCGGGCCCTACAGGAATGGCCTACAGACCCAAGATCAGACAAATGGATAAGCATAGGTCAACTCAAAATGAAGTGATAACTGAAATCCAACTAATGGAACAAGACTAATGATTGGGCAGCGCATCAAACCTTGCAATGTGTTCAACACACAGTAGTCCATCACACATCACCAGCAAACACAAAACATACCACACATGCAACACTCACTGTAGGTGTCGGGGTCCTCAAAACGAGCCACCTCTCCCACTGTGTACGGTGCAGGTCCACCTGTAAAGCATGGAAGGAAGAATATACTCAGAATCCATGCACTGACAACCAATTTCAAATACAAACACAATGTGATAATATGACATGAGTAATGAAACACTTTCACACATGCTCATACTGCATGGAATAATTCATGTGCAACATTTACATAGGATGGGTCTCCTGCTACAGTTACACACACTTCTACACAAATGCAGTGGCCCGGACTGTCATGTGGTGGCAAACATGCACCTCCATTAGTATGCAGCAACAATATAGGTGTGTATTCATCTCATCATGTGCATCCAAGAGAGACATCCAAAAGCTGGTTACTTGAGGACTGCATGACCTGTCAAACAGCCTATGTGGTCATGACACATTTGTGACAGATAGGTACATGGTACAGAGGGCGAGGTACTTTGGCAATACCTCATGTTGTTACAGTTTCATAAATTGATGTGTCCAAACAATAGTGATTGGCACCAAACATAGATGTTTGTACCCTAGTCCATACCTTTGGACTGCCATCCCTATTCGGATTTTGGCACAAGTGAAAATAAATACCTGTCTAATATGTTAGCTGAGGGCACCTGAGTCCTTTACAAATATGGTTCATGCTCAGATCTGGCATGTATCAATAAAATGTGAAGGAGCACATTTATCACGAACAGGCATGGCACTTCCGTGAACACTTTCCCTACACACTAACCAGACACACATGTGATATATGTGTGGGCCACATTGCTAACTTCAATTGACGTTTTTCAGTATCATGTAGGGTTTCAAATGTCAGTCAAGCTATAGCGTCAACATATGTAGGTATGATGTTACTACATCCATACTTCACTGGCAATTGTGACCTGTAGAGTCCTGATTGCGTCATTAATGTGTCGCTTGTCTGACACAAAGGCGGCACTACATTACATTCTGCTACAAGCAACCTGTATGTGTGGAAAACCTGAGCTGCCTGACTGCTAGCATTTGTCATCCTTCACATAGTGCATCAATTATCCTGTATGTTTCCCTAGCATTACACACAGTCAGCTACTAATCTGGCAGATTGAGTAACAATCATCACATGTCACTACACAGCTTTAAATTGTGCACATTTACATGATCTGTACTCACCAACATGGCCACCAATCCTGATTCCCAGGTGGTCCAGCAGATCTTGCTCCCTGGAGATCAGGTCAGCCCAGCGGTGCTTCAATTGATGGTCGTTCCGTTGGCTCCCATACAGATGCACCAAGTGTGAGAAAGTAGCCTCTTTCTAGCCTTGTTACCCCCACTTTTGGCCTGTTTGTGAGTGTATGTCAGGGTGTTTTCACTGTCTCACTGGGATCCTGCTAGCCAGGGTCCAGTGCTCATAGTGAAAACCCTATGTTTTCAGTATGTTTGTTATGTGTCACTGGGACCCTGCTAGTCAGGACCCCAGTGCTCATAAGTTTGTGACCTATATGTATGTGTTCCCTGTGTGATGCCTAACTGTCTCACTGAGGCTCTGCTAACCAGAACCTCAGTGGTTATGCTCTCTCATTTCTTTCCAAATTGTCACTAACAGGCTAGTGACCAATTTTACCAATTTACATTGGCATACTGGAACACCCTTATAATTCCCTAGTATATGGTACTAAGGTACCCAGGGTATTGGGGTTCCAGGAGATCCCTATGGGCTGCAGCATTTCTTTTGCCACCCATAGGGAGCTCTGACAATTCTTACACAGGCCTGCCACTGCAGCCTGAGTGAAATAACGTCCACGTTATTTCACAGCCATTTACCACTGCACTTAAGTAACTTATAAGTCACCTATATGTCTAACCTTTACCTGGTAAAGGTTGGGTGCTAAGTTACTTAGTGTGTGGGCACCCTGGCACTAGCCAAGGTGCCCCCACATTGTTCAGGGCAAATTCCCCGGACTTTGTGAGTGCGGGGACACCATTACACGTGTGCACTACACATAGGTCACTACCTATGTGTAGATTCACAATGGTAACTCCGAATATGGCCATGTAACATGTCTAAGATCATGGAATTGCCCCCCCAATGCCATCCTGGTATTGGGTAGACAATCCCATGATTCCCCGGGTCTCTAGCACAGACCCGGGTAGTGCCAAACTGCCTTTTCAGGGGTTTCACTGCTGCTGCTGCCAACCCCTCAGACAGGTTTCTGCCCTCCTGGGGTCCAGCCAGGCTTGGCTCAGGAAGGCAGAACAAAGGACTTCCTCAGAGAGAGGGTGTTACACCCTCTCCCTTTGGAAAAAGGTGTTAAGGCAGGGGAGGAGTAGCCTCCCCCAGCCTCTGGAAATGCTTTCATGGGCACAGATGGTGCCCATTTCTGCAGCCAGTCTACACCGGTTCAGGGATCCCCCAGCCCTGCTCTGGCGCGAAACTGGACAAAGGAAAGGGGAGTGACCACTCCCCTGACTTGCACCTCCCCTAGGAGGTGCCCAGAGCTCCTCCAGTGTGCTTCAGACCTCTGCCATCTTGGAAACAGAGGTGCTGCTGGCACACTGGACTGCTCTGAGTGGCCAGGGCCAGCAGGTGACGTCAGAGACTCCTTCTGATAGGCTCCTTCAGGTGTTGCTAGCCTATCCTCTCTCCTAAGTAGCCAAACCTCCTTTTCTGGCTATTTAGGGTCTCTGCTTTGGGGAATTCTTTAGATAACGAATGCAAGAGCTCATCAGAGTTCCTCTGCATCTCTCTCTTCACCTTCTGCCAAGGAATCGACTGCTGACCGCGCTGGAAGCCTGCAAAACTGCAACAAAGTAGCAACGACGACTACAGCGACCTTGTAATGCTGATCCTGCCACCTTCTCGACTGTTTTCCTGGTGGTGCATGCTGTGGGGGTAGTCTGCCTCCTCTCTGAACTAGAAGCTCCGAAGAAATCTCCCGTGGGTCGACGGAATCTTCCCCCTGCAACCGCAGGCACCAAAGAACTGCTTCACCGGTCCTCTGGGTCTCCTCTCAGCATGACGAGCGAGGTCCCTTGAACTCAGCAACTCTGTCCAAGTGACTCCCACAGTCCAGTGACTCTTCAGTCCAAGTTTGGTGGAGGTAAGTCCTTGCCTCCCCACGCTAGACTGCATTGCTGGGAACCACGTGTTTTGCAGCTGCTCCGGCTCCTGTGCCCTCTTCCAGGATTTCCTTTGTGCACAGCCAAGCCTGGGTCCCCGGCACTCTAACCTGCAGTGCACGACCACCTCTGTCTCCTCACGCAATTGGTGACATCCTGGTCCCTCCTGGGCCACATCAGCATCCAAAAACCCTAACCGTGACCCTTGCAGCTAGCAAGGCTTGTTTGCGGTCTTTCTGCACGGAAACACTTCTGCACGACTCTTCACGACGTGTGACATCCATCCTCCAAAGGGGAAGTTTCTAGCCCTTGTCGTTCTTGCAGAATCCACAGCTTCTACCGTCCGGTGGCAGCTTCTTTGCACCCACAGCTGGCATTTCCTGGGCATCTGCCCACTCCTGACTTGATCGTGACTCTTGGACTTGGTCCCCTTGTTCCACAGGTACCCTCGTCAGGAAATCCATCGTTGTTGCATTGCTGGTGTTGTTGTTTCTTGCAGAATTCCCCTATCACGACTTCTGTGCTCTTTGGGGAACTTAGGTGCACTTTGCACCCACTTTTCAGGGTCTTGGGGTGGGCTATTTTTCTAACCCTCACTGTTTTCTTACAGTCCCAGCGACCCTCTACAAGGTCACATAGGTTTGGGGTCCATTCGTGGTTCGCATTCTACTTCTAGAGTATATGGTTTGTGTTGCCCCTATCCCTATGTGCCCCCATTGCATTCTATTGTGACTATACATTGTTTGCACTGTTTTCTATTGCTATTACTACATATTTTGGTATTGTGTACATATATCTTGTGTATATTTGCTATCCTCATACTGAGGGTACTCACTGAGATACTTTGGCATATTGTCATAAAAATAAAGTACCTTTATTTTTAGTATATCTGTGTATTGTGTTTTCTTATGATATTGTGCATATGACACTAGTGGTACTGTACGAGCTTCACTCGTCTCCTAGTTCAGCCTAAGCTGCTCTGCTAAGCTACCTTTTCTATCAGCCTAAGCTGCTAGACACCCCTCTACAATAATAAGGGATACCTGGGCCTGGTGCAAGGTGTAAGTACCCCTTGGTACCCACCACAAGCCAGTTCAGCCTCCTACACCAAGTGATGGCGCACCTTCCCCCACCGGACTTTTCTGGCCTCAGTGTGATACCCCTGTATCACCCTACCCCCAGCCTCCAGCATAAGTGGGAGGAAATGGCAAACAAGCCATATAAACCCCCCCAATTCCTCCTCACCCATCCTGGAAAGCCGTGGCCTACCAGACATTTAAGCACTGAAAATGGTGAAAAAGTAGTAGAAAAAGAAGAAAAGGGGGAAATGGGGAAAGTTAGAGTGAGGAAATACAAAGAAAACTTAACAAATAGAAGAGCCCAACTATCCCCTATATCACGGTACCCACAACAGACTCCCACAGACAATATATACAACACTGGACTGGACAAATTTATACAACACAGACTCAGACAGTATTCTACAACAATATATTGATGACAAAACAACAAGCAAGATGGCACACTGGACACAAAAGCACTGATACACAGGATAACACTTTGCACACAGCCACACAGTCTAGAATAATCAGAGACTGCAAAGTGAAAGTACACCCACTGTACAGAATCTGTAAACAGGATATCCTATTACATCACATCCTACATAAAATGGCCGCCGTTTTTTTACATTATGCGTCATATTTTCACGCATACAGGTTGTGCGTCATATTTTTTGACGCACAGGAGTGCAGATAATGCAGAGTCAAAATATTTTTCAGATTTGGTAATTACTATTTGTTTGCGGCATATTTTACAGTTCTAGAGGTGAAAATTAAGCCGCAGCCAAATATGATATCTATTTATGAAAAACAATTTTGACTCTGCATTATTTGCACTCCTGTGCGTCAAAAATTATGACGCACAAGCTGTATGTGTGAAAATATGACGCATTATGACAAATATGTATTTCCTTTGTCCAAATGAGTAATGGAATTTGGCATGACCAAATGGTGCTAAGTGATAAACTTTGGGGTTAGCTATAGCAAATGTCCCTTATAGGATGTATTGAAGGTATTCACAGTGCAATAGTAATGATTGGCCAGAATGGATATTACTCATAATTGTGCACTTATGTAGGTAATTGCTGATTGTAAATTTCGAAATATGAAAGAGATACGTGGATGTATTCCTTAGCAAAATTGTGAGCACATGTATCAAGCTATTCCAAATTGCATAAAGGCCAATTAGGTAATGACATTGTCGCCTAAACCTTTTTTGGGGGTAACCATGTCCTAATTACGAGTTAATGTATCTAAAATGTGTTTCACTATTGACATGTAGGGCACACATGCGCCTTATGCATGTGTGTGCTTCACATGTGCATAAAAAATTTATATTTGTGGTGCAGCAGAGGGGGACTTAGGCCCCCAGCACCCTGGGGTTTGCTGTTCCTGACTTGCAACTTTATCCAAGGTTTTCCCAAATTCATTAATGCTAAACCATTGGCAGCAGGCCCATGGAAGCAAATTGAGTATGATTCTCTGTTTGCTAGTCTGTAATCCCATTTGCCCATTTGACGTTTGCCCTATTGATTCTTTGGAGAATTCTGACATACCATTTAGCATTGATTTAATAGCAAAATCTCAACGTTCCTTATGTCATGTTAGCAAATAGGTTGTTGATGTATGTGGCCTTTTATGCATTACCTGGTTTAGTGGCATGTTTCATTCTTCCTGCTAGGTTACAACTGGGACACCACTGTGATAGGCTGCTTGCAACCATTTTGTTGATTGGATGGTACATGTACATGTGTGTGGTCCAATGTTGATCCAGTATCAACTGTTAAGGTGTATGTTGTCACTGTAACGTCCACGTCTCATCATGAGTTATTGCAGCTAATCGTGTATCTAATGAGTATCGTTTGTAGCTAAATGTGAGTAAAGTCATTGAGGACATGGTAACCTACACGTGGATGGTCCCACCCTGTCACTGAAGACGTGTAATGAGACTTTCAACTGGGCAACCGTGGTGTGCTGAGTGAGAGAATGTCTCAGGTGTCTGGATCCGGCATGTGTCATTGCAACATTTGTACTAAAGTTGGCCTCTGTGGATGGAAATGCATCAGGAAACATCATAGCCTCTGTGCAGAAGTAAATGGCTGGTATTCAGCACACACGACTCATCTCTATTATTTGAACAATGTTACTCAGCGTGTGAACTGTCAGGGTCCTCATATGTATTGACGTTTCATGGACAATGTCTGAGGTTGCTGGTTCTGCTGGAGGCCACGTACACCATCAAACGCTATGGGCCAGGTACACTGTCACACTTTGTAGTTTAGGCATTAATGAGGCCCAGACAATGGAAGGGCCTTGATTTAGCTATTCAAGGGCACTGTCAAAAGTATTATACAAATAACAGTCAGATGATGCAATACAATGGATTTGAGTATACATTGATGAGGCAAATGACAAATTAGCCTCTGAGGTACGAGAGGTTTTGGACAGCAAGTGTGGTCCATAGGTGGAAACCGGGTATCTTTAGGGTGACCCACGGACAGGTGCCAGTCAGGCTGACAGGATGCTGGGTCAATCAGGAGCCAGCTCTTTCACAAATTACATGATCAGTGGTCTGACTAGGACTGGTCAGAGGGAGGAGTAGACAGTTGACATGTCACACTGTGTATGTCCTGTGTTGTCTTGAAGGTGACACATGAACCCTGATAAAGTGTTACACGGCAACATTAGTAGCAATGCTTAATGGTGTGATTGCCCAAATGTCTACATCTATGCTGTAGGAGGCATCAGCAGGGACGGGGCATGTAAATTTGGGTGGTGTGCATGGAGGGGATCACTGGTGTGGCCTCCATCAGTGTCTCACAAGTCCTGTCAGGTGAGATTTGCTTTAAAATGGCCTACAGTACCTTTCACACTAGAATCAATCTACAGGTGATACCAGGCCTTCAAAACTCCAAGCCAGTGTATTATATGAGCTGAGTTCCATGCAGTGAGATGGTACTATGACAATGGTAGTCATAGGGAAGGGTGTGGCACACTGTATGACTCTTGTGAGTGTGTGTATGTAGATGAGGGAATCTCAGGGTACACATATCAGCATTCCAGGGACCTCTTCAGACAGGTGGGGTGTGACCAGCCGCATGGGTGTGTAAGGTTTTTAGAAAAGGGCTGACATGTAGATGGGATGTGATGTGCTGGATGCTTGTCATATGTGTGGCACTTGTGCTGTGTATGTTCTGCTTATGTGTAACTCTAGTGACAGATAGTCATTGCAAAGATTGTAAGTAGTTGGAATTACTGCTGCCAAGAGTCTGGTAATACATTCCTGTTCCTGAAGCAAAAGCATGTCAACTGCCTGATGTATGAAGCCTGTTTTCCCCTAGTTGAGTGATGGTGTTTTAGTTGTGTGCCGTCTGCTGCGATGAACCATCTATCCAACATGTATGTGTGTAATAGGTGTTGTCCTCAGCTATTGCCCCTCAAAGGTGAACTGTACAGGATGTCAGTCATTTACATTGTGTCTGTATGTGACCGTTGTATGATAGGCATTACATTTGTAGTGTGTTTTTCTGTGTCCTGATTGTTATATCATTATTGCCCCATGAGACGACATTCTTCTTCTGATATTTAGAGCTAAAGGTGTGCAGAAATGAATAGGCCAGACCATGATGTGGTGTTTGTTATCAGTGTTTATTTACAATAGTTCATTAAGTGATGATGGTGATAATTATGAAAATAAATTGTTCACAATGTGTTGGCGCCTACGCACTCCAGCAGCCGTGTTTGGTTGTCCCCCCTCCTGTTGCAGGGCAGCATCCTCCTCTTCCTCGTCTTCAGGCATGTATGGGTCTGGTTCGAGGAGGGGAATGTTCCTTTTGACACAAATGTTTTACAATATTGCACATGTGAGGATGATCCTACAGACCATCTCGGGGGAATATAGTAGGCTACTACCAGTGATGTCGAGGCAGCGGAACCTTGACTTGAGGATGCCGAAGGTCCACTCGACAATGCTGCGTGTCCTCTTATGGGCGTCGTTGTATGCCCGCTCTGCAGCAGTTCTCGGGTTGCCAAATGGTGTCATTAGCCATGGCTGGATGCCATACCCCTGATCAGCTGAAAATAAAAAGAATGGGATCATGTTGATGTAGCTTGCACTACTGAAAAGACCTTCAATAGCAGTAGTTGTCTTGTGTTGTCTGTGACTATTTAGTGTACTAATGTGACATCCTATACTTGTAGGCTATACCATCTGCATTGTGTTGTTTCCTTGGCTCAGCACGTGTTTGTCTGCTAACAGTTTGTCATCAGTATGTTTTGTGATTTTCAGTGCAGTGTGCCCTCCCTAGCATTGTGACTTGTGATACAGGTGTCCTTGTGTCTTCACTTGGGGTGAGTAGATAGTTCAATGTAGAGTTTAATTTATAAGTGTTGTTAGCACGTTCATATGAAAGTACCCTGGACATCCCATACCTTTAGGCTTAGGCAGTGTATTAATGTAAAGGTCATTGTGACACTTACAATTTGCAAGGTGACATTTCGGCTACCACACTCATTAATGTCTTCACATTAGGCTGTACAGTAAATTCTGATGTGTGACAGGTTCAATGGTGACTTAAGAAACATGGCTAGTGATGTCAGGACCTCAGTGTGTTCCTGTCTAGATGTTGCTGTTGTGGTGTATGTGTTGTGTGTCCTAGAGGGTTGCTGTGCAGTGTGTATATAAGTAGGTTTTTGTACTTACCAACAAGTAGTCCATTGCCATACCGTCCATCCTGGAAGTGTTGGTTGATGGTGCAGTGAAGGAAGATGAATGAGTCATGGACACTCCCAGGATATTTAGCCACGATGTTGGTGATCAATCCCTGGTGATCGACTATGGCCTGCACGTTGATTGAATGTGTGTGCTTCCTGTTGCTGTAAAGGTGTTCAGTTGCAGCAGGTGGCACAAGGCGTACATGTGTGCAGTCGATTGCACCAAGGACGTGTGGGAAGCCACTGATTACGTAGAACCCCTGTTTTGTTTCCTGCTGCTTCTGCAGTGTGTTAGGGAAGCAGATGTGGCGGGGTGTCAGGCGAATGATGGCATCCAGTACTTTGGGCAGAAATGCAGAGAATGATGGTTGTGATATTCCTGCAACCAGGGCACCGGTTGCTTGAAAAGAGCCACTTGCCAGCATGTGAAGTACGGCAAGCAGCTTTGTTTCTGTTGGTATGGTGTGGGGTGTCACCAAAGTGGGGGCCAACTGCTGTTCAATGTTTCTCAGCAGCTGCTGAATGGCCTGCCAGTTCAACCGGTACCTCTGTATGATGTGGTGTTCCCTGAGGCCCTGAAGGGTTGTTATTGGGCGAATATCCTCTCCTGCCTTCTGCGCTGCCTTTGGGGTCCCTGCTGGTGTTGTTGTAGCTGCTGTTGTTGCTGCTGGGCTCTGCGTCTGCGTGCACGCTGGATAAGAATCACCTCCATGTCTCCCTTTTGCTGCTCTGCTGCTCTGCTGTTCTGCTGTTTGTTCTGTGTGTTCTGATTAAATACAGGTGTGTTTGCCCCATTTTAACACCTGCCCTGACCCAGGCGTTAAATTTTGACGCAAACCGGGCTGTGCGTCATTTTCTGGCTCCGCCTCCCGGCCGTGCGTCATTTTTGCCCAAAAGCATAAATACGACGCACGGCCGTTTGCATAATTTTTTGGACGGGAACGCCTACCCTGCATATCATTAACGCATGACGGGTTGCCGCATCCAAAAAATGACGCACACGGCGGAATTTTGTCGCCTGCGGGCTTGGCCGTCAAAGTTTAAATACGGGGCAACATTTTCGCTGATTGTGCGTCAAAAATGTTGACGCACAATCGGTGCAAACGGAGTATAAATATGCCCCTTTGTGGCTCCTCTCAGAGTGCAGAACATTCTGTCACCGAAATGTGAGGAAACAGTATTTTTTAGGCTAAATTTTGAGGTTTGCAAAGGATTCTGGGTAACAGAACCTGGTGAGAGCCCCACAAGTCACCCGCTCCTGGATTCCTCTCGGTATTTAGTTTTAAAAAATGCACAGGTTTCCCTAGGTGCCAGCTGAGCTTGAGGCCAAAACCCACAGCTTGGCACTTTGTAAAAAACACCTCTGTTTTCTTTGAGAAAATGTGGTGTGTCCACATAGTGTTTTGGGGCATTTCCTTTCACGGGCACTAAGCCTACCCACACAAGTGAGGTACAATTTTTATCAGGAGACTTGGGGAACGCTGGGTGGAAGGAAATTTGTGGCTCCTCTCAGATTCCAGAACGTTCTGTCACCGAAATGTGAGGTAAAAGTGTCTTTTTGGCAAAATGTTGAGGTTTGCAAAGGATTCTGGGTAACAGAACCTGGTGAGAGCCCCACAAGTCACCCCTATCTTGGATTCCCCTAGGTGTCTAGTTTTAAAAAATGCACAGGTTTGGTAGGTTTCTTTAGCTGCCGGCTGAGCTAAAGGCCAAAATCCACAGTTAGGCACTTTCCAAAAAACAGCTCTGTTTTCTTTAGGAAAATGTGATGTGTCCAAGTTGTGTTTTGGGGCATTTGCTGTCGTGGGCGCTAGGCCTACCCACACAAGTGAAGTACCATTTTTATTGGAAGACTTGTGGGAACACTGGGTGGAAGGAAATTTGTGGGTCCTCACAGATTCCAGAACTTTCTGTCACCGAAATGTGAGGAAAAATAGTTTTTTAGGCTAAATCTTCGGGTTTGCAAAGGACTCTGGGTAACAGAACCTGGCGAGAGCCCCACAAGTCACCCCATCCTGGATTCTCCTAAGTATCAAGTTTTCAAAAATGCACAGGTTTGGAAGGTTCCCAGGTGCCGGCTGAGCTAGAGGGCAAAACCCACAGCTGGGCACATTGCAAAAAACACCTCTGTTTTCTTTGAGAAAATGTGGTGTGTCCACATAGTGTTTTGCGGCATTTCCTTTCGCGGGCACTAGGCCTACCCACACAAGTGAGGTACCATTTTTATCGGAAGACTTGGGGGAATGCTGGGTGGAAGGAAATTTGTGACTCCTTTCAGATTCCAGAATGTTCTGTCACCGAAATGTGAGGTAAAAGGGTTTATGTGGCCACATTTTGAGGTTTGCAAAGGATTCTGGGTAACAGAACCTGGTGAGAGCCCCCATCCTGGATTCTGCTATATGTCTAGTTTTTTAAAATGCACTGGTTTGGTACGTTTCCCTAGGTGCCGGCTGAGCTTGAGGTCAAAATCTACAGCTAGGCACTTTGCAAAAAACATGTCAGGTTTCATTGTAAAAATGGAATGTGTCCATGTTGCGTTTTCTTTCACAAGCATTAGGCCTACCCACGCAAGTGAGGTACCGTTTTTATCGGGAGACTTGGGGGAACACAGAATATCAAAACAAGTTTTATTTACCTTTGTCTTTCTCTACATCTTTTCCTCCCAAATGTAAGACGGTGTGTAAAAAAGACATCTATTTGAGAAATGCCCTGTAATTCACATGCTAATATGGGCACCCCCGAATTCAGGGATGTGCAAATAACCACTGCTCTTCAACACCTTATCCTGTGTACATTTTGGAAATACAAAGGTTTTCTTGTTACCTATTTTTCACTCTTTATATTTCACCAAATGAACTGCTGTACACACGGTATAGAATGAAAACCCATTGCAAGGTGCAGCTCATTTATTTGCTCTGGGTACCTAGGTTCTTGATGAACCTACAGCCCTATATATCCTCATAATGAGAAGAGTCCAGCAGACGTAACAGTATATTGCTTTCAAAAATCTTACATTGCAGCAAAAAGTTACAGAGTAAAACGTTGAGAAAAATGGCTGTTTTTTCACATCAATTTCAATATTTTTTTATTTCAGCTGTTATTTTCTGTAAGGAAAAGCTTTTAGGATCTACTCAAATTACCCCTTGCTGAATTCAGAATTTTGTCTACTTTACAGAAATGTTTAGCTTTCTGGCATCCAGCATTGATTTCACACCCATTCCTGTCACTAACTGGAAGGAGGCTGAAGGCACAAAAAATAGTAAAATTGGGGCATGTCCCAGTAAAATGCCAAAATTGTGTTGAAAAATGGGGTTTTATGATTCAAGTCTGCCTGTTCCTGAAAGCTAGGAAGCTGGTGATTTTAGCATCTCCAACCCTTTGTTGATGCCGTTTTCAAGGAAAAAAACACAAGCCTTCGTCTGCAGCCTTTTTTTTCCCATTTGTGTGAAAAAAAAAAAAAATCTCTGTATGTTGGCTAATTTCTGGTCTCCTTCAGTGGAACCCACAAAGTCTGGTTACCTCTAGAATCCCTAGGATGTTGGGAAAAAAAGGACGCAAATTTGACATGGGTAGCTTTTGTGGACAAAAAGTTATAAGAGCCTAAGCTTGAACTGCCCCAACTAGCCAAAAAAAGACCTGCCACCTGAGGGGAAAAGGCCTGGCAGCAAAGGTGTTAAGCACATACATAGCATTTAATTGTAAGTATAACAGACTACTACAAATTTCACATTCATATATGCTCTGAATAAACATCAATACACTTTTAGTAAAACATTACATGTTGGGTGACGGCCATTCAAGTGGGCACATTATTTTCTATGTGAAATCATTTTCTATGCAGCTTCAAAATACAGAATACATGAAATATTTATTAGTTATAAATTTCAGTGCTCACAATCCCTCCTCTGAAGACTAAGGCCCTCATTACAACATTGGCGGTAAAAGTCGCTTACCGCCGTGCAGAAGACCGCCAACACACCGCCGCGGCTGCGGAATTCCGCCACGGTCATTATGACCCACAGCTCGGAATCCACCAAAATTTAGACACCCATACAAGTCCGCCACACCAAAGGTCAGTGATAAACTGGCGAAAACAAAACCTCCACTGTCACGCCAACAGAAATACGCCCACACTATCACGACCCACGAATACACGCAGCGGTCTTTCAACCACGTTATTCCATTGCTGGTACACACCGCAGCGCTCAAAATACACACACATATACAAAACACAGCCATATTGGACAATTCGAAATACACACAACTGATACACATACACACACCACTCCCACACACCCAATACAATATAAAACACACACCCACAAACCCTTACGACCACAATTGCGACGGAAGGCCACAGAGAGACACTACAATCTACAACCAAGCATCCACAGGTACACAATACCATCACCCACAAAACATCCACGCACCACACACAACACACCACTAAATATCACCCCACATATCACAACACACACCAACCCACACATCACCCACACCACCCCATGGCACGGCAAAGACACCCCAGGTTCTCTGAGGAGGAGCTCAGGGTCATGGTGGAGGAAATCATCTGGGTAGAGCCACAGCTATTCGGATCACAGGTGCAGCACACCTCCATAGCTAGGAAGGTGGAGCTATGGCGAAGAATAGTGGACAGGGTCAACTCAGTGGGACAGCACCCAAGAAATAGGGATGACATCAGGAAGAGGTGGAATGACCTACGGGGGAAGGTGCGTTCCGTGGTCTCCAGACACCACCTTGCGGTACACAGGACTGGCGGCGGACCCCCACCTCCTCTTCCACAACTAACAACATGGGAGGAGCAGGTCTTGGCTATTCTGCATCCTGAGGGCCTCGAAGGAGTAGCTGGAGGAATGGACTCTTGTAAGTCAAACCTTAACTACCTTATACCCCACCCTACCTGCATGCCCTCACATACCCCCACCCTCGCCCTCACCCCATCACTCCTACTCCTCACAAATGTCCCAATATCACAAACCATACATCCCAACACCAAGCCCTGCATGCAACAACAAAGCATGGACGCCCATCACCAATGCATGGCCACTGCACATACCCATACACCCCCTAAACCATCATCACACAAGGTCCCACACAGGAATGTAAGCACTGGGGTACACGGTCACCCACCCATTGCACACCATGGTACACATAGATGCAATAATCATGCTTTTATACCCCTGCAGGACCCCTACCCAACATCACCGCCCAGGAGGGTCCACACATGTCCACACCACCAACAGAGGAGGCCCACAGTGATGACAGCAGCTCTGTCCAACTGGATCTAGACGACCAGCCAGGCCCATCTGGGACCTCGGGACAGTCGGTTCCCCTCACATTGGCACAGGCCACTACAGAGCTTGCCCCCTCTGGAAACACCAGCACAGCACCCACCCAGCGGGCCCATACCTCTGTCCCCAGGACACGTCAATCAGCAGTGTGTCCACCACTACAGGGAACCCAGGCTAACCCACCACCCCAACAACAACAAGGACCTGGGGGCAGTGGCAGTGGGCACACCGTTCAGGGGACAGAGGCCCAGGGAAACAGGGGAACTGGGAGGGCTGCTGTGCGACAGGGGGAGGACAGGCCCAGGGAACCCACTCTCCACGGGCCCCTCTCCAACATCATGGGAGCATACCATCATTCCCAGGAGACAATGGCAACGGTACTGACCAAGTTTCAGGAGACCCAGCGGCTGCAGGAGGACCATATTTGGGCTTCAGGGAGGAACTCAGATCCATCAATTCCACCCTGGGCACCATTGTAGGGTTGCTGAAGGAAGTCCTCAACACCAGGAAGGACACTGTGGCACAACAAGGGGCCCCTGACACTAGCCTGGACGATGAACTGCCCACCACCTCCGTCGGAACTAGTGGACAGGAGGCACCGCCACAGGACCACCACAACAGCACCCTACCCCCTGCAGATGGAGAACAACCCCACAAACGGTCCCTGAGATCTAGGACAAAGATAGAGAACGATGCCAAGACCCCCGGCAAGAAATGAGACCGCTCTGAATGTCATCGTTTTGTCCTACCTTGTCACCCTGTCCATCCTCAAACTGCCCCAGCTCCACTTCCTATGCCCCTTTGGACAATGCACCTGTGAGATTAATAGACTGGACTCTGCCATGGACATTCCTCCACCATCAACCCTCACCATTTTACAACACCCTCCAATATTGAGCACTTAAATAAACACCATTAAAGCACAAAACAATCTGGAGTCAGTCTGTGATTTCGAAATAGTGTATTAGCAATTACAGTGACAAAATGCTCTTTCAATTGTAATGTCAACATACCTATGTCACACAGCTCTAGTCCATGAGGAAACAAAGCAGATGTCACACAGTGAGACCCACATCTGTGAAATCGTAAGGGAAAGTGGCAACTCAGTGACCATACACTGAGTGAAAAGGACAGACAGTAGAGAGGTAGTAGTGTTAAAGTACATTTAGTAGGTAGGTTTGTCTTCTTACATGTGTCTCACTGGAAGTATTGCAGGATCAAAGAGTTCCTGTTGTCGATGTCCTCTTCTTCTGCTTCCTCGTCTTCACTTTCCACAGGCTCCACAGCTGCCACAACACCTCCATCTGGACCATCCTCCTGCAAAAAAGGCACCTGTTGTCGCAAAGCTAAGTTGTGAAGCATGCAGCAGGCCACGATGATCTGGCACACCTTCTTTGGTGAGTAGAATAGGGAGCCACCTGTCATATGGAGGCACAGGAATTTGGCCTTCAGGAGGCCGAAGGTCCGCTCTATAATCGTCCTAGTTCGCCCATGTGCCTCATTGTAGCGTTCCTCTGCCCTTGTCCTGGGATTCCTCACTGGGGTCAGTAGCCATGACAGGTTGGGGCAGCCAGAGTCACATGCAAATGGCGAGGGACAACTGTGAGACACACACTAACCCTTAGGGACAACCCCAGACCCAGACAACTATCCACACCGTATAGGGTCCATGTCCTCACCTAATGGCCACACACGGTGCCTCTGGAGTTGCCCCATCACATAAGGGATGCTGCTATTCCGCAGGATGTAAGCGTCATGCACTAAGCCAGGAAATTTGGCATTAACATGGGAGATGTACTGGTCTGTCAAACACACCACCTGCCATTCATCGAATGGTAACTTTTCTTGTTTCTGTATACCTGTTCACTCCTGCAGGGGGGGACCAAGGCCACATGTGTCCCATCAATGGCACCTATGATGTTGGGGATATGTCCCACTTGCTGGGAAATGGAGTACTGACAGCACCTGCACTTGAGGGGGGATTCCTGTGGGATGACGGATAGCTGACATCAGGTCTGGCTCCAACTGGGCACACAGTTCCTGGATTGTTGCACGATCAAGCCTGTATGTGATGATTACATGTCTTTCCTCCATTGTCGACAGGTCCACCAGCGGTCTGTACACCGGAGGATGCCGCCATCTCCTCACATGCCTCAGCGGACGGTGCCTATAGAGGAGTACAGCGAGTACAGAGTCAACCAACTCAGAGGTACGTAAACACAGCTTACTCTGAAAACCATTCATAACCCGAATTTTGCCTGTATGAGTGTTGAGCCAAGGCCTAGATATGTGTGATGCAGTTAAAAATAAAGCCATGTGGGCCCCTAAAATGGGGGCTGCCTGACCTGTAAAGTGGGACAATGGGATGTGAGGTGACTGCACTGGCGTTGTACACCGTCGCTGTAGGTGGTCAGAGACCGTGGCGCAATGCTGCATTGGTTAACACTGGACCCTATGGGTCCCCGGAGCCAATGACGATGTACTCCGGCGGTGACGGTACGCACCGCCGCGGACATGACCGCCATTTTCTATCAGTTAAATCACTCGATAACTGATCTTCGACAGGAGAGGACCTACACTGCAAGTGCTGCTGTGACCTCAGTCTGGATGAGACAATGGCTCATGCCTCTGGGGAAAGGGCCCCTGCCTTCAGCACGGAGGAGTTGGAGAAACTTGTGGATGGGTTCCACCCCCAGTACACGGTACTCTACGGTCCTCCAGACAAACAGGTAAGTACACTGGGAGCATGCTGTATGGGCAATGCCTGTGTGGAGTGGTGTGGATGAAAGATGGGGGGGAGAATGAGGCTTGCATAAAACGACGGTGAGTGCATGTGCCACATGGCAAGGATAGGGATGCGGGCCAATGACTGTGACGGTGCAGTTGGTAATAACTTCTCTTTTTCCCCTGTACCATTCATGTAGGTCAGCGCCCACCAGAAGAAGGATATTTGGCGTGCCATTGCCAAGGACGTCCGGACCCTGGGTGTCTATCACAGATGGAGCACCCACTGCCGGAAGAGATGGGAGGACAATCGCCGCTGGAGCAAGAAGACGGCGAAGGCCCAGCTGGGGATGGCCTCCCAACGTGGGAGGGGTGCCCGTCGCACCACGACTCCCCTGATGTTCAGGATCCTGGCGGTGGCGTACCCGGAGTTGGATGGGCGCTTGAGGGCATCACAGCACCAACAAGGGGGTGAGTACACACTCATTCTGCTGATTCAGCATGCAGTGGAGGTGTCTGGGTGGGGGAGGTGTGCTGTGGGTTTCCCTAGACCAGGGAGAGTGTGCTAGTTCAGTCCCCTTTTTCAGGCAGTCCCTGTGGCATCCCACCCCACCTCGGTACAGTGCCAACTACACCTAGTCAGGCTCCTGTGACATCCATGTGTGCAGATATCGGCCATATCCTTGTAGGCCATGTCCCAGGGATTGAATAGTGGACCCCAAGTGCGCGGAGTAGTTCAGGGGGCTTCTGTGTCTGTCATGTCCGCCAACGGTAGCAGTAATGCATGCACTGAACATGTCTTTCTTCTGTCTTCCCCCCCTTTCTGTGGTCTCCCTGTACATGTGTGCTTCGCCCCAGGCACCTCAGGCCCTGCCCAGTCACCCCTGCTGCCCTCAGTGAGGAGCCCTCTGACCTCCTCAGGTCCCTCACTGTTGGGCAGTCTACCATTTTGAATGCCATCCAAGGTGTAGAGAGGCAGTTGCAACAAACCAATGCATTCCTGGAGGGCATTCATTCTGATCAGGCAGCCCTTCAGTGAGCTTTTCAGACTGTGGCCTCAGCACTGATGGCAGCCATTGTCCCTGTCTCTAGCCTCCCCCTCCAACTTCCTCCACCCAGACCCAATCCCTTGTACCTCAGCCTACCCCAAGCACACAATCAGACCAGCATGCACACACCTCAACACACAAAGGAAGCTCAGGCAAACATAAGCACCACACATCACATACCATAGGCACTCACGCAAGCATCACACACATGCAGACATAGCAACATCCACTGCCTCCACTGTGTCCCCCTCCTCCTCATCTTCCTCCTCCCTCCCAGTCTCGTCTCCACTCACACCTGCATGCAGTACATCTACAGCCACTACTTCCATCACCAGCACACCCACCACCACACCCCGCTCACGTGCAGTCACCACCCCCACTACCATTCACACATCCCCTGTGTTCTCTCCCAGTGTGTCTGTGAAACCACCTCCCAAGTTACACAAACGCAGGCACACACCCACCCAACAGCCATCCACCTCACGACAGCCTTCAGCGCATGCACCTTTACTCAAAGTCATCAAACGTACACCTCCTGCAACCACAACCTCCTCCTCTACTCCGAAACCCCCTCCAGCTACCCATCCCAGTGTTCCTAAGAAACCTTTCCTGTCCACCCTTGACCTCTTTCCCTCACCTACCCCACCCCGTCAGTCTCCGAGGGCCCGACTCTCCAGGTACCAACCTAGCACCTCAGCCACAACATCGGCGGGACCAGTGGTGCCAGTAGTCACCGGATTCTGGAGTGCACCAGGCAGGGCAGCCAGTGTGGCAAGGAGCTACAGCACGAACAGTCCCCCACCTGTCAAGCATCAAAAGTTGGCCAGTGCACAGTGGGAGAGGGGGAAGACAACAGCCAGCAAAGCCGCTCCCAGTGGTACAGGTGGGAGTGTAGAGTCAGCAGCGACACCTTCCAAGGTGGGGAAAGGGCACAAGAAACCCGGCAAGTTTGGGAAGATCAGCACGGTGGAGAAGACCGCCATCTGCCCCACTGCCCAGGAGGCGAACGCCAGCAGCCCCGCTGGCCCAGACAGGACCGCCAGCAGCAACCCTGCTGCCAAAGACAGGACCGCCAGCAGCTGAAGCACTGCCCAAGACAGGACCACCACAAGCACCGCTGCCAAAGACAGGACCGCCAGCAGCTGAAGCGCTGCCCAAGACAGGATCGCCACAAGCACCACTGCCAAAGACAGGAACGCCACAAGCACCGCTGCCAAGGACACCGCCGCCACAAGCACCGCTGCCAAAGACACCGTCACCACAAGCACTGCACGGGCATGAGCGCCAAAAGCACTGACGCTACTGAGGCCGCCACGAGCAGGATGAAGCACTCTGGGCACAAGGCCCCCTCCAGAACCAGTGGAGATTTACATCCACTACCTCTGTCTTTGGCAGGATGAAGCACTCTGGGCACCAAGCCCCCTCCAGAACCAGTGGAGTGTCACATCCACTACCTCAGTCCTTGGCAGGATGAAGCACTCTGGGCACCAAGCCCCCTCCAGAACCAGTGGAGTAAGGCATCCACTACCTCTGTCCTTGGCAGGATGAAGCACTCTGGGCACCAAGCCCCCTCCAGAACCAGTGGAGATTTACATCCACTACCTCTCTCCTTGGCAGGATGAAGCACTCTGGACACCAAGCCCCCTCCAAAACCAGTGGAGTAAGGCATCTACTACCTCTGTCCTTGGCAGGATAAAGCACTCTGGGCACCAAGCCCCCTCCAGAACCAGTGGAGACTGTTATCCACTTGAGAGACTGTGGTTTGCACTCCCCAGGATTGAACAGTGGGCAAACCACCCACTCTATAGATTTGAGAGACTGTGGCTTTGCACTCCCCAGGATTGAACAACGGGCAAACCACCCACTGTAGAGACTTGTGAGACTGTGGCTTTGCACTCCCCAGGATTGAACAGCGGGCAAACCACCCACTGTAGAGACTTGAGAGACTGTGGCTTTGCACTCCCCAGGATTGAACACCGGGCTACCCACCCACTGTAGAGACTTGAGAGACTCTGGCTTTGCACTCCCCAGGGTTGAACAGCGGGCAACCCACCCACTGTAGACTTGTGAGACTGTGGCTTTGTACTCCCCAGGATTGAACAGCGGGCAAACCACCCACTGTAGAGACTTGAGAGACTGTGGCTTTGCACTCCCTAGGATTGAACAGCGGGCAGACCACCCACTGTAGAGACTTGAGAGACTGTGGCTTTGCACTCCCCAGGATTGAACAGAGTGCAGACTACCCACTGTAGACTTGTGAGACTGTGGCTTTGCACTCCCCAGGATTGAACAGCGGGCAAACCACCTACTGTAGGGACTTGTGAGACTGTGGCTTTGCACTCCCCAGGATTGAACGGCAGGCAAACCAACCACTGTAGAGACTTGAGAGACTGTAGCTTTCCACTCCCCAAGATTGAACAGTGGGCAACCCACCCACTGCAGAGACTTGTGAGACTGTGGCTTTGAACTCCCCAGGATTGAACAGTGGGCATGTGGCCCCCTCGTGGATTTGATGCCGTGCACTCAACCGGCTGAGGTGCCCCCCCTTTCTCTTCCCCCTGAGGTGCCTGTTTTATTTCTATCTGATGCCCCTGCAGTGTTCTCTCCGTCATGTTCGGGTATCTTGTGTAGGGCTCACCCATGCAGTGTGGGCCCAGTGGTCCACGGAATTTAAGGGTGGAATACACTGGACTAATATTTTTGGTGTATATATTTGTAAATAGTGTGTGTATATTATTTGACTACTGAATTTTAATATATTACATTCGTTCACCTCATTTCCTTTTGTCTTTGCATTCTTCCAGGGGGGTTGGAGGGTGTAACTGTTATGTATCATGCTGTATTAGTGTGTGTGTTGTAGTGGGTGAGGGTGGGGGTGGGGGTGTTGCGTGTTGCGTGTGTGTCACTGTTTTTTCCCTCCCCCCGTGTCGTAGGTGCAGTACTCACCGTGGTCTTTGCCACCGGCGTTCGTGCTCCTGGTAGAGGAGCAAGAAGATAATGGCTGGTAAAATGTAGAGCTCTGGTTCCATGGCGTCCTGGTTCCTCGTGGGGTGTGCAGAGGTGAGCGTTTTCCCTTCGAAGTCCTTTTTCCGCCGTGTTTTTGTTCGCTGTGAATCTGCCCCTGAAAAGGTGGCGGATTAGTAGGTTGTGATACTGTGGGCGGTACATTGAGGGTCCTTACAACATTGGCGGTAAAAGCCGCTTACCGCCGTGCAGAAGACCGCCAATACACCGCCGCAGCTGCGGAAATCCGCCACAGCTATTATGACCCACATCTCGGAATCCGCCGAGATTCAGACACCCACACAAGTCCGCCACACCAAAGCTCAGTGATAAACTGGCGAAAACAAAACCTCCACCGTCACGCCAACAGAAACACGCCCATGCTATCACGACCCACGAATCCACGCGGCGGTTTTTCAACCGCGGTATTCCATTGGCGGTACACACCGCCGCGCTCAAAATACACACACATCTCCAAAACACCGCCACATTGGACAATTCGAATTACACACACCTGATACACATACAAACACCACTCCCACACACCCAACACAATATAAAACACACACCCACATCACCCACAAACCCCTACGACCAAAAATTGTTGACGAAGGCCAGAGAGAGAGCACCGAATAGACAACCCCACCACACAGAGGCACACAACACCATCACCCACACAACATCCACGCACAAAACACCACACATCACTACACATCACCACACTCATCACCACATACACCACCCCACACATCACCTACACCACCCCATGGCACGGCAAAGGCACCCCAGGTTCTCCGAGGAGGAGCTCAGGGTCATGGTGGAGGAAATCATACGGGTAGAGCCACAGCTATTTGGATCACAGGTGCAGCACACCTCCATAGCTAGGAAGATGGAGCTATGGCAAAGAATAGTCGACAGGGTCAACGCAGTGGGACAGCACCCAAGGTATCGGGATGACATCAGGAAGAGGTGCAACAACCTACGGGGGAAGGTGCGTTCCGTGGTCTCCAGGCACAACATTGCAGTACAGCGGACTGGCGGTGGACCCCCACCTCCTCCCCCACAACTAACAACATGGGAGGAGCAGGTCTTGACCATTATGCATCCTGAGGGCCTCGGAGGAGTCGGTGGAGGAATGGACACTGGTAAGTCAAACCTTAACTATCAAATCCCCCGCCCTACCTGCATGCTATCACACACCCCCACCCTCACCCCCTCCCCTATCACTCCAATTCCTCACTAATGTACAAATAACACAAACCACCCATCTCAACACCAAGCCCTGCATGACACAACAAAGCATGGACACCCCTCACTAAAGCATGCCCACTGCACATACCCATAACACCCCCCCCAACCATCATCACACAAGCCCCCACACAGGGATGCTAGCACTGGGGTACACGCTCACCCACCCATTGCACACCATGACACACACACATGCAATAATCATACTTTTACACCCCTGCAGGACCACTACCTAACGTCACCAGACAGGAGGGTCCAGACATCTCTACCCCACCCATAGAAGAGGCCCACAGTGATGACAGCAGTTCTGGCCAACTGGATCCAGATGACCAGCCCGGACCATCGCAGGCCTCTGGCCAGTCGGTTGCCCTCGCACAGGCACAGCCCAACACAGACCTTCCACCCTCTGGAACCACCAGCACAGCACCCACTCAGTGGGCCCATACCTCCGTACCCAGGACACCTCAATCAGCTGTGTGTTCACCACTACAGGGAACCCAGGATAACCCACCACCCCAACAACAACAGGGACCTGGGGACAGTGGTAGTGGGCACACAGTCCAGGGGACGGAGGCACAGGAACACAGGGGAACTGGGAGGGCTGCCGTGCGACAGGGGGCGGACAAGCCAAGGGTCCTGGCCAAGTTTCAGGAGACCCAGCGCCTGCAGGAGGAACAGTATTTGGGCTTCAGGGAGGAACTCAGAACCATCAGCTCCGCCCTGGGCACCATCGTAGGGGTGCTGAAGGACATACAGAACACCATGAGGGACACCGTTGCACTCCAAGAGGCCCCTGACACTAGCATGGATGATGAACTGCCCACCACCTCCGCCGGCGCTAGTGGACAGGATGCCCCCACCACAGGACCACCAGACCAGCACCCCACCCCCTGCAGACGGAGAACCACCCCGCAAGCGGTCACTGAGATCCAGGAACAGGACAGAGCACGATGGCAAGACCCCGCCAAGAAATGAGACCACCCTGACTGTCATCCCACTGTCCCACTTTGTAACCCTGTCCATATTGGAACTGCCCCAGCTCCACTTCCTATGCCCATATGGGCAGTGCTCCTGTGAGACTAATAGACTGGACTCTGCCATGGACATTCCTCCATCACCCCTCACCATTTTACCAACCCCTCCAATAATTAGCACTTCAATAAACACCCTTGAACCACAAACAATCTGGAGTCAGTCTGTGATTTTGAAAATGTGTATTAGCTATGACAGTGACAAAATCCGTTCTCCATAGTAATGTCAACATACCTATCTCACACATCACAAGTCCATGAAGGATGCAAGCAGATGACACACGTTGGTAACCACACCTGTGAAATCTTAATGGAAATGTACAACTCAGTTACCAAATACTGGTTGAAATTGACAGACAGGATAGAGGTAGAAGTGTGAAAGTACTTGTAGTAGGCAAGAAAGTGTTCTCACCTGTGTGTCACTGGAAATATTGCTGTATGACTGAGTCCCTGTTGTCAATGTCTTCTTCCTCTGCTTCCTCCTCATCACTGTCCACAGGCTCCACAGCTGCCACAACACCGTCATCTGGACCATCCTCCTGCAGAAAAGGCACCTGGCGTAGTAAAGCAAGATTGTGAAGCATACAGCAGGCGATGATGATCTGGCACACCTTCCTTGGTGAGTAGAATAGGGAACCACCTGTCATATGGAGGCACCTGAACCTGGCCTTCAGGAGGCCGAAGGTGCGTTCGATCACCCTCCTAGTCCACCCATGGGCCTCATTGTAGCGTTCCTCTGCCCTGGTCCTGGGATTCCTCACTGAGGTCAGTAGCCATGACAGGTTGGGGTAACCAGAGTCCCCTAATAGCCACACCAGGTGCCTCTGGAGTTGACCCATCACATAAGGGATGCTGCTATTCCACAGGATGTAGGCATCATGCACTGAGCCAGGGAACATAGCATTTACCTGGGAGATGTACTGGTCTGCCAAACATACCATCTGTACATTCATTGAATGATAACTCTTCCGGTTCCTGTACACCTGTTCACTCCTGTGGGGTGGGACCAGAGCTACATGGGTCCCATCAATGGCACCTATGATGTTAGGGATATTTCCAAGGGCATAGAAGTCATCTTTAACAGTAGCCAAATCCTCCACCTGAGGGAAAACGATGTAGCTCCTCATGTGTTTCAGCAGGGCAGACAACACTCTGGACAACACGTTGGAAAACATAGGCTGGGACATCCCTGATGCCATGGTCACTGTTGTTTGAAATTACCCACTTGCAAGGAAATGGATCACTGATAGCACTTGCACTTGAGGGGGGATTCCTGTGGGATGGGGAATTGCTGACATCAGGTCTGGCTCCAACTGGGTACACAGTTCCTGGATTGTGGCCCGGTCAAATCTGTAGGTGATGATTAAATGTCGCTCCTCCATTGTCAACAGGTCCACCAGCGGTCGGTACACCAGAGGATTCCGCCATCTCCTCACATGTCCCAGCTGACGGTGCCTAGGAAGGACAAAAGCAACCACAGAGTCAAGCAACTCAGAGGTATGTACCGACAGCTACACAGAACACGAAACATAATCCAAAAAGTTGTCTGTAAGAGTGTTGAGTCCAGGCCTAGGTATGTGTGACGCAGTTGAAAATAAAGTCATCTGGGCCCCTGAAATGGCAGCTGCCTGACCTCTAAACTGGGACAATGGGATGTGAGGTAACTGCGCTGGCGTTGTACACCGTTGCGGTAGGCGGTCGGAGACCGCTGCGCAATGCTGCATTGGTTAACATTGGACCCTATGGTTCCCAGGAGCCAATGACGAAGTGCGCCGGTGGTGATGATATGCACCGCCGCTGACGTCACCGCCGCGGACATGACCGCCATTTTCTATCTGTTGAATCACTCGATACCTGATCTTCGACAGGAGAGGACCTATACTGCAAGTGCTGCTGTGACCTCGGTCTGGGAGAGACAATGGCACATGCGTCTGGGGAAAGGGCCCCTGCCTTCACTGCACAGGAGTTGGAGAAGCTCGTGGACAGGATCCTCCCCCAGTACACGCTACTCTACGGTCCTCCAGACCAACAGGTGAGTACATAGGGTGCAAGTTGTATGGGCTATGCGTGGGTGGAGAGGGCTGGTCGTAAGAAGGAAGGGGGCAGAGTTCTGTGAGCATGAAGGACTGTGAATGCATGTGCCACATGGCAACGGCAGGGATGTGGGCCACTCACTTCGACTGTGCAGTTGGTAATGACTTCTCTTCTTCCCCTGTACATGTCATGTAGGTCAGCGCCCACCAGAAGAAGGATATTTGGTGTACCATCGCCAAGGCCGTCGGGACCCTGGGGGTCCACCAGAGACGGAGCACCCACTGCCGTAAAAGATGGGAGGACATTCGCCGCTGGAGCAAGAAGACGGCGGAGGCTCAGCTGGGGATGGCCTCCCAACGTGGGAGGGGTGCCCGTCGCACCATGACCCCCCTGATGTTCCGGATCCTGCGGTGGCCTACCCTGAGTTGGATGGGCGCTTGAGGGCATCACAGCAGACACAAGGGGATGATTACACTCTCATTCAGCTGACTTTGCGCGCAGTGGAGGGGTCTGGGTGGGGGAGGAGGGCTGTGGGTTTCCCTAGGCCAGGGCGAGTTCCGTAGGCTAGGCCCTTCCGTAATGCAGGCCATGTGCCACTCCACCCCACCTCTGTAGAGTGCCAAGTACAGGCATACTTGCCCCTGTGTCATCTATGTGTGCAGATGTCCACCATAGCCATGTAGGCCATATCCCAGGAACTGCATCTGTAGAGCCCAACAGCGTGGCGTAGTGCAGGGGGCTGCTGTGTCTGTATTGTCCGCCAACGGTAGCGGTAAGCCATGCACTCAACCTGTCTTTCTTCTGTCCCTCCCCCCCTTTTTGTGCTCTCCCTGTTCTTTTGTGCATCAGCATCATCAGGCAGAGGTACAGTGGCACCGGAGCACGAGGGGGCTGCATCCCACATGGCCATGGAGGGCCACACCACGGACTCTGAATACGCCAGAGGGACGGAGGGCGAGGGGAGCTTCACGGCGGTCACCGGACCAGCAACCAGTGACACGGACTCGTCCTCTGATGGGAGCTCCCTTGTGGTGGTGGCAACATCTGTGCCCCCCACATCTACAGGTACAGCCACCATCCCCCCTACCAGCACCGCCCTCCCAGCTGCCCCTCACCCTTCGCCCCGTGCCCGCTCACCCAGGAGGGTGGGCATCACCTTCACCCTAGGCACCTCAGCACCTGCCCCTGTCACCTCTGCTGCCCTCAGTGAGGAGGCCATTGACCTCCTCAGGGCACTCACTGATGGGCAGTCTACCATTGTGAATGCCATTCAGGGTGCAGAAAGGGAGTTGCAACACACTAATGCATTCCTGGAGGGCATTCATTCTGGTCAGGCTGCCCATCATCGAACCCTGCAATCTCTGGCCTCATCACTGATGGCAGCCATTGTCCATGTCTCTAGCCTCCCCCCTCCAACTTCCTCCACCCAGACCCAGTCCCCTGTACCTCTGCCTATCTCAAGCACACCATCAGACCAGCCTGCACACACGTCAACACACAAGGAAAGCTCAGGCAAACATAAGCACCACACATCCCACAGGCACTCACGCAAGCATCACCCACATACAGACACAGCAACATCCACTGCCTCCACTGTGTCCCCCTCCTCGTCGTCTCCCTCCTCCCTCCCAGTGTCGTCTACACTCTCACCTTCATGCACTATAGCCACTAGGACTCGCACCAGCACACCCACCACCACACCCCGCTCAACTGCACTCACCACCCCCACCACCATTTACACGTCCCCTGTGACCTCTCCCAGTGTGTCTGTGACACCCCCTCCCAAAGTACACAAACGCGGGCACACACACACCCAACATCCATCCACCTCACGACAGCCTCCAGAACATGCACCTGCACCCAAATCATCAAAAGTTACACCTCCTACAACCACGTCCTCTTCCTCCACTCCCAGACCCCCTCCAGCTACCCGTACCAGTGTTCATCAGAAACTTTTCCTGAGCAATGTTGACCTCTTTCCCACCACCTCCCCTCCTCCAATTCATAGGTCCCGTACTAGCACCTCAGCCAAAAAATCTCCGGTACCAGTGGTGCCTGTTAGAGGTATGTGGAGTGCACCGGGCACCTGGGCAGCCAGTGTGACACGGAGCCAAAGCACAGCCAGTCCCCCCTCCTGTGAAGCACCAGAAGTTGGACAGTGCCCGACGTCATAGGGGGAAGACTCCAGCCGGCAAAGCTGCTCACAAGGGTCCCGGGGGGGTGTCGACTCAGCTGCGACTCCTCCCAAGGTGGGGAAGGGGCAGAAGAAAGCGCCAACGTCTGGGAAGAGCAGCACGGCGGAGAAGGCCACCATCATCCCCGCTGCCCAGGAGGCCTCCGCCAGCCCGATCGTCACTGGCCATGACGCCACCGCCAGAGTCAGTGCCCAGGAGGGCAGTCCCATCGTCACTGGTCAGGAGACCACCGCCAGAGTCAGTGCCCAGGAGGGCAGTCCCATCGTCTGTCCCATCGTCACTGGTCAGGAGACCACCGCCAGAGTCAGTGCCCAGGAGGGCAGTCCCATCGTCACTGGGCAGGAGACCACCGCCCGAGTCAGTGCCCAGGAGGGCCCCGGCAGCCACAGCCCCGCTGGGCAATGAGGGACCGCCATGGCAAACACCGCTGCACAGGTCAGAGACAGCAAAGTCAAGCACCGCTGAACAAGTCAAGCACCACTGAACAGGGCAAAGACCGCCATGGCAAGCACCGCTGAACAGGTCAGAAACTGCAAAGTCCAGCACCGCTGAACAGGGCAAAGACCGCCATGGCATGCACCGCTGAACAGGTCAGAAACTGCAAAGTCAAGTACTGCTGAACAGGCCAAGCACCGCTGAACAGGGCAAAGACCACCATGGCAAGCAACGCTGAACAGGGCAAGCACTGCTGAACAGGGAAAAGACCGCCATGGCAAGCACCGCTGAACAGGGCAAGCACTGCCAACTCAAGCACCGGTAGCCCATGTGCAGCAGGGGCAGTGACGGAACTGGGACCGTCACGGGGAGAGTGATGCACTCTGGGCACCAGTCCCCCTCCAGAGCCAGTGGAGAACAGCATCCACTACCTCAGTCCTTAACAGGATGAAGCACTCTGGGCACCTGTCCCCCTCCAGAACCAGTGGAGAACAGCATCCACTACCTCAGTCCTTAACAGGATGAAGCACTCTGGGCACCAGTCCCCCTCCAGAACCAGTGGAGAACAGCATCCACTACCTCAGTCCTTAACAGGATGAAGAACTCTGGGCACCTGTCTGGGCACCTGTCCCCCTCCAGAACCAGTGGAGACTGTCATCCACTTGAGAGACTGTGGCTGTGCACTCCCCAGAATAAAGCAGTGGGCAAACCACCCACTATGGAGACTTGTGAGACTGTGGCTGTGCACTCCCCAGGATAAAGCAGTGGGCAAACCACCCACTGAAAAGACTTGCGAGACTGTGGCTTTGCACCCCCCAGGATAAAGCAGTGGGCAAACCACCCACTGAAAAGACTTGTAAGACTGTGGCTTTGCACTCCCCATGATAAAGCAGTGGGCAAACCACCCACTATGGAGACTTGTGAGACTGTGGCTTTGCACTCCCCAGGATAAAGCAGTGGGCAAACCACCCACTATGGAGACTTGTGAGACTGTGGCTGTGCACTCCCCAGGATAAAGCAGTGGGCAAACCACCCACTGAAAAGACTTGTGAGACTGTGGCTTTGCACTCCCCAGGATAAAGCAGTGGGCAAACCACCCACTGAAAAGACTTGTGAGACTGTGGCTTTGCACTCCCCAGGATAAATCAGTGGGCAAACCACCCACTATGGAAACTTGTGAGACTGTGGCTGTGCACTCCCCAGGATAAAGCAGTGGGCAAACCACCCACTGAAAAGACTTGTGAGGCTGTGGCTTTGCACTCCCCCGGATAAAGCAGTGGGCAAACCACCCACTAAAGAGACTTGTGAGACTGTGGCTTTGCACTCCCCAGGATGATATACAGTGGGCAAACCACCCACTGTAGAGACTTGTGAGACTGGTGCTTTGCACTCCCCAGGATGGTACAGTGGGCAACCCACCCACTTGTGAGACTTGAGAGACTGTGGCTTTGCACTCCCCAGGATACATCAGTGGGCATGGAGCCCCCTCGTGGATCTGGCGTGGTGCTGTCATCCGGCTGAGGTGCCCCACCTTCCCTTCCCCCTGAGGTGCCTGTTGTATTTCGATCTGATGCCCCAGCAGTGTTCTCTCCGTTTTGCTCAGGTATCTGATGTGGGCCTCGCCCATGCATTTTGGGCCCAGTGGTCCACGAACATTGAATGGTGCATACCTGCACTACTAATCGTGATGTATATTTTGTTGAATGTGTATATATATCTGTATATATTAGCTTACTGTATTTTTATACATTACAATGGTTGCACTCATTTCCTTTTGTCTTTGCATTATTCTGGGGGGGTTGGGGGTTGTTACTGTGATGTTTGGATATGCATTGGTGTGTGTGTTGTAGTGGGTGAGGGTCGAGGTGGGGGTGGGGGTGTTGCATGTATGTGTCCCTGACTTTTGCCTCCCCCCTCCCCTATGTCGTAGGTGCAGTGCTCACCGTTGTCTTTGGCGCCGGCGTTGATGATCAACGTATAGAAGCAGCAAGACTAGTGCAGGAAGTATTTGGAGTTCCGGCTCCATGGTGCCCTCCTTCCTCATGGAGTGTTTGAGGTGAGCGTTTTCCCTTTGAAATGGCTGTTTCTGCTGTGTTTTTATCCGCGGTGAATCCGCCCTGGTAAAGGTGGCGGATTGGTAGGTTGTGATACTGTGGGCGGTACTTTGTGTCCCGCCTGTCTGTTGGCTGGTGACCGCCGTGCTGCTTGTCTGTATCGCCGTGGCGGTCAGAGTGTTAAAGTGGCTGTCTTTGTTGGCGGTTTCCGCCACGGTCATAATTCCCTTTTTTTTTCCCGCCGGCCTGTTTGCGGTCTTACCGCCGCTTTAACACCGTCCGCCAGGGTTGTTATGACCCCCATTGTCTCCCGCCTGTCTGTTGGCGGTGACAGCCATGCTGTTTGTTTTTACCACCGTGGCGGTCGGAGAGTTAAAGTGGCTGACTTTGTTGGCGGTTTCCGCCACGGTTGTAATTCCATATTTTTTTCCGCCGGTCTGTTGGCGGTCTTATCGGTGCTTTAACACAATCCGCCAGGGTTGTAATGACCACCTAAATTTGTAATCACTCTTACATTTCCCCACCAAAATTTGTTCTCTTTTATATTTTTATTTCTTCTTTCCCTTTTCAAATTTTCCCTAAACAATTTTTCCATTCTAATTTCTTCCCTCCTCTGATCCTTTTTCAATCCTTTCATTTTAATCACATGATATAATTTACATACTCCCATTGCTCCAATTAGGCAAGTCACAATAATCAGAATCGCTTGTATTATCTTCATTAATATCCCTTTTCCCACGTTGTCAAGCCAGTTCCCTACAGAAGCAATTCTTTTACCAACATTTTCCCATAAATTTGGTTAAATTAGTTCTTTAAAGTCAGCTTTATATTTGGTTATATTTTTAATAAGGCGTCTAATTTCTTTACCATTATCAGGTGTATACAAGCAACAGTGTTGCGGACTCAGCAATTTACAAACTCCACCCTCCTTTGCTAAAAGGATGTCTAACGCAAGACGGTTCTGAAGAGTCATGGCTCTTACCTCAGCCATCTCTGTATCCATTAGGATAATGGCTCTCAAATGCTCTGTCAGCATGTTATCCACAATAGTCGACAACTTTTGAATTTTTATAGAATTTGAAGCAACTTTCAATGAGGGATCATTGCTTCAAATAAGTGTTCAACTATGCCAGAAACGGATTCTCTCTTTTGTCTCCTATGATGTAATTCAGTCATTTTAGATATTTTGTTCAAGTCTTCAAGTTGGTACATCTTTGGTAAATCTATCCCCAAATAATTTGTGCCATACCAACTTCTAGGAAGATGGTAATATGTGTTTGGTCTACATATGTAATAAACACTTGGAATCACTGGATCCTGTCCATTTAACATGAATTTCCACTCATTCTGAAACAGAAACACATGCCTGCATTCACTCGTTCCCACAAATACCTAATCAACTCTAGGTTTAGGTCTATATACACAAAGCTTTCCTAAGTGTTGTGCATCTAAAGTTAATTTCCCTTGTTATGTCAGTAAATGCATGATCATTTTCTGGTGTCCTTATCAATAACCCTTTGTCTTTTTTGTCTTTTAATGCCTGTCATCAGTATAATCTAAAAAAGCTCTTTTACACAGGTGTAAGCAAGTATGTCAGGTTATTTCTATGCGCATAAGCCATTCCAAATGTTAACGTAGGTTAAAAAAAAACTCTCACTATTACTACAGTATGTCATTGTCCTTACCTATTTTATTCAGGTATCTAATTGTGGGAACAAACTAAAACAAAACGTCATAGTTGGAATAGAAATATTGGATATACTCCTGTTTATGAAATCTTATGCCATAAGTAAGGGGCAGACTATGATAGGTAACTCCTTCCTCGACTGATGCAGGAATATGTCTACAAACATAACACTCACATCCATTGGGTCAACATACTCACGCAATAAGCGATAGAAAACATTAGAAGAAAGCTCTCCTTCTGTGTCATCTACGTGTAGATGTTTCTCATCTAACCTAAACCTGTCCATTTCTAAGAGCAGAGTAGTTGTATCTACAGCTGGGGTATGGTTGGCCTCATTCTTATAAAGAACAGTCACACCTACAATCATTACCAAGCACAATATCATGCATACAATCGCTGGTTATGGTTACTCATGATCTGTAAAGAATCCGAAAATAGAAAGGTAAAAAATAATTCCTTAAACTATGCAGCAAAAAAAAAAAAAAAAATGTCAACCTTTAAAGCGATTATATACAGCTTTCAGTCTTTTTTTCGAGGATCTTTGTTAAAATCAGTAGTTTTGTCAAAATCAGTTTTAGCAGCTTGTCAAATCAGGTTATCAAAAGCCTTTTCCAGTTATTTTTCCTTAATTTATGGGTTTACAACAATTCAGTTCATCAGTTTGACTTCATGTGCCAAAATATTGACCTGAGTTATCTTGGTCAAAACAAAAAGACAAAATGTATTTTTGCCACTCGCTGGTAGATACATACACCCATTCAGGACCCGTGTACCTTCGATTTGCAACTCTCTTTCTTTTCATCTTTTGATCTCCACTTAATTCTCCATCACTCAATCTTCTTTTCTTGTGGTATCAACTTCTTCCTCGGTTGTTGTCACTTTAATTGCTTTCTTCACCTTTGGTTGTGATTTCGGCCACTTATCTCCCTTCAATGGCCCTTTCGTCCCTGCTCTTTTCAGTGCTGGACTTGTAGATTCTCTTTGTTCTGCACTACCTTCTTTTGACGTACCCGAAACCGGTTGATAGGAGTCAAATTGTTTTGGCTTTGATCCGCCTCAACTCCTTCCACACTAGGGTCTGTTGTTTGTTATGTTTGTCTCTCAAAACCATCTGCTTCTGGGAGAACCCTACTCTGACCAGACTCTCCTGTTACCTCAGTTGAGGTTGGTTCATTGTCACTCTCCTGTATCTCTTCCACTTCATCTCTCAAAGGAGGGTATATGTTGGATGTGGTCTGCTCAGGTACAAGCTCTAGGTTGCTTTCTCCTCTCTCCAATCCTGGAGTGTGTCTGGACATTGTTGGTATTCTCAACAACTCTTCTTCATTGTCTATTGGACACAGTACTTTTCGAGTATGGCTGAAATGGTCCAGTTCGGAAGTCCAGTGCACTTTACAGCTATTGTTATGTTTAACACTATCTGATAGGGGCCTTTCTACCAAGGCTCCAAGAACAACTTCCTTATGTGCTTTCTGATCATAACCCAATCTCCTGCTCTCAGGTTGTGTACTTGGTCTTGAGACAGTTGCAGTGTGGTGGCTTCCACCTGATGAGAGAAAGAGTGAACCACATCAGCCAGGCCTTTACAGTAGTCCAACACTTTATCATCTGAAATGTTCACAAGAGCATTTGCAGGGACCGCCAGCAACCTCATTGCTCTGTCCATGAGGATCTCGTGTGACGGCAGTCCAGTTTTCTTGTCAAGTATATTTCTCATGGACATTAGAGCTAACGGAAGTGCATCAGGCCATTTCAGATTCGTGGACGCACACATTTTTGACATTCTTGATTTCAAGATACCATTCCTTTGTTCTACAAATCCTGATGCTTCAGGGCGGTAACTACAGTGCATTTTCTGCTCCATGTTTAATAGCAATTTGGTTACTTCATTGTTGAAGTGACTTCCTCTATATGATTCCAAAGAGACTGGAAACCTAAAACTTGGAATCAGCTCCTAATCAGTAACTTTGCTACTTGTTAAGCTATCATTTCTTCATGTAGAGTAAGCTTCAATCCAATGACTAAAGATATACACAATCACCAATACATATCTCAATCCTCAGGACACAGCTATTTCAATGAAATCCATCTGCATTCTACTAAATGGACCTCCCACTTTTCCAATGTGGCCCATGTTGACCACTGTGCCTTTTCCCACATTAATCTGCTGACAAACGACACACCTATGGCAAATTGCTTCGGCAACCTTTCTAACCTTTGGATTGAACCAAGACTGTTTAAAAATGTGAACCATTGCATCCCTTCCCACATGAGCTTAACTATGATAATATCTAGCCATTTGAGTAAGCAAACTATTGGGCAAGTCCACCCTTCCTTCTTCTGAGATCCACACGTCATCCTCCCTCTGGACACACTTCATTTTAACCCCTTCCCTCTTCTCGTCTTTAGGTACATTGTCCTGCATAGCGTTCCATTTTTCCATGGCATCTACAACATGTAGAGCATAGCTAGGACGCATTTCATTGTCATCAGGTAACAGTTCCCATTTATTTTTGAATGATATACAGTTCAATGCACAAAACATTGCAACTTCATCCACATATCCATTTCTCATTGAAACAAAATCTTGAGATTTCAGGAGTGCAAGGCATTTCACCACTGCAAGCTTTTCGGGCAACTGAATAGCTTGTAATAGTTCATGAATTCTCTCACTATTTCTCACTGGTGAACCAGAAGAGGTCAAGAAACCTCACTGTGACCACAATTGGCCAAAGTCATGGACTATTCCAAATCCATTTTGTCTGTATAAATGGTGACCTTAAGCTGTGAGGAAACATGAAATGGTCTAGTAAGAGCTATCAGCTCTGCCACTTGTGCAGAATACACTTCCTGAAGCCAGGACGCTTCTAGTATACCGGAGATAGTTCATACAGCATATACTGCTCTCAGTTATCTCTTAGGCAGGAGCCATCAACAAAGACAATTTGGTAATTCTCTTCCAAACAAGTATCTCTAATATTGGATCTTGGTTTATGCACAATTCACTTACTTCTAGACAGTCATGTTCAACGTCATCCATTTTATCAATTTCAACATTTTCGTTTGGAAGCAAGATTGCTTGGTTAGGCACTGTACACCTTTTGAATGATACATTTGGGGACCCCAGGATGACCATTTCATATCTGGCCAACCTGGCATTTGTCAAGTGCTGGGTCTTGTATTGAGTGAGTAAAACTTCAATTGAGTGAGGGACCAGGATAGTTAACAGGGGTCTCATCACAATGCTCTCACTCTGTGTGAGGCTCTGTTCAACTGCTGCGATGGACCTCAGACAGCCTGGTAAAGCTGCTGTAACTGGGCCCAAAGTAGCTGCAAAATATGCTACTGGGGGATTTACACCGCCATGAACTTGAGTCAAGACAGACAAAGAACATACATCACGCTCATGACAGAAAAACATGAAGGCTTTTGTGTAATCAGGCATACCTAAAGCTGGGGCTTGACACAGACTCTCTCTCAATTCCGTAAAGGCTTTCATACAGGCTTGGTCCAAAACTAGAAGATCAGTAACCTCTTTGTGAGTCAGCTTTGGCAAGGGTTTTGAAATGACTGAACAAATTGGAATCCATTGGCAGCAATGGCTCACCATTCCCAAGAAGATCCTGTCACCTCTCTGAGTAGTTGGGGGAATTCAGCTGAAATATATTTGCAAAACTCTCTCTGGATATGTTCTGAATTATTTTCTCAGTTAGGTGCCCTAGGTATCTCACTTCTTTTAGGCAGTACTGTAGTTTAGCTGAGGACACCCTGTGACCATTCTTTCCTAAGTGATTTAGCAAGGCAATAGTATCGTACCTGCATGTTTTTTTTGTTTTGGATGCAATCAACAAATCATCAATGTACTGTACCAAGGTCAATTAGTAAAGCATTTCCAATAGCTCTAAATTATTTTTCAATATCTGGTTGAAAATGGAGAGTGATTCTGAGAACCCTAGAGGGATTCTACACCAACAGTAGACTTGATTTAAGAATTTGAACCAGAAGAGGAATTGGCATACTAATGAAGAGGAACAGAAAAGAATGCTTTTGACAGGTCAATTACGGTGAACCATTCAGCATCGCACGGGATCTGAAACATAATCACTACAGAGTTGGTCACCACCGGGCAACAGTTAACCACAATGTCATTTACTTTTCTCAAATCCTGTACAATTCGAACCTTCACACATGGTTTGCGCAATCCCATAATTGTTGAATTACATGGGCTGCTTAACACTTCCTTCAAAAAAACCTGGTCTACGAATTCTGCAATTATTGGTGCCAGACCTTTAATCGTTTCTTGTGTCATGTGGCACTGAGGAATCTGGGGAAAAACTGCATTTGGCTTGACTGTAACTTTAACTGGCTTAACTCCTTTTATCCGCCCAATATCTTTTCCTGGAAAATCCTACACTTTCACCTTGACAGTTCCCTGTAAATTGGAAGGAAGATCTCTCACAGGGAAAACTGGAAAGAAACTAATCAGAGGGTATTCCTCATTCACTGTGTCACAATTTGGCTCTGTGAGTAAGTCATCTTCTCTGTTTGTCTGAATTGAAAAGTAATTGAACATTTTATTTTGCACAACAAATCTCTTCCAGTAGGGACACAGGGCACAAGTCACAAACTATGAGTTTGTGTAATACCCTAAAATTATCAATTTATTGGTTCTGTAATTGAGTTTGTCAAATATTGGTTTGCAACTCCTACAATCTGGACTGTTTTCACCGAAAGAGGCAGGTCTGGAACGTCAGCAGTTCTCACTGTGGAGCTTGTAGCTCCACTGTCAACCAAAAATGAGGCTTTGGGACCTATCACCTTTCTGATCTACCTCTAGTGCTGCGGTCAACACGCATTCTTCCGAACTGTCACTCACCCACTCATTGTTTATTCCACTCTCACTGTGTTGGGGGAATTGGTAGACCGTGTTATTATTCTGGTTAAACCTCTGGTCTGTGACCAGCTGAGAAAGCATCACTTGCTGCTGTTCCACTGGGGCCTGAGGTATTTGAATTTGCTGTCTAGGAACCATTGGGACTTGAGGTTGCATTTGTTGCCTCTGGGGTATCTGTAATTGTGGCAACTGCACCCTGCATCTGATTCATTTAATTCTGAAAATTTGAATTTGGACCCTTCATTCTTGGCCCTCACAAGTTTTGGAAAGAATTGACATCACTCATTTGCTTAGCTTCCGTTTCCAATGCTCAAGGCTTACGCAAGTGTGACACGGCAACATTCTTTTTATTCCTTGCACTTCTCCTTGTACTAGTACTGTGACCAAATCAGGATAACGATTTACACTTCCCATTCCTCCACGACGTGTACCTGTGCATTGATTTTGAAACAGCACGGTTCCCTGTTGTTGCTGTTGTGGAAAGCTTCCCTTCAACCCTGTTGTGCCACTTTAATCTGCATCACCTTTGCCTTCTCTTTCAACTTTCTACGCTTCAACTGAATCTTGTCACTACAGTACTTTGCATATTGCAACACTTCACCAATCAGCTTTGCTTGCCAGCAAATCAAATGGCTCTTAATCATCTGACTAATTTCATAGCTCAGTCCTTCAACAAATCTGAACACAAAATGGATCATGTCTTTCAGCTCAATTGTTTTTGTACCACTGTAATTGTTAAACATCTGTAACAATCTTTCATAGTAGGCATGTATGGATTCTTTTGCCTCCTGAGCTGCCAATCAATGTTTTTGGGGGAAATCCTTGTTTTCAAAAATTCGATCGCCTTATAGTAAGTCCAGTTGCTGGATCTTTCTCTCATTCCTTTGTCGGCCAATCTACACTCATCTTGCATTCCACCCATAAGTCTGCTGGGACTACTATCTCTAACAGAGTGTTTAAGTCTCCCCACAGGCATTTTTCTTGCTTTACAAACCTATATGTCTTTTGGTACCATTCTACAGGTTTCTCTCATTTGTAAATGACAGAATGTCACTTCTGCTCCAAGGAACATGGATAAAGTTCCCTCTGGGGATTTCTCTTATCTGTAGTTTTTTACTGGGTCCTCAGCCTGCTGCATTTTTGCAGGTAGGTTTTCAGAATCCCTTTTCCTTTTATCTCTTTTCATCACCCATCTGCTGTCCCACTTTTCTAATGCTCCCCACGTTTGAATGCTTTGAAGCAATTCTCTGAGGTGCGTTTTCATTCCTGGAGTTCTCAAGTGTTTAAAATCTTTTGCGTCAAATTCTAACTGCTAACTTCTCTTCAAGTGTTTAGTTTTCTCGATTTCTATATCATATTTATCTGCTATGTCTGCCAATTTTTGATGTGCCATACCGGTTCTTTTTGTAATTATTGGGCACAAGTAATGCAGCTCATCTTCTGTGTGCGACTCGACTGTGATTACCCCCATTGTTCCTTTGATTAGTTCCTCAGCTTCCATCCTGAGTCTAGTATAATTTAGGTAGTTCCCTCCACTAGAATCAACTCGAGAGCTACTCAGCTTTTCCAACCATTCAGTTAATTGTTGGGCTGTCAAACCTTGTAATGAAATGTTGTGGGGTTTAGCGTTTGGCAGCTGCTGTAAGGTTAGGTTTTGGGTCTCTGGTGTCACTTATGTGTGACCTCACCTCAGTATTTGGAGTCTATTAACAGCCCTGCTCCATCAAGTGATGGTCTCATGGGGGATACTAATCTTTCATTCTCCTCAAGCCTCTCTCCCGATAGGCTCTGGTTCAAGGCTCTCTGTCTGCTAGTCTCACTATTTCCCTGTGCAAATGATGGTTTGACTGGATCAATGGTTACTGGTACTGAGACTGCGTCTGGACTTGGTTTGATATTTGAGGTTTGTGGGTGTATTATTCCGATACTCTGACTAATTAGTGCAGACATCTCTGTCTGTGATCCTGTTATAGGGGTATACCTAAGAATCATCTGTGACTGCATTGAAGGCATTAAATGCGGAGTTAACCAATGCTGGTTTCGGGTAAACTTGTTCTGTCGGCGCTATTAGGTTTGTTGCAGTATCTATAATGGGTACATCTGAGTGAATTCTGGGAATGTTCAACTGTCGCATTGGATATAGAACTGCTGAAGTAGTAGGTCTACAAGGACTGCTCTGACACTGGCTCTTTGTTGGTTCCACTGGTGTCAGTGCTGTAGGGTCTACGTTAGTGTTTGAGCCTTTCTCATGTGCTGCTTATGGTGGGGAAGAATTCCTCAATAACTGTAAAATTAACTCATCATCATCTGAGTCTTCGTTGAGAGTCAAAGACATTCTAGACTCTGTCTATCTCTGCTCTTTGCCCTCAGAAGGACCTGTATCCCTCTTAATGTTAATTGTTCTCACTTCTTTCTCGTTGTCTTGTGTAATTGCAGGAAACAATACAATTTAATTCTCTGTAAAGTTTCTGATTTCCAAAATTTCTGATAACTATCCCATCTAGCGCCCGCTAGTGTCTTTTCTGCTTTTTCTCACCCTTCTCTCAAATTTTAACTGCTGTTGCTGTCTGGCTACTAATTCCCAGATTGCTAACATTTCGAACTGTGCTGGCCTTGGAAGGGGTTTCAAATCGTTCAATACCCTCCTCAAGTCCTCTAAAATCCTCAGATTAAATGTCCCATGGGTATGAAATGCTAAACTCCCATCTTTTTCTTTCATTTTGCACCACTGTTTTAACCAAAGGTATGACATAGCACCCCGCTCTTCAAATACTACATTTGCTGGTGTACCTTCTGGTAGAATAACTTCCCCTATTGTTGCAAGAATACACACATCTCTTCTTAGGGCACTCTTTAAAGCTTTGAAAAATGTAATCTTTGCACATTTACGCTACTTTCAATCAAATCAGGAAGTAACTTTTAATCCCAAAAACCTTTTTGCCGACCTTCTCAACCAATGACGCTTCATGGTTGTCCACCAATCCGTGCGCGACCCTTATCAATAACCAAACTATCCCAGCGCAGCTCCAATGATGTCACACTCACATGTACAGCGGTTGACAAAGTCTTGCGGCTTGTCCTCTTTAACTCGAATTCATGCCCAACTAATGTAAAATTACTGTGCGCACTTAAACAAAATTAAACCCCAATTTGTCTGTTTGCTACAGGTAGTGAAACACAATTGCTTCAGAAACCTTACAGATTTTTCACTGACTGCTCTTGCTCTGGCAACTGATCAGTGGGTCTGTCCTGGTGCACATAGGGCTCACCAGGTCTCAGTCAAAAAGACCTTTCACTCAGCTTAACACACACTCTTGAATTTGTCAACTATGCATGATTAACCTACAAACCAGACAAATTACCACAAAAAACAAGTGTCTTATATACTTTTCCAATATACATTGGAGTCTTAGTCCTCGCAGGGTTCGTATACCAACAACCACGTGGACAATGTTTGAGAACAAAGAGCCACACAAATGTGAAGTTCGACAACTTCCCTACTCTCACACTTTGGAGTACGCAAACTCCTTCAACAACTTAATTTGGAGTACTCAAACTCTCTAAACCCTCACAAACATCACAATTCAGCTGCAATATGCTTAAGCTGCGTAAGCGCAAAACCTATTCCATTCACTCTGTCACTAGAATGCCGAGAACACCCTCAAATAAGCATAGGAAAACTCCAAGAATCTGGGAAAGTCATCCTAGGCTTTTAGGGACATATCTTCTCTCTACTTTGTATCATTGAATCTGAAAATCTTTAGCAAATTCTGCAAATCAATTTTGACCTCTTAATCTTTTGCACAGGGACCTTTTGGTGATCGCTTTAAGAGATGAACCATGCACCAAACGCAAGGATGTGCTCTTAAAGAGACAAACTATGGACTATAATTAAGGGTGTGCTCTTAAAGAGACAAACCATTCTACTCTGCTACCATTTCCTGTGAGCGTATCTGACCTTATTTGGCTTATTAATTGATAAGATTACTCATTAGAAGTTCAATGGACCTTTTTATTTGCTTAAGATGTTCAAACCCCAAGTCCATACATGCCATAAATATCATAAAATCCAACAGTAAGATGCTCTTGAAGTCAGTAACATTCACATACCATGACCCATTTGGTCACTGTTAGAAATGGGGTCTTTGTTTGGCAGTCAGGTTACCCCTTGTCCAAGCAAGGACCCTCACTCTAGTCAGGGTAAAGGAGAATCACCCTAAATTAACCCCCGATCACCCCCTTGGTAGCTTGGCACTTTGTATCATTGAATCTGAAAATCTTTAGCAAATTCTGCAAATCAATTTTGACCTCTTAATCTTTTGCACAGGGACCTTATGGTGATCGCTTTAAGAGATGAACTATGCACTAAACGCAAGGATGTGCTCTTAAAGAGACAAACTATGGACTATAATTAAGGGTGTGCTCTTAAAGGGACTAACCATGAACATACCTTAGGATGTGCTCTTAAAGAGACAAACCATTCTACTCTGCTACCATTTCCTGTGAGCATATCTGACCTTATTTGGCTTATTAGTTGATAAGATTACTCATTAGAAGTTCAATGGACCTTTTGATTTGCTTAAGATATTCAAACCCCAAGTCCATACATGCCATAAATATCATCAAATCCAACAGTAAGATGCTTTTGAAGTCAGTAACTTTCACATACCATGACCCATTTGGTCACTGTTAGAAATGGGGTCTTTGTTTGGCAGTCAGGTTACCCCTTGTCCAAGCAAGGACCCTCACTCTAGTCAGGGTAAAGGCGAATCACCCTCAATTAACCCCCGATCACCCCCTTGGCAGCTTGGCACAAGCAGGCAGGCTTAACTTCAGAGCTTTGGTATAAAGTAGTTGTACCAACACGCACAGTAACTCAGTGAAAACACAACAAAATGACACAACACAGGTTTAGAAAAATAGGACATATTTATCTAAACAAAACAAGACTAAAACGACAAAAATCCAACATGCACAAGTCAAGGTATTAATTTTAAAAGCCAAAGTCTTAAATAAATCCTTTTGTAAACAGTAAAAACACTTTTAGCATTGAAATATACCTGGGTAGCATCAAAATAACACACACGAGCGAGTGTGAGTCAAAAATGGTTAGCGATGTGTCAATTTCTCACCAGCAAGCTAGACCATGCATCGTTTCTCCTTTTACGGTTGGGTCGGCGTATGTCGGTTTTTCCTCTCCGCAGAAGAACGATGTGTCGATCTGGGCAAGCACTCGGGTCCGGGTAGGCGTTGTGTCGTTTTTCAGCACCCAGAAAGGTTTGTGTCAAAAATCCTGCTGCACAGTAGAAGCAAAACTGCGCAATGTGGGTTGCGATGTTATCAGCATGTTCCAGTTCCACGCCTTCCTGACTCCAGTTGGATCCTTCTGTCCATACTCTCAGGGCCCCCTAAGCTAACCCATCCTCATCTGCAGATACCATCTGTGCAGCACCTAACCTTACTTTGCTTACAGAGTTATCGCAGGGGCAGATATTACCACCAGGGCTAACACAGTGGTGTGTCCCACTCCACCCCTGAGGTGTGACTCTTGTCCCCCCCAGGGGTAACTCTGTCCACCAGGACAGCAAGCCACAGTGGCTACTGACAGCTGTCAGAGATAAGAGCCAGGCCCCAGGCCTTTTAAGGCTCTTCAACCACTGTGACTGTGGAGAGTGGGGTGTAGTAACCCAAGGTGCCTGGCACCCTTTGACCACTCTCCCTTCCACCAGGTCAGGGATGACAGCCTAACCCTCGTCATCCCCTCTAGGGTTCTGTACCCTCCCTCCAGGAGCAACACTCCCAGAGTCCAAAATTGTCAGGGTGCTTGTAGAAGCAGCCCTGCACAATTCTCCCACCAGTGCTCGGATGCTAACCTGCATCTGGCCTTCCAACCTGGGGTCTGTACCTTCAGGTTGGACCAGGGGTCAGGCTTCCCTCTCCCTGCCCTCCCTTCCGGGGTCCTGCACCCCCCAACTAGGAGTGGCCACCCCAGAAGACAACATGGTAGGGGCACTGTTAGCAATAGCCCCTCCCTCCAGGTCAGAGGGGACACCCTGAACCTGGTCTTCCAATCCAGGGTTCTGCACCCCCCTCATGGAGAGTACCCCTTGAAATCACACTGGGGTGATTGGGCAAATGGCCCCCGCTTCAAGTGAGGGTTTACCCCCTGCACCTGATCCTCCGGCCTAGGGTCTGTACACTCAGACTGGACCACTGCCTGGCAACCCAGGACTTCCTGAGGGGCACACCTACCCCTCACCAGGTCAGAGTTTAGCCCCTGAACCTGGTCATCCAACCCAGAGTCTCCACACAGTGGTTGATCCTTTGCCAGCACACCAGGACTTCCTGGGGGGCACACTTACCCCAAACAAGGGACACACCGTCCCCAAGGGCCATATAAGAGTCTGGCTGGCGCAGGCCTCCTGACCCCTGGATTCCCCCAACCTAGAATTAGTCTCACCAAGGTCATTCCTGGGGGTCTCTGCTCTCAGAGCTGAGCCATGACCTTCCAGGTTCTCCACTGGGGTCCACAACCCACTTTTAACCCTCTGTCTGGACTTCTGCAACCCCTCACTAGAAGTGCTACTGCCAGACACCACAACTAGTGGGACGCTGGCTACAGCAGCCCCCAAGTTCTCCTGACTCTTTGGGGTCTCCCTCAGTGGATGGCCCTACGGTACAGGCTAGGCTCCCCTCCTGGTGTTCCCTCATGGAACCCTTCAGGACCTGGGACAAGATCTCGGGCACCATGGGCCTCAGCCCATCCCCATTCCCTCTCCTGTGAGACTGGACACGGGGTCCTTCACCCATCCCACTACACTGGGACCTAACTGGAACACTGCAATCCTTCCCTACCTCACCTGGTTGAAAAATACCTAGACCACTCCCCTCAGGAGCACCCCCTAATACCCACAAATACCTCTTCAGACTCTCTGGTACTCACCCAGAGGTCTGCCTCTAGGGTAATTTCCCTGGGGTCAGAGAACTCACACTCCACCTGCTGTTGGCGTAGCTCTGGAAAATAAGGACTAGACAAATGCTTTGCAGCAATTACATCACTCAGCCCCTCACATGAATTAACCAAACTACTCTTCACCCAACCATCCAGTGACTCAGCCTTGAAAAAGCACCCCACATCACCCTCCAGAGACTGGTGAGGCAGTACCTGACTGTCCCTGACACTTAACCCACACTCTTCTGGGATGTCTTCACACTCCATAACCAGGACGTCTACCTGGGGGAACCCCTCTCCCTATCACTCTCACCTAGAGTCAGTAGAGTGTCCCTCCCGCCAGTAGGAATATGACTCCTCATGCCAGTTCCCCAATCCACCTCAGGGACCCTGTGCATCACTGGAGCTATCTCATACCCCTGAACCTCCCAGTGTGTGTCAACACCCTCCTTCAAGTTGGGTACCAAGTCTCTGGGCATGTGCACTTCTCCATCCACACTGGAAGCAAGATTTTTGCTGCCACATCTGATCTGGACTCAACCCTCATGGCTTTCAGCTTCAGCTCTTCACAGCTCAACTCTTGAGCTGCAAACATTTTTTTCCCAGGGCTAAGGCTCTCTCTGCCTCAGCCCTCTCAAGCTCTTCATCTAGCTCCCTCAGCCTCTGCTCCTGAGTTAGGAGCCATTCATCCCTTTCTGCTCTCCTCTCAGGGCCACTGCCCTCCTCCTCCTTCCTCCTCAGAGTAGTCCTCCTCCTCAGAGTAGTTCTCCTCCTCAGACTCAACAGTTATGGTTGCTTCCCAGCATTTCTCCTCATATGGAAACAGGGCTGTTTCAAGAATCCACCTTTGAGCCCTTCTCTTTACAGCCAGCCCCTTTTCATTGCAGAAAGACTGTAGCTTCCTCTTTGAATAGATCTCCAAGTGCCAGAAGTTGACTTCCATTCTGCAAAGGCTTCACAACCAAAAAACAGAGTCCCAAGATACCAGCAATATATCCAGGAGGACATCAGAGAACCAAAAGAAGAACTGTATGTGGTCACATAGTGGTCTGCACTGAAAACAGTAGTGTACACTTAATCACTGTAGGTCAAAAACAAATACACGTCCACTCCCAACCACTGATCACCAGTGATAGAAATGGGGTCTTTGGTTGGCAGTCAGGTTGACCCCTGTTCAAGCAAGGACCCTCACTGTAGTCAGGGTAGAGGAGAATCACCCAGAGTTAACCCCGCTCACACCCTTGGTAGTTTAGCACAAGCAGGCAGGCTTAACCTCAGACCCTAGGTGAAGGAAAGTACCATCTTGCCTGGCATGTTACCCCCATATTTCAATGTATATATGTTGTTTTAGTCTATGTGTCACTGGGACCCTGCCAGGCAGGGCCCCAGTGCTCATAAGTATGTGCCATGTATGTGTTCCCTGTGTGATGCCTAACTGTCTCACTGAGGCTCTGCTAACCAGAACCTCTGTGGTTATGCTCTCTCTAGTTTCCAAATTTGTCACTAACAGGCTAGTGACTAAATTTACCAATTCACATTGGCATACAGGTACACCCATATAATTCCCTTGTATGTGGTACTGAGGTACCCAGGGTATTGGGGTTCCAGGAGATCCCTATGGGCTGCAGCATTTCTTTTGCCACCCATAGGGAGCTCTGACAATTCTTACACAGGCCTGCCAGTGCAGCATGGGTGAAATAACGTCCACGTTATTTCACAGCCATTTACCACTGCACTTAAGTAACTTATAAGTCACCTATATGTCTAACCTTCACCTGGTGAAGGTTGGGTGCAAAGTTACTTAGTGTTTGGGCACCCTGGCACTAGCCAAGGTGCCCTCACATCGTTCAGGGCAAATTCCCCGGACTTTGTGTGTGCGGGGACACCATTACACGCGTGCACTGTACATAGGTCACTACCTATGTACAGCATCACAATGGTAACTCCGAACATGGCCATGTAACATGTCTAGGATCATGGAATTGTCACCACAATGCCATTCTGGCATTGGGGGGACAATTCCATGATCCCCCGGGTCTCTAGCACAGAACCCGGGTACTGCTAAACTGCCTTTCTGGGGTCTCCACTGCAGCTGCTGCTGCTGCCAACCCCTCAGACAGGTTCCTGCCCTCCTGGGGTCCAGACAGCCCTGGCCCAGGAAGGCAGAACAGAGGATTTCCTCTGAGAGAGTGTGTAACACCCTCTCCCTTTGGAAATAGGTGTGAAGGCTGGGGAGGAGTAGGCTCCCCCAGCCTCTGGAAATGCTTTGATGGGCACAGATGGTGCCCATCTCTGCATAAGCCAGTCTACACCGGTTTAGGGATCCCCCAGCCCTGCTCTGGCGCAAAAATGGACAAAGGAAAGGGGAGTGACCACTCCCCTGACCTGCACCCCCGGTGAGGTGCCCAGAGCTTCTCCAGTGTGCCCCAGACCTCTGCCATCTTGGAAACAGAGGTGTCTGTGGCACACTGGACTGCTCCGAGTGGCCAGTGCCAGCAGGTGACGTCAGAGGCTCCTTTTGATAGGCTCTTACCTCTCTTGGTAGCCAATCCTCCTTCCTTGGTAGCCAAACCTTCTTTTCTGGCTATTTAGGGTCTCTGCTTTGGGGAATTCTTCAGATAACGAATGCAAGAGCTCATCAGAGTTCCTCTGCATCTCCCTCTTCACCTTCTGCCAAAGGATCGACCGCTGACTGCTCAGGACGTCTGCAAAACTGCAACAAAGTAGCAAGACAACTACTAGCAACCTTGTATCGCCTCATCCTGCCAGCTTTCTTGACTGTTTCCAGGTGGTGCATGCTCTGGGGGTAGCCTGCCTCCTCTCTTCACCAGGAGCTCTGAAGAAATCTCCCGTGGGTCAACTGAATCTTCCCCCTGCAACCGCAGCCACCAAAAGACTGCATCACTGGTCCTCTGGGTCCCCTCTCAGCACGATGAGCGTGGTCCCTGGAACTCAGCAACTCTGTCCAAGTGACTCCCACAGCCCAGTGACTCTTCAGTCCAAGTTTGGTGGAGGTAAGTACTTGCCTCCCCATGCTAGACTGCATTGCTTGGTACCGCGTGATTTGCAGCTGCTCCGGGTTTTGTGCACTCTTCCAGGATTTCCTTCATGCACAGCCAAGCCTGGGTCCCTGACACTCTAACCTGCAGTGCACAACCTTCTGAGCTGTCATCCAGCATTGTGGGACTCCCCTTTGTGACTTCACGTGGACTCCAGTTCACTCTTCTTCCATGTGCCTGTTCAGGTACTTCTGCGGGTGCTGCCTGCTTCTGTGAGGGCTCCCTGAGTTGCTAGGCGCCCCTCTGTCTCCTCCTCCAAGTGGTGACATCCTGGTCTCTCCTGGGCCAGAGCAGCACCCAAAAACCTCTGCCGCGACCCTTGCAGCTAGCAAGGCTTGTTTGCGGTCTTTCTGCGTGGGAACACCTCTGCAAGCTTCATCGCGACGTGTGACATCCATCCTCCAAAGGGGAAGTTCCTAGTCCTCGTCTTTCTTGCAGAACTTCAAACTTCTTCCAACAGGTGGTAGCTTCCTTGCGCCCTCAGCTGGCATTTCCTGGGCTCCTGCCCACTCTTGACACTGTCGCGACTATTGGACTTGGTCCCCTTGTCTTACAGGTACTCAGGTCTGGAAATCCACTGGTGTTGCATTGCTGGTGTTTGTTCTTCCTGCAGAATCCCCCTATCAAGACTTCTGTGCTTTCTGGGGGTAGTAGGTGCACTTTACACCTACCTTTCAGGGTCTTGGGGTGGGCTATTTTTCTAACACTCACTGTTTTCTTACAGTCCCAGCGACCCCTCTACAAGCTCACATACGTTTGGGGTCCATTCGTGGTCGCATTCCACTTTTGGAGTATACGGTTTGTGTTGCCCCTATACCTCTGTGCTCTTATTGCAATCTATTGTAACTTTACACTGCTTGCATTACTTTTCTTGCTATTACCTACATAATTTTGGTTTGTGTACATATATCTTGTGTATGTATCTTATCCTCATACTGAGGGTACTCACTGAGATACTTTTGGCATATTGTCATAAAAATAAAGTACTTCTGTGTATTGTGTTTTCTTATGATATTGGGCATATGACACCAATGGTATAGTAGGAGCTTTACATGTCTCCTTGTTCAGCCTAAGCTGCTTTGCCATAGCTACCTTCTATCAGCCTAAGCTGCTAGAAACACCTCTTCTACACTAATAAGGGTTAACTGGACCTGGCACAAGGTGTAAGTACCTCTGGTACCCACTGCAAGCCAGGCCAGCCTCATACACTAGGTGTAAAGTATTTGTACCGACACACACAGTAACTCAGTGAAAACACTACAAAATGACACAACACAGTTTTAGAAAAATAGGAAATATTTATCCAAACAAAACAAGACCAAAACAACAAAAATCCAACATATACAAGTCAAGTTATTAATTTTAAAAACAAAAGAGTCTTAAATCCTTTTGTAAACAGTAAAAATACTGTTTGCATTGAAAAGTACCTGGGTAGCGTAAAAATAACGCACGCGGGCGAGTGTGTGCTGAAAAAAGTTAGTGATGCGTCAACTTCTCACCTACAAGGGAGACCTTGCGTCATTTCTCCTTCTCCGGTCAGGTCAGAGTGCATAGTTTTTCCTCTTCACAGGAGAGAGATGCGTCAATCTGGGCAAGCACTCGGGTCCAGCCATGCGTTGCACCATTTTTCCACACCCAGCGTGGTTTGCATAGAAAATCCTGCCACACGGTATCAGCAAAACCTCACAATGTAGGTTGTGACATTATCAGCCTCTGTCAGCGGGTGATGCGCGTTGTATCTCCAGCTGCGTGTGTCGATCTTCCAGCCGCAGTGCTGGTGGAGCGTCGATTTCTGATGCAAAGCCGACGGCACATTGTTTTTCAGCTACGTCTCGGAAGGTGCGTCAATATTTTCCCCACATGGTGGTCTGTGCGTGGATTTTCAGTCTTGGTCTGCCAGCTTCACCTTCCAAGGCCCCAGCTGGATAGGCACCACTTGGCAGGGCAGCAGTCTCAGCAGAGAGTCCAGGTGCTGGCAGGAGAAGTCTTTGATGGCCCTGAGACTTCAACAACAGGAGGCAAGCTCAGGACAAGCCCTTGGAGATTTGTTCACTAGCAGGAATGCACAACAAAGTCCAGTCTTTGTCCCCTTGCACAGGCAGAAGCAGCAACTGCAGGATAGCTCCACAAAGCACAGTCACAGGCAGGGCAGCACTTCTCCTCAGCTCTTCTCCAGGCAGAGGTTCCTTTTGATGTCCAGAAGTGATCTAAAGTCTGTGATTTTGGGTGCTCTTCTTATACCCATTAGGCCTTTGAAGTAGGCTTACTTCAAAGGAAAGTCTATCTTTTTTGTGAAATCCTGCCTTGCCCATGCCAGGCCCCAGACACACACCAGGGGGTTGGAGACTGCATTGTACGAGGGCAGGCACAGCCCTTTCAGGTGTAAGTGACCACTCTTCCCCTCCCTCCTAGCGCAGATGGCTCATCAGGATATGCAGGCTACACCCCAGCTCCCTTTGTGTCACTGTCTAGAGAGAGGTGCAAACAGCCCAACTGTCAAACTGACCTAGACAGGGAATCCACAAGCAGGCAGAGTCACAGAATGCATTTCTTTAAAGGCAGCCCCCATGTTAACCTATGAGAGAGATAGGCCTTGCAACAGTGAAAAACGAATTTGGCAGTATTACACTGTCAGGACCTTACTATGGCCCTCATTACAACATAGGTGATAAAAGCCGCTTACCGCCGTGCAGAAGACCACCGACACACCGCCGCGGCTGTGGAATTCCGCCGCAGCTATTATGACCCACAGCTCGGAATCCGCCAAAATTCAGACACCCACACAAGTCCGTCACACCAAAGGTCAGTGATAAACTGGCGAAAACAAAACCTCTACCGTCACGGCAACAGAAATACGCCCACACTATCACAGCACACGAATCCATGCGGCGGTCTTTCAACCGTGGTATTCCATTGGCGGTACACACCGCCGCGCTCAAAATACACACACATCTACATAACACTACCACATTGGACAATTCCAAATACACACACCTGATACACATACACACACCACTCCTACACACCCATTACAATATAAAACACACACCCACATCACCCACAAACCCCTATGACCACAATTACTGAGAGAAGGCCAGAGAGAGACACCACAAACAACTGCCACGCATCCACAGGCACACAATACCATCACCCACATAACTTCCACGCACCTCACACAACACACCACTAAATATTACCCCACTTATCACTACACACACCACCCCACACATCACCCACAGCACCCCATGGCACGGCAAAGACACTCCAGGTTCTCTGAGGAGGAGCTCAGGGTCATGGTGGAGGAAATCATCCGGGTGGAGCCACAGCTATTCGGATCACAGGTGCAGCACACCTCCATAGCTAGGAAGATGGAGCTATGACGAAGAATAGTGGACAGGGTTAACGCAGTGGGGCAGCACCCAAGAAATCGGGATGACATCAGGAAGAGGTGGAACGACCTACGGGAGAAGGTGCGTTCCGTGGTCTCAAGACATCACCTTGCGGTTCAGCGGACTGGGGGCGGACTCCCACCTCCTCCCCCACAACTAACAACATGGGAGGAGCAGGTCTTGGTGACTCTGCATCCTGAAGGCCTCACAGGAGTAGATGGAGGAATGGACTCTGGTAAGGCAAAGCTTTACTATTACATCCACCACCCTACCTGCATGCCATCACATACCCCCACCCTCACCCCCATCACTCCTACTCCTCACAAATGTCCCACTATCACAACCCACCCATCCCAACACCAAGCCCTGCATGCAACAACAAAGCATGGACACTCATCACCAAAGCATGGCCACTGCACATACCCATACACCCCGCTAAACCACCATCAAACAAGGTCCCACACAGGAATGCAAGCACTAGGGACACGGTCACCCACCTATTGCACACCATGGCACACACAGATGTAATAAACATCCTTTTATACCCCTGCAGGACCCCTACCCAACGTCACCGGACATGAGGGTCCACACATGTCCACACCACAAACAGAAGAGGCCCACAGTGATGATAGCAGCTATGTCCAACTGGATCTAGATGACCAGCCCGGCCCATCGGGGACCTCGGGACAGTCGGTTCCCCTCACACAGTCACAGGCCACTACAGATCTTCCCCCCTCTGAAAACATCAGCACAGCACCCACCCAGCAGGCCCATACCTCCGTCCCCAGGACACGTCAATCAGCAGTGTGTCCACCACTACAGGGAACCCAGGCTAACCCATCACCCCAACAACAACAGGGACCTGGGGGCAGTGGTAGTGGGCACACGGTCCAGGGGACTGAGGCCCAGGAACACAGGGAAAATGGGAGAGCTGCTGTGTGACGGGGGGACAGGCCAAGGGAATCCACTCTCCACGAGGCCCTCTCCTCCATCATGGGATCCTACCACCACTCCCAGGAGACGATGGCAACGGTAATGGCCAAGTTTCAGGAGACCCAGCCCCTTCAATAGGAACAGTATTTGGGCTTCAGGGAGGAACTCAGAGCCATCAATTCCACACTGGGCACCATCGTTGGGGTGGTGAAGGAAGTACTCAACACCAGGAGGGACACTGGCACAACAAGGGGCCCCTGACACTAGCCTGGACAATGAACTGCCCACCACCTCCGCCGGCGCTAGTGGAAAGGAGGCACCGCCACAGGACGACCACACCAGCACCCCACCCCCTGTAGAAGGAGAACCACCCCGCAAACGGTCCCTGAGATCTAGGACAAAGACAGAGAACGATGCCAAGACCCCGCCAAGAAATGAGACCACCCTGAATGTCATCCTTCTGTCCCACTTTGTCACCCTGTCCATCCTCAAACTATCCCAGCTCCACTTCCTATGCCCATTTGGGCAATGCACCTGTGAGACTAATAGACTGGGCTCTGCCATGGACATTCCTCCACCATTACCCCTCACCATTTTACAACCCCCTCCAATATTGAGCACTTAAATAAACGCCCTTGAAGCACAAATCAATCTGGAGTCAGTCTGTGATTTCGAAATACAGTATTAGCAATTACAGTGGGAAAATGCTCTTTCAATTGTAATGGCAACATACCTCTGTCACACAGCTCTAGTCCATGAAGAAACAAAGCAGATGTCACACTGTGGGACACACATCTGTGAAATCGTAAGGGAAAGTGACAACTCAGTGACCATACACTGGGTGAAAACGACAGACAGTAGAGAGGTAGTAATGTTAAAGTACATGTAGTAGGCAGGTTTGTATTCTTACCTGTGTCTCACTGGAAATATTGCAGGATCAGGATTACAGGAACACCGCCATCTGGACCATCCTCCTGCAGAAAAGGCACCTGTCGTCGCAAAGCTAAGTTGTGAAGCATACAGCAGGCCACGATGATCAGGCACACCTTCTTTGGTGAGTAGAATAGGGATCCACCTGTCATATGGAGGCACCTGAACCTGGCCTTCAGGAGGCCGTAGGTCCGCTCTATTATCTGCTGAGTTCACCCATGTGCCTCATTGTAGCGTTCCTCTGCCCTTGTCCTGGGATTCCTCACTGCGGTCAGTAGCCAAGACAGGTTGGGGAAACTGGAGTCACCTGCAAATGGCGAGAGACAACTGTTAGACACACACTAACCTGTAGGGATATCCCCAGACCCAGACAACGATTCCCACTGACTTGCTTCCAGGTGCTCACCTAATAGCCACACACCGTGCCTCTGGAGTTGACCCATCACATAAGGGATGCTGCTATTCCACAGGATGTAAGCGTCATGCACTGAGCCAGGGAATTCGGCATTAACATGGGAGATGTACTGGTCTGCCAAACACACCATCTGCACATTCATGGAATGATAACTCTTCCGGTTTCTGTACACCTGTTCACTCCTGCGGGTGGGTACCAAAGCCACATGTGTCCCATCAATGGCACCTATGATGTTGAGGATATGTCCCAGGGCATAGAAGTCTCCTTTCACTGTAGGCAAATCCTCCACCTGAGGGAAAACGATGTAGCTCCGCATGTGTTACACCAGGGCAGACAACACTCTGGACAACACGTTGGAAAACGTAGGCTGGGACATCCCTGATGCTATGGCCACTGTTGTTTGAAATGACCCACTTGGAAGGAAATGGAGTACTGACAGCACCTGCACTTGAGGAGGGATTCCTGTGGGATGGCGGATAGCTGACATCAGGTCTGGCTCCAGCTGGGCACACAGTTCCTGGATTGTGGCACAGTCAAGCCTGTAGGTGATGATCACATGTCTTTCCTCCATTGTCGACAGGTCCACCAGCGGTCTGTACACCGGAGGATGCCGCCATCTCCTCACATGTCCCAGCGGAGGGTGCCTGAGAAGGACAACAGCGAGCACACAGTCAACCAACTCAGAGGTACGTACCCGCAGCTTACACCGAACACTAATCATAATCCGAAAATTGGCCTGTATGAGTGTTGAGGCAAGGCCTAGGTATGTGTGATGCAGTTAAAAATTAAGCTATGTGAGCCCCAGAAATGGCAGCTGCCTGACCTGTAAAGTGGGACAATGGGATGTGAGGTAACTGCGCTGGCGTTGTACACCATCGCGGTAGGCGGTCGAAGACCGCAGTACAATGCTGCATTGGTTAACATTGGACCCTATGGGTCCCAGGAGCCAATGACGATGTACGCCGGCGGTGACGGTATGCACCACTGCGGAAGTGACCGCCATTTTCTATCTGTTCAATCACTCGATACCTGATCTTCAACAGGAGAGGACCTACACTGCAAGTGCTGCTGTGACCTCGGTCTGGAAGAGACAATGGCTCGTGCGTCTGGGGAAAGGGCCCCTGCCTTTACATCAGAGGAGTTGGAGAAACTCGTGGATGGGGTCCTCCCCCAGTACACGCTACTCTACGGTCCTCCAGACAAACAGATAAATACACTAGGAGCATGCTGTATGGGCTGTGCCTGTGTGGAGTGGGGTGGATGAAAGATGGGGGGGAGATTGAGGCGTGCATGAAACGACGGTGAGTGCATGTGCATCATGGCAAGGGTAGGGATGGGGGCCAATGACTGTGACGGTGCATTTGGTAATAACTTTTTTTTTCCCCCTGCACAATTCATGTAGGTCAGCGCTCACCAGAAAAAAGATATTAGGCGTGCCATCGCCAAGGACGTCCGTACCCTGGGGGTCTATCACAGATGGAGCACCCATTTGCCGCTGGAGCAAGAAGACGGCGGAGGCCCAGCTGGGGATGGCCTCCCAACGTGGGAGGGGTGCCCGTAGCACCATGACCCCCCTGATGTTCAGGATCTTGGCGGTGGTGTATCCGGAGTTGAATGGGCGGTTGGGGGCATCACAGCACCCACAAGGGGGTGAGTACACTCTCATTCTGCTGATTTTGCGCGCAGTGGAGGTGTCTGGGTGGGGGAGGTGGGCTGTGGGTTTCCCTAGGCCAGGGCGAGTGTGCTAGTTAGGTCCCCTTGCTCTGGCAGACCCTGTGGCACCCCACCCCACCTGTGTACAGTGCCAAGTAAACCTAGTCAGGCTCCTATGTCATTCATGTGTGCAGATGTCGTCCATAGCCTTGTAGGCTATGTCCCAGGGATTGAACAGTGGAGCCTAGGTGCGTGCCGTAGTGCAGGGGGCTTCTGTGTCTGTCGTGTCCGCCAACGGTAGCGGTAATGCATGCACTCAACATGTCTTTCTTCTGTCGTTCCCCCCCCCCTTTTTGTGGCCTCCCTGTTCTTGTGTGCATTAGCATCATCAGGTGGATGAGCAGTGGCACCGGAGCAGGAGGGAGCTGCATCCCACATGGCCCTGGAGGGTGACACTACGGACTCGGAGTTCACCAGTGGTACGGAGGGCAAGGGGAGCTCCACGGCGGGGACAGGAGCTGACACCAGTGACACGGACTCGTCCTCTGATGGGAGCTCCCTTGTGGTGGCGGCAACATCTGTGCCCCCTGCATCTACAGGTACAGCCGCCACCCCGCCACCAGCACCGCCCTCCCAGCAGCCCCACAGCCTTTGCCCCATGCCCGCTCACCCAGGAGGGTGGGCAACACCTTCGCCCCAGGCACCTCAGGCCCTGCCCCAGTCACCCCTGCTGCCCTCAGTGAGGAGGCCATTGACCTCCTCAGGTCCCTCACTGTTGGGCAGTCTACCATTTTGAATGTCATAGGGTGTAGAAAGGCAGTTGCAACAAACAAATGCATTGCTGGAGGGCATTCATTCTGGTCAGGCGGCCCTTCAGCGAGCTTTTCAGACTGTGGCCTCAGCACTGATGGCAGCCATTGTCCCTGTGTCTAGCCTCCCCCCTCCAACTTCCTCCACCCAGACCCAATCCCCTCTACCTCAGCCTATCCCAAGCACACCTTCAGACCAGCATGCACACACGTCAACACACAAGGGAAGCTCAGGCAAACATAAGCACCACACATCCCACAGGCACTCACGCAAGCATCACACACATGCAGACACACCAACATCCACTGCCCACTGTGTCCCCCTCCTCCTCGTCTCCCTCCTCCCTCCCAGTCTCGTCTACACTCACACCTGCATGCACTACATCTACAGCCACTACTGCCATCACCAGCACACACACCACCACACCCCGCTCACGTGCAGTCACCACCCCCACTGCCATTCACACGTCCCCTGTGTCCTCTCCCAGTGTGTCTGTGACGCCACCTCCCAAGATACACAAACGCAGGCACACACCCACCCAACTGCCATCCACCTCACAACAGCCTCCAGCGCATGCACCTTCACCCAAAGTTACCAAACGTATACCTCCTACAACCACCAACTCTTCCTCCACTCCCAAACCCCCTCCAGCTACCCGTCCCAGTGTGTCCAAAAAACCTTTCCTGTCCAACCTTGACCTCTTTCCTACACCTCCCCCACCATGTCCATCTCATAGGTCCCGAACTAACACCTCAGCCACAACATCTCCGGGACCAGTGGTGCCTGTAGTCACCGGAATCTGTAGTGCACCGGCCACCAGGGCAGCCAGTGTGGCACGGAGCCACAGCACAGACAGTCCCCCACCTGTGAAGCATCAGAAGTTGGCCAGTGCCCGGCGGGAGAGGGGGAAGACTCCAGCCACCAAAGCCGCTCCCAGGGGTCCCAGTGGGAGTGTGGAGTCAGCTGTGACACCTTCTAAGGTGGGGAAGGGCCACAAGAAACCTGGCAAGTCTGGGAAGAGCAGCACGGCGGAGAAGACCGCCATCATCCCCGATGCCCAGGAGCCCACCTCTAGCACAAGCCCAGCTGCCCAGGACAGGACCGCCAGCACTAGCCCACCTGCCCAGGAGGGGCCCGCCAGCACCAGCCCAGCTGCCCAGGAGGCCAGCACCAGCACCAGCCCAGCTGCCCAGGAGGCCACCGCCAGCACCAGCCCAGCTGCCCATGAGGCCACCGCCAGCACCAACCCAGCTGCCCAAGAGGCCAGCACCAGCCCACCTGCCCAGGAGGCCACCACCAGCACCAGCCCACCTGCCCAGGAGGGGCCCGCCAGCACCAGCCCAGCTGCCCAGGAGCCCACCGCCAGCACCATCCCAGCTGCCCAGGAGGCCACCGCCAGCACCAGCCCACCTGCCCAGGAGGCCGCTGCCAGCACTAGCCCTGCTGGGCCATGAAGGACCGCCAGCAAAAGCCCCGCTGGGCCATGAAGGACCTCCAGCAAAAGCCCCGCTGGGCCATGAAGGACCGCCAGCAGCTGAGACACTGCAATGGAGACCACCATCTTAACCACCACTGAACAGGGCACTGCCGCCTCAAGCAACGCTGAACAGGGCACCGCCGTCTCAAGCACCGCTGAACAGGGCACCGCCATCTCAAGCACTGCTGAACAGGGCACAGGCGTCTCAAGCACCGCTGAACAGATCACCGCCGCCTCAAGCACCGCTGCACAGGGCACCGCCGTCTCAAACACCGCTGAACAGGGCACCGCCATCTCAAGCACCGCTGTACAGGGCACCGCTGTCTCAAGCACCGCTGCACAGGGCACCGCCATCTCAAGCACCGCTGCACAGGGCACCGCCATCTCAAGCACCGCTGAATAGGGCACCTCCGTCTCAAGCACAGCTGAGCGGTAAGGGCACTGACGCAACTGAGTCCGTCACGGGGTGAATGATGCAATCTGGGCACCAAGCCCCCTCCCGAACCAGTGGAGAAAAGCATCCACTACCCCAATCCTTGGCAGGATGAAGCGCTCTGGGCACCAAGCCCCCTTCAGAACCAGTGGAGAAAAGCATTCACTACACCAATCCTTGGCAGGATGAAGCACTCTGGGCACCAAGCCCCCTCCAGAACGAGTGGAGAAAAGCATACACTACACCAATCCTTGGCAGGATGAATCACTCTGGGCACCATGCCACCTCCACTCCCCAGGATATGGCAGTGGGCAAACCAACCACTGTAGCGACTTGAGAGATTGTGGCTTTGCACTCCCCAGGATTGAACAGTGGGCAAACCATCCACTGTAGAGACTTGAGAGACTGTGGCTTTGCACTTCCCAGGATTGAACAGTGGGCAACCCAACCACTGTAGAGACTTGAGAGACTGTGGCTTTGCACTCCCCAGGATTGAACAGTGGGCAAACCACCCACTGTAGAGTCTTGAGAGACTGTGGCTTTGCACTCCCCAGGATTGAACAGTGGGCAAACCACCCACTGTAGAGACTTGAGAGACTGTGGCTTTGCACTCCCCAGGATGTAACAGTGGGCATGTGGCCCCCTCATGGATTTGGCATCGTGCACTCAACCGGCTGAGGTGCCCCCCCTTTCCCTCCCCCTGAGGTGCCTGTTTAGTTGCTCTCTGATGCCCCTGAAGTGTTCTCTCTGTCATGGTCGGGGATCTTTTGTGGGCCTCGCCCATACCGTGTGGTCCCAGTGTTCCACGGACTTTCTTAGAGCACTACCTGGACTACTATGTATATATTATATACATGGTGTATATATATATTTCTGCCTACTTGCTTTTATTATATTACAATGGTTACACTCATTTTCTATTGTCTTTGCATTCTTCCAGGGGGTTTGGGGGGTGTAACTGCGATGTATTGATATGCATTAGTGTGTGTGTTGTAGTGGGTGAGGGTGGGGATGGGGTGTTGCATGTGTGTGTCGCTGTTTTTCCCTCCCCCTTCCCCTGTGTCGTAGGTGCAGTACTCACCGTGGTCTTCACCGCCAGCGTTCGTGCTCCTGGTAGAGGAGCAGGAAGACTATTGCAGGGAGAATTTGGAGTTCTGGGTCCATGGCGTCCTCGTTCCTCGTGAGGTGTGTAGAGGTGAGCGTTTTTCCTTCGGGATTCCTGTTTCCGCCGTGTTTTTATCCGCGGTGAATCTGCCCCGGAAAAGGTAGCGGATTGGCCTGTCATAATAGTGTGGGCGGTACATTGACTCCCGCCTGTCTGTTGGCGTGACCACTGCGCTGTTTGTATGTACCGCCGTGGCGGTCGGAGTGTTAAAGTGGCTGTCTTTGTTGGCGGTTTCCGCCACGTTCGTAATTGCAAATTCTTTACTGCTGGCCTGTTGGCGGTCTTACTGCCTCTTTAACACCGACGCCAGTTTTAATGACCACCATAGTCCTTTACATATGGGTCAGGGCTACTACTGATAAGCTTGCTGCACACACTGACATATGCAGGGACAGAGTAATATAGACATTCACATCAAAACACGCACTCATGCATACACTGACATACCCAAACACACACTGATGAAATCACTAAGTTATGAGTGTGGTTGTGGTGGTCCAACTGCCACATTAGGAGGTTGGTGGGCAGCCCCGCCAATCTACTGCCATCTTCACCTGGATCAGAGATCCCAATAGGCTGACAGCGGTGTAGGTTGGAATCAGCCAGGGTGGCACTGAACTCAGTGCCACCCTGCTTATTACAACCTGGTTCTCTGTAGCCTTTTCATGCAAGTTTCACAGTCATGAAAAGGCTAGTGGCGATCAGGTGCAGGTGGCCACGGGGCGTGGGAATCACCCTGGCCGGCACTCTCGTAATGCTCACTGCCTGCTGTGCATACATTGGGCATTATGAGAATGCTGGTGCCCCCTGTGGGTGGCAGAATTGCAGCCGGCTCTATTACCAACTTGCGACAATGCTGTCACCCCATTCCCACTGGGCTGACCTGTGGAAACCATGGTTTCTTCTGGTCAGCCCAGGAGGAAAGTCTTAATGGGGGCGGCAGGGAGGTGGCTAGCACTGTGGCAACCTCCCTGTCAGGAGTTTCGCAGACGGGTGTTCCTGTCCAATAAATTCATAATTGGGCCCTAAGACACTAAGATAGAAAACTGTTAGTGCAGAGTATGCATGGGATTATTTGCCTCAATTTATGAGAGAAGCAAACTAACATTAAGGACGCCAGGAGAACGTTGCTTTTTGGATCCTGCTAATGTGTGGATGTATTTCAACCAGAAATTTCAAGTGATGCTGAGTTTTATATGTAATAAAAGAAATCCTCCTCTTGGTGAAGTTACAGATTTCTTTTATCAGGCAAGAGATGATCCTCATATATACATGCTCCAATGAACAAAGAATGCACTAGAATTTGGAACTGACAGTGATGACTCTTCATTGTCTTTTATAGTAGAATATGTTATGTGCACCACTCCAACAGACAAGGAAGACAAATGCCCGAGACAGAAAGTTCTATACTTCCAAACACGTAGATGTTGCAAGTATAGCCACTTAAGGGAAAGATTATAAGAACATTTTACACAAAGTGTCAGTTTGGATTTTTAAGACCTATCATTTCCAAGGGAAGAGTGAATAGCTTTTTATCTGCAGTCAAGAATGGACTCACATAAAAATCATAAACCATAATATCATCTGAGAAGAGCAGAGGCTTTCAAGTACATTAATGATTATAAGCCTGTCATTCTGAAATTATGGAATGCAAACATGGACATACAATTTGTTGAGACAACTCGATTGCTGTTCCTCGCTATGTCACTTTGTACATCACAAAGCCAGAGAAGACAGAAATGAAGAAAATGTGGAAGGGGACTTCTGCAGAAAAATCTCTGTTCAAGAAATTGTACAGCTTCAGCCTGAAAATGATTTCACATAGTAAGATACGTTCTGTGGGGTGTTGTGACAGGTTGAGTTCAGCTTGCTTGTACTCAAAGACTAAGGGGATTGTTTGGGTTAGTGTAGGCCTTGGCAACACATGAAAGAAAGTCTTGAAGTCGTTCCCAGAAGTCCTTTACCTAGCAAAGCTATATCAGCACAGTACAGATATTGTAAAAACAAATATGTTGGACACCTATTATCCAAGAAAAAGTCCACACCTTAAAAACATATGTCTTTACAAAATTCTGCAATACTATAGGTACAGAAACAATGCACTGGAAAACAGTTTTGAAGGGAAATATGTTGTAGTTGGTTGCAATGGTTGTGTGGTTCGACATGCAAAAGGTAACTTAATAAACCACAGAAAATATAGTTGTCACATAGCACTTTTCCAGCCATTCAAACCTGGGCATTCTGAACCACAGTTATTTAGACAAATGTGACTGTCATGAAGACTCTTTTAATGCTGTAAAAATAGCTTTGAGTGTCCAATACTCCCCAATTACCTGAAACTGTTAAATGAAACAATTGAAAAAGAGGAAACAATTGCTACTGTGAGAGCAAAGGATAACTCACAAAGTAGCTAGAGTTCCGGACCTCTCAATCAAGTTCCTCCTGCACAGCCAATAATCAAAATCAAAGCCACCATATTGAGGACAAGCAAGAGAAGAAAATTTTTACTTGGATCAATTAGTTGAACAAGTGAATGATGAGCAGAAAGAAATATCTGTGGAAGTCAAAGACAAAATAGAGCATGGATTCGTCCACAAAAAGAATCAAAGAAATATGTTCAATTTTTAAGCCAATTCTTTTGTTTGTCAGCAGACAAGCTGGCACCTGAAAGAGCTTTTCAGTCCAAGTTCTAACCACTTATCTGCAGAGGACTACAGACTCCATATTGTCATGTGTAGTAACAGCACTTACTGGATTAGCTGCACACAACATGGAAGGAATTACATAGCATCGTCCACTTATGCTACCTGTTTTACACAATAATAAACTGGGATACCAAATGTTATCTGGTGAAGCTTGTCATGAAGTTTCCAGAGTTTTGAGTAAATGAATAAGTTGAGCATGACCTCAAACTTGATCCTCACCTTTGTCCATTTGAGTTTGCAACAGATTGTGAAGACAAAATATGATGTACCTTTTGGAGGAAAGCAGGTATTTTCTTTAGTGATTTATTGCAGCTTACCCCCATGAAAGGACAGCCTGTATTTAAGACACTTTTACATGAGGAAGCTCAACATTCTTTAAGAAGCATTGGAAATGTAAAAACTTTGTTGAGTTTCCAATACCTTGAACTAATTACAAACAGGTGTCAAGCATCTGATATGCAGTATGTCAATATCATGAAAGATATTTGGGTAGGCATACTGTCAAAAGAAGGAAAATGTTGTTTACAAACTTGACTTATAAAGAACACATTTCCTTCAAATAATTCTGCAACACAGCTAATGTTTGACTTCATTCAACAACAAAAATCCATTGTATGTCTAATGTCTACTCTTTAAGAATGTACCTCTCACAATTAACAAGTGCTACAACTGGAGAAAGAACACATATTGGATGTCACCTCAACTGATAAAAATAGAACACCAAAGAGTAACAATGCTGTTGACTGAAATACTACAGTCTGGATTTTTTGGAGAAGTCTGATTCCACAACTGTAGGATTGGAAAAGTGTTTATGTGTTTGTAAAAACTGAAGCATAATTTTAAACATTGAGGAAGGATTATGTAATTTAGCCATGGGTAAAATAATTGACTTCATTTCATATCCAAACAGAAATAAGGTTGAATACAATTAAGTCTGATAAACTTGAAGGTGTAAGGCAAATAGCAAGGTCTGCTGCATTTTTCTTGCTTGTAAAAGACCTGTATGTCTGCAGACAGCAGTTCCTTATATCTCTAGCATATGCTCTAACACTACATAAGTCTCAAGGTTTGAAGTGTAGATGCAGGATTTATTAACATTGGTAGCACCTTATTCAAAGATGGTATGTCATATGTAGCATGGTCACGGGTTAGAACTTTGTCCGGTTTGTACCTAAGGGGCAAAGTTATGGAAAGAGGCGATGCACCGAGTGCAGCGCCACTTTCCCTGCTCCCCTTATCATCCTCCTACCGCCACCACCGTGTGTGCATGTTTAAAATATGGCGCACCATGGCGCAGGGTAGAGGGCAATAGCATAATTTCGCATGACTCTATTGATGTACTCTGCAGAGTACATTTGGCTCCTTTCTAAAGAATGGAAGCCCCCTTTTAACGCCTGCTCTTGAGCAGGCATAAAAAGTGCTGTAAAAAATGGCACAAGGAAATCTCATAGATTTCTTTATGCCATTTTTTCTGGCTCCCCTACTGGGGGAACGCCCCCTATGCATACATTATGCCTGGTGCAGGCATATTGTAGCACAAGGGGTTACAGGGTGGTGCAATGCCTTCATACGGCGTGGCAGATTTTGGCCTTGATGGGCAATATTAACATAAAAAATAATGACTTGTATGTGGCGCTAGGACATTATAAATATGCCCCTAATAGAGTTTGATGACAAGGAAGTTAATGTTGATTTGAGTTGTGTGATAGAGTATAAGCATTTGAGAAGTGCATATGATCCTCATCTGGATTAAGAGAAGCCTAGAATTTTGCCAAAATGAAAGGCTTCCAAAGACAACAGTGACATTACTCAGAAAACGTGCAAGAAAAAGAAAAAAAGAGTCTTGGAGAAATAAATACTAAACAGGCTGATTAAATTGTTGTTTACCAGTTGTCAAACCCCTCAAGAGTCAAATGTTATGCCAATGTTGTTCTCAATGCACTACTGTCTTTACCTCATCTGATTCATGCAATTAAGCAGAAAAAAAGATAAAAGACTGTGCGCTGTGCTTTTCACTTCCTTAGAATGCTTGTGTAGTGATAAAACTGAAACATAGGCCCTCATTATGACATTGGCGGTCATGGTTCTGCCACACCGCCATATTACAACCACAGTGGTCTACCCACTGAAGCATTGCCAGTTTGCTGACAGTACTGCCAGTGTGGTCTGACCGTCATCGATGGCGGTTGCCATATCCAGTCCAGTGCTAGCCACTGCACTGCCCACCCTATTATAACACTGCAGACCGCCACAAGTACAGACACCCAAAGCCTGGTGGAAACAGCAAGTACAAAAGGACCCACTCACCTCAAGGGACACAGATGACTCCACAGAAGCCATGGAACGCCACCTTGAAGTCTTTTCAGTGCTCTTCCTCACCTTCCTCCTTTATGACCACCAATGCCGATGAAGATGCCATCAGTGAGTACACCTGCAGAGCACACAAGAGGGGAAGTGGAGGGTTACACACCCACACACAACATACACACCATGCACGGACTCCAGTGCCCACACATGCTCACACACTCCCACACAAGCTCCCACACGCTACAGAACACCCGTACTGGGACACACACACACACAAAACACAGCCTTGCCAAACACACACGTCATGTACACACATCCGGGATTAAAACTACACAACCACACATATATCACCAACAAGCAGAGACACAAAAACCAATACAAATACACAGCAATGCATACAATTGCCAAATATAAGAAATAACAGTGAATTAGAATAAAAAGACTGCCTAGAAATGCACATTGTGCAGCACATAATAGATGCATGGAAACTTACCTGTAAACAAAAAGACTTAATAAATGTATGGTAAGTAAAGCAACAGGAATTCAGTTGTCAATATTTTATAAGTTCAAATCGAATGCAAATATGCAACAAAAACACCAAGGCCCATAGGCCAATCCAATGTCCAAAAGTCTTTAGTTTGTCTGGCAAAGGCCCCAAATTGACTCCTGACAGCCTAATGACTTCCACAAGGTAGGGGCATCAATGGGGCAGTCAGGCACCTCAAGGGTCTGTGGGTGGGGGTGGTGGTAGGAGTTTGGGTTTGGGAGGGGGGTCCTTGGGCTTTGGCTTGGGGTGGTCCTTTGGCTTTGTCTGGGAGTGGGTGGGGGATTCATCTTTGATTCGGACTGAGGGGCAGGGGCTTTGGACATGTGATTTTTTGGGGGACAGGGGGAGGCTTTCTGGCAGGTGGAGGGGCAGCAGAGATAAAAGGGGGGTCATGGGAGGATTTGGAGGTGGAGGGACTTGGCCTGAGGAGGGAACCATGACGGCGAGGGGCAGCACGGGGTGGGAGAGGCACAGGGAACAGGTCAAGAAGGGCAAGGAAAAGCTTCCTAGGAATATGGGGGATGGATTTGGAAATAGGTACTGGAGTGGAGGTAACTGGAGTGATTGTAGGACGAGTAGATGTGCTGAACATGGGTGCAGATATATGCAGAGTATGTTTGGGTGAGGTGGAGAAATGTTGAGTGTCTGAGTGCGTGCTTTTATGTGTTCTGGGAGGAGGGCGAAGAGAGGCTCGGAGAGGGCAGACAGGTCGTGTGGATGTGTATTTGTGTGGTGTCTGTATGTAAGGTGGGTGTGCTGCATGTGTTAGTGATTGTGATGAGTGCGGATGTGGTGCATGGGGTGAATGTATGAGTGTCAGCTGTTGTGGTGACTGAGGGCAACACAGAAGTTGTGACAGGAACTGGGAGTGAGGATGCAGTGCTGGCAGGTATGAGTGGTGACGTGACTGTAAGGGAGGAGGTGCTAGAGAGACCGGGGAGGTAGTGGCTTATGTCTGTTTTAGTGTGTTGAGTGTGTGCATGCTTGTGATGTGATTTGTGGTGCCTGTTTTTGTCTCTGTGTACCTTGTCTGTAGATTTGGGTGAGTACTTGTCTGTTTATGTGGCTTGGCTGAAAGGGAGGAGAGGGGACTGGAATGTGGCACAGGTAGCAGGAGCGAGAATGGAAGTACTAGGGACACTGGCCTGAAATTATCTCTGCAGGCCAGTCAAGACACCGTGAATGCCCTCCAGGTAGGCATTACTCTGCTGCATCTGGGATACCAGGCCCTGGATGGCATTCACGATGGTTGACTGCCCTACAGAGATGGACCTCAGGAGTTCAATAGCCTCATCATAAGGGCAGCAGGGTTGACTGTGGTGAAGGAGACACCCACTCTCCGGGGTGTGTGGGCATGGGCAACTGGGTGGGGAGCTATTGGGAGGGTGGTGCTGGTAAGGGGGTGGTGGACGAGGATGGTGCTGGGATCGTCCCAGAAGGTTCCGCCATTGCCAGGGAGCTTACATCAGAGCAGGAATCTGTATCTGTTATATCAGCTCCAGTCTCCCCCATGGTTCTCCCCTTGCCCTCCAACCCACTGGCTCCCTCGGCATCAGTGGTCTCTGCCTCCTGGGTACCAGTGGCTACAGCCTCCCCACTTGTCACTGCCCCTACTCCTTCTCCTGCTGATGCTAATACACAATAGTAAAAAAAGGAGGGGAGGGAGTGAAAAAGATTGGAGCATAGGGTCAATACATAAACTTTGCACATTTGTACAAATCAACAACATGACTCTTCTGTAATTTCTGGATGCACCCTCTACAACGCCAATAGACGTTCATAGTTCAGCTGTCTGTGTTACATATACTTCAGACATCCTATTTACTTATTTACACTTTTTTGACTGCCACATTCTAATATTGTATGATCATATTTATGGGTTGCTGCTTATTGTAACTTCTATTCCAGTAATAAAGAGTGTGTGTAACTCAGTTCATTCGTGTTAGATGCATTGATTATCTTATCTCATATTACCTGAACAGGAGTGAGGTAATGTGTTTATTGGCATTGGATTGTCTATCCATGTGTCAACCTGCATTGGTTCCATTTCAGCCCCTGCGGTCCGGACCACCAATGGATTGCTGCCATGCTAAGACCACTGTGCTGATTTGTGGGGCGTATTGAGGAGCTTGGTCTTTTTTTGGCATGTCGGTGTGGGTGGTGGGACTGCCTCTCTGCTGCCGTCGTTCATCGTGGCGGTGTCAGATTTGTGGCTATATTCCGGAGATTTTGTTTTTGTGTGTTGTAGTAGGGCGGCCGGATTACAGCTGAAACTGCAGTCTTTTGGGGGCCGCCAGTACTGTGGTCTTCTGGAAAGACAGCCAATGTCATAATGAGGGCCATAGTCTGTATTTCATATTGTAGATATGTGCACAGAGTCTGTATACTTCACACAAAACACTCAAGAAGATGCTGAAGAGTTTGTGATAGTCATAGTTGGTATTTTAGAAGAAGAGCTAGTGCCCACTGGTAACCTATTTCAACATACTTACTCATGGCAGCATGACTGTGAAAATTGTTCTTTTTCTTCAAAAGCACAAATAGATTCAGAACAATTTATCTACCAAACTCTCCCAGACTGTAAAACGGTCAGTTTTGAGAAACTATTTAAAGATGTATCACAGAATAACACCTGAGCAAAATGTAACTCATATCTTCTATCAACTTTGAATATAAGAAGAACTGGGAAGTATATAATACTAATGCAACAGCAACACAATGCAGATGGAACTAAATTAGAAACCCAAAATTCTAAATCTTAAAGCTGGACAAATTTCTATTTCTGGCAAATCCTACAGCTGTATAGCCATTATTCTTCAACTAACATTACATTTGGACACTACGCCATCTACTTAAAAACATAACTGGAAGGGTAGAGTGTGATGACTTCAACCTTACATTCAAGCATAGTTACCTTATAAATTACTAAATTCTCACCTTCTCTTTCTTGCATAAAAGTTCTAAAGAGGATTATTACTGAAGAAATGGAATAGTACACTTCTGGGACTTCTGGGAAACAAACATCACAAACTATAAACCAGGACAAAAACAATATTTTATGGAGAAAAGAATACTGGTAAACTTATTAAACTGAAACTTATTTTTGGATATGGTATTTATTTTTAAAAACTTGAAATGGATGGACAGAATATCATAAAATGAATGTCACAATCAAAGACATGTTTCAAGAACAGCTGCAAAATTATAAAAAGAATTAGAACACTGACATAATCTACTCCTCCTCAATAGATTACCAGATTCTACGACATCATGCATTCTACCAAGGGTGATGTATTTATAAGGCTTTTCATCTACTGCTATCATTCATGTATATTAATTGTATTATAACACCACTAAAATAGGAAAATACTTACATTAAGCTTATATCTATTACATTACTTAACAAGTATAGTTAAACAGTTAGTTAATTATTTGTAGTGAATGTTAATTTAAAATAATGTACTATGCACTTATGTTTTTTTACACTATATATGATTGTTTTTCCCTCCCCTGGTCAATGATGAGTATCTATCCAACACTTCATTTATAGTGTAAAAGTATGAAAGCTGAGGCGAGTGAAAAGGGGAAAATTAGATGCTTATATAATATGTATACTTGCTGTACAATTATAATAATGTATTGTGTTTATTAAGAACAAAGACTTTCTTTATTACAGATTGTGAGACTTTAATAGACACATTTATATTATGAAACTTTAACTTCTATTTATCTTGTCTCTCTTTTTACACAGATTAAAGAACCTATTTACTGTGGCAATGTAGGTACATTCACAGACCATCCATAAATATTCCCAAGTAGACATAACTAATTTTACTGATACACTTATATACACAAATAAAAACACAGGTAGACATACACTTATGCATACACTGACACATGCAGGACACACTCATGCTTAAGCATTTATACCAAGGTGTTAGACCTGACAGCCTTAGGGTGGCCATCCCCCACTGTTTGCCTGACTCCCTCCACTTTTCTGATACAGTTTTTTCTGACTTTACCACTGCTAACCAGTGCTAAAGTGCATATGCTCTCTCCCTTAAAATATGGTAGCATTGGTTCATACCCAATTGGCATATTTGATCTACTTGTAAGTCCCTAGTAGGTGCACTATATGTACCCAGGGCCTTTAGTTTGAATTCTAATAGTGGGCCTGCCACACTGGTTGTTCCACCCACATAAGTAGGCCTTTAACCTTGTCTCAGGCCTGCCATTGCAAGGCCTGTGTGTGCAGTTTCACTGCCACTTCGACTTGGCATTTAAAATTACTTGCCAAGCCTTAAACCCTCCTTTTTCTACATATAGGTCACCCCTAAGGTAGGCCCTAGGTAACCAATAGGGCAGGGTGCTGTGTAATTAAAAGGCAGGACATATACTTGTGTATTTATATTTGTTCTGGTAGTGGAAAACTCCTAAATACATTTTCCACTGCTTTGAGGACTGCTCCTTTCATAGGCTAACATTAGGGCTACCCTCATATACTATTTGAGTGGTAGATTTTGATCAGAAAGAGGTAAGCAGGTCATATTTAGTATGGCCAGAATGGTAATACAAAATCCTGCTTATTGGTGAGGTTGGATTTTATATTGCTATTTTAGAAATACCACCTTTAGAAGGAGAGCAATTCTCTGCACTTAGAATCCATCTGAGCCTTACAGCCCCTCTCCAATCCACGTCTAGGCTGGGGTCATTGGCAGCTCCATTGTGCATTTCACCAAGACCACCACAAACAGTATACTCAGTCACACCTGCTCTCAACTACATATTGAATGGGTCTTCCTGGGTTGGAAGGGTGGATGGGCCGAACACTTACATTTCAAAGGCTAGTGGCCTGCCCTCACACAATGGACTGCCGAACCCCCTACTGGGACCCTGTTAGACAGACCTGTACTGAATGAGGACCTTGTGCACTTCAAAACCACTCGTTGAGGTCTCCCCCACTTCAAAGCCAATTTTGGGTATATAACCTGGGTCCCTGACCCCAACAACTCAGACACTTCCTGGGTCAGACACTCTGGGGCATATTTATACTCCGTTTGCGCCGAATTTGCTTCGATGAATGTGCAAATGGTGTGTTTAACAGACCCGTACATCTCCCATGTGAATGCCAAATATCCCGGCTCACAGCATGACGCCTATGTCTTGATGAATAGCAGCATCCCTTATGTAATGGGGCAACTCCAGAGGCACCGGGTCTGACTATTAGGTGAGGCCAAGGTTCCCACACAATATAAGTTGGGGTCTGAGTATGGGGTTGTCCCTAAGGGTTAGTGTGTTTAACAGTTGTCCCTCGATATTTACAGGTGACTCTGGTTTCCCCAACTTTCATGGCTACTGAACCCAGTGAGGAATGCCAGGACAAGGGCAGAGGAACATTACAATGAGGCACATGGGCGAACAAGGAAGATTATTCAGAGGACCTTCGGCCTCATGAAGGCCAGGTTCCGGTGCCTCCATCTGACTGGTGGATCCCTGTACTTCTCACCCAAGAAGGTGTGCCAGATCATTGTGGCATGCTGTATGTTGCACAACCTGGCCTTGAGACGCCAGGTGCCTTTTCTGCTGGAGGAAGAGCCTGGTGATGGTCTTGTGGTAGAGGTGGAGCCTGTGGACAGTGAGGAAGAGGAGGCAGATGAAGAAGATGTGGACAGCAGAACAAACATTATACAGCAGTACTTCCAGTGACACACAGGTAAGAGACTGTAACTCAACTTCACATTTCAGTATACTTTTGGACATTGTACATGGCTGCCTCTTACCCTCTGTCTATGGACACTGACTGTTCCCTTTGGATTCCCTTTTCTCAGATCTATGTACCCCATTCTGGCTCCTGCTATATGTACTGCTGCCCACCAAACTGTCATCCTGTGGTACAATTATTTGTATATATATATATATAAGGTACAATGCTTTGAGAATTTTGTAAGAATACATCTTTCCAATCATTACACTGACTCAAGCATGGTTTATATTTCAAGGATGTTTATTTTTTGTGCTAAATAGTATGGGGGTAAGTGCAAGTGGCTGGGGTGATGTTGGAGGAAAGTCCAGGGTAGAGTCCAGTCTCTTAGTATCACAGGTGCATTGTCCAATGAGGCATAGGAAGTGGAGCAATGGCAGTTCAAGTTGAACAGGGTAACAGAGTGGGACAGAAGGGTGACAATCAGGAGAGTCCTATTTCCTGGCAGGGGTCTTGGCAATATTCTCTGTCTTCTGCCTGGATCGCAGGGACCGTTTGCAGGGTGGTTCTCCTTCTGAAGGGGGTGGGGTGCTGGTGGCCTGTTGTTCCTGTGGCGGGGTCTCCTGTCTATTAGCGCCGGTGGAGGTGGAAGGCTGTTCCTTGGTTTGGCTAGTGTCAGGGGCCCTTTGTTGTGCCACTGACTCCCTCATGGTCTTGCCCATGTCAGACAGCACCCCTGCTATGCTGACCAGGATGGTGTGGATTTTTGTGAGGGCCTCCCTGATCCCCAGGTATTGTCCCTCCTGCAGCTGCTGGGTCTCCTGTAACTTGGCCAGTGCTGTGCCCATGGTCTCTTGGGAATGGTGGTACGCTCCCATGATGGCTGAGAGTGCCTCATGGAGGGTCGGTTCCCTGGGCCTGTCCTCGCCCTGTCACACAGCAGTCCTCCCAGCTTCCCTGTTGTCCTGTGCCTCTGTCCCCTGAACCGTGTGCCTACTGCCACTGACCCCAGGTCCCTGATCGTCCTGTGTTTGTGGGGTTGCCTGGGGTCCCTGTGGTGGTGGACACACTGCTGATTGACGTGTTCTGGGAACAGAGGTATGGGCCTGCTGGGTGGGTGCTGTGGTGGTGTTTCCTGAGGGAGGAGGCTCTGTGGTGGGTTAGGACTGTGGCAGGGTAACCAACTGTCCAGAGGTCCCTGATGAGCCAGGATGGTCTCGTGATCCAGGCATGCAGAGCTGCTGTCATCACTGTTGGCCTCTTCTGGGGGGGGTGGATGTTGGTGGCACCTCCTCTCCGGTGATGTTGGGTAGGGGTCCTGTTGGGATGCAAATGCATTGTTATTGTATCTGTGTATGCCATCTTGTGTAATGGGTGTGTCTCCCTGTATAATTGTGCTTTCCCTGTCACCTTGACCTTGTGTGAGTGGTGATTATGTGGGCTGGGTGAGTCTCTCTGTTGGGCATGCTGTGGTGGTGTGTGTCAATGCAGGTCTGTGATGGGTGGCCATGCATTGTTGTTGCATGCAGGGCTTGGTATTGGGATGGGTGGGCTGTGATAGTGGGATTTATGTGAGTTAGTGGAGTGATGGGAGTGAGGGTAAGGGTGGAGGTATGTGATGGCATGCAGGTTGGGTGGGGGATATAGTAATAGAGATTTTCCTTACCAGAGTCCAGTCCTCCTGCTACTCCTACGAGGCCCTCAGGATGCATGATTGCCAAGACTTGCTCCTCCCCTGTTGTTAGTTGTGGGGGAGGAGCTTGGAACGTTTTGTGGCATTTGGTTAAGGGGGTGTGAAGAAAAAAGCTGTGGTTCCAATGCTTGCTTCAAATCCAATGCATTTTACATGGACATTTGTATTTCGCATAGCACAAAAACAATCAGCTGGATTTTTAGGAAATTCAGCAGTATTATGCAGTAGCGGGCACAGATGATTCTCTGGGGGTACTGCAGGTAAGTGTTAAGTTACAAGGATTTTCAACTTAGTGATATCTTGTAGCACAATACTATTAAAAGTAGCAAGGAAGCCCAAAAAATAAACTAGACTGCATATGTAAAGTTTGGGTTTACTACATGAATAATTGAAAGACTCTTTAATGGTCACATGCTTATGGAAACCTATAAACAAATCATAATGAATAGAATGCATCTTAATCTACATACATTTTATTTGCATGCTCTTTGTAGGAAGCTAGCTCTCTATATAGTGTGCGGAACTGATGTGCACTGTGCCTAGAGTCCAAGCAACCCCTCAAGTGGTAAAAAAAAGACCACCTACTGATCTGTTTTTGTGGCAGTGTGGGTGAGCAGTTAGGCTAATCTAGGTGATGTGCGAAAGATTTGTTGTAGTCACAGTATAACTAAATGTGGACACATACTCAGAAGAATAACTGGAGGCCAGTTTGCAAGAATACTTCACATTTTTATAAAATTTTTAAGATCAAGATCATCAATATATGGCACATACTTCTTTAGTTATGATTTTTCAAAGTTTACAAACATTTCTGTTTTTGTGAGTAACTACGCACCATCGGAATACATAGGGAAAACTTCAAAAATGCATGTAAAATCAGGCAATTCTGTCACAAATGTCACCTTCTAATTTTAGGTTGAGGTCACTGAAGTGTCCAGTGGGCCACCCAGGGAATGTTGGGTGGTTCCCAATTCAAGGGGGATCAGCAGTTGAAAATCTAGGAGCTGGTGTCAACAGGAGAAGGGGACCACTTGGAAACACACTGCAAGGGGTAGGAGGTGTGACGTCTCTGTCCAGGAAAGGCTTAGTGTTCTGGCTCCTGAGAGCATGGGCTCCCATCCCAGGAGTCTAGAATCATGTCTGGTGGTGGCAGGCTGGTTAGGGCCAGTCAGCAATCATGCAGGGATGTTAGGGTTTGCAGTGGGTACCTCTGGGATGCCCTCTGGCTACATTTCATAATAAATATAACACTGGAATGGGTGTGGGTTTATTATTCTGAGTTCTTTAATACCAAACAACCCAGTATTCAGAGAGGGTATCATGTAGCTGGGGACCTCATAATGACCAGTGTCCAGCGCATGTACTTGATGTGGCTTCCGTGTACACTTACTATGTCTCGTGGTTTTGCAAAGACACAGTAGGGGCGTATTGGCTCATGCACACATATGCCCTCACATGCATTATAGTGCATTCTGTCTTAGGCCTGGAAGACGTGTCAGAGGGATGACTTACCTATATTGCATGCAGTGTTAGTGGACCTGGCACATGAGGCTGACGTGGAGCATTTCAGAGTGGCACAATTGGTGCTGCAGCTCTGGAGGCCCTCTTCAGTACCCATGCCTTAGGTACCAGGGGTAACATTTACTGGGGATTTACAAAGATGGCTGAAGTGCTAAACATAGTACTGTTTTGGGGAAAGAGATTTGGCCCTGGGAACCTGTTTAGCAGGGGCACAGGGCAATTAGAGTTTGAGACCATTTCATCTTCCAGGCAAAAAGTGGGGGGGGGGGAACCATGTCAAACGAGCCCCTTCCTCCTAAACAAATACAGTAGATAAAAAAGAAAGAAATCCCATTAAATTTGTTTGCCACTCTGCAGTTATAGTTAGTATTCCCAAAGATAGAAATTCATCGTATATTACCTCCCTAATAACTTATCACTCATTTGACAAACCACCATAAAACATTCAAGACCTGTAATAGTTTCTACATTTTGAGATTATGTAATTTTTTGTGGTGAATCTTAAAGAGGGTGCAAAGATAAAAGGGGATCCTGAAACATATTTTTCCATCAATACATTTTCCACAGACTTATATTTGATGTAGCTTGAAAATGGCAAAAAAGATTCACATGAAATTTGGCAGGATTATACATTATGGTGCAGAAATGGGGCTTTTTGTGAACTGCAGGTAAGTAGGGTGAATAGTTATAAAGCATCTGCATCTAGTGCCATCTGTCAATGCTGCACTTTCAAGAAATGTTACTACAATTTGGAAAACGACCCTATGACTGTAAACTTTTTTTAAAATACATAAACAGGAGAAATACATTCCCATACCTATTACCACTTTAATAAGTAACTTTTAAGTAAAGTGGTAATAGGTAGGGTCCTACTACCTACCTGCATCTAAGACTCAAGTACAGCCAAAGTGTAATAAAAACAATATGTCTTCCTTTTTATTCTCAGAAAAACAGTCATTGTCCAATTAAATACTGGCTTGTCAACACCATGTACTACAGTATACTGCAAAGGCATCATGGTACACCATGGCCCAAAATTTAAGTAAGGCTTATATGTATTATTGAATTGAGGTACCCTTGCATTGCTCATGGTGTTTCATTGGCAATGCAATACTTAAGTCAGATTGACAAAGGAACACAATGCCACCATGCCTGGCCCTGAGTTGATTGGTGCATCTGGTGAAATGAAAGGCAGAGCAATTCACTGTTTTGTGTTACTATGCACACTATAATTTACATTGCTACTAAATTTCACATACATCCGCAAGCCATGCCACTGTAGTCACTCCACCATTCGTAGTCCATGCTATGCCACTCCACTCCGTACCTCTCCACTGTATGAGACGTTACTCTACGACACTCAACTCTACGCTATTGCACTATATGCAGTGTAACTGTACCTCACTCCAATCTATGTCACTTCACTGTACACCACTCCACTGGATGCTACTCTATTATACAATATTCCAATCTATGCCATTCTTCTGTACACCACTACACTCTACTTTATTATACTGTATGCCACTCTATTCTAAAAGACTCCACTGAATGCTATTCCATTATTTGCTACTCAATTAAGCACTTCTTCATTATGCCACACCAGTGTATGGCAATCAACTCTATACCACTTAATTCTACACTATTCTATTGGACTCCACTCCAATGTACGCCATTCCACTATATGTTGTTACACTCAACCCCACACCACTGTACACCACTCAGTTATATGACACTACACTGCATGCTATTCCACTATACATTATTTCACTCTAGCCACTCTAATGTCCAACACTCCGCTCTACGTTGCTCCACTCTATGCTATTGCAATGTACACAAATATACTTTGCCCCAGTCCTCTCTATGTTATTAAATGGTATACAATTTCACTCTACACCTCTTCAGTGTACGCCACTTCACTTTATGCCACTCCGCTATATGCTACTCCAATATAGTCCATTCCATTCCAAGCTACTCAACTGTATGCCACTCTGCTTTACGCTACTCCACTGTATGCCACTCCAGTGTATGCTGCTCCACTTTGCCCACTCCATTCTATGGTATGCCATTGGATGCCTACACCACTTCAGACTATGCCACTGCACTGTACTCTACTCCACTATATGGTATTCCAGTCTGCACCACCCTACTGTACATCACTCTACTATATTCTACTGCATGCCACTCCACTAAACACTACTCCACTTTAAGCCATTCAAGGGAACACTAATTTGCTCTATGCTACTCCATTCGTTGCTCCATTGGATACCACTCAAATCTATGCCAGTCCACTATATGGTATTTCACACCACCCCACTTCACTGTACATTACTCCACTCTACACTATTCTATTCTGCACCACTCCACTGTACATTACTCCATTCTATGCTATTACATTGTTCGCAACTTAAATCTTTTCCCCGCTACTGTATGGCATTCCTCTCTATCCCACTCAAGTGTATGTGACTCCACTGTGTGCTATTATACATTACTCCACCCCACAGTACACCACTCCAGTCTAAACCACTTCACTGTATGCAACTCTACTGAATGCTACTATATTATATGCAGTTGCACTTTATGCTGCTCCGCTGTATGTCACTACCTTATACTCTATTACTCTCTACACCACTCCACTGTAATCCACTCCAGTCTATGCTACTCCACTCTACACTATTACATATTATGCCAATCCACTATAGTTTACTACACTCTACACCACTCCTTGTACTCTCCTCCACCCTAGAAAACTCCATTCTATGAAACTCTACTACACTCTATGCCACGTTACTGGAATTTAATCCACTGTACCCCACTCCATCCTATGATATTCCACTGTACACTACTATATTATATGCCACTCCCCTATATGGTATTTTACTCTACCCTGCTCAAATGTACACTACTCCAGCCTACACCACTCCACTCCACTCTACACTACTCTACTTTATTTTATTCCACTCTATGCCGTTCTACTCTACACACTTCACCGAACTGTCCTCTCTGCTAATCCACTGTACACCACTGCATTCTTTGCTATTACAGTGTATACAACTACAATGTTTGCCCCTCTAGTGTACGGTAATCCTCTCTACCCCACTCCACTGTACGCCATTCCACTGTATGGTATTACACTCCACCCCACCAAACACCACTCCCATCTAAACCACTTCACTGTACACCAGTCCACTGTGAGGTAATACACTATGGCCCTCATTATGACATTGCTGGTAAGTACTGCTTACCGCCATGCTGACTGCTGCCAACATGCCGCCGCCGCGGTGGATTACCGCCACCCATATCATGACACACACATAGCAATCCGTCACTATACAGCCACGCACACAAGTCCCCCAACCCAAAGGTCGGTGATAAACTGGCGGTATCCAAACCCACACCATTACACCAACAGATCTACGCCCACAACATTATGACCCACAAATCACCAAGGCAGACATTCAGTGGCGATAAATCATTGTCGGCAAATACCACTGCGCTCAAAATACACACATACAAACAAAACAACACCACATTGGACAATTCAAACTTCACACACCTGATACACATTCACACACCACACCCACACTACTATAAAACACACCCACATTACCCACAACCTTTTATGACTACAAACAAGTGCCACAAGAGAGATAGCAAGACGACAGACAAGACCACAGCCACACCCCACCTTCACCTATACACCATCCATGCACCCTACATCACACACCCCAACACATCACCCTACAAACCCTTACCCACACCACTCACAATACACCCATGGCACCAAAATGACACCCCAGGTTCTCTGAAGAGGAGCTAAGGGTAAAGCTGGAGGAAATCATCCGGGTAGAGCCACAGCTATTCGGATCACAGGTGCAGCAGACATCCATTGCTAGGAAGATGGAGCTATGGCGGAGAATAGTGGACAGGGTGAATGCCGTGGGACAGCACCCAAGAACAAGGGATTACATCAGTAAGAGGTGGAACGGCCTACGGGGGAAGGTGCGTTCCATGGCAGCAAGACACCAAATAACTGTACAGAGGACTGGCGGTGAACCCCCGCCCCCTCCCCAACAACTAAAAACATGGGAGGAGCAAGTCTTGAAACTCATGCATCCTGAGGGCCTGGAAGGAGTAGAAGGAGGACTGGACTCTGGTAAGTCAACTTTTTACTTCTTTCACCCCTCCTACCTGTATGGCATCACATACCCCCAACATTAACCTCATTCCCATCACTCCACCACCTCCCACACACCCCACCATCACAACCCATCCCTCCCAATACCAAGCCCTGCATGCAACACCAATGCATGGACCTCCATCACAGACCTGCATGGACACCTATCACTAAAGCATGCACACTAGAGTGAAACAGCTAGCCCACCATATACCTTCTAACACAAGGCAAAGCTGCCAGGGTAATAACAACCATAGAGGGCAACACACCCATGCACAAGATGTCACACGTAGAAACAATCACACTGCATTTACATCCCCACAGGTCCCTTAGCCAACGTCACCGGAGAGAAGGTGCCAGCAACATCCAGTCCCCCCCGAAGAGGACCACAGTGATGACAGCAGCTCTGGATGCCTGGATCACGATGACTAACCTGGCCCATCAGGGATCTCCGGACAGTCGGTTACCCAGGCACTGTCCCATCCCAACACAGAGCCTCCCCCTCAGGAAACACCAGCATAGTACCCACCCAGCAGGCCCATACCTGTGTCCCCAGGACACATCAATCAGCAGTGTGTCCACCACTACAGGGAGCCCAGGCCACCCTACAAACACAGGACGATCAGTGACCTGGTGTCAGTGGCAGTGGGCACACGGTTCAGGGGACAGAGGCAGAGGACAACAGGGAAGCAGGGAGGACTGCTGTGCGAAAGGGGGAGACAGGCCCAGGGAACCAGCTCACCAAGGCACTCACCAACATCCTGGGAGCATACCACCATTCCTAGGAGACCATGGGCCAGATACTGGACAAGATGCAGGAGAACTAGTGGCTGCAGGAGGGACAGTACCTAGGGATCAGGGAGGACTTGAAGGACATCAACACCACCCTGTTCACCATTGCAGGGGCACTGGCAGACATGGCAAACACTATGAGGGAGGCAGTGGCACACCACTGGGCCCCTACCACTAGCCAAACCGCTGAACAGCCCTCTACCTCCGCTGCTGCTGGTGGACAGGAGGCTCCATCACAGGACCAACAGACCACCAGCACCCCTCCCCCTGCAGACTGAGAACCACCCCACAAACATTCCCTGTGATCCAGGCAGAAGCCACAGACTATTGCCACGACCCCCGCCAGGAAATAAGACTCTCCTGATTGTCAACCTTGTGTCCCACTCTGTCACCCTGTCCACCTTCAACTGACATTGCTCCCCTTCCTATGCCCCCTTGCACAATGCACCTGTGATACAAATAGACTGGACTCTACCCTGGACTTTCCTCCATCAGCATCCCAGCCCATTGCACATCCCCCTATAATTATTAGCAGTTAAATAAACACCCTGTGAAAAAATATAAGTATTGAGTATGTCAAATAATTTAACTATGTATTCGTTTAACAAGGTTAAAATACTGCAGTACAACTGTACAGTAATGTATACATAGGAATGACCTGTAGTTGGTCAACACACCAGTAGCGATAGTGGGTCATAAATGTCTGCAAATAGAGATGCCAAAGGGTACAGTGAGTTGCCATGGAAGTGGGAAAATCAGCCTGCCAATGACAATGTGAAACATAACTGTCAATTAAAAGTGAATTTGACTGTATTAACTGTGTGTCATTGGAAGTATTGACAAATGTTTGCACTTCTATTGTCCTCATCATCATCCTCTGCCTCCTCATCTTCACTGTCCTTGTCAACAGTGTCCACTGCTGCCACACACCCATCTCCAGCCTCATCCTCCTGCAGAAAAGGCACTTGGTGACGTAAGGCAAGGTTGTGCAACATACAGCATGCCACGATGATCTGGAAGACCTTCTGCGGTGAGTAGCACAGGGATCCACCTGTTAGATGGAAGCAACAAAACCTAGCCTTCAGGAGGCCGAATGCCATCTCTATAATTCTCCTTGTTCGCCCATGTGCCTCTTTGTAATGTTCCTGTGCCCTGGTCCTGGGATTCCTCACAGGGGTCAGTAGCCATGAGAGGTTGGGTTAACCAGAGCCACCTGCAAATATCGAGGGGCACCTGTTAGACACAGGAATCCCTTAGGGCCTACACCACACCCATACACCAACATCCACTGAGTGGGAACCAGGGCTCACCTATTAGCCACACCCGGTGACTCTGGAGTTGAGCCATCACATATGGGATGCTGCTATTCCTCAGGATAAAGGCATCATGCACAGACCCAGGATACTTTGCACTGACATGGGAGATGTACTGGTCCGCCAGGCACACTATCTGCACATTCATTGAGTGAAAGCTCTTTCGATTTCTGAACACCTGTTCATTTCTCCGGGGGGGGGGGGGGACAAATGCAATATGTGTACCATCAATTGCCCCAATAATGTTGGGGATTTGTCCTATTGCATAGAAATCAGCTTTCACTGTGGCCAAATCCTCCACCTGGGGGAAAACGATGTAGCTACGCATGTGTTTAATCAGGACAGACAACACTCTGGTCAGCACTATTGAGAACATTGGCTGTGAAATTCCTGCTGCCAAGCCCACTGTCACTTGGAAAGAACCAGAGTACAGATAGCACTTGCACAAGAGGGAGGATCCCAGTGGGGTGACGGATAGCAGATATCACGTCAGGCTCCAATTGGGCACACAGCTCTGTGATTGTGGCCCCGTCCAGTCTATAGGTGAGGATAATGTGCCTGTCCTCATTGTTTGCAAGTCCACCAGGGGTCTGTACATGGGGGAATGTCTCCATCTCCTATTCATCCTCAGCGGTTGCAATCTATGGGGCAAAACAGTGAGCAGCTGGTCAGTATCCCATATTTCCAAACACAACACTTCATTGCATGTTGTGATTGTAACAGTATATTGTTGGAGAGGTCCAAATGGTGATTATGTGTACTGTGACACAGTTATGTGCCATGGCCTGCCACCCCCTGAAATGGCATCTGCCTGTCCTTTATGGGGGGACATGTGGAAATTAGGTAAGTCTGCTGACGTTGTGCTCTGTTGCGGGAGGTGGTCGAGAACCGCTGTGCAACTCCTCGGTACGCACCGCCGTGGACGTGACCGCCATTTTCAATCTGTTCGCTCATTTGCTACCTGACCTTCAACAGGAGAGTACCTACACTGTATGTGCTGCTGTGACCTGAGTCTGGAACCGACCATGCCTTGTGTCACTGGAGAAAGGGCCCCTACCTTCCCTGCAGCAGAGACAGGTGGATGGGGTCCTACCCCAGTACCGAATGCTGTATGGGCCTCTAGAACAACAGGTGAGTACATTGTGAGCACGCTGCATGGGGCATGGGGCACGGGGCATGGAGTGGTGTGTGTGAAGGCCTCGTGTAGGGGAGGGGTTGGTGGAAGGGCCCTGGGCAGCGTGCTGCATGTGTGGTGGGCCATGTCTGGGCGTAAGGGGATGTGAAGGGCTGTGGTGGGCCATGAGTGTAACAGGCAGGACGGTCTGACTGATACCTTTTCCTATGTGTATTTCTCTGCAAGTCAGCGCCCATCAGAAAATGGGTAGATGGCGTGCCATTGCCAAGGACGTGCGGACCCTGGGGGCCTACGGCAGGTGGAGCACCCATTGTTGTATTCGGTGGGAGGACCTGAGATGCTGGGCACGGAAGACGGCGGAGGCTCAGCTGGGGATGGCCTCCCAACAAGGAAGGGGTGCCGGTCGAACCCTGGCCCCCGTAATGGCCTGCATAATGGTGGTGGCCTATCTGGAACTGGATGGGTGCTTGGGAGCATCACAGCAGCCACAAGAGGGTGAGTACAGTGCCCTAATATACTACTTGCACGTGTTGGGGTGGTATACGGGTGAGGGATGTGGGCCTGTGGATGCCCCTAGGCCAGGCTGAACATTGCACGGTAGGTCCCATGTTTGTCAGGGTCTGATGTAAACATCCTCCAACCAAGCTAGTAGGCATCCACTACTGTGAGCCTCAGGTATGCTTCAATTGGTGTAAGGTGTCCCTGTCCATGGGCTGGTGACTAGCACTGGTAGTGCATTGCCTAGTGCGTAGGACTGTTCCCTGTGTGTGTGTTTTGTGTACGGCAACAGTGGTGTTGTTGCCACCATTGACCAAGTGTACCCTTTGTCTCTTTCCCCCCTTTTTGTTTTGTCACCCTCTACTTATGTGCGAAGGGAGCTGCATCCCACAGGGCCCAGTATGCCGAATCCACCGATGGTGAGGGTACCAGTGGGACTGAGGGCGAGGGGAGCACCATGGCGGAGACTGGAGGGGACAGTTCGGACAGTGGTACTTCCTCTGATGGAAGCTCCCTGCTGGTGGCGGACACCTCTGTGCCCACCCTATCTACACGTACAGCTGCCACCCCTGTACCAGCACCGCCCTCCCAGCAGCCCCTCAGCACTTTTCCCATGCCCGCTCACCCAGGAGGGTGGGCATCTTCTTCACCCCAGGCACCTCAGGCCCTGCCCCAGTTAGCCCTGCTACCTTGAGTGAGGAGGCTATTGACCTCCAGAAATCCATCTCTGTTGGCCAGTCAACCATTGTGAATGCGACCCAGGGGCTGGCAGCCCAAATGCAACAGACAAATGCATTCCAGGAGGGCATTCACACTGGCATGGCAGCCCAACATAGATCAATCCAGGCTTCGGCCTCCTCCCTGATGGCAGCCATTGTCCCTGTTTCTAGCCTCCCACCTCCAACTTCCTCTACCCAGTCCCATTTCCCTCAACCCCAACCTATCCCAAGCACACAGGTAGACCAGCATGCACACAGGAGTGGTTCAGGCAAACACAAGCACCACACATCATTCCACAGGCACTCACACAAACACCATCCAGATGCAGACATACCAACATCCACTGCCTCCACTGTGGCCCCCTCCTCCTCCTCGTCCACCTCCCTCCCAGTTGCATCTACACTCACACCTTCATGCACTATATCCTCACCCACTACCACCATCACCATCACGCCTATCACTACATGCCCCTCACTGGCAGTCACCACCCCCACATCCATGCAAACGTCCCCTGAGTCCTCTCCCACTGTGTCTGTGCCCCCTCCTCCCAAAGTACACAAACGTAAGCACTCAGACACCCAACAGCCATCCACCTCACAACAGCATCCATCCAATGCACCTGCACCCAAAATTAGCATACAGACAACTCCTACAACCACTTCCTCTTCCTCCACTCCACTGCCAAACCTTCAACCTCTTCCCACCCCAATGTCCCTTAGATGCTTTTCCTCTCCACCGCTGACCTCTTCCCTACCACTCCCCCCGTCCTTCACGTCGGGCCAGGGTAGTCAGAACCCAGGCAGGCACCTCATCCACCCAGTCCACGACCACAGTAGTGTCGACAGCTACTCCAGGTGGGAAAGGATACCTGGCACCAGGCAGCCGCACTGAAAGGGTGCCTGCACCGGGTGCTGCAAGGAAGGCCAAGGAGGCACCACCAGGTGCGTTAAGGAAGGGCAAGGAGGCATCCCCAGCTGCGTTAAGGAAGGGTAAGGAGGCATTCCCAGCTGCTTCAAGGAAGGGCAAGGAGGCACCACCAGCTGCTTCAAGGAAGGGCAAGGAGGCACCACCAGCTGCGTCAAGGAAGGGCAAGGAAGCACCCCCAGCTGCTACATGGAAGGGCAAGGAGCAATCCCCGGCTGCTGACAGGAAGTGCAAGGGACCTGCACTAGCAGACAGGAAGGACAGGAGGCCTGGTGCTGGGACTCATTTGGAGCCCCCACCACCAACCATGGGGGTTCAGCCATCCGAGGCTGCAGGAGATGGGCTGGAGACTCCCCCCACCACTGCTAGCACCGCCACCAGCACCGCCACCAGCACCACCACCAGCACCACACTATTTTACACCACTCCACTTGCCTTTACTCTATTGTATGAAACTTTACCTAATTTTACGGTACTATACAATTATCCTCTCTACACAGCTCCAGTGTTTCACACACTATTGTACTCTATGCAACTCAACCCTACAACACTGTATGCCACTCTCAGACACTTTACTCATGTCTATACCCCTTCAGTCCACTGTAAAAGACTGTACTATACTGTATGCCACTGTATAACACTCTACTTCCCTGTATTCTATGATATTCTAGTCCTCTATATGATTCTGTACACAACTCTTTGCATGTCACTGCACCTCAATTTATTCCACTCTACTCTGACACAGTACTTCACTCTACTCTATTACTCCACTGTACTATAACACTGTATGCCAATCCACTGTACCACACTCTAGAACACTGTACTGTACTGTACACTACTCCATTCTACAAAACTCAACCAGACTGTATGCCACTCTACTCTGCTGTAACCTACATCACTTTCTAATACTGTATAGCACCCCACTTACACTACTGTACAACATGGTCCTCCAATTTATGACACTTTAATTGACTGTATGCTATGCCACACCACTCTACTGCACTTTATGCCACTAGAGTCTATGACATGCCATTCCAATCTATGACACTTTACTACACACTACACTACCTCACGCGAGTGCACTTTACTCCACTATTCACCACTCAACTACACTGTACGCCACTGTACTGTTATCCACTCTACCCTGCTCTACTATCTGACACTGTACTCCACTGTGTTGAGCTTCAAAGTACAACACTATACTATGCTCTACGCCACTCTATGCCACTCTAGTGCACTCTATGCCTACCCACTCTTCACCACAGTTCTGTACTGTTTGACACTTGAAATACGTCACTCAATTTCTCTCCACGATACACCACTCCACTATATGACACAACATTCTACTCTACAACATTTTCCTTCTCTACACTCCATGAGACTTCATTTAGCAATGCTCCATTCTGTGACAATTTACTCTACTCTATTACAGTCTACGACACAATGCTCTATTGTTCAATACACCATTCCACTGTATATCTTGCTGTTCTAATCTACAAAACTTGACTCCACTATATGAGACACCATGGAACCACACTATATAAGACATTACTACTCTGCGTGACATACTACTACACTCTACTCTACACAACTTGATTCCAATTTACAATACTCAAGTCTATGGCAATAGACTTTGTAACACTCTACTCCACTGTACACTGCAACACTCCACATAACAAGTCACCACTTGCGACACTGGAATCTATGCTTTGAAACACATTTTTTTTTTTTTAAATTAAATTTTTTTTTAAACCAAGTTTAAACTACACAAACTTTACAAATTGTAAGGTTACAGCTATAACTTTCTTTTACAATTTATCCACTACCTTCAAATTCTAATAAATAGGGGACATTGCCACACATTGATTTCACCTCGCTAACTGGACAACACTAACCAGGCAATGTCGTTCCCAGGTTCTCATAAATGCCGGAGAAGTGGCTCTGCATGCAGTGTGATTCCATAAGATGGGATCCCCGGCCAATGTTTAAAAATTAAAATAACCCTCCTGGCCTTGGCCCACCTAGGTAAAACCAAAAAGTGTGTGGTCCCATCAACAAAATGCAGTTTTTAGCAAGTGGGGGGCCCTCTGAGACCACCCTCATCAGGCTTACCGGAGGTAGGGTATCCCTGTTTCTTTCTTTACTTTTTGTCAGGACGGGGGACTGAGCCCTTGAGTCCTAATAGAGCTACCTCTACATTTTTGTGGGTGTGGTGGCAGCCAATCAGATGTTATCATTAGATCTGTTAGATCCACAGATCCACTGCAAATTATATATACATATTTTTTAAAGACTTGGGGCCAGATGTAACAAAAAAGGCATTTGCGATTCGGAAATAGCGATTTTTAAGAAATCGCTATTTCTGATTCGCAAAATGCAATGTATCATATTTGAGATTCGGTAATAGCGATTTTTTAAAAATCGCAAATGCTATTACCGAATTGCAGAGGACTTTTAGACAAGACAAGACTACAGACCAAACTGGTGGATGGAATTACACCAAATCTGGCAAAAAGCTTGCTGTCAGTATGCAAATTATGCATTTGCTTATCTGATCAGTAGTTTATGAGAAATTAAGGAAAATCCAAATTTTTATATCTGTGGCCGAGAATAAATCACAAATATACACAAAATAATTGTGAATGCTTGCGCCGATAGAAGCGCTGTAATTGGCTGGCCACAACGTGACTAGAAAATTGTGATTACTATTTTATGTTATGGGAGAGGGTTCCTGGGGCTGAAAATAGAAATGATAAGTGGTGTAAGGGGTCAGGAGTTCCCTGACCAGAGGGGTGTGATATACAGGTGTTTTAGTGTCAAATTATGGGTTTTAAATGATTTTTATTCACCATGCGCAATATTATTGAACATTTTTGAATATTTGAGGATATTTGAGAATAATGTAAAAAAAAGATTTAAAAAAACATTCACAGACTCATTCATACACATGTTCATTCACTCATACATGCACTCAGAGACTCATGCATCCACTCACACATCCACTCAGATACTCACACACCATTTTCAGCCCCACTTAGACACTCACGAACCCCCTCACAGATCCACTGACAGAAAGAGGCCCTGTGGCCAACCCCCTATGTGTACAGCCAAAGGTGCAGTGTGAAGTTGGGTGGTTATGTGGGCTTGGTTGTAGGGCCTGGCCTCGGCCACACATGCTACGCATGGCCAAAGGCCGTGAACAGAGGTGGTTGGATTAACATATAGTAATTAAAATTACTTTCTGTTAAAAAAACATAGAAATTCACTGAAAAGTACAAAGTTTACAAGGATGTTAAAGGTGGGTTCTGAATTTACCCGTACAAAACCACAGAAATTCAGTAGTTAGAGTTATTTCAAGTAACAATTACTCATGTCCTAAGGCAACTAAACTCACGTCTTCGCCCATGCACATCTAATTACTCAACATATTATATCATTGTGACATCTTCTATGACATCTTTGATATTATCACTGCAACATTTGCAATAAAATTATTGATAAGAAAACATAGATATTCACTGAAAAAAACAAGGGTTACAGGGACGTTATAGTCCGAATTTACTAGCACAAAACCACTTAACTCTATAATTGCTGAATTACTCTGGTTTACTTTGAGTAAATTCAGAACCTAACCATAACGTCTCTGTAACATTTGTTTTTTTTCAGTAAATATGTATATATTACCTAGCGGCAATTGCCACTAGGTAGTTATAGTTAGGACCATGGTGGTCATTACAACCCTGGCGGACGGTGTTAAAGCGGCGGTAAGACCGCCAACAGGCCGGCGGTGAAAAAATTGGAATTACGACCGTGGCGGAAGCCGCCAACAAAGACAGCCACTTTAACACTCCGACCGTCACGGTGGTACAAACAAACAGTGTGACAGTCACTGCCAACAGACAGGCGGAAGACAAAGTACCACCCACTGTATCACAACCTACCAATCTGCCCCCTTTTCTGGGGTGGATTCACCGCAGACAAAAACACGCCGGAAACAGGACTTCGAAGGAAAAAACGCTCACCTCTACACACCCCACGAGAAACTCAGACGCCATGGAACCAGCGCTGCAGATCCTGCCAGCCCTTATCTTCTTGCTCCTCTACCAGGAGCACGAACGCCGGCGGCGAAGACAACGGTGAGTACTGCACCTACGACACAGGGGAGGGGGGAGGGAAAAACAGGGGGACACACACGCAACACGCAACACCCCCACCCCCACCCTCACCCACTACAACACACACCAATACAGCATGATACATTACAGTTACACCCCCCAACCCTCCCGGAAGAATGCAAAGATCAAAGAAAATGAGTGTAAACATTGTATTATATTAAAATGAAGTACGCAAAAATATATATATACACTATAAACAGCATATACACCAAGCTTAGTAGTCCAGGTAGTGCTCCAATGAAGTGGAACACTGGGCCCACACGGTGTGGGCGAGGCCCACACAAGATCCCCAACCATGACAGAGAGAACACTGCAGGGGCATCAGAGAGCAAGGAAACAGGCACCTCAGGGGTAGGGAAAGGGGGGGCACCTCAACCAGTTGAGTGCACGACGCCTAATCCACGAGAGGGCCACATGCCCACTGTTCCATCCTGGGGAGTGCAAAGCCACAGTCTCTCAAGTCTCTCCAGTGGGTGTGTTGCCCACTGTTCCATCCTGGGGAGTGCAAAGCCACAGTCTCTTAAGTCTCTCCAGTGGGTGGGTTGCCCACTGTTCCATCCTGGGGAGTGCAAAGTCACAGTCTCTCAAGTGGATGACAGTCTCCACTGGTTCTGTACGGGGCATTGTGCCCAAAGTGCTTCATCCTGCTAAGGACAGAGGTAGTGGATGACAGTCTCCACTGGTTCTGGAGGGGGCATTGTGCCCAGGGTGCTTCATCCTGCCAAGGACAGAGGTAGTGGATGTGAATCTCCACTGGTTCTGGGGGGGGCATTGTGCCCAGAATGCTTCATCCTGCTAAGGACAGAGGTAGTGGATGACAGTCTCCACTGGTTCTGGAGGGGGCATTGTGCCCAGAGTGCTTCATCCTGCAAGGACATACGTGGAAGATGTGAATTTCCACTGGTTCTGGAGGGGGCATTGTGCCCAGAGTGCTTCATCCTGCTCGTGATGGACTCAGTTGCGTCAGTGCCCTTGGCGCTCATGGGCCAGCGGTGCTTGAGGCGGCAGTGCCCTGTTCAGTGGTGGTGGGAGGAAGCTCTGTAGTGGCCTGTGACTGTGTGAGGGGAACTGACTGTCCAGAGGTCCCCGATGGGCCGGGCTGGTCATCTAGATCCAGTTGGACAGAGGTGCTGTCATCACTGTGGGCCTCTGCTGTTGGTGGTGTGGTCATGTGTGGACCCTCCTGTCCGGTGACGTTGGGTAGGGGTCCTGCAGGGGTATAAAAGGATATTTATTACATCTGTGTGTGGCATCGTGTGCAATGGGTGGGTGACCGTATACCCCAGTGCTTGCATTCCTGTGTGGGACCTTGTGTGATTATGGTTTAGGGGGGTGTATGGGTATGTGCAGTGGCCATGCTTTGGTGATGGGTGTCCATGCTTTATTGTTGCATGCACGGTTTGGTGGGGGGATGGGTGGTTTGTGATATTGGGACATTTGTGAGGAGTTGAAGTGATGGGGTGAGGGTGAGGGTGGGGGTATGTGATGGCATGCAGGTAGGGTGGGGGATGTAATAGTAAAGCTTTGACTTATCAGAGTCCATTCCTCCATCTACTCCTGCGAGGCCCTCAGGATGCAAAATCGCCAAGACCTGCTCCTCCCATGTTGTTAGTTGTGGGGGATGAGGTGGGGGTCCGCCGCCAGTCCGTTGAACCGCAAGGTAGTGTCTTGAGACCACGCAACGCACCTTCCCCCGTAGGTCGTTCCTCCTCTTCCTGATGTCATCCCGATTTCTTGGGTGCTGTCCCACTGCGTTGACCCTGTCCACTATTCTTCGCCATAGCTCCATCTTCCTAGCTATGGAGGTGTGCTGCATCAGTGATCCGAATAGCTGTGGCTCTACCCGGACGATTTCCTCCACCATGACCCTGAGCTCCTCCTCAGAGAACCTGGGGTGACTTTGCCGTGTCATGGGGTGGTGTGGGTGATGTGTAGGGTGGTGTGTGTGGTGATAAGTGTGCTGATATGTAGTGGTGTGCTGATATGTAGTGGTGCGTGGAAGTTATGTGGGTTATGGTATTGTGTGCCTGTGGATGCTTGGTAGTAGTTTATAGTGTCTCTCTCTGGCCTTCTCTCTGTAATTCTGGTCGTAGGGGTTTGTGGGTGATGTGGGGGTGTGTTTTATATTGTAATGGGTGTGTGGGAGTGGTGTGTGTATGTGTATCAGGTGTTTGTATTTCGAATTGTCCAATGTGGCTTTGTTTTGTAAGAGTGTGTGTGTATTTTGAGCGTGGCAGTGTGTACCGCCAATGGAATACCACGGTTGAAAGACAGCCGCGTGGATTTGTGTGTCGTGATATTTCTGTTGGCGTGACGGTGGAGGATTTGTTTTCACCAGTTTATCACTGACCTTTGGTGTGGCGGACTTGTGTGGGTGTCTGAATTTTGGCGGATTCCAGGCTGTGGGTCATAATAGCTGTGGAGTATTTCCACGGCTGCGGCGGTGTGTTGGCGGTCTTCGGCACGGCGGTAAGCGGCTTTTACCGCCAATGTTGTAATGAGGGCCCATGTTTCCATAAAAAAAGTGATTTTTGACTTGCCTATATCTTTGGCACCATTTGACAACCCTTCATGAAATTTTCCAAAAAAAAGTGTCCCATTGACTCCTGTTGCGCATGGAAAGTTTTGGGGTGATCCGTCAAGCAGGGGCTGAGAAAAGGGGGGGGCAAAAAATATTGCATTTCCCATGTTAATTTCCATAGGACCTTTAGACATGGCTACAGCCGAACCGCTGGACGAAATTACACCAAACTTGGCAGAAAGCTAGTTTTCGGTATGCAGATCGCAATTTCTCTTATTTGGTGGATATCTGCTCAGTAGTTTTGGGGATATTAAAGGGAAAATAAGTTGGATATCTAGTGCTGTGGATCCTTCATGATAATTCACGAAAAAAGACAAGTTTTTGCAGGGAAATGCACAACTCTAATTGGCTGCCAACACTTCACACCAGGAAATGTTGGAAGCCATCTTGGGACTCAGGTTAAGTTGAGTTCCAGAAATAATGCCAAAAAAAAGAAAAGGGGCCAGTGTAGAGACACTCTGATCTCTTAGCACTGGTGCTATAGTCCCAGAGGGACACATCCAGGGCTAGAAAGTATTTTTGTTTTAAGTGTTTGCTGGAAATTTGTGATATTTGCAAATTTGCACAACATTTTTTAACAAAACCAAGCGTGGGCTACCACAATTTTTCTTTAAGGCCCCCGGGTGGGCCAGGTCCTGGGGGCATTTATAACTTTTAATGTGGGGGGTCCTCCTGGCCCACCCACAGCCCCGGAGACCACCAACCCAGGATGATTTTTGTTATATATCCAAAGGGGGTGTGTGGTCCCCCTGCGCCTGAGGAACCACCACCTCCCAGGGGCTATACATAGAGTATGTGAGAGGGCATGCTCCCACACAGCCCCAGGGACTGCCACCTCCCTCGGGCACTCAGTAGAATTAAAGCAAAGGGCCACACTGAGCCCCCCTGCAGGCCCAGAGACCACCACCTCCCTGGGCTTTAAAAAAAGATTGAAGGGGTTTGTTTCACACGCCCAAGCCTCAGAGACCACCACCTCCCTGGAGCCATGTTCGATGGAGAGAGAGGCCTCATGGCTCCCCTTGAGGCATTCTGCAGCATGCATAGAACGAGCAAAATGCCAGACATGATTGTTTATTTGTGGGAAGGTTTCCCTTCCTGCACATAAACAACCATTTCAAAATGACACTGTGGCACTTCTGTCTGTGCTGTATTCTGCAGAAGTGCCAAATCTCTATTAGTGATTTTTACGTGTAAGAATGCCTGCGCTGGCCCTGGCAGCTAAATTTAGCACCAGCACAGGGGAGAACACAGGCGTGTGCTGTATTCAATTAAATACGGCGCAGCCCTGGGTTGCGAAAATGACACAACGCTGACTATTTAGGCGCACCGTCGCGCTCCCTCATTTTCCTTTAATTATGGGCCTTATTTTTTTTAATGATATTTTTATTGTTGTGACATAATGTATTTTGTAGAAATTGGTTGGTAGGAAAACAGTAATTAAGTTAAAGAAATGACAAAAATATGTAAAAGGAATGACCTTCATTTCTACTAAATATTATGAGATAATAGACATTTATCGCCCAGCAAAATCATTTTTCATTTGTGAAAACAATTTGGATCTGTGGATTTTCCACAGATCCACAACCTGCCAGGTGAATTAACTCTATGGTTTTTCCGTATGACCATATGTTAGTTTGGATCTGTGGATTCACCGATTTACTTAATAAATTGATTTTGCCTGTATTTGTTTTTTAATTAAAATGTAGTTTAGCTTGGATGCATTTCAGACCTACTAGGAGATTGTGCTCTTTATTTTTGTAGAATTTGAAGATTTGTTGAATCCGCTGATTTGTCGCAAAATCCGCAAAGGCCAGGGAAAAATAGTTAAAGCACTACCTTTCTATTGGTTCATCAGCACCACACCCAGGCTTTCAAACAAACCACAAACAATAATCATTCTGCTGTTATATATTCCTGAATAAGGCTGCATTTTGGTACCTGGAAGTGCAAATGGTAGAAGGTGTCGATATTGAACGGTCTCCTGCCATGGAAGAAGAGAATGAACATCTGCTTTAAGGACAGAAAAAAGAAAGTGATGTGGGTAGGTGGTTCACCATTCCTGGTCCGAGAAGAAGGCCTGTGCCAGATATGTAGAGTGCACTCAATGTGGAAAAAAAACTTTCAAATGGCACAGAAAAAATTACAGTCATGATACTTCCACTATGTGGAAACATTTGAAAACATACCATGAGTGAACATATCTGCGCTACATGAGAGAGAAACTTGCTGATCCTTCTGTGCCAGGTCTATCTTCTTCATGTGCTCTGGCTTTGCAAAATTTATCTATCTCACCAGTTCTCAATGGGCTCAAGGAGATGGTGATCCATTTTGGCAAGTGGTAAGAAAATACGATATTATCATATGCTTGAAAAGGTGAGGAGCCACTGCTGGTAATTAATTTTTGTTATTTTTCATTAACCAAAACAGTTTTTCCACTATGCAACAGTTTTGCATATAGGTTTTTTGATTATAAATGTTGGCTCGTTAACCCTTTTCTTACAAACAGAAGCGCTCCAGAAACAAATTCGAAAATAAGTTTTTGTTAAAACTTTTTTAAAAAGGATCTTTTTAGAACCACTATATATTCTACAAAGAGCTGTGTCTGTGTTTTTATTTATCTAGTTTATGGATGATAGTGTGCCTTGCTGTATCAGTGTATGCATCAGTGTGCTCATGGGTGTGTGTCAATGTATATGTCACTTTCTGCATGGTTGTGTCAGTGTATGCATCAGTATGTTTGTGGTTGTCTTAATGTGTGTGTTAGTGTGTCCCTGGGTGTACCATGTATAAATCATTGTGTACCTGTATGTGCTGGAGTATGAATTAGTGTGTCCCTGGGTGTGTCCTTGTATGCATCAGTGTGGGCTTGGGTGTGGTAGTTTAAGCATCAATGTGTGACCAGGTGTGTTAGTGAATACAGCAGTGTATGTCTGGCTGTGTTAGTGTATGCATCAGTGTGTGCATGTATCTGTAAGTGTATGCATCAGTGTGTGCTTGGATCTGTCAGCGTGTGCATGAGTGTGTCTCTGGAAGTGTCAGTGTATGCAACAGTGTGTCTCTAGATGTGGTAGTGTATGCATTAGTGTGTCAATGAATGGGTTAGTGTATGCTTCATCATGTGTATTGCTATGTCAGTGTATGTATCAAGTTGTTTGTGAGTGTGTCCGTGTATGTGTCAGTCTGTGCATGGGTGTATTACTGTATAAATCAGTGTCCACCTGGATGTGTTGGAGTATGCATTACTGTATCCCTGGGTATGTGACTGTATCCATCAATGGGTACTTGGGTGTGGTAGTGCATGCATCAATATGGCACTGGGTGTGTTAGTGAATGCTGCAGTGTATGCCTGGCTGTGTGAGTGAATGCATCAGTGTGGGCCTGGATCTGTAAGTGTATGCATCAGTGTCTGCCTGGATCTGTCAGTGTACTCTGTGCATCAGTGTGTACCCAAATGAGTTTGTCTATGCATTAGTGTGTCCCTGTGTGTCAGAGTATGCATCGGTGTTTGCCTGGGTGTGATAGCATATGCATCAGTGTGTGCCTGGTAGTAGTGTTGCATTAGTGTGCACTTGGCTGTGTCACTGTATGCATCAATGTCTGCTCTAATGTGTTTTTGTATCCATTAGTGTGTGCCTGGATGTGTTACTGTTTGTATCAGTGTGGGTTTGGGTGTGTTAGATGTAATTAGTCACTTAGATTAGACCAGTAAATAGCTTCTTCAATCTTTATAAAAGCAGAAAACATAAATAAAAGTTAAAATTTCATATTGATAATGTCTGTATTAAAAATTGTCAACCTGTAATACAAATAATATAATTAATTGCAAGTCAGAAGAATTTTATATTCCTGTATAAAAATTACAAACTTTACTTAAACATGTCACATTCCCTTCTCCACTGTTCTCCGCTTCTCTACTTTTGCATTAGGAACTAAGGGCCATATGTACGAAAGCTTTTTCCCATAGACACAGAATGGGTAAAATCCTTTGTTAAATCTGGCCCTAAGTTCATATAGATACTGATAATTGAACAGTGGGGGAAAAACAGTCACTCTGACTTTAAAACAGACTCATAAGTACAAACACGTTATAACATTAACATGATTATATATGAGATACATACATCAACCATCCCTACTTCTGAGAAGAAAGCCTGTGCCAGATTTGTGGAGTGTGGAAAAAGCATTTCTAGAGGCACAGTTATGGTAGTTCCACTGTGTGAAAATATTTGAAAATGTACCATGAGTGAACATATCTGCGTTACATGAGGAAGAAAGTCGCTGATCCTTCTGCGCCAGGTCTATCTTTTTCTTTGGGTGCTCCATCTCCGCAAAATTAATCTATTTCACCAGTTTGCATTGAGCTCAAGGAGATGGTGATCTATTGTGCCAAGTGCCAAGAACTTGTTCTTCAAAAAAACACAACTATAATCACTATGCTTGAAAAAGTGAAGACTCACCGCTGTTAATTTATTTTACTTATTTTTCAGTTACCAGAACAAGTTTTCACAATATTAACATTACTTTGTATGACATTCACTACAAATATTAACCAAGTTCTTTTAGATCTACGTGCCAAATTGTATAAAATGTATTGTACCCTTGAAATATGATTAATATGTATGAATCATTCTACTAGTACACAGTACTAAAAAAAGGTGCCTAAAAAAATCACCCTTGGTTGGCCATATGATGTCATAAAATACAGTAATCCATTGATGAGGATAAGTGGATATTTCTGGTGTTCTTATGTTAATTGTTTTCCAGCTGTTCTTGAAACAGAGGTTTAGCAGCCTTGCTTGGAATCTTTTGTAGATGCTTGTTCTAGTTCAAAGTTTCTCATCTCCATTTCCAGCTTACTACTATGACTGGGTTTCCATCCAAGAGGAAGAACATTTGAACATTTACAATCCTTTAGACATCACCCTTGTTATCCCGTATGATGCTTTATTTTGTTGTATACAAAAGTAGCACACATGTACAATTGGATTTCTCCAGTAGTAATCTTCATTAGAACTTTAGTTGAAGAAACAGAAGGTAAGAATTTGGCAGTGTATAGGGTCATTTCTTATTAAATGTAAACTGTCCATCCAGTTGTGTTTTTATATAAATAGATGGTGTAATGTCCAGATGTAACACTTACGCCTTCTTGGAAAACAATGGCTGTACTGGTATATGTTTTACTAGAAATTAAACTGTTCCTGTTTTAAAATGTGTAATTAGAGTTTCCATCTTAGCTCCATCTGCATTGCATTGCTATAGCATTAAGATGATATACTTGCCAGTTCTTTTTATGTTCAGAGTTGGTAGCAGATCTGAATGCATTTTGTGCAGGTATTATTCTGTGATGCACCTGTAAACAATTTGTTAAAACTGACAGTTTTACAGGCTGGTAGATTTATGCTGCCATGAGTAACTTCGTCCTAACAGGTCATCAATTGGTGCCAACCATCTCTTCTTCTAAGATACCAAGTATCATCATCAATAATTTTTGCGCATCTTCTTGAGTATTTTGTATAGATCCAATGCACACATCAACAAGATCTCTAATATGAGATGCTTGATATGATTTACTTTTATCACTAGACAAGTGATCTACATTGGCATAGCCGTTGACTCCTTATGCATTTTAAAACTGATAATATTCAACTTCACCATCTTTCTTAGTTTTGTTTTTTCTCAATACTTCTTTGTTTGGTTTTTGTTTCTTTTTTTACAGAAACCTTAGTATGATCCTTCCAAACCTTTTGTTTTAGTAATATTCTTGGTTTTTCATAGACTCAGTACTGTCCTAAATGAGGAGCATGCAGCTTTCTAAAATGGTTATACTCGATCACACAACTTGAATCAGCATTTGCTTTACTATCATCAAACTCTATTAGATACAAACCGGGCGAAGTTCTAACCTGTGATAAAGCTACACATGACATCCCTTCCTTGAATGCAGTACTACCAATGTTAATAAATGCAGAGTCTACATTTAGAACTTGAGACTTATGAATTATTACAGCATATGGTAACAAATTGGAAACTGCTTTCTGTGAACATATAGGTATTTTACAAGCAAGAAACGTGCAGCAAACCTTGCTATCTGTAGTACACCTTCAACATCATCACATTTATTTGGTAAGAATTGAACATCGTTTCTATTTGGATACAAAATGATATCAGTTATCTTGCCCTTGGCTCCATTAACTACTCCTTCTTCAACATTTAAATTTTAGCACAAAATCACACTGCAAAGCTTACAAAAACATAGACACTTTTTTTAATCCAGCAGTTTTTGAAGCAGGCTTTTTTAAAGAATCCAATTTGGACTGCAGTTTTCATTCAAGACTATTGTTACTCCTTGATGTTCCATTTTGTCAACTGCTGCTATAAAATCTAGTATTTGTTCTTTCTCCTTTGATGTTGTAAGCATCTTATCCAGTACAAGTGGTTACAACACAGGACAAAATAGAGCCTGTAGTCTCCTGTAGAAATCTGCTTAGAGTTTGAATTAAAATGAGTTTTCCAGTGTCAGCTTGTCCACTAATATATAAAGGAATTGGCTTAGAATTGAACACTTGCATTCACTGTTTTAATGCAGAAATCCATTTTCAAATTTTTCTGTGACTTCATCTATATATTTGTTTCTGCTCATCATTCAGTTGTGCTACTAGCTTTTCCAAGTCAACATTTTCTTCTATTGCTTTTTGCATAGCTGTCTCCACCTCATTCATTGCTATGGTCACTTTATTCTCAATATTTGGCTGACCAAGACGATCTTTACTGAGAGATACAAAACTCTGACTGCTTAGTGAGCTGTCTTTTGCTCTATCAGCAGTAATTGTCTCCTCTTGTTCAATTCCTTCTTTCAACATTTCTAGATAGTATAGAAATATTGGACACTCATTGCTGTCTTTTATAGCAATGAAGGAGTCTCTATAGCAGTCATAATTTCCAAGTAACTCTGTCTCAGGATGCCAAGATTTGAAGAGTTGAATTTGTGATCAGTAGAAAAAAAAAAAAAAATCTGTAGTTTCACAAGTAAGTTTTCTCTGGTTAATTAAGTTACCCTTTAAATGCCAAACCAAACAACTGTCACAACCAGTAACAGCATACCTGTGTCACTGATACTTTCTGACACATTATTTCTTTACCTCTATCAGAATTTCATAAAGTCACACATTTTCAAGATGTAGACTTCTTCTTGAATAGTAAGTATCCAACATGTTGCTTTCAAAATGTCTGTACTCTCTGGATCAAACTCTGCCAGATACTGAATTTCTGGGAAATATTTCAAAGCTGTATTTCTTGTTATTGCAAGTCCTAGACTAAACCAAACAATCCCTCTAGACTTTAAATACAAGCTGGCTGAATTCAATCTATCACAGCACTCAAATGAGCTTATCTCACCATGTGAGAGCATTTTCAAACTGAAACTGTATAACTTCTTTGAGAGGGATTTTTCTGCAAAAATCTCCTCCCATGTTTCCTTCATCTCTGTTTTCCTTTGTGATGTATGAAGTGACATAGCATGCAACAGCAATCAAATTTTCTGCAACAACAACTTCAGAATAACATGATTATAATCATTAATATACTTGGAAGCCTATGATCTTTTCAGATTGTATGTATTCTTTGTTAATAAAAAGATGTTCACTCTCCCCATAGAAACAATAGTTTAAAACGTCCCTTTGCATCTATATCTTTGATGGCAATACTTGCCACATCTATGTGATTGAAAGTGTAGATGTTTGTTCTGATTGTCATCTGGAATGCTGCATGTAATGTACTGTTCTATGAAACGCAGCACAGACTCATCAGTATCAGTTCCAAATTTTGGCGCATCCTTTATCCATAATAGCATGTGACTATGTGGAGCACCTCTCACCTGGCATTCTTTTCTCCAAAAGAAATGTGTGAATTTGCCAAGAGAAGGATTTTTTTTGTTGCATATAAAACCAAATATTGCTTGAAACTTGTGATTGAAATAGCAACATACATTAGTAGGGTCTAACAAGCAAAGTTCTCATGCTGTCTTCAAATGGCTATCCTTTACATTACAATTTGCTTGTCTTAGAAATTCTATTACAAACGAAGTAGGAGGACCTAAGTTCCAGGACATACATTTAAGTTATCCATGCAATGGTACCAGTATTCATTAGTCCCTCGTTGACATGCCATCAAATTAATTAGGATGTACTCCAGGTTTTCATTTTTACCCTGTATCTTATCAACAAACTCCCTTGCAAATAGATTATGCAGATTGACTCCTGTCTTGAGCATATGGTTCACAACATAAGAGAGTCCTAACAAGTCAGTCTTGCATAACAGATGAAATATGTATGGAATACACTGAAGAAATATAGGTTCTTCATAATATAGGCCCTCATTATGACATTGGCAGTAAATTTTGAATACCGCCGCGGTGACCGCCACCAACATACCGCCGCTGAGGCGACCATCCGTCTGGCAGATTATGACACAGACACGCAAAACCGACAGAAATCAGGAACAACCACAAATCAGCCTGACCTACTGAACGTGATAAACTGTCAGAATACGGTCAAGCCACCAAAACTCCGCCATCCAAATAATGACCCACAAATCACCACAGTGAACATTCAGTGGTGGTAAACCATTGGCGGTGAACATCGCCTTGGCGGATAAAGCCACCCAAATACAAAAGAAGACAACATTGGCCAGTACAAAAAAACCACACCTGACACAAATACTTACACCCCACATACCCACCAACAGCACTGTAAAACACACAGTCACATCACCCACAATCCTTTGCTAACACGAGAAGACGAATACATGTAGCAACACTGAAACAAAAGAAAACTGTACACACATATCACAACTACCTATTTATCCTACACACACCACACATCCCACACACCACCACATCACACATCGCCCTCTGCACAATCTACACACACCACACAATGCCCATGTCCACACAAAAGTACGGAAAAACAAAGAAAGAAGCAACAAAGGGAAGAAGGTTTATAGGGCTCGGTGCTCACAATAAATCACCCAGTTGTTGTACAAGTCAAGTCAATTATAAACACGGTGATCCTGGCAGGAGGATTCTCCCCACTCCTCCAAAGTTTCTCAAAGAAAAACACAATATAATCAACAAATGCAGAGGCACACGTGAATTAGAAAGAGACAAAGTCCATGTCCGTATACAGTAAAGTCCTTTTCCAAGCAACCAGGTACAATGCTGGCCGAGAAAAATTAGCATGAATCCAGATTATTCCTGAAGTTGTAGTATTCAAATACTGGTACAAACGACAACAGCCTCTGACATGAATCGAGTTTATTCTTGAGGTGTAGCACACAGATAATGGTACAACAGACAACAGCCAACACATGTTTCGTCGTGAGAGACAATAATCTCAGTGACTTCCTCAGGGCACAAAAGTACCCCCGTTTCACTGATGAGGAGTTGCGGGTCATGGTTGAGGAAAAGTCAGGGTAGAACCACAGCTGTTTGGAGCACAAGTCCAGCAGATATCCATTGGAGGATGGAGCTATGGCAGAGGATCGTGGACAGGGTCATTGCTGTGGGACTACATCCACGCACAAGGGACGACATAAGGAAGAGGTCGAATGGCCTACGGGGGAAGGTGCGTTCCATTGCAGCAAGACACCAGCTCACCATCTAGAGGGCTGCTGGTGGAGCCCCACCTCCTCCCCCACAGCTGACAGCATGGGAGGAGCAAGTCTTGGCACTCCTGCATCCTGAGGGACTCACTGAAGTAGCCGGAGGACTGGACACTGGAGAGTCAACATTTACTACCTATCACCCCCATACCTGCATGCCACCGCCATCACTCACCCTGACACCCATCACCCCACTCCATCCCACAGTGCACCACCACAATTAACAAACCTAAATACCAAGCCCTGCATGCCATACCCACTGCATGCACATCCCTTCCAGCCCTGCATGTGCACCCACCACCAATGCATGCACAGCATGGAGAACTAACAATCCCAAAATACATCACCATACACAAACAAAGGTGGCAGGGCAACAGCAATAATTTAGGGGAAGCAACTGATGAAGAATATGTCATACACATGTAGCATAATTCACCACTTACATTCCCAAAGTTGCCCCAGCCAATCTCAGTGGTGAGGAGGTGCCCAGTTCCCCACCAGAAGATGCCCCCAGTGGTGACAGCAACTCTGGAGCTCTGGGTCTGGATGAACTCCCTGGCCCATCAGGGACCACTGATCAGTCAGCTACCCCAGCCCACATTCAGTCCACTACAGAGCCTCCCTCCTCAGAATCCAACACCACAGCTGCTACCCAACATCCCAGACCTCTGTCCCCAGGACTCATCAATCAGTTGTGTGCCCACCTGTACAGAGACCCCAGTCCACACCTCACAGGCAAGACAATGAGAGTCCTGGGGTCAGTGGCACACTGTCTAGGGGACACAGGCTCAGGGGGCCAGGGACAGTAGGAGGACAGCTGTGTGCCAGGCGGAGGACAGGCCCAGGGAACCGAATGCCCAGTAGGCAATTACTAATGTCATGGGGGCTTACAAACGATCCCAGGACAAGATGGGTCAGGTGATAAACATCATGCAGGAGAACCAGTGGCTGCAGGGGGAGCAGCACCAGGAGATCAAGCAAGAATTGCAGGTCCTGAACACCACCATGGTCTCCATTGTAGGGGTGCTGGCTGATATGGCCAACATCATAAGGGAATATGCAGCACAGCAGTGGGCCCCTTCCACTAGCCAGTGTACTGACCAGCCCTCCACATCTGCTGCAGCTAGTGGACAGGAGTCCATGCCACAGGACCCACAGGCCACTATCACCTCTATCCCGGCAGAAGGTGAACCACCCAGCAAACGGTCCCTGTGACCCAGACAGACACCAGAGACAGTTGACAAGACCAAGACCACTGCCAGGAAAGGAGACCCTGTTGAATCTCCCCCTTGTGTTCCTCTGAGTCACCTTGTCCACTTTGAACTGCCATTACTCCTCTTCCTATTGTCCCTTAGACACTGGACCTGTGCCACAAACATAATGGCCTACTACACTGGATTATTCCCTACCATCACTCCACTCTATTGAACTTTGCATTGTATACCAATTCTTAATAAACACCCTTGGACACACCTTGAGTAATAGTGCTTTATCTGAAGGTAATGTACAATGTATAGAACTGTTACGAACTACATCAACCTGTGTAAATGTCCAGTTATATGTTGATCCATCCTACAAATGTCTCTCAGCAGTCTGTACACATCACAGCATTAGACTGTTGTAACCACAGCAACATCTGGAATAAGGGAAGGCATAGGTGACAGTCAGGTGGGATGGAAAGGTATTGACTAGCATTATGCTACAGCCACACAGCACAACACTGAAATGGAGAAATGTTTAGTTCAGCAGTCTTACGTGCGTGTCATTGGAAGAACTGCTGGAGCATATGTGTCCTATTATCCACATCCTCCTACTCTTCCTCCTCCTCACTGTCCTCAGTGTCCACTGCTGCCACAGCTGCATTGTCACCCCCTCCTACTGCAGATAGGAAACATGCCGTCTGAGGGCCAAATTGTGGAACATGCAGCACACAGCAGCAGTCCTGCAGACCTTCTCAGGGGAGAAGTATAGGGATCCACCAGTCAGATGGAGGCACCTGAATCTAGCCTTCAGGAGCCCGAAGGTCTTTTCAACAATCCTCCTGGTATGCCCATGAGCATCATTGTACCTATTCTCAGCCCCTGTTCTTGGATCCCGAACAGGGGTCAGGATCCAGGACAGATTTGGGTAGCCGGAATCACCTGCAGGAAGTGTGGGACACACATTATTCCCGCACATTGGCACGAGGTATGACTGCTGAAGGCATACTCCCTACATTGGGAGGGGACTCAGACGCACCTATAAGCCACACTATGTGCCTCTGTAGTTGTGCCATCAGCTGTGCGACACTGCTGTTCCTCAACACAAAGGCATCATGCACCGACCCAGGATACTTGGCAGTGACGTGGGACATGTGCTGGTCAGCAAAGCACACCATCTGGTCATTGAGTGAGTGGAAACTCTTTTGATTCCTGTACACCTGTTCATTGGCCCTGGGGGAGGACTAAGGCACTATGGGTCCCATCAATGTCCCCAATTACATGTGGTGTGTGCCACACTGCATAGAATCCAGCCTTCACAGTGGGTAAATCATCTACCTGGGGGAATGCAATGTAGCTGCACAAGTGTTTGAGCATGGCAGACAAAACACTTGAAAACACAATAGAGAACATTGGCTGTGACATTCCTGCAGCCAAGCCCACTGTCATTTGGAAAGAGCCAGTTGCCAGGAAATGGAGCGTTGAGGGTACCTGCACAAGAGGGGGTATTACTGTGGTGCAACAGATACCAGATTAGGCGCCAATTGTGCACACAGCTCTGTGATTGGCCCCCTGTCCAGACGATAGGTGAGTATGATGTGTCTGTTCTACAGTGTAACCAAGTCCATAAGAGGTCTGTACACAGGTCCTTGCCTCCTCCTCCTATTCCTCTGCAGTGGTTGGTACCTAAGGGACCCAATAGTACGAAGGGAGTGACAACAGGAACCATGAGCACTACAGCAGTGTACACAGAGCATGCTTGTATCTTGGACACTGGAATTGTATAGGTGACTACATTTGACTACAATGATGCACTTTTAAATGTGTACTAGCATTAGAAAATGGCAACCACCTCTCCTGTATGTAGGGACAGGTGCAAGTGACCTTACTCTGCCAGCATTCGCATCACGGCGGGAGGCGATCTGCACCACCGTACAATTCCTCATTGGCTAACATGCCCCTCTATGGAGTATGGGAACCAATGATGAGCAACGCTGGCGGTGAAGGTGTTCACCGTCGCAGACGTGGCCACCATTTTATTTCTATCACTTCAATTGATTCCTGACTTTCCACAGGACCACATCTACACTGCGTGTGCTGCTGTGACATGTGTCTGGAACATCCCATGTCACGTGTGACAGGGGAAAGGGCCCAGCCTTCACCTCAGAAGAGTTGCAGAGGCTCGTGGATGGGGTCCTACCCCTGTATGGGCAGTTGTATGGGCCTCCAGACCAACAGGTGCGTACATAATGGGTACATTGCATGGAACATGGCTGCATGGAGATGTATGAGTGTGCCAGCAGTGTGTCATTGGGAGGGTGTATGGCTGGTGGCAGTGTTAATGCAGGGGTATGGGTCATGTGTGTGCCTGATGAGGGGATAATGTAGTTTGTAGGCCACAAGTGTGACTTGTTCATGGGATCCCGCTGTTTGAGTTTCATCTGCAGGTCAGCGCCCAGTAGAAGAAGGGGTCGTGGCGTGCCATCACCAAGGGAGTGCGGATCCTGGGAGTCTACAGCAGGTGGAGTACCCACTGTAGGAAATGGTGGGAGGACCTGAGACGCTGGGCCGCAAAGACCATGGAGGCCCAGCTGGGGACGGCCTCCCAACGAAGGAGGTGTGCCAGTCGACACCTGACCCCCCTGATTGCCTGCATAATGGCAGTAGCCAATCCTGAGTTGGATGGTTGCTTGAGGGAAGCACAGCAGCCACAAGGGGGTGAGTACAGTGTGTTTGACAACCTTCTCTTTTGCCTGGCATGGGATTGTGACAGTGATGTGTATGCTATCTGTGCTGTTGATGTTGTGATTGACCCTGTGCTCCCTTTCTTTTGCCCCCCCTTGCTCCTTTTGTCATACTGTCCATGTGTGCATTAGCATCATCTGGTGAAGAAGCAGGGGCACCAGTGAGGGAGGGAGCTGCAGCCCACAGGACACAGGAGGCAGAATTCACTGATGCAGAGGGGAACAGTGGGACAGAGGCTGATTGGGAGCACAATGGTGGGGACAGAAGGTGATACCACTGACTCTGATTCCTCCTCTGATGGGAGCTCCCTTGTGGTGGCAGACCCCTTTGGGACCACCCCAGCTACAGGTTCTACCACCACCTCCCATACCAGCACAGCCCTCCCAGTAGCCCCCCACCGAGTTGCTCCTGCCCTCTCACCCAGAAGGGGGGGCATCTCCTTCACCTTAAGCACCTCAGGCCCTGCCCCAGTTAGCCCTGCTGCCCTTAGTGAGGAGGCTATTGACCTCCTGAGATCGATCTCTGTAGGGCAGTCAACCTGAGTGAATGCTATCTTAGGCGCTATCATCCCAGATGCAGCAATGCAATGCCTTCCTGGAGGGCATTCACGGTGGCTTGGCGGCCCTACAGAGATCGTTTCAGGCTGTGGCCTCCTCTCCGATGGCAGCTGGTGTCCTTGTTTCTTCTGTATCCCCTCCAACTACCACTTCCTAGTCCCAGTCTCCTCACCCCAACCCATCCCACGCATACATTCAGACAAGCGTGCACACAAAACATCACACAAGACTCGCACAGACAAACACAGGCAACAAACTTGAGTCCACAAGGATCCACACAGCCAACAGACAGATGTACACACAACATCATCCACTGCCTCCACTGTCTCCCCTCCTCCTCCTCCCTCACAGTAACAGCCACATGCACTGCATCAACAGGCCCTGAACCTGACATCTACACAGCCTTGCCCACAGTCACCACGACAGCAGACCCACAGACATGCACCCCACATGCGCAGTTACCACCATCACCACATCATACAGCACACCCAGCTCACTTGCAGACACCCCCGCAACATCCATCCATACGTCCTGTTTTCTCCTTCCCCCACCGAGTCCGCCCCCTCCAAAGACACACAAACGCTCACACTCAAACCCCCAACAGCCATCCACCTTACACATGCACACTGTCAATGCACTTGCACCCAAGTCCAGCACACCTCCTCCTCCTACAACCACTCCCTCTACCTCCACTCCATTCCTCCTCCCATAACCCACCCCTTTGGCCCTAAGAAGCTTTTCCTTTCCCGCCTTGACCTCTTCCCTTCCCCCCGTCCTGCCTGTAAGAGGACGGCCCCAACCCCCCGGACAGCACCTCAAGCACACAGTCTGACACTGTACCACCCCAAAGTCTCCAGCAGCCACATGAGTGCAACACCAGCCCCCCACGCCAAGGACACTCCTCCACCCCCAAAATGGAGAGCTAAAGTGCCGCCCACTCCCAAACAGACAACCAAGAGCATGGAGTCAGTTCCAAACCCTAGGGCCAAGGAGACCCCTCCCAAGACCAAGGACAAGAAGGCCCCTACAAAAAGTAAGCCCAAGGAGGCCCCTCCAAGAAGTAAGCCCCAGGAGGCCCCTACAAAAACAAAGCCCAAGGAGGGCCAACAAAAACAAAGCCCAATGAGGCCCATACAAAAGCAAAGCCCAAGGAGACCACAACAAAAACAAAACCCAAGGACACCCCTCCAGAACCAGTGGTCAAGGACACCCCTCAAGAACCAGTGGCCAAGGACACCCCTCAAGAATCAGTGGCCAAGGACACCCCTCCAGAACAAGTGGCAAAGGACACCCCTCCAGAAACAGTGGCCAAGGACACCCCTCCAGAACAAGTGGCAAAGGACACCCCTCCAGAAACAGTGGCCAAGGACACCCCTCCAGAACCAGTGGCCAAAGACAACCCTCAAGAACCAGTGGCCAAGGACACCCCTCCAGAACCAGTAGCCAAGGGTACCCCTCCAGAACTACTGGCCAAGAAAACCCCTCCAGAACCAGTGGCCAAGGACACCCCTCAGTATCCAGTGGGCAAGGAGCCTCCTCAGTATCCAGTGGGCAAAGGTCCGCTCCAGAATCAGTGGGCAAGGGTCCCCTCCAGAATCAGTGTGCAAGGAGCTCCCACAGTAACCAGTGGGCAAGGAGCCCCCTCAGTATACAGTGGGCAAGGAGCCCGCTCAGTATCCAGTGGGCAAGGGTCCCCTCCAGAACCAGTGGGCAAGGAGCCCCCTCAGTAACCAGTGGGAAAGGGACCCTTCCAGAACAGTGGGCTAGGAGCCCCCTCCCAATGAGATTCAACCCCCGACTCACACCAACCCCTCCTGCCCCCTGCGGTGGCTGACCATTTCAAACATGATGCCTCTGAACAGTGGAGTCCCGATGTTGTCTGGAGTCAAGTTGGCGCTTGGACTTTGATCTGTGGGCATTAGAGACATTAAACTGGCCTTTGGGCCTGCATGTACATTTGCAGTTGTATGTTTTTTTTTAATTTGAATTGTCAACCAACATGATTGCAGTGGTTGGAACGGAGGTATGTGTCGTGGCCGTCTTTGCTCATGGGTCCTGTTACTGTCAATGTACTCTGCAGCTGGTTCTGGGTGTGTGGTGTGTGTGTGTATGATGTGTGTTGTACATGTGGGTGTCACTTTCACCACCCTCTCTCCCTCCCTTGTGTGCCAGGCGGCGGTACTCACCGTCAACGTCTTCGTCTGCATTGGTGCTCTAGGATGGCCATGGCGTGTACAGCATCTGGAAGGCTTGCAGTTCTGGTTCCATGGCAGCCGCGGACCTCTCTGTGTCCCTGGAGGTGAGTGTATTTTTTAAATGAGGAATTTCCAGCAGGCTTTTGGTGTCATTGCTACCGCCCCGGAAATCCTGGTGGTGCTATGTCAGTATATGGTGGGGGGATCCATATCTTCCGCCTGCCTGTGAGTGGCTATTGCTGTGTTCAGTGTTCATGCCATGCTGCCGATTGGTGTGGTACATTTGCTGTCTATGGGAGGAATCACTGTCATGGTCATTATTTGGCGGTCATTTCCCTCGGCCTAGCGGCCGTATTTCCGCCATCACCAGCGTAGTGGCAACCTTACCACCAATTTCAAAATGACTACAATAGTCTTGTTGATCCGTATTCATCTGCTCGTAATTGCAGAGGTAGATCATCATAGAGGCCTTCTACTCCTGTGGGAAATAGCTGCAGAAAACAACGAGACTCTAAACTTTTTCCCACACCTTCATTGAAGCTCCTCTTTCGTGTGAAAGAGATCAATAGTATCACCAACAACATCTTTAGAATGAAGTTGATGATTACTATAGTGTTCATATATTTCTTCGAACATGTCTACTTTTTCAATTTTTCTACTTGATGGTAGTAGTTCATCATCAATACAAGTTTCATTGCCAATCATGTCAACATTCTTGTAAATAAGAATTTTATTTTCTTTCAGGTATAATGTAGCTTATTTACTTTATTCACATCAACTAACTCTTGCCAGATTTTCTCACTTTTGGTAGGAACTGCATTTGCTAGAATAATCAGTGGTACCTCTACATCATTTTCAACACCCAGAGCATCAACATTTAAAAAAAAATCTAATGGTAGATATACAACTCTTCCTTTAAGTCCTTTCTGAAGTTCTGTTGGTGGGAGCTTGCCTGTCTTCGGCTCCATTCAAATAATTGATTGAAATGGATGAACAGCTTGTGTTAGAATTGATTCATACACATTTAATTGCTCAAGTTCTTCTGTAATTGATACCAATTCTAATATATTATGAATTGCTGTAGCAGGCAATTTATTGTCTTTTAATTTGTCATAACAATACTTACATATTGTTTGCTTTGTGCCTATATCAAAACGTTGTTCTACAAACAGATAAAAAACAAATTCCTGCCAGTTATCATTGTTATCTTCTTCAGTTTTAGAAAATACAACTACATTATGAGTTTGATTTTTATAGTGAGTGTGGCGACAACTAATACACACATACTCTGGTTTCTGAGAACATAGTGCATTAAACTTGTCTATCTCTTTTCTCATTGTTTCAACACTAATCTCTGTGTTCAGTTCCTCTCCACTTCCAATCACTACCTCCTCATTCTCCGTACACTTTTCTTCAGGGCCAAAGAAACAGAACTGAGGCCCATATTTATACTTTTTGATGCAAAACTGCACCGGCGCAGTTTTGCGTCAAAAATATTACCGCCAGCTAACGCCATTTTGGTGCGCCGTGAGGGCATCATATTTATACTTTGACGCACGGCGGACCAAACAACAGGTGGGAGTCATTATTTTTGACGCACACCGTGGCGTCAAGTCGTAAAGGAAAACGACGTTAACGCGGCGGAAATGACTGTGGGTCGATTTACGACACCGCAAACCGGATATGCGCCGTTTTTTTTTACGCAATAGCGTAAAAAAACACAGCGAACACAGCCATTTCACCAGAGGAGAGCCAAAATGGATCCCAGATGCCACTACAGACCCAAGGAAGATGACAGCAGACCAGGAACCAGCCAGGAGGACCCAGACAAGAACCAGGGCACTTTTAAGAAGAAAAGAAAGTGTTGCTTCAGTGCAGAGGAGCAGGACATCCTGGTTAAAGAGGTGACGGAACACCAGCACCAACTGTTTGTCACATCAAAGTTGCCAATCAGTAGGAGAGAGGCTATATGGCAACAAATTGTCGACAAGATTAACAGTGTGACTGAAGTACGCAGAACAGTCATCGAGTGCAAGAAACGCTGGCATGACTGCAAACGCAGGACCAAGGAAAAGATGGCCAGGAACAGGAAGGCAGCACTGCAGACTGGAGGGGGGAGTCCAGCACACCAGGAGGCCCTGGACCACATGGAGGAGATGGTCGCAGCCGTCCTCCCTGAGGAGATCGTCACAGGGATTCAAGGACAGGACAGCGCAGACTACCAGGAGACAACGCACATGCAGGGTAAGTCGCATGGGGAATTGAAATGCACTAATGTCAACTGCAACCGGGGGGGGGAAATACCTACTACACATTGCATGGAAGTCATCTAATGCATGGAGTGGCATGGGTAAAGGGGCACGGCAGGGGGTCATGGCCCGTTCTGAGAAGACCTGGGGCACACCATTACACAACACCAACAACAGTCCCATGGGGGCATGCTGTCATGCCAACGATGGAGCAAAGGGAAAGCCACGACAGGAGGGAAGGCCACTACGTCAAACTGACAACCTGGCACTCGTCAGCCAACATACCTCCTACATTAACTAGGGCCCTATTAGCAATCCTCTAGCCAAACCGACATCTGCAAAGTAACTGCGACAACAGTTGCCACTACCACCTCTGATCTGTGTGCAGCTCAAGTAGCCAATGGCAGTAACCTCCCCATGGAACATACATACCTAAATTAGGGGGTGAGGATGACATCTGCAACAATCTCCTGAAACAAGACAAAGGCCCCAGTACACTCAAATGTCAATGCCCATAGTTGTCACAAACATCAGCCAAAGTACACAATAATAGGAGTGACACAGCACTAAGGACACACCCATGCTGCATATGTCACAGTCCATCCTGTGCCTGGGTAACAAGGCAACATCACAAATGTCATACTGCTCAGACAACAGCATTGAGGAGGGGACACATGTAACTGGTCACTGAAATACACCTGCACAGTCAGAGGACGAAATAGGACACTGATACGACTATCAGGGCAATCCAATGTAACACACATTACCCAACATCAGCAGGACCCATTAACAATGTCAACATCCATATCAGATCATAACTATGCCATGCATAGGATATGCAACATGTCAATTACATTTAAGTTGATGTGAACGATCAGGGATTGGGGCAGGTCCTAATAGTTAAGTGTGCTGCCATGGCCATCAGAACACCCACAGACAGTGAAAGGTCTCACCATGAGAATGGATATACACGGAGGGTCGAGTAGGAAAAGAAGGTGGCAATTCTCTATTTGGCATAAAGCAACACCTAGAGGCAATGAGGCTGACAAGTCTGATAACTCAATAACATACATGTGACACACAGGTGGGCCATAGGCCTGAAACAATGCCCATCTGAAGGACTGCAGATATTAATACAAAACAAGATCACAAAGTGAATTCATCAAAAAGCAGGCACGTCACGTCAAAATTGTCACAACACAGACACACTAATTTTACCCTGTTTCATTGCAGAGGAAGATGGATCTCCTGCCGATATGCCTGTCCCAGATTTCCCTGATGACATGGATGATGAGCCGATAAACATGCCCCAGGAGACTATCCAAAAGGTCCTTGAAACCCTCCAGACCCCACCTTCAGTCACAAGGAGGAGCACAGAACAAGCAGCCATCGCAGAGGATCCACCCACCACCCCAATTGTAAGACCTGCCAGCTCCAATACAGCTGAGGATTCAGACGACACAGGCACCTGCTTTGAGAGAACTGTAGTTGGAGTACAGCGGGAGCTGGCCAACGAGGTGCGGGTGGGGATGCAAAATATGGCAGCCAGCCTTGAGGGGGTGCGTTCGTGCATGATGTCATCTGCAGATCAGGCAGCAGCTATGCAAGCCCTAACATCTATCTTGCAGAGACTGGAGAAAACCCAGAAGGAAATCAGCACAGCTGTAATACAGTTGACCCAACACCTACAACAACAATCCTGTCAATGCGTGCACGAATGCAACATTGAACCCCTCAGGGCCGACCTGGCTGCCTACCATCGTGATGTGGCTGCTGTTCTCAAGAACCAGCAGGCCCTCCTTGCAGCAGTATTGCTCTTAAGACCTTCACAGGGAGCAGCCAACGGGATGTCTGACTCCACGTCTTCTAACTCTGAGGTGTGTGTTGCCCCTTCACAACCAACAACAACAAGGACAAAGCAGGCAACACACACATCAGAAGAAGAAGACATGGAACAGATCACATTCACAAGGAAAAGTACCCGGAAGCACTAGTCCCTGCCACAAGGCCAACTATTACCAAAGTCCTGCGTTTTGAAACATGACAGTCTTACAACAACTGTACTCAAGCACTGTTCTGCTAACCACTGTATAACTTGTCACCCAGCCCAGTGATTGTCTCTCTCCTACTCATTGGCTAAGTCTGTCCCTCTGCACTGTCTGAAACAGCAACTCCAGCATGACAAAAGCATTTTGGTAAACCCTTGTGTTGGATCATAATGGAAGATATCACTATAATGGACTCACAATCATGGACAATGTACATATAGCACTACAGCACTTTTCAATAAATAGCACTTACACAACAAATCTGTCTCTGGGTAATGTGACATATCAACTGCGCAGTAGATAATTTAAATGTCTCTACTGTCAAATAACGTAGCTTGTCAATACAACTGTCCAGAAATTATGTAGTTAGAGAAATCTGTACAGTGACCATGATTGCATCATACTCTGCCCATACTGAGGAAATAATCTGATGGAGTGAGAAACCATACACCACCATGCTGTGTTGGACAGAAGAATGCTTCCTCAGGGGATAACTAAGTCATCAAATAGTGCCCGCTAAATGTTGTCAACGTGCAAAAATAACACAATAAACATGCCACACTAATCTAAGTAAACACTAAAAAAACTGCACAAATGAAGGTGTCTGAGTTAACATACAAATAGGTAATCAAGCCGAACTGTGTCACAAATGATGTATGAGGGTCATGAAGACAAGAATACAAGATTGCCAATAAGAACTCATCTTATAAGGGTGTGCATGATCATCACACTGCAGTCAGACCTAAAACTGTTTCCCCTATATCAAGTCTGGAAGCACTGTTAGTGATTTTGAAAACACACTTATCAACAGAAACACATTGTCATCCATATTAACTGTGATTGGTGGTTGCAACAAAGGGTAGACACTTTGCAAGGTAGCTCTGGGTTAGCTGCCAATCGTACAGCTCAGTTGGGGATTTGTGTGTAGCATTGGACACAGATGTTATAGTACAAAAGAGATGTACACGAAATCCAAACCCACGATCAAGTACCATTCAACACATACTATTAAGGGGTCACCAAATATTTATTAAAAGCTAACCATAGATGAGGAAACTGAGTTAAAAATCTTACCTACCCTAATCTACCCTGACTACTCATTACCCACAACTGTCCTTAACTAACCTAAGCTACACTTACTTATCACATGTAACGAAACGTTCTAAACATCTACCCCCCACCCCCCTTATGAGACGGGACACATTGAGGACAACACATACTAACCTATAGACATACTTTACTATCCTAAACAAATATATTTTTTTTTGGTAATTTTGTTTTAATGTTTTTTTTTTTTTTTTTTTTTTACACACAAGAACCCCAAAATAGCCCCCCATCACACATGTAATAAGTCAAAAAAGAAACAAGCAGGACCCTTTACCCCCCACCCACTAACACTGACTAAACTAACAGCCTATACTAACCTAACACTAAGCCCCCTAAGCCCACTAAGTATAAGAACAAGGAAAGAGGAGGGAGGGTATCATGACCATCTATTCAACTGTCTAGAGGTTGGCCCTACGGAGGGTCCTCTTGATATCCTTGACCCGCCGTTTAATGTGCCGCACGTCCCGGCTCAGGTGGCTCACCTTGCGCAGCACTTTGTCTATCTAGTTTTCAAGTCTATTAAAGGCTGCAGGGTCAACAGCTGGAGCAGTGGCAGTTTGGGTACCGGTGGAGGAGGTCTGTGTGGGCTGTCCTGCACCGATGGCAATGCTGGGGCCAGGAAGTCCAGCAGATGTAGATTCAACAGAGGCAGCTGTGGGTGGGGCCACCTGGCTCAGATTGGTGGTTGTTTCTGTGGTGGGTGTGGTGGGCACAGTAGGCCCACCCTGTGGGAAGTCTCGCCATGCCCTGGAGGCACGTTCATGGCGATATTGCCGGGCCATCCTCCGGAACCCCGACTCCACCAGCAGGATGTGCTGGTATCGCATGGCCCGATGCTGAAATTCACGGACCTGGTCTGGAGTCATGTTAGCTGCTGTGAAGACAAATGCAGATCTGCCACATTAGTAACTGCATTGTGTGAAACAGCACAGCAAGTTAATCAGACAATACATCTACTGTACTTCTAACAGCTCATATCACGATACAGAGCATCGAATGTCCCTGAGGAAGTACATGGCAGGCCAGACAACAAAGGTCACATCACACAAAGCACATTCATAACCCACAAGATGGGTAACAACTGGCCTTGACTTGCAATCTGAGTTCTGACAGTTAACATCTAAGAATCATGCTGCATATCCTCCACCAAGAGCTGGGCAACAAATGTCAGTGTACGGAAAGCAAAACTAAAGCCACATGGTCTGCAAGTTGTAACTGGACTTTCCAGTATGGTACCAAGTGCCAAACCTGAGTGTGTATACTAGTATGCAACCAAACCGTCACTTCTTCACAGGTATGTGTAACATACTGGTAGCATCAATACTAGATACCCCATTCACAAACCCATGGCCGTGTTTGAGTGGGGGCGGTGGATACACAACTATAATTTGCCAACAACATGTACACCGAGGAGTGTATAGGCTAATCCACACATGTTTGTCTCTACAGACACACCACAGGTAAGGTCTATCTACATTTTGGAGTCAGCAAACCCTAGAGCACTCATAGGGTCAGACATGTCAGGAAAATCAGAACTTAGTACACAACATATACTTCCAGTGAGGCCTGACTTACATCAGACACAGAGTTGCTAGAACACCCATGATCATGAATTGCATGCAGACCTAGGCCATTACACTCAGGTTCCACAGACTTGATGCACTACATGTGGAAGTACATGATGCTAGGAGGTTCTACCTACTGTTTCAAAATTACGTAGGTAAATAGTGAAGCAGATGTCTTTTGGGAAGCTATTAGCTCCACCAATCTTAGAGAATGTGGGTCTGACAGGCTGACTAAATAGGGGCTGACTTCCATTGCGACTCTTGGTGATACAAGTGTCAGAGACATGATTATCCCCTGTACTCACAGTGGGGCCTACAGGGATGTACTACAATCCCTACATGATACCATTGGATACGCATTGGCTAACTCAAAACATGTGAAAACTGCATTCCCACTCATGGAACAAGTGAAAAACTTGCCCACAGCATTACACCTTACTATGGGTCCAACTCACACTAGTCCATAACCAGCAAACACAACACATAACAGACATATCAACACTTACTGTAGTGGTCGAGGTCCTCAAATTTCGCCACCTCTCCCACAGTGTACGGCGCCGGTCCACCTGTATTGTATGGAAGGAAGAAATGTGCTCAAAATCTGTGCACAGTGCAACATTTTCAGTATCATTTACAATGTGTAGGCTGAATAAGTAAATGGCAGCCATTCAGACATGATGGTACTGCATCTGATATTTCACGGCCAACTTGTACATAGCATGGGTCTCCTGTGACAGTTACACACATATCTGCACACATACATTGGTCCTAACTATCATGTGGTTGCAAACTTGCCCCATAATTGGTGAGCACTAAAAAATATGGAGTGTAATCGTCTCATCATGTGCATCCAAGAGAAACATCCAATGCCTGGTTACTTGAGGACTGCATTACCAGTCAAACATGTCTTGTCGCCATGACACATTTAGTGCACATAGGCCCAATGTACAGAGGGAGGGGCAGGGACTCCTGTAAGCCATCCTGTTGTTACAGTATAGTCAATGGATGTGGCCCAGCTATGGTGATTTGCACCAACCTTGGAGATGTAAAGCCATGTGCATACACTTGGACTGCAATCCATATTTGGATTGTGGCTCAACCGATTCCAACAAACATCTTACGATGTTAGCTGAGGGCACCTTACACCTTTACACGATGTATTCAAATCATGAACTGACATTTATCCAAAAAGATTAAGAAACACAATAATCCCACACATTCATAGTACTTCTGTGAATGCTTTCCTTCCACACTCACCAGACTCACATGAGACCAATGTTTGAGCCACTTTGCTATTATAAATTGTCGTGAAGGTAGCACTCATTTTCAATTAACCAAAAGGGGAACCCTTTAACTCAACCCAGCCTAGGGTAAATAAAGCATCACAAAACAAGAATTGGCGGGTAGAGACAGATTTAACCTAAGTTATAAGCACAGTCTTGAATTCTGTTACTATTGAGTTTATTTCTTACTCAGAATTATTTCAAAACCAATTATAGTGGTCAAAAAACGACAAGGAAATTAGAAAAGTGAAAAAGCTTGTATGCAATACAATGACTGAAAACACATAACAAATTGTACTTTACTAGGTATAACAATCGACCTACACAAACACAGGACTTATACAATCACAATTACTAGGTATAACAATCGACCTACACAAACACAGGACTTATACAATCACAATTAATGGTATTACAGGAGGACAGAAACACAAACATAAGCCCTATACATTTAAATAGTGGTCACCGTTAACATTTCACATGTGATCCACTTCTGCATGCTAAGGTACTGGGCTTCTGCGTGCACTTGCTAATCTAGTGTTAAATATTGCTTTCACACTAGTATGTTCTAGTGCACCTACACTCTTTATATTCTCATCAATTATTTAATGAACCCAGTGCTCTTGCACTTTATAAAGTCAACGCGTTTCGGCCTTTCAATTTAAGGCCTCATCAGGACTGGAAAAGGGCAGAAGGAATTCTAAAAAAGAAAACCAAAAAGAATTCTTACAAATGTGCCTACCACATATCATTTATAACCCAATCACCACAAGTGTATCATACATATATACAACACATCTACAAAAACGTTTGTATTTTGTGTTAAAAACTTGTTTAAGATCTATCTAAAACCAATAGTGCCCAGGTATTTATTGTGTGTCCTACCACATCCAGAGAATCAATTAAATGGCTTAACTGTAGAAAAAAAAATTGAAAAAAATTCTTGAAAAAAATTCTAGGGCCCTAATTATTAACATTATCTCAGCTGGATAATTTCTTTATTTCAAATATATCTCTACTTTGTTTGCACAATGAAATATAACACATATTTACCTTAGTTCTTATAGCCCGCATCTGGGGAACCGCACTTGTTTAAAATCAATTCCTGTTCAGAGCCGACTGAAGATGCTTCTAGTCGCCTTTCTCTAGCACAAAAACAAGTGGTCTCGTCAGTATATACTTTCTATGGCTATATCTCAAACCTATCTCCGAAATCAGAGCCACTTCATTTGTAAGACTTTCTATCTATTATTGGGGACTTATATGATTAACACTGCTCTTTTTATGTTCTAGTCAGACAAGAGCATTTCGTCCTTCTTCAAGCTGGCTACCTAGCATAATCTTAAACCAATTGTATCGGCAAACTCTAAACTGTATACCCATCGATGTAGCCTGCTTATATCTCTGATATCACATATCACATTTGGCGCATTCTTTAATAAAGCAGTAACCCCAACGTAATTTAGATAAGCTCAGACAACTTGGCAAATTCAGTTAATTACGACAAAAATGAAACGCTTGGGCAGCCATATAGATAGTAAAGTAGTTTCCCCACCTTATATCACCTTATATCACCCAAAGATGTATTTTAGTTACCCTATGGTAGTTATAATCATTAGAAGATTTACGAGTTTAACAGTGTTAAGATGGCCGCCGGGATTTAGATGTTTGTTAAGAAGGGTTAGAGTTCCCACAATTCGATGGGGTCGCCAAGGCAACCAGACAGTATTCGGAAAGACGCCAGTTAAGGACGCGAGCAGCCTGCCGCCGAGTAGCGAGTGCTGTACGGAACACGGCTTCAAAATTGCACGTGTTCCTAAACGCGAGCGTTCCCAATTGAGACGCCGGTCACGGTAAGCCGAAAGTCTTACAAACGAAGTGGCTCTGATTTCGGAGATAGGTTTGAGATATAGCCATAGAAAGTATATACTGACGAGACCACTCGTTTTTGTGCTAGAGAAAGGCGACTAGAAGCATCTTCAGTCAGCTCTGAACAGGAATTGATTTTAAACAAGTGCGGTTCCCCAGATGCGGGCTATAAGAACTAAGGTAAATATGTGTTATATTTCATTGTGCAAACAAAGTAGAGATATATTTGAAATAAAGAAATTATCCAGCTGAGATAATGTTAATAATTAGGGCCCTAGAAATTTTTTCAAGAATTTTTTTCAAAATTTTTTTTAAATTTTTTTTTCTACAGTTAAGCCATTTAATTGATTCTCTGGATGTGGTAGGACACACAATAAATACCTGGGCACTATTGGTTTTAGATAGATCTTAAACAAGTTTTTAACACAAAATACAAACGTTTTTGTAGATGTGTTGTATATATGTATGATACACTTGTGGTGATTGGGTTATAAATGATATGTGGTAGGCACATTTGTAAGAATTCTTTTTGGTTTTCTTTTTTAGAATTCCTTCTGCCCTTTTCTAGTCCTGATGAGGCCTTAAATTGAAAGGCCGAAACGCGTTGACTTTATAAAGTGCAAGAGCACTGGGTTCATTAAATAATTGATGAGAATATAAAGAGTGTAGGTGCACTAGAACATACTAGTGTGAAAGCAATATTTAACACTAGATTAGCAAGTGCACGCAGAAGCCCAGTACCTTAGCATGCAGAAGTGGATCACATGTGAAATGTTAACGGTGACCACTATTTAAATGTATAGGGCTTATGTTTGTGTTTCTGTCCTCCTGTAATACCATTAATTGTGATTGTATAAGTCCTGTGTTTGTGTAGGTCGATTGTTATACCTAGTAATTGTGATTGTATAAGTCCTGTGTTTGTGTAGGTCGATTGTTATACCTAGTAAAGTACAATTTGTTATGTGTTTTCAGTCATTGTATTGCATACAAGCTTTTTCACTTTTCTAATTTCCTTGTCGTTTTTTGACCACTATAATTGGTTTTGAAATAATTCTGAGTAAGAAATAAACTCAATAGTAACAGAATTCAAGACTGTGCTTATAACTTAGGTTAAATCTGTCTCTACCCGCCAATTCTTGTTTTGTGATGGGTAGCACTCATTTTCAGCATCATGTAGTGATTCTAAAGTCAGTCTAGCAATTGCGTCAACATAGTTGGCCTAAATGTTGGTACATCTGTACTTCTCTGTCAATAGTACCCTATATAGACATGATTGGCTCCTATTTTGTTAGCTGTTCTGACAGAAAGGCCACACCAATTTCCTTCATGGTAAAGTTACCTGTAAGTTTGCTGAGAACGTGCTACCTGACAGCTAGCAATTGTGGTCCTTGCCATAGTGCATCAATGATCCCCTTATATGTCCCCAAAATTACACACAGTCATCAAGTTAGCTGGCAAACATTGCACTAATCCACTGATGTCAGTACAGAGCATTCATTTGTGCACAATAACAATAGTCGTACTCACCAACAGTGCCACCAATCATGATTCCCAGGAGGTCCAAGAGATCCTGCTCCCTGGTGATGAGGTCAGCCCACCGGTTCTTCAGCTGGTGGTCACTCGCTGCAGGTGATGCAGCACCTTTCCCCTACGGATTCTGCGCGCCTCTGTCGTGTAACCCTGTATGACCCTGCCCCCTGCCTGGATCATGAGCGGCAAGAAATGTGTCACCAGCCAGATGAAGCCCCCCAACTCCTCTTCCCCCATCCTGCCAAGACGTGGCCTACCAGACATACTTATAATTGAAGAGAAGGAATAGGGATAAAAGAAATAGAAAGGGGAAATGGGTGAAAGTAGGGGTAAAAGGACAGAAAAAAAGTAAACCGAAACACTAAAAGAGCCCAACTATCCCCAAATTAACACTACCCACAACAGACTCCCATAAACAAGAAATACACAAGATAAATGGACAAATGTAGACAAAACATAGTACTACAGTATACACAAACAAAATTTATTTCACAAAAGGACTTTACAGATAGCACACAGGACAAATACAGCACAAAACCTCTGGACAACACTCTCTACACAGCCACACAGTCTAGAAAGATCATAGACTGCAAAGTGAAAGTGAAAGTACACCCACTGTACATGATCTGTAAACAGGATATCCTATTACATTACTTCCTGAATGAAAAGTCACGCCTTTTTCGCGTTATGCGTCATTTTTTGTTGCACAAAACTGTATTAGCGTCATTTTTTTTACGCACAGACGTGAATATTAACCCGCATCCACATAATGATACATGGACTGTACAAATATCTGGATGCGGGCTATATTTCACTCCTGTGCGTCCCAAAAAATTACGCAAATACAGTTTTGGTAAACAAAAAATGACGCACACCGCTAGGGACGTCAAAATGACAGTGCATTAACTGGTTTGGGGCATTTTTACTTCTTTTTTGGTTATTTTACATTTGGAACACATCAGAGATTGGCTAATTGAAGACAGTATGGTGTGTGTTCACATGTGTGACATCATACTGCAGCGGAACATCATCCACTACACCCTTCACAGTATGTTTACAGTTGGCTGACGTCATAGATGGTCATAAGTGTGGCCTACATATATGTGTGGCACAAATTGTGCATGTTTGCCATAAGGAGAGGATAGCAATGTGTCGCACATATGTACAATGCCTAATTGCCTTTGGCTCAAAGTGTGTGCTTTGACAACTAATTTGTTGGTTGACCAGGTGTGTGTGTACATCACATGAAGCATTATTGTACATTTGGTTGTATGAATGTGACGTCCATGTGTCAAACCCTAAGATGCAAGTAAAAATTGGAATGAGCAAGGGCATGTGTTAGTCATACATGTAACAACACCCGCAAAGTATACTTCCAAGTTTTAGGGTCATGTAGACACCACATGTGACATAGCATGCACCAGATGGATTGCAGACACATGTTCATGTCAAAGGTCCACAATTTCTACATCCTATGTCCTAGAGTATTGGTAAGAGCTTCCTAGGCACTAGTTGATGAATCCTACAGTGAGTCATACACATGCATTGAGGAAGTGGGTACCATGTTGTTTGCACAGACAGACAAGGGCCAATCTCATATGTATGATGACACCACAGTTGAGGCCATAGAAGTAAGCCCCAACTATCAAGTGGCTGTGGTGGACCAGCATACAAGACAGCACATGTCCACATATTTCCAGTGATCAATTGCACATAGGTGTCTTGTTCATGGGTGTGGTCCAATGATGATCCTGTAGATTTTTGGGGGTGTCATTTATCACAGTTCGGACCAGGACTCATCATGAGTCAGTGGCAGCTATTCCTGTAACTACTGAGTATCCTTTGTTGATCAATGTGAGTAAAGTAGATGTGGACATGTGAACCAACATGTGGATGGTCCCACCCTGTCACTAAAGACGTGTAATGAGACAGTCAACAGGGCAACCTTGGTGTGCTGAGTGAGATAATGTCTCAATTGTCATGTTCCGGCAGGTGTCATTACAACATTTGTACACAGGTTGGCCTCTGCACTTCCGATTGCATCTGGGAACATCATAGCCTCTGTGCTGTTTATTCTCGCAGCTATTCACCACACACGGCCCATCACTATTTTGTGCACACTGTGATGCTGTGTGTGACTGTCACGGTTCTGACATTTGTGTATTAGTCATGTACATTATCAGAGGTTGCTGGTTGTGCTGAAAGCCCCATACCCAAGCCCTGCCTATGACCCTGGGACACTGTCACACTTTGTCATTCATGCACAAATGCAACCCAGAAAAGGGATGGGCCATGAATTTTGCATTTCCAAGAGGATTTAACTCAAATGGTACAGTTAAAAGGCAGATGATGCTATACAATGTATTTGTGTATGCATCGTAGAAGCCCATGCCCAATGCCCCCTGATGAATGGCCGGTTTGCTAACGCAAGTGTGGTTCATATGTAGACACACGGATACTTTAGTGTGACGCACAGACAGTTGCCAGTCAGGCTGACAGAATGCAAGTTGATTAGGAGCCAGCTACTGGACAAGTTACATAATCAGTGGTCTGACTGAGACTGTTTGAAGGACAAACTAGACAGTTGACATGTCAATCTGTGTATGTCCTGTGTTTTTGAAGGTGACAAATGAACCCCAAGGGCTGTGTTACACGGCTTAATTACTATCAATGGTTGACGATGTATTTGACATAATGGCAACTCCTATGCTGTTCCAGAGATCATCAGGGGCAGTGCTTTTTGTAATGGGTGGTGTGCATGGAGGTGATCACAGGTGTGGGCTGCATCTGTTTCTCACCAGTCCTGTAGGTGAGACTTGCATTCTAAGGGCCAACAGACATTTTCACAAGGGGAAGCAATCTACATGTGCTAACAGGGCTTTGAAACTAGAAGACAGTGTATAAATTGACCTGACGTCCATGCAGTCAGATGTTCTTTGACAATGGCATACCTTAGGAAAGGGTGTAGCAAACTGGTTTGCTAATGTTGGTCTATGTTTGTAGAGGAGGTATTATCAGGGTACACATCTTAGTATTCCAGGGACCTCTTCCGACAGGTGGATTGTGACCAGGTGCATGGGTGTGTCAGGAGTTAGGAAATGGGCTGACATGTACATGGAAGGTCATGTGCGCAATGCATGTCATATGTGTGGCACTTGTGCTGTCTATGTTCTGCTTCTATGGAACTCTAGTCACAGATATATGTCAGACATTCCTGTTAGTGATGCCAAAGCACATTCAATCAATCAATCAATCAGTGAATTTATGAAGCGCGCTATGTACCCGACAGCGTTTCGAGGCGCTGGGGGTGGGGGAGGGGGTGCTGCTAGCGTTCGAAGAGCCATGTCTTGAGGAGTCTCCTGAAGGTGAGGAGGTCCTGGGTCTGGCGTAGTGAGGTGGGGAGAGAGTTCCAGGTCTTGGCGGCGAGGAAGGAGAAGGATCTGCCGCCAGAGGTCTTGCGCTGGATTCGGGGGGCGAGGGTGAGGTTGGCGGAGCGGAGTTGACGTGTGGGGATGTAGAAGTTGAGTCTGGTGTTTAGGTAGGTGGGTCCGGTGTTGTGTAGTGCCTTGTGTGCGTGGGTGAGGAGTTTGAAGGTGATCCTCTTATCCACAGGGAGCCAGTGGAGGTCCTTCAGGTGGGGGAGATGTGACATCGGCGGGGTATGTCGAGGATCAGGCGGGCGGATGCGTTCTGTATGCGTTGGAGTCGTTTGATGTCTTTCGTTGGGATGCCTGTGTAGACATTGACATCCTCATGTATGAGGCTTGTTTTCCCCTTATTGAGTGATGGTGTCATAGTTGTGTGCCATATGCTGCGTTGGACCTTGCTTTCAACAAGTATGTGTGAAATAGTTGTGGTCCTCTGCTATAGGCCTTCAAAGGAGATATGTATATGATATATGTCATTAAGAGTGTGTGTGTATGTGGCCATTGTATGTTAGGCATCACATAAGCTCTGGGATGTTCCGTGCCCTACTCAGTATCTCAGCAATGCTCCATGAGGCAACACTCATATTCTGATAAGTAGAGATGAAGGTGTGTAAAAAGGAATAGCCAGACCATGATATGGTGATTATAATAGGTGTTTATTTACATTAGTTAACTAAAGTGGTGAAGGTGATCATATTCAGAAGAAATTATTTACAATCTGTTGCCGCCTGCCTATACCAACAGCTGCTTTCTGTAGTTCCCCCTCCAGTTGCAGGCCAGCATCCTCCTCTTCCTCCTCTTCAGGCATGTGTGGCTCTGGTCCCAGGAGGGGAATGTTTCTTCTGATTCAAATGTTGTGCAATATTGCACATGTGAGGATGATCCTACAGACCATCTCGGGGGAATATAGGAGGCTACCACCAGTGATGTCGAGGCAGCGGAACCTTGACTTGAGGATGCCGAAGGTCCGCTCGACAATGCTGCGTGTCCTCCTATGGGCCTCGTTGTATGCACGCTCTGCAGCTGTACTCGGGTTGCCAAATGGTGTCATAATCCATGGCTGGATGCCATACCCCTGATCAGCTGCAAGAGAAAATGAATGGGATCATGTTGATGTAAATGGCACTATTGAAAAGACCTTTAATGGCAGTAGTTGTCTTGTGTTGGCTGTGACTCTTTTGTGTACTAATGTGACATCCTATGCTTGTAGGCTGTACCATCTGCATTGTGTTGTTTCCTTGGCTGAACGAGTGTTTGTCTGCTAACCGTTTGTCAGCAGTATGTTTTGGGATTTTCAGTACAGTGTGCCCTCCCTAGCATTGTGACTTGTGATACAGGTGTTTGTGTGTCTTCACTGGGGGTGAGATGATAGTTCCATGCACAGTTAAAATTGAAAGTGTTGTTAACACGTTCATATCAAAGTACCCTGGACATCCCATACCTTTAGACTTATGCAATGTATTAATGTAAAGGTCATTGGGACACTTACAATTTGCAAGGTGACATTTAGGCAACCACACTCATTGACGTCTTCACATTAGGCTGTACAGTAAATTCCGATGTGTGACAGGTTCAATGGTGACTTAACATGGCTAGCGATGTCACGACCACAGTGTGTTCCTGTCGACATGTTGCTGTTGTGGTGTATGTGTTGTGTGTCATAGAGGGTTGCTGTGCAGTGTGTAAATAAGTAGGTTTTTGTACTTACCAACAAGTAGTCCATTGCCATACCGTCCATCCTGGAAGTGTTCATTGATGGTGCAGTGACGGAAGATGTATGAGTCATGATCACTCCCAGGATATTTAGCCACGATGTTGGTGATCAATCCTTGGTGATCGACAATGGCCTGCACGTTAATGGAATGTGTGTGCTTCCTGTTGCGGTAGAGGTGTTCAGTTGCAGCAGGTGGCATAAGGCGTACATGTGTGCAGTCGATTGCACCAAGGACGTGTGGGAAGCCACTGATTGAGTAGAACCCCTGCTTAGTTTCCTGCTGCTTCTGCAGTGTGTTAGGGAAGCAGATGTGGCGGGGTGTCAGTTGAATGATGGCCTCCAGTACTTTGGGCAAAAAGGTGGAGAATGATGGTTATGATATTCCGCCAACCAGGGCACCAGTTGTTTGAAAAGAGCCACTTGCCAGCATGTGAAGTACGGCAAGCAGCTTGGTTTCTGTTGGGATGGTGCGGGGTGTCACCAAAGTGGGGGCCAACTGCTGTTCAATGTTTGGCAGCAGCTGCTAAATGGCCTGCCAGTTCAACCGGTACCTCTGGATGATGTTGTGTTCCCTGAGGCCCTGAATGGTTGTTCCTGGGCGGAATATCCTCTCCTTCCTTCTGCGCTGCCTTTGGGGTCCCTGCTAGTGTTGTTGTAGCTGCTGTTGTTGCTGCTGGGCTCTGCGTCTGCGTGCATGCTAGATTAGAATCACCTCCATAGCTCCCTGTTGCTGCTCTTCTGCTCTGCTGTTTGTTCTGTGTGTTCTGATTAAATACAGGTGTGTTTGCCCCATTTTAACGCCTGCCCTGACCCAGGCGTTTTCTGGCTCTGCCTCCCGGCCGTGCGTCATTTTTGCCCGAAAGCATAAATACGACGCACAGCCCTTTAAGCCATTTTTTGGACGGGAACGCCTACCTTGCATATAATTAACGCAAGGCAGGTTGCCGCATCCAAAAAATGACGCAGACGGCGGAATTTTGTCGTCCGCGGGCTCGAGCGTCAAAGTTTAATTACGGGGAAACGTTTGCGCTGATTGTGCATTAAATATTTTGACGCACAATCGGCGCAGACGGAGTATAAATATGCCACTGAATGTCTTCACATACCTTCTCAACCTGTGCCACTGTACCATGTAAGAGAGCTCTATGCAAATGTCCCAAATATAAAGCTGGACTTTTTACAAAATAAAGTAGCCTTTTGAAATTTTGTATTTTTGAATGAAGCACAACTAATCTTCTAATGTGATGAAAAGTGCTTTTACACACTTTTTTAGAAAAACATGCCAATGAATGGCCTTGTAAATTTGTGTATTTTCTGACTTTGCATGGATCTAATCCTTGAAGCATTGTAATGTTCTGTTGAAGACTTCTCCATGAAAATGCTCTTAGAAAAAAAAAATTATTGATAGATTCCTGTTGGATACCACAAATACTACAACACTTCCACTTGTACCCAGGAGCCTGTTTACAATTTCCTTTTACTTCTTCACCTAACAATTCTTCTACGTCTGTAGGAAGTATACCTTCTTTTTCTAAGGGAGTACCGTCTTTTACATCATAACAACGACCAGTTGTGTCAACTGCATGCACTAATGTACTCTCTTGTGAATAACTCTCTTCATTAAAAAAACAGTTCTGCACTAGATGTGTGCGTCCATTCACCTTTACAAATTTTACAAAAATTAGTTTTGTTAATAAGTCTTTTTCCCACTGTTCTTATTCTCATGCACGTGATTATTTTGACTAGTGTCTTCATTCTGTTCAATATTAAAATACAATGTTTCCTCTTCACAACAAATGATTTCTCAAATATATTCTCAATATGATGCTTATGCTTTAAAGTAGCAGTTCTTCACTTATATTTCTTCACCTTCATCCATAAAATTTGAACTATTCTGTTTCAAAACATTTTCACTCTTAGGGCTAGATGTATCAAACTCTGGATTTGCGACTCACAATTTGCGAGTCGCAAAAGGGGATGTAAGTAAGAATCACAATTCCAGTTTGTGATTCGTTGCGGGGTCGCATTGCAATTTGCGATTTTGCAAATTGCACAAGGGTGTGGCCCGGACTCGCAAATTTGGGACCGTGTTGTAATTTGCGAGAGGGTGCCGAAGAAAACACACTTCCTGGTTCTGAGGGATGACATCAGAACCAGGAAGTACCCCCCATGGAACTTGGAGGAGTCTACCCAGCACAGACAGCAGAAGCACACCCAGCTGAGAGGAGCAACTGCAGCCATGGCAGCTCGGACCAAGGAGACACCCACTGCAGGGAGGAAGAGGAAACTGAAGTTTTCAGAGAAGGAGCTGGAGGTCCTGGCTGAGGAGTGCTGCCTGCACCATGAGGCCCTGTTTGGCACGGCAGCAATGAGTGTCCCTGACACACAGAAAAAAAAGATCTGATTGGACATTCAGAACAAAATAAATGCGATTGGGGTCAGCCATCACACCATCAATGAGGCCGCAAAAGGTAGTACGACCTCAGGTCCAGGACCAAAGAAAGGGTGGCAGAGCGGATGAGGGAGGCACACCGAACTGGTGGAGGACCATCCACAGTTCCACCTCCTACAGCCATTGAGAGCATGTGGAGACCACTCTGGAGCCGGAGGCTGGCATTGGAATTAGGGACCCGGACAGTTTTGCACCGGGAACATCCAAAAGTAAATAGCAAATCTTACTTATTTACACCATTCGATGCACCATGCATACAACCACAGAACACACAAAGGCATGCATTATCCAAATTTGCTCCATGCCTATATTGCAACCTACAGAACAATGCATTATGGACAATGTAGTACAGTAGTCCAACATTTGAGGAATATTTATTTTGATACACCACACATATGAGAGGCACTGACAGTGTATCCCCTGTGTTCCACAGGTCTCTCACAACTAACTACCGATGACCCTACTGTGTATGGAGATGAATCTGCCACCATCACTGCAGACAAGGCAGCCAGTGTATCAGCAGGGGAGTGCATGACCACACCACTTGTCCACCATGCACATGATACCACCGAGGAGACAGATGTGGGCAGTGAGACAGGCAACCTGACACCGGGGCACAGATGAGTGTGAGTCAGCCACATAGGTCAGCTGGTCTGGGCAGAGATGGCAACGTCAGGCACAGTCAGCAGGTGAGGAGGATGTCACAGGGGAACAATTCTTAGGAATGGAGGCATTCTTACTGAGCAGTCACTGCCTGCAATATAAACATATGTGGTTAATGAACAGGAACCTACACAGACTGCAACAGACCCTCTCACAGGGTTTTGCCAATGTTGACACACATTTCAGCACCATGAACAACAACATGGCAAACCTCACAGCTGCCATCAATGACCTGTGCAGGGAAATGGTGGTGGATAGGGCCCATGCAAGGCGCAGAAAGTACGACACTGTTGCACGTTTAGACAGGCTGTGTCAGTCGATTGGCCACCTTGCAACCACTACTACCTGCCTGTCCAGGTGCGCTGTAACGCTACAGTTGGACCTTGGTGTAGCAAGGGGACTAGGGCACATCAGTCATGCAGTGGACCTAATACAAACCACCCAGGCAGCAAGGGGCATTGGCGATACCCCTCAGGATAGTGAGGACATCCCCAGTGTTAGCAGTGTTTCTGCCTCAGATGCACGCATCCTGCGGAGTAGCAGTACCCGCTAAACATCAGGGGACCAACCAAGATTGGACCATGGTGGCCGTAGTCGCAGGAGGGTGTGAATTTGCTAATCTGGGAATTGCCTGAGGCACATAATGTAAATGTGTCAGACATTGTAACATTTTACGTTTTCATTGCTGTTTAGACGTCAACAGTTCATCATTACACTCCTGACATTAAAGGGATTTTTTATGCTTGCACAACCTGGCTATGTATGCCTTGCATTTGTGAGTGCTATAACGGTTGCCCCGTACCTGCAAAAGTAGTGAGTTGCAATGTGGTCCCATCTCTGTCTGCCCTCCATTGCTATGCTATCATACCTAGGCTGTCGTTGTGGTGGCTCTTGCTCCTCATCCTCAGAATCTGTGTCATCTAGGGTGAGATATAGCCCACGTCTGGTTGCTATGTTGTGTAGGATGGCACATGTTGCCACAATCTTACATGCAGTCTCTGGGGCATACTGGAGTGCCCCTCCACTTTTGTGCAGGCATCGAAAACGTGACTTCAACATGCCAAAGGTCCTCTCAATGACGGTTCTGGTTCGCCGATGTCCAATGTTGTGGCGCCTCTCATTCTGATTGGCTGGTGTTAGGTATTGGGTGAGTATCCATGGCCTCAGAGCATATGCACTGTCACCTGTGTAACAAAACAGCAGATATGAGCATGGCTTCACGTGCTTCTGCAGTGACATGTATTTAGGACATCTGTGTGTACTACACAGTACCTAATAAATATCCTTCGCCAAACTCCCCACATTCTAGGCGTTGGTGTATACCACTGTGCCTGAATCTGTATGCATCATGTGTACTCCCTGGAAATGTTGCCACTATGTCAGTTATGGGCATCACATACCACCTGGATTTTGAGTGAGTGAGTACATTTCCTATTGTGGAACACATATTCCAGATTTGCAGGTGGGCAAATGGATATATGTGTCCCGTCCACACACCCTATTACATGGGGAAAGTTGGCAATTCTGTAGAATTCCAACTTGGTGTTGTGAATTTCCTCCTCATTCGTGGGAAGGTATTTGTATCTGGACATGTGTGGGAGTATGGCATCTAAGAACCGTCTAAAGAATCGTGACAGAGCACTTTGGGGCACCCCACCAGCAACAGCAATCACCCCCTGATAGCTACCTGAGGCCAAGAGATGTAGTGAGCAGAGCACTTGTACATTTGTGGGTAATAGAGCAGCTGCGCAAAGTCTGGCGTTCTAGTTGCGGTTTCAGCAATTCAATAATCTCTAAGATAACTGCACTGCTCAGTCTGTATTTGTTATATAGTTCCTCCTCAGTCTGTTGAAATGTGGTCTGCCTGGTTCTGTATATCCTCTCCTGTCTCCACCTCCTCTGCTGGGCAGCCTGGACTCTCCTCCTCCATGCAATCACGTAGAGTGCAGCCATTTTGAGAAACCCAGATGCCTTCTGGGTCTGGTTTTATACTTTGGTTCTGGTTACCACCTGTTTGGAATCAGTGCTAATCTGGGTGTGCAAACTGGGCTTTTTGCGACTATTCACAATTTCAGAATACCTTGTACCAGTGTTTGGGACTCGCAAATTGCGATTTTGTAATTGCGAGTCGCAATCTCAAGTTGCAAATTTAGCGAGTCGGTAATTGGTGGCATCGCTATTTGGGACTCCGAAATGGCATGGCATGGTCGCAAATAGCGCTGTACATGTGGCCCTTAATTCCTTAAACTATTTTGTCTGAAAGTTTCTGTTTTTTTCATAGATTTCCTAATTTTTACAACATCAATTTGCTCCTCTTTCTCATTATGTTTCAAGCTTCTATTTTTTTATTGATGTATTTGTCTCATTTTGCTTTTTACAGCATATTTTTTCAAAAAAATTCTTAGTACTCTTACCAGTGAGTGTTTTCTTACTCTTGGCATTTCACCTTATCTTCTTTTCTCTTATCAGTTTTAACCAGGTAGTATTGTTGTTTCTGCTTTTTTCTTCTTTGTGTTTGGTTCAGCATTGTGAATCTTCTTATATACCTGGAAGTACATATCTGAAAAACAAAGAAACAAAGCATTTAGCTTTACAGAAAAAAAATTAAGAAGAATATTTTCTAATGCAAAATTATTTTCATACTGAATATACACTCATGCACTGCATCAGTATACGCCTGCGTGTGTCACTGTATGCATCAATGCGTGCCTCAGTGTATCAGTGTATCCATCACTTTTTCCTTGGTGTGTTAATCTATACATGACATATGCCAGTAGATGCATGAGTGTGTACCTGAATGTGTCACTGCATGCATCAGTGTGTTCCTGGGTGTGATAATGTAGACACCAGTGCCCCCTAAGTGTGCCACTGTATGCACCTGTATGTGCCTAGATATCTCACTCATCAGTATGCATGTGGGTGAATTACAGTATGCATAGGTCTGCAATTTGTTGTGTCATTGTCTGCATAAGTTTGTGTCTGGGTGTGTCATTATGTGCATCAGTGTATGAGTATATCAGTGTATGCATCAGTGAGTGCCTACCTATATTAGTGTATGCAGCAATGTCTGCCTAGATGTAACTGTGTACATGTTAGTGTGTGCAGGGTGTGTCAGTGAATGTATCAGTGTGCACCTAGGTGTATAACTGTATGAATCAGTCTCGGCTGGATGTGTTAGTGTATCCATCAGAATCTCCCCGGATGTTTCACTTAATGCATCATCATCTCCCTAGGTGTGTCAGTATGTGCATCAGTGTGTGAATAGGTGTGTCAGTGCATGCATCAGTGTCCATCTAACTGTGTCAATCTATGTATCAGTGTTTGCAACGGTGTCTCAGTGTATGCATCAGTGTCTGCCTAAGTGTATGTAGCTATGCTTCAGTGTGTGCTTGTGTGTATCATCGAATGTATGAGTGTGTGCCTGGCTGTGGTAGTATATGCATCAGTGTGTCCCTACATGTGTTACTGTATGTATCTATCCAAGTCAGCATGTCTCATTTTATAAATTAGTGTGCACCTGGGTGTGTCAGAGTATGCACTAGTACGTGCTTGGATCTGTCAGTGTGTGCATCAGTGTGTGCCTGGGTGTCACAGTGTATGCATTAGTTTCTACCTAGCTCTGTTACTGTACGCATCCATTGTAGCCTGGGTCTGTTGGTGTATACATAAGTGTTGGTAAAGATGTGTCAGTGTATCCATGAATTGGTTGGTAGTATGAGTAGCTCCATTCTCTATTTAGCTACGTAAGTACTGTATGTTTACTGTATTATATATCTGTGCATAGGAGTGTGGAAGCTAATATCTTACTTAAACTCAGAAAATTGTTTCATGATCTAATAAGAAAGCATTCACTTTTGTCAGCTAAGTCCATATCACTTAAAGCTTCAGTTATCTCTACTACATGGGGAGTATGAAGCTTCTTAAAAACATTCAGCCAAGTTTAGACCAAAAGTCTGAGTTTAGACCTCAAGTCTAACTTTAGACCAAAAGTCTAACTTTAATTGTAGTAAAGCTGGTTTAAGTTTAAACTTTTGGTCTAAGTTTGGACTTTTGATCTAAACTTAGACCAAAAGTCGACCTTTACTACGAGTAAAGATAGAGGGGATTATTCCTACCCTGGCGGTCCGAGACCGCCAGGGTAGGGGACGGAGGAAGCACCGCCAACAGGCTGGCGGTGCTTCTGGGGCTATTCTGACCACGGCGGTAAAGCCGCGGTCAGAAAAGGGAAGCCAGCGGTTTCCCGCCGGCTTTCCCGCTGCCCCTGTGAATCCTCCACGGCGGCGCTGCAAGCAGCGCCGCCATGGGGATTCCGACCCCCTTCCCGCCAGCCTGGTTCTGGCGGTTTTCACCGCCAGAACCTGGCTGGCGGGAACGGGTGTCGTGGGGCCCCTGGGGGCCCCTGCAGTGCCCATGCCACTGGCATGGGCACTGCAGGGGCCCCCTAACAGGGCCCCACATTGATTTTCAGTGTCTGCTTGGCAGACACTGAAAATCGCGATGGGTGCAACTGCACCTGTCGCACACCAGCAACTCCGCCGGCTCCATTCGGAGCCGGCTTCCTCGTTGCTGGTGCTTTCCCGCTGGGCGGGCGGGCGGCCTTTTGGCGGTCGCCCGCCAGCCCAGCGGGAAAGACAGAATGACCGCCACGGTCTTTTGACCGCGGTACGGTCTTCTGGCGGTTCCCGCCAGGTGGGCGGCGACTGCCGTCTGCCAAAGTAGGAATTACCGCCAGAGTTTGGGTCTAAACTGAGACTTATGGTCTAAGTTTACCTTTGTGAATCAGGCCTATTGTGTAGTGCCATGGCTACGTAACCGTTCAACTATGTATCTATGCTCATTATTAGACAAAGAGCATTTTAAGGCTTTGTAAGCGGCTTTTTTACTGCTAACCGAAAATAACAGTAAACAGTCACAGTTACACTTATAAGTAGGATGGTTCACTTATGTCTCTCTGTAACTGCTAGTGAAACAATCTCTGTAATTTCTCAATATATATATAACACTCTACAAGTTCTCCATTGCTTTTATAAATAGCTGTATCAGTATAGGCATAGACATTTCACTTTTTAATAGGAAGTACAACATTTGTAATGTTTTAATATATATTCACTGCATTCTGTATACTAGCTTCAACATAGCTCAGGGGTTTGTTTTTTATACTGAATCAACACAGAAATGGCTATAAAGCACCATTTCTAGTTTCTACCAAATCCTTTAGTCATTTGTATAATTTCTTCATCTCAATTACAAACCTACTATGTATATTTGTGATGACATTTTCGTAACAAACTACTGACCTGCATTCCCCTAGTATTCATTCATTCCTTTACTAATATTGTCTAGTATGAAGTCCATTTTACTACACATTCCTGATAAGTGTGCTTGTTGCAGTGTATTTAGTTACAATTTCTTCTCACTGACAAATGTACAGAAAACCAACCACAAGAATGGATGCCTACTCTTACAGCAGGCAACCATGAAATGGCAACCTTTTGAACTTTGCTTTCAAGGTTGCCTTCCATACTTACCCCTTTCCAACACTCCTCAAAAGATAGCCCAACTGGTGGGGGTTTTTGTTGGATCCGCGGATCCACTGCAGAGTTCATTCTTTCCCCTCCCCCCCAGGACACATCCGAGAATAGATCAGCGGGTCTGTGGGGAAATCCAAAAATTATTGTTTTAATATATTAAAAAACACACATAGATGTCAATGCTTAATTCACACAAATGTAAATCTGAACAACATATAATTATTACAAATTATTATTGGTTCTACATTTGCAATGAAGTTAGAGTCTAGTCTTTTTTGTTTGCCCTTCCCCCTCATGCTCCTGTAGCTGTGTTACTATAGCTACACAGTCTGCAACATTCCGCTGCAGCAAGTCACAAGTTCATAACAGTTTCAGACTGCAGCATATTTACTTTTAAACCATATTTAGCAGGGGTGGTTGAAGCTTTCACAATAAACATATCACAGGTAGTAATACTGTTTTACAATTTTTGTAAAACCAATCCAACATTTACTTACAGTTCACATAACCTCACTACCTACCTCCACCAACAATCATATCTGCAAGGGCCAATTAAATCTGCTCTTTCACATTCTACGTCTTCTACCCTCCATTATAACTGATTTTCATTTCATACTAGCCTCATTCAGCTGTAGCCAACTCCTGTGTGTTTCTCCAGCTTACCTCAAAGATGCCCAGCATGCGGATTGTGGGACACAGCTTTGTGTTTTGGGCCAGAGAGAGTGCAAAATGAAGTAGTAGTAGAAACCTGGAATTATCTAATGTGGATAATACTTGGCTTGGCCAGAGAGGGTAGAAATAGCATCAATTACTCTCTTTGGTTAAAATCATTAAGACTTGCCAACATCAAGACCCTATGATTGTGTATTGTGGTGGCAATGACCTAGGCACTGTTACAGGGATTGGTTTGGAAATCCTCATGAAGGATACCTTGGAAAATTAATTACATTTTTCCTGCACATTGTAGTTGTATTTTCAAACATTTGCCAAAGGCAGAATTGGAACTGTTCAGCTCAATTGTGCCCACAAATAGACAAATCCAGAAAACATGTTAAAATAATGTTTCTGCATTCCTCAGGGACCATAACATGTACTCTATATATCTTATACAACTTAAGATTTGACATGGAGGGTATATACAGAAATGATGGAGTTCACCTAACAGACAAAGGCAACAAGGTGTTTCTGCATAACTTGAGAGACTGCATCCTCTGTCATCAGTAGCAGTCACCTACACATCATAAACACAAAAGCTTTTCTCAGAGCAAATACATTAACCAACCACAAATATTTTTTTAAATACTTATTTGTTTTAATGTCCTACTGATCAACGGATCTCAAAAACAAACAAAAAACTATTTCTAACATCCTTTACACATTTGTTTCAATATGACATATTTATTTTAAAGTATTTAGTAATAGAACTTGTACTTTAACTCATTTATATGCATCAGTGACCACAAATTGGCCCCAGGACCTTTTTGTACTGACTGACTGGACACTGGATTTCACAGCATCTCTCTAGCTGTGAAACGGCTGTGACAGTGTCTATCATGCTGTGAGAGTGAATGTGATATTGTATGTCTCCATGCGAGGGAGAGTGTCATAGTGTGTCTCTGGGTGTGAGACTATGTGGGTCATTATGTGTTCGGCGGATGGAAAAGCCTGCTCGCCGAAATCCCGATGGGTAGATTGCTGCCAGTGCAATGAAAGGAGACATGTGCATGGATGTGGGGATGGTGACTGCCAGTGATGTAGTGATAGGCATCCTGGTGATGGAGGTAGTGAATGACGATGTAGTGCATGCAGGAGTTAGTGGAGACGCTACTGGGAGGGAGAGAGATGACGAGGAGGAGGGGGACACAGTGGAGGCACTGGATGTTGGTGTGTCTGCATGGGGATGGTGCCTGTGAGATGAAGTGTGGTGCTTGTGTTTGCCTGAGCCACTTCTGTGTGTTGATTTGGGTGATTGCTGGTCTGAAGGTGTGCTTGGGACAGGTTGGGGATGAGGGGATTGGGACTGGGTAGAGGAAGTTGGAGGGGGGAGGCTGGAGACAGGGAAAATGGCTTCCTTCAGTGCAGAGGCCAGAGCCTGAAATGTTCTCTATTGGGCCGCCACACCAGAGTGAATGCCCTCCAGGTATGCATTTGTTGCAAATGCCTTTTGAGTCCCTGGATGGCATTCACTATGGTTGACTGCCCAACAGTGATGGATCTCAGGATGTCAATAGCCTCCTCATTGAGGGCAGCAGGGCTGACTGGGGCAGGGCCTGAGGTGCCTGGGGCAAAGGAGATGCCTACCCTCCTGGGTGAGCGGGTACGGGAAACATGCTGAGGGGCTGCTGGGAGGGCGGTACTGGTACGGGGGTGGAGGCTGTACCTGTAGTTAGGGTGGGCAAAGAGGTGTCCGCCACCGCCAGGGAGGTTCCATCGGAGGAGGAGTTGCTGTCGGTAGTATCCCCTCCTGTCTCTGTCGTTTTGCTCCCCTCACCCTCTGTCCCACTGGTGCCCTCACCGTCGGTGGATTCGGCCTCCAGGCCCAAGTGGGATGCAGCTCCCTCCATCACTGGTGCCTCTTCTCCTCTGCCAGCCGATGCTAATGCACACAAAGACAGTGTGACAAAACAAGAAGGGGGGGAGACAGAGGATACACTTGGTCAATGCCAGTAACAACACTACCGTTGGCGTACACAACACACAGGGATCAGCCCTATGCACTAAGCCATGCACTACCAGTTACAAAGCTAGTCATCAGCCCATGGGGTACATTACCTAATGCCATTAGCTGCACACCTGAAACCAACAGGAACCTGCCCAGTAGTAGATGCCCACTAACACTATTGGGGTTGGAGTGCTTCAGAGCCTTCCCAACAAGGGACCTACGTTTGCCCTGGCCTAGGGGCACCCACAGCCCACATCCCCCACCCAGGTAAAACCTTAACACGTGCAAACTTATGATTCAGAATCTGTAGTCACCCCCTTGTGGCTGCTGTGATGCCTTCAAGTGCCCATCCAACTCTGAATAGGCCACTGCCAGGATGTGGAACATCAGGGGTTCAGGGTGCAACGGGCACCCATTCCTTGTTGGGAGGCCAGCCCTGGCTGGGCCTCCGCCATCTTCCTTGCCCACTGGCGTAGGTCCTCCCACCGTTTGCGGCAGTGGGTGCTCTGCCTGTCAAAGACCCCCAGGGTCCGCACCTACTTCACGATGGCACGCCAAATACGCTTTTTCTGATGGGAGCTGACCTGTAGGAAAATATGCATAGAAAAAAGGGATTAGTCATACCATCCGGACTGTTACACTCATGGCCCACAATATCCCTCCCATCCCCTTACACACAGACATTGACCACCAGACATGCAGCACTCTGTCCAGGACCCCTCAGCTCCCCCTACATGAGGCTTACACACACAGCAATTCATGCATTCATGGCCCACGCATCATGCTCACAGCGTACTCACCTATTTGCCTGGAGGACCATAGAGTAAAGTGCACTGGTGTAGGACCCCATCCACCAGTCTCTTCAACTCCTCCCAAGTGAAGGCGGGGCCCTTTCCCCAGACACTCCAGCCATAGTCGCTTCCAGACACAGGTCACAGCAGCACTTGCAGTGTAGTTCCTCTCCTGTTGAAGGTCAGGTAGCAAGTGAGTGAACAGATAGAAAATGGCGGTAACATTAGCAGCAGTACGTACCGTCACCGCCGGCGTTCATCATCATTTGCTCCTGGAACCCATAGGGCCCAATGATAACCAATGCGAAGTTGCGTGGCAGTCATCATCCGCCGACCGCAATGGTGCACAACGACAGAGGAAATACCTCATTTCCACTTGTCTCTCCTCACAGGTCAGGCAGCCGCTATTTCAGGGGGACACAGGCCATGGCAACTAACTGCGTCACAGCAGACATTGGCACTTCAACTGACTCTCAAATTCACATACTGTTTCTGTAAAGGAAAAAATGCATTTTTATGGTCACATATGTGTGACTATGACCCTCAGTTCACCGTTTTCCACCCTCGAGTTCAACCGCTGAGGATGACTAGGAGATGGAGACACCTTCCCGTGTACAGATCCCTGGTGGAACTGGCGACAATGGAGGAGAGACACATTATCCTCATCTACAGACTTGATAGGGCCACAATCCAAGAACTGTGTGCCCAATTGGAGCCAGTCCTCATTTCAGCTGTCCGCCAGCCCACAGGTGCCCTCTAGTGCAGGTCTTGTCCGTGCTCCATTTCCTGGCAAGTGGTTCCTTCCAAGCAACAGTGGCCATGGCATCAGGGATGTCTCAGCCAATGTTCTCCAACATGTTGACCAGAGTGTTGTCTGCCCTGCTGAAACACATGTGCAGCTACATGATATTCCCCCAGGTGGAGGATTTGGCCACAGTGAAGGCTGACTGTTATGCTCTGGGACACATCCCCAACATCATTGGTGCCATTGATGGTACACATATATCATTTGTCCCCCCCTAGAGAAAGGAACAAGTGTTCAGGAATAGAAAAAGCTTGCACTCTCTGAATGTGCAGATGGTGTGCTTGGCGGACCAGTACATCTCCCATGTCAATGCCAAGTATCCTGGCTCTGTGCATGATGCTTTTATTTTGAGGAATAGCAGCATTCCATATGTAATGTCTCAACTCCAGAGGCACCGGGTGTGGCTAATAGGTGAGCCTATGCTCCTCACCCAGTTGATGTAGGTATATGGGTGTGGGTTTGGCTCTTAGGGTGAGTGCGTGGCTAACAGGTATCCCTCAATATTTGCAGGTGACTCTGGTTATACCAACCGCTCATGGCTACTGAGCCCAGTGCAGAATGCCAGGACAAGGGCAGAGGAATGTTACAATGAGGCACATGGACGAACAAGGATGATAATTGAGAGTACCTTTGGCATTCTGAAGGCCAGATTCCGGTGCCTCCATCTGACAGGTGGATCCCTGTACCACTAACCCAAGAAGGTGTGCCAGATCATCGTTGCATGTTGCACAACCTGGCCTTGAGATGCCAGGTGCCTTTTCTGCAGGAGGATGAGCCTAGAGATGGTCTTGTGGCAGCAGTGGAGCCTGTGGACAGTGACGAAGAGAAGGCAGAGGAAGAAGATGTGGACAACAGAAGTTCACTCATTCAACAGTACTTCCAGTGACACACAGGTAGACACTGTAACTTCACTTTCCATTGCAGTTTTGTGTTAGACATTGAACACGGCAGCCTGATTTCCCTATGTTTATGGCCACTTACTGTACCCTTTGGCATCTCTATTTTTAGATCTCTGTGCCCCACTCTGGCTCCTGGTGTGTTTACTGCTGCCCACTACAGGTCATACCTATGTATAACTGTACATTTGAATTGCAATGTTTACAGCTTGTTAAACAAATACATATTTCAATCAATTGACAGACTCTATACTCTGTATTTGTTCCAAGGGTGTTTATTTATGTGCTAATAAGTGGAGGGGGTATGGCAATGGGCTGGGTTGCTGATGGAGGAAATTCCATGGTAGAACCCAGTCTATTTGTATCACAGGTGCATTGTGCAAGGGGGCAATGGGAAGGGGAGCAATGTCAGTTGAAGGTGGACAGGGTGACAGAGTGGGACAGAAGGGTGACAATCAGGAGAGTCTTATTTCCTGGCAGGGGTCTTGGCAATGTTCTCTGGCTTCTGCCTGGATCACAGGGACCGTATGTGGGGTGGTTCTCCTTCTGCAGGCGGTGGGGTACTGGTGGCCTGTTGGTCCTGTGGCGGGGCTTCCTGTCCACTAGCGGCAGCGGAGATGGAGGGTTGTTCATCAGTGTTGCTAGTGTCAGGGGCCCGTTGGTGTGCCACTGCCTCCCTCATGGTGTTGGCCATGTCTGCCAGCACCCATGCAATGGTGACCAGGGTGGTGAGGATGTCTTTTAGGTCCTCCCTGATTCCCAGGTACTGTCCCTCCTGCAGCCGCTGGGTCTCCTGCAACTTGTACAGTATCTGACCCATGGTCTCCTGGGAATGGTGGTATGCTCCCAGGATCCCTGAAAGTGCCTTGTGGAGAGTGGGTTCCCTGGGCCTCTCATCCCCCTGTCGCACAGCAGTCCTCCCAGCTTCCCTGTTGTCCTGTCCCTCTGTCCCCTGAACGGTGTGCCCACTGCCACTGACCCCAGGTCTCTGATTGTCTTGGGTTTGTGGGGTTGCCTGGGGTCTCTGTAGTGGTGGACACACTGCTGATTGATGTGTCCTGGGGACAGAGGTATGGGCCCGCTGGGTGGGCGCTGTGCTGGTGTTTCCTGAGCGGGGAGGCTCTGTGGTGGGTTGGGACTATGGCTGGGTAACCGACTGTCCAGATGCCTGTGATGGGCCAGGTTGGTCATCGTGATCCAGGCATGCAGAGCTGCTGTCATCACTGTGGGCCTCTTCTGAGGGGGGACTAGATGTTGGTGGTACCTTCTCTCCAGTGACGTTGAGTGGGGGTCCTGTGGGGATGTAAATGTAGTGTTATTGTATTGGCGTGTGCCATCTTGTGCATGGATATCCTTCCCTCTATGGTTGTGATTAGCAAGGCACCTTTGGGTTGTGTGAGATGTTATTGGTTTGGCTAAGTGATTGTCACTAGGGTGCATGCTGTGGTGATGGGTGTCCATGCAGGTCTGTGATGGGAGTCCATGCATTGGTGTTGCATGCAGGGCTTGGTATTGGGATGGATGGGTTGTGATAGTGGGGTATATGTGAGGTGATGGAGTGATGGGGGTGAGGGTAAGGCTAGGAGTTTGTAATGGCATGCAGGAAGGGTGGGGGATATAGTAGTAAAGATTTGACTTACCAGAGTCCAGCCCTCCTGCTACTCCTTCGAGGCCCTCAGGATGCATGATTGCCAAGACTTGCTCCTTCCATGTTGTTAGTTGTGGGGAGGAGGTGGGCTACCTGGTGTCTTGCTACCATGGAATGTACCTTCTCCCTTAGGTCATTCCACCTCTTCCTGATGTCATCCCTTGTTCTGGGGTGCTGTCCCATGTCGTTGACCCTGTCCACGACTATCCGCCATAGCTCTATCTTCCTAGCAATGGACGTCTGCTGCACCTGTGATCCGAATAGCTGTGGCTCTAACCTGATGATTTCCTCCACCATGACCCTTAGCTCCTCCTCTGAGAACCTGGGGTCTCTTTGTGGTGCCATGGGTGTAGTGTGAGTGGTATGTGTGAGGGTGTGTGGGGTGATGTGTTAAGGTGTGCTGTGAGGTGCGTGGGTGGTGTATGGGTGATGGTGTTATGTGGCTCTGATTCAGTGGTGCTCCTGGCATGTCTCTCTCTCTCTCAGTTGGCAATATTTTTTGTTGTTGTAAGGGGTTGAGGGTATTGTGGGTGTGTGTTTTATATTGGATTGGGTGTGTGGGTGTGGTGTGTGTATGTGTGTCAGGTGTGTGTAGTTTGAATTGTCCAATGTGGTGTAGTTTTGTTAGCATGTGTGTATTTTGAGCAAGGCGGTGTGTACCGCCAATGGTTTACCACGGTTGAATGGCCGTCACAGTGATTCATGTTTCATGATGCTGTGGGTATATTTCTGTTGGCGTAACGCTTTGGGTTTTGGTACCGCCAGTTTATCACTGACCTTTGGGCTGGCGGACTTGTTTGGGTGTCTGTATAGTGGCAGATTTCTCTGTATGGTTCATAATACCCATAACGGCATACCACCACGGTCATGTTATGTTGGCGCCCGTCAGCACATCTGTCAGCGGCATCTACCACCAGGGTTGTAATGAGGGCCTATATGCCTAGTCCATCTAGTATTCTCTTCTGTCCAAACATGTTGCTCCTCCCGCCACCCCAGAAAAGTACCTGCAAAACTTGGAGCAAAGTAACTGCCCATCGCCGTACCGGTGACCTGTCTGTACCACTGATCATTAAATAGAAAGCAGTTGTTCTCTAAACACAATTTTAACATGTCCAAATGCATCATAGTGTGATCATAAAATAGGGAAGGATTTGATATTTATGGGATATTTGACCTAATCATGTAATTGATTCAAAATGAAGAGAGAATTATAATGAAATGTCTATGAGATTTAGGTGGTTATTCTAACTTTGGAGGAGGTGTTAATCTGTCCCAAAAGTGACGGAAAAGTGACTGGTGACCATAAAAAGCAAACAGCAAATGTATCAAAGGCACAGCCCTAGGGTGGCCTAACCATATATGAGTTCCAACACATCCTCTGTCCCGCCATTAAGCTGCACAGCAGGTCTGTGACTACACTCACACTTTACAGAATTGTAAAACTGCAACTTGTGCTGTAGCAAGTGTTCAGGAGAAACAGAATATATATATATTTCTTAACTGAATAATTAAACGTACACACAACATTCAAGGTTAAAGCGGCTATAGAATACAGCACCAAATAAAAGTCTTAAAAGTAGAAAAGCACATCCGTTAAGGTAATTTTATTGCAAAAATGAAATCAAAGCATTGTAACTCTTCCTAAATAATGTTCAGTCACATCATGTGTTGATGAAGTGCAACAGGTTGTCAGTCAAAATTGAAGGTTTTGTATAAAAATAGGATGTGTTTTCATAAAAAGTTCCTTAGCTGATGTATTGAAAACGTTTTGTGAAAAATCTTTAGTGGTCTTTTTGTACTATGGGGACACCATGGATAATCATTGTGCCTAATTTCTATGCTTCATGTGTTATTGGTGCTGTAGCCTTTTTAATCTTGGATGGCACAACTGACTGAAGGTGTTCCCAATTATATTGAAATTGTGGATATTTGTGGGTGGTAGAAATCCGTGTCACCATGTAATACCACGGATGGAACCTTCAAAATTCTATGTGCTATAGAGCCTGGACGTAATGCACCCTTCCTCCAGACAGGGAGAGAGCTGTCCGGTTCTGCAAATAATGCAAACATATTGCGCCTGATTCATAAAGGTAAATTTACACTTCTGTGTAAATTTATGATTGTTTGCTACTCACAAAGGGATTTAGGAGTAGGATCTTTACTAATGCGGAGTCTCAACTCATACATTTTTATGTGCAGAGACTCCGCACTTGTAACGATATTACTTGTAAATCCCTTTGCGAATAGCAAACATTCATAAACTTACACAAATGTGTACGTTTACCTCATTGAAGCAGGCCCCAGGTGTGTGCAGTAGCAACAGAATACTAACTAAATTAATGTTCCTGATTTGCACTATTTTCTATTAATATTCCTAAAAATACTTAAGAAGAAGGATGCCCAAATATAATGTAAATGTTTAACGTCTTATTGGCCCAGTGTGCTTAAAAATGTGCCACTGGCCATTATCCAAAAAAGTCTCCACAAGCTATGCAGTTTTCAGCAAAACAAAATAAGACCTCCCCTAGCAATTTTGACTCAGGTTTTAAAGATGCATTTTCCACCAGGGTTAGTCCCTCTTGAAGCTTCAGTCTAGTTGCACCCCTGGAGAGCATTTGTCACCAAATGCAATCTCTTCCACCTCGCTGGAGAAAGTCAACTGTGTGCAGATGAATTTGACACTAAACCCAGATAGACTGATAGAAGTAAGAACTTTGCAGCAGCAGAAACCTAGCTGTGAAATTTGAAGAACAAGCACCATGGAGGAAGCCGGAATTACCACCAGCCGTATTACAAGTCCATTATATCCTATGGAACTCGTAATACGGCTGGTGGTATATCCGTCACTTTACCGTCACTTTTGGGACGGATTAACACTCCTCCAAAGTTAGAATAACCCCTTAATGTTATGAAAATTTGCCCTGATTATGCAATTGTTTAACATGAAGAAAATTCAATCTTTACAAGACTAATTTATGTCTCTCCCTTAAATATGATAGATTTAATAATTTTTCCCCATTTTTTGCTAATTAATAATTGTATTCTTTATTTAAATATTATGTTATATTTTTTATTTACATGATTCCTTGGAATAGGGGGATCTTTTTTCGAGTAGATAGTAGTGGCTGAATCATAGTATTTTCAGTATGGTTATCTGTTGGTGTTTTATGTTGTTTTTAATGGGGTAGAGCAAGTTGTGAAGTATGGGCTGTGAGGAAGATCTTCGTAAGATCAAAACGCATTTCCATGAAATTTTGCTTTTCTCATCAAACTTTGGAGTGCAGTCTTTTTAGTGCCCGTGATGCGTGGCACCTTTCCTTGTATCATATATACAGCTACCGATGGTCGTGACCTGCACCAACCCCGAGAGGTGGAAGACGATGGGTTTTACGGGGATCGTTTTATATATATATATATAAAAACATAGTGGCTATATATATATATATATATATATATATATATATATATATTTATATTCATTTCATTGTGCATAAGGCAATGTGCATGGGTAATGTAAGATGGGTGCTATGTTAGGATATTCATATCCTTCTGCACTGGTGCAATGACGAGCATACTTCACCAACTACTGATGCATTTTTTATGAAGACAATGCTTTGCCACCTCTATAGGTTTTGAGTTATCCTACGGGCTCTAAAGAGGTCAACATCAGAGCCGACATCTGCATTTCTCATATATTAGATGCCTGTTCAATGAGTCAAACTCTCCTCTTGAAATTAAAAACTTGTTCCCAGGAGCTTCTATAGTAGGTGAACGGTGCGGCTAGCTGATTGTCATGTGAATGATGAAAAAGCTGACATTTACCACGCTGTGGTAATATAAAGGGGCGTGTTTTTTGGCTTGTATACTAACAGCTTGCCACTTTGCACACTCTGCCCATTTATGTTACAGCAACATCAGTACATACAAATCATCTAGAGGTGTTATGAAAAGCCCACCAACATTTGCTCAAGGGGCATTACTGCCATAATTCATACTCTTACCAAATATTTGGGGGTGCTGGTGATTAGCATGCATCACACCCATCCTCGAAGGCAGCCACTGCTAGCCTCTCTATTTATTTCAAACACTCAAGAGGACACGCTTGTTATAATCACTACAGTCACTACTCTGCAATCGTTAATCTCTCCCCAGCACAGTGAGCTGTCCTGTGGTCAGGCGGAGCTCGGGCTGCTCCTGTACTACTGACAGCAGCAGGTGTGCAACATCCATTGGGGTAAAAGGGCTTCAGTCTCTCTCTCGTCAGTTTCCATGGGAAGGGCTGGCGGGGCTGGTGCTGCCAGTAGGAAGGTCAGCTAGCATTCTGCACTTCCTGGTAATGTCTTCTACAGGCTTAATCAAGCCTGCAGGCTGTTTCTTTTAAATTCTTTCAGTGAAATTGACTGATGAGTTGTCAGTGCTCAATTGTTTCTGTTCAGAGATAACAAGAGGTACCTTAGGATAGTTAAAGTGCCTGGGTACAAGTGTGAAATCACAAAAGTGAGACCCACTTTTGAGAAACTCCTTATTGTTTGCATAAAAACAACAAGGATGCCCTACAACACCCCTTTGCAACAAAGGACAGATTAAAAATCACCCATTACCAGTTGATAGACAGTCGGTGTTATCTAAAGCTGAGTAATGTTTGCTTTTCAAAGGGAAAAAAATGTAAAGTTGTAATTGCGTACGTAAACATAACATACTGCAGAAGTGATTTGTTCTATTTGTTTAAATTGTTATGGTGTCATTCATAATACACAATGCAGAGTGGAAGCAATACTTCATTCTTGCATAGGGTTAAAAAATGAAATTAAATACTCTTCTGATAGCTCTAATACATGCTACATAACTTTATGCCCTCTGCAAATAGTTTAACATGCTCCACTTTTTATCCTCAACAGGGTATTACTGCCTTTCATCCTTCTGATATTAATACAGTAGACATGACTTATTTGACTACACTCACACTTTACAGAATTGTAAAACTGCAACTTGTGCTGTAGCAAGTGTTCAGGAGAAACAGAATATATATATATTTCTTAACTGAATAATTAAACGTACACACAACATTCAAGGTTAAAGCGGCTATAGAATACAGCACCAAATAAAAGTCTTAAAAGTAGAAAAGCACATCCGTTAAGGTAATTTTATTGCAAAAATGAAATCAAAGCATTGTAACTCTTCCTAAATAATGTTCAGTCACATCATGTGTTGATGAAGTGCAACAGGTTGTCAGTCAAAATTGAAGGTTTTGTATAAAAATAGGATGTGTTTTCATAAAAAGTTCCTTAGCTGATGTAACGTTTTGTGAAAAATCTTTAGTGGTCTTTTTGTACTATGGGGACACCATGGATAATCATTGTGCCTAATTTCTATGCTTCATGTGTTATTGGTGCTGTAGCCTTTTTAATCTTCGATGGCACAACTGACTGAAGGTGTTCCCAATTATATTGAAATTGTGGATATTTGTGGGTGGTAGAAATCCGTGTCACCATGTAATACCACGGATGGAAGCTTCAAAATTCTATGTGCTATAGAGCCTGGACGTAATGCACCCTTCCTCCAGACAGGGAGAGAGCTGTCCGGTTCTGCAAATAATGCAAACATATTGCGCCTGATTCATAAAGGTAAATTTACACTTCTGTGTAAATTTATGATTGTTTGCTACTCTCAAAGGGATTTTGGAGTAGGATCTTTACTAATGCGGAGTCTCAACTCATACATTTTTATGTGCAGAGACTCCGCACTTGTAACGATATTACTTGTAAATCCCTTTGCGAATAGCAAACATTCATAAACTTACACAAATGTGTACGTTTACCTCATTGAAGCAGGCCCCAGGTGTGTGCAGTAGCAACAGAATACTAACTAAATTAATGTTCCTGATTTGCACTATTTTCTATTAATATTCCTAAAAATACTTAAGGAGAAGGATGCCCAAATATAATGTAAATGTTTAACGTCTTATTGGCCCAGTGTGCTTAAAAATGTGCCACTGGCCATTATCCAAAAAAGTCTCCACAAGCTATGCAGTTTTCAGCAAAACAAAATAAGACCTCCCCTAGCAATTTTGACTCAGGTTTTAAAGATGCATTTTCCACCAGGGTTAGTCCCTCTTGAAGCTTCAGTCTAGTTGCACCCCTGGAGAGCATTGTCACCAAATGCAATCTCTTCCACCTCGCTGGAGAAAGTCAACTGTGTGCAGATGAATTTGACACTAAACCCAGATAGACTGATAGAAGTAAGAACTTTGCAGCAGCAGAAACCTAGCTGTGAAATTTGAAGAACAAGCACCATGGAGGAAGCTGGTGACCATAAAAAGCAAACAGCAAATGTATCAAAGGCACAGCCCTAGGGTGGCCTAACCATATATGAGTTCCAACACATCCTCTGTCCCGCCATTAAGCTGCACAGCAGGTCTGTGAGTTCTGAGATGCAGGAGAGCTGTGTCCCACTCTACTCTGCTGCAGACAAGTCCCTGCATCACATTGCATAGTTAGATGCTACTGCCCAGTGTAGCATTTGTTCCATCTAAATACCATAGGTTTCCTACATTAATCATCACACCCTGACGGTTGCATGTGAGGCCCACCACACTCATTATTGTTGGACCGCAACTTCTTTTTCCTCATTATACTCTGGCCCACATCAAATTAGTGAACGACACACAAGGAAGGGAAAATAAAAAGAAGAGAAAAAAACTAAAAACATGACAAAGTGATTAATCAGAAACCTGCTAAAATTAGATAAAGAGGCAGAGAGTTTATGGAGGTAGGTTAAAGAGACATGAGCTAGAATCAAGACTATGCAGCCTTGATATTTGGCATCTCGATATTCCATATTCGGATCAAACATTTAGGGCCGCCACTTTTATAAATTAAGCACTTGTTAATGTTAAAGAAAGCCAGATTATTATTGAGTCTACTGCTTATTTTCCAGGACCCTTTTTTCCACCCTGCCTTGCATTCCACTTTCTTCCACAGTGCTCCCTCTCATTTTTCTTCCTTGCTACTTCCTCCTTGTCTCATGGTTGTTTTTCACTTTTCTCTTCTGTCACATATCCTGCATCATTGTCTCTTGTTCTATTTCTCTTTTTTCTTTCTCTCATTTCAATTCACTGTACATTACTGAAATTCACTATTGCTTTATCAGCACAGCACAGGTCAGAGGTGGACCCAGTTTGATGGGGTCCTGCTAATATATTTTAGAAAAGGGACTCAATACCACCTTGCTCCTCAGCCTTGCTCCTTATCCTGTTGTTACCTTGTGCCATAGCACTGCAGTTTCTTGCATCTGCAAACACTGGCCTCAGAATGTTTTTAAATATCCATTCCACCAGCAGAATTGCATTTATTAGTGTGAATGGTGCAAGAGAGAAACAGAGAACTTGGCAAAATTAGCCCTTCTATTGCTTAGTGCACTGTTAATGTGAAACTCTTTTGTTCTTTGGAGGTGAATAAAGAACAATCCCAGGAAACAATTGCAAATTGACAGCACATAATATTTATTTGATAATAGTTTAAAAATGTGATTTCCAAGTTCCACATATCTGTTTAAAATTATTTACATTTTCAGCCATTTCCGCTAACAGTTACAAATTGATAGTGGGAAAAACACATGATGTATAAAAAGTAAAACCAACAATCTTTTTAATGTTATTTCATGTTTCTTCTTATTTTGATTTTAAAATAGGCCATTGACCTTTTACATGAAAATTATTATAAGGGCCTGACATCACTTATTTTGATGTCACTACATGTGATGTCATATGGTAATTGGCCCATTACTAATTTCCGTACAACTTGTGCCCTGTTTATTGGCATGACATTAGTCTTTAGGTATTGAAGATAAATACATAAATTCACAGGTATACGAGCCATTTTTCTAGTGGTGTCACACATTGACAAGTATTCAGCCACTTCGTCTGTCTAGTTTTAGTGAATACAGATCGCCTGCCGCTCCCCCTCCTTCTGTTTCTCTCTGCCTTTCTTTTTCCGCTCTTTCTTTGTCTTGTTGCTATCTTAATCTCTCTTGTCCCCTCTTTCTATCACACACTCCTATTAGCTTTATGAATGACACTGCAATTTCTAGCATTCATATGACAACTTTTTTTGAACATTTGAAAATAAGGGACATCCACGTGTGGAAGGGAGGTTACTGGGTGTAATTGATTATCTTAGCAGTTATATGCTTCTGATAGGATTTAGCTATTTCATCACATACTTCAAACAGAATCTGCTGGTTTAAGTGGCTTAATTCTGGTAAAAAGTAGATTTTGGCAAATCACAACATTCATAGGAAAAGCCAAGCCGAAAGGGAGCTAACGGTCATACTTATTTTCTAATGACGAAAGCACAAGCTGATCCATCATCCTATAACAATGTGTAAATGTGAAAGAAAGTCCTCCTTTTTTCTTTGGTCACCCCCAAATGTTTTGAACAGAGAGAGTATGCAAATTAGGCTAATTATTATTGGCTTTATCAACCTACCTAAAAGTAACTAGTATATGGTAGGGCATGTAGATTTTGGGACCCCAGCATAGGTAGTGAACCCATTGGTCTACTGCTGATTTGCCCAGTGTCATTTTAAAGGCAGGCCTACCTTGCTGGCTACTTTTAAGTTAAAGTTAACCCGAAATTCGACTTTGTACTTCCAAGGTCTTAAGCTATTTTGTTTTTACATATGTCACCCCTAAGGTGTGCCCTGTGTGCCCCAAAGTTTGGATGCAGTGTAACTGTTGGACCTGGCCCTTTTACAGGGTTATTCCCCAGACTTTTTGTTTTTTGCCTCCTTATTTTTCTGACCTTTGTTGGCTGACATTTTGACTCTGAGCACTTTTTCACTGCTAACCAGTGCTAATGTGCATGTGCTCTCCCTTGTAAAATTGGTATGATTGGCTTATACCAAATTGGCATGTTTAATTTACCAATAAGTCCCTTGTAAAGTGGTATTCCTATACCCAGGGCTAGTAAATTAAATGCTTCTAGTGGGCCTGCAGCGCTGCTTGCACTACCCACTGAAGAAGCCTATCATCCTATCTGAGGCCTGCTAGTGCAGGGCCTGTGTGTGCAGTTTTCTGCCACAGGGACCTGGCATCTAAATTTACTTGCCAGGCCCAGAACTCCACTTTTACTACATGTAAGTTACCGCTAAGGTACGCCCTAGCTAGCCCTATGGGCAGGGTGCCATGTATGTAGAAGGCAGGACATGTGCCAGGTTGTGTGGCCTGTCCTGGTAGTGACAAACAGTCTAACTTGGTGTCTCACTGCTGTGAGTGCTGCCTTCTCATAGGATTGCATTGGAGAGGTCCTGCCTTATGTGTAACAGGTATTTTCTGATTTATGAGTGATAGTGTAGGCATGTTTGGTATGGTTGTGATAGTGATGAGAAATGTTGCTTACTGATGTAGGTGTATTTTTTATTACTATCACAGAACTGCCACTTCTAGAAAGTGCCCATTTATCTGTGCTTAGGACTCTGGTGTTTGGCAGCTTGCTTCCAATCCACGTTTGGGCAGCCTGACAGTTGGGGCATTGTGCATACTTTTCAGACAGCCTGAACACAGGGAGGGTGGAGGTGTCACAGAGGTACATCTACATATTGTATAGCCTTCCTGGGCTGAGAGAAGGGAGAGGCGGGGCACACCTGCATTTGTAAAGGCTGTGCCCTGGCCTCACACAATAGGGTCGTTTACCCCTGACTGATGTTTGGAGCCTGTGCTGGAGGAGAGAAAGGGCACTCCCAGGACCAGTTGTAACTGGTTGGAACCCCCTGTCCTCCCCATTGCAAAACACACTGTAAACCTAGTATAAGTAAAGAGGAATTTTCCCCACAATTTAGACATCATTTTGGACATTCTTGGAACTGCAGGAACCTTACCTGGAGCGGGACGCAGGACACTGTAGAGAGGACTCACCAGGACCACCTTGGACTGCTGCTGCTGTGCTGACCTGTGAACTGCCTGGTCACAAGGAGGAACTGCCACTGGTTGCATCCCCTTGTTGTGCTGACCTGCTGCTGGGTTCGCCAGCCCTGTGCACCCTTCTTCATTTGTTGTCTCCAGAAGCAGGGTGCTGTGGCCCCTGACCTCTGTAACTCCCTCCAGCACGAGGAGTGCTGCTATGACTGTCTAAAGCGCTTTGGGAGCACTCCTGCGTGACTTGGCCCTTTTCAAAGTGCTCCCTGGCTGCCAGAAATCACTGCTGCAGCCTGGGGTCACCGTGGGGCCCCTCGCGCTTTTCAGGAAGCACTCTCCGTGCCCAAATCACCGCCGCAGCCAGGGCCAAAACACAAGGCCTTTGTGCTTTTAAAAGCTCCTTTTGAGGCCCCCAAAATCACTGCCACAGCCCGGGCATCTTCTGCTCCCAGAGAGCAAGGATTGCGCATCCCCTAGTGCCCCGGGACACAAGAAAACAGAAAGCGGAGCAGGCGTGCTCCTATTTGGCGCCCCAAGGCACGGTCCGTTCCTCAGAGCGCCCCCGGGGCACCAGCCGCCATCTATTCTCCGTGAATCACCACAGCGACCCGGAAACCTCCTTACACACTCGCGTACCACATCGGGTGCGGGCGAGTGTCTTCTCGGGCCACAGGAGGGGTCCAAGCTTCAAAAACCTCACCAGCAGGACTCAGGGGAAGGCGCGGAGAGCACCCCCTTCCCCCAGTCTCTGCCTTAGGAGCAGGACGCTCCTCTCTTTCTGAAACCGGGCTATTTCCCTTTAAAAATGTGGGAGAGAGACCTCAACGGAGGCCCCCTTCCTCTCGCCCCAATAATTGGTTGTTGGGCCTCGCCTAGCCTCCACCCTGCGGACAGGGTGTCAGAAGGCCGAGGCAGGCCTCCACCAAAATCGTGGCACGTTTATCGCGAGGAGAGGGTGCGAACCACCCCTCTCACCCAGGAGCACCGCGTGGCCCCCATTGTGCGCACAGGAGCACCGGGGGGGCCCCTATGCTCCTCTTTTAGGCACGAGGAGTACCTCTTCGACACAAACAGGTATTTTCAGGAGATATTGACTCCAGGAGCCCAGTATATAGCTTTGGGGGTTTTATAGGTTTCTTACCTGCTTTGGTGGCATTACATACATGTGCTGATGTTCCTTTTATGGGCATGACTTGTGATATGTATTTTTTATGACTTGTGATATGTACTCTAATGTTCCTTTTATGGGTATTTATGAGGTATTCATGACAAGTGCATAGAATTCTTACTGTAATTCCTGACTACTGCTTATGTTGCAGAATCCTGAGTACTTACGTGTTCTAATGTGACAACTGCGTATTCTTGCAGAGTATTAGTAACTTTTGTAACATTCTGACAATTGCTTAAGTAGTAGGGTATTATTACTTTGTGGTGTACATTTTGCAGCACGTGTGTTGTGTGGGTTGTGCAAATGCTTTACACATTGCCTCTGGGTTAGGCCTGACTGCTCGTGCAAAGCTACCAAGGGGGTGAGCAGGGGTTATCTTGGATGTGAAACTCCCTTGCCCTACTAGAGTGGGTAGGTTCTGCCTGGCTTAGGTGCATACCCTAGCCAACCAGAAATCCCATTTCTAACAGTAGCTATATGCAAGGACTTTATAAAAGATATTTTATAAGCCCTGGTGAGGGAAATAGCTAAGTCTTTACATAGAAAGTAGCTAAATATTGCATGTTTAAATCCAACAACTTGCCACTGTTGAATTTAATGTAATGTGCACTTAGAAAGAGTTTTAGAACTCGTTCTAAAAGTTACCAGTTTCAGCTCTGTGGTGCCCTTCTCTGATTGGTCAAGGCTGCCTTGATGAGGTGTGTAGCGGCCTGGGCTGAACACAAAGGAAGTGCCTTGGGGAGGAGATCTGCCTCAGCAGGTTGTGAAACAGGAGGTGGAGAGCAGCCAAACTGTACTTCAAAGGAAGGAAGGACATTTGGGCCAGCAAGTGGGCCTCCCTTTTTTCCTGCAAAACCAGACAGCCAGGTACCCCTGGATTAGATTGAGAGAGTGCTGGAAAGGAGTGTGTTAACTGAGTTTTTGCCATCTTGGATTTTGGGAGAATGTTGCTCCCTGGGATCGATTTATGCCACACTTCCCAGGAATTGGTCACCCAAGAGGGTGCTGGCCTACACGTAATTGGTCAAGAGGCCCCCCTGCTTTCCATCCCAGAAGCTAGTATAAAATTGGCAGAGCTGTAACTCCACCTCTGATCCTTACAAGGAATAAGACAAGAAGAAGAAGGACTGCCGTGCTGGACCCCTGAGCTGCACCTGGACACTGCACTCTGAAGGACTGCACAAGCTTCACACTTGAGCTTCACCAGTGAAATTACTTTACCTGTCTTCAACTGCTTCAAGAAGGAACCTGCTGTTTGCTAACGGTAGAAAATAGCTGACCAGAGTCCCCTGCATCAAACCCTGAAAAAACTGACCAGCTAACCAGTGACCAGTGGTCATGTTTAGATTTGAGCCATGTGCATTCTAGAAGTTAGAGTTCTAACCCTCAAGGAGCAACTCAGAGCTTCTGGAACCATGGGGTGAGTTGTGGACTCCTAAAAGACATTCAAAGACCTTCTGGAAGAAGATCCAGAGTTTGGAGAAGTTTGGAGCAACTTTGGAAAAAAGCTCCATAAGTGGACCTACCCGACATCGTGAGTCAAGTCAGCTTACGTCGACCGTGACCCAGTCTGACTTGCAGGTTCATTCCACTGAAAAGCTCCAGAGTCCCAGACTTCCTGGATTTCACCAGGGGCTCTTGGAAAGGAAATCTGATGACATTGACTTAAAAACGGCTTGCCATGAAAGGTTGTCCGAAGTCGGAGAGAAAAAGCTCCAAAAAATGTTTCAAGTCCAAATGTAAAAAGTTGACCGAGGCTTCCTGTACAGCATATTCGAGAACGGCTCCAAGGAGGTTGGCTTCAATTTCAAGTTCGCCCCGGATGAAACTTTCCAGCACGAAAAATCCTCTAAGTCTGAAAGTAGATTTCTTGACTGAGGCCTCCTGCGACGTGTTTCCAAAGAGGGCTCCAGGGAGGTTGGATCTGACTTGTGACTTTATCCCAGTGAGAACATTCTTCAAGAAAAAGACTAAGGTGGTCATCCGATTTTGGTGGTAATTATGGAAGACCGTTGTGCTAGCGGCTGCTCAGGCGGTGTGAAGACCACCGCATTACAAGTCACCCACACAACAACGCCAAAAATACACCCAAAAAATTACACTGTTGGCCGAAACGACTGCGTGAACGAGGCGGCTGCACCACCAGCACCACCAAGCAGAGAACATACCGCCTGCCCAATAAACATTCCAAAATCAGCACTGCAGTCCCAACACTGCGTCAATCCATTGGCAGTCCGAACTGCTGTGGGAAAAAAAGGCATCACCACCAGACCCCTGCACCGCATTGGACAATACCATTACCCAACACCTGAGACACATACACACACCTTTCCACAGCATGACAAAACAAACCCCCACACATACCCAGAACCCTTTGCAACCAGACATTGATAGAGTGAGGCAAGAGCACACTGAAAAGAGGAACTGCACCTAGATATCACAGGCATCATCATACGGAACACACATCACACAACACACCACTGCATATAAACAGCACAAACCATATTCACATACCACTACCCAAACTAACACCAAGAAACAGCACACCCAGAATTCCTGCACAACATACACCCTCACCCACAACACTACCACCATGGCACCACAAAAAAAAGAAGATTCACGGAAAAGGAGCTGGGGGAATGTTGGACGAAATCGTTAGAGTGGAGCCGCACTTGTTTGGAGCAAAGGCACAGCAGACATCCATAGCCCGGATGAACAGAGAATAGTCATCAGGGTGAATGCAGTGGAAACCATCCACACACAAGAGAGGACATTAGGAAAAGGTGGAAAGACCTTAGGAGAAGGTGTGGGCCATGGCTTCCAGGCGCAAAATCGTCATCATGAAGACTGGTGGTGGGCCCCACCACCTCCCCCAGAATTGTCACTGTGGGAGGAAAAGGTCCTGGCCATTTTACATCCAGAAGGGCTGACGGGAATACCTAGTGGACTGGACATTGGTAAGTCAACTGTACGCCCCGGCCAACATGTCCCCATGCACTGCATGTACCCTACCAACTTCCCACCCCCTCACACCACCCTAAGGTGCACAAGTCCACCATGGACCCAATGCCCACCCTTGCATGCCACTGCACCCTACTGACACCATTCCCAGACAGGCCCACCCAGCGCATGGATACCTTACACTATAGCAAGTACCACAACAACCACAATGCAACACTCCCTACCCTTGCATGACTGCTACATCAACATCACATCTCTGCTAATGCATGTCACTCCCCATCACCACTAAGTATAAGGAATGCACATCAGTACGTGGCAATGACAGTAGCAAGACAAATATTAACTATTCTCCAAAATAGGCCCATTGCAATATTCCACTGATGGTCACACAAGCAGTGGACTGGTAACTGACAATCCCATTACTGCTCTGCAAATCCAGTCAATGATGGCATACAACCCTGTGTGTCACTCCTACAATAACATCATCTGACACAATACCTCTTATTACCCAGGTCTCCCAAGTACTGCCACACAGCAGAGGAGCCCAGTGACAGAATGCCCAGGCCTGAAATCAAGTCCAATTGGGGAGGACTCCCCTGGAATTCTGGATATGGACGACGAACCTGCCCCATCAGGCATGAGTGGTCAGTCCACCACCACCAGCCTCACCCTGCCCACAACTGAAACCACCTCACTGAGGCAGCCAATGAACAGCAGAGCCCACCTTCCCATACCAGTGTTCCTTGGTCACATCAAACATCAGTGTGCCCCACAGGACAGGGGCAGGAGTCAACAGTGTAAACCGAAGACAATGATGATCCTGGTGTCAGTGGAAGGGGCACACAGCACCAGGGGCACAGCACAGGGGGCAAGGGCCAGTGGGAGGGCAATCATGGGCCAAGGTGCAGGACACGACTGGCCAGGAGGCTATCTTCAGAGTCCTGGGAGCCTACCAGCAAACCCAGGACAAGATGGGACAGATACTCACCACCTTGCAGGACACCCAAAGCCTTCAGGGGGAATATCACCAGGAGGCCATGCATTAGTGGAAGACACACAACGCCACCATGGTCTCCAAATTAGGGGAGTTCAAGGAATTGAACAATATCCTGCGGACATCCTCCACCCAACAGCAGGACCCATCCAGTGGTCAAGCAACAACACTGCCATCAACATCAGCACCTGCTACTGGAATGGAGGCCCAGCAGGAGGAACCAGAGTCCCCCAGCACCCCTACCCCTGCAGCTGAGGGACCCCCCCTGTGAAAGAGGTTGCCCATCAAGACATCCTCCAGGACCTGAGGCCAAGACCAACCCCCGACCAGGAAGAGATCCCTCTTCTGAACTCTCACTCTTGTGTGCCACTGCTACACCCTGCTGGCTGTCCAAAACCAAGTTCACATCATACCGGGCAAATGGATGCAGGACCTGTGAGACAAGCAACTGTACCACCCACTCTGATTAACACCCAGCCCATTACCCCACTCCTCTGGACTGTGATGTCATACACTTAATAAACACAAATTAACACAAGTCTGGGGCACGTCTCTTCATTGTATATAGTGGCAATCCTGTTTCCAAGCAGCAAATATATGTACATGTCGGCACAACAATAATGTTGAAGTGACAGATATAGTGGGCCACCCCAGCAGGTGTGTAAGTACATCCAAATTGTAATAATATCCAGTGTCAATGACAGCAACAGACAATACAGTTATCAGCTTGCAGACAGAGATGTGACATGAAGAGGGAAAATGAAATTAAATCAGGCACAGTGTTGTAAGGCATGTGAACCAAGTCATTCATCCACAGCATTTGAACACATACAGAGGATGACCGGCCCAGCACCTATGATACCACATATGTAGGGCATGGGTAACATCCTCTATTGTTCACCTCCCTGAGTAGTCAGAAACAGGTACTTGACACACAGCAGCTGAGAATGCAGCATGACATGCCTACACAGCAGCACAAGACTTACAAGTCCCACTAACATTTCCCCAAACAGGCAGACTGAGGATCCTAAATCTTTGGTACAACTATAAGGCTGTACCGCAATGGCACCAGCATTCCACACATGTCCTTAGCAGCAGTGCATTTTCACTACCCCTCATGGTAAGTCACCTACCTTTCAGGGTCGTAAAGCAAGATGAAGGGGGTCATTCTAACTCTGGCGGGCGGCGGAGGCCGCCCGCCAGAGTTCCCCCGACAGAACACCGCTCCGCGGTCTGAAGACCGCCGCAGTGATTCTGTGTTTCCCGCTGGGCTGGCGGGCGACCGCCAGAAGGCCGCCCGCCAGCCCAGCGGGAAACCCCTTCCCACGAGGAAGCCGGCTCCGAATGGAGCCGGCGGAGTGGGAAGGTGCGACGGGTGCAGTTGCACCCGTCGCGAATTTCAGTGTCTGCTGAGCAGACACTGAAATTCTTTGTGGGGCCCTCTTACGGGGGCCCCTGCAGTGCCCATGCCATTGGCATGGGCACTGCAGGGGCCCCCAGGGGCCCACGACACCCCTCACCGCCATCCTGTTCCTGGCGGTCGAAACCGCAAGGAACAGGATGGTGGTGAGGGGGTCGGAATCCCCATGGCGGATTCCCATGGGCAGCGGAAAGTCGGCGGTACACCGCCGACTTTCCGTTTCTGGGCGCGGCTGTACCGCCGCGGTCAGAATGCCCGGCGGTGCACCGCCAGCCTGTTGGCGGTGCTACCACCGACCCCGGCCCCGGCGGTCCCTGACCGCCGGGGTCGGAATGACCCCCGAAATGTTGTAGTCCACACACACACCTTGATACATGCAAATACTGTCTACAGGCTGGCTTCAGCAATACATCTTCCATGTGCAGATGACATACAATTCACACATAACTGCATATCATTTAAAGTATTGATGAATCATGTCAGTCCTGTTGTCATGTGACTCATCCTCGTCTGCTTCCCCCTCAGCATCAGAGTCACCAGCCCCAAGCACTGCTCCAGCATCAACTTCCCCCTCCTCCAACAGTGGGATGTGCCTTCTGAGGGCCAGATTATGGATCATGCAGCGTGCAGCATGCAACAGTTATCTTGGAGACTTTCCCTGGTTGGTACTGCAGGGCACCACCGACCACATGCAGGCAACGAAATCTAGCTTTCAAGAGACCGAAAGTCTGATCAATCATTCACCTCATCCGGCCATGTGCCTCATTTTACCTGTCCTCCCCTCTTGTAGTTGGATGTCTCACAGGTGTCAGGAGCCAGACAGGTTGGGATATCCAGAGTCACCGGTGTGGAAAAGGGAACATTACTTACTATAGGTAACAATGCTAGGCAGAGTGCTAACTGTGTTTGGAGGGGTACAAACTTCTGACATGGAGAGCAGTACACATACCTATGAGCCAAGCCCTTTCTCCCTGTAACTGTGACATCATTGCAGGGACACTGCTGTTCCTCAGGATGTAGGAAACATGTACTGAACCTGGGAATTTAGCGTTTACATGTGTTATGTATAGTCTGCAAGACATACCACTTGTACAATGAGTGAATATGTACTCTTCCAGGTTCTGTATAGCTGTTAATTGGTCCTTGAAGGTACAAAGGCGTTGTGAGTCCCATCAATGGACCCAGTTACATGTGAGACATTTGATATGTTGTAGAAGGCTACTTTTACAGTAGGCAATTCAGGACGTTGTGGGAACCTAATGTACCTGTGCACATGTTTGAGTAGGGCATCCAGCACATCCTGCAACACCTTACTGAACTAGGGCTGTGAAGACCCTGCATCCAGTTCCACTGTAACCTGAAAACAGCCACTCGCCAGAAAATGCAGGACTGACAACACCTGGACTGTTGGAGGAATGGCATGGGGATTTCTCAAACCCAGCAGGAGGTCTGGCTTCAACGGGTTACCAGTTCCCTGATGCACAAACTGTTCAGTCGATAGGTCTGGATGATGTGGCGCTCTTCCATGGTATCAAGGTCTACAAGTGGCCGGTAAACTGGTGCATTCCTCATCACTCCATTGTGGCGATATCTGTGTGGGGACACAAACAATAATCTGGGAACCTCTCACAACGTAGGGCACCAAGTGTGACATACGACAGTCACAAAGATTTAATCATGCAAGTTGGCTGTCATGTTGTGGGAAGACACATTACTACACACTCCATTCCTAACCAGACGATGGCACATAATCCCTGTGACAATGGACGTATAAAGGACATGTACACGTACACCTTCCATGTGTTCCAATATACGGATCATATATGCTGACAACTGTAGTGACAAGTGTTATGATGTCACCAGGAACTCACTTCATGTGTCGTTATCCACAATGTGTGACCTAATGTATCTCTTTGTAACAATATGCAGGAAATATATGTCTATATTTTAGACTAATATGGCATCTGCCTGTCTGGGATGCATTAGACAGATGGGAGTGACCTCATTCTGCTGGGGGAAGTCTTCATGGTAGAAGGCGGTCTGGACCGCCGTGCAACTCCTCATTGGTTAACATTGACGTCTACGGGAGTCTGGGACCAATGATGATCACAGCCGGGAGTGACGGTCATGACTGCTGTGGTTGAAAGCTCAATTTGGTATGGGCCAGCTCACTTGACTCCTGGCATTCGGGCAAGACATACCTCAACTTTGTGTGCTGCTGTGACCTGTATCTTGGAACAATGATGACACACACTCTCAGGGGATAGGGCACCAGCCTTCACTACAGAGGAACTGGAGAAACTGGTGGGAGGGCTCCTACTCTGTGTGGGCAGTTGTACAGTGCTCCAGGGCAACAGGTCAGTACAACGGCATTTGTCCCACATGTAGGGTGATGTTTGATGATATATGTGTGTGCACATTGTGATGTCATGACTGATCAGGTGTTTTGCATGCACATAATACGTGTGGGAGATTGGCAGTTTTCATGGTCCGTGTGTGTCGCCAAAGGTTACAGCTGTATCAGTATTATTTACATCATGTCCCCCATTTTCGGATTGTTTCCCATGCAGGTTAGCGCTCACCAGAAAAATGAGTTATGGAGAGCCATCGGCAAGGAAGTGCGGATCCTGGGGGTCCATAGCTGGTGGAGCACCCACTGCATTAAGTGGTGGGAGGACCTGAGATGCTGGTCTTGGAAGACCGCAGAGGCCCAGCTATGGGTGTCCTCCCAACGTGGGAGAGGTACCTGTCAGACCCTGACCCCCCTAATGTCCCACATACTGGCGGTGGCCTACCCAGAGTTGGATGGGCGCTTGAAGGCAGAACAGCAGCCACAAGGTGGTAAGTGTTGACTGTTGGGTGACTTCTGCATGTTTGTGTACTGTGACCTTCACTGGACATGGGACTTACGTGGTCAGATGAGATTTAGGGAATGTACAGTCCTGGTTGTCACACTAATCATGCAGGAGTGTGTCCCTTTAGCTACGTTGAACCATGCAGGAAAAGAAATGGTGGTACTGTGGCACACGTTCACCTGTATGTATGGGTCGCTCAAGTATGCTATTATGTCACTGGCTCCATCCTCCATCTCTGCATGTACTGTAGTAGTACATGGTGGTCATATTGGCACTGTGTCCGGGTAATGATAGGCATGCTATGTGAACATTGTAATTGCTTCACTTGCCACAGAAATGGACCTCTGTACCACATGTACTTTACACATTCCTGTCAGTTAGTTAGTGTGCTTAGTCCCACTGTGCTCAGATTTGAATCCCATAATGGATGTCATATGGTTGGGTATGTTCCTGGGCTGGATTGTTGGATGGGTCATTTAGGCAGTTGATAGGCATGTAGTGGTCTTCATTCAGGTGTTTAGAGTGCATGATTGAGATGATCTCTGATGAGTTTGGGTATCGCTTGCTTGACTCAATTGTAAATGATTGCAAAATGGTCTCTTGTTTGCCCGGCAGAGGATATATTATGTATTGTTTGTATGTGAAGTGATGTGTGGGTTTTCACCATTTCCTCCCTTTCTGTTTCTCCCACCCTCCTTCTTTCTCTACCTCTGTCTATGTGTGCATTAGCATCATCTGGTGAAGGTGAATAGGGATGCAGCAGCCCACGGGACCCAGGAGGCTGGCACCAGTGGTGCCGAAGGGACCAGTGGGTCGGAGGGCGAGAGGAGCACCACGTGGGAGACTGGAGCAACCAACACATCTGATACAGATTCCTCCTTTGATGGTAGCTCCCTGGTGGTGGCAGACCCATCTGGGACCACCCCAGCACCATCCTTGTCCACCACCCCCCTTACCAGAACCGCCCTCCCTGTAGCACCCCACCCAGTTGCCCGTGCCCACTCACCCAGGAGGGTAGGAGTCTCCTTAGCCACAGGCACCTCTGCCCCTGCCCCAGTCAGCCCTGCTGCCCTCAATGAGGAGGCTATTGACCTTCTGAGGTCCATCTCTGTGGGGCAGACAACCATCATGAATGCCATCTAGGGATTGGCATTCCAGATGCAACAGTCCAATGCATTCCGAAGCACACCTACAGACCAGCATACACCACTACAACAGACAAGGTGTGCATAGACAGTCACAGGCATCACAAACGTTCATACAGGCATACACACACACAACAGACACTAAAGACACTTCTCCCTTCACCTCATCCCTTACAGTCACATTTTTACTCACACCTGCCAGCACTGAATCATCACACACTGGTCCTGCTATCATTCCTATCATACCCTCAATCACCACAACAGCAGACTAACAGGCACACACCACACACACCACATTCACACTCACCAAGATTACCGTCTCAGCCACCTGCAGCACATCCACCTCACATGTACACACCACTGCAACATTTACTCACACATCTCCCATTGCTTCTCCCTGCATCTCTAACCCCTCCTTCCAATGAATTCACACACACACACCCAATCACCCATTCAACATTCGCCCACCACACACATGCACAAATTGCACACACCAGCATCCACGTACAGCAGACAAACACATCAGACGAGCACTTCCTCTACCTCCATTCCCAATCCTCAATCATGTGACCGCCCCATGTACCTAAGTAAGCTTTCCTTGCTGCCCTTCACCTCTTCCCTACTCATCTCCCACCCCCTGTTCCCTATAAACACTGCATCTCCCTACCCCTCTCAGGCCCTTTTACCTCACATTCCTCCAGTGTTCCATCTGGTGTTTCCCCTGCTCCTACACCCAGCAAGACACCCACCACTCCCAGTGCCAAAGTCACCCTTCCCAAGCCCAAACTGAAACATGCCCCTTCCACATCCAAGCCTCCCCCCACCACCCCCACACTCCTGAGGTGCCTGCCTGTCCCATTGATGCCCCTATGACGTGGAGGCCTATTTGCTGTCAGAAGTCAAGTTGGGGCCATGATATGTGTGGACTTTATGCGTTTCTGCGTTAATGCAGATTGGACTTGCCATTTGGCAGATTTTGTATGTAGTTATTATATTTTTTGATAGCTTAAATTACATCTACCCACATTGTTGTGGTTGGCAAGATGAGATGATTGTCCTGGTTTTCTTCTACGTGGTGGTGTGACATCTGTGTGTATGGTGCTGCATGTGTGAATTTCCTTGATTGTTGGTTGTACATGATGTATCACCTGTGTCATTGTTTGGATGTGTGTTTATTGCTATTGATTGTGTGTCATTGCTACATACAGTTCATGGTATGTGTGGTTTCACACAACGTGCCTGTCTATGACTGCGTTTAAGTGTTTGTGATCTAGTTGTCGTTGTGTGGTTCTGGGGGGTGTTGGTGGTGTTTGTGTGCATTGTGCTGTATGTTTGGCATGTATCTGCTTGGCTTTGTGTGTATATTGGGTACTTGGCATTGACATATGTTGTGTGTGCCTGTGTGTGGCCTTCGTTGTCTGTGCGAGGAATGTGTGTCATGTGTGGGAGTGTGGCTCTGCCGTTTCCTCCCCTCTGGGCTAGGTGTACTTACGGTTGTCATCTTCATTGCTGTTGGTGGCCCTGAAGGTGTATGGCGAGATACAATGATGGGAAGACAAGCAATTTGTTTGCCATGGCAGCCGCGGACGAGTCTCTGTGCCTGGAAGTGAGTGTTTCCTTTTGTACCTTCTGTTTCCGCCAGGTTTTTCGTAGCAGCCAGACCACCCCGGATATCCTTGCAGTGTGATCACTCGGAATCTGGTGGGCGGGACATTGGTTCCGCCAGCATGAAGTTGGTTCCGCCGCCAGATGCGGCTCGTCAGTGGTGGCGGTGCTGGCGGTGAACTTTTTATATGGCAGTCTGCACTGCCACCCTGGCGGCCTTCATAACGCAGCCACAGGCGTGGTGGTCAGGTTTCCACCAAACTCGGAATGAGGGCCTAAGATGGAAGTTAAAACTTAATATATTTTTATAAATTGGAGTTTGATTTTTGTGTTTTGTTTTTTACTTATTTACTGTTTTGTGTTTTTCATGTGCTTTACACACCTGTTTCCTACATTAAGCCTAACTGCCATTGCCAAGCTACCAAGGATTGAGCTGGGATTAATTTATTGAGACCTGACTGGACCTAGTGGAGGTTTGTGGCCTGTTATCTAGGTGTAGGTACTTACCTACCCTTACCAATAGTCCAACTTCCAATGAAATGATGCAGCAAATGTTATGTAAAAACAAAGGGGCAGATTTAGGAGCACCTTTTGTGCTGCATCAGCATCATTTATTTACACTAACGTGGCCCAAAGTGGCTAAAATTGCAGAGCCACATTGTGCTACAATTGTATCCTTTGTGCTACATTATACTTGGGCCAGGCATAATGTATGGACACGGGGTGTTCCCACAATAGGGGGAGGGTCGAAAAAATGGCGCTAAGAAATGTAAGAGATTTCTTTGTGTCATTTTTTTCAGCACATTTAACACCTGCTTGGAGTAGGCATAACATTGAGGGACACCAATTTTTACAATAGGTGTCAATGGTCTCTGCAAGATTAGCTTCAAAATTTTTGACAATAATTCTGCAAAGCTCCAAACTAGCATCAAAAATTCTGATGCTAGTTCCCTAACTACTGCCATTGTTCGCCGTATCTTAGATGTGGCACACACATAGTGGTGTTAGGGGGGCGCTAAGGGGGCAAAAAAGTGGCACTGCACTTGGTGCAGCAACACTTTTGTTAAATCTGGCCCGAGGTATTTACTCTTTCAGATTATAATTATTTCTTGAATACTTGTGTTTCACTTTACTTCATTACACATACTGCAGGGGCATATATAAATAGTAATTTATACAAGTTACCAATGAAGTTTCCCATCTCCAGAGCCCTGACAACATGTCCATTAGTTAACCAAGATATGACAATTTGTCATCTGCACTGTATTTTTTACTGCAAATATTTTTGTATGTGTGACAGTTGTATAGCATGTTAAACTACACCAAAGTGAACTCAGTATGTGTAAAATGTCAAAATGTCTTTTTTGAAGAAGGCTAAATGTGAAGTAAGGCAGGATACTATACTCCTGTTAATATTGCTACCTTCCCGGACTTAGCAAACAGTAAAGATGAAGGGATTCAGCAGTACTTCAGTGTCGGCATTTTACGTTAAGTATTAAAAAATAAGGGGATCATTCTCATTCCCGGTGAAGTTTCTGATATCGCTTACCATTTGCATGTGTCATTACACTGATTTATTGCCGGGACCTTCCTGGTTTAATTGAAATGTAAGCAAACACTAGCAATCAAAAAATGTAGGAAGATTAAAGAACTAATTTTACCTTATAAATTAAGGCCAGTTTTGTTCTAAACATATGGGGCCAGATGTATCAAGCTCCCGGTTTGTATTTCTTAAATAGCGAATTTTGAGAAATCTCTATTTAGGAAATGCAAAATGGGATGTATGTAAATAGCGAGTTGGTAATAGTGATTTCTTAAAATTTGTAATCACAATTTCCAAGTTGCAAATACCGAATCACAAAAAATAGCAAATCAGAATTTACAAATTGCATTTTGCAAAACCGGCAACCTGGAACCACCTGATGACATCACAACCAGTAAGTGAGTCAGTTCACGCTGTTTCCAGAAGCTCCACCCACAGGAGCAGGCAGAGAGACCCAGTGAAGCACCACGGAGGCAATCTTGAGAGCCAGCAAGGAGCAAACAGGATAATGGCTACTTATGGGAATGTGAAGGAGAAAGGAGAGAGGAAGCACAAACTCAAATTCAGTGAGCAGGAATTGGAGGTGCTTACTGAAGAGGTTGTCAGGAACCACAACAAACTATTTCGAAAACACTCACTACAGGTACCTGAAAGTGAGAAGAGAAAACTGTGGTCAGACATCCAGACCAAAATATGCACAGTGGGGGTTGCGCAGTGCTCTGTCGAGGAGATACGCAAGCAATGGTACGACTTGCGTTCACGTGCCAAAAAGAGGGCAGCAAGCAGACGGAAGGAGGCAAAGAGCACCAAAGGAGGACCACCCACCCAGACACTGTCTACATCAATGGAAGATATGGTGGAGTCCACACTGCTTTCTGAAGCTGTCAGTGGTGTCACTGACATGGACATCTCAGGCACACCCAGCACCATCAAAGGTAAGGGCAGTAATTATGTGTTTCCCCATATGTGCATGTAGAAATGGACCTCCAAAAATGGTATGGCACTATGCAGTGTGATAAGTAGTCCATGCCACATCTTACATACAACACAACAATGCATTATGGGAGTGTGTCAGGAAAAAGGCAGTGCGCGGTCCAGGTCCCGCCCGAAACTCTGCTGCGCAGCTTTGCGGCACTATATGCGCACCACTTGCCATCCCCTCTTGTTCCAAAGGTGGCCATTAGCGTCGTCTGCCCTGTGGCAAAGCTCATAGAGCTGCAGGTTCAGGACATTGGTGGACAAGATGCACTTATCAGTGCTATTCTATGAAGGGACTACAATTCCCATGTTTTTAGAGGCAGCTGCCATCTTGGGGTGTGGCAGGCCTATAAAGCCCAGCCACATCCAAGCACGTTGCTCACTATTTTGAATACTTCGATGCAGTCAGACCTCGTGGGGGTTCCTCTGAAGAAGAGCAGATTTCCTGCATGGCAGATGGATGGCAAATCGGAGTATCCTTGTTTCCATGGTGAATTCAGATATGAGTAGGTCGTACTCGTAGTGGTAAGGTCTTGATGAGCCCAATCTTGAATGGAGTTGTTACTTCCAAAAGGTGAAGCGCCCCTTAGCACAACAAGCAAAGTGTTTTCAGTTTTCAGAGTAAAGCAGCCTTGGTGCGACAATTAAAGCGCTTCAGATCACAGAAGTAAAGCGCCCCTTAGCACAATGAGCAAAGCGCTTCAGACCACATGAGTAAAGCTCCCTTGGCGTGGCAATCAAAGCGCTTCAGTCCACATGAGTAAAGCGACCTTGGCGTGGCAATTAAAGTGCTTCAGTCCACATGAGAAAAGCGCCCTTGGCACAGCAATCAAAGTGCTTCAGTCCACATGCATAAAAAGCCCTTGACACAACAATCAAAGTGATTCAGGCCACATGAGTAAGGCGCCCCTTAGCATAACGAGCATAGCGCTTCAGATGAAACAAATGAAAGCGCTATCTGGCATAAGGAACAAAGCGCTTAAAGTTTAATGAGTAAAACTTTCCGGCCTTATAGTTGTGAATGTGAAAACATTTTTGGAGGTAAGCAAATTATAGTTTTCATTGTTTTTTGGAAAGCATAATATGTGAAATGCATATTTAATTGTTTGAGATTTTCTAGGCCATGATCAAAGGTTTATGTTAGGAATGCATAGCTGTTACAGGATTGGTATTCCGAGTATGATCATAGTCCAAAGCTCTTGCCACCTCTTGGTTCTGAGGTTGTAGTTTGTTCTTGTTCCATGATTCAAAGAAGGGGCTTTGCCCTCACTTCAAAAGGGGTCTCAATCTGCTATCACGAAGACGCCTTTAGTCAAGAGTCTATTGATGAGTTATACTGCTATGAATAAGTGCATATTTGTTCTAACCTTTTCTTTTCAGATCTCTCTCCCTGCAGTTCCCTACCCTAATTCCCTTCCCCCGACGGGCTTCATCATAACTCTGTGCTATAATAGCTTTCTGAGTTGGTGACGCCAGGAAGTGGGCCTTCTGTTCAGCAACGTGCAGATCCCCAGGAAAGAACACTGTGACAGAGTGGTAGTCCACACCCCTAAAGTGCAACTAACACATAAATAGCGAGATAGAATCAAACACAAACACAACACAAAAGACTCTCAGAGATACTATGCCAGGGTACGTTTAATCCTATTACAGAACTGTGTGATTACATATCCAAGAATGACATGCTGGACGTTGTTGTTGCAGATATTCCGGGCCCTGACACAGAAGGTGGAAAGGTTGGGTATAGCGAACGTCAGCCACAGTCCGACTCAAACACCAGTGAGTCTTTCATACAAGCACCAACTAGATGCAGGGCAAGAGTGCTATCCCTCCCTGAGTATAACCTGGACTCTGATGAAATGTCGGATGAAGTTCCCACACCACCCCCAGAGGCTAGATGCGCCGAAAGACAGCAGTCCCTGCCCCACCGTCAGTCCACTCCCCTCAAGCGGGGTCGCGAACAAGGTGCATAGAGGGAGCTAAGGGCCCATCACTGTTTGGTGGTCTTGAGGCTTTCATGCTGAAAGTGCAGCACCTGCAATGTAAACACATGAGGTCAATGCACAGGCAGTTGGTGTCATTCAATCAGAACATGGGCACAATGAACAAGCATTTGGAGTCACTGCATGACTCCTATCTGCGTCTGAAAACTCAATGCGCCGCCGGCTTTGCAGCTGAAAATTGACACTCACCTGCAACGCGACCCAAGGTTGACACCCAGGGCTGGAGAAACAATGCACAACATCTCTGATGGAGGCTGGTGAGATTGCAACACAAGCAGCGTGGTTTTCGGATCATCGTGTGGCTGGATTTCCAACACAAACACTGCTGGGCATGTCAAAATGATGCAAGGCCTGCCCGGACCCGAGAGTGCTGACTCGATCAACACATCACTCTCCTGCGAAGAGAAGAAACGACGCGCCCTGACCTGACGAAAGGAGAAACGACACAAGGTTTTGCTCGTGGGTGAAATTGGCGCATCGCAAGCCCTTGTTGATGCACACTCGCCCGAGCGGGGTTATTTTTGATGCACCCAAGATACATTTTCACACTATCAGTGTTAGTGTGTGTTTAAAATTACATGAAGACTTTTTTTTACATTTTTCATTGATAACTTGACTTGTATTGTGGATTTTTGTTGTTTTGGTCTTGTTTTGTTTAGATAAATATTTCCTATTTTCTAAACCTGTGTTGTGTCATTTTGTGGTGTTTTCATTAAGTTACTGTGTGTGTTGGTACAAATACTTTACACCTAGCACTCTGAAGTTAAGCCTACTGCTCATGCCAAGCTACTAAGTGGGTAAGCAGGGGTTAGCTGAGGGTGATTCTCTTTTACCCTGACTAGAATGAGGGTCCTTGCTTGGACAGGGGGTGACCTGACTGCCAACCAAAGACTCCATTTCTAACAATTGTCAACTATTACATTACCAAGTAGGTATCCATCACCAAATCTCCCTAGCAAGTAGTCTTGTGTGTATTCCACTGTGCCTGAAGATGTAGGAGTCATGTGTGCTGCCTGGGTATCTGGCCACAAGATCCGTTGTAACAATGGAAGCATTGCTTATGACTTGTATGTTCATGGAATGTGTACTCTTTCTGTTGCGATAATAATACTCTGTGGCCGATGGTGGACAGATAGCTACATTTGTCCCATCGATGCAGTCAATGACATGTGGGAATTGGGGAATCTGGTAGAAATTGTATTTGGTTTGTAGCATTTCCTGTGGGGTATTGGATTTTGCTAAGCATGGCATTGAGGAATGCATTGAAGAAGCGTGAAAGGGCACTCTGTGAGACACCTCCAGCTGCTGCTATGACCCCTTGATAGCTCCCTGAGGCTAAGAGGTGCAGGGAGCATAATACCTGCACATGGGTGGGTATGCTAATTGTCCTGTGTGTGTTAAGCTGCAGTAACAGCTATCAGTTCAACATCATGGCTGAGTTTAACCTCTACTTATCATATATCTCCTCCTCTGTATGGTCAAAAAGGGTAATGCGCACTCTGAAAATGCGCTCCTGTCTCCTCCTCCCTCTCCTCAAACCTGCCAGGATCCTCATCCATCTCACCGTGACGTAGAGTGCAGCCATTGTGGAAAAGAGGCTGAGTCATTCTGGGCCTCTTTATATAGGTTGCACCTGTTTACCACCTGATTTCAATTTGTGGTAAATTGCACGTGCAAAAAGCCATTCTGCGAAAATTCCCAATTTGAGATTTGTTGATGCATTGCATTGCGATACAGGATTTGCGAATCGCAGAGTGCGATTCGCAAATTCATGTCGCTATTTGCGAATCCTAGAGTGGAATTCGCAAATTCACGACACAGTTGCAAGGAATCGCTATTTAAGCGATTCCTTTCATTTGAACTGGGAATGCCTTTCATACACGGTAAAAGACAATTTTGCATTCGCAAGCAGTGGAATTTACCCATTTGCACTGTTTGCGAATGAAAAATCCTTTGATACATCTGGCCCATGGAGTAGAAAAAAACGAGACCAGTTTAAAGTGTCAAACTAAAAAATAAAAAATCCTCAACTCGATAAAGAGTAAATATGTTTTTTCTTATGTTTGAGTTCCCTTGAACCTGTCCCTGGCCACCCACGTCAATGGTAAGAGCCTCAGCCAATTCTGGCTTTTCAGCCACAGGCTGTTACATCACAGTACTGGTAGTTTTGCTTTATCAATTTAAGTATAGTCACAAGATTAACAAATGCTTCTCACAAAAACCAGGACTAATGAAAAAGTGTTACACATGACACAAGAAGGCAATTCACAAATGCATTTCTGAATAGGGGAAGTAGTACTACATAGTACCTTTTTTTACATACTCTTACATGTCTTCGTTAATTGGTCTTGAAATGTTCAAAGTCCTATTAGTAAAAAAGCAAAGAGAACACACTCCTTTCTGTTTGTACAGTTTGTATGTGAATGCTCCACAAATATTCACGTTTTATTTTAATATTTGTTACTTATAAGAGTACATTAGAGTACTGCAGAAGTATTAAGGGCCAGATGTAGGAAGGCTTTTGCGCCTCGCAAATGGCGAAAAATGCCATTTGCGAGGCGCAAAAGCCCTTACGCAATGCAGAATCACATTTTGCGAGTCGGTACCGACTCGCAAAATGTGATTCCGACTCGCAAATAGGAAGGGGTGTTCCCTTCCTATTTGCGACCGCATCGCGATGTAGAGTTGATTTGTGACCGCGAAAGCGGTCACAAATCAACTCGCAGTTACCATCCACTTGAAGTGGATGGTAACACATTCGCAAACGGGAAGGGGTCCCTATGGGACCCCTTCCCCTTTGTGAATGCAAACAAAAATATTTTTTCAGAGCAGGCAGTGGTCCTATGGACCACTGCCTACTCTGAAAAAACAAAACAAATGGTTTTGGTTTTTTTTCTGTTTGCAGCTCGTTTTCCTTTAAGAAAAACGGGCTGCAAAAAGAAAAAAAAAACTGCTTTATTAAGAAAGCAGTCACGGACATGAAGGTCTGCTGTCCCCAACAGGCCACCATCCCCCTGAGTGCCTAGACTCGCTATGGGGTCGCAAACTGAGGCCCACCTCATAAATATTCATGAGGTGGGTCTTTGCGACCCCATAGTGAGTCGCAGAAGGTGTCTGAGACACCTTTCTGCATTTCCTTTTGCGAGTTGCAAATTGTGAGTTGCTGGGACTCGCAATTTGCAACTCGCAAAAGGAAACCTACCTACATCTGGCCCTAATATACATACTGGAAAATGTAATCGCAAATATTTCTATGCCGGCATTCACTTACAGTCCTGCAAGGCTGCATGTGTAACTTTATGCCAGTTGGTGTACTCATTGGTTCTGTTTGTCTGCACTAATGGCTATGTAGAATAAAGATTTTTTTTAGCATTTGTTCCTCAATACATCGCACATAAATGGGACAGAAACAAACATTGAAGTTGTCCTGAGTTGTTTTCAAAAGTGTCACATGCTTAGCTTGTTCGTTTGTATACATAGTGAGAGTACCGCTTGCCGCGTGGGGCCTTTGGTAGGTACATATTGCTGGATAAATGTCAGCGATCTTCCCCGGTCTCCCCGCATTTAAACAGTCTAGTGAGGGTTATTGACCGGCAAGCAGCACAACTTTTGGCCTGGTCTACTCCGCTATAAGAGACTGTAACATTGTTAAAATACCAGTAAATCTCAAAGAAAGGGCATAATAGTGAGTGGATTTTAACAGTACCTCACCAGTTGGATTCACAAGTTAAAGTGACATTTAAATCAAAAACTTGGATGTAAATAGCAGCAGCACCATGCACTGAGGGAGCAATAACGTGTTTAACCATATTTCCAACATGGCGGATCGACGTGCTCCATGGGAGAAAGCAGCAACTGAGGTTTTTGATACAATTATCAAGAAACAAGACATGGGGAAGAAGAATGTGACTAGTGCAGGCCCAAGAACAATCTAGATGATTTTTAAGGAACTGGAAAGAGCACACATTGCAGAACTTAAGAAATGGTGGGAGATGACTTCCCTAAATAAGGCCCTCATTATGACATTGGCGGTAAGTCCCGCCTACCGCCATGCCAACCGCTGCCAACATATCGCCGGTGCGGCGGATTACCGCCACCCATATTATGACACACACATAGCAATCCGTCACTATTCAGACACACACACAAGTTCGCCAGCCCAAAGGTCAGTGATAAACTTGTGGTACCAAAACCCACATCGTTATGCCAACAGAACTATGCCCACAGCATTATGACCCACGAATCATTGCGGCAGACATTCAACCACAGTAAACCAATGTAAACACACATACAAAACAACAGCACATTGGACAATTCAAACTAGACACACCTGACACACATACACACACCACACCAACCCACCCACACCACTATAAAGCACACACCTATACTACCCAAAACCCCTTACGACCCAAAACTATTGACAACTGAGAGAGACAGACCAAGAGAACCCAGAGAACCAGAGCCACAAAACACCATTACCCATACACCATCCACACACCTTACAGCACACACTCCACCACATTACCCCATACACCCTCATACACATCACTCACACTACACCCATGGCACCACAAAGACACCCCAGGTTCTTAGAGGAAGAGCTAAGGGTCATGGTGGAGGAAATCATCAGGGTAGAGCCACAGATCACGGATCACAGGTACAGGAGGTCCAGCAGACACCCATTGCTAGGAAGATGGAACTATGGCGTAGAATCGTTGACAGGGTAAGCGCTGTGGGACAGCACCCGAGAACAATGGATGACATCAGGAAGAGTTGGAACGACCTACGAGGGAAGGTGTGTTCCGTGGTAGCAAGACACCAGATAGCAGTAGAGAGGACTGGCAGTGGATCCCCACCTCCTCCCCCACAACTAACAACATGGGAGGAGCAAGTCTTGGCAATACTGCATACTGGGGGCCTGGCAGGAGTAGCAGGAGGACTGGACTCTAGTAAGTCAACTCTTTACTACTTTAACCCCCCTACTTGAATGCCATCACATACCCCCACCCTCACCCTCACTCCCATCATTGCACCACCTCACACACACCCCACCATCACAACCCACCCCTCCCAAAACCAAGCCCTGCATGCAACACCAATGCATGGATACCCACCAAAGACCTGCATGGACAACTATCACTAAAGCATGCACACTAGAGACCATCACCAAGCCCACCAAATCACTACTCACACAAGGCAAAGCTGCTAGGGCAATAACAACCATACCGTGCAACACACCCATGCACAAGATGTCACACACAGAAACAATAACACTGCTATCACATCCCCACAGGTTCCCCATCCAATGTCACCAGAGAGAAGGTGCCAGCAACATCCAGTCCCCACCCAGAAGAGGCCCACAGTGATGACAGCAGCTCTGGATGCCTGGATCTGGATGACCAACCTGGCCCATCAGGGACCTCCGGACAGTCGGTCACCCAGGCACAGTCCCATACCACCACAGAGCCTCCCACCTCAGGAAATACCACCACAGTACCCACCCAGCAGGCCCATACCTCTGTCCACAGGACAGGGACCTGGTGTCAGTGGTAGTGGCCACACGGTTCAGGGGAAAGAGGCACAGGACAACAGGGAAGCTGGGAGGAATGCTGTGCGACAGGGGGAGGACAGGCCCAGGGAACCGGCTCTCCATGAGGCACTCACCAACATCCTTGGAGCATACCTCCATTCCCAGGAGACCATGGGCCAGATACTGGCCAAGTTGCAGGAGACCCAGAGGCTGCAGGAGGGACAGTACCTGGGGATCAGGGAGGACCAGAGGGACATCCACTCCACCCTGATCCTCAGTGCAGGGGTGCTGGCACACATGGCCAACACCATGAGGGAGGCAGTGGCACACCAACGGGTCCCTGACACTAGCCACACCGATGAACAGCCCTCCACCTCCGCTGCTGCTAGTGGACAGGAGGCCCTGCCACAGGAACAACAGGCACCAGCACCCCCTCCCCCTGCAGAAGGAGAACCACCCCACAAACGGTCCCTGTGATCCAGGCAGAAGCCAGGGAACATTGCCAAGACCCCCACCAGGAAATAAGACTCTCCTGAATGTCACCCTTGTGTCCCACTTTGTCACCCTGTCCACCTTGAACTGTCATTGCTCCACTTCCTATGACACCTTGGACAATGCACCTGTGACCCACATAGACTAGACTCTATCCTGGACTTTCCTCCACCATCAACCCAGCCAACTGCACATCCCCTCTGCTTATTAGCACTTAAATAAACACCCTTTGAAAAAAATACAAGTATGGTTTAACTATGTATTCGTTTAACAAGCTGTAAACATTGCAATTTCAACTGTACAGTAATGTATACATAGGTATGACCTGTAGTTGGCTGCAGTCAACACACCAGGGGCACATATATCTGCAAATAGAGATGCCAAAGGGTTCAGTAAGTGGCCATAGTAGTGTGAAAAACAGCCGGCCATGTACAATGTCCAACACAAAACTGTCAATAGAAGGTGAAGTTACAGTGTCCTACCTGTGTGTCACTGGAAGTACTGTTGAATGATTGCTGTTCTGTTGTCCTCATCCTCATCCTCTGCCTCCTCTTCGTCACTGTCCGCAGGGTTCACTGCTGCCAAATACCCATCTCCAGCCCCATCCTCCTGCATAAAAGGCACTTGGCATCTCAAGGCAAGGTTGTGCAACATACAGCATGCCACGATGATCTGGCAGACCTTCTTGGCTGAGTAGCACAGGGAACCACCTGATAGATGGCCGAAACTTGGCCTTCAGGAGGCCGAATGTCGTCTCGATTATTCTTCTTGTTCGCCCATGTGCCTCATTGTAACGTTCCTCTCCCCTTGTCCTGGAATATCTCGTAGGGGTCAGAAGCCATGAGAGGTTGGGGTAACCATAGTCACCTCCAAATATCAAGGGACACTTGTTATCCAAACACCAACCCTTAGGGCCCACACCATACCCATACACCAGCATATACTGGGTGGGAACCATGGGCTCACCTTTTAGCCACACCCGGTGCCTCTGGAGTTGAGCCATCACATATGGGATGCTGCTATTCCTCAGGATAAAGGCATCATGCACAGACCCAGGATACTTTGCATTGACATGGGAGATGTACTGGTCCGCCAGGCACACAATCTGCACATTCATCGAGTGAAAGCTCTTTCGATTTCTGAACACCTGTTCATTTCTCCAGGGGGGCGACAACAAATGCAATATGTGTACCATCAATAGCCCCAATAATGTTTGGGATATGTCCCATTGCATAGAAGTCAGCTTTCACCGTGGCCAAATCCTCAACCTGGGGGAAAGCAATGCAGCTGCGCGTCTGTTTAATCAGGGCAGGCAACACCCTGGTCAGCACTATTGAGAACATTGGCTGTGAAATTTCTGCTGCCAAGCCCACTGTCACTTGGAAAGAACCAATTGCCAAGAAATGGAGCACAAGTAGGACTTGCACAAGAGGGGGGATACAATTGGTCACACAGCTCAGTGAATGTGGCCCTGTCAAGTCTGTAGGTGAGTATATGTGCCTGTCCTCCATTGTTGCCAAGTCCACCAGGGGTCTGTACACGGGGATCTCTCCATCTCCTAATCATCTGCAGTGGTTGTAATCTAGGGGGCAAAACAGGGAGCGGCTGGTCAGCATTCCACTTTTCCAAACTGCACACTGCATTGCATGTTGTGACTGAAACAGTATGTTGTTAGATAGGCCCAAATGGTGCCTATGTGTACTGTGACGCAGTTAGGTGCCTTGGCCTGCCCCCACTAAAAATGGCATCTGCCTGTCCTGTGTGGATGGACAGGTGGAAATGAGGTAATTCCACTGATGTCGTGCACCGTTGCGGGAGGCGGTTGAGTACCGCCGTTCAACTCCTTATTGGTTGTCATTGGGACCTATGGGTTACAGTGGCCAATGGTGATGTACTCCGACGGTGACGGTACGCACCGCCGTGGATGTGACCGCCATTTTCTGTCTGTTCCCTCACTTGCTACCTGACCTTCAACAGGAGAGGATCTACACTGCAAGTGCTGCTGTGACCTGTGTCTGGAACCAACCGTGGCTCAAGTCACTGGGGAAAGGGCCCCTGCCTTCACCACTGCAGAGTTGGAGAGATTGGTGGATGGGGTCCTACCCCAGTACCGAATGCTGTATTGGCCTACAGACCAACAGGTGAGTATACTGTGAGCACGATGCATGGGGCATGAGTGCTGTGTGTGAGGGCCTTGTGTAAGGGGGTGGTGGTGGAAGGGTCCTGAGCAGCGTGCTGCATGTATGCTGGACAATGTCCGCGCATAAGGGAATGTGTGGGATATGGTGGGCCATGAGTGCAACAGGCTGGACGGTATGGCTGATAACTTTTTCTATGTTTACTTCCCTGCAGGTCAGCACGCCGCAGCATCTCAGGCCCTGTCCCAGTTAGCCCTGCTGCCCTGAGTGAGGAGGCTATTGACCTCCTGAGATCCATCTCTGTTGGGCAGTCAACCATTGTGAATGCCATGCAGGTCCTGGTAGGCCATTTGCAACAAACAAATGCATTCCTGGAGGGCATTCACTCTGGCATGGCGGCCCAACAGAGATCAATCAAGGCTCTGGCCTCCTCCCTGATGGCAGCCATTGTCCCTGTCTCTAGCCTCCCCCCTCCAACTTCCTCTACCCATTCCCATTCCCCAGATCCCCAACCTATCCCAAGCACACATTCATACCAGCATGCACCCAAGACAACACACAGGAGTGGCTCAGGCAAACACAAGCGCCACACATCTTCACACAGGCACTCACACAAGCACCATCCAGATGCAAACACACCAACATCCACTGCCTCCACTGTGTCCTCCTCCTCCTCCTCGTCCACCACCCTACCAGTAGCGTCTCCACTCACACCTGCATGCACTACATCCTCATCCACTACCACCATCACCATCATGCCTATCACTGCACACCCCTAACTGGAATTCACCATCCCCACATCGGTGCACATGTCCCCTGTGTCCCCTGTGTCCTCTCCGAATGTGTCTGTGCCCCCTCCTCCCAAAGTACACAAACGCAAGCACTCAGACTCCCAACAGCCATCCACCTCACAACAGCATTCAGCCCATGCACCTGCACCCAAACACAGCAAACAGACACCTCCAACAACCACTCCCTCTTCCTCTTCCTCCACTCCCAAACCTTCACCCTCTTCCCACCCCAGTGTCCATAAGAAGATTTTCCTCTCCGCAGTTGACCTCTTCCTTCCTCCCCCCACCGTCCTTCACGTCGGGCCAGGGTTGTCAGAACCCAGACGGGAACCTCAGCAACCAGTCCATGGCCACAGTAGTGTTGGCAGCTACTGCAGGTGGGAGAGGCTCCAGGGAACCAGCCATCAGCGCTGACAATGTGCCTACACTAGCTGCCAAGGTGAAGGGCAAGGAGACACCACCAACTGCCAAGGTGAAGGGCAAGGAGGCACCATCAGCCTCCAAGGGCAAGAGGAAGGATGCAACACCAGCTGCCAAGGTGAAGGGCAAGGAGGCACCACCAGCTGCCAAGGGCAAGAGGAAGGATGCAACACCAGCTGCCAAGGTGAAGGGCAAGGAGGCACCACCAGCTGCCAAGGGCAAGAGGAAGGATGCAACACCACCTTCCAAGGGCAAGGGCAAGCGACCTGCCCCTGCAGGCAGGAAGAACAGGAAGCCTGGTGCTGATTCTGAGCCCCCACCACCAACCATGGTGGTTCAGCCATCCGAGGCTGCAGGGGACGGGCTGGAGCCTCCCCCCACCACTGACATTCCCGACAACAGCACCACCACCACCAGCAGCCCCAGTGGGCAGCCATCCGAGGCTGCAGGGGACGGGCAGGACCCTCCCCTCACCACTGCCAGGCCCGACACCAGCTCTGCTACTGCCACCACTGAGCAGGCATCACCTCCGGTGGGCAGCGTGTAGTCCTGCCTCCATGTGCTGTAATGCGTCCTGGCCCCTGCACCCAGGTGAGAGACTGTGACCTTGCACTCCCTAAGATCAGAATCACTGGGCACAAAGCCCCCTCCAGAACCAGTGGAAGAAGCCACCCACTTGAGAGACTGTGGCCTTGCACTCCCCAAGACCAAGCAGTGGGCAACCCACCCACTTGAGAGACTGTGGCCTTGCATTCCCCAAGACCAGGCAGTGGGCAACCCACCCACTTGAGAGACTGTGGCCTTGCACTCCCCAGGACATCACACAGGCCATGTAGCCCCCTCCAGGACCAGTGGCGTTGTACCATCTTCTGGCTGAGGTCCCCTGCATTCACCGTCCCCCTGAGGTGCCTGTGTATTTTCAACTTGATGCCCCTGCGGTGTTCTCTGCGTGTTGTTGCAGGAGTCAAGTGGGGCCTTGGCCTATGTGATGTGTGGACTGGGCTGTGACCCTCTATTTGTATATATGTATATATTGTTTTGATTTTGAGGCACAAATTTCTAGATTTTTAACTTATTACACTCACTTTAATCGATTCCTTTTGTTCTTGCATTATTCCTGAGTGGTACGGGGTGTATATGAACGTTACTGCATCTGGTTGTGTGTCTGGTGTTGGAGGTGGGGTGTTGCGTGTGTGTGTCACTCTCTTTTTCCTTCCTCCCTCCTGTGTGTGCTAGGCGGCTGTACTCACCGTGGTCGTCTTCGCCGGTGTTGATGTTCCTAATGAAGAAGGAGATAGACGAGCATGGGGAACACCTGCAACTCGGGCTCCATGGTGTTGTGATTCTTCAGTGAGACTCTACAGGTGAGTCCTTTGACTTCTGAGATCTGTTTCAGCTGTGCTTTTGATGTCGTTTGCACCACCCTGGAAAATGTGGCGCATAGGCCTTTTGTAATAATGTGGGCGGTACATTTTCTTACGCCTGGCTGTTGGCAGTTACCGATGAGGTGGTTGTTGCTACCGCAGTGGCAGTCGGTGTGTTAAAGTGGCTGTCTGCAAAGGCAGTTTCCGCTGTGGTCGTAATTCTCTTTTTGTTACCACTAGCCTGTTGGCGGTATTACCGCCACTTTATTACTAACCGCCAGAGTTATAATGAGGGCCTAAATGTATGGAATTTGGGAAGGTACCACAGGTATGTGGATTCTGATCTTGCGTACATTTGGTGATATGGATCCTGGATGGAGAACACATACAGTTGAGTGCTCATTGAAGCTCATGGGCACTATAAATTCACATGCAAGACGTTGCATGGAACAGCAAACTAAGATCTTTGCAGAGCTAATGAAAGATCCTGAACTGGTGCCCAATCAGGAAGAAGTGAAAGCGTTAACAAAAATGGAAGAACGAAAATCTAAACATGAGGAGGAAATTAGATCACACAAGGTGCATAAATTCAACAGTGATAAGTTAGATTATTAATTGATAGGATATATACATTCACCAAAAAATATTACACCTTAAAGGCAAAAAAAAAAGTAACACCATGGGGAAAAACTATATAACATCTATGGATACCAATGTCAGCTCAGATCCAGCATCCTCAGCACATGAAGCTCTTAGCCATAGATTGGACTTTCAAAGAGAAATGAGATTATTGCAAATGGCCATGCCTCAAACAACCAGAGGAATAGGTTGAGGTCTCGGGGGCACAAGACGAGGAGGGGGAAGAGAAAAGAAACAAGGTTTGAAGGATTAAATGGAACTTTGGATCTCATAAAAGATGTTGAATCCAATGCCAGGATTGTGAATATATCTGATATAACATTAAACAGGAATCAAGAACATATACTACATTTTGGTTTGAGTTTCTGTCCACTGCACATTTGGTTTTTGTTCAGACACATATTGAGGTATATAAGTTTGTAAGAAAACTCAGGCTTTGCAAATATTTTGCCATGAAACCCCCACACCACAGGCATGTAACCCTAAACATTCTGGCTTCTCTATAGGGGATATTCCTGAGTTGTGAGTTGGAAATGGGGGCTACACAAAGCATAACCTCTCAGAGGGAAGAGATGACTGATACTGTTGAGCAGCTCGATTTAATGGGTTTTGCCACAGATATATCGACTGACATTCATTTTAAACCTTCCAATAAATGTAATCCCCAATTCCCTAATGGTAACCTAGTGGATATTGTTCATGAATTAGTCGAGGGGGACATAAAAAATTGCATGCAGGAACTACAACCAAAAGCAGAGGAAATTTCACTTAAAGGGACTGGATTGTAATCAATGTATTGTAAAACAAAGATTCCATCATTATAAAATCGCTGGATAAGGTTGGGAACGTTGTCATTATGGACACTGTACAGTATACTAAAGAAGCCCAAAAGCAACTGCAGAATCAAGAGCACTATGAGAAACTTAGAGGGAATCAGAGTAATATCTATTTAGAGGAATATCATTGCATGCGTAAGGAATAGCTAAATCAGGGACAATTAGAGTTTGAGGAATGTATGTACCCATAAATTGACCATCCAATGGCCCTTTGGATTTATTTTTTATCCAAGATACATAAGGACAAGTGCCATCTCAATTTCAGACCAATAGTGAGCATGATTGGTTCCCTTCTTGAAAACACGTCAGGATTTCTGGATCTCTTCTTGTGCCTAGATGTCACTGAGCTACCCTCTCATCTACGAGGCACTATTGATTTTTCTATCTAAGGTCAATGATATTCCTTCCTTGGTGTGCTATGTCTTGGTCACCATGGATACTACATCCCTCTAAACTTCTATAAATCCTAAATTTGCCATACAGGCCTGTGAATATTTTCTGAGAGCCTGTGCCATCAAATTTACACAACATACAGAAATTCTCATATCCATGTTATCTTTCTGTCTGACACATAACATCTTTGTGTTCGATAACCAGCAACACCCAAAAGCAAGGAACAGCTAAGGAGGCTTCATTTGTGCCGACACACACAAACCTCTATATGGGATGGTAGGAAAAGGAGGTGGCGTGGTCAGACAAATACAATCAGTACATGGAGAAAGAGGTATTATGGGTTTGCTTTATTGATGAGCTATTTCTCATATGGGATGAAGAAGAGAGCTTGTTACAAGAGTATGTGCAATTGTTTAATGGAAATGATCCAAATAACCAATTTTCTGCAACCTGGAGCAAAAACAAGTTTGAGTTTTTGGATCTCCTACTAGAAATAAAAGAGGTGGCATTAACCCACATCTCGTAATTCTATTCTGCATGGCAATAGTGAGCATACAAAAGCCCTCAAGTGGAGCATCCCCTAAGGTCAGCTTTTGAGAGCTTGGAGGATCTGCTCTTATTATACTTTATTTGAGCAAGAGACCTCCATAATGATGAGAAGGTTCATAGATAGAGGATACCCATAGAAGGTGTTATGTGATGCTGTTCAAAGGGTTAAAACAAAACAAAAAGAGGAGTTGGTATACAGTAAAGGAACTTTACCTAAGGACCAGCAGGCAGAGAGAGCTGCACCCATTAGAATATTTTTAGGGTTTAATCAGGAACTGTTAGACCTAGCAGCTTTTTGGCATGTCTCCCCTGTCTTTCAGCCTTCTGACCTCCTGTTTCTATGGTTTTATATTGGAATCTGCTTTGCTGGTTTATTGTCTCTGCACACTTTACCACTGCTAATCATTGCTAAAGTACAAGTGCTCCCTATATAAATTGTTCTGTTGATTGGTTTATCCATGATCGGTGTATTTGATTTACTGGTACGTTCATGGTAAAGTGCACTAGAGGTGCCCAGGGCCTGTAAATCAAATGCCACTAGTAGTTCTGCGGCACTGATTGTGCCACCCAGTAAGTAGCCCTGTAAACATGTCTCAGACCTGCCACTGCAGTGTCTGTGTATGCAGTATTGTACTGCCAATTCGACCTGGCAAGTGTACCAACTTGCCAGTCCCCAACCTTCCCTTTTACTACATGTAAGGCACATCTACGGTAGGCCCTAGGTAGCACCAGGGGCAGGGTACAGTGTATGTTAAAGTGAGGACAAGTCCTGATGTGTTTTACATGTCCTATCAGTGAAATACTGCCAAAATTCGGATTTCACTATTGCAAGGCCTAGCTCTCTCATAGGTTAACATGGGGGCTGCCATTAATTATCCTTAAAGTGCAGTTTCCCTTTGAGAGCAGATGGAGGAATGGAGTTTGGGGTCGCTGAACTCACAATTTACAAATACATATTTTGGTAAAGTTGGTTTTTAAATTGTTTAGGAATGCCATTTTTAGAAGACAGGGATTTTCTTGCTTAAACTTTTCTGTGCTTCTACCTGCTTGTGTATTCCACATCTGGGTCAGACAGACAGTTGGTCTGTTGTGAATTCCCTCTAGACAGAGACACAAAGGGAGCTGGGGTGTAGCCTGCATACCTTGATAGGCCATCTGGGCTAGAGTGGAGGGAGGAGTAGTCACTTATACTGGAAAGGGCTGTGCCTGCCCACACACAATGCAGTGCCCAAACCCCTGGAGTGTGTCTGTAGCCAGGCCTAGGCAAGGCAAGATCTTGTGAACAACAGAGACTTTCCTTTGAAGTATGCCTACTTCAAAGGCAAAAAGGGGTATAAGTAGTGCACCCAAAACCCCAGTCTTTTAGAATCCTTCTGGATCAATTGGAACCTCTGCCAAGGAGAAGAGCAGAAGAGCTGGAGGAGGAGCACTACCCCATAGCTATGTTGCTTTGCTGGTTTGGCCTTCAGTTGCTGCCTCTACCTTAAAAAAAGAACAAAGAGTAAACTTTACTGTGCATCCTGATTGAGAGAGTTCTCCAAGGGATTGGAGTAGAGCTTGCCTCCTGTTGGAAGTCTCAGGGAGAACAAAGACTTCAGTTTCATCTACCTACAGCACTGGGAACTGTGTGTTTTGTGCTGTTCAGGAAGAAAAACCACTGTGATGCCACCGACGATGCCGCTGGCCTGCACGTGACGTGCTGACGCTGCACGGAGCTGCACCACCCGCTTTATACCGCAACCCTGGTCTCATCTCTCCCGCCATCTGACACCGCTACCGAGCTGCTGATTGCACCATGACCTGTGGGCCCCGCACTCCAGCATCGTCTTGCTCACACCACAGTCTGGCCATCCCCAATGACAACTCTCCTGCTGACACCAGCACCGCTGCCTGCACCCTGGCCTGTGGACCCCGCTCGTGAGGTACATGAAGCACTGTCCTGGCCTGCTCTACAGCCCCTGTCCACCAACGCCAGCACCATCAACTCCAGTGTCGTCACCAGGTGACCCTGTCTGCACCGTGACCTGTGGACGCTGCACAGGCCCCGTCCCGCACTGCATATCTGACTTGGGCCTACAAACAACAGCACTTTAATAACGACTATGCCGCTGCCTGCACCGTGGCATGGTGATACCGCACGTCGCAAAGCCCCGCTTCACACCGCAGTCCTGGTCTCGTGGACGCCATTGGATGCCATCACCGAGCTGCTGCCTGCACTGTGACCTGTGGGCACTGCAAGAAGCATCATCCCGCTTCGCACCGCAGCCCCAATGCTGTCCACGCCAGTTCTCCTGACTCCAGCAGCCCAGAGTTCGATCTGCAATGCGTGTGACTTCAAGGGCCTAATGACCCCCACACCGACCTCCGGATCCAACACTGCGACGCCAGTCTCCGGATCTCATCGCAAGTATCCCAAAGCCCTACAATTCCAAAAGTTCTGTTTGGGGGTCTTCCCGACACTGAAACAGGCCAGCGACACCGGAATTGGAATTAAGAAGAACAGAGTTGAACATGATACTATCATTGGGAACCGAAAGACCATGGAGGGCACAATCATAATGCTGAGATGCAAGTTCACACATAGATGAATTGGTATCGCCCTATGTTAGGGAACTGGGAGCGAGAAGCAATTTCAGAAGACCCCATAAGTATGTACCCCATAAGATATAAATTAGGATGGGGGCTCAAAATATCAGCAATTATATATATTAGCCCCAAATATGTAGGTGACATAGATGTGGATTTATGAAATGTGAAGCCCCATTTTTGAAGGGACAACTTGGGTGTTGCACTTTAGTTTACAATATGGTGCTGGAAGACTTGTATTTAGGAGATATGATTGAACGTTTGACAGTGTGATCTGGTTCTGGTTTACATTTACGTAGTAGACTGCTATGTGTTGAGCACTTCAGATAGAAAAAATGGTCACTTACACAAATAAATTAAATATGTGGTTTTAGGTTGTCCCCTCGCCAGTCCATGAATCTGTGACTTGTCCTAATAAGATGGAGGAAGTCACATTCCAATCATAAGTGATGGGGAGCAATACAGATGAGATCATTAGGAGTATTATGAGATGAGGATGTAATAGTTTACACTGCACTGGTCACCTTACGTGTTTTGCAACATTTGCTATCCTAATATATTATGTAATTTTATCAAATTTATGGGCATCAATTGATGAATGATTATTATGAATGATGACTTTCCATATTACTTGGCTGGTGTTTTTAGTTCCATTTCAACTGACCTGTGATAGGAGGCAGATTGGTTTGCACTGCAATCTTCACTTTATAGAATTATTGTGCCTCCAGGTGATAACTTATGATGTTACAATTTGTACTATAACTTAATCACGACAGTATATTTGAGTGCATTTGCATGTCCCCGGTATGTATTATGAAATTTGACAGCATGTGGCCATGTAATTGATTAACTATATTAGTACTTTAGGATTGAGCTATTTATTCATTGGACACTAGCTATGTTTAAATGACATTGTAGAGCACTGCAATGAATATGCAATTATAGCACATCCATTTGCATTAAGCAGTTCACTTACAGCCGGGGGTTATATGATGTATCACGGAAACAATATAGGACTAGGAATGTGCAATATAATCGGAACCTCATGGGATGTACACAAGTAATCCTTGTAGGAGTCATATGTGCAAATGTACTTATGAATACATTTTTGTTTACATAATATGATAATGGGACACACAAGTCAGTCCACCCCAGGTCATTTTAGAGATTATTTGAACAAGCTACATTGATAGGTAATTAAGATACATGACAGATCAGATTGCATGTGAAAACATGATTGTGACAAAATACTGATGTGATATTCTAAGATGGTGCTCCCCATAGACAGGGAATAAAGGCAATGCTCTGTGGGATGGGGAAAGCAAACAGAGAAGAGGGACAACATGATTTTAAACACAGTGGCTGTAGGGTGGAGGTTTGCCGTTCATAAGAGAAGACTGTGAGTGTGTGGCTGCATACAATGTAAAAAATTATCAGCATGACGAGATATATATATATATATATATATATATATATATATATATATATATATATGTATATATATATATATTATTTTGCTTTAATCTGAAAAAACAAAAGGTTACAGGCACTATGTTGTAGTTAGAAAATAGAATTTGAAAAACATCTTAGGATTTCAGTGAAAAAAAGTTAACAGGGATGGTATAGCTATGTCATCAGTGATATCATTTGAAATGTCATCAGTGATGTCATTGACCATGTTGTGAGTGATCTAATATGTGAGGTTATAAGCAGTGCATTGGGGGGGCGTAAGTTATAATTAGCTTAGATAACTATAACTGCTGAGCTTCTCTGATTTTGTGCATGTAAAATCTGAACCTACCTATGATTTCCCTATAACCTTTTTTTTTTTCAGTGAGTTAACTAGTGGCGGTCCCCACTAGGTAGTTATAGTCAGGACATAGTTTCTATGGAAAAGCATTTTTTTACTATAACTTTCTTTTTTACTATAACTATATCTTTGGTGCTAGTTGATGAATTTTCAATATATTTTCCACAAAAAAAATTGATGCTCATGTGAGCTGCAGTTTGTAAGCTTCAAGGTGACCCATCAAGTGGTGGCAGAGAAAAAAGTGGGGTCCTAAAATGCTTTTTCCCCATTTTCCATGCGGATTTTTAACAGGGATATTGTCTGAACCACTGGACGGAATTACACCAAAGTTGACAGAAAGGTAGCCCTTTGTCCAGAAAACAACCTTTTTGTTATTTGGTGTAAATCTATACCAGTAGTTTATGAAAATGAAAGAAAAAACAAATTTGTATATATAGGGAAGCGAAGGTGCCGTAAATCCTCAAGACCTCATGCTGAGATCTGATTGGCTGCCAACACTTCAACAAGGAAGTGCTGGCAGCCATGGTGGGAATCGGCTTCAGCAGAGTCCCTGAACTTTTTTTTTTTTAAAGTAAAAAAAATAAGAAAAGGGGCCAGGGTAGGGACATCCTGACCCCTTAGCTCTGGTGCTGAGGTTCCAGACACACCGCCCCAGAGATAAAAAACATGTTTTTAATTTTTTTATTTCACGGTGAGTCACAGTGGATTCACCGATCTGGAGAAGATTGAAAAATAAACCACACTTTGTCTCCTGCTCTTGTTTTACTGTAGCCCCCTGGTGGGCAAAGACGAGGGGGCATTGCCATTTTTATTCGGGGGGCACCAGGACCCCATGATCCTAGGAACCACCACCTCCACGGGTTTTCAGCAAATACAATTGGGGGGCCTCCTAGCCTCCCTACAACCGCAGGGACTGCGACCTCCCCGAGGATTTAAATAAATATAACAAGGGGGCTGTCTAGCACCCCTGCAAGCACAGGGACCACCACCTCCCCAGGGCTTTCACCAAATATAACAAGGGGAGCCACACAGCACCCCGGCAGCCCCGGGGACTGCCATCTCCCTGGGGCTTTTTCCAAATATAATGGGGAGTGCCCAACCCCCTGTAGTCCTGGGGACCGCCATTTCTCCTGGGCTGTAAATTTATCACGGGGAAGGCAGCCACCGCTCTGCCCCAGGGACTTCCCCCCCAGGGGCTTCAATAAAACGGTGAATTGGTCCGTTTAGGACATCCGTCCACCAGGAACCACCACCTCCCTGGGGCAATGTTTGCTGGAGGGATCCCCCTTGAAATGCTAATAATTGCCCTGGGGACCTCCACCACTCAGGGTCCATTCCTGAGACATAGCTGTTTGCTTTTGCTTGGTGGAAGCTGGCAGCTCCCACCAAGCGAAAGCATACAAAGTCTGCTTTGTGCAAGTAAGAGCTGTGAAACAGCTCTACCTTTCAGATAGTGGAGTTTTCTTCTGTCTTCCCTGCACTCAAATATGTGTGTGGGAAACACAGATGAAAACATTGCGCCAGCAAGCAGGGATGTGGTATTGAAAGCAGCTCCCTGCTTGTGGGAGCAATGCTGACTCGCACAGGAAGTAGGGAGCCAGCTAGGCCTGAGGGGTGGGGGGCTTGAGGCTCCCCTGCAGTCCTTTCACTCTCTCGCCCACAATGGGATGGAAGAGAGAGCGAGAGAAAGTCATGTTGAAGCCTCCTTTTCTATCTGCCCTCAGGAACAAACCAGAGACCAGCCAGCCTTAAGGTACAAGCAGAAATATTTAATAATACGTGCATGGAGACTGTGGCTTGAAAGGCCAAGGCCAAGCAGTCTGAATTGCGGAACTCCAATTCAATCTTTTATGTATGAAAACCACAAAAGGGTGAAAATACATCATCCAATCAGAACAACTGAAAGATAATTTCTTCATCAAGTACATAGATATGATGTTGATCAGGAGATGCATGGTATTACACATACATTTCCAAGGCGTCACCAATCCAGCTTCCTCATAACTCTCCTCAGACCTATGTGGACATCGAGATGTCTGTCTGTTGCTGGGAGAATGAAGCAATGCATGTCGCATGAGCTTTCTCTTTTAAGCAAGCCTTGCTTTACAAGCTGCCTGTCATGGTTAATGTACTCAAGGTCATCCTACCTTCTGCATGTGTTTTTCAGGCTGTACATCATAATAAAATGGATTCCTTAGCCAGTTTCCACAGTCATTGCAATGGTCTCTTCATGCAGTGACCTTTAGGACAGGGAGGAGTCACCTGTGACATAATGGTTAAGGACACAGAATCTCATAATGAAAGTTGAGGGTTCAAGTCCAGATGTGTCTGTGGTCATTTTCCTTACTTTAATTTATTTTCTTCTTCACAAGTTTAAGATTCATAATAAAAGGTCATCTCCCTCTTTTTAATTGCAAATACATTTTTTTTTCAATTTGTCCAGAAATATCTCATTCGTCAAAGCCTAAAAACCTCTCTTTTTTTCTCTCACTCTATTTCTCACTCTCTCTTTTAATCTCTTTCTCCCACTCACACCCTCACTCAGACCCTTACACACCTACTCACAGACCTACTAAAACACTCATGCACCCATTCACAGACCTACTCAAACCCTTGTGCACCCACTCACAGCCACACTCAGACCCTCACACACCCACACTCAGACCCTCATGCACCCACTCACAGACCCACTGAAACCCTAACGCACCCACTTCCAGACCCACAGACACTGACTCACCCACTCACAGACCCACTAACACACTCTCACTGACACTCTCACACCCAAATACACCCTGTCACACCTAATCTAACATCATGAGAGACAGGCCATAGCCAACTCCCACCACACACATCCAAAGGGCTGTTTACTTGAGATAACTCTAACTATGACTGGTAAATGTCCATGTTTTTTTCATGTCAAATGGGAGACTAACTATAATGTCATTGTAACCTTTGGTCTTTTCAGTGTATTTCTAAGGTTTTTTAATTCAATTTCCTCACTATAATGTCCTTGTAGTCTTTGTTTTTTTTCATTAAATTTCTATGGATTTTTGTTTAATTTAAAGTTATTTTCATTACTGTACGTCAATCCAATGTTAACCTAAGTTATTTTCATTACTGTACATCAATCCAATGCTAACCTACAGCCAGGCCCTGTGGCCAACGCTCTATAATCAGGCAACCTTGCACCGCACACAGCCTTTGGCCATGCGCAATAGGGTTGACTGCAGGGCCACTCCCTGCAACCAACTCCCCCTAACCACCTAACCCTGCGATTGAGAGAGAGAGACAGAGAGAGCAATTTATTCTTTGTTGAATGATGTACAGAGAATGAGATATTTTAGGACAAATTGAAAAGAAAAGTGTTTTTAAAATGAGTGAGATCAACTTTGAGTACGAACCTTTAACTTTTGAAGTTTAAAATAAATTAAAGAAGGGAAAAGAACACAGACACCCCTGGAGTGGAACCCTTAATTTTCGGTGTGAGTGTCTGTTGACCTTCACCATTACACCACTGGTGCCTTCATACCCTGCTGCTTCCAGAAATACCTATTACACTCAACCCACACATGTGATAGGAAAGAAACGTGAATGTTCCATCACTAGGAAGGCTTAACAGTCAAAACACTAGTGAATAAATGGACACACTGCCAAGTGATACAAGGGTTTGAACCTTCAGCTTTCTGAGACCTTGACCATTAGGCCATAAGTGACTCTGTTGTGCTCTGCATCCAAATGTAACTATAGCATTCACCCCAAGCATTTTGCTAGTCTGTAACTTTGAAGTCATTGTATGGAGAGAACATAGCAACAACAATTGTCTCTCTCTCTCTTCCATCCACTTATAGGATGGAAGAGAGAGAGAGAAAGAGACTGGACTTCATGGGGATCTTCAAGGCCCCCACAGTCCTAGCCAGCTCCCCACATCCTGCGTAATCCGGCATTGCTCTCACAAGCAGGGAACAGCTTTTAATATCAGCACCCTGCTTGCGGGAGCAATGTTTTTATCTGTTTCCCTATACCCATATTTGTTACAGGGTAACAGATGCAAACTTTGCTTTCTACAAGTAGGAGCTGTTTCACATCTCTCAGTTGCAGAAAGTGAAGTATTTACTCTGACTCTGGGGGAACTGTTAAAGCTCCTGCCAAGTCAGGGCACAGAGCAAACAGCTCTGTGCCGGGAGTGGGCAACCGGGGACATAGCAGGAGCTGGCCCTGGGGAGTGATAGTCCCCAGGTCCATTAGTGGCTCCTCAGAAGTGCAGCGCGCCCCCCTCCAATGTAGATAGCCCGAGGGAGGTGGTGGGTTTGCAACAGACATCCTATCTTTTTCAAAATAAGCCACAGAGAGGTGGCGGTCCCTGGGGCTGTTGGGGGGGGGGGGCAGCAGCCCTCCTGCATTAGATTTAGAAAATGTGACCCCGGGAGGTGGTTGTTTACCATGCTGCATTGGCCCCTTGCATCAGATTTAGAAGATATACCTCAGGGAATTGCCAGTCCCCGGGGCTGTGAGGGGGCTAGGTGGCCCCTGTATCCATTTAGTTTGAAGCACTCAGAAGGTGTTGGTCCCTGGGTCTGCGGGGGTGCTGGTCAGCCCCCCTGCACTTCATTCATATTTGCGCCTGGGAGGTGCCTGTCCATGGAGCTCAGTTAGAGGCCATAGGGACTCCCCCACATTTAAGCAATATTTAGTCCCAGGGAGGTGGTAGTCCCTTAGGTGCTACGTGGCCCCCGAGCATTTTACTTTATGATTTCCCCGGGGAGGTGGCAGTCCCCGGGGCTTATAAAAGCCTTGTGCCCTTGTCATGCACAGTTGTTTCGCCAAAGATTTTACTGCAAATATTATATTGATGTACAGTGATGTTTTCAAAGATGTCAAGAGTGCTGTAATGTGTGGGTAAATCAGCAGTGCATGGTTAGTTACTTTAGGGCAGGAGTTATAGTTACTTGAGATAACTAACTGTAACAGGTGAATTTCTATGGTTTTGAACATTTACAATGTGAGCCTAACTATAACATCCCTTAATCTTTTTTTGTTTCTTTGAATATATATCACCTACTGGCAGTTGCCAGTAGGTAGTCATAGTTAGGACCTGGTATTTATAGAAAAAGCATTTTTTTGCTTGCCTATATATTTTGTGCTGGTTGATAAATGTTCACAACATTTTCCCAAAAGAAAGTTCGCATTAGCTGTTGTCTGGAATGTTTGGGCAGAAAATAGAGGGGGGTCCCAAAATGTTTTTTTTCCCCATGCTAATTTCCACAGGGATTTTGAAGAGGAATAGCGTTTGAACCACTGGATGGATTTACACCAAATTAGGCAGAAAGCTGGCTCTTGGGCCAGAGAGGGAACTTTTTGTGATTTAGTTTAAATCCATTATGTAGTTTTCTAGTTATTAAATGAAAACCAAATTAGTGGATATAGGGATGTGGATCCTCCTCGGACCCTATGTGGATTTGGAGGAAAAGCATGGCCCTGATTGGCCAGACAAGTTGTGGTCACCATTTTGTTTCTTGCATTGCCTGAGGGGTGGAAAAAAGCAGTGTGAAAAAATATAAGGGTTCAGGATACAGGTATCCTGACCTCATAGGAAACATGGAGGGCTCCCTTAGGGACCCCTCATGGGCAAAAAACTGCCCATGTGTTTCATTTTCAGCCAATATGCAGATCTGTAGATCCTCTATGGATCTTCCTTGGATCAAGGAGAAAAGCAAGTCCCTGATTGGCTTGACGCAACCTAACACAAATATTAACATGTGAATTAAAAAAACAGAAATTCACTGAAAAAAAACAAAGGTTACAGAGACGTTATAGTTAGGTTGACATTTTCCCCATACAAAACCATAGAAATTCATCAGTTGTATTTATACTTATAGTTATACTTATCTGAAGAAACTGTAACTAATGCTGGAAAGTAACTTTGGGTAACACGTTATAGTTTCCTAATATAAGTATAACCATAACTTATGAAGTTTGATGGTTTCGTGTGGTTAAAATGTCAACCTAACTATAATGTTTCCCCAACCTTTGTTTTTTTCAGTGAATATATATACACATAAGCCAAACCAACTTGACACAGTACAGATCAAGGCCATTGAGTCTTTAGCCCAAGATGAGAGGATTATTATTCGTCCCTCAGATATAGGGGGCAATATTGTGGTTTTTAATGGAGAGATGTACATCAAAGAAGCGATGAGACAGGTGAGTGATAACACCTTTTACCAAGTAGTGAATAGATCAATTATTGTGGACAGTATTGTCTCTGTCTGGGCCAAACCTACAGTGTGGAAAGATCTGGGCGAAGTTGGGAAGAGTATTTTTTTTGAGGAAAGAACATCCAAAACTACCTGTTTTATACTTGCTCCCCAAGGAAATAAGGACCCGAAGAATCCTCCTGGGAGACCTATAGTACACTCCAGAGAGAGTGCTACGGAACACGCATCTAAATATGTGGATGAGATACTGAGAGATTATATACATAATCTAGCTTCATATGTGAAAGACTCTTAAGATTTTCTTGGTAAAAATAAATGGCATTCCGTGGGAACCCAACTTTTGTCTCATGACCCTAAATGTCAGTTTTCTATACATCATCATAGACTACAAGTTAGGTACAGCTGCATGCAAGTACTTTTTGGGAGCAAAAGCCATCATCTAGACCACACTATTATGATTATTGAAATGATGTGGCACTATTTGTAAAACAATATATTTCTCTTTGATGGTATTCTTTATCAACAGATTCGGGGGTCCGCGATGGGCACTTGTTTTGCCCCCAGCTTTGCAAATTTGTTTTTGGGCTGGTAGGAGGAACAGGTGTTCACTGATGTGACCCTCATATGATGTTTGGAATAGGTAGTCCTCTGGCTCAGGTACATTGATTACCTTTTTATAATTTGGAATGGTTCAAAAAATATTGCAAGAGAATTTGTTGCCAATTTGTATAGAAACCCTTGGAATTTGGTATTTACTCATACCCTTAGTAAAACCAAAATGTAATACCTGGATGCCTTGGTTGAAGTGACAGCAGGTGATGTTCAGACTTGCCTCTTTAGAAAACCCACAGCTGGGAATAGTGTGTTACATCCGGAAAGTTGCCACCCTCAAAGTTTAAAATGGGACATCCCATATGGGGCAAAAACAAATTGTCGTACAGATGCAGCTATCAGGGAGGAACAAAAAATCATGCTAGCTAGGTTCAAGGAACGAGGTTATCCCTTGTGGGTTCTTAATAAGTCCATGAAACATGTCTTTCAAATCAGTAGGGAAGCTACACTTTTCGGGAATAAGTTACTCACTCCAGAAACTACCACCAAGACTTACAATGGGACCTCAAGGAAGATCAGGCATACACTGGCAGGACACTGGGGTGTTCTTAAGACTGACTCCATCATTTAGAGTGAGGTAGGGAAAATACCATTAATCACATTTCAGAAGGCTAAATCCCTAAGAGACTCCCTAATATGTAATGAAATCACAGTGACCATGGGTATCACAGAACATTATCTCAGAGGCTTCTTCCCTTTTGGACATTGCAAAACATGAAGGAATAGCTTCAATATAAGTGAGTACATGGTGGTTGATAACAGGAAATGGAATATCAGGCATTCCCTTACATGTAGCTCCCAGTAAGTGATCTACATCTTAACATTTCCCTGCCCACTAAGATATGTAGGCAGTTCTGTATGTACAGTGAAGGAGAGAGTACAAGAGCATTTAATAGCTATTGATCATGGGGTTGTAACATACCTGGTGACCAGATATGTTCAAGAAAAACATTACTGTGATAGTAACAAATAATCTTTCTTTGCTGTGAAACAAATTGAACAGAATCAAAAAAGAGGGAATCGGTGTCAGAGTCACCAGATCCTTGGGGTCTGTGCACGTTCCCAACACTTCCACCACAAGACAGCTCCAATACTCTGATTAGATTTGTCACAGAGTCTAAGAGAGTCCAAGTGGGGAAAAGGGGATTAGGAAGGGAAAAGCTGGGAGGGAGACCTGTAGGAAGCAAAAGGTTAAAACACACAACATCAAAATAACATCTCATGAAATCAGTACTATGCTATGACTCTGCGCATCGTCATTCAGAAAACATGAACAACCTAGGAATAGTCTTAAAATGACTAGATTTTTAGATGACTGAATACCTGTGGGGGAAAGCAAGAGAGGTTAGATAAAACTTTCAGATTCAAGTACTTTCTTTAGTATGAGAATCAGGAAACAATCTGAGTAATTTCTGAACCATCATATGAATCTTATTTTAAGAATACATATCAGGAGCACACAACATTACATCTAGAACTCTTGTCTTTTTGTGTTCTCTCAAAACTTTGGAAAGTGAATTGTGCACATTGCAGGTTTTCAAATAAGTATTAAACACCATAGAAAGATTGTGCACCATCAATACACAACGTAGATTCAAGGAAGAAATCACGTGACTTGTCAACTCGAATACTACCAAGTAAGTGCCTTAGAATGGTAGCGCACAGTAAATAACATTAATTAAGCACGAGGAAAAAATCGCGCGTCTTGCCGATTCGAATGCCTCCATGTAACTGCCAAAAAATGGTAGCGCACAATGAATAACATGAATTAAACACGAGGAAGGAATCGCACGTCTTGCCGATTCGAATGCCACCATGTAACTGCCAAGGAATGGTAGCGCACAATGAATATCATGAATTAGAACACGAGAAAGGAATTGCGCATCTTGCCGATTTGAATGCCACCATGTAGCTGCCAAGGAATGGTAGCGCACAATGAATATCAAAGGTTAAGTCACTAGGAAACGAATCGCACGTCTTGCCGATTCGAACGCCACCATGAAACTGCCAAGGAATGGTACCGTACAATGAATATCATGAATTAATCACAAGGAAAGAATCGCGCGTCTTGTCGATTCGAATGCCACCATGAAACTGCCAAGGAAATGGTAGCGCACAATGAATATCATGAATTACACACAAGGAAAGAATTGCGCGTCTTGCCGATTCGAAAGTCAGCATGCAAATGCCATGAAAAGTCCAAACGCACATTCACACGCGCAAGAGCAAATTGTTTAGCATGAAGAATTAGGCCCAAGAATTCGAGCGTCCTCGATTATTGGGTCGGGGGCCCAGCCCAACCTCCGTCTTACCGCCCTGAATAAGGATCACCACTGTAGTATGAAGGGCAGAGGCCTGGAAGATCAAGGTAGGCCTCCGGAACCGGAGCTCAGGAAGTTGCTGCTGCTCTGCACCAGGACCTCTGAATAGTGAGCACGTGGAGCTGGGCTGGCTCCCTTTTATGGAGTCTTGGCCCAGCCCACAACCACACCCAGGCATGCTGCATGGAAAGCTTCTAGAAGGCCCTGGACTTCTCTGAAAGCCTGCAGCAATACATTACAAATGAACAATATTTATAAGAACCTTAAGAATGAGGCTTCAGGATTGAATTCTGCAATGCAAAAGGTTAAACAATAACATATCAGCACAATGCATAAATTACATTATCTTGAGAGTGTTGGGTTTTTGCATTCTAGTCACCCGTAGAGCGCACACTGTCCTGGTGTTGACAATCGGACTCTAAGGTTAAGGCAGAGGGAGGCTGAATTGATCCTTGATCTTGAGACCCCCAGTCATGGGGGGTTGAAATTGGATGAGGAATTCAGCATTGTTAGAAGTAGCATTCTTGGCGTAGTCTCCCTTGTCTTTTTTGCCTCTGCTTCCCATGTTTTGACTGTGTACTGGACTCTGCTTTTGCTGTTTTTGATACTCTGGGTACTTCACCATTTCTGACCAGTGCTAAAGTACAAGTGTTCCTTTATAAATTGTATGTGTACTTGTCTTTTACATGACTGGCATATTTCATCTAATAGTAAGTCCCTAGTAAAGTGCATTAGAGGTGTCCAGTGCCTGTAAATCAAACGCTACTAGTGAGCCAGCACCACTGGTTGTGCCACCCACATTAGTAGCCCTGTAAACACGGCTCAGTCCTGCCATTGCCATGTCTGTTTCTGCAGATTTAAACTAACAATTTGACCTGGCAAGTGTACCCACTTGCCAGGCCCAAACCATTGTTTTTTATACATGTAAGGCACCCCTAAGGTAGGCCCTAGGTAGCCCCATGGGCAGGATGCAGTGTATGTTAAAGGTGGGACACATACTGATGTGTTTTACATGTCCTAACAGTGGAATACTGCTAACTTCGGTTTTCACTGTTGCAAGGCGTATCTCTCTCACAGGTTAACATGGGGCTGCCCTTAAATAACTTTAAAGTTCAGTTTCCATATGAGAGAAGATCGGGATTTGGAGTTTGGGGTCTCTGAACTCACAATTTAAAAATACAACTTTTGGTGAAGTTGATGTTTAAATTGTGTTTGAAAACGCCACTTTTAAAAAGTCTGCATTTTCTTGCTTAAACTATTCTGTGACTCTGCCTGCTTGTGTATTCCCTGTCTGGGTCAGACTGACAGTTAGCTGTTTGTGAATCCCCTCCAGAAAGTGACACATAGGGAGCTGGGTGTAGCCTGCATAGCGTGATGAGCCATCTAGGCTAGAGTGGAGGGAGGAGTGGCCACTTACACCTGAATGGTCTGGGTGTGCCCTCACCCAATACAGTCTCCAAGTGCCTGGTGTGTTTCTAGGGCCAGGCCTGGGCAAGGCAGGATCTAGTGAACAACAGAGACTTTACTTTGAAGTTTGCCTACTACAAAGGCAGAAAGTGTTATACGTAGTGGACCCAAAACCCAAGACTCTTAGATTTACTTCTGGAACTAAGAGGATCCTCTGCCAAGGAGAAGATCTGAAGAGCTGAGGAGAAGTGCTGGCCCTGCCTGTGACTGTACTTTGTTGGACTTTCCAGCAGTTGCTGCTTCTGCCAGCGAAAGGTGACAAAGACTAGACTTTGTGGCATATGCCTGCTTGTGAAGGATCTCCACGGGCTTGGACTGTGCTGGCCTCCTGTTTTGAAGTCTCAGAGCCATCAAAGACTTCCTCTGCCAGCATCTGGACTCTGCTGAGACGCCTGCCCTGTGAACGGGTGCCCTATCAAGTCCCTGGGCCCTTGAAAGGTGAAGCTGGTAGAACAAGGTTGTAAATCGACGCACAGGGAGCCGTGTGGGGAACATTTTGATGCACCACCCACAACACGGCTAAAAAATTATGCTCCATCTTCCTTACAGCTGATTTCAATGCCTCACCTTCATTGGACCTGAAGAAACGATGCAAAACCCACCTGTGGCTGTTGAAAACGATGCAAGTCCCACGCAGCACAGTTTTCTATCACATGAGCTCTCACACATTGTCGCTGGGCAACAAAGTAATCGTGAACCGTATCCGAGGTGCCCTGTCTGGAAATTGACGCATCGCTCTCTCGCGGGGGAGAAAAACGACATATTGCCTACCCGTCCGGAGAAGAAACAACGCAAAGCCTCACTTGCGAGTAAGGAATCGATGCCTCGCTGACTTTTCCGATGCATGCTCACCCAAGCATTTTTTTTTTTTACATAAACCAGGTACTTTGTGTAAAATCAATGTTTCCATTCTTTTCTATGCAGTAAGTCTCTTTTTACTTTTAAAATTCATATCTTGACGTGTGTATGTTGGATTTTTGTTGTGTTGGTCTTGTTTGATTTAGATAAATGTTGCCTATTTTTCTAAAGTGGCGTGGTGTCCATTTTGTACTGTTTTCACTAAATTACCACGTGAGTTGGTACAAATATGTTACACATTGCCTTTGAGATGAGCATGACTGTTTGTGCCAAGCTAACAAGGGGGTGAGCAGGGGATATCTGGGTGTATATATCTCCATTGCCCAGGCTAGAGTGAGGGTCCCTGCTTGGACAGAGTGCAAACTGACTGCCAACCAGAGACTCCATTTCTAACATTGGTGATCAGCGGTGAGGATAGAACTTGTACTTGTCATACAGTGATTAAGTATACGTGCAGACCATTGCATGACCACATACTACTTGTGTTTGCTTTTTCTCTTTTTAGGACTTTTCTGCTTCCATTTTCTGTGAGTTTTGAACTTCTTTTGGGAACTCTCTGAACTACTTTGGAACTTTGCTTTTTTGAGTGAACCTTACCAACATGTCTCCATCTGCACCAGCGGTGTCTACAAAGGCTGTTTTTGAGTTGGAGTAACTAGAAGAGTACATAGTCGCTCAAATGAAGCAGTTTTGTAAGGATCTTGACTGCCCAAACAAGAGCTTCACCAGTAAGAAGGAGCTGCAAAGGGCATTGAGTGCCTGGGTGGCAGCAAAGGAGGGTGTGGGGCACACAGAGGAAAAGGACGAGGACGATCTAGGTAGTGTAGTGGATGTGCCTGTTCTGCCTGGGAAAGGGTCTCCAAGGCAGGTAGCAGTGTGTAAGCCAGGGGTCTGACTCTTGAAGAGCTGCAGGATAGACAGAGAGGGTGCACCTACTTGAATTAGAGAAGCTTAAGATGGAAGAGAGGAGGCTGGCCATTTATGAGAGAAAGATGCACTTGGCTCATGAGCTCAGCTTAAGGGAGCTAGATCAGAGGAGCCCATCTAGTAGAGATGGTGGCAGCAGTACCTCAGTGCAGCCTGAGAGGAGGTTACACATTCCTAAAGATCTGGCAAAGGATTACAAGAGGGAGGATGACATCTATCGGTGGTCCAAGGGGTATGAGTCTGCTCTCTGAACATGGTCCCTGATGCACATTGGGGGGAAGGTCTGTGGAAGAACTTTGAGGTAGAGGGGAGGTACACTCTGACATCCTCACAGGATCCTTAGGGACGCACCAACACTATCCTGAAGGACACCTTACTCACAAGATATGGTCTCACTCCTGAGCAGTACAACTACAAGTTTTGAAGTCATGGGGAAGACTCTGCCAAGGGTGAGCAGGGTCCCCATCAGAAGGAGTGGGGGGGGTAAGGGTAAACGGAGGGAGTTCTATAAAGGGCCCCAACCTAATTCCCAAGAGTAAAGATTCCCAGCCCCCAGTTAAAAAGAAGCCATGGTCAATGCAAGTGTTATGCGTGTGACCAGGAGGGTCAGGTGAGGGGGGATCCCAAAAGTTTCAAGTGGACACCAGTACCCACTGGTGCTCAGTCACAGGGTTTGGCTACTGTAGTGTTTGGGGAGGAGTTGGTTCCAGGAGGGGAAGAGCTAGCTGAGATGACACTTGTCTCACTAGGGGACATTGAGATGGTCCTGAGAACCCTTGTGCCTAAGAATAGTAAATAGTACAGTCAGTGGGTGACCATCAATGGACAGAGGGTGGAGGCCCTGAGAGACACAGGAGCCAGTGTGACTACTGTGAGAAGTCACCTGGTGTCTGAGGAGCAGGTAGTTCCCCATGCACTTCACCAAGTAGTTGTGGTAGACAACTCAGAGCCCCTGTGCACAGTGGTGCAGGTTCCCTTTCAATAGGGGGTTCTCTGGTGCCTAGAGAGTAGCTGTAAGTCCAACTATGCCTGTAGATTGTCTGCTTGGCAATGACCTGGAGGATTCCCCTTGCAAGGAGGTGGACACAGGTCTCACTTGGAGGTGATGGGTCTGCCTGAGTAAGTGTGTATGTCTACCAGGTCAATGGCAACCGTCAGGGTGATCAAGAAGACCCTGGAGTCTGGAAAAAGTGGCCAAGGAGTCTGCCAGCAGGAGAGAGGGCAAAAGGTGCTGGAAACCCACTGCAGAAGTTCCCACGGTCTGGGAGGAGGTTTAACCTCAGGGGGATGTCCTAGTTCCTACAGGTGGCTGAACTGGGGGAGGTCACTGAGCTCACTCAGTGGTAGCAGGAAGGAGTACCCATCAGGAAAGCATTCTGTGAGGCACAGAAGACATGCCCTACTCTGGAGGGTTTGCGGCAGCAGGCTGCAGACCAGGCACCTGGTTAAAAGTGTGGTTCACATCTGATTTATTGGGAGGATGGCCTCCTATGTAGAGAGCCTAAGATTGCTGATCCTGAGGTAGCCGGCTACTGGTGCTACACCAGTGCTTCAGAGCCTTCCTACTGGGGTTGGTTAATAATGTGCCTTTAGCCGGACATTTGGGGCAGGACAAGATCTTTGAATGCCTTGTCACCCACTTTCACTGGCCCCAAATGCGCAGACACTCAGATGCACACTGTAGGTCTTGCCAAACTTGTCAGGCTCCCCTCTAACCTTTTCCTGTAGTCAGCACCCCCTTTGAAAGAGTTGGTATTAACATTGTGAGGCCTCTGCCTCCCAAGACAGCCATGGGCAACAGGTTGATCCTGGTCTTGGAGGACCATGCCGCCCAATACACTGAAGCTATTCCTTTAAGATCAATCACTGTCCCTGTGATGGACCGTGCATTGATGTTTTTTTTTACCTGCATGGGGTTCCCCAAGGATGTGTTATCTGATAGGGGTACCAACTTTATATCAACATATATGAAGTCTCTGTGGAAGGAGTTTGGGGTAACCTACAAGTTTACCACTACTTACCATCCCCAAGGAAACGTTCTAGTTGAGAGATTCAACTGCACCTTAAAGGGCATGAGCCTGGACCTGGAAGAGCCCTTGAGGTATAAGTGGGATGTCTTCTTCCCTTGCCTTATGTTTGCTTACAGGGAGGTGCCACAAAAGGGTCTTGGTTTTAGTCCCTTTAAGTAGTTGTGTAGACACACTGTGAAAGGATCATTCTGGCTTGGGAGCCCCCAAAGACCCAGACTGAGGTGAGATCCTTTTTAGGTCTCACCAGATACTATAGGAGGTTTGTTAAGGGGTATGGCACCAGTGTTGCTTCCTTAACAGAGTTAACTTCCAAGAAACAAGCAAGGAAAGAGATCTGGACTGAATCTTGCCAAACAGTTTTTGATGCCCTGAAGGCAGCCATGAGCACAGCACCCATGCTCAAGGCACCTGATTTCGCGAAAGAATTTGCCATGCAGACTGATGCTTCAGAGGATGGTGTAGGAGCAGTGTTGTCACAGTTAAATGAACAGGGTCTACATCAGCCTGAAGCCTTTATTAGTAGGAGGTTACTTCCCCGAGAATGTAGGTGGAGTGCAATTGAGCCTGAAGCTTTTGTCGTGGTCTGGGCACTGAAGAAGCTGAGACCCTATTTGTTTTGGGCTCACATCTGGTTTCAAACAGACCACAGGCCCCTCAGATGGGTAATGCAGGTGAGGGGTGAGAGCCCAAACCTGTTTATCTCCATACAGGGAATGGACTTTATGGTGGAACACCGCACTGGAACAGAACATGATCTATTCAGGTTCTTCCACCTTAGTGATAAGAACTCCCATGAGGTTGGGTAATTCTCCTCACTTTCAGCTAGGGGGACATGTGTTAGACGTGGCATCCTTGGCGTAGTCTCCCCTGTTTTTTTATCTCTGCTTCCCATGTTCTAACTGTGTGCTGGACTCTGTTTTTGCTGTTTTTGATTCTCTGGAGACTTTGTCACTGCTGACCAGTGCTATGGTGCAAGTGCTCCTGTGTAAATTGTATGTGTACATCTTTTTTCCATTATTGGTATATTTGTTTTACTAGTAAGTCCCTAGTAAAGTGCACTATAGGTACCCAGGACCTGTAAATCAAATGCTACAGCACTGGTTGTGTCACCCACATTAATAGCCCTATAAACATGTCCCGGACATGCCACTGCAGTGTCTTTGTGTTCAGATTTAAAATGCCAATTTCACTGGGCAAGTGTACCCACTTGCCAGGCCCAAACCTTCCCTTTTTATACATATAAGGCACCCCTAAGGTAGGCCCTAGGTTTCCCCATGGGCAGGGTGCAATGTATCTTAAAGGTGGAACATGTGCTGGTGTATTTTTCATGTCCTAACAGTGAAATACTGCCAAACTCAGTTGTTACTGTTGTAAGGCCTATCACTCTCATTGGTTAACATGGGGGCTGGGTTTAAATATCCTTAAAGTGGAGTTTCCCTTTCAGAGCAGATGGAGATATAGGGGGTCACTACAGCCTTGGCGGGCAGCTTCAGCCGCCCGCCAAGGTTGGCCCGCCGGGCGCCTGCCAATGCAGCTGCACTCCCGCCGTGGCCATAATGAGATCCCCACTGGGCCGGCGGGTGGAAACCTGCTTTCGGCCCGCCGGCCCAGCGGGGATCTTGGCCGCAACACAGGAGCCGGCTCCAAATGGAGCTGGCGGTGTTGTGGCTGTGCGACGGGTGCAGTTGCACCCGTCGCGCTTTTCACTGTCTGCACAGCAGACAGTGAAAAGCTGCACGGGGCTGTGGCAGGGGGCCCCTGCACTGCCCATGCCAGAGGAATGGGCAGCGCAGGGGCCCCATGACTCCCCTTTCCGCCAGTCTTTTCATGGTGGTTCTTACCGCCATGAAAAGGCTGGCGGGAGGGGGGACTCGTAATCCCCTGGGCAGCGCTGCAAGCAGTGCTGCCCTGGAGGATTACTACTCCCACCGGGACAAAAGTGGCAGGAAACCGCTGGTCCCGGCGGTGCGACCGCTGTGCTTCCACCACGGTCGTAATCCCTCCTGGAAGCACCGCCAGCCTGTTGGCGGTGCTTCCTTCAAAACAGCCCTGGCGGTCAAAGACCGCCAGGGTTATAATGACCCCCATAGAGTTTGGGGTCTCTGAATGCAGATAGAGGTAAAGAGTTTGGGGTCTCTGAACTCACAATTTTAAAATACATCTTTTGGTGAAGTTGGTTTTTAAATTGTCAGTTTGAAAATGCCAGTTTTGTAAAGTGGGCATTTTCTTGCTTAAACCATTCTGTGACTCTGCCTGCTTATGTATCCCCGGTCTGTGTCAGACTGACAGTTGGGCTGTTTGTGAATCCCCTCTAGACAGTGACACAAAGGAAGCTGGGGTGTAGCCTGCATATCCTGATGAGTCATCTGGGCTTGAGTGGAATGAGGAGTGGTCATTTGCACCTGAATGGGCTGTGCCTCCCTCTCACAATGCAGTCTCCAACTCCGTGGTGTGTTTCTAGGGCCAGGCCTGGACAAGAAATGTGTATAAGTAGTGGTCCCAAAACCCCAAACTTTTAGATTTGCTTCTGGAACCAAGAGGAATCTCTGCCAAGGAGACGAGCTGAAGAGCTGAGGAGAAGGGCTGACCGTGCCTGTGACTGTGCTTTGTTGGGCTATTCTGCAGTTTCTGCTTCTGCCTGTGAAAGGTGACAAAGTCTGGACTTTGTGGTATATTCCTGCTTGTGAAGAATCTTCATGGGCCTGGACTGAGCTTACCTCCTGTTTTGAAGTCTCTGGGCCCTCAAAGACTTCCTCTGTCAGCACCTGGACTCTCTGCTGTGAGTCCTGCCCTGCCAAGTAGGGCCCTTTCCAATCCCTGGGCCCTTGAAAGGTGAAGCTGGTAGAACACGGATGAACAGGGAGCTGTGCGAGGAAAGGTTTGATGCACCACCTGCACGGCGGCTGAAAAATGACATGCCGCCCTCCTTGAGGATGGTTTCAGCGCTTCACCTGCATCATGGCTGGAGAAACAACGCAACACCCGCTTGTGGCTGCTAAAAATGACGCAAGCCCTATGTTGCATGGTTTTCCGTCACCATTTGACCGGATTTCTCAAGCATCATCGCTTGGCTTCAAAGTCATTGTGAACCTGCGCAGATCTGAGGTGCTCTGTCTCTAAATTGACACATCGCTCTCTTGCGGGGGAGAAAAACAACACGCCTACCTGACCGCTGAAGAAACGATGCACAGCCTCATTTGTGAGTAAGGAATCAACGCATCACTAACTTTTCTGATGCATACTCGTCTGTGTGCCTTTATTTTTGGTGCAAACCATGTACTTTGTGTAAAATCAACATTTCCATTGTTTTATATGGAGTAAAATTCTTTGTACTTTGGGTTTTTGTTGTTTTGGTCTTGTTTGATTTAGATAAATATTGCCTATTTTTCTGAACTGGTATGGTGTGCATTTTGTAGTGTTTTCACTGTATTACTGTGTGTGTTGGTACTTTTTTATTTTTTTGTCCTCATACACCTCACAAAAGCTCCTATTTCAGCCCCATAGTTAATCCTGGCACCATTTCCTGAGAGAAGCTGATCATGCCGAGGAGCCCCCATTTCCTTTCATATAGACGTCAAGCAGTAAATGGTATACCCGCGCCATCCAGTCTAACGAGAGTGGGGGAGGAAAAATAATCGTTGGACATTAATAGACCAAACCTCACTTTGTACCCTCCCTATTAGACTATGGGCATATTCATCTTCCTTGCCAACCAAGCAAAGGGGCCCACATTTCCTCTTTCCTCTCCATTGTTGCAAAGTAGAGAAGGGCTTGCAGCCAATCCTTGAGCGAGGGAGGCGTATTTACCATCCATTTTCGACAAATTTCCCACCTAGGCACCAAGATAGAATAAAAAAATAAGGCCCTCATTACAACCCTGGCGGTAAATCCCACTTTCCGCTGTGCAGAAGACTGCCAACATACCGCTGTGGCCGCAGAATTCTGCTTCAGGTATTACGACCCACATCCCGTAATCTGCCACAATACAGACACCCACACAAGTCCACCACACCAAAGGTCAGTGATAAACTGGTGATACCAAAACCTCCACCATCACACCAACAGGAATAAACCCACACTATCACGACCCACGAATCAACGCGGTGGTTATTCAACCGCGGTAAACCATTGGCGGTACACACCGCCGCGCTCAAAATACACACACACTTTCAAAACACAACCACATTGGACAAATGGAAATACACACACCTGATACACACACCACACCTACACACCCAATCCAATGTAAAGCACACACCCACATCAGAGTTGGCATAGAGGATTCCCACCACTGCACCACTTTTCCTTGTGGCATAGCCTTCCCCCATAAGGAGCAGGGCAGTGTAAATTCCCCATCCAGACCTTCTAGTATCGCAATACCAATTTGAAACCCACATAACTCTGGGGGACTCTGTTAACAAAGATTCTTCCAAAAAGCCGGCACCCCCACATAGCAATCGTGATTCCTGTAGCCACCCTTTTATTTGAGCATACTTCAATATAGAAAAGTACCCCCCAGCTTCACCTCAAGATCTTCCAGAGAGATTACCACTCCTTCGCTAAATGAATCTCCCCAAGACACTATCCCTGCCTTCTTCAATGGCAATGCTAAAACGTCCTTTAAACATTCCGGGGTACCTGGAGAGTCCCAAATCGGAGAATATGGGCTGTAATAACTGACTCCTGCCGCCAGCTTCAAATAGTACCAACTTACCGCAAGATCGCAGAGGATTTTCAATTAAATTTTTTTAAAGAATTTTGGGTCTCCAAACTTAAAAAGATATACCTTAGCAGCTCCCTTGACCATGCCCAACATAGCTTTAAACATTACATCAATAGCCTAGGCGTCAGGAGTGGAAAACAGCATTTTTACAGAGTTTAATTGGAATGCCCAAGTGTAACATTTTAAGTCCGGGAGCGCCAGCCCCCTTTTTCCCTCTTTCTCCTCAATTTTTTTTATTAAATCCCAAATCCTTTTGATGCCCAAATAAAAGAGGTAATGGCCTGTTGAAGCTTTAACAAATTCTACGTATTCATTAGTAAAGGTATAGAGCTGTACAAAAATTTCAGTTTTGGCAGAATCATAATTTTCACCAAATTAACCCTCCCTACCACTGTCAGGGGAAGGTACATCCATCTCTGATGAGATCTGCACCCTTCCTCTACCACTGGTTTTAGGTTTGTCATTGCAAGGAGATGAATATCCTGGGTAAATAAAATCCCTAACTATCTAATTTCTCTCTTCAGTTGTGTCTGTCCCACCGACAAATGATTTCAAGCCATAGCCTCTGTTTTCTCTGTATTTACCCAAAATCCCGAAACTTTACCAAAGTCTTCAGCTAAGGACAAAAGCATAGGCAGGGCAGATACCAGGTCAGCCGTGTAGATTAAGAGGTCGTCAGCATACAGATCCACCTTTTTCACCCAACCATTACACTTAAAAGGAACAATAACCAAATTGCCTCTTATTTTCCTAGCCAGTGGCTCTATATACAAGTCAAACAACAACGGGGAGAGAGGACAACCCTGCCTAGTGCCCCTCGTGATCTTCAGAGGCTCTGTAAGATTACTGTTTACTAAAACTCTAGCAATGGGATCTCCATATATTAGACCTATAGCTCCACACAGGTTTTTTCCTAGACCAGCTGATCTCAAAATGAATGCTAAGTATCTCCAGTTCACCCCATCAAAGGCCTTCATTGCATCCAAGGTAACCACAGCTAATGGCATTTCAAAAGATGTGGCCATATCTATTGCCCCCGCCAAATTGTACGTCAATTCATATAGAAACCTACCCTTCATAAGTCCTTTTTGTTCAGGGTGCATTAATTGACCCACCACTCTGCTGAGTCTATCAGCAAGAATTTTAGCAAATATCTTATACTCGCAGTTCAGCAAAGAGATAGGCCTATAAGACTCACACTTAATCGGACTCTTACCCGATTTCTTAATTAAGGCAATCGTGCCTTATTCCATGAACCAGGGATAGGGGCCCTATCTTCAAAGATCGCAGCAAATAATTCTCCCAAAACTGGAATTATTGACTCTGCCATCAGTTTATAGAATTCCATAGGAATGCCATCGGGCCCAGGTGCCTTACCATCCTTACTGCCCATCAGCACCTTCCTGATTTCCCCAGCTGAGATCAGGCTATTCAAAGCGATTAGTTTTTTTGTGATATAGTTGGGAGTATATCATCCGCCAACCATTTACCGATGTCCTCCTCTCCTACCTCAGCCTCTTCTTTATACAATTCAGAAAAAAAAGAGTGGAAAGCTACCCCCATTTCCTCGCTATTCAATAATTTCTCACCTGCTTGATTTATCTCTACTTCCTTAATATAGTTCCTTGCTAAATCTTGCTTGCATTTCCAAGCTAGTAACTTGCCTGCATTCTCCCCATACTCAAAGTGAGCTAATTTACTAGCCTCTACACTTTTGACGACTCTGGCTCGTAGCACATCCTCCAATTGAAATCTCAGCTCCTTCAACTTGTTCTCCAAACCCTCACCCTCCTCCTCCTTAGTGTTCCCCAAAAGTTGCCTCCTCACTTTAAGCATTTCCTGTTCCAACTTAAAAATAGCAGCCCTGCAGTGCCTATTCTTATAGCTAGCTATACTCATAACTTTATATCTCATAGCTGCTTTCAAAGTGTCCCATACCACTGCCAGAGAAGCAGAACCCAAATTAGCTTTAAAAAAGACCTCCGCCTCTGTTCGCAAGTGGCCGAGGGCCTCCAAATCTTGAAGTAGTGTGCAGTCAAACGTCCATCTACTACCACCCGACCGTCCAACCACCTTTAAATCTAATATCACTGCTGCATGATCTGAGAGGTGGGCGGGTAAATAAGTAATATTACCTACAAAGCCTTCAAGCCTCCAGTCAAAATGAAAATCTATACGAGAGGCATGCTTATATTTATGATTGTAAAATTAGAATTCCCTTAGATCTCTCTTCCTCTGCCGCCATAAATCCCTTAGCCCCCACTTTTTCATCACTTATCTCAAAAAACATTGAGATTTTAGAGTCCCTAGTGACCTGCACTTCTCAGATCTATCTAGTATATTATCTAGCACAACATTAAAGTCTCCAGCGATTAAGACTGGATCCGGAAAATCAACTAACTGTGAAAAGCATTTTTCGAGAGGGCCAATATTGTCACAATTTGGACCATAGAACCCCACCACTGTAGTTTAACTATAAACCATCTTCCCACTGGGTCCGATCGTACCTTTAATAATCCTGCCTTGATCCCATGCTTAACTAAAATGGCAACTCCCCTAGTATTGAAATTATGCTCCGTACAAGCATAGGAGTGTACCCATGCTTGCTTTTTAAAGAGATCAACCCCCTCTTCTCTGGTCAGATGGGTCTCCTGTAGAATAAAAATTTGAGCAGGGGAATCTTTTAAATATTGTAAGATTTTGTCTTTCCTACCCTTTGTTGTTAAGCTATTCACGTTCCAAGAGAGTATCTGAAAAGAACAGCGGTCCCGACCTTCACTATTCTCACCAGCCATTATCCCCTGGGTACCACTTTGATTGAGGTGAATGAGGAACCTTTTTTTGTTTTTTTTCCCCACATACTCTCCACCCCCTCCCGCCTCCAACCCTTTCCATGGAAGACCCCCTTCGAAAAGTGGACCGAAATATGTCCACGATTAGAGCACACGTGATTCCCGGGTTAGGGCCACAGATGTAACTTCCCTGTCATACTGCCCCCCGACTTGAGCGCGGCCAACAACTCATCCGCTGCTTTCCCATCTCTCACATTATACATCTTATTGTTAAACATAACCTTTAGAATAGCAGGGAATTTAAGTTGTGCAGAAGCTCCCAATAATCTAAACTCCTCTAGCCGTTGCCCCAACTCCCACTGCCTCAAATGGTAATCCTAGAGAGATCTGATTTGATTTCAAATTAAAAATCCTGCAATTTTAATGATCTCAATTTAAGTGCCTTCAACAACATTTTCTCCTTCAGACCATGGGGGTGATTCTAACCCTGGCGGTCGGTGTTAAAGCGGCGGCCAACCCGCCAACAGGCTGGCGGTCAAAAAAATGGAATTCTGACCCTGGTGGGAACCGCCAACACAGACAGCCACTTTAACACTCCGATGGCCACGGCGGTACAAACAAACAGAGCGGCGGTCACCGCCAACAGCCAGGAGGCAGACAATGTACCGCCCACACTATCACAACTCACCAATCCGCCACCTTTTCCGGGGCGGGAGCACCGCCGATAAAAACACGGCGGAAACAGACTACGAACGGGAAAACGCACACCACTACGCACTCCAGGAGGAAGGAGGACAGCATGGAACCCGAATTAAACATCCTACCTGCTCTCGTCTACCTTCTCATCTACCACGAGTACGAAGTCCGGCGCAGACGACAACGGTGAGTACTGCACCTACGACACACGGGAGGGGGAGGACGAAAGGTTACGGCCACACACATATGCGACCCCCCCCCCCCAACTATGTACACACCAATGCAGAGCAACAAGTCACAGTGACACCACCCAAACACCCCTGAAAAATGCTATGACAAAATCAAATTTGGAATAAATATTTATGTACCAAAAAGCTCCTGAAAATTATCGTACAACCATGAAAGATATTTACAAGAAAACAAATGATATACACATCAGTGTATAACTGAAGTAACAAGTCCTGCACATCCTACGAATTCATCATGTCCGTGGGCCAAAGTTTTGAGAAACAAGGGCAAAGCCCACACAAGAGACCTGAGTCCTTTGGAGAGAACACTGCAGGGGCATCAGATGTAAAAACTACAGGCACCTCAGGGGGAAAGGAAGGGGGGGGCACCACAGCCACATGAGTCCACGACGCCAGATCCACGAGGAGCCACCATGCCCACTGTACCATCCTGGGGAGTGCAAAGCCACAGTCTCTCAATGTCTCTACAGTGGGTGGGCTGCCCACTGCACCATCCTGGGGAGTGCAAAGCCACAGTCTCTCAATGTCTCTACAGTGGGTGGGCTGCCCACTGTACCATCCTGGGGAGTGCAAAGCCACAGTCTCTCAATGTCTCTACAGTGGGTGGGCTGCCCACTGTACCATCCTGGGGAGTGCAAAGCCACAGTCTCTCAATGTCTCTACAGTGGGTGGGCTGCCCACTGTACCATCCTGGGGAGTGCAAAGCCACAGTCCATCCGGTGGATGATAGTCTCCACTGGTCAAGGTGGAGGCATGGTGGGCACAGTGAACCATAAACAGTGCTTGAGACGGCGGTGCCCAGCGGAGCGGTGCTTGAGAAGAAGGGCCCAGCGGAGCGGTGCTTGAGACGGCGGTGCCCAGCGGAGCGGTGCTTGAGATGAAGGGCCCAGCGGAGCGGTGCTTGAGATGAAGGGCCCAGCCTAGCGGTGCTTGAGACGGCGGTGCCCAGCGGAGCGGTGCTTGAGAAGAAGGGCCCAGCGGAGCGGTGCTTGAGATGAAGGGCCCAGCGGAGCGGTGCTTGAGATGAAGGGCCCAGCGGAGCGGTGCTTGAGACGGCGGTGCCCAGCGGAGCGGTGCTTGAGATGAAGGGCCCAGCCGAGCGGTGCTTGAGACGGCGGTGCCCAGCGGAGCGGTGCTTGAGATGAAGGGCGGAGCGGTGCTTGAGAAGAAGGGCCCAGCGGAGCGGTGCTTGAGACGGCGGTGCCCAGCGGAGCGGTGCTTGAGATGAAGGGCCCAGCGGAGCGGTGCTTGAGACGGCGGTGCCCAGCGGAGCGGTGCTTGAGATGAAGGGCCCAGCGGAGCGGTGCTTGAGACGGCGCTGCCCAGCAGAGCGGTGCTTGAGATGAAGGGCCCAGCGGAGCGGTGCTTGAGACAGCGGTGCCCAGCGTAGCGGTGCTTGAGAAGAAGGGCCCAGCGGAGCGGTGCTTGAGATGAAGGGCCCAGCGGAGCGGTGCTTGAGATGAAGGGCCCAGCGGAGCGGTGCTTGAGATGAAGGGCCCAGCGGAGCGGTGCTTGAGACGGCGGTGCCCAGCGGAGCGGTGCTTGAGATGAAGGGCCCAGCGGAGCGGTGCTTGAGACGGCGGTGCCCAGCGGAGCGGTGCTTGAGATGAAGGGCCCAGCGGAGCGGTCCTTGAGATGGCGGGGCCCTCTTCAGCGGTGCCTATCTTCACGGCGGGGCCCTCTTCAGCGGTGCCTATCTTCACGGCGGGGCCCTGTTCAGCGGTGCTCTTCTGCACGGCGGGCCCTGTTCAGCGGTGCCTATCTTCACGGCGGGGCCCTGTTCAGCGGTGCTCTTCTGCACCGCGGGCCCTGTTCAGCGGTGCTCTTCTGCACGGCGGGCCCTGTTCAGCGGTGCCTATCTTCACGGCGGGGCCCTGTTCAGCGGTGCTCTTCTGCACCGCGGGCCCTGTTCAGCGGTGCTCTTCTGTACGGCGGGCCCTGTTCAGCGGTGCCTATCTTCACGGCGGGGCCCTGTTCAGCGGTGCTCTTCTGTACCGCGGGCCCTGTTCAGCGGTGCTCTTCTCCACCGCGGGCCCTGTTCAGCGGTGCTCATCCAGCAGGTCAAGGGAGCCAGACCTGGCCTGGACTCCCTGCTCAGTCGCCCTCGGACCGTGACGTTTCTGGACCCTTTGGGGACGGACTCCTGGCCTCTTTAGTGTCCTCCTTCCCAGCTGGGATGTGACATGTGGGGTCCACCTTCTCCGCGCTCCTGCTGCCCTTCCGCTCCTTTGATGGGGCTCTCGGGCCCTTGCCTCCCCTAGATGGTGTGGCTGGTGAAGTGGCCGCACATTGCTCCTTGGGGGCAGCCCTGTCAGTCCTCGCACGGCGGCCCTTGTTTTTGCGGGTCCTCTTGCCGGGAGGGGGGCTGGACGTGTCCTTGCTGCTGATCGATGTGTCACTGCTGGCATAGGGTGGACTCCAGAACCCATGCACAACAGTGACACTCGAAGCTGGGCTGGTGGTGGCTGCGTTGCTCTTGGGACTCTTTGCAGATGGAGGGGGGAGCTCATCGGAGGGAAAGAGGTCAAGATTAGCCAGGAAAAGCTTTTTAGGTCCAAGGTAAAGGGTAGGAGAAGTGGTGATGGGAGTGGAGGAAGAGGATGTGGTTGTAGGAGAGTCAGGTGTGCTGTCATTGGGTGAAGGTGCTGGTGCTGTAGGCTGACGTGAGGTGGATGGCTGTTGGGTGGGTGTCTGCCTGCGTTTGTGTGTCTTGGAAGAGGGGGTGACAGACACAGTGGGAGAGGACACAGGGGACGTGTAAATGGCAGTGGGGGTGGTGACTGCACGAGTGTGGACTGTACTGGAGGGTGAGGTGGTGATGGAAGCACTGGCTGATGTTGGGGTGCATGCAGGTGTGAGTGTAGACGTCACAGGGAGGGAGGAGGGAGACGAGGAGGAGGGGGACACAGAGGTGGTTGTGACTGCTGGAATGTCTGCATCTGGGTGTTGCTTGGGTGAGTGTTTGTGGGATCTGTGGTGCTTGTGTCTGGATGAGCTGCTCTTGGGTGTTGAGGTGTGTGCAGGCTGGTCTGATGGTGTGGATGGGATAGGCAGAGGAACAGGAGACAGAGACAGGCTGGAGGCAGTAAGAAGAGGGAGGCTGGAAACAGGGACAATGGCTGCCGTCAGTGCTGAGGCCAGAGCAGTGAACGCTCGTTGATGGGCAGCCTGACCCGAATGAATGCCCTCCAGGTACGCATTGCTCTGTTGCACCTCCCTTTGCACACCCTGGATGGCATTCAAAAGGGTCGTCTGCCCAACAATGAGCGTCCTCACCAGGTCAATGAGCTCCGCACTGAGGGCAGCAGGGGCAACAGGGGCAGGGGCTGAGGTGCCTGGGGCGAAGGAGACGCGCGCCTTCCTGGGTGAGCGGGTACGGAGCGTAGGCTGAGGGGCTGCTGGGAGGGCGGAGCTGGTGCGCTGGGTGGCGGCTGTACCTGTAGAGGCGGGGGGCCCGGATGTTGCCGCCACCGCTAGGGAGCTCCCATCCGAGGACGTGTCGCTGTCGCTGCTCTCACCAGTGGTCCCCGTCATGGTGCTCCCCTCGCCCTCCGGATCACTGGTGCCCTCGGTGTCTGTTCCTGGGCCCACCGGGGCCTTGTGTCCTGCAGCTCCCTCGTGCTCCGATCCAAATCTCCTCCGCCTGATGATGCTAATGCACACATGCACAAGAAGATGAAGAGAAAGGGTGGGGGGAGAAAAAAGAAGACCAGGTTGAGTGCATGCAATGTCAACACCGTTGGCGGAGAGGACAGACACAGGAGCCTCATGCACTAAGCCGCGCATTCGGGGTACACTACTCAGTACTACTGACTAGGACAACAGGCCAAGAGACGTCAAACGCGCACATGGGTGATGCTGGACCATCAATGGCTGTACTTGTCACCCTACAGAGGTGGGGGCCGGGGGCACAGGGCCATGCCTAAGGGAGAGGACTACACTACAGAAAGCGCCCTGGCCTAATGTCACCCACAGCCCTCCTCCCCCACCCAGACGCCTCCACTGCGCAGAAAGATAGGAGAATGTGCTGATACTCACCCCCTTGTGTCTGCTGTGATGTCTTAAAGCGCCCATCCAATTCAGGGTAGGCCACCGCCAGGATCCGGGACATCAGGGGGGTCATGGTGCGACTGGCACCCCTCCTAGGTTGGGAGGCCATCCCCAGCAGTGTTTCTGCGGTCTTCCTTGTTCCGCGGCGGATGTCCTCCCACCTCTTGCGGCAGTGGGTGCCCCGTCTGTTGTGGACCCCCAAGTTCCGGACTTCCTTGGCGATGGCACGCCAAATCTCGATCTTCTGATGGGCGCTGACCTATTTGACATGTACAGGGTGGAAAGGAGGAAATCATCAATGACCTGCATGTTAGATGTGATTGGCCCCCCCCCCACCAACTTTGCCATATGGCACATGCTCTCATCTGTCGTGCGTTGCACTCCTCATTCGCCCCCCACCCCACCAACTTACATCCACCCCAATCCACACAGGCATAGCCCATTCCATGTGCACCCGGTGTACTCACTTGTTGGTCTGGAGGACCGTAGAGTAGCGCATACTGGGGGAGGACCCCATCCACGAGCTTCTCCAACTCTTCAGACGTGAAGGCAGGGGCCCTTTCCCCAGTCGCAGCAGCCATTGTCACTTCCAGACCGAGGTCACAGCAGCACTTGCAGTATAGGTCCTCTCCTGTGGATGATCAGGTCTCGAGTGATCAATCAGCTAGGAAATGGCGGTCACGCCCGCGGCGGTGCGTACCGCGGCGGTGCGTACCGCGACCGCCGGCGCACATCGTCATTGGCTCCTGAAACCCATAGGCTTCAATGTTAACCAATGCGGCTTTGCGCCGCGGTCTTCGACCGCCTACCGCCACGGTGTGCCCCGCCAGCGCATTGACCTCACATCCCATTGTCCCACTTCACAGGTCAGGCAGCCGCCATTTCAAGGGCCTACATGGCTTAATTTTGACTGCGACACACAGGCCTAGGCCTTGCATTGCCACACATACACGCCTTTAACCCATTGCCATTCTTTAACTGTGCAAGCTGTCTGTACGTACCTGTGGTTTGCCTGACTCTGTGCTCCATGTTGTCCTTCCTAGGCACCGTCCGCTGGGACTTGCGAGGAGAAGGACGAATCCTCGCGTGTACCGACCGCTGGTGGACCTGTCGACAATGGAAGAACGCCATATAATACTTCGATACAGACTTGACCGTGCCACTATCCATGAACTGTGTGCCCAGCTGGAGCCAGCCCTGATGTCCCCCATCCGCCAACCCACAGGGATTCCTCCTCTGGTGCAGGTTTTGTCAGTCCTCCATTTTTTGGCAAGTGGGTCATTCCAGACAACAGTGGCCATGTCATCTGGAATGTCTCAGCCTATGTTTTCAAAGATTTTGAGCAGAGTGTTGTCTTCCCTGATGAAACTCATGCGGAGCTACATCATTTTCCCAGAGGAGGGTGACTTGCCTACAGTGAAGCGTGATTTCTATGCCCTTGGACATATCCCCAACATCATTGGTGCCATTGATGGGACCCATGTGGCTTTGGTACCCCCAAAAGACGATGAGCAGGTGTACAGAAACAGAAAAAGTTATCATTCGATGAATGTCCAGGTGGTCTGTTTGGCTGACCAGTACATCTCCCATGTAAATGCCAAGTTCCCAGGGTCAGTGCATGACGCGTATGTTATGCGAAATAGCAGCATCCCCTATGTGATGGAGCAGCTACAGAGACAACGTGTGTGGCTAATAGGTGACTCTGGTTACCCCAACCTGCCTTGGCTACTGACCCCAGTGAGGAATCCCCGGACCAGGGCAGAGGAACGGTACAATGAGGCCCATGGGCGAACTAGGAGGATCATAGAAAGGACCTTTGGCCTCCTGAAGGCCAGGTTTAGGTGCCTGCATATGACAGGGGGATCCCTGATGTACTCACCAAAGAAGGTGTGCCATATCATCGTGGCCTGCTGTATGCTTCACAATCTGGCATTGCGACGTCAGGTTCCTTTCCTGCAGGAGGATGGTGCAGATGGTGGTGTTGAAGCAGCTGTGGAGCCTGCGGAGAGTGAAGAGGAGGAAGACTCAGAGGACGACACAGACAACAGGGACAGAGTAATAGAACAGTATTTCCAGTAGCACACAGGTAATAATCACCCATGCCATTTTACATTTCCTGAAAGCCTCCTGCATCTCAACTTTGTCGATTTCCCCCCAGAACTATAAACATGATGTTTGATTTTCCCTTCCCTTTTCTGTGCTGTATGAGCCACTGCGTGACCTCGGCTTGGTTGGCCCATGGACTAATGCTAAGTTACCTCGGTATGTGTAATTCACAATGTTAAAAATACGTAATTGATATGTAATGTGTCATACATTTGTAAATAAGACAGGCTGAGTCCTGATTGATTTCAGTGCAATGTGTGATTTATTATTAGTGCATAGATATTGGTACATGATAGTGAAACAGTGATGGGTGGGGGTGGAGTAATGTCCATGGCAGAGTCCAGTTCTCAGTCTCACAGGTGCATTGTCCATATGCCTGTGGCAGGATGGAGCAGGGGCAGTTCAAGGTTTGACAGGGTGGCAATGTTGAACAGTGGGAGGACTTCAGGGGGTATGTGATGCTGGCGGGGGTCTTGACATCCTACTCTGTCGTTTTTTTTTATCTCAGGCTCCTTTTGCGGGGTGGTTGTTGTTCAGCAGGAGGTGGGGTTCTGGTAGGCTGTCGTTGTGGTGGGGCCTCCTGTCCACTAGCGCCGGCGGAGGTGGTAGGCTGTTCTTGTTCCTGGCTAGTGACAGGGGCCCTGTGTGATGCCACATGGTCCCGAAACGTGTCCTCTATACGGTTCAGGGCCTGGACTATGCTCCCCATAGCGGTTGAGATGTTGGTGAGTTGGTCGCTGAACCCCATGTAGCGTTGCTCCTGCTGTGCCTGGATCTCCTGGAACCTGGCCAGTACCGTCGCCATCGTCTCTTGTGAGTGGTGGTAGGCTGCCATGATGGTGGTGAGGGCCTCTTGGAGAGTGGGTTCCCTGGGCCTCTCCTCCCCCCCTGTCACACAGCAGCCCTCCGAGTTGCCCTGTTTCCCTGGGCCTCTGTCCCCTGGACGGTGTGCCCACTCCCACTGCCCCCAGGTCCCTGTTGTTGTTGGGTTGGTGGGTTACCCTGGGTGCCCTGTAGTGGTAGACACACCGCTGCTTGACCTGTCCTAGAGACAGAGGCATGGGCCCGCTGGGTGGGAGCTGTGCTGTTGTTCCCAGAGGGGGTTGGGTCTGCAGTGGCCTGTGTCTGGGTGAGGGGAACCGACTGCCCAGAGGTCCCCGATGGTCCAGGCTGGTCATCAGGGTCCAGGTCGACAGAGCTGCTGTCATCACTAGGGGCCTGTTCCGGGGGTGGGATGGACATTTCTGGTCCCTCCTGACCGGTGTGTTGTCGTTCGGGTCCTGCATGGGGTAAGAGGGTATGGTTATTGTTTCTGTGTGTGCATTAGCTTGCGTTTTATGGGTGCCCTTGTCCCCCAGTGCTGGCATTCACTTGGGGGAGGTGTTGTGAGGGTGTTTTGTGGGGGGGGGATGGGTATGTGCAGTGGTCATGCTTAGGTGATGGGTGTCCATAGTTTGGGGATGGCATGCAGGGGTTGGTGTTGGGTGGGTTGTGCTGGAGAGACATTCTCAGGGAGGATGTGTGCTGGGGGGTTGGGGGTGAGGGTGGGGGTTAGCATGCTGGGGCGGGGGGGTGAAGTGGTTGGCCTTGTACTTACCAGAGTCCATTCCTCCGTGTACTCCAGCGAGGCCATCAGGATGCAGGATGTTGAGTACCTCTTGCTCCCATGTTGTGAATTCGGGTGGAGTGGGTGGGGGTCCCCCGCCAGTCTTCTGCACTGCGATGTTGTGTCGCGAGACCATCGAGCGCACCTTCCCCCGTAGGTCGTTCCATCGTTTGCGGATGTCCTCTCGATTTCTGGGATGCTGTCCCACCGCGTTGACCCTGTCCACGATCCGCTGCCAGAGCTCCGCCTTCCTTGCTATGGTGGTGTGCTGAACCTGTGAGCCGAAGAGATGGGGTTCCACTCTTATGATTTCCTCCACCATGACCCGGAGTTCTTGGTCCAAAAAGCGTGGGTGCCTTTGTGGTGCCATGGGGTGGTGTGTATGAGGTGTGGGGTGGTGTATGTGATGATGTGTGTGTTGGTGTGTGGTGCTTTGTGCTTCTATGTGGTGTGTGTGATGTTGTGGTGTGCCTCTGTGTGTCTGGCTATCTATTCTCTGATGTGTCTCTCTCTCCTTCGTCTCTGGTTTTTGTTGGTAGGGGTTTGTGGGTGATGTGGGTGTGTGTTTTATATGGTATTGGATGTGTGGGAGTGGTGTGTGTACGTGTTTCAGGTGTGTGCCTTTCAAATTGTCCAATGTGGTAGGGGTTTGTAAAGGTGTGTGTATTTTGACCGCAGCAGTGTGTACCGCCAATGGAATACCGCGGTTGAATGACCGCCGTGTGGATTTGCGGGTCATAATGGGATGGGCGTATTTCTGTTGGCGTGGCGGTGGAGGTTTGGTCTTCTCCAGTTTACCGCTGGCCGCTGATGTGGCGGACTGCAGTGGAGGGCGGATTTTTGGAGGTTTTGCAGTTGTGGGTCAGAATGTCCGTGGCGGCTGACCGCAGCGGTATTGTGGCGGCCTTCTGACCGGCGGTAAGCGGCTTTTACCGCCGAGGTCAGAATGACCCCCCATATGTTAGAAAGTTAATCAGGATTTTCTGAGGCTTGCTAATATTTTGATTTTTCCTGAAGGGGTCTCTATATATCCTCTGAATGTCCGTGCAATATCTTCTTCGCTCTCCTCTAATGAGAGCGCAGACTTCAAAAGTGATACTAGAAAAGCCTTCAAATTAACTCCTTCTACCCCTTCCGGAACATGCAGAAGCCTCAAGTTATTTCTCCTTGAATTATTTCCTAATTGTTCCAATTTATTCTGAAGAGCCTGTTCAGAGTCTTTCAAGGCCTGAATATCGACTTTGTGCACTTCAATTTCCTCTTTCATAGTCCCCACCGTAGCTTCCAGGGCCTGTGTTCTTAATGATAGGAGCTCAAGCTTCTTTTCCAAAGTCTCACAGGCCTCTCTATTCTCTGCCTGATTTTTTGCCGAAATAGAGAACCCTTTCCCGATATCCTTCAAAAGAAAGAGTAACATTGCTTCTACTGAAGGCTCTTTGGCAGAAGCATGTCGAGAGGAGGCCGACTGGTCAGCCGAAACCTGACAAGGGATACTACCCTTCAAAGAGCTCTGTGCTACCTCAGCAGGAGGATCCTCGCTGCCAGTTACCTGAGGAGAGGGGACCCCTTCCCTCAAACAACAACAACAGGGAGGGGCATAAGTGGGAGATTCGGAGGAAAAACTCCTGGTCCTGTGTGTATGGCTCCCAGTAATTAACACATCAAAACAGTATACACACAGTTCCAAAACACTAGAGGGTTTCTTTCAAACTAAAGGTTCTGTATTGGATAGGAATCAATTTATTTGAAGCAAAAAGCCCTCACTCACCTGCCGGTGACATGCTTCATCATAGGGCTATGCTCCTCGTCAGGCCGGCGCTGCAATCCCTGATGGGCCCCTCAGGGGGGCTCTTTGCCGGAGATCTTTTGATACTAGTAAACAACCGGTCAAAAGTATTGTAAGGATTGGTATAAGGGTAGTGAAAAATGCCTAGAGGTAAAAAATACTATTTATTCTGATACTAATACCTCTGACATGATTAAAAACGACATACGGGGATATTGTAAAATAATGTCTACACTCCCCAAATGACAAAAAATGATGTAATCACTAAATCTCACAATAGGGAGTAGTGTAGGTAAACACAGGATCCCCTCATTTACTCTTTATAGTAGGTCAACATGTTTCTCGCTGTTTAGTCAATAAATGATCTAGTGCAATTCGTCAGGACCTTGACACGTACCTAATCCTTTAAGCAATTAGGGACCCATAATAGGGAAATCAGAAACCTACAAAATATAGAAGAAAGAAAGAAACAAACGTCAAAGAATTTCTTTGTCATTAAAAGAGATGTGTACACAATGTCCTAAGTTATTTATCCATACACTCGTGAAAATTCCCATAGGTGATATGTGACAAAGGTACAGCAGTGAAATCACACGAAATAAGAACAGGACCAACATGGCGATGTACCACAATGCTTACCCTCCAAATATTAAAGGTAGGGCCTCATCAGGGAGAACATCAGGCTTTGAAAAATCCACTATGGTCTAAATACATATACAGAGAGAAAGCTTTCAATAACAACAACATATTAATCAGGTTGGTTATTTCACTGTATAATGTATGCATGAAGACCTAGAATGTAACATTATAACTATGGTGCAGAATCAGTATTAAAACTCATATCAGGGTATTTTCGGAAAAAGTCTTACAAGAATTACAGGATATACCATGGCTGAGTGAGAAAGGTAAGAGAGATTAGTAGTAGAGCTCACAGGGAGATACCAAACAATAGAGGTAGGACCCTCGAGCCAGAAAAGGGAAGTAAACAATGTCCGTCCTGCTAATGGACAAAATTGAGAGCAATGTCACAATAAATCAATAATGCATTAGATCAAAGGTGCTGCATAAACTCACACGCGCTGCAGGTGAACATGAAAAACAGAAAAAACTAAAAAACGGGTCCGCACCGCAATGTCAATGGTTGCCGGTATCGGTCCGTACTAAAAAGGAAAAGAAACGGGCAAAATGCGGCCGGAATGCTGAAGGATACCTTGGAAAGGTGGCGCCGACTATAGTTAATAATGGTCGTGATCAGACTGGCAGCCGAAGTATAGACCAGAAAGTAGAACCTGAGAGAGGTGGGCGTCCAAGCGGTCCAACTTAATGGGCTGTAACAGCCCTGTTTACAGACCACGCGCACAAGTAAACACTATCGTGCTGCCCAAACAAGTATAACAGTATCTTCTAAAAAGGGGCACATGGCTGGTAAAGCGGGCGCATGTAGTCCAACCCGCGCCAGCTATTAACATATGAATTAAACGCAGCCGGTGAAGTCCCTACTGCCTCCAATGAAGCATTAACTTCAGTGGAGAATCTAAAAAAAGGCACACATGGCTGGTAAAGCGGGCGCGAGTAATCCAACCCGCGCCAGCTATTAACATATAAATTAAACACAAACGGTGAAGTCCCTAATGCCTCCAATGAAGTACTTACTTCTATGGAGAACCGCAACCTCCGGTAAACCTGCACACACTGAGAGCCCCCGGAACTATGGGAAGCACTCAGTAGGAGGGGTTTTGATGCTTAGAGGGAAAGGAAATAGAAATAGGACTATAATAAAAAGAGAAAAGGGACAAAAAAAGGCAAATTCGGCCATGTATAAGGGAAGTTTAGGCTACAATGTAAGAATCAATGAACTAAGGTGATTCACCTAAAATGCAAGAAGAAGAATATCCCAATAAATGCACTATGTAAAAATAAATTCATAATAAAAAGTAAGTGTCAGAATCAAAATAGTCTTCAGTCCAAAGTATGTCAAAAGAAATACAGGGAACATATAAAAAGGCATACTGACGAGGTCAGCAAGACCTAATTATTTGTGGATAAAATTGGTCCACGGGATCTCATCATTGAGTCCAGATATATGAGTCCTCAACCTGAAAACCCACTGTTGTTCCTTTTCAAAGAGTCTGATTGTACAGTCTTTATTGTCTCTAATGGTTTCCAAAATAACCCATCTAATGTCACCGGCAGTGTGGTGTTTCACAATGTAATGATTAGTCAATTTGATTGAGGATCTTTTACATCTGATCGTACTGCGGTGCTCATTGATTCGTATTTTTGCCATTCTGGTTGTCATACCTATGTATTTCAGATCACACGGACACGTGATCATGTTTATGCAGTCCTTTGTGCGGCAATTGGTATGTGATCTCAATTGCCATTTCTTGGGTTCACCCAGGTCCACCTCTTGAGTGCTACTAGTCAAAGGGCAGACATTACACCCACCACAAGGGTGGTGTCCTGTAACTTTCAGCCATCGTTTTACACCTATGTTGTCAGGGTGCTTGTGTGGTGCAGGTCTCATATGAACTACTAAGTCTTTAATGTTATGGGTTCTTTTGAAGGCAAATAGTGGGCGTTCTAATGATTCGCCTGCACTAGTAAGGATAGGCCAATACCTCTGGCCAATACACTTGATCTGGTTACTCAAAGGAGTGAATGTGGTCATGCACGTCAGTCTCGATTGTTGTGTGCGGATATTGTTGGTCAATAGGGTCTCCCTGGGGATATTGCTAGCTCTCTTTGTCGCCTGTCTGATATACGCCGCTGGATAATTGCGTTCACTTAATTTGTGACACAGGGTGTTAGCTTGGGAAAAGAAGTCTCTTGTGTCCGAGCAGTTACGTCGTATCCTAAGGAACTGTCCAAAGGAAAGATTGTCTCGCAGTGCTTTAGGATGGTGGCTGTTGTAAAGTAAAAAGCTGTTCCTATCAGTAGGTTTATGGAACACAGAGGAATGGAGGTACCCATCTTTTAGTGTAATTCGTAGATCAAGAAAGGATGTCTCTCTGTCAGAGATGTTAGAACTGAAACGGAGATAAGTATCTAAAGTATTGACCCACTGCGTAAAGGCTATTGCTAGTTCTGCATTACCCTTACAGATCACAAGTATGTTGTCTATATAACGACGCCACAGTCTGATGTTAGAAAAAAATGGTGGTGCAGGAGTGAGTATATGGCCCTGTTCAAAAGCAAACATGTACAAACAAGCAAGACTGGGTGCAAAAGTACTCCCCATGGAAGTACCCTGTATCTGGTGGAATAGGCGTTCTTCAAAGTGAAAGAAGTTCTCTTTGAGGGCCAAACTTGCACATTGCATGATAAAACTGACAGGAGTATTGTAGGTCCAAGTATCCGCCAGTAGTAGATCCTCTACTGCAGCAAGAGTTGCTTCCTGCATAATATTAGTGTACAAGGCCTCCACATCTAAACATATTAATATGTCTGTGGTACCTGCATTATTTATATCTTCAAGTAAAATCAGAGTGTCCTTCGTGTCTTTCAAAAATGTAGATGTTTTCTGAAAAATAGGGTGTAGAAAAAAATCGCAAAATTTGGATAAGGACTCCAAAATAGACCCGATCCCGGACACTATAGGACAGCCAGGGGGAGGGGTACCTTTGTGGATTTTAGGGAGACAGTAGAAGTAAGGAATCCTGGGGTTCTTTGCATCCAGGAACTCAGCTTCTTGCTGGGTAATCCAGCCAGCTGATTCTGCTTCCATTATCATCCCACGAATCATGCGTTGTAGACGTGGGGTAGGATCGATCAATATATGTTTGTAATAAGTTTCATCGCTAAGCAATCTGAGACATTCCTGTTTGTAATCGGTTGTATCCATGACCACAATTGGACCTCCTTTGTCTGCAGGTTTTATGGTAATGTCCAGATTGTGTGATAGAGATTGGATAGCTACACGTCCCAATTTTGAGATATTTTGAAAAGCCCTCGGAGGTTCCAGGAGTTGAATTTCACGACAGACCACTTTCTCAAAAGTCAGTACTTCTATCGGGACCAAGGTAGAGGGAGGCATAAAGGTAGACGAATTTCTTAAGTTGGTACTTGAAGATATAAATAATGCAGGTACCACAGACATATTAATATGTTTAGATGTGGAGGCCTTGTACACTAATATTCCGCAGGAAGCAACTCTTGCTGCAGTAGAGGATCTACTACTGGCGGATACTTGGACCTACAATACTCCTGTCAGTTTTATCATGCAATGTGCAAGTTTGGCCTTCAAAGAGAACTTCTTTCAATTTGAAGAACGCCTCTTCCACCAGATACAGGGTACTTCCATTGGGAGTACTTTTGCGCCCAGTCTTGCTTGTTTGTATATGTTTGCTTTTGAACAGCGCCATATACTTACTCCTGCACAACCATTTTTTTCTAACATCAGACTGTGGCGTTGTTATTTAGACGACATACTTGTGATCTGGAAGGGTAATGCAGAACTAGCAATAGCCTTTACGCAGTGGGTCAATACTTTAGATACTCATCTCCATTTCAGTTCTAACATCACTGACAGAGAGACATCCTTTCTTGATCTACAAATTACACTAAAAGATGGGTACCTCCATTCCTCTGTGTTCCATAAACCTACTGATAGGAACAGCCTTTTACTTTACAACAGCCACTATCCTAAAACACTGCGAGACAATCTTTCCTTTGGACAGTTCCTTAGGATACGACGTAACTGCTCGGACACGAGAGACTTCTTTTCCCAAGCTAACACCCTGTGTCACAAATTAAGTGAACGCAATTATCCAGCGGCGAATATCAGACAGGCGAAGAAGAGAGCTAGCAATATCCCCAGGGAGACCCTTTTGACCAACAATATCCACACACAACAATCGAGACTGACGTGCGTGACCACATTCACTCCTTTGAGTAACCAGATCAAGGCTATTGTCCAGAGGTATTGGCCTATCCTTACTAGTGCAGGCGAATCATTAGAACACCCACTATTTGCCTTCAAAAGAACCCATAACATTAAAGACTTAGTAGTTCATATGAGACCTGCACCACACAAGCACCCTGACAACATAGGTGTAAAACGATGGCTGAAAGTTACAGGACACCACCCTTGTGGTGGGTGTAATGTCTGCCCTTTGACTAGTAGCACTCAAGAGGTGGACGTGGGTGAACCCAAGAAATGGCAATTGAGATCACATACCAATTGCCGCACAAAGGACTGCATATACATGATCACGTGTCCGTGTGATCTGAAATACATAGGTATGACAACCAGAATGGCAAAAATACGAATCAATGAGCACCGCAGTACCATCAGATGTAAAAGATCCTCAACAAAATTGACTAATCATTACATTGAGAAACACCACACTGCCGGTGACATTAGATGGGTTATTTTGGAAACCATTAGAGACAATAAAGACTGTGCAACCAGACTCTTTGAAAAGGAACAACGGTGGGTTTTCAGGTTGAAGACTCATATATCTGGACTCAATGATGGGATCCCGTGGACCAATTTTATCCACAAATAATTAGGTCTTGCTGACCTCGTCAGTATGCCTTTTTATATGTTCCCTGTATTTCTTTTGACATACTTTGGACTGAAGACTATTTTGATTCTGACACTTACTTTTTATTATGAATTAATTTTTACATAGTGCATTTATTGGGATATTCTTCTTCTTGCATTTTAGGTGAATCACCTTAGTTCATTGATTCTTACTTTGTAGCCTAAACTTCCCTTATATATGGCTGAATTTGCCTTTTTTTTGTCCTTTTTCTCTTTTTATTATAGTCCTATTTCTATTTCCTTTCCCTCTAAGCTTCAAAACCCCTCCTACTGACTGCTTCCCACAGTTCCGGGGGCTCTCAGTGTGTGCAGGTTTACCGGCGGTTGCGGTTCTGCATAGAAATAAGTACTTCATTGGGGGCATTAGGGACTTCACCATTTGTGTTTAATTTATATGTTAATAGTTGCCGCGGGTTGCATTACACGCGCCCACTTTACCAGTCATGTGCGCCTTTTTTGCGGTTCTCCACAGAAGTTAATGCTTCATTGGAGGCAGTAGGGACTTCACCGGCTGTGTTTAATTTATATGTTAATAGCTGGCGCGGATTGGACTACACGCGCCCGCTTTACCAGCCATGTGCCCCTTTTTAGAAGATACCGTTATACTTGTTTGGGCAGCACGTTAGTGTTTACCTGTGCTCGCGGTCGGTAAACAGGGCTATTACAGCCCATTAAGTTGGGCTGCTTGGGAGAGGTGAGACGCACTGACAATTCGGCGCACCCACCTCTCTCAGGTTCTACTTTCTGGTCTATACTTCGGCTGCCTGTTTGATCACGACCATTATTAACTATAGACGGCGCCACCTTTCCAAGGTATCCTTCAGCATTCCGGCCGCATTTTGCCCGTTTCTTTTCCTTTTTAGTACGGACCGATACCGGCAACCATTGACATTGCGGTGCGGACCCGGTTTTTCTGTTTTTCATGTTCACCTGCAGCGCGTGTGAATTTATGCAGCACCTTTGATCTAATGCATTATTGATTTATTTTGACATTGCTCGCAATTTTGTCCATTAGCAGGACGGACATTGTTTACTTCCCTTTTCTGACTCGAGGGTCCTACCTCTATTGTTTGCTATCTCCCTGTGAGCTATACTACTAATCTCTCTTACCTTTCTCACTCAGCCATGGTATATCCTGTTATTCTAGTAAGACTTTTTCAGAAAATACCCTGATATGAGTTTTAATACTGATTCTGCACCATAGTTCTAATGTTACATTCTAGGTCTTTATGCATACTTTATACAGTGAAAGAACCAACCTAATTAATATGTTGTTGTTATTGAAGCTTTCTTTCTGTATATGTATTTAGACCATAGTGGATTTTTCAAAGCCTGATGTCCTCCCCGATGAGGCCCTACCTTTAATATTTGGAGGGTAAGCATTGTGGTACCATCGCCATGTTGGTCCTGTTCTTATTTCGTGTGATGTCACTGTTGTACCTTTGTCACATGGCACCTATGGGACTTTTCACCAGTGTATGGGTTAATAACTTAGGACATTGTGTACATATCTCTTTTAATGACAAAGAAATTCTTTGAAGTTTGTTTCTTTCTTTCTTCTATATTTTGTAGGTTTCTGATTTCCCTATTATGGGTCCCTAATTGCTTAAAGGATTAGGTACGTGTCAAGGTCCTAACGAATCGCACTAGATCATTTATTGACTAAAAAGCGAGCAACATGTTGACCTACTATACAGAGTAACACAGGGGATCCTGTGTTTACCTACACTACTCCCTATAGTGAGATTTAGCGATTACATACATTTTTGTCATTTGGGGAGTGTAGACATTATTTTACAACATCCCCGTATGCCGTTTCTATCATGTCAGAGGTATTAGTATCAGAATAAATAGTATTTTTTACCTCTAGGCATTTTTAACTACCCTTATACCAATCCTTACAATACTTTTGACCGGTTGTTCACTAGTATCAAAAGATCTCCGGCAAAGAGCCCCCCTGAGAGGCCCGTCAGGCATTGCAGCGCCGGCCTGACGAGGAGCATAGCCCTATGATGAAGCATGTCACCGGCAGGTGAGTGAGGACTTTTTGCTTCAAATAAATTGATTCCTATCCAGTACAGAACATTTAATTTAAAAGAAACCCTCTAGTGTTTTGGAACTGTGTGTATACTGTTTTGATGTGTTTACCCCTTCCCTCCCCTGGGCTGACACCTCGCCAGACCTTAGTGGGATCTCAACAACTTGAAGGGGCCCCCCTAGTCCAAAACACCTTGTATCCGATTGCTCCTGCTTCTCCGTAGTGCCCTGGGAGTCCCTTTCCAGAACGGTCTCTAATGGGAAGACTTCCATCCAAGGCTTAAGTTTAAAGAAGGATCTCACAGAAGGGGTAATTTTAGGGGCAACGCTGATGTTTTATTTGCTGGATAGACCTCTGGACCGTTTTTTTAGGGCCCGGCCCAATACACCGGTGGTACTGACTTCATCCCTAGGTCCCCAAGGCCCTTTACCATCAGCTAAACAAGCAGAATTAGAGAGAGGACCAACAGTCTCCAAATAAACAGGGTCCGAGACCCTCCTACATTGTAATTGAGCCCCACTCCATGTGCTCCACAGCAAGGGACGTCCTTGTTGGCCCCCTGAAGGCTTTCCAGGCCCTTCCAGTGCTCCACTCCCACTCCTCACCTTCCTGCAGCCTCCTGGAAGATCTTTAGGGTATCTTGGGATAAGCCAGCTTTTGCCTGTTCTGGCTATGCCCCTTCCTGCTTCTCCCCGGAGGGGGGCCTGTGCTATGGCCCTCCGGGAACGCGAAGCTCCAGGTCTGCTAGTTTCCCCAGAGCCCCTGAGGAGTCAAGCAACAGTGTTGGAGCCAGCTTGCTGCTCCCGTGACTCTGGAGATCCGAAAAGTCAGGCCGACACATTCAGCATGAACGGGGAGCCTTTCGCCCCGTCCCCTCCCTAACCCAGAAGACACGGTGCTCAGCGCGCAGCAGTGCTGCTGCAGCCCGCCATGTCCTCCCTCCAATAGGAGGTTATTGAGAAACCTAAAACAGAGATGGCAAATCAATTAATCAAACACGAGGATATCAAGATGATGAAACAATTTAAATTTCAAAGAGACTGTGATGATTATGCTAGATGCAGAACTCTAACTTACAATTGCAAATATGATGTAGAGATTGAGAAACTGACAAGTAGCAATTGGGAACAAACCAGCAAGAGAATGTCAACAGGGGATAAAGACAACAACACAGGTAATGAAACGGATACTTCAGTGACTTCGGAGGTCACATCAGGCAGTGAGAAGAGCCAAAAATCAACCACTTTTTTAGACCAATACAGACTATTGAGAAAGAACAGACAAGTTTTATGGGCATTTATGATATCAAGGAAGAGAGGCAGGGTGTCTACCACATGAATCAGAGGCAGAGGAAGAGGACAAATAGCAGCAAACAAAGGAGACAGAGGATTCTACAGAGGAAACAGAAGCAGTAGAACAAAATTACAGGAGCCAGTGGGAGATACAAGCATAAGCCCCTTGGAGAAGAAATAATGGGTCCGAAAATGGTAAATAAAACAATCATTAATCTCTCGGATAGAGAACTTACAAATTCAGAAAAACAAGTTTTATGTCTGGGCCCACATTGGGGTGGCAAATCCTCATTATTTAATGACTGTTTATGTACAGGAAGAGACACCTTTCTGCACATAAACTACCATTAATGGTGTTTTGCTCCTCCTATGTGTGCAGCATGCAAAAGAAAAAACGTGAAGAAGTAAAAGTATTTGTTCTTGTAGACCCATGCTAACTCTACCCCTGGGGTGGCATTCATTTTTTGGGCTGCCTCAGTTTTACAAATCCTCGTAAATGAGGGGCAGCGTCAAAATGCAATGAGTGTTGCAGTGGATTGCCCTGGTCTGTGGAAACCTGTCAGCACTTGGGAGAGATACACTTCTAACATTAGAGGTTGGGGACCAGATCAAGCATGCTCCAAAGAAAGCCATTTTGATTGCCAAATTTGGACTGACCCCTGAAAAGTATCTCCAAATATTCAGGGACAGTCAGAGGCTCCGCAACCAACCCTGGGTAGATTTTATTGATCACTCCAATAAGGCAATGAATGGCTAAATGCAGGGCAACAAAGTCAATGATTATGTTGGGTTGTGCAATTTAATCTTGAGAGAGCACATGCTCAGTAGCATTTTTACAGAGTTGGGCTAGCACCTAGTTAACAGTTAACTGACTGAACCGAGAAAGCTTGCTAAGGAGGCGGACCTCTGTGCTAGCACCTGAGTGTCCAAAAGGTATCTTGGTAAACATCCACAAAGGTGATCAGGCTTCCCACCAGAAGAAAGAGGGAGAATAACTTAAAAATAAGGAGTTCTTAAAAGGCCCCAAAATAATTCCCACAGCAGTATTGGTAACCAGTCCCAGTCTGATCCTAAAAAGAAAGCTTTCTTTGACCATACTACAGGGAGGTTTGTATCCCAATATACAGAGTGCTCCAAGTATGGTCTCTTTGAGGGCTACTCCAAATGTCCCAAGAGGGCACAGCTCCCCACTGATGGGCAGACACCTAGGTTGGCCACTGTAGTGCTAAGAGAGGAGATACTCACAGCACGTTTTGGGGAACATACATAGGTAACCCTAGGGTCCATGGGGGATAAAGATATTGTGCCGAAAGCCCACATGCCTGCCAATACTTCCAAGTATAGGCAGTGGGTCACCATTATTGGGCAACAGGTGGAGGCTCTGTATGACACAGCAGCCAGCATGACAACTGTCAAGTGTAGGCTGGTGTCAGCTGAGCAGGTCCTACTGACCACATTCTACAAAGTCATGGTTGCGGACGATCATGAGAGCTATCTACTGGTGTCTCTGGTTCTCTTTGAGTGGGGGGGGTCACTGGTACTCTGAAAGTTGCTGTGAGCCTGCAATGCCTGTAGATTATCTGACCTAGAGCACACTGTCTGGAGGGAGGTAGAGCTCGGGTCTCACTTGGAGAGAATGGGATTACCTGAGAGGGTCTGTGTGAACACACGGTCCATTGCTGTCCAGGAAGGGAGTCAAGGGTGACTGGAGCCTGGAACAATGGCCCAAACAACTGCGAAGGTGAGGGGCAATAGGTGTGGGAAACCAGTCCCTGAAGTTCCTGTGGTGGAGGTTGAGGGGGTCCCTAAGGAGGAGGCCCCAGATCCAACCGGGGAGGACATTGCCACCCTGGGTGATCTATCTGAACTTGCTGGCTGGTAAGTTGAGCGTGGGCCCACCAGGCAGGAATTCTGCAAAGAGCAGAGAGAGTGTCTCACTCTTGAGGGTTTGGGGTGACATGCCTCAGCCCATGCAGCAGGTCAAAGCCTCTAGGGATCACCTAATCTATTGGGAGAATGATCTCCTCTACAGCAAGCCTAAGGCTCCAGGTACTGGGATAGCCTGTGTGCTGGTGGTTCCCCAGTGTTACCGGGCCTTTCTACTGGGTTTGGCTCTGAACATACCCTGGCACGACATTTAGGGCAAGACAAGACCTTTACCTGGCTTGCCTCCCACTTTTATTGGCCCTGAATGAAGACAGCCTCAGATATATCCTGCAGGTCCTGTCTCACCTGCCAGGTCAGTGGGAAGTCAGGGTAAAAGCTGAACGCTCCCCTGATCCCATTTCCCATCATTGGCACCCCCTTTGAAAGGGTGGGCATCAACGGCATTGGTCCATTAGACCCCAAGACAACCCTAGGCAACAAGTTCATCCTGGTCTTGGTGGACCATGCCACATGCTACCCAGAGGCAATCCCTCTAAGAATGTTGACTGCACCTGTGGTGACCAGAACTCTGATGGGGATCTTTACCTATGTGGGGTTTGCCAAAGAGATAGAGTCTGACCGAGGCACTAACTTCATGTCTGCGTACATGAAGTCCATGTGGGATTTATGTGGTGTAATGCATAAGTTCACCACACCCTATCACCCCCAAACCAATGGTCTAGTTGATAGGCTCAATAAGACCTTAAAGGGCATGATTGCAGGCCTACCTGAGGCCATGGGGCGTAAGTGGGACATCCTCTTGCTATGCTTTCCCTTTGCCACAGGAAGGAGCCCCAGAATGGAGTAGGGTTCAGCCCTTTCAAACTCCTCTATGACCACCCTGTCAAAGGACCTCTCAGCATTCTCATTGAGGGGTGGTAGAAAGCTCACAGGAACCCCCCCCCCAGATTTTGGTCAGCTACATGTGGGCCCTCCAGAACCAAATGCACTACTTCTGGAAAAAGGCCAAGAGAAACCTTGAGGCCAACCAAAAGATAATAAAACACATTTTAAGATCAGAAGACCACTCAAGTAGCATTTTGACTTGGCCAAAAAGTATGGGTCATGGAGCCAGTAGAGCCGAGAGCTCTCCAGGATCCCTGGACTGGTCCATATGAAATTGAGGAGCGTAAGGGGGAGGACAAGTACCTCCAGACCCTGAGGTCCCCTGTAAGAGTGCTCCACATCAACAGACTCAAGCCTCAGTTTGAGAGGTCCGAAGTGAGCATACTCCTTGGAACAGATTAAGGTGTGGAGGAGAAGAGTGAACCTCTCCCTGACCTCTCTTCACAGGAACATGATGGGTCAGTGGAGGGTGTCCACCTCTCTGCCACCCTGACCCCAGAGCAGCAAGGTAACTGTTACAGTTGCTGGGAAGGTTTGCTTCATGGTTCTCACTCTCTCCTGAACTCACGCATCTGTGCATCCATGACATGGACACAGGAAACAGTCCCCCTATAAACAACAGCAGTTACAGGTTGTCTGTCAGGGTGAAAGCCAGCATCCAGGAGGAAGTTCTCAAGATGCTGGCCTTAGGAGTGACTGGCCCTCTAGCAGTCCCTGGTCTAGCCTCCCGGTGTCGGTACCAAAGGCCACCCCATCAAGCACCAAACCAGAACTTTGGTTGTGCGTTGACTACAGGGACCTCAATTCCTTCACCAACACTGACGCACACCACATCCCCAGAGCTGATGAGCTCATTGACAGGCTAGGCACTGACAAATGTCTCAGTACCTTTGATTTAACATCAGGGTACTGGCAGATTGCTTTGACTGAGGGGGCAAAAGAGAGGTGAGCGTTCTCAAACTCTGAGGGCAACTACCAATTCCAGGGGATGCCCTTTGGCTTAAAGAATGCCCCTGTTGCTTTCCAACGGTTGGTTTAACAGGGTCCAGGCTAGCAAGGAGGCTTTATGTGCCATCTACCTAAATGGCAATGCCATCTACATTACCAGCTGGGAGGAACACCTTATCACTTCAAGAGGTGCTTCAAGACCTGCAGCAGGTAGGCCTCACAATCAAGGCCAAGAAGTGCCAGATTGTCCAGTGTTCTGTGGTGTATTTCGGACACCCGGTAGAGGTAGATGGTGGTAAGATGCAGGCCCTCAAGGCCAAGATTGAAATAATCATGACCTGGCAACAATAGGACAGTGCACGCTCTACGGGCGACGTAAATGCAAAAACCCAGTCCTTATGCAAAGTCATATTTCATGCATTGTGTTTCTATGCAGTATGTTAACCTTTTGCATTGCAGAGCTTTTACCTTGAAAAGTCATTAATGCTGTTTTTAATTCATTGTTCATTTGCAAGGCTTGTTTGCAGGACTACAGGGTGCGGTCCTTTATTCTAAGACTTTCTAGAAACCTTTCTTGCAGCATGGTTGGGTGTGGCTCGTGTGTGGGGCTTGGCTCTATATAAGGGAGCCAGCCCAGCTCCACGTGCTCACTATTCAGAGGTCCAGGTAAAGAGCAGCAGCATTTTCCAGAGCTCCTGTCCTGGAGGCCTATCCAGTCATTTCCAGGCCTGCCCTTGTTTATTTGGTGATCCTCAAGCAGGGTGGTAAGGCGGAGGTCGGGTTAGGCCCCCGACTCCATTTTCCAGTGACACTCGAGTTTTGGGCCTAAACTTAAAAATCGCGTGTGCGATTTTTTTTTTATGGCATTTGGTTCTTGATAAGCACGCGATCATTTCATGGCATTTGTATTGTCAATTTTGAATCGGCAACAGTGTGCGCGATTAATTCCAGGCATTTACTTTTTGGCATTCAGATCGGCAGTGCGCGCGATCCTTTCATGGAATTTGGTTCTTGATAATAGAATCGGCTACAGTGTGCGCGATTCTTTCCCAGCATTAAACTCTTGAATCACAGATCGGCAGTGTGCGCGATCGTTTCATTGCAAGTGAATCTCAATGCTCGAATCAGCAACAAGGTGCGCAATTCAATCCTGGTGTTTAACTTTTGAAATACAGATCGGCAGAGTGCACGATCATTTCTAGACATTGAAATCTAGATGTGCAGTTTGATTAAGGTGCATAATATTCCCTGAGCATTTGAGTCTTGAAACTCTTAATCAGGGAGTCACGTAGCAGTGTTATTAATGGTTCTAGTACAGTTCATTTATGCAGAGAAAAAAACATGTGCTCTTTGATTCTTGAAACAATGCAGAGATTATTCTAAGAAGTATTTGGAGAGAGTTTATTGTTCAAAATATAATATGTTAATTCTGGAATGTTCATAAAATAATCTTGCATAACCTATCTTGATTTCCAGGTACCTAGATTCTTGAGGCCTAGTTATAGTGAAGCCTTAGGCCATTCATGTTTTCAGCATAAGTGTTTATTTGAAACAAAACTTATTGAAAGTCTTTGTGATTAATCTTGCAATTGTGTTGTTTAACTCCTGCTTCCACAGGTCTCCTTTCCCACTGTTCCCAACCCAAAAACCCATTCCCCCACCTGGCCATTCTTTAACTCTGTGCTATAAAACTAGTGGAGTTTGGAGCTGCCAAGAGGTGGACATGTTGAGAACATGGCAAGCCCCGAGAATCTGGTCTCCTTGACAGAATAGTGAGCCCACAAATTTGTAATCCTCCTGGTTTGTGCTAGGTTCTCAATATGGCCACATTGGATGAGCTAGTTAAAGTTATCACACAGCTCCAATCGGATGTGGTAGCATCCAAAGACATAGCAACCAGTTTAGCTGAGAGAGTGAGTCAGTTACAAGACCGAGTAGAAAAGAAGGAACAAGGTCCTCTTGGTGCAGGTTGGTTTGGGACTCCTCCTCAAAGTTCAGGAGGTAATCCTCCAACTAACATTTCCATCAACGTTCCTGCCGCCATTCCTCTGGCTCCTCCAGAATGGTATTCAGGTGATCCTGTGAAAACGCAATCCTTTTTGACTCAAATAGAATTGCACTTTACCTGTCGACCACACTTTCCCTGACGCCCAATCCAGGGTGGCCTTCCTGTTATCTTACCTGATTGGAGACGCGGCCACCTGGGCAATTCCTCTTGTGCGTAAAGACAGTCCCCTGCTTTACAATTGGAGAAACTCTGTCCATGAATTTGAAAAAGTGTTTGATCGAAGAACAATGACTCTATCAGCAGACCAAGAACTGTTAGAATTGCGACAAGGCAATAAAGATTTAGGCGGTCAATATGAACATGGCAGGAAAGACCGCCGACCGCTGTGGCGGCGGTGAACAGAATCCCGCCGACGGTGGCGAATGCAAACCCGCCATTTAATGATCGAAAAACCCAACCCTGCCAAAAATTCCCAGACCACCACTCCCCGTCAGGACCCTGTCGGCGGGAATCCCGGCCCACCCCACCCCGCCACCGCCAAGCACACCCACATCCCGCCCTCCAAATAATGATGCACAAATCACCTCGGCAGACAGTGGAGGCCGGACGACCATTGGCGGCTGCGCCCGCCACGAGCGGCAAGTGGGCCCAACAGCAACCAGTGCACACATTGACTAGGTTTAGCATCCACACACCTGGCACACATCCAGAAGACCATAAAACACCCCGAGACACGCCCCACAATCCCTTGCAATGAAACCAGGACCAGAAGACGGAGAGCACCAGAGAACACCAGCAGACAGGACACGCATATCGACCCACACAGGAGCACCCAAACCCTTATGGAGGGGACAAGGAGTGCCACCGCACTCCAGGAAGACAGAGGCACATCACATGACACTGATGAAGGATCCCTGGACACTGATGAGCAGGCAGACCCCTTACACAGCCCTGGATGCTCACCATGCAGCAGCCCCACCCAGGAAAACACTGTCACCCCTAACACCCAGTCAAGACCAGCAGGCCTGGGACCCAGGGCACAAACGGGTGGCACACAGCTACAGAGGCCACAGTCTTCCACCCCCAATATGCAGGAAGACAAGGGCCCCAGTACTAGTGGCACGTCAAGACCTGCACAGGGGACACAGGCACAGGGGGCCAGGGCAAGGTCAAGTGTCCCAGGGGGTAGGGCACCGTATAGATGCAACAGCCCAGGACGTCATTGCAGAGGTATTGGGGGCCTACCAACATACCCAAGACAGTTTGGCACAGATTGTATCCACCCTGGAGCAAAGTCAGAGGATGCAGCTGGAACAACACCAAAAGGCCATGGAGCAGTGGAAAGAACACAATGCCACAATGGTCACCATTGCTGGAGCACTGCTGCAGTTGGTCAACAAACACTCAGCCTCCCACACCGGACAAGAGGCCCCCACAACAGCCCTGGACAACCAGCAACAGATGACCCAAGCAGCTGAAACAGCACAGGAAATACCCTCCCAGGAATCACAAGGCCCAACCATGCCACCCCAAGAAGCTCCACAGCAGGTGCCCAAATGTAGTCTCAGGCCAAGATATGGCACTGGAAACCCAGCGAAGAACAAGCCCCACTCCAACAATTGACACTGCTACTACTGCCAAGCAACCATCCCACCCATTCACCAACTACACTTAGTTGAGGGCTAAATAAAGTACTAAACTACAAATAGGACCCACCTATGACATCAAACAGGCCTGCCACCAAGTTGGTGTTGAGGACACCCAACCATTAAGATTTCCATCACTGTACATAGCACATTTCACTGTATTCCACCAATAAACAACATATCTCACCTGTGACACTGTCCCCTGTCTTCAATGTTGAACAAAGTGGAGTATGGATGCAACTGGCAGGGAACAACTTTATTGTCAATTTGTGCATGGTGGTGGTAATGTGTGTTTCAAAATAGGCAAGGAGGGAATGCATATATTGTCTGTCAGTACCATGCTGAAGAAGTCCATGTCTCGCCTATCATGACCAATTCCCCCTATATAACATAGCACACTTACAGTATCAGTCACTAACCACATTTACAGGCTGAAGTCCCACACAGTTATTGGAAGTAGAGTTGTATCAGTTGGTTCCTGAAATTACCATCTTCACCTTCCTCATCCTCACCATCACCCTCCTCACCTCTCTGAGGTAACTGATCAGGGCCTATCGCATCCTCCACCTCTAAAAGGGGGGATTGAATGTCTCACTGCCGCGTTGTGCCGCATGCAGCAGGCCACCACTGTTCTACAAACCTTAACAGTCCCATAGGCCAGGGAACCCCCAGAAATATGTAGGCACCAGAATCTACCCTCCAGGAGACCTATAGTATGCTCTATCACCCTCCTAGTACGTCCATGGACCTCATTTTATTTCCTCTCTGCCTCCGTCCTGGGATTCCTCACAGGTGTCAGGAGCCAACGCAGTTTGGATAGCCAGAATCACATAGAGAAATGGTCAATACAGAGTCCTCATTAGAATGTCCTTAGTCAGACAGGCTAGTTTTCTGCAATGTGTCAGTTAGTGACAGGCAAACTTACCTATGATCCACCCTCTGTCCTCTTGTAGTTGTTTCATCTTCTGTGGCACACTACTGTTCCTCAAAACAAATGAATCATGGACAGAACCCAGAAACATGGCATTCACATGGGATATGTACTGGTCTGCAGTACATACCAATTGGATGTTCATGGAGTGAAAGTTCTTCCTGTTTCTGTATACCTGTTCACTCACTCTTGGGGGATGATAGCTATGTGGGTACCATCGATGGCACCTATGACATGGGGAATGTTTGCAAAGGCATAGAAGTTAGACTTGATGGCAGGGAGGTCAGCACTTTGGGGGAAACACACATAGGATTGCAGATGTCGTACAAATGCATTCAGAAATCTTGTCAGTACCTGGCTGAACATTGGCTGTGAGAAACCAGCACCCATGCCCACTGTCACTTGAGAACAGTCTGTGGCCAGGAAATGGAGTGCGGAGAGCACCTGCACCTCAGTTGGAATGGCATGCTGATTACGATTTCCGGGAGTCAGTGCAGGATCCAGTAATGCACATAGGTCCTGAATAGTTGCACATGTGAGTCTGTAGGTGATTTTGATCTGACGCTCGACCATGGTCCCCATATCCACAAGTGATCTGTACACTGACGGTGCCGTTCCTCGCCACAAGGGTCGGTACCAATGAGGGGTAAGAAACAGGAGTGATGTGCACACATACACTGGCATATTTGCTACAGACATGCACTGCATTCTTCATAGTAGTGTCTGCACAATAACTGCATCCTGACAGATGTACATGTACATCACTAGGAGGGAATGGAGTGAATCATGTGTGATTATATACTCAATGGATAGAGGCCTAGGTGCTTCATATGGCTAGTAGGCCCAGCATTGTGCGTATTATGAATTTCAAGATGCGTAGGTGATGGCAAAATGTCTGCCCACTGTAGTTCTGCCCCTTTGTTGTGGAAGTGACCAAATACCGCTAGCGGTTGATGTCACAGCGTGCGGCGGTGTTGACTGCAGTTTGCACCTTCATTGGATAACATGAATGCCAATGGGGAATCCTGGCGTATCACGATCGATGCCGGCGGTGACGGTGCATGCCGACGTGGAACGTACGCGCCTTCATCATCGTTTGATCCTTTGACTCCCTGATCCTGTGCGGACAAGTACTCCACTCTGTGTACTGCTGTGGCCTGCCTCTGGCTATGGATTTTCCATGTGGTGCAGGGGAAAGGGCCCCGGCCTTCACCCAGGAAGAACTGGAGAAACAGGTGGAAGGGGTCCTGCCCCTTTACGGCAGACTCTACAGCCGGCCAGAGGTACAGGTGAGTCCGGGTTTGGGGGGCACTGTGGGAGCGATGGATGGAGTGGATTGCACAGATGTGTGCTCCTGTGAGCCAGGATGGGGCTTGGTACATGGAATGCTGCGTGCCACAGTCCTGCATGTCTGGCAATCTGCCAGCTGTTGCCATCGTGCAGACGCCTGACCTCTGTGTTCCATTTCTGTGTCACCCTACTAGGTCAGCGCCCACCAGAAGAGGGCACATTGGCATGTCATCGCTAAGGAGGTACGGACCCTGGGGGTCTACAACTAGCAGAGCACCCACTATCGAAAGAGGTGAGAGGACCTGCGGCACTGGGCGTGGAAGATCAGTGAGGCCCAGCTGGGGAAGTCCTCCCTACGGTGAAGGGGTGCCCGTCGGGCACTGACCCCCCTCATGCAAAGGATCCTGGCAGTGGCGTACCCAGACCTGGATGGGCGCTTGAAGGCTGCACAGTAGTCACAAGGGGGTGAGTACTCACAGCCCTTACTTCAGCCTGGAAGGATGAGTGTGTGTGTGCGATAGGGCTTATGGTGCTTAGCGCAGGGATTTTGACTGGTGTCCAGCTACTGTCTGCTCCCCAAAGGGTGTAGGGGTGTCCCTGTCAGGTTTCACCTACCTGAGCTCCAATACAATTTCAGGATATGGGTGTAGGTCAGTATACTGCTCAGTAGTCCGGGCTTTGGCCATGGGTCTAGTGCACGGTGCTGCCTGTTGGGTGTGTCTGCTGGGTAGGTGTATGTCTGGCCACTGTGAATCAGCATTCAGTTACTAACAAGTGTCTCTCCTGTTTTGTCTCCCCATTCCTGTTCTCTTGTGCTTGTCTGGTACAGCATCAAAATCAGGCGAGGGAGCTGAGGCACCGGCAAGTGGGGAAGCAGTGGCCCAGGGATCCTCCGAGGCAGAGACAACGGACGCCCAGGGGACCAGTGGGTGGCAGGGCGAGGGGACTTCTATGTGGGAGGCGACTACCACAGGAGGTAATGACTCTGAGACCTCCTCCAATGTGGGTCCTCCAGCAGCAGTGGACCCTAGTGCACACAACACTACAACACACAACGTAACATCTTCCGCCACCCCATACCGTCAGCGCCCTCCCTTCTGCTCCCCACCGAGTTGCCCGTGCCCGCCCACACAGGAAGGTTGTCTCCTTTGCCCCAGGCACCTCCTCCCCTGCCCCAGTCAGCCCTGCTGCCCTCAAAGGGGAGGCTATTGACCTCCTGAGAACCATCTCTACAGGGCAGACAACCATCGTCAATGCCATCCAGGGTCTGGCTTCTGAGGTGCAGCAGACCAATGCCTATCTGGATTTCATTTATGGTGCTGTGTCTGCCCTACAGAGATCTTTTCAGGCTCTGGCTTCCTCTTGGATGGCAGCCAGTTTCCCTGGCCATTCCGTCCCCCCTCCAACCTCCTCTACCCCTTCCAGCACCCCACTCCCTTCACCCGTCCAAAGCAGACATTCAGACCCACTTACAGGCACATCAACACACAAGAAGCACACTTCCAAACACAAGCACCACACCTCCCACCACAAGCATTCACACAGCCAACCGACACCTGCACACACAACAACGTCCACTTCCCCCAGTGTGCCCGCCTTTTCCGCCTCCCTGTCTATCCCTTCTACATCCACACCCTCATGCACTGCACCTTCACTCACTGTTACTGCTCCTCTTCCTGCACTCACCACAATAGCAGACAGCCATACATGCACCCGATACACCACACCTGCACTCACCACCTCCATTGTAGTTGACACATTCAGCACACTCACCCTAATTGCAGACACCCACCCAACAAACATCCACACTAGCTGTCTCTCTTCTCCCACTGTGTCCACCTGCCACCTCCCAAAACACTCAAATGCACCAAGACACCCACCCATCAGACATCCACTACGGCATACTGAGCAGTCACCTGCACCCACTACACGCACACCTACACCCCAAACATCAACTCCCTCTGCCTCCACTCCCAGACCCTCATCTACACCAACCCCAATTGCTTCAAAAAAACGTTTCCTCTCCCATGCAGACCTGTTTGAACCCACTGGCCCACCCCGTCTTGTCCCGAAATGTGTCCACCTCCTTGCCCTTTCCGCTCCTTCCACATCGCAGCCCACCCCGGTCCATCCTTCCCATTCCCGTACCCCTTCTCCGGTGAAGAAGAAGGCCCGCTCAGAGCCTAAGGCATCCTGCTCCGCCCGAGCCAAACAGCCCCCACCCCTTCAAAGGAGAAGCCCACCCCCCTCCAACCTCCTCACGCAAGTCTAAGTCCCACCCCCATCGTAATTCTCCCCACCCCCCACCCCCCTTCCGTGAGGTGCCTGGATCCCCATATGGTGCCCCGTTCAGTGGAGTACCCAGCACTTGTGGGAGTCAGCTGTGGCCATTTGTGGCCAAGGACTAATTACTTTTGATGGCACCATTTAGCTCACTGAGCTACATAATAAAGTTTCGGTGTGGCCTGTGTTTGGGCTGCACGCAGTTCCACCCTGGTGTTTGTTTAAGTTATTTATGGGTATGGGGCTATTGTATGTAATATGGCCAAGTTGCAGTGGCCTCGGTCGGATACGTCCCTCTTGGTATGGGGTGTCTGACTTGTGCTGCTGGGAAAGGTTGGGGGGCGTTGCGGAGTGGGTGGAGTGGGTGGGTATGTAACTTTGCCCTTTCCTCCCTTGTGTCGTAGGTTGCGGTACTTACCGTCGTCGTCTTCGTCGGTGGTCTCAGTCGTATAGATATATGGCAAGGAGCAAGGCTGGCATGAACTGCAGCTCTCTGTCCATGGCTGCCGCTGCACGTTTTGCTGAACTCCGATGAGTGTTTCCTTCTTTTTGTTTCTTTTCCACCTGGCTTTGTGTGGTGGTGGTTCCCGCCCCGGAATTGGCGGTGGAATGGTAGTTCATAATTTGATGGGCGGGTTGGGCCTTTCCGACGGCCTGTGGTCGGAATCTGCCGTCGGCAGCGGGACTCCTTTCCTGGCGGTGGGTGGTGTGCAGGATGCGTGTGTTTTGTTTGGTTCATTATTTGGCGGTCTGGGCCGCTCCTCTGTTGGCGGTTTCTACTGCCACCACCCGCGGTACGGACCGCCATGTTCATAATGAGGGCCTTAGTTTCCTACTTGGCTAGTTTTAATCGGCTGATAGCAGAGACATCCTGGCCTGAAGAAAAGCAAACAGCCCTGTTCTACCAAGGACTCAGAGAAGAGCTAAAAGGCATTCTTGCCCAGATTGATCCTCAACCTACAGATTGTCAAGATGTGATAAACCTTGTTTTGAGAATAGACCATCGTCTTGCAGAATGACAAGGAACACGCAAAAAGACTGAGAAATATTCCTGGCGTGTTCACGAACGTAGAGAATCAAGAACTCCAAAAGAGAGTAATCATGAACCAATGGAAATTGGAACGATCAGGCGGCCTTTGACAAAAGATGAAAAAGACCTACGTAGAAAGAACGGACAATGTATTTACTGTGGGAGCAAGGGCCATTTCGCCAAAGAGGGTCCAATAAAACCGAAGAGCAAACAAGGTCCAATCAAGAAAATTGCAGCAAATGCACAAACCGAGCAGGAAAACTAGATCACCCAAGATGTAAAGAAGGGTTGCTCTTGGGTGTCACCATGGACCCTTCACATTCAAGGCATCTTAAGTTAGACATCGAAGTACAAGTAAAGAAGAAGAAATATCTTAAGAAAGCCTTAGTGGATTCTGGGGCTATTGGTAACTTTGTGGATGCACAATTGGTTCGAACATGGGGGATCCCATGCACCAAGAAGAAAACCCCAGAAAACATAAAAGCGTGGATGGAAAACATTTAACTGGAGGCCCAGTAACTCTGTAGACTGTCCCCTTGTCGGTGACCTGTAATGGGGGAGATCAAAATACAAACATGAAGAGAAAATCATCTTTGACGTCATCCATGCTCCTCAGTATGGAATCATCCTTGGACTGCCATGGTTAAGTTATCATAACCCTGAAATCAACTTATCAGAATGGAAAATCGTATTCTCCTTCATCTTGTGTAATTAAAAATGTCTCCAGACATCAAGATTCACAAAACCTTGCAAAGCTCACGTAGCAACAGCTGCTGAAAAAGATCGGCAGTGAGCGCGATCATTTCAGGAGATTTGTATTGTGAATTCCGAATCGGCAACAGTGTGCGCGATTGATTCCAGGCATTTACTTCTTGGCATTCAGATCGGCAGTGCGCGCGATCATTTCATGGAATTTGTATAGTGAATTCCGAATCGGCAACAGTGTGCGCGATTCATTCCAGGCATTTATTTCTTGGCATTCAGATCAGCAGTGAGCGCGATCATTTCATGGTATTTGCATCGTGAATTCCGAATCGGCAACAGTGTGCGCGATTCATTCCAGGCATTTACTTCTTAGCATTCAGATCGGCAGAAAGTCATTGTGATTAATCTTGCAATTGTGTTGTTTAACTCTTGCTTCCACAGGTCTCCTTCCCCGCTGTTCCCAACCCAAAAACCCATTTCCCCACTTGGCCATTCTTTAACTCTGTGCTATATAACTAGTGGCGTTTGGAGCTGCCAAGAGGTGGACATGTTGGGAACATGCGCAAGCCCCGAGGATCTGGTCTCCTTGACACAACCAACTAAAACCCAAACTGAAGTAAGAGCCTTCCTTGGCCTCTTAGGGCTACAAAAGACTAATTAAGGGCTATGGCACCATTGTTTCCCCCTTAACTAAGATGACTTCTAAGAAGCAGCCCAGGTTGGTGATCTGAACAGAGGCTTGACAGAAGGTCTTTGATTCTCACAAGGAAACCAAGTGCACAGCACCTGTGCTCAGGGACCCTGATTATTCCAAGGAATTAATTGTGCAGATGGGCACTTTACAGCATGGCATGGGGTAGTCTTAGCACAGCTGAATGAGGAGGGCCTAGTCCAACCAGTTGCCTTCATTAGCAGGAGGTTACTTCCACAGGAACATAAGTGGAGTGCCACTAAGGGAGAAACATTTGCTGTGGACTGGGCACTGAAGAAGCTGAGACCATACCTGTTTGGGACTCACTTCTGGGTTCAAACAGACCACAGGCCCCTCAGATGGCTCATGCAAATGAGGGGCAAACATCCTAAACTCTTGAGGTTGTCCATCTCCCCACAGGGAATGGACTTTACGGTGGAGCATCACCCAGCGACTGACCACGCCAAAGCTGATGGTCTCTTCAGATTCTTCTGCCTTAGTGATGAGCGCTCCCAAGTGGTTGGATAGCTTTCCCCACTTTCAGCTGGGGAGGGACACATATTAGGCCTGACAGCCTTAGAGTGGTCACCTCCCAACTTTTTGCCTGCCTCCCTCCATTTCTTCTGGCTTGTTTAAGACTCAACATATTTTACCACTGCTGACCTGTGATAAACTGCTTCTGCTCTCTCCCCTAAACATGGTAACATTGGCTCTTACAAAATGGACACATTTAATTTAACTATAAGTCCCTAGTAAAGTGCACTAGATGTGCCCATGACTTGTAATGAAATGCCATTCGTAGGTCTGCAGCACTGATTGTGCCACCCACACCATTAACCATTTCTCAGACCTGCCCTGCAGCGGCAGGCCTTTGTGTGCAGTTTCACTGACACTTTTACTTGGGATTGAAAACTACTTGCCAAGCCTTAAACTCCCCTTTTATTACATATACATCACCCCTAAGGTAGACCTTAAGTAGCCCATAGGGTAGTGCACTTTGTAAGTAATAGGCAGGACATGTACTTGTGTGTATTACATGTCCTGGTAGTGAAAAACACCCACATTTGTTTTTCACTATTGTGAAGCCTGCTCCTCTCATCGGCCTGCATTGGAAATTCCCTTATATAGTATTAAGTGGTATTATCTGATCTGAAAGGAGTGGCATTCTCTTGTTTAGTATGGCTGAAATATTAGTGAGGAATCCTGCTTATTGGCAAAGTTGGATTTACTAGTACTGTTAGAATGTCCACTTTTAGAACATATCCATTTCCCTGCACTTATTGCTCTCTATGCCTTACAGCCTCTGTCTCCGATCCAAGTCTGGTCTGTGCTGGTTGGCAATTCCCCTTGTGCATTCCACCCAGAGAGCCATAAACATAGGACACTCAGCTGCATCTGCATAATGATAGGTCTTCCGGGGCAAAAAGGGTGGGAGGACTCTCACTTGCACTTCAAAGGCTAGTGGTCTGACCCCAAACAAAGGATTGAAATCCCCCACAGATCTCCTGGCAGACAGGATTGATCTTAAAGAGGAACTGGTGCACTTCAAAACCACAATTTGAAGTTTCTCCCACTTCAAAGGCACATGTGGGTATATACTGGTTCTGTGACCCCCTAAAATAAGACATTTCTGGACCTACATCTGGACTCTGTCAGGACTGCTGTGCTGCGCAAAGGTCTCAGCTGGACTGCTTTTTTGCAAGGACTGCTCTCCTGCTTGTTGCCCTGTTGCATACTGCTCCTTGACTCTGCTGGAAGGACATTGCATTTGCCCCACAAGTGTTCTCCAAGGGCTTGTCAGCTTGCCTCCGGTTAAAGTCTCAGGGTCATCAAAGACTTCACCTATGGGAGAAAATTCCCTGCACTGGCAAAATCGACGCAACACCTGTAGAATGGACATAGTGTATTTCTTGCAGCTGAAAAATCACTGCAGCACCTATAGTATCAACACAGCACCTGTTTTATTATCACAGAACATTTGGATTTTCCATGCATCATCCCTGGGCACCAATTTGTGTTCAAACCTAGCACCACAGTAAGGAACTAAGACTGTGTGCCCGGAAATCAATGCATCACCTTGTCTGTGATGAAAGAATTGATGCAAAGCTTTACTTTCTGACGACTCACCTCCTCTGTGGCATCCACCATTATTATTTTTGATGCATCCCAGGTACTTTGTGCTAAAAAGATACATCCATTGATTCCTATTGATTAAGACTTACTTAAACTTCTAAAAAGTGGTATCTTGACTTGTGCATATTGGGTGTTTGTGGTCTTGGCCTTGGTTTATTCAGACACATATTGTCTATTTTTCTAAACTGGTGTGGAGTACTTTTTGTGGTGTTTTCACTGTATTACTGTATGAGTTATGGCACAAATAATTTACACATTGCCTTCTAAGTTAAGGAGGCCTTCTCTGTGCCAAGCTACTTCAAGGTGGGCACAGGACAATTTAGGTTGTGTTGTGACTTACCCTGACTAGGATTGTGGTCCCTACTTGGACAGGGTAGCTACCTCTGACAACTAGAGACCCAATTTTTACCACCCACTCAGGCAACAATCACTATCCCTGTCTGGGATAACCACAAAAAAACACTAAATTAACCTGTACTTGATCCACTGTAGCTTCCTACAAATGCAGTCAGCCTTAACTTAGAGGCCATATCCAAAGTAGCTATACAATACAAAGACAGTAAAAAAGTAAAAGCACCACAGAAGAAAAATTCCAGACCAATTCAAAACAATAGAGGACATTTTATTAAAAGAATTAATACCAGAACAATAAAAGCCCAAATCAGTAGAACCAGAGAGTTGTAGTTTTAAAGTCACACTAGACCAAGGGAAAGTCACAAGCTCAGGCTATGGGATGTAGCACGTGTTAGATACAGGGACCAAATGAGTCCCGCTAAAAAGTTACCTTCTAAGTCTGCCGTGAAGAGTTCCATTCATAGTGGAGGAGCCCACAGAGTTGAAGGTCAGCATCGTGGAAGGTCAGTGCTGTAGTGAGAACAGTAGGTTGGGCATCTTGGATGAGCATTGCTGTAGTGCAAACAGTAGGTCAGGTGCCATGGATGGTCGTGGCTGTAGCTTCATGTTGGGGGTCATCACAGGCTGTTGTTGCTGTAGCACAAACTGTATTTCTTGTGTTGCTGGTCACCACTGGTGGATGTTGTCAGTGTAAAGAGCTCACTGACACTAGAACTGTGCATTTGTGGTTGCAGTGAGCAACACAGTCTCAGTGCAAATAGGCCCTTTTCAGTCACAAGGAACCCAAACTTTAGAATTTTCACCCTTTCTGTAGGAGGAGTACACTCTGATAACAGACAAGGGTCCAGGCATGGTGGAGGTACCTTTTGGGATCACTACTCACTCCAGCAGAGGCCAGCAGGGTTCAGGCACATCCAGTTGCAGCAGTTCAGCTAAGCAATTGCAGGAATATCCCTGAAACTTGTTGTGCCCCTGAAGCTCAAAAAGGGGTCAGTCAACTGACCCTTGGAGTCACTCAGGTTAGTCTGCGGTGACTGCAAGCAGTTCCAGTCTTCCTTCTCAGACAGCAAGGCAGTCCTTCAAGCAGCAGGGCAGTCCTCTGGCATCAAGGTAGCCCTTCTTCCAAATATTCCACAGGTCCAGGAGTGTTCTGATGAATGATTCTCTAGCTCCAATTTCTATACCTAGCAGAAATTTTGTGTGCCAGGTTTCGTGTGGGGAGACTCCCTGGCCTACCCCAAAAATGGTTTGGGTTAGCTCTTTCCCTTTACTTGGTCTTGGCTCCAAATTGTCTAGGGGGATGAAGGTGGGAGCAGGCCTGGTGTCAGTTTTCATTGTTTGCAGTGGGCAAGGTCGTTTGAAATATGATGAGGCCCGGGTACAGCCCCTACCCAGCCATCCTGCCAGAAAGGCCCTATCCCAGCTATACCCAGGTCCCATTGTACACTGTCTGAGCCCAATATACATTCTTGGTAGGGGGAATCCTTAACTGGCCCAGGTAGTTGAAACTCCCAAAAAGACCTCAGAAACTTTGGGCAGGAAAATGCGAACTTTCTAACAGTGGCATTTTCAAAATTATAATGTAAAATCCAACTTTACCATTAAAGAGGATTTTAAAGCACAATTAATTTGAGTGTATACATCATTTCTCTATCTGCTTCCAGTTTGAAGTCAGTGTGTATTAATTGATATAAGGTAGCTCAGTGTTCGCCTATAGAAGAGACAGGCCTTACAAAGTGAAAAACAACTTCATGAGTTTTCCACTGTTAAGACGTTTAGGGCCAGATGTAGGTATTGCGAGTCGCAATTCAGGACGCAGGATGGTGTCCCTGACACCATCTGCGACTCGCAAGGGGGTCGCAAAGGCCCACCTCATTAATAATAATGAGGTGGGTTGCAATTTGCAACCCCCTTGCGACTTGCAACACTAACGAGGATGGTGGCCAGCTGGAGACAGCAGACCATCATGTCTGTGACTGCTTTTAAATAAAGCATTTTTTTTTTTTTTGTAATGCAGCCCATTTATCTTAAAGGAAAACGAGATGCATTACAAAATGAAACGTTTCAGTTGCATTTTTTCAGGCCATTCACAAAGAGGAAGGGGTCCCATGGGGACCCCTTACCTTTTGCGAATGGGTTACTACCAGTGTGACACTGGTGGTAACTGTGATTGCTTTGCGACCGCGTTCGCGCTCACAAAGCAATGCAGCATTGCGCTGCGACACGCAAATAGGAAGGGGAACACCCCTTCCTATTTGCAACTTGCAGTCCCGTTTTGCGAGTCGGTAACCAGGTTACTGACTTGCAAAACGGGAATTGGGCATCGCGATGTGAGTTTTGCACATCGCAAACAGCAAAATTCACTGTTTGCGATGTTCAAAACCTTTGCTACATCTGGCCCTTAGGCCCTCATTACAACCCTGGCAGTTGGTGTGAAAGCAGCGGTAATACCGCCAACAGGCCGGCGGAAAAAAAATTTAATCACGACCATGGCGGAAACCACCAACATAGACAGGCACTTTAAAACTCCGACCGCCATAGCGGTAGAAACAAACACTGAGGCGGTAACTGCCAACAGACAGGAGGAACACAAGGTTCCGCCCACTGTATTACAACACGCCTATCCGCCACCTTTTCTGGGGTGGTACCAACACCATCAAAAGCACGGCGGAAACAGGACTTGGAACGGAAACCACTCACCTTTCAACACTTTACGAACAACCAGGACGCCATGGAGCCCGAACTACAGGTCCTGCCCATGCTGGTCTACCTCCTCTTGTATCAGGAGCAGCAAAGACGCCGGCGACAACCACAGTGAGTACTGCTCCTAGCACACAGGGGAGAGGGGAGGGAAAAGGGAGTGACACACACACGCAACACTCAACACCCCCACCTGGATCATCACCCACAACACCATACATACAAATACATGTAGCAACATTACATATACACCCCGTCACCCCCTGGAAGAATGCAAGGACAAAAGGAAATGATTGTAACAAGTGTAATAAATTAAATATCAGATAGGCCAAATTCACAATTCAGTATATACAAATATGTACACCAACTGCACAAGTCCGAATATTAATTAAATCATTGTCCGTGGATAAGTGTCCCAAAATGCATGGGTGAAGCCCACACAAGATACCTGACTCGAAACGGAGAGAACACTGCAGGGGCATCAGATGGAAAATAAACAGGCACCTCAGGGGGAGGGGGGCACCTCAGCCGGATGAACGGACGATGCCACTGCTCCACAAGGGGGCTCCATGCCCACTGATTGGTCCTGGGGAGTGCAAAGCCACAGTCTCTCAACTCTCTCCAGTGGATGGTTTGCCCAATGCTTTATCTTGTGGAGTGCAAAGCCACAGTCTCTCAACTCTCTTCAGTGGGTGGTTTGCCCACTGCTTTATACTGGTAAGTGCAAAGCCACAGTCTCTCAAGTGGATACCAGTCTCCACTGGTTCTGGAGGGGGCATTGTGCCAAGAGTGCTTCATCCTGCCAAGGACTGAGGTAGTGGATGTGAATCTCCACTGGTTCTGGAGGGGGCTTTGTGCCCAGAGTGCTTCATCCTGCGAAGGACTGAGGTAGTGGATGTGAATCTCCACTGGTTCTGGAGGGGGCTTTGTGCCCAGAGTGCTTCATCCTGCCAAGGACTGGGGTAGTGGATGCTGTTCTCCACTGGTTCTGGAGGGGGCTTTGTGCCCAGAGTGCTTCACATGCAGTGTGGCAGGTCCCATTCCCTCACCTGGGTGTGTGTGCCACGAGATTCCCTGGGAACAGGTAGAATGATACTCCATGGTGGCAGAGACAAACTCCACCCTGCTGCGACTTCGCCTGGCACCTGCTGGTGCAAACAGTGCTGGGAATCATGCCTCATATACACTGGACAGGGTCCAGGACGTCTCCTGTAGCCTTGGATGGCTGCCCACTGGAGATGATTGCCATGTCAGCTGTGGTTGCACTGTCTGAGCACGTTACGGGGCTGGTGGTGGTGGTTGCGGCGGTGTCTGTCGCGGAGGTGCTGGCAGTAGTGCATGTGTCTGCACCTATTGAGGGACACAGCAGGATGTCTCCTGCAGCCTCGGACGGCTGTCCACTGGGGATGATGTTGGGGACTGTTGGTGAGGCAGCAGACGTGCAGGTGATGGTGCAGGTGGCGGTGCTGGTGGCGGTGCTGGTGGCGGTGCAGGTGGCGGTGCAGGTGGCAGTGCTGGTGGTGGTGCTGGTGGCGGTGCAGGTGGCGGTGTCCACTGCTGTACAGGTTGGTGTTGTGGTTGACAGAAGGGGTGACTCTGGTCCCTCAGCCGGAGCCTCCGTGCCCTGTCCTGACCTGCTCTTCGGCTTGCGTCCCTTCCCCACATTTGATGTCGCTGCTGGTGCCTTGCCATGCCCCCTTTTGGCTTGGAAGAGCCCTTGCTTGCTGGTAGGTGTGGCTTCTCCCTCCGGCATGTGGGCACCTTTTTCACCTTGGCAGGTGCCGGAATGGCCTGCTCCTTGACCTCGCTAGGTGGCACACTGGCAGCCCTGATGAGTGGCGCCTGGGATGTGCCTGGACTTGCTGAGACCACTGTGCCGGAGGATTTGGTGGCTGAGGTGCTGGGCTGGGACCTGGACAGCCTGGCCCTAGGGGAAGGACGGGGGGGTGTAGGCAAAAGGTCAATGTTAGCCAGGAACATTTTCTTGGAGACACTGGGACAGGAAGATGGAGGGTGTTTGGGAGTGGAGGAAGAGGTAGTGGTTGTAGAAGGTGTACGTTTGCTGAATTTGGGTGAAGTTGCATGGGCCGGAGGCTGTTGTGAGGTGGATGGTTGTTCAGTGGGTGTGTGCTTGTGTTTATGTACTTTGGGAGGAGGGCTCACAGACACACTGGGAGAGGACACAGGGGATGTGTAAATGGTAGTTGGGGTGGTGAGTGCACATGAGCGGTGATGGGCGTGCTGGTGATGGAGGTAGTGGATGAAGATGTAGCGCATGCAGGTGTGAGTGGAGACGAGACAGGAAGGGAGGAGGAGGATGTGGAGGAGGGGGACACAGTGGAGGCAGTGGATGTTGGTGTGTCTGCATGGGGATGGTACTTGTGTGAGAGCCTGTGGGATGTGTGGTGCTTATGGTTGCCATGTCCACTCTTGTGTGTTGATGAGTGTGCATGCTGGTCAGATGGTGTGCTTGGGATAGGCTGAGGTACAGGGGATTGGGTCTGGGTGGAGGAAGTTAGAGGGGGAGGCTGGACACAGGGACAATGGCTGCCATCAGTGCTGAGGCCGGAGCCTGAAATGCTCTCTGTTGGGCTGCCTGGCCAGAATGAATGCCCTCCAGGTATGCATTTCTTTGCTGCAAATGCCTCTCAACACCCTGGATGGCATTCAAAATGGTAGATTTCCCAGCAGTTAAGGATCTCAGGAGGTCAATAGCCTCCTCACTGAGGGCAGCAGGGCTGACTGGGGCTGGGGCAAAGGAGATGCCCACCCTCCTGGGTGAGCGGGCATGGGAAACTTGATGAGGGGCTGCTGGGTGGGCGGTGCTGGTAGGGGGGTTGGCGGCTATACCTGTTGATGCGGTGGGCAGAGAGGTGCGCATCACCGAAAGGGAGCTCTCATCAGAGGAGGAGTCACTGTCGCTGGTGTCTGCTTCTGTCCCCGTCGTGGAGCTCCCCTCCGTCCCACTGGTGCCTTCTGACTCTGTTACTGCACCCTCCAGGGCCATGTGGGATGCAGCTCCCTCCTGCTCCGGTGCCACTGCTCCTCCACCAGATGATGCTAATGCACGCAAGGACAGGGTGACAAAACAAAAGGTGGGGGGGAGACAGAGGAGACACATGGTCAATGCATGCAACACCACTACCGTTGGCGGACACAACACACAGGGAGCAGCCCTATGCACTAAGCCATGCACTGACAGGGCAGGGGAAAAGCACATGCCCATTGGGGACTCTGTCAAGAGTCATATTATGCACAGCTGGAAGCCATAGGAGCCTGACTAGGTGTAGAGGGCAAATACCACATTTGGGGTTGGACAGGGAATGAGGCTGCAAATCAATGGATTTGCACGTCTGCCCTGGCCTAGGGGAACCCACAGCCCACCTCCCCTACCCAGACACCTCGTAATGTACGCAGAGTCAGCTGAATGAGAGTTTACTCACCCCCTTGTGGCTGCTGTGATGCCCTCAAGCGCCCATCCAACTCCGGATATGCCACCGCCAGGATCCGGTACATCATGGGGGTCATGGTGCGAAGGGCACCCCTTCCGCGTTGGGAGGCCATCCTCAGCTGGGCCTCCAATGTCTTCTTGCACCAGCGGCGCAGGTCCTCCCATCTTTTCTGGCAGTGGGTGCTCCATCTATAGTAGACCCCCAGGGTCCGCACTTCCGCGATGGCACGCCAAATACCCTTCTTCTGGTGGGCGCTGACCTAGAGGAAAAGTGAAGTTATAATGGATGTTAGTCTCCAGTACAGTTCTTCTCACACATTGCCCACAAACCTCCCACCCTGGCCCAGACATAAATACACACACCATCCTCACATGCTGGCCTGTACCCCCCGCATCTTCCATCCATGACACTTCATACAATGATGTGCCATCCTCCATGCACACAGTTGACTCACCTGTTTGTCTGGAGGACCGTACAGTTGTGTGTACTGGGGAAGGACCCCATCCACCAGTTTCTCCAACTCCTCTGCAGTGAAGGCAGGGGCCCTTTCCCCAGACACTGTAGCCATTGTCGCTTCCAGACACAGGTCCCAGCAGCACTTGCAGTGTAGGTCCTCTCCTGTTGAAGGTCAGGTATCAAGTGAGGGAACTGATAGAAAATGGCGGTCATGTCTGCGGCGGTACATACCGTCACCACCGGCGTACATCATCATTGGCTCCTGGAACCCATAGGCCCAATGATAACTAATGCTGAATTGCACTGCGGTCTTTGACCGCCTACCGCAACGGTGTACAACGTAAGCGCAGTTACCTCATTTCCCCTTGTCCCACTTTACAGGTCAGGCAGCTGCCATTTCAGGGGGCCACATGGCAGGCCAAATAACTGTGTCACACCTATTTAGGCCAGGAATATGAACAGACATAGGCACATAGAGAAATTTTAACATTTGTGCTAAACAGCCTTGTGAAACCTAAGTGTTGTATGACCCTCTGCTCACCATTCTCCTCCATAGGGCACGTCTGCTGGGGCAGGTGATGAGATGGTGGCATCCTCCGGTGTACAGACCCCTGGTGGACCTGTCAACAATAGAAGACAGACACATAATTATCACTGACAGACTTGATCATGCTACAATCCAAGAACTGTGTGCCCAGTTGGAGCTTGACCTGCTGTCACTTATCCGCCATCCCACAGGAATCCCCCCTCTAGTGCAGGTCCTGTCTGTACTACATTTCCTGGCCAGTGGGTCTTTTCAAACAACAGTAGCCATGGCATCAGGGATGTCCCAGCCAATGTTCTCTAATGTGTTGTCCAGAGTGTTATCTGCCCTGCTGAAACACATGCGCACCTACATCGTTTTCCCTCAGGTAGAGAATTTGCCCACAGTAAAAGGTGACTTCTATGTCCTGGGACCTATCCCCAACATCACTGGTGCCATTGACAGTACATATGTGGCATTTGTCCCCCCCGCAGGAATGAACATGTGTACAGAAACCGGAAAAGCTACCATTCTATGAATGTGCAGATGGTGTGTTTGGCAGACCAGTACATCTCCCATGTGAATGCCAAGTATCCTGGCTCAGTGCATGACGCTTACATTTTGTGGAATAGCAGCATCCCTTATGTGATGCGGCAACTCCAGAGGCACAGTGTGTGGCTAATAGGTGAGCCTAAAGTCCCAACACAGTTTCATTTGCTGTCTGGGTATGGGGGATTCCCTAATGTTTGGAGGATGTCTAACTGTTGTCCCTCGATATTTGCAGGTGACTGGTTACCCCAACCTGTCATGCTACTGACCCCAGTGAGGAATCCCAGGACAAGGGCAGAGGAACGCTACAATGAGGCACATGGGCAAACTAGGAGGATAATAGAGCTTACCTTCGGCCTCCTGAAGGCCAGATTCCGGTGCCTCCATCTGACAGGTGGCTCCCTATACTACTCACCGAAGAAGGTGTGCCAGATCATCGTGGCCTGCTGTATGTTGCACAACCTGGCTTTGCGACTCCAGGTGCCTTTTCTGCAGGAGGATGGGCCTGATGGTGGTCTTGTGGCAGCTGTGGAGCCTGTGGACAGTGAAGAAGAGGAGGCAGAAGAAAAAGATGTCGACAACCGAAACAACATCATCATGCAATACTTCCATAGAGACACAGGTAAGAGGATGGAACTGCTTCCCACATCTCATACTATTGTAGGATCTAGCATAAGTCTGCCTTTTTAACTCTGTGTATGGACCCTGACTTGTCACTTTAGCTTTCCATTTCACAGATCTGGGTCCCAATTTGTGCCTTCTGCTATGTTTACTCCTGGCCTACATCTGTGTAACATTGGTATTGGAACAAGTACATTGACATTGCTATATTTCAGAGATGTTGCAATTACACATTTGTGAAAGCACAGACTGACTCCAGATTGTTTGGTGATTCAAGGGTGTTTATTTCTGTGCTAATAAGTGGAGGGGGGTGAAATGGGCTGGAGTGATGGTGGAGGAATGTCCATGGCAGAGTCCGGCCTCTTGGTCTCACAGGTGCATTGTCCAATGGGGCATAGGAAGGGGAGCAATGGCAGTTTAAGGTGGACAGGGTGACAAAGTGGGACAGAAGGGTGCATTCAGGAGGGTTTTATTTCCTGGCAGGGGTCTTGGCAATGTTCTCTGTCTTGTTCCTGGATCTCAGTGACCGTTTGCGGGGTGGTTCTCCTTCTGCAGGGGGTGAGGTGCTGGTGGCCTGTTGGTCCTTTAGCGGTGCCTCCTGTCCACTAGCGCTGGCTGTTGTGGATGGCTGTTCATCGTCCAGGCTAGTGTCAGGGGCCCGTTTGTGTCCCACTGTGTCCCTCATGATGTTGACAAGGTCTGCCAGCACCCCTGCAATGGTGACCAGGGTGGTGTTAATGGACTTCAAGTCCTCCCTGATCTCCAGGTACTGTTCCTCCTGCAGCCGCTGGGTCTCCTGAAACTTGGCCAGTACCGTGCCCATTGTCTCCTGGGAATGGTGGTATGCTCCCATGATGTTGGATAGTGCCTCGTGGAGGGTCGGTTCCCTGGGCCTGTCCTCCCCCTGTTGCACAGCAGTCCTCCCAGCTTCCCTGTTATCCTGTGCCTCTGTCCCCGGAACCTTGTGACCACTGCCACTGACCCCAGGTCCCTGATTTTCTTGGGTTGGTGGGTTTGCCTGGGTTCTCTGTAGTGGTCGACACACTTCTGATTGACGTGTCCTAGGGACAGAGGGACGGGCCTCCCTGGGTGGGTGATGTGCTGGTGTTTCCTGAGGGGGGAGGGTCTGTGGTGGCTAGTGACAGTGGCAGGGGAACCAACTGTCCAGAGGTCCCTGATGTGCCGGGCTGGTCATCTTGATCCAGGCGTGCAGAGCTGCTGTCATCACTGTGGGCCTCTTCTGTGGGGGGACTGGATATGTCTGGCACCTTCTGTCCGGTGTCGTTGGGTATGGGTCCTGTTGGGGTGTAAATGCATAGTTTTAGTATCTGTGTGTGCCGTCTTGTGCATTGGGTGAGTTACCCTCTACTCCTGTGCTTGCATCATTGTGTTTGCCCTTTTGGGGTAGTTGGTTTGGGGTCTGTGTGGGTACCTGTACTGGACATGCTTTGGTGATGGTGGTCCATGCATAGGTGTTGCATGAAGGGCCTTGGTGCTGAGATGTGTGGGTTGTGAAAGTGGGACATATGTGAGATGATGGAGTGATGGGAGTGAGGGAAAGGGTGGGGGTGTGTATGGCATGCAGGTGGGGTGTGGGGGATATGGTAATAAAGATATGACTTACCAGAGTCTAGTCCTCTTGCTACTCCTGCAAGGCCCTCAGGATGCAGTATTGCCAAGACGTGCTCCTCCCATGTTGTTAGTTGTGGGGGAGGAGGTGGGGGTCCACTGCCAGTCCTCTGTACATCAATCTGGTGTCTTGAAACCACAGAACGCACCTTCCCCCGTAGGTCATTTCACCTCTTCCTGATGTCATCCCGTGTTCTTGGATGCTGTCCCACTGCATTGACCCTGTCGATGATTCTCTGCCATAGCTCCATCTTTGTAGCAATGGAGGTGTGCTGCACCTGTGATCCGAAAAGTTGTGGCTCTACCCGGATGATTTCCTCCACCATGACCCTGAGCTCCTCCTCTGAAAACCTGGGGTGTCTTTGAGGTGCCATGATGTGGTGTAGGTGATATGTGAGGTGTTGTCTGTTGTGATGTGTGAGGGGATGTATTGGTGTGTGTTGTTTGAGGTGTGTGGATGTTGTATGGGTGATGGTGTTGTGTGTCTGTGGATGCTGGTGTTGTGTTTGCTAATCTCTCTCTCTCTGCTTCTTACAAAAAAATCATTGTAAGGGGTTGTGGGTAATGTGGGTGTGTGTTTTATTTTGTTGTGGGTGTGGTGTGTGTATGTGTATCAGGTGTGTGTATTTTGAATTGTCCAATGTAGTTGTGTTTTGTAAGTGTGTGTGTATTTTGAGCGCGGCGGTGTGTACTGCCAATGGATTACTGAGGTTGAAAGACTGCCGCATTGATTTGTGGGTCGTGATAGTGTGGGCGTATTCTTGTTGGCATGACGGTGTAGGTTTTGGTATCGCCAGTTTATCACTGACCTTTGGTGTGGCAGACTTGTGTGGGTGTCTGTATTGTGGCGGATTCCGAGGTGTGGGTCGTAATACCTGTAGTGGAATTTCAATGCTGCAACGGTATGTTGGCACTCTTCAGCATGGCGGAAAGCGGGTTTACCACCAGGGTTGTAATGAGGGCCTTAACACTTAAACACACGTCCTACTTTTTAAATACCATGCACACTGCCCTGTCAGCCTGTAGGGCCTACCTTAAGGGTAATGTTTAAGTATTAAGAAAGGAAGGTTGCACTTTGGCAAAAGGTTAATTTTGCCAGGTCGAAATGGCAGTTTAAAATGGAACTACAAACTGTAGTGGCAGGCCTGAGGCATGGCTTAAAAGGATACCTAAGTGGGTGACGCAATGGGTGCTGCAGTCCACTAGTGGCATTTAATTTACAGGAACTGGGTCATCATAGTACCATTTACTAGGGACTTACAAGTTCAGTAATTGTATAAATCAGGTGTAGGCAAATATTACCATGTTTTCAAGGAATAGCACTAGAACATTACCACTGTTTAAACTCAACAGGGAAAAGGTGCACAGAAACCGAAAATCCAAGGGCAGAGAAAAGCAAAATACTGGGATGGCCATGGAGAAAGGGCCAGGTCCAACATCCTCTATACCAAATTTTAAAAGACTAATTACTAGAACCAGAAAAGCCATAAGGCAAGCCACAAAAACTAGATGTTAGAGTTTGTATTATTTTACTTAGTTTATTTGTTTCTTTGACAGCAACAATATTTCTTTCAGAAGCTTTTTCATAGCACCAGCAACTGACTATTGCTCAAAGAGGACTTGATTAGCATATTTTAGACAAAATAACTTTTGGAGGGGTTAACTGTGCCAGTTGTTTAATTGGAAATGATGAAGGCACATGTAATTAAGGGTAAGACATGTAACTAGGTAATGGATAATCCAGAGAAGAAACACGGAAGTTATGGAAATAATTTTTCTCCTTTTCAAGTAGTAAAAAAATACTTTTTGAGAGATATTTGAATTTTTGTTGAGAAAAGGTGACTGATTGCTTGGTGTTAGTGAAATTTGATGCAGAAAGCCCAGAAAATGGGAAAATCTGAACACATGTTGGCCTACTTCAAATAGAAGTTTGGGTTTGGTGAAGAAAAGGTTCCGATAACTGTGCATCAGGACAGGTTGTTGAAGAGGTTGCTTAGAATAGGTCATATTTATTGCTACGAAACCAAATGTTAGAAACTTCCATATGGCCTGATTATTGGCAGCGAGACAACTGGCTTGGTGGTGATATTCTAAGGTGTAGGAATTATTAGGAAAATAATATAGAGTTTCAGTAGCAAGTATTATGGCTTTGTCTAGTGGAGCAAAATAGAGTACAGGAAAGCCAACTAGAAGATTATGGCAATAGTCAAGACTGCTGAATACTAATGTGTTGATTATTATTTTGGCTTTGTTGAATGGTCTATATGTTTGTTTTGGGGTGGGCGTAACACGAAACATTTTCTGTAGGGTAAATATGCGAAATTGCTGCAAAATTATGCATGCAAAAGAATTTAGGGCTGTGATGGGAGTAATTGTTTAGTTTTTAGACATTTTGTGTCAAAAGAGTAACACAAAATTACCAAAATTACTCTGATTACTGTGGTGTCATTAAAATGTATTCATAGCCTAGCGTGTATTTTTTCCATTCTCAGTATTATTATTTATTTATTAGTAAGGAGATGAGGTGTGGTGACTGTGCTAGTAATAAAGGTCTTCATTTGCACGGATGTGAAGAAAATAAACCTACTTTCTTTGGTTAAGGTACAGATTTCTGAGAATCATGGTGGACATGAAAGAAATCAGTCAACAAACGTGAGCTGTTGCTGAGAAAAGTAAAGCACCTCAGTTTAAGAGAAGTTCAGCATATTACAATTTATTGCAACACGCTGTCCCACCAGATTAAAACGGTATCTGATGTGTATCTGTGGGTGCACAATAGAAGTATGAAGGAGGAAAAGATGTATATATCACTGGCGTAAAGGCGGTAGAAAAGACAAATGAGGAAATAAGTTAACCAAGGAAAAAGATGTGGACTGGGAAATGGATAGGACCAAATACACAGTCTTGATAGACACTTACTAAAAAAGGGGTATAGATTATTTTAGTCCTATGTGACTGAGAATGAGCAATAAAGTATTTGAGGCAATTAAACCTTTAAAACAAACGCTGAGATTCTAAACAAAAGTTTGAAGGACTAAGGTGTAGATTGTAAAAAGGCAAGGGTCAAAGACTGGGCCTTGATGGAGAGCTACTGGTGGAAAGCTGGGTGTACAGATTTTGAGTGCTAGGCAACTGAGTGGCAGAAGGTTTTTTATAATGATTGCTTTAAACGGGTGAAGACAAACATATTTAGGTCCTCAATGGAGATTGATGTGTGAATCAATGAATCATTTAGAGTGACTTGTTAAAGATGATGTCCATAATTTTTCAAAGCAGCACATTCATTTCACTCAGATTTGTGTTTCAGTAATCAAAAAAGGGGCCCATTTCGCTTCCATCTATTTTCCAAAACCTTATCTCAAGGTAATTTCATCCAGCCTCCCTAAAACAAGTGCAGTCCATAGAGGACAGTCTACCTTTCATCCAAAACTATGGGGGTCATTCTAACCCTGGCGGTCCGCGACCACCAGGGCTAAAATGACGGAAGCACCGCCAACAGGCTGGCGGTGCTTCCCTGCCCATTCTGACCGCGGCGGTAAAGCCGCGGTCAGAAAAGGGGATCTGGCGGTTTCCCGCCGGATTTCCCCTGTCTGGGCTGAATCTCCATGGCGGCGCTGCAAGCAGCGCCGCCATGGAGATTCCGACCCCCTTCCCGCCACCCTGTTTCTGGCGGTTTTTACCGCCAGGAACAGGATGGCGGGAACGGGTGTCGTGGGGCCCCTGGGGGCCCCTGCACTGCCCATGCCACTGGCATGGGCAGTGCAGGGGCCACCTAACAGGGCCCCAGCATGATTTTCACTGTCTGCTTAGCAGACAGTGAAAATCGCGACGGGTGCAACTGCACCCGTCGCACCCCTGCAACACCACCGGCTCCATTCGGAGCCGGCTTCTGGGTTACAGGGCCTTTCCCGCTGGGCCGGCGGGCGCTCCCTTGGCGGGCGCCCGCCGGCTCAGCGGGAAAGCCAGAATGGCCTCCTCGGTCTTTTGACCGCGGAGCAGCCAAGTGGCGGTTCCCGCTTGGCGGGCGGCGAATGACCCCCTATGTTTCCAATGAAAATACGAAATTTGTCATCAGCATAAGCCGTCTTAATTTACGTGCAGTAGAGTTTCCCCGAGTAGGATTCATCCCCTCTACTAACCTTTCCATTTCTCAGTGGAGTAGCTTTCTCGCTTATCCGCTCGTGGAACAGCAAGAATGCGGAACAACTGCATTCCTGTGTGAACATGGTTACATTTTGATTTTTTAATGTGCCTGTTTTGGCTACTGCTCTAGTTAATGTAATAGGCAATTCATAAATGTAAAACGGCTGTATCTGTCTTTTACAGCAACCTCTAAATACACTTGCTGATACATTTATTACGTATGTATAATATGTGGTATTCCTTTTAGCCTATAATATTCCGAATTGAACTAAGCCTCGTGTTTTACTAGACGAAATTGCCTAATAAAGTGATCGTCACATTCATACCTTTACCTTACGCTGACACGAGAGAACTCCCTAGAAGTCTCTATTCGGAATAAATGCAGTCTGTCGTGTGTGCATGATAGTTTAACCTATGAGCCTCGGTATGATGATTGCATTAACAAGATGAACCCTCGCATTTTTCCAACCATTCTCCTCGCATTTTTTTTTGTCTGATTATTAACTCATTCAGGAGGAAGTTTTCAGATTATGTTTTGGGGTTATTTAATTACCGGGATTGAATGTACTCTGTAAATAGCCAAGCCACTTCGATGCTGTTCATACCACTGGAGATGCTATTTTAAAATGTAATATAATATCTAAAAGTCACGTCCATATTTATTTGCAATAATGAACGTGAAGCCACTGACGAAATATTTAATTTATAGCAGAGTACTATTCAAACACAATAAAACACCTAACACTTAACCTTTGTATTTGTTGTTTGGTAATCTTCAATCCTGCACCGCAGCACACATTCCGGCTTTTAAGTAGCACGCCATTATGCGACTCCAAACGGTCAATATTAAAACGTGCATTGTGTTCTCAAACCATGCACACATAATGCTACAGTGCAGCTTTCACGGTTGTTTATACAGTTCTAAATTACATCTGGCATTTTTCTTTCTTTCTTTTTTTTTTTTTTACCAAGCGATTTTGCTTCTTCCTCTAAATTCAAAGGGCCGGTGAAAATAATTCAGTACACCAAGCAGAGACATCTCCTAAAAGATAGCCACGCTTTCACCTGGTATGCACTCTTAGCAAGTTTCCTGTTTTGCTGTAGAGCATTTCTACTACAATAGTGCCTCGCCGTGCTCTGAAGGTCCCTGATCGCGCTCCTTTGAGCTTCTCACTCGTGTCTTACAGTAAAGGATATTCTGCTATTCTGATCTTTAACAGACAACCTGAATAGTACAGCTGATCTCCGAAGTGCAGGATTCTTTGAATTCATTTCTTCCAGCTGAACTTTTCGCCTAGTCGTACAGTTGATCCTTTCTACCTTGAAAATAGACTCCATGCTAACCAACCTCAGTCTTTAGAAGGTCTAAGGAAAGATAAAAAAATAAAAAAAACTCCCAACTGTTAGTGAAGATACGATGGATGATGTGGCACACGGAAAGCACTGTGCCAGGCAAAGGCAATTTTTAATACTACTGAGTAGGAACCAAAGGGGTGCCTCTGAAATATAAAATATTAACATGGACAAGGCATTCAATGTACTTGCTTTCTATGCGGTGTCTTGAAATTCGAAATAATTTCTTCCAGATCTTTTTTCATTTGATTGAGGTTTTGTTTACTGACTCCACTTTTGCTAACCATTCATAAAATTGTTAGTGAAGTCCCAATTTTTGACCATTGTATAAATGATGTAAACACACTATTTGAAAATAGCCATCGATCTCTACGTCGCTGCAAAGTATAGCCTTAGCATCACTAACTGAACACAGGAAAACAAATATACACATCTCAAACATCACTAATTCAATTGAGATATACAAATGGCATGTGCTGGAACTAACTAGCAAATCCTCAGCGTGAAAAACTGCTTATGGGTAGGGGTTGACTCCTGTGGAAGATGTCAGTAGTATTAAGGTCACAGGGAACCACTTCCTCACAAAACTGATCTGTGTCATTCATAAGGCTCTCGATTTGATATGGTGTGAAGTTAAAAACTATAACTGGCAGTGTACGAAAGGTGTGATTTTATTAACGATATGTAGCGGAGTGCTCTCTTTTCTTGCTTTATTTTTAAAAGGTAGCCAAGTAGAAACACAGAGCTACACTTCCCCAAAACCTTAGATCAGTGGATAGCCAATTAAACAAGTGTGATATGGTGGCATAACATAAGCTCCTGCAGGCTCCGCGGTGTGTGGCCCTCTCAGCAAAATTGGTAGGTGGTGGGCCAGGGAGGGTTTTGTTACTTCACTGGTGTGATATCCACTAATCAGAGAGCACCACGTCCTAAAATATTCTTTATTGTGAACAATGAGTCCCTTTTTCTTGCTACTCACAATCAAGTATTCTGCTCAGGGAACTTTTTATGTTGCGTTGCTTCTTATTTCTAAAGCCCTGCGTGCCTTAATTTTTGACACAGTGCTTTCCCTATGCATCTTCACTCGGTCAGATTTTTCTCTCACCTGTAGCCAAGGTCATTGTTCCTCACTTACTCTTTCATTCCTTGTCAATTTTGCTTGCAGTGTCTTTTAAGAATAAATTGCCTAAGTGGAAAACTAGTGAGTGTTTTGATCGATTTCGGAGTTAAAGCTGAAAGTATTTGGTGTATGAACTCAGAATTGTGCAGAAAAGGCAGCCCCCATGTCTGAGACCTTTTTACAGCACAGGACTTACACTACAATTAGAAAACACAAAGTGAATCTATACTTGTGGATTTATACTGCCTTGTTTGGGGTGTGCCTAAATGGTAGACTTCCCTACGTTCACAATATTTTTGACTATTAAAATCCAATCTGTTTTGTTAAGTTGGCAATTATATTGGGCTCAGCCCTTGCATAACACCCAAAGATCCTTTTTACTGAGGTTCTGGTTTAGAGGAATGGCTGTTTTGAAAGCCGTTGGGGGTTATATCTTTTTTGGGGTTTCCCATGGCCTGTCAACTGAGCGATGGTGTTTAAATCAAATAAATAATTGCACAACATTTGTATCTAGACTTTTCTTGATCACAAACTCTGTATTAACATTTACAATATACAGAGGAGGTGAACTGCACATTTGCTCAAGTACAGGATCTATTTTAATTGTTGAGGTTAGTATTTGCCTTGCAAAGGAATCTAACAATTTCTTAGTGGTGAATGGACCAATGAATTTGGGTTGGGGTTTTCTTGGCCTCCTTATTTGTAAATGCCTTGTAGAAACAAAGTACAGTCACTCACACATTAATCAAGAGTTTAATGTTTTTTTGATTACATGAAATATTTGTATTGTACTTTTGATTTACCAAGGACAGACATGGCCCGAGTAGTTGTTTAACCTACATGGTACACAAATTCATTTTTTTTTCTCTTTTGAGTAGTGTAGACAGCATGTCATCATAACCGACAGAGACAGAGAACACTGTGGAGATCCCTGTGGAGGTCTTGGTAGCGTTGGTGTAAGCACATTCAGAAGTGTATAAATCCTCCACATTCACCACATCCAACTGATTGAGATGACACATCCCATCAAGCACCTGACGATGATAGCTATATGGTAAATGGATCCCCATGCTCACCAATGTGCAGAATGCTAACCAAAATTGAAACGCTAAGTACACCTCTTGTCAGAAAATGCAAGAAGAGAGGACTGGAAACATTGCTTACTGCTTGGTCCTGAACGAGTTTAGAGGAATCATACTCCAAACCCACTCATGTTGCATTTCTTACAGAGAAGTAAAAGCTGGTGGTTATTGTTGGTGTAATCTTAACTGAGACTTTGCACGTACAGTCAATATGAGACAAAACAGTCTTCCCACAATGAACCACACTTCTCAACAGGCCATCAATTATTGTGTAGTCTGGAGAGACATTAGTCATCTTGTATATCTGAGTAGACTTTCCATCATGGCCCGCTGTACCTCTGTTAGTCAGTCAGCCAAGACTTTGGTACATGGAGTTTAGATTTACTTTGCCTGGACAATTTTCTTTTCCTGTGTATTTGCATTGGTGGAAGCGGGGGCTAGAACAAAGTATTTTAGAAAGTTGCTTTGTTGATGGAAATTAGGTTAGATGTATTTTTTAAGATTTATATGAACACTTCTAAGACTGGGAGCTGTTACATGTACTATGGGTTATCATATCATAAGGCAGATTGGAGCCTATACCAAATTGCTCACATTATGTATGAATGTCAAAGTCTAAGGTATTATAGTTCTTGTATGTACATTTCAAATACTAGATAATATTAATATTGTTGGTTATCTTGCAACCATACAGGGGAGCAGTAGAAATTATATTAGTGTGAGAAGATGTGGCTTAGTGGTTAGATCTATTGACTTTGAAGCCTGGGGATCCAGACCTGAAACTTGATCTTGGTGTCCGGCTCTCATGTGATTCTGGGCTTCCTGTGCCTAAATTTGAGAAATGTTTTTGTGTAATTCTCACTTGATGTACTCATTCTTGTAGATTGCTAGTCCTGTGAGCCTGAGGGTGGTCTTTCACCAAACCTTTTGCCTTCTTGACCCCAATTTTGCTGAATTTGTTTTTGTTGGCCTAAGGGCTCTGTGCACTTTACCACTGCTAACCAGTGGTAAAATGCTGGTGTTCTCTCCCTAAAACATGGCTTGATTTTCATAAATTTAATTGGCATGTTTTATTTACTTGTAAGTCCCTTGTAGAGTTGTGTAACATATACCCAGGGCCTGCATATTAAACACTACCAGTGGGCCTGCAGCACTAATTGTGCCACGACTTAAGTTGCCCTACAAAAACATGTCCCAGGCCTGCCCCTACAGTCTGAATGCAGTGTTACACTGTCATGTCAACTTGGCATTTGCAACCCTTTGCCTATCCTCAAACTCCCCTTCTATTACATATGAGTCACCCCTGAGGTAGACCCTAGGTAGCCCATAGGGCAGGGTGATTTGTAATCAAAAGGTAGGACATGTGCTTTTACTGTTTACATGTCCTGGTAGTGAAAACTCACTAAATCAGGTTTCTCTCCTATGAGCCCTACCCCTGTCATAGGATAACACTGGTATTCCTTATTACGTTTAATTAGCTGTAATTCATAATTGAAAGGTAGTAAATAGGTCTTGTTTAGTACTTATGTAATTGGTCTCCTGATCTGAAGCCACAGAGACGATTGTTTGGGATGCAGCCTGGGCGATCACCAGTGGCTGAGATTAATTCAAGCATCCCATCCATCACCTTGTTGTATTTGCCGATATCCATGGTTGGTGCTTCTTACTTCTAAACACTATTTTACAGTTTATACTTTAAAAAATCCTGACTCAAGTTCTACCTAATGGTTTGTTGTTGTTTTGTTCTTGTTTTTTAAAAATTAAATTAGATTCTATTTTTCTAACATGGTGTAGCATCTTTTTGTATGGTCTTCCCACTGTTTTACTGTATGAAATGTTGTACAAATACTTTACATATTGCCTCTAAGTTAAGCCTGACTACTGTGTGCCAATCTACCAGAGGGTGAACACAGGTTACTTTATTGTTTGCCTGACACTTACCCTGACTAGAATTGTGATTCCGGCTTGATCAGGATCATGCCTCTGCAAAACAGAAACCCAGTTTCTAGCACAGATCATTTTCAAATCCACCATGAAGTGTAAAGCAATCTGTTGCATCCTAGCCAGGGTTGCATTACATAAATATCAATCCATACACAGCTCATCTTTCACAGAGAGTGCATAGTTTCAACTCTAGAAGTAGTTATACAAGTCATTGGGAGAAGTGTTAGCGAATATATATTTTAGGTATTCATTTTTTGTATGTTTTGTTTCAAGAGTTGTAAGTTCCATAGCAAAGTACAGTGACTTGGTTTTACAGAAACAGTGCTAGAGTATATCAATTCACAACTACACTGAAGCATAGAACCCATACATTGTTAGGTAGTTAAGATATCACTTCACCTTTAGACACCCTCGGTAACAGAAGTGATTAGTCTGAGTATTACAGTCTAGTGTATCTCTTTTCATTACATTTACAACTGTCATACACTCTTTCTTGTGGTCTTCCTTCAGAGGTCTGGATATTCATATTGGAAGAAGGAGACCCATAGGAATATTGTAGTAGAACTCTTGTTTTCTTGTATTGTTTGACCATTATGGAAACATGACAACTTGAGATCATCCTTGTTTGTAATTCCTGAGAGGAAACATATGTGTCTCACGCATGACATAAATTACTGTCTTTAAGAGATCTGCAGGAGTTTTCACTAATCCAATTGAAGATATTTAAATGAGTAGTTACTGTTTATAATGGAGAGAAAATTTCACCTGTGTTTTTTATGTGTCCATGTTCACCTTCTAATACATTGTTGCTTCCTACAATTAGGATGTTTCCAAGAATATTGTATGCAAGAATCTTGGCAGATCACCTGCCTGCACATTGATCATTACACAAAGGTGGTTACAAAAATGTACTCAAGAAATATCAGGATCTACCACAGTTCTCTTACATTCTTCAGACCACCTTTAGCAACTATAGATTTATGTCTTCTGTAAAAGAAGTAATGTAATGCCTTGCCCCACATTGATAGCAGCACCAATCCTCACTGACCACGTTTACAGCCAGTGGGTTCCAATCATCTTTTTATTAATACATTTATCTGTTAACAGTTTTCTCAAGGGATTTGAAAATAAATGGAGGTGGTCAGACTTTGAGAGTTGGATACAATAAAAGTAGTGGCAATGTGAGAATCATCTTCTACCATAAAGAGTGGCTGCTTGAGGTCTGGGAAGAGTAGTTTAGGTGACCTAGGAAACCTGAATTTAGTTCTGTAAATGCTGTCTTTAGCCTTGTGAATGTTGCACTATAATAAACAGTCAATAATTGTTATGATGCTTACAAAATCTATGAATTACTCTTCTGGAGAAAGATGTGACCATCAGGAAGCTTGGACTTCCTTGACTGAAAGAGTTAAAGATCAATTAATATTTGCTTCTGTTTTTGGGATCCTTTTCAAATCCTAAGAATATGGAGTCAGGAATGGGCAACCACTTACAAGCACGTGACTTGTTTGAAGGTTTCAATGTGGAAGGACCAAGTTTGTTAACTAAGACCCATGCCACAGCTTTGTTCAATTCAAGTTACCAATGTTGGGTCAAGAAAATCAAACACTGAAAACAGAACTACAAAGTTATCCCACAAAAACGATTCATTGGTTCTCCAGAACTCCAGAGTTCTACTTCCATGTTCACCCTCAGCAAATACAGTTTCAGTATCAGATCCTGAGTTCAGCTTATCTTGGCGCTTTGATGGAACTACAGCCAACTTCAGTAACCCACTGATAAATGTCACTGTCAGTAACCCCACACTTGTTCCTCTGGCATTGCTGGTGAAGTTTAATGGTGATAGCTCTAAATGCACAATGTTTATTGTTAGAAATGGGGTCTTTGGTTGGCAGTCAGGTTACCCCCTGTCCAAGCAAGGACCCTCACTCTAGTCAGGGTAAAAGAGAATCAGCCTTATTTAACCCCCGCTTACCATCTTGGTAGCTTGGCACGAGCAGGCAGGCTTAACTTTAGAGTGCTAGGTGTAAAGTATTTGTACCAATACACACAGTAACTTAGTGAAATCACTACAAAATGACACAACACAGGTTTAGAAAATAAATACATATTTATCTAAACAAAACAAGACCAAAATGATAAAAATCTATACACAAGTCAAGTTATTAATTAAAATGTAAAAAGAGTCTTCAATCAATCAATCAATCACTCATTTGTTAAGCGCACTACTCACCCGGTAGGGTCTCAGGGCGCAGGGGGGTGCCAATGGTCGAAAAGCCAGGTTTTGATACACTTCTTGAAGGTCAGAAGGTCCTGGGTCAGACGTAGGTTGACTGGGAGGGAGTTCCAGGTCTTGGCAGCACAGTGGGAGAAGGATCTGGCACCAGCTTTGGTACTGTGGATGCGGGGGCCGGTGGCCAGGGCGAGGTTGGTGGAGCGGAGCTGGCGTGTCGGGATGAGGAAGTTGAGACGCTCGTTGAGGTAGGCAGGGCCAGCGTCGTGGAGAGCCTTGTGAGCCTGGATCAGGAGTTTGAAGATGATCCTTTTGTTGACGGGGAGCCAGTGGAGGTCTCTGAGGTGGGCTGAGGTGTGTTTGTGGCGAGGGAGGTTAAGGATGAGTCGTGCTGAGGCATTCTGAATGTGCTGAACTTTTCTCTGGAGCTTGGCCGCTGTTCCCGCATAGAGTGTGTTGCCGTAGTCCAGTCTACTGCTAACGAGGGCGTGGGTGACTGTTTCTTCTGTTTTCAATGGGGATCCATCTGAAGGTCTTGCAAAGCATGTGGAGGGTGTTGAAACATGAGGATGAGATGGCGTTGACTTGCTGGGTCGTAGTGAGCTAGGAGTCCAGTATGAAGCCGAGGTTGCATGCATGGGTTGTGGGAGTTGGAGTGGCTCCTAGAGTGGCAGGCCACAAGGAGTCATCCCATTCTGATTTGTTGGAGCCGAAGATGATGATCTCGGAACTATCCGAGTTCAGTTTGAGGCAGCTTGCCTCCATCCAATTGGTGATGGCGTGAAGTCCGTTGTGGAGGTTGGTCTTGGCGGTGGTGGGGTCCTTCGTGAGTGAGAGGATCAGTTATGCATTGTCCGCATAGGAGACGTTGTTAAGGCCGTGGGATCGGACAATATTGGTGAGTGGCACCATGTAGATGTTAAAGGGTGGGGCTGAGAGAGGATCTTTGGGGTACTCCACAGATGGTCTTGGTGGCTTTTGACAGGAACGGAGGGAGGCGGACTCTCTGAGTTCTGCCGGAGAGGAAGGATGTGATACAGTCCAGGGCCTTGTGGCGGATTCCAGCGGTGTGGGGGCGTGTGCGAAGTGTGTGGTGACAGACGGTGTCGAAGGTTGCTGAGAGGTCAAGGAGGATGAGGGCCACGGTTTCACCTTTGTCGAGCATGATCCTGATGTCGACAGTAGCATCCATGAGAGCGGTCTCGTGCTGTGGTTCTTGCGGAAGCCGGATTGGGAGATGTTGAGTAGGCTGTTGTCCTCCAGGAAGCGAGACAGCTGGCTGTTGACTATCTTCTCGATGACCTTCACTGGGAAGGGGAGTAGGGAAATGGGTTGGTAATTCTTGAAGTCTTCGGGGTCGGCCTTTGATTTTTTGAGCAGGGCGTTGACTTCAGCATGTTTCCAGCTCTCCGGGAAGGTGGCAGTCTTGAAGGAGCTGTTGATGATGGTACGGAGCTGGGGAGCGATGATTTGGCTGGCTTTATTGAAGACATGGTGAGGGCAGGGGTCGGCAGTTGAACCGGAGTGGTCTTAAATCCTTTAGAAAACAATGCTAACACTGTTAGCATTGAAAAGTACCTGGGTCAATTTATCACCTGCAAGGGAGCTCCTACGTAATTTATCCTTCTCCGGTCTGACCGGTGTGTGTCGTTTTTCCTCCCCAAAGGAGACCGATGCGTAGATTCTGGCATCACTTGGGTCCGGGCAGTCGTTGCATCGTTTTTCCACACGCAGCAAGGTTTGCATCAAAAATCCTGCCGCACGGTGATAGCCAAAACGCACTGTGTGGGTTGCAATGATATCATCCTCCTTCAGCGATGTGGCGTGTCATTACTCCAGCCACGTGCATCGATCTCCCAGCTGCACTGCAAGCGCTGAATCGATTTTAGCCACGGAGCTGGTGACGCGTGGTTTCTTTGGCCACTCTCAGAGGTCGCTTCAGAAATTTCCCCGCACGCCGGTCTGTGCATGGATTTTCAGGCTTGGTCTGCCAGCTTCACCTGTCAAGGCCCCAGGAACTAGATAGGGCACCACTTGGCAGGGCAGTAGTCTCAGCGGAGAGTCCAGGTGCTGGCAGGGGAATTCTTTGATGGCCCTGAGCCTCCAACAACAGGAGGCAAGCTCAGGACAAGCCCTTGGAGATTTCTTCACAAGCAGGAATGCACAACAAAGTCCAGTCTTTGTCCCCTTTCACCAGGCAGAAGCAGCAACTGCAAGATAGCTCCACAAAGCACAGTCACAGGCAGGGCAGCTGTTCTTTATCAGTTCATCATCTCTACTCCAGGCAGAGGTTTCTCTCGGTTTCCAGAAGTGTTCTAAAGTCTGTGGTTTTGGGTGCCCTTCTTATACCCATTTTGCCCTTTGAAGTAGGCTTACTTCAAAGAAAAGTCTCTCTTGTTTGTGAAATCCTGCCTTGCCCAGGCCAGGCCCCAGACATACACCAGAAGGTTGGAGACTGCATTGTGTGAGGGCAGGCACAGCCCTTTTAGCTGTGAGTGACCACTCCTCCCCCCCCAGCGCAGATGGCTCATCAGGAAATGCAGGCTACACCCCAGATCCCTTTGTGTCACTGTCTAGAGAGAGGTGCAAACAGCCCAACTGTCCAACTGACCCAGACAGGGAATCCACAAACAGGCAGAGTCACAGAATGGTTTAATCACAAAAATGTTAACTTTCTAAAAGTGGCATTTTCAAAAACACAATCTTAAAATCAATTTTACTAAAAGATGTATTTTTGAATTGTGAGCTCAGAGACACAAAACTCCACATGTCTATCCGCTCCCAAAGGGAATCTACACTTCAATCATATTTAAAGGCAGCCCCCATGTTAACCTATGAAAGGGATAGGCCTTGCAACAGTGAAAAACGAATTTAGCAGTATTTCACTGTTAGGACATATAAAAACACATTAGTATATGTCCTACCTTAAACATACACTGCACCCTGCCAATGGGGCTATCTAGGGCCTACCATAGGGGTGTCGTACATGTAAGAAAAGGGAAGGTTTATGCCTGGCAATTGGGTAAACTTGCCAAGTCAATGTGGCAGTTTAAAACTGCACACAGAGACACTGCAGTGGCAGGTCTGAGACATGATTACAGAGCTACTTATGTGGGTGGCACAGCCAGTGCTGCAGGCCCACTGGTAGCATTTGATTTACAGGCCCTGGGCACCTCTAGTGCACTTTACTAGGGACTTACTAGTAAATCAAATATGCCAATCATGGATAAACCAATCAACAATACAATTTACACAGAGAGCATATGCACTTTAGCACTGGTTAGCAGTGGTAAAGTGCTCAGAGTTCAAAAGCCAACAGCAACAGGTCAGAAATAATAGGAGGCATGAGGCAAAAGGCTTGGGGCTGACCCAGAAAAAAGGGCTGTTTCCAACATTTATGAAACAGTTCCAGCTCCAGTTTGTCTGTGGACCCATATCCTTTCTGGACGACTTGTTAAGGAAGCTTTCATCTTATCATATCTCTGTAGGAATGCTGCCACTTGGCATATATCTTTAGTAGAGAATAACGACTTACTATTATACAATTTCAAGTGTTTTAAGAAAGTTGTGCATGAGATATTTGTCATACGTTCTTGTATGCAGGCATTACATAGGGCTTTAAATAGGGCAACAATGATTTGCTTGCTTATATTCCTAATTTTCACCAAATGGTGACAGTCACTTGCTGACAAGTGTATAAAAGTGTATTCTTTTTATAGGGGATTCACAATGTTCATAAAAATGCCTTGCCACAGATTATTGATCCTAATGGTAACTGTTCCGATTTCGTTGACATAGTCATAAAATTGGACCATCGACTTGGTTAAAGAAAAGGTAAAAACACATGAGGGAACTCAAGGATTATAGTAATCAGATGAGAAATGAAGAAAAATGAATCCTGCTCTGCTGAAGGTTCTGAGCTAATGCATATTGTAAGAATTTGAGATCCTCTTTCCAAAAAGCAGGAAGATAAAAAATGTTGACTAAGGGCCATATTTATACTTTTTGACGTACAACTGCGCCAACGCAGTTGTGCGTCAAAAATGTTAACGCCGGCTAACGCCATTCCAAAGCGCCATGCGGGCGCCTTATTTATTGAATGACGTTAGCCGGCGCAGCTGACTGGTGTGCGTAAAAAAAAATGACTCACACCAGGCAGCGCCGGCGTAGGGGAAAATGGAGCTTGGGCGCCAAAAAATGGGGCAAGTCAGGTCTGAGGCAAAATTTTGGCCTCAACCCGATTTGCGCCATTTTTTTTGACGCCCAACCCCCATTAAAATGACTCCTGTCTTAGCACAGACAGGAGTCATGCCCCCTTGCCCAATGGCCATGCTCAGGGGACTTATGTCCCCTGGGCATGGTCATTGGGCATAGTGGCATGTAGGGGGGCACAAATCAGGCCCCCCTGTGCCACAAAAAAAAATAAAAAAAATACTTACCTGAACTTACCTTAAGTTCCCTGGGATGGGTCCCTCCATCCTTGGGCGTCCTAATGGGGTGGGCAAGGGTGGCAGGGGGTGTCCCTGGGGGCATGGGAGGGCACCTCTGGGCTCCTTCCGAGCCCACAGGTCCCTTAACGCCTGCCCTGACCAGGCGTTAAAGAATGACGCAAAAGCGGCTGGACGTCATTTTTTAAGGCCCGCCCACTCCCGTGCGTCATTTTTGCATGGGAGTTTAAATAAGGCGCACATGCCTTAGAGTCATTTTTTAGAAGGGAACGCCTACCTTGCATATCATTAACGCAAAGTAGGTGTCCATGCTAAAAAATGACGCAAACTCCAAGATCTTTGGCGCTAGACGGGTCTAACGCCAAAGTATAAATATGGAGTTAGCTTTGCGTCGGATTTGCGTAAAAAAAAACGACGCAAATCCGCCGCAAACAGAGTATAAATATGCCCCTAAGTCTTTGCTTGCGCTATACCAAGTCACAACATTTTGTTCAGCACTTCCCTGCTACACTAAAAGACAATTGCAGTCTCTGACTCACTTCTTTAAGTATTGTTTTCAAAGAACACAGGCTATCGCAACCCAGCAGAACCCTACTTTTTTTATTTTTTTTATTTTTTTAAATATTTTTTAATTAACATTTTATTATTTAATAAACAGTATTATGTTTACAGCACCATCTTGTTTGCTTCGTGTTAGTGCATAACAGTGTTAATATCACTACTGTCTACCTTGTTTGAATGTTCTACATCATTAATTATTCGATAACCTTTATACTTTAAACTTATGCAAGAATAGAACATCAGTGGCGCTTCTTCTCGTATGGGTTGCCTAATTGGCCTGGTGTAGCAGAGTCATGTTTTCCTAGCTATTATACAACACCTTTAACTCGTTTCAAACATTAATCAATTTAAACTTAAACACGATGGCAATGTAGGGGGTGGAGGCTGCTAATGCAGGGGGATGCCATTTCTTGGCTTTTCCAGTATGTGTGGTGTCATTACTCATAGACTTGTCTGGTTTCAGGTGGGTGGGGCGTCTACCGGGTCTAACCTGTCTGTTACTCAATATCCTGGGCTCTGTCCCCTGTTGTCCACCTTTTGTTCAATCTCGGCCTTATCGTGTCTTCCCTTATCATGTCCTAGAGGGCGAGGCAACATCTCCTCCCTTCCTATGTTTATCCAGTCTCCACTCCTGTTGGTGTGTCTGCGTCCGCTGTTCTCAATATATTGTCCCAGCTTGTCATTGCTACTTCCCATTTCTGTGCTATAGGGTGGCGACGCAGTCCCCTCCCCTCCTCGCTCTTCAGGACCTGGAGTTCGGCTCTAGCCCATGTTGTAACGTCTTGTCTCCACCCAACCCGGGGGGGCCAAGACTGTGCCTTCCAGTTCTTTGTGATCTGTCTCCTATATAATACCAGTGCCAGACTCAGAAATCGGGTCTCCACTCTTCCCCGCGGCAACCCATCCCCAAAGCCCATCAAACATCTGTCAGGGGTCGGAGTCAGGTTCATATTAAGGAGTCTCGATAGGTCGGACATCACCTCTTCCCACCCCAGTTGGATCTCTGGACAGGTCCATACCATGTGGTCAAAATTTGCGTCTACATTTTTACATCTGGGGCACACCCTAAGAACTCCCCTATAGATTACTGTTAGCCGATGTGGGGTGAGGTACGTTCTGTGGAGGTAATTATATTGTATATATCTCAGTCGCGTGCTGCGAGCGACGGTCCGGGGGTAAGCCAAAGCTCTGTTCCATTCCGCATCTGACGGTTCCCTACCGACTGTCCTCCCCCATCTCTCTCTCAGTGGCCGCAGGGAATCTAGTGCATCCTCAACTTGAACTCGGTATAATTTAGATATCAGATGGGACTCATCTCCTGATGTCAATAGGAGATGCAGCACCCTGTGGGTGGCTGGTTCCGCATTGACCGTGATCCAGTGCGTTTTCAGCACATGTATCAGTTTATGATACATAAGGAACTGACCCGGGGAGACTCCACTGTCAACAAGATTAGTGAAAGACCTCAACACTCCCTCCTGAAACAGGTCTCCCACCGTTTCTATTCCTGCTCTCCTCCAGGTTCCGAGGCTCATGCCTCCCAGGTTCCTCTCACCAGCCTCGATCGTAAATACCGCCAGGGGTAGGGCCGGAGAGTACGGGGGGACAGTGCCATCCCTTTTCACGCACCTCTTCCAACATGCTGATGCCACTTTTGTCATCGGGCTGTGCATGTGGGGATTAAGCTTCCTATTTGTCATTCGAGCAATGAACTGATTTATGTCCTCCACTACTTGGTCGGTGTACCTCTCCAGGTGACCCTTACCTGTGAGCCACCCGGCAACCCATTGCAGCTGGGATGCCAGGTAGTAGGCTTCAAAATCTGGCGCTCCTAGACCCCCCTTGTTAGTTGGCCTGCATAGTATCTGGAGCGAGGTGCGTCTACGACCATCATCTCATATAAGTTCCCTGAGTAATGTGTTTAGTTCACGAAACCACGCTGTTGGAATCAGACGGGGCAGGTTAGCGAAGTAGTATAGAAGCCGGGGCAGCATGACCATTTTGGACAATGCTACTCTGGCCATTATCGTCAATTTCAGCGATCGCCAGAACCCCACCGAGGACTTTAGAGATCGTAGAGCTCTGCCCAGGTTACCCTCGCGCAAGTCTGCCCTGTCGTGAAACACCTGTATGCCCAAGTACTTAAAGGTTCGAGGGGCCCAAATCATATCCCCAGGGCATGTTGTCGGGCGTTCGCCACCCGGAGCCATAGGGAACACGCATGTCTTGCTACGGTTGAGGCAAAGTCCAGATATGTTCCCATAGTTCTCCAGCACTCCCAGCGCCCATTGGAGATCCTTCTCTCCATCCCTAAGGTAGACAAGTATATCATCAGCATATAGCGAGATGATATGTTCTTGGTGTCCCCATTAAACTCCTCTACCCACGCCCTCCTGCCGCATCTGGGACGCCAGCGGCTCGATGGCTAGGGCGAATAACAGTGGGGACAATGGGCAACCTTGTCTGGTTCCCCTGTGAATTGGGTAAGTTCCGGACACTGTTTTACCTGTTCTCACTCTTGCCAGCGGTGACGTGTACAACAAGTCCACCCATTTGACCCAATCTTCACCCATTCCCATACGGAGCATCACTGCTCTCAAGTAGTCCCATCTGATTGAGTCAAATGCCTTCTCAAAATCCACCGCGAGCAACACCCCTGCTGCAGGTTTCGTGTCGCTAGGCATATTCAGGACCGCAAAGAGACGTCTCAGGTTTAAGGAGGTGCTGCGATTCGGGACGAAACCATTCTGATCTACATGTACCAGAGTTGGTACAAGAGGGAGTAAACGGTTGGCCAAGATCTTGCTTAGTATTTTAAAATCACTGTTTAGCATTGACAGGGGGCGGAAGTCAGTCACCGAAGGTTGCCTAGATTTTGTCTTAGGGAGTGGGACTACCATTGCCTCTCTCATGGTGCACGGCATTATCCCATTCTGTAGCGATTCTGTATACATCTCTACCAACTGGGGGGTCAATTGCTTCTCGAATTTTTTATAAAAGTCCATGGGGAGGCAGTCTGTTCCCGGGGTCTTCCCTGAAGCTAATTGAGCTATAGCTTCACTGACCTCCGCCACCGTCACTGGGCCCCCCAGCCTATCCCTGTCTCCGGCCATCAGGCTCGTTATAGGTATATGTTGTAGGTAATTATCAAAGACCTCCGTACTGATTTCAGCCGGTTTTCCATATAAAAAGGTGTAATATTCCTTGAATGCATCATTTACAGGGCCTGGTCTACTTCTGCATGACCCTTCCTTATCCATCACATTTGTGATGGGCTCGGCCTCTCCACCCGGCCTGACCAACCAGGCTAACATTTTCCCAGACCTACCCTCTTCAGATTGTAGGGAGGCAAAGTATTTTTGTGTGCTGTGGCATCTGAGTTGTTCTTCGATCTGGGAATGGTCCCTCTTTGCCTGATTATATTTCTCATTTACTAGTGTGCCAGCCCCCTGAGTAAGTTCTCCCTCATGTATTATCTTCTCTAGCGTAGTCAGCTCCCTTTCAAGTGTGCGTCTCACTCCGGCCGATTGTCCAAGACAAAAACCCCTTGTCACCACCTTGAGGGCCTCCCATTCCGTAGATCTAGAGGTGGTGGATCCACTGTTAAATTGAATATGGTCAGTCAGGTGCTGTCTCAGGGCGTCTCTATATGCTGGGTCCTCAAGTGCTGTAGGGGACAATCTCCAGGCCGGGATGGGGGGCCTAATCTCTGCTGCCATCCATGTTACCAATAGAGGGCTGTGGTCGGACAGTGTACGGCCCAGATATTCTGAGTGAACCATCCCACGTGCAAGGTCTGCCGTACACGCCACCCTGTCGATTCTGGTGTGGAGTCGGTGAAGGCCCGAATAATATGAGTAATCCCTGTCGTGTAGGTGTTGTTCCCGCCATATATCCACCAGCCCCCAGTAGCTCATCCATTCACTAAGTTTCCCAGCTATCTTACTTGACATTGCACCCTGCAGTGGGGGGGAGGATCTATCCAAGTCTACATCTAATATACTATTGAAGTCCCCTCCAACCAAAAGCTCTCCTCTCCTCTGGCGGGTGAGGTGGCTCGATAATTTCGTCAAAAAGGGGATCTGGTCTTGATTTGGGGCATACATGCAGCATAGGACAATCGGTGTGCCGTATAGCCTTCCCTCAGAATCACGAACCTCCCCTCACGATCTATGTTGGAAGCTTCTATCTCTAGGGGAACCCCTGCACGGATCCAGATCATTACTCCCCTTGCGTACGCTGAGTACTCTGTTGCGAACACCCACCCCCTCCACCTACGTCTCAATCTCTCAGGTTCACCAGCCGCCAGGTGGGTCTCCTGTAGCATTGCTACCTGTATATTCCTCCTTTTTAAATAAGCCAGTATTTTGTGTCGCTTGGCCGGTGACCCCATCCCTCTAACGTTCCACGTTAAGAAATTGTATTCTGCCATGTTGGTGATTTTTAAATTTACATTGGCTACTCTTTGCTACTCTTACCGTCTGCTGTCCCCTGGTCATTAGTGAAGCACTGTTGTTACGCAACCATTCACCACCCCCTGCCATCCTAACTTGTAACTGCTTATCCCAACTCCCCCTCCCCAGGGCACCTCTCAAACAGTAGGCTGCCCAAAAACAGAAAAAACACCCGTGCAACAGTGCAGCATGTTTCATCTTTTAGTTGCAGTTCTCGCCAGTCCACCTGTACAGGCGAGATTCCAGTAGGGGGGTGGCCCTGCACGGAGGGGCCACTAGTGCACCATTTGCGCTCGCCCCAGGGTGTCCGGTAAGCCTCTGGGCCTCAGAGGTCGTCTGCAGTTTGTGGGGTCACTACCGGGGCCTGCACCGAGCTGCTCGAGCCCCCCGCCGATGACATCACAGTCTCGTCAGATTCACCGCCAGAGTCCTCCCGGGGGGTCCCCTCTCCGTTCACACGGGCCGCTGCCTCCAGTGCTGCTCTTCTGCCACTTTCTTTTTGGTTCCGGGATGGCGCCAAGCGTGGGCGACTTCGGGTCCGTCTTCCCCTGGGGGGCCGGCGCGGTCCACCCCCGGTCGGGCCCCCCCTCCCGAGCCGCTCTGTCTGGGTCCCATGAGCTTCCAGCCATTCCCATGCCTCCTCCGGGGATTGAAGAAATGTTGTTTTACTGTCAAGCATTACTTTCAGCTTAGCCGGGTACAGCAACGAATATTGTATACCTTCGTCCCTTAGAGCCCTTTTGACTGCCATGTATGAGGCACGCTTACTCTGTACCTCTACTGTAAAGTCCGGGAACAGCGTGACTTCGCCATTTGCTACCTTAAATGGGCCCTCTTCTCGCGCCCTCTGTAGCAAGATGTCCCTGTCTCTATAGTGCAGTAATCTTGCGATCACCACTCGGGGGGCCTGCCCGGCGCCAGGGGCCTCGCAGGCACGCGGTGTGCTCTTTCCAGAGTGTAAAATGAAGTCAGCCGGCCCGGTGCCACCACTGTGCTCAACCATTTTTCCAGGAATTCCACCATATTTGATCCTTCTGCCCCCTCCGGGAGGCCCACCACTCGCACGTTATTCCGCCGGCTTCTCCCCTCTGCGTCCTCAGCTCTTCGCTCTAGTCGCTTCACTCTATATCTGAGATGCAACATTTCGGCCTGCAGGTCTTTTTGTTTTGGTGCGATGTCGGCCAGTGTGGTTTCTGTCTCTTTGACTCTGTCCGATAATTTGTGATGGTCAGCCCTCAAGAGGCCCAGTTCGACCGCGACCTGATTGATGTTGTGTTGCAGTGTTAACTTAGTGTCTTCTATCGCACCTAATATTTTGTCCAGGGTGTCCTGTACATCGACCTGCAGTGGACCCTGCACGTCCCCCCCCCTGCGCCCGGGGGTCGCTGTACGGTCCATGACTTTAGCCCTGTGGCGGTTCTTAGGGGACATCGATTGCGTAGGAGATCGTCCCCCCCAGTGGCGAATCTGACCACGGTGCGTTAGCTCAGGGGATCCCCCATCTAGGACTTCCGTCTCAAGCGCAGTTCAAAGCCCGCATGGGCCGCCAGGTAGAATCCCATCAGCACCAGAGACCCGTGCTTTCTCGCTCTGGATCTCCGTGGACTCGGGGCGCGTTGCACCAGGACACGAGGCACCACACCAGTTCGATCACAGTAGTCGTCACTTCAGGGGCCGGACCAGTCCGGTCAGGCAAGGCGCCCACTATCGACCATCCCCCGTGGTGGGCCACCGCGCGGGGTACCGCGGACCGCTCCAATCCTGTTTCGGCTGGCGAGCCCTGCTAGGCAGTTCATCCACTCTTAAGGAGGGGCCGCAAAGCACCGCTGTGCCTTACCCCCGGGCCATCGGCCGTCCGCCGATACTCAGTTCCTCGATTGGCATGCCCCAGTCGGGGTCACCCCGGGATTCCCATCTCCCCAGATGCAGCCGGGCGATCCTTCATGCTCTGTGGCCCGGGGCCCACCATGCTAGTCCCAAGCTCAGGGGCCAGCGCTCCGTTCACGCAGTAGGCCACCACGGGCACGACCATCCAACAGGGGGCCCCTCTATCCGCCGATCGTCTCGCTCGGCCGAGGGTCCGGTACTTTCCTCCCTCAGGGCGGCCCTCCCGGGGCCCGGCCCGTTCCGCAGGTGTGTGCCGGTGTTCAAAGTGGGTGTCCGCTACACCAGAGGCCCCTTCCGCCAGACACACCGTGCCGCATGCAGGGTCGGCGCCACAGCAAGGCTCCAGGCAGCCGGGCCCCCATTCTTGTTGCTTCTCCTTACTTGCGAGGATGGGGACGGAGGGCCCGCACGCACCCCCGGTCGCTGTCACACCGTCCTCCGCGGTCTCGGAAACACAAGGCTTTCCACGATCAGCCCTGCAGCAACCCCCAGGCAGGAGGGGGGGCGCCCCCGTCTCCCCAGCCGCGGTCGGCTGGCTCCCTCTCAAACGGCGCGCGGTCCCACGCCCAGCCGCATGCCCGCTCACTCGCTCAGTCCGGCTCCCGGCATTAACGCGGCGACAGGCCCCAGGCCGTGGGGCTCGCCGGCCGTCTCCGACAGGGTCCGCCAGGCTCGCTCTGGGCTCAACTGGTGCTCGGGTCACCCACACGGGTTCCCGCACTCGCTCCCCGTCAATTTGCCCCGGGGGGTGGCCCAGGATAACAGGAGAAGTTTAGGCCCCTCCGGAGCAGACGGATCAAGCGTGTGCCATCTTTGGCTTCGTGGCCACGCCCCCCAGCAGAACCCTACCTAATACATAAATGAGGTGGTGTCAATGGTTTTGAGTTACTAACAGGGAGCAGTGACAATCTAAAAAATCATTCATTAATCACTTACACACGTAATATCACTAGAAACAGAATATGTATTTCAACATATTTATTTTAAAACAGTTATTTTAAAATGCTGGGATCTGGTGCACACAAAATGGGTAACATGAAAGAAGTTAATAAAAAGCAGCTAAGCTTTTCAATAATAATGGAACCAGGGAAAAATTGTAACATCACAGTTTTTAGCCCTTACACCCTCATAGCACAGTCTCTAAGCCCAATGCTACTTCAAGCAGATGAATAAATAACAAGCCTGGGTTTTAGAGGTGGTGTGCAAACCCGGACAACAGAGTTTGTTGTCTGTTCAGAAAAAAATGCCAGCAGTACAAGGCCTAATGCCAGGAGTTTTCATCTGTGTGAGAACACACTCCTGGCACTAGCTTGTGACGGCAGAATGGAATGCTTCACATCGCCTTGGAGAGTCTAGCTAAAGGCTTCTTCAGTTGAGACAGAATCTGGTGCTGTGCTCATCTGAATCAGCAATCTACATCTATGATTGGGTGAATGTTCTCTCCTAACTAACTGGTCAAGTGGTAATCTGTATATATTGTATCTTTTCTAAGCTACAATTTGCAATGTCACCTTAAGAATGTTTTAACATAATCATATACATCGGTGGATGTACTAATAAGGTAAAAATATCTCTAATTAGACTACATTATTTGGGTTATGGTTGTTATTGGACCTTGAGGTACCTTTCCCAGATTTATGTTGCACTGGGTGTTTGGTGAAGCAGGCATGTTGATGATTCTGCAGAAAGTGAGAAAAATGACAACTCCCATTAACTAAAATTGAGAGGATGGGAACTTTCATTACCTAAGACAGATTTGGACCTAATTAAAAATTAAATGAGACCTTAGGACTTTACGTCTTAATGACATGGGGTGACTGGGCCAAAGTTATACAAGTTGAACAGGCTAACTAAAATAAAAACTTTCGCTAAAATGGAACCTATCCTTAAACTAAAAGAAAGAAGCCAAAAAGCAAATGATTAAAACAGATTTAATAATACAATTATGGAATGAAACAGTCATAATTATCCCTGAATGTGTTTTTGATTGATCTTGCTTATCATACAAATTCATTATACATTTACAGAATAAAACACCTGCCAGAAACATGCATTTAATGTAATCAAAATTCATCACTTGATACATGCTTAACCCCTTCGCTGCCAGGCCTTTTCCCCCTCAGGTGCCAGGCCTTTTTTTGGCTGTTTGGGGCAGGGTGCACTTAGACCCTCATAACATTTTGTCCACATAAGCTACCACGCCAAATTTGTGTCCTTTTTTTCCAACATCCTAGGGATTCTAGAGGTACCCAGACTTTGTGGGTTCCCCTGAAGGAGGCCAAAAAATAGCCAAAATACAGTGAAAATGTTGTTTTAAAAAAAAATGGGAAAAAAGGGCTGCAGAAAAAGGCTTGTGTTTTTTTTCCCTGAAAAAGGCACCAACAAAGGGTTTGCCGCGCTAAAATTACCAGCTTCCAGCTTTCAGGAACAGGCAGACTTGAATCAGAAAAACACATTTTTCAACACAATTTTGGCGTTTTACTGGGACATACCCCATTTTTATGATTTTTTGTGCTTTCAGCCTCCTTCCAGTCAGTGACAGAAATGGGTGTGAAGCCAATGCTGGATTCCAGAAACCCAAACAATTCTGAAAAGCAGACAAAATTCTGAATTCAGCAATGGGTAATCTGTAGGTCATACAAGGGTTTGCTACAGAAAATAACAACTGAAATAATAAAATATTGAAATTGAGGTGAAAAAAACTGTAATTTTTCTCTACGTTTTATTCTGTAACTTTTTCCTGCAATGTCAGATGTTTGAAAGCAATATACTGTTACGTCTGCTGGACTCTTTTGGTTGCGGGGATTATATAGGGCTTGTAGGTTCATCAAGAACCCTAGGTACCCGGAGCCAATAAATGAGCTGCACCTTGAGGTGGGTTTTCATTCTATACCGGGGATACAGCAATTCATTTGCTGAACTATAAAGAGTCAAAAATAGTTATCAAGAAAACCTTTGTATTTCCAAAATGGGAACAAGATAAGGTGTTGAGGAGCAGTTGTTATTTGCACATCTCTGAATTCTGGGGTGCCCATACTAGCATGTGAATTACAGGGCATTTCTCAAATAGACTTCTTTTTTACAGTGTGTCTTATATTTGGAAGGAAAAAATGTAGAGAAAGACAAGGGGTAATAACGCTTGTATTGCTATTCTATGTTCCCCCAAGTCTGCCGATAAAAATGATACCTCACTTGAGTGGGTAGGCCTAGCGCCCGTGACAGGAAATGCCCCAAAACACAACATGGACACATCACATTTTTACATTGAAAACTGACGTGTTTTTTGCAAAGTGCCTAGCTGTAGGTTTTGGCCTCCAGCTCAGCCAGCACCTAGGAAAACCTTCCAAACCTACACATTTTTTAAAACTAGACACCTAGGGGAATCCAAGATGGGGTGACTTGTGGAGCTCTCACCACGTTCTGTTTCCCAGAATCCTTTGCAAACCTCAACATTTGGCCAAAAAAACAGTTTTTCCTCACATTTCGGTGATAGAAAGTTCTGGAATCTGAGAGGAGCCAAACATTTCCTTCCACCCAGCATTCCCCCAAGTCTGCATATAAAAATGGTACCTCACTTATGTGGGTAGGCCTAGCGCCCGCAACAGGAAATGCCCCAAAACGCAACATGGACACATCACATTTCTACATTGAAAACTGATGTGTTTTTTGCAAAGTGCCTAGCTGTAGATTTTGTCCTCCTGCTCAGCCGGCACCTAGGGAAACCTACCAAACCTGCACATTTTTTTAAACTAGACATATAGGGGAATCCAAGATGGGGTTACTTGTAGGGCTCGCACCAGGTTCTGTTAAGCCAGAATCCTTTGCAAACATCAAAATTGGGCCAAAAAAAAAAAAATTCCACACATTTCGATGACAGAAAGTTCTGGAATCTGAGAGGATCCACAAATTTCCTTCCACCCAGTGTTCCTCCAAGTCTTCCAATAAGAATGGTACCTCACTTGTCGTGGTATGCCCAGTGCCCGTGAAAGGAAATGCCCCAAAACACTATCTAGACACATCAAAATTATCAAATACAAAACTACCTGTTTTTTCAGGGGGCACCTGCGTTTTTGGTCCTGGGCTCAGCAGCCATACAGGGAAACCTACCAAACCCAGACATTTCTGAAAACTAGACACCCAAGGGAGTCCAGGGAGGTGTGACTTGCATGGATACCCAGTGTTTTCTTACCCAGAATCCTCAGCAAACCTCAAATTTAGCTAAAAAAATCACATTTTTCCAACATTTCTGTGTGGGATCACCGCACCGGGACAAATTTCCTACCACCAACGTTCACCTCCGTCTCCCGGTATAAATGATACCTCACTTGTGTAGGTGGGCCAAGTGACTGTGACAGGGAAGAGCCAAAAACATGTCAAAATTTAGGGGGAACTAAAGCGGGTCCAAAAGAGCAGTTTGGAAAAAATCAAATTTAGGCTGACAAGTGGGGGCAGAATTTCTATTGGTATAGATGAGACAATGCTGGGTGGTAGGAATTTTGTGGATTCCTGCAGATTCCTGTAGGTTCCATCACAAACATGTGGGAAAAATGTGTGATTTCCAGCAAATTTGGAGGTTTTCAGGGCATTCTGGGTAGGAAAACGGTGCGGGTGCATGTGAAGCACACCACCCTGGACTCACCCAGATGTTTAGTTTTCAGATGTGTCAAGGTCTTGTGCATCTTTCTACATGGCAGCGTCCAAAAGTCCAAAAAGTGCAGCCCTCACCATTCCAAGTGGGACGATTTTGAGAGTTAGCCACGTTCTCATGGCCCAAATGTAGAACCAAAACCCCAAATAATCAAATGTCCACTTGCTTGCCGTGGGATAAGATGTTTTAGTGTGCGGGAGAGAGCTTAAAGACTGTTACCCTCTTCAGTTGGGGTGGGGGCATAACAATGCCCATACTGGTTGATAGCCACCACCCCACTATTTTTTTGTTTTATTCCCTGGCATTTAGTAGACTTCCTGCCCCCCGGGGTGTGGATCGGGGGTACAAATTTTGGCCCCATTTATTTGCAGTGGGGGTATGGCCATACCCCCACCCTCTTATTTTGAAAAAATCTTCCCTGGTCTCTGGTGGGCTTTCTGTCCCCCTTGGGGGCAGATGGGCTTTCCAAAAATAAGCTGATCTGCCCCCAAGGGGGCAATTATGGCCAACAGTAATGTGCCCCCATGGGGAGCGACCCTTGCCCAAGGGGCTGCCTCCCAAACATAACACACACACCAATCCCTGGTGCCTAAGTGGTTTCTGCTCCCCAGGCGCAGATTGGCCTAATAGAAATAGGCCGAGCTGCCCCCAAGGGGAGCAGAAATTACTTAAAATAAATTTGCCCCACAAGGGGAGCGACCCTTGCCTAAGGGGTCGCTCCCCTCAAGTGAAACTGACAAAAAAAAAATCCCTGGTGTCTAGTGGTTTCTGCCCCCCCGGGGGCAGATTAGCCTAATAGAAATAGGCCGATATGCCCCCAAGGGGGGCAGAAACAGCCTAGATTTAATTTTGCCCCCAGGGGAGCGACCCTTGCCTAAGGGGTCGCTCCCAACATATAACAAACAAAAAAATACCTGGTGTCTAGGGGGTTTCTGCCCCCCCTGGGGGCAGATCAGCCTAAAAATTATATTAGGCTGATCTGCCCCCAGGGGGGGCAGAAACAGCCGTAAAATTATTTCCCCCCCTGGGGAGCAGCCCTTGCCCAAGGGGCCGCTCCCCTTATGTGTACATGTAATAAAAAAACAAAATTCCTGGTGTCTAGTGGTTTCTGCCCCCCTTGGGGGATGTTTGGCCTAATAAAAATAGGCGATCTGCCTGGGCCGAAATGGCCTAGAAGAAATTTGCCCCCAGGGGAGCGACCCTTCCCTAAGGGGTCACTCCCCACAAATAAAAAATACAAAAACAAAAAAACAAAAATATCCCTGGTGTCTAGGGGGGGCAGAAACAGCCAAAAAACAAATTGCCCCCTGGAGAGCGGCCCTTGTTCAAGGGGCCGCTCTCCTTGTCAAGTAAATTAAAACATATATAAAAATCCCTGGTGTCTAGTGGCATTTCTGTTGCCCGATCGCATCGCGATTAGGCAGCAGAAATGCTCAGAAAAGCCTGAAAGGAGAGGAAAGGCCTTTCCTCTCCTTTCAGGCTTCTCTGCGCCCTCCACGTGATCGGAGGAGAAATGCAAAGCATTTCTCCTACAATCGGGTGCTGGAAGCTGAGCTTCCAGCGCCGAAGGGAAGGCCTCTGATGAGGTCAGCGAGCAAAAACGTGCTGATGTCATAAGACGCCATAGGAGGGGTAACAGGGGTGGGGGTGGAAGGGGAAGCGATTCCCCTTCCATCCCTGGCCAGGGGAAGGGGGTGCCTGGCCATCGGGGGCCCATAGCAGGATGAGGTGGTCTCGTCCTCGGCTCCGGGGAACCGGTGCCGAGAACGAGATCACCTCGTCCTGGGCACCCAAGGGGTTAATAACACGTCTTCAAACTGAAATGCAAAAGGTGTCTCTGTGCTGAAAGACATGATCCTTACAACACATTTACTCATGAAACTTGCCTAAAAAATTTATGAAAATTAAGGGTCTCTGGGAAAGAAAGAAATTACCTGATTGAGTGAGAAACAAGATGCGATCTCATGTTACCTTGTCAATATGATGCCCACCATTACTAAGCCTTTCACTGTAACTGTGATGTTCATCCTGGCCAGCCAAATATAAAAGATTCTTCATCATGCTCAATTCAGAAGCTACAGGAAACATTCTGAATAGTACTCTGGCTAAATCTCAACCAGTACCTGTGATTAGCAAGGGAAAACCAGAAGATAAGTCAGATCCAACGTAACTGATTCTAGTTTTCCTATCTGAATCCTAGGTACTGGTAGAGATATACCTAACTAGAATTTGCTAGGGCAATGAATGAATCTGCTTTATCTTCCAGTCAGATTACCTTCTGGACCGAACTTATTCTTATGACAATGGTGATGCAGAAGACATCAGCTTCGAACTTACTGACAATCTCATTTTTGGAGCTAATTTAAGGACACCCTATTTGCAAGAAGAAAAACCCAAGATTGACTGGGTGCTACGAAAACTAACCCTTCCTATATCAGGCATTAAGTAGCAAATTACTAGGCTTTAAGTAGGTGTAGGAAAGTCCTTTTTTTTTGCCTGATCACCCCCACTCTTTCTGGATAGGTACTGGTGGTTACTGACTCTTGGCTGTGCCCTGGGTACTGCTTACCAGTCCCAGGGCCAGTGCTCTGTGTAAAATGGATATGCAAATTAGGCTAATTATAATTGGCTAAGTTAACCTACCTATAAGTCCCTAGTATATGGTAGGGCATGTAGGTTTAGGGACCACAGCATAGGTGGTGCACACCTAGGTGCATTGCTGAGGTGCCCAGTGTCATTTTAAAAGCAAGCCTGCCTTGCTGGCTGCTTTTAAATTAAAGTTATATGCAAATTCGACTTTGGAATTAAAGGTACTTCCAAAGTTTTAAACTACCTTATTTTTACATATAAGTCACCCCTAAGGTGTGCCCTATGTGCCCCTAGGGCTGGGTGCCATGTAACTATAAGCAGGGACTTTATAAAAATAGATTTATAAGCCCTGGTGAGGTAAAAACAGCCAAATTCGTTTTTCCCTCATTGAAGTAAATGGCCTTCATAGGCTAGAATGGGCAGACTTTATTTTAAATTTTAAAGTCTCCTTAAATGTTACATACCAAGAATTTGGTATCAAATTGATTGTTATAATAAATCCCACAACTTCCAGTTGTTGGATTTAATATAACTAGTGCAGGTAAAAAGTTTAGACTTTACCTAAAAAGTTGCCAATTTCAGCTCTGCATTGTTTTTGCTGCTGTGCTCTGATTGGCCAGCCTGCAGCAGCTTCTGCCAGGCTACTTTAATGAGGTGTGAAGTGGCCTGACTTCACACAAAGGAATGTGCTTGGGGGAGAGAATCTCCCCTCAGCACATGGGAAAGCAGGAAGGGGGAGGGCTGCCAAACTGGTCTTCAAAGGCAGAGAAGGACATCTGGAGCACCCAGCAACACCCCCACATCCTGCAACCCCAGACAGCTAGGTGCCCCCTTGATTAGATTAGGAGAGGGCAGGAGAGGGGTGTGTTTATGATTTTTAGCCACACCAGTGGGTGGGCTCAGCCAGATCTCTCCTCCAAAAATCAGATTCATCCATTTTGGATTTTTAGAGACTATTGCCTTCTGGGATGGATTTTTGCCACACTTCCCAGGAAGTGGTCATCACAGGGGGACGACCCTGTCCCTGATTGGAGGACCAGGGCCCCCCTGCTTTTCACCCAGGAGCAAGGATAAAACTGGCAGACCTGCACCCAAGCCTCAGATCCCCACCAAATTTCAAGAAGAAAGAACTACAAGGAGAAGAAGGACTGCCCTGCTGGACCCCTGGCCTGCACCTGGACCCTGCACTCAGAAAGACTGCACCAGCTGCACACTTGGGCTTCACCACAAGAAGGACTTTGCCTGGCTTCCACTGGTTCAAGGAGGGACTCCCTGTTTGCTACAGGTGAAAAATTGCTATCCAGAGTCCCCTGCACCAACTCCTGAAAAAGTGACCAGCTGACCACTGTCCAGTGGCCAAAAAGGAGTTTGCGCCAGGTGTATTCTGGGAGTTGAAGTCCGCACTTCCCAAGGACCATCACAGAACTTCTGGACCCTTGGGGTGAGCTGTGGACCCCAAAAGAACCTTAAAAGAACATCTGGGTGAAGCCCCAGAAGTTTGGAAAAGATTGGAGAAATTTTAGAAAAAAGCTCCATAAAGTGACCGACTCGACGCGGAAATTCTAGCCGGCTTGCCTCAACCGCGACCCGGCCTGACTTCGTGGTTCGTCCCGGTCAAGAAAAACATCCGAAAAAAAGACTAAGTCCGAACGTAAAAAGTTGACCGGGACCTTCCAGCCATCGTATCCGAGAAGGGCTCCACGGACGTCGGATCAAGATCCAGGTTTACCCCGGTCGAAGGATTTTCATCTCGAAAAAACGACTAAGTCCGAAGGTAAAAATCACCACCGAGGAAACCGACTTCGCGTATCCGGACAAGGGCTCCAGGAGGTCGGATTCAACTGGCAGGTTCGTCCCGGGGAAGAAAAACATCAAAAAAGAGACTAAGTCAGAAGGTAACTTTTTAACCGAGGCCTCCCGCGACTTGTAGCCGAGCAGGGCTCCATCGCGGTCGGCCTGAAAGTTTGACTTTGCCCCGGTCCTGGTGCAACCAGATGACCTGATTGGCGCTTTTTGTTTCTATGCGCTAGAAAATAATAATACTTTAAAAATTCATATCTCCGGTTCCCCTGAACCGATTTTAATCGTTTTTGTGTCATTTTAAAGATAAAAATATAAGCTATTTTTATAAATTGGTTTTGGATTTTTAAACTGTTTCCTGTGTTTTATTTAATTACTGTTTTGTGATATTTGAATGCTTTACACTTTGTCTCCTAAGTTAAGCCTTGACGCTCGATGCCAAGCTACCAAGGGTAGAGCTGGGATTAATTTACTGAGACCTAACTGTACTTTTGTGGAGGTTTGTGGCTTGTTGCTAGGTGTAGGTACCTACCTGCCCTACCAATAACCCATTTTCCAACATAATTGGAAGCAGCGACGGGATCCTGTACTTGTGTTCAATATCACGTTACAGTTTTAGATAAAACAAATTAAAAATCCTTTAAATTGTCCTAGTGCAAAAATTGTTTTTAATTTTTAATTTTAATTTTTTTTTTTAAATTAATTTGGATTAATTTCAATTATTGAATTTTTGTAATTTTTCTAAATTCTTGTTTCCAATTTTTGCAAAAAGTTTTTGTTGACACAAAACTAGGGAACCATGGAGCTTGATCTGGCTAGCCTACCCACACTGACAGTAGTCCAGCTTAGGGGGTTGTGTATTGAGAGGGGGTTGCCTGCAACCCCTAATCTCAGGAAGGAAATCCTGATTAAATCCCTGACAGCATGGGCTGAGGCCCAAGAGGTAGAGACAGAGGAAGCTCCAGAGGAGGAACCAAAAGAGGATGATGCTAACTCTAACCACTCAGGGGAGGAAAGGCATCAGACCCCAAGTGAGGAAGAGGAGGAACGGTCCTCACTGGACACAGTCACTAGGGGCAGACCCAAAGCTAGTGGTAGGAAGAGGGTCCTTTCAGGAGGAGAGAACCCATCCATCAGGGAGAGAGAGCTGGAAGCCCAGCTAGCCTATATAGCTTTGGAGGCAGATAAGCTTGCCCTAGAAAAAAAGAAGTGGGCAAGCAAAGAAAAAAAAGATGGAAGCAGCGAGAAAGAAACTGAGGTGTCCCTGGGTGGGGGTTTTGCCCCTAGATTACCCAAAGGGGTGGTTCCTGCCTATGTAGAGGGGGATGACATCGATAAGTGGCTGGGGGCCTTTGAGAGGGCCCTCCAGATGAGGAAAGTCAAGCCTCAGTACTGGGGTTCACTCCTTTGGGAGTTAGTTCCCAACTCTGGGAGGGATAGGCTCCTAACCATGAGTGGGGAGGATGCAGACTCATACCCCAGTATGAAGAGATGCTTGACTAAAAAGTTTGGTCTAACCCCAGAGCAGTATAGACTTAAGTTTAGGGACACCCAAAAGACAAGCACCCAGTCCTGGGTGGACTTTGTGGACATTTCAGTGAAAGCACTGGAGGGCTGGATACAGGGCAACAGGGTAAGTACCTTTGAGGGGCTGTACAATTTGATTATGAGGGAGCACCTTCTAACTAATTGTGTCCAAGAGAGGCTCCGCCAGTATCTAGTAGACTCTAGGTTGACCAACCCCAGAGAGCTGGGGGAGGCAGCAGATGACTGGTTAAGAACTAGAGTTAACCAGAGACCCCCAGGGGGTGATCAGAAAAAGGGAGGACATGGTTCTTCTCAGGGGAAGAACCAAGGGAAAGATGACAAAAAACCCAAAGAGTCCTCACAAGAGTCCCCAAAAACTTCTCAGGGAGGGGGAGCCCCGAGCCAATTCACTTCTAAAGGGAAAGGGTATCAGGGAAAGAATTTTGATCCTGCTAAAGCAGGAAGGTTTCAGGAGCTTGCTAAGGCCGGCAAGTGTTTTGACTGTTATCAGCCAGGACATAAAAGAGGAGATGCTATCTGCACCAAGAAGCCCCCCACTGGTGGGCAATCCCAGGGGATTGCTAGTGTAGGGTTGGGGGTGGAAGTTGGCCCAGGGGTGGAATCAGGGTACACTGAAGTCACCTTAGTATCCGTGGGTGGGGTGGACATTGCAACTATGGCCACCTTACCTCCCATCATGCAGAGGTATAGGCAGAGGCCTAAAGTCAATGGGACTGAAGTGGAAGCTCTGAGAGATACAGGAGCCAGTGTGACAATGGTCACAGAAAAGCTGGTTTCTCCAGAGCAGGTCTTACCTGGTGTCTTCCACCAGGTGACTTATGCAGATAGCAGAACCAAACTCCATCCCATGGCTATGGTGAGTCTGGAATGGGGAGGTGTGACTGGCCCTAAAAAAGTAGCTGTAGCTCCTGCCCTCCCAGTAGAGTGTCTGCTGGGAAATGATCTTGAAGCATCTGAATGGTCAGAAGTGGAGAGAAGGGTCCATGCACAGATGCTGGACCTCCCTGAATGGGTGTGTGCTGTGACCAGGTCACAGGCAGCACAACAGGGAAATGCTGGACACTTGGACCCTGGAACAATGGGCCAAGCCTCCAAGAAAAAGAGAAAGAGCACTGGGTCTGGCTTGCCAGCCCCAACAAGTACAGAGGGTCAGGAAGAATCCAACCCTGAGGGGGAGGATCTGAACTCTGAGGGAGGGACACCTTCCCTGCAAACTCTGCCTGACTTGGCAGAACTGCAAGGGGCAGGTGGGCCCACAAGAGAAGATTTGTGCCAGGGACAAAGAGAGTGTCCCACTCTTGAGGGCCTGAGGCAGACTGCTGCCAGGCAAGAACAAGGGGATACCAGTGGTACCCACAAGGTTTACTGGGAGGATGGAGTTTTCTACACTGAGGCTAGGACCCTTAAAGAAGGGGCTACTAGGAGAGTAGTGGTCCCCCAAAAGTATAGAGAATTCCTCCTTACCTTAAGCCATGATATCCCCTTAGCTGGTCATTTGGGACAGACCAAGACCTGGAACAGGCTGGTCAACCATTTTTTTTGGCCAGAAATGTCAGAAAAAGTCAGGGAGTTTTGCAGCTCCTGTGTCACCTGTCAAGCCAGTGGCAAGACAGGGGGCAAGCCAAAGGCTCCCTTAATTCCACTGCCAGTGGTTGGGACTCCCTTTGAGAGGGTGGGGATCGACATTGTTGGTCCCCTAGACCCACCGACTGCTTCAGGTAACAGGTACATTGTGGTGGTAGTGGACCATGCCACCAGGTACC